>NC_092872.1:45944540-47428706 GCF_028372415.1 Notamacropus eugenii
CTTTGTGTCAGGAGGTGGGTAGCATTCTTCATCATCAGTCCTTTGGAAATATAGCTGACCAGAACTCTTTCAGAATTGTTCATTTTTATAGTCCAGTAGAGAGGAGATAAGAGCCTGGATTCAAGTGGTGGTCATGAGAGTAGAGAAAAGAGGACAGATGTGAGATGTATTTTGGAGATGGAACTGACAGGACACAGAAAGTACTGAGAATCTTGCTTAGATACAGATTGAATGAGATGAACTTTGCTGTCCTTTCCAATTATTTAATTACAATTGAATAAAAATGGGGCCGAGCACTTTCCCATCATCCCTGGTTTTCTACTACCTAAGGAGATAATGTTCTAATATACAACCCTGGGTCCTAACATTTCTACCCCACCTCTGGCTTCTCCAGAAGCTCTCTTTTCTACCACTTTGCCCCTTGTAACCCAAAAGACAGTTTTGCTGCACAAATATACTTCACTAGAGTGAGATGGAACCTGGAAGTACCAACCATAGGCATTTTATTAGCATGGTAACCAAAGGAGAGCAGCAGTGCTTTGGTGGGGACAGAAGAAGGTGAAGCTTCCTCACAAGTAAATGTAACACCATTGGCCACATTTAGTTTAAATTAGCATTTAACTATCTCCAGGGGACATAGGCGGACCATAAATATTTGTTACTGTAAAAGTAGTATATGTAGGCTACCTGTGTGCTAGGTGGGTACCCCAGGTGATATTTGAGATATTTCCCAATTAGCACCAACAGCCCACACCTGTTTTTAGCAAGTCAACAAAAAAGCAGGCTATCACTTTATTAATTGACCAGCAGGGAAGTATAGTTTATAATTTGACCTCCAGGTAACATTATGCTTTAGCAACCAGCCAAGTGGTTTTGCACATGGTACAATGTACATGTACAATGAGGCAAACTCAAATGCTGCATTATCCCCAATGCTCACCAAGGGACACCCACCTATAAGCCCTATCTATCCCTTTCTTTTGTGATCTCAAGTTCCCACCCTCAGGGAACAGCAGGCACACTAGCCTCAATTCAGTGTTGGTCTAGGAGTATGGAAAAAATAAAATAGAATATAATTTGGAATAATGAAAAGTATGGAAATCCTTATAAAGCTCCATCCCCATCCCTGGGAAATTTCTTTTGCTCTGTCAAGCAACTTCATTCATAAGACTCCTACAATTGCTTTTTCTGTGCCCACCTGATTTATTAAAACATAGTAAAAATAAAAATCTATAAAGGAACTGTCAAACCCAATCATCTCCTTTCAGCCAGTAGATCTTTGGAAAGAATAAAGAAAGGAATTACATATCTGAACCACCCCACTCTGCCCCAGGACTGACTGATTAAACTAACAGATAAAACAGGGGAGAAGTACCAGGGAGGTTGGAATCAATCTCCCAGCCTCATCTCAATAGTGGCTGAGATCTCATGAGAGTCCAATACCCTACCCTACCTACCCATTTTCTGTCTCTCCTCCCTCTCTGTCTCTGTCTTTCTCCTTCTCTCTCTCTCCCTTTCCCTCTTTCCCCTCATAGTCTCTCTTGCCACTCATATCTCAGTATCATTTCTTCAGTCAGTCAATCCAACTTTCCAACATCTTTCTATAAGCTTTTAGACTCCTCCCTTCAACCTGCAGCACCTCATCTGCAACACCAGCAGCCATAAGCAACAACTGGTTTGTGACAACTGGCTCCTCACCAGATAACAGCTGTCTGGCCCACCAAGAGCTCTTGCTGTCCTTCTCTATGCCTATATACATGGAAGGAATGGAATGGCAGACTCAGTCTTTCCCAAGGGTGACACCCATGAAAAAGCAAACAGGAGAAAATCTGAATAGTTCCACTGCACCCAAAATCTCACCCTGTCTCCTGATCCCTTCAACCCTGTCCCAGATTTGCTTTCAAACAGTTCCATTCCTGATGTACTCTGGGGTCACTTCCCCCGAAGCAGCTCCTGGGGTCCCTCAGGCTTCCACAGAAGCAAAGTCCATTGAAAACCCCACTCCACTGCCTTTGGCAGATTTGTACTTGGCAATGAGGAGGGAACTGGACCTAATAAATCTTTCTTGAACAAAAAATAAAAAAGGTATAGTTACAGTTGTGTGACTGACTGAGTATTTCATTTCCATATGTATTATTTGTTATTCACTAGGGAGTTGAACCACTAGGAAGAGATTAAGTAGTGGAGGGAAAGAAAAGGAAAAATAATCGTACTGTCTCTATCTCTCTATCCCCACCCCAATTGAGTTATTACCTTATCACAACTGAAGGAAACTGCACAGATTTAGTCTCATGTTCCCCACTGGTACTCCCTATAATCAAGATGAAAACACCCAGCCCCTTTAACATCTTTTTCTCCTTTACCCCTTTAAAACATACACACTCACACACACACACACACACACACACACACACACACACACACACACACACCTCTTCACAATTCTGCTCCTGGGCTTTATTTCCAAAAGGGAGGAGGGAGAGCCCTTCATTATTTACAAAATTCATTCAGTTTCCACTTCTTCACCTGTTTTAAGGGAGTGGCCACAAATCTTTAGTGATACTAAGGGTTATAATATGGGAGCAGCCCAGGTATGATAAATCTTGGCCAGTTAACCTTCATAATCAATGAGGTTCCAAAAGGAAAATGATTAGAACGAGAGGGTGGAGTACAGGATAAAAGTGAGCAAGTGAACACAAAGAAGAACTTCTCAGAATTGAAGAGTAGTTCAACCCTAGTTTACAGACTCACAGAACCAGAGCCGAAAGTTTCAATACCATCTAGTTTAAAGTCCTCATTTTAGAGACAAGGAAAATGAATCCCAGAGAAGTAAAGAGATTTGCCCCAGACCACAAAAGTAATTCATTAATGGCAGAGCCCAGATCAAAATCTACATCTGCTGAGTTCTAGTGTATGACTCTTTCTACCACTTCTAATGTCTGGGCAACTCCTCTCCTAGGAACAAAAAATAAGCAAAAGTTATCACATTCACAGTGGCATCTTCCTCAAATATAGAAGATAGTGTCAAAGATATAGAAATGACTATTTGAACTGACTCAGATAGAAGCCTGCCCAGAGTTTGGGGGGTTGGACTAAATGACCTTCTAGTGGCCTTCCAAGCCCCCCAAAACCCATGACTTATTAAAGTTTTTTATACACCCTCCTAGGATCATTTTCGTGAATAGGAGTCATAAAAGATCTGATAAGGTCTAAGTGCTGTCATATGAAGGGAGTACTAGACTTGTTCTGTATTGATCCAATGGGCAGACCTAGAACCCATGGAAGTACATTACAAGGATGCAGATTTAGGCTGACTATGCAAGAGAGCAAGTTAAGGGATAACAGATGGATAGCTCAAATATTGCATTGGTACCCAAGGAATGTTAAAATATTTAGAGGATGGCCTGCAGCACATTCATTAGATCCTTCAATGAAGGATTTATTGAAGGACATGGACAAAAATTTCACAGAATGAAGACATGAATGGATTACAATCCTCAGCATTGAAAGGATTACCTACATTTACCAGATCATGGATCCACTGAAGTATTAAGTATGAAAACAGTCTAAAAATAGTTAGAACTAAGAGTGGAAGTAACTGTTTAGGTAAGTAGTGAGCTCCTTATTTCTAAAAGTATTCAAAGCAGAGACTAGATAGATGATCATTTGCATAAAATTAGAGATTTGATCAGATGGTATTATAATTCTAGGACTATATACCTCTAAATGTGACTTCTTTATTGTCCTTTTCATAGTTACATTGGGAGTGATAGCCACACATCTAAAGAAGGGCAAGGAAGGTTCCAGCCTTAGCAGAGAGAATACCCAAAGAATTTAAGTCCCATCCTCCAGCAGATCCGGTCTGGACGTCTATCTCAGATCTAATAGGAAAAGGAGCTCTCACTTGGTATTTTATTATATTTCACCTTTTCGCCTCTCTGTCTTGAAGTGCCTTTAATCAGAGAGCCAACTAAGCAACCATAAGGTGTTTTCTATTCCATTCTCTCCTTATTCTGACGCTCAATTTCACTCCTTTCCAAATCCACTTTCTTCCTATTCCCTTTCCAATTGATTTACTTAAGCTAATAACCCTTTTTGCTCTTGATGCAGTGATCCAAATTCACTTCTTTTTGCCTGGCCCTTGGCCCCAGCTACCAGCTAGAAAATGAATGCCATTTCACTCTCTTCCAAATTGCATTTCCCAGGATAGCAGAGTACATGACAAATTGGTTAACATGCTCTCTGTAAACTGGTTCTTCTTCATGTAGAGTCTTATTGCTGGGACCAATCATGAGGTCTCCTGAAAGGGGATATTCCCAAAAGAAGGGGGGCTCCCAAACAAGACTGTCTATTCATGCTAGGAACTGCTGTGGACATTGAAGACAATAACAGAGGGGAGTATACCACTAGCCATGTTCAGCTTCTTCATTTGTTTGAATGAGGTAGCACCCCTTCTGAGGGCTGTGCTCAGAGGTAAACCCTAATGGTAACATACGATGATGGAGTAGTTGAGGTACTCAGAAAGTAGTTCAAGGACATGCTGGCAAAGCTGGGAAGGAGAATTTCATAAATCTGACAGTTAATCACCAACAGAAGTAATTAAGTCACCATTTTCTTTGGAAACTAAAGGTTGCCTTCCCCTTCCTGCTTTTTCTCTCTCTTTCTTTCTATGCCTCCCTTCCCAAGTTAGGGCTGGAAAGGCTCAAGTCTACCCAACACTGTTCACATGTGGCTTCTCACCTTAAAAAGATGTTCCTTGTGGCTCTTGGCTTCTACAAAGACAGCTGACCTTAATTGGAGGAGAACATGAATGAGAGAAAACTGAGGCTTAAAAATGAAAAGTGTCCTTAAGAAATTCTGTAAACTTAAAAAAAATAACCAGGGGAATAATTTTTTAGACTTGCTAGAGTCCTGCTTCCAACTAAGGACAAGCTTATGTGCCAAATCTGAAATATACGAAGTGCTTAAATAGAGCTGAAATGAATCTATGCTTCCCTAATTCAACTACTTAAACACTGGAAGCAAGAAATTTCCCTGGAATGTCCTGGCATTAGACTAGAAATTCAATCCCAACCCAAAATCAAAAAAGCAAGAAAAATAAATAAAAATTGGATTTATTATGGAATAAAAGTACATTATAGCAAAATGTATTGAAGCCAAAATCCAGTCACACACACACAAAAAAAGCCAACTGACTACTGTGGCCTTTCCTACATTGAAGATACCTCTGCTGGGGAAAAACTGAACAAGTCAGTTCTGTCTTAACCTACTCTGTTCCATAGGGCAGCTAGGTTGTGCAGTGGATAGAACATCAGTGCAGGAGTCAGGAGGACCTGAGTTCAAATCTCACCTCAGACACTTGACACTCACTAGTTGTGTGACCTTGGGCAAGTCACTTAACCCCAATTGCCTCATCCTGGGTCATCTCCAGTCATCCTGATGCATATCTAGTCACTGGATTCAGATGGCTCTGGAGGAGAAGTGAGGCTGGTGACCTGCACAGCCCTCCCTCACTCAAAAACAAAGTCAAGTGCAAGTCATGTCATCATTTCTCTGATGGCACGGTCTTCTTCGTCAACGAAGGACAAACACACACTCTGTTCCATAGATAGAGTCAGGAAATCTGGGTGCAAATTCTGATTCTATCACTTACAATCTTTGTTACCTTGAGTTAAGGCACCTCCCTTCCCCGGACTTTAGTTTCCTCATCTGTAAAATGGGAGAGTTAGCCGAAAGAATTTCTTTGAGCACTTCCAGCCCTAAATCCTATGATCACTCCCAGAAAAGCACAAAAAAAAAGAGGTTTGTTATTTTTTTCTCATTTTAACAATTGTTAGACGGTCTAGAAGTTGGCTCAAATCACATTTACTAAATCTATTAAAATAACAGAGAAAGTAACCCGAAGCACAATCTATTCATGGAACCCATATTCCAAATCACAGTGCTACCCCAATTAGGGCCTCAGATCTCCTACCTGGAGCCAGAGAAACTAGGCCTATCCACAAAAACCTAGTACTAACATAGAGGCAGAACTTCAGATAGAATGCCTATCAAAAGGATGAATGCCTCAGACACTATGGGATATCTTTCAGGGAGGCCTCGTTCCCTGTCATGCATGCAGCTATGGAACAGACACAGTATATGAGTTTAGTCTAGTCCCTGAGACACAGACACTTCACCTCTTCTCCTAACTCTCCAATATTTGAAGGGCTAACATCCCTACTAACACCACACTTATCACTGTGGGCAGTTAAGGCCCCACCCAAATGGTGCTTATCCAGGTCTAGGGTTCAAATTCAAATCTCATCTTTTAATCCCAATGATTCAGTCACCATCTCCTGAGGCAAAAACAAAAACAAAAAAATCCTTTCCTGCTACCTGTCCACATAATTCTCATTCTTCTCCAGCTCTACCATGTACCTCTTCAGTCTCTTTTCTCTTCTGCCTTCCATAATCCTTTACATCCTCCTGTAGTCATAGAAAACTGGCTTTTTTGGTAAGATGCTTCATCCATAATTTTATTCTCTCACATCCTCCAACACACTGGACTTGGAACAGAAGTTAGCCATACTCCTTGATCCCCACAAGTTCTTTCATATCCTCCTTCAGCCATCATCATTCATCAACCTTTCCTCTTTTGAGGTTCACTCAGTTGACTCACAGTCTTCCTTTCCATTCCAGCACTCATACTTGGAAATGTCAATCCATATGCATGCTGATGCACCCTCCAAACATTTTGTTTTTAAATTAAAGGGGCCAGCCCTTGACTCATTTCTTTTCACTGAATGGGCATTACCTCACTCAAAGTGAGAACCTGAAAAGACCTTAGCCTAAAAGGACCAGGGTCTCCCATTGCATCCTGGATCATCTCCAGGATCAAATATAAAATCCCATTTGGCTTTTTGTATGCCCTTTATAACCTGACCCCTTTCTACCTTTTTCCAGACTACTTACACCCTTCCCCTCTTTCCCCACCCTATAATCTGTCATTCAATGGTACTAGCCTCCTTGCAGTTCCTCACACAAAACACTCCATCTCCCAACTCTGGGCATTTTCACTGGCTGTCCCTCTTCTCATCTCCACCTCCTAACTTCTCTGGCTTCCTTCCAGTCTCAGCTAAAGCTTTACCTTCTGCAAGAAATCTTCATAGTCCTCCTTAGTCTCAGGGTTTCCCTCTGAGATTCTCACCAGTTTTTCCTCTCTGTAACTTGATTGTATATAGCTATTTGCTTATCATCTCCCTCATTAGACTGTGAGTTCCTTGAGGGTAGATTGTGCTTTTTACCAATCTTTGTATCCCTAGCACTTAGCATGGTGCCTGAAACATAACAGGTGCTTAATCAATGCTTGTTGGTGACTCCTCCTTCAAGGCTCAGCTCAAGTATGACCTCTTTCACCGTTTTCCTGATTGCCCATTTGTTAATGCCTTCTCTCTCAACTGAACTTGTATTGGATATATTTGTGTCTCCATTAATCCAACCTCCACCACCCAATCTCAAGTAGAAAGTAAGATCCTGTGAGATAGGGGCCATCTTGCTTTTTTCTTTACTTCCCTACTGCCTACACAGGGTAACTGATTAGTAAACTTTTGTTGAACTGAATACATTTGTAAGGTGAATATTTGCTAATGACTTACACTTATCCTTGAAAATTCAATATGATCGTCACTCCCAAGAATGTCACAACAGAGGTCTTAGCTACACTTCATTGTAATGCTAATCATTTATTTTCTCCTAAGATGAACATATCATGTTTTTTAAAAGGCATAGGGGTGTAGTAGAAAATATTGTTCTGGAAGCCAAATAACCTGTGTTCATATTCTATCCCCTTGAATTACCTTCAGGAAGTTACAATCTCTCTAGGCCTCGGTTTCCTGATTTGTAAAGTAGGAATAACAATACTTATATTACCTATCTCACAATGTTATTATAAGCAGTAAATGAAATAATGTTTATAAAATACTTTTTAGATGTAGACTATCTTGTTTTTATTTTACAAAACAAATACACAGATGTTATAAAACTATTACGGTAAGATCCAGGAGCAGAAAAGCTGAGAGCAGCTGAGGCTGCATTTAATTAAAAATTTTTATAAAGCTTTTCAAATTAGAAGTACTACATCATGGCCTCCACATGGCAGCTTTTTGACTGAATTATTGTTCAGACAATATCTTATTGTTCAATCAATATCTTGTTTCAAGATCTTAGATATGCCCTTTTAGAACCATAGAATTCTGGAATGTTGGAGCTGTCAGGAATTGAAAAAAGCATCTTATCCATCCCTTTTATTTGACAAATGAGCAAACAGAGGCTCAGAAGAAAATGAAATGACTTGCCCAAGGTCACACAGCTAAAGTGTAGCTGAGCCAGGCCTTGGCAAATGGCTGGATATGGAGGATGTGAAAGAAAGGGAACAGGCAAAAATGATTCTAACATTTCAAGCCTGAGTGACCAGAAGGACATTGGTACCATTAACAGACAGAGAAGGCAGGGGAGGGGACAAGATTTACAGATGAGTCCTATATCTTCTCTGAACCCCAGATCTGCTGAATCTCAAATCCAGACGACTTCTTCTACTACCTTATGCCTCAGGTACAGGAGGCGATACTTAACATTTAATTGATATGGAGTTGGTTTAAGTCAGTAACCTGAAACTGTCACCCACAAAAAAAGGGAAACTGATACCCAACAGCAAATTATCTGCATGAGTCCCTCTTTGTAATCAGTTCCAGAAAGAGTAGGAGGCTGTTTTGATGAGATGGCTTGAAATAGTCATTCTTCCCCCATAGCCACCCACCCAAAATTTCACAAATTATTTTCTACTAATAACAAGGTCCTAGCTTGCATCAAAGAGTCATCCCTTAAACATGCCACATACATATAATGCTCTGTGGCAGGGCCTTTTTCCTTCTGCTCAGTCACCATCAATTCCCCCTTCAAAGGATCAGAGAAAAAACTAGATTGGTGAGAAGCAGGGATGGATCCCTGTGTGTGTGTATGTGCGTTTGTATGACAATGTATGTGGCAGGAGTGTGTATGTGGAAGCAGCTCCAAGCGCAAAGAAAAGACAAACTTCAATCTCCATGGTTACCCTGAACCTGAACAAAAACATCATACACAGATTAGCATAGCCTGAAGCAACTCTACACTGTCCTTACAGTAATAGCCAGAGACAGTCGTGGTTATAAACTGGGATTCACCAAACATTTCTGCGGCAGGGAAAGTGATTTCCTGCCCTGCTATAGGGTGTTGAGCAGGACATTACCAATTACTCATTGTTATTGTCATTATTCATGATAATAAGCATAATGCTTTATGTTTGGTGCATATCGTCTAATTATTTACAGGTTCACCTTCACAGCACCCAGTGAGATAATGATATTACTGTACCTTGCAGAGTATATTGCCTGTCTTCAGAAGCTCAGATTAATTTGCAGAGATTATCTCATTAATCCTTGAAACAGCTCTATGAGATCCAGGGAGAACAGCTATGTTTATCTTCATTTTATTGTTGGACACACTGAGGCACATATAAGTGAAGGGAACTGTCCAGCTCAAACTGAGCAGCAATAGATCAAGAAGAATTAGAAGAAAAGTCCCCTGTTCTTCAACATCTTAGTCAAATACAATAATATTCCTATGACTATTGCTGATAGGAAAGAAGTCTGGGATTTTTTGCAGATGGAACTTTTAAAGCATTTTTTTACCCTTCTTCCTCCATCACTTTTATCATCTAATCAGTTATCAAGTCCCATTGATCCTACCTCTACTGTATTTTTCCCATCCTATCTACTCATACTACAACCCTAGTAAAGGTAGGTCCTCATCACCTCTCACCTAAACTATTACAATAGCCCCCTAACCAGTCTCCAGTCTCTCTCCAGTCCAATTCACCTAGCTATCAAAATAATAAATGGATCAGATCATGTCACTATCCTGCTGAAATGTCTTCAATGACTCCCTACTGTCTATACTGTAAAATGCAGTCTCAGTCTAGCATTTGAAGTTCTCCAAAATATATCTCCAATTTACCTTTCCAATGTGCCTTATTTCATTCCTATTCACACCATTTATATTCTAGTCAGACAGCACTACAAGCAGCCCCACAGTCTTGTCCTGCTCTCTCTTATTTCAATGTAGTCATATCTCCCATGTCTAGGACACATTTTTCTCACCCGCTGAAATTCTCTTTCTTTAAAACTCAGTTAAGCACCACATTCTATATGGAGTTTTCTTTAATCCCTGTCTTCCATAGGAGAGAATCATAGAATGATAGGCATTTGACCTGAACAGGACCTAAAGGACTCACTTATTTCACAGATGAAGATGTTAAATGACTTGCCCAAAGCCACAGAGGTAATAAATTCCTGAGCTGGGATTTTAACCTAGACCATCTGACTCCAAATCCTGTATATCTTTTCCTCTCTAACAATACTGTGGAGTGATGTTCCCCTTCCTAAAATTTTCTTAGATCTCCTTAACTGAATCTTAATATGAGCATCTCTCATATTCTCCTTGTGGCATACCTATTTCTGCTTCTATCATATCCACTGATTAGACTGCAAGCTTCTCCTCGTCTGTCTTCAATAGAGTCTCCCTATCTCACTAGACATGGATATGTATTAGTCACTCACAGGCAAGATTCCTATGCTGATCAGTTCAGAAATTTTAACTTGCTTTGTTTTTCCACACATTCTTAGTCAGTCTGGTGGGTCTCTGCTCCTGGGGGCTCACCATATCAGTCTCAGACTTAATACAGACATGCACTACTGCAGATCAAAACTTCTGAACTGAAGTGATCCACCCAGCCTGAGCTACTCCCAGGAGCATGGATCACAGGTGTGTACTACTACTCCCATCAGACTTTAAGCTTCCTAAAGACGGGGACTGTCAGTTTTCAGCTTTGCATCATCAGCACCTAGGACAGCACCTTGCCCATAGTGAGTATTTGGTAAATGTTAGTTGTATTGAATTGAATGAATTGTTAGGACTAATTTCTAATCCTAACAAGAAAAAAGTTCTTTACTTCATCTCTGGTGAAAGTCAACAGGGTACAATGGAAAGAGTACTTTCCTTGTAATCAGAACTAACTTGAGTTCCCAGCTCTACCACTTACTATTTTTGTGATGATGAAATAATTCAATTCAGTAAACATTAAGTACCTATTCTGTGTAAGGCACTATGCCAGGCACTGAGGATTTAATGATGACAAAAGACAGAGTCTGTCTTCAGGGAGTTTACAATCTAACAGAAGGAATAAAACATGAACACAACTAACTGTACATTCAGAATGCGATAAGGGCAAAGAAGACATTTTTAGGAGGTAGAGCTCACTTTCTGCTGGGGGTGGGGATGGAGGTTGGACAGGAATCAGAGAAGGTGTCTTGGACAGGAATCATGGAAGTGATGACACCTGACTTACATTTTTAAGGAAGGGAGGGATTTTGAGAAAGAAAAAATATGGAATTAAGGGGAGTATATTCTAGGCAGGAGGGATAGTATGTGCAAAGATATGAATAAAGAACATGGGAGAAAAGGAATGAAAGACAAGAAGTAGTCAAATTTGACTGAGACCTAAAATACATGACAGGTAGTATGCAGAAAAGACTGGACAGGTAGGATGAAGCCACCTTGTACAGGTCCTCAAATTCTAGGAAAAGGACTTTATACTTTATATAGTAGGGAATGGGGAGCCACTGGATGTTTTAAGGTAGAAAAATAACATGATCAGAGTAATGTGTTAGGAAGATTACCCTGGGAGCAGTGTACCATATTGTTAGAAAATGAATTGATCAGCATGTATTAAATAGATATGTAGTGAGTACCAGGTATTAAACAAAGCTCTGAGGTCAAATGAAATAGTCCCTGTCCTCAAGGAGCTTATACTCTATTGGTAAAATAATACACATACATTTAAGTAATTTCAGCGGAAATCAGGAAAGATCTCATGCAGGAGGCAGCATTTGAGCTCAGCTTTGAAGGTAGCTTCAAAGAGGTGAGGAGGTAATACAGCCTAGGCATGGGTGATAACCCCTACAAAGGCGTGAAGGTGAGAGGTGGAATGTTGTGTACATAAGGTAACAAGTAGATCAGTGTATGTGGAACATAGATTGTGCAAAGAGAAACAATGTATAATAAGTCTGGGAAGGTATACTAGATTGGGAAGAATTTTAAATGTCAAAAGATTTTTTTTATTCCAGGTGCAATAGGGAATCACTGAAACAGAGGAGTGTTATGACCAAACTTGTGCTTTAAAGAAGATCATTTTGGTGGCCACATGGAAAATGAAATGGAGAGAGGAAAGATGGGAGGCAAAGAGAGCAATTAAGAAATAATAGTCCAGGAGGGAGGGAGTGAGAAGGTAGGAAGAGAGAGACAGAAAAAGGAAGGAAGGAAGAAGGAAGGAAGGAAGGAAGGAAGGAAGGAAGGAAGGAAGGAAGGAAGGAAGGAAGAAACAAAGAAAGAAACAAAGAAAGAAAGAAAGAGAACAAAGAAAGAAAGAGAAAGAAAGAAAGAGAACAAAGGAAGAGAAGAAAGAAAGAAAGAAAGAAAGAAAGAAAGAAAGAAAGAAAGAAAGAAAGAAAGAAAGAAAGAAAGGAAGAAAGAAAGAAAGAAAAAAAGAAAGAAAGGAAGGAAGGAGGGAGGAAGCATTTATTAAGTTCCTGCTATGTGCCAGGCAGTGTGATATGAGATTTACAAATACTATCTTATTTGATATTCACAACAGGTGCTATAACTTCCTCCATTTTAAAGAAGGAAATTGAAGCTAAGAATGATTAAGTGACTTGCCTGGGGTCACTCAGTAAATGTCTGATATTAGATTTGAACTCAGGTCTTCCTGACCCAGCACTCTATCTACTACATAACTTAGCCTACTAGATAATAAGGTCTGTCTTAGGCATGTGGAATTTGAGGTGCTTATGGGACATTCCCCAATAGAGTATAAATAGCTAGTTCCTGATGACTGAAGCTCAAAAGAGAGACTGGATATATAGAAGGACAGGATATATAGCTCTGAGGGTTCTCAGAAGATCATAATGGAACCCATGGAAGCTGATGAGATTACCAAGAGCGTATAGAAAGAGAGGAGGGCCAAGAACAGAGCCTTGTAGTACACCTTAAAGCATAATACAAATGCATTTTCTTATTATTGCATGTCTTCATTTCCTCTTGCTTAAAGGTTGCTTGATTAACCTCATAAGCTCCTTGCAAGCAAGGATTGTTCCATTCATTGTATTATATTCTCAGCACTTAGCACAGTGTCTGATGCTTAGTAAGTATTTAATAAATGGTTGTTAATTGATTGATTGATTTGATGTTCACAACTCTAAAATAGGTACTACTGACATTATTATTTCCATTTTACATGTAAGGAAACAAAGACTTAATAAGAAGTAATTTGCTCAAGATCACAAAGATAGTAAAGCAAATAGGTAGGATTCAAATTGAAGTCCCTCAAGAATACATATACACACAGTAGGGTATAGAAATTTACCTTACCCAACAGGGAAAGAGGTTGGGAGAAAGGGAGCAACAAATAAGAGGGAGGGTAGATTAAGTCAAAAGCAAAAGACTTTAAGAGAGCACAGGGTAAAAAAGGGAAGGATAAATACAAGAACATAGAAGAGAGGAAAATACATAGGAATCATTACTGAATGTAAATGGGATGAACTCACTCATAAAACAGAAGATAGCAGAATGAACTAGAAAAGAGAATCTGCGAATATGCTGCTTACAAGAAACACCCTTGTTACAGAAAGATACACATAAAGTTAAAATAAGGGCTAGAGTAGAACCTATTGTGTTTCAGCTGAAGCAAGCTGAGGTCCCTCTTGAGTCCAGTTCTATCGTGACTTCCACTATACCACACTGTATTCATATGATTGCAATGGAAGTAGAAAAGAGGAAACAAATTACAGAAATATTATGAAGGTAGACTCTACTTTGGGGGCAAAGAGGTAAGGAAGAGTCAAAGATGAATGAGAGTTTTCAAACCTCAGTAACTGGAAAGACAGGGAAGATTGAGGAGGGGCTCATCTTTGGCACAAGTCCCTTAGCCTCTCTGAGACATGGTTACCTCATCTGTAAATGGCGATGAAAAGATTTCTGCTCACAAAAACCACATCACAGGATGGTTTTAAGGGAAGTTCTAGGTAAACTGAAATGTTTACAAATGGCCACTATTGTGAAATGTCACATATTCTGTTCAGCATCCAGGTCTGGCCCATGGCAAAACTGTGAAGTAAAAATTTGTCTCCAGTGCATTTTGCCTTTCTGTTTCTCCTGTCTCATATCTTCAGGTATTTCAGTACCTTCAAATTCATTCCCCTTCCTTCTCCTTATCAGTTTTATTCTTAGGGAAGGATCATAATATATCAGTTATGTGTAAGTTTGTCAGTGTGTTACCCTTCACAAGATTTTACTCTTGTAAAACCTTTTCTCTCCATGTGAAATGAAATGGAAGGCTCTGTTTCATCCCTGTTAAAGTCATTTCAGGCATCATCAAGCAAGTGAAGGGGACTTATGGGCCCCTTTCCAGGATATCCTCTTCAGTTAGCTTGGAGACATCACCTTCTTCGAGCAGATTTCAGCCTGATAAATCAGGTATATTCTGAAGTAAACAACTGGGTGAGCTCACATTATCATCAAGAGAAGAACAGAAATCCTCAGGCAACCTTTAGATGCACCTCTCTCTTTTGACCTTCATGTTTCATAGAAGAGTCCTACCATCTTCCAGAAAGACGGAAGAACAAAGATTTCATTAATGGAAGAACAAATTATTTTTTAAAGATTTATGTGCCAGATTTGTCAGTCCAGAAATTTCAGCTCCTTAATATTTTTGGGTCCTGCAAAATTAGGTGTGAATACTTTAGGGCAGGCAATAACATAGTTCATTTTAAGCTTTACAAAGCATTTCCTCACAATGATCTATGTAGTATGTAATACAGTGCCATCATCCAAATGCAACTTTTACAAAGAAATGTTTACAGTATGTGGTAATTAGTAAAGATCAAAGACATCCAGACAAGATTCCTTGAGTTCCTCCAAATTCTCCTTTCCTAAAAAGAGAAGTGGACCTTTAAAGATGTGAGCATCCATTACAGGATGCACAGATACAGATGACATACAAATAACACCCAACTAGAAGTTTGGTATGCCAAAAGCTAACATACCACAAATTACTGGCATTAAAATTCCACTTCATCATAACAAATGAGTGTTGGAAAAATTAAAATCAGTCTCCTTAATGTTTACCTGAAAAACCACTAGAGTATATATCAGTTTAGATAACCAATGGTCCATATAGATACAGACTGTTAGCCCTAGCACCAGCAGTAATTATCGACATGTTAGCTTGTGCCCATTCTTACACTGCCAAATTGTTTGCTCCCCACCGTCAACCCCAACAGTAGCTCCAGCAGCACTTCAACTCAGAGACTGGTCAGTTTTGTGCCAACTACTTCTGGCACTGTTTGAGCCACAGTCAAAGCTGCCATGACCACCTGAGCTACATTGGCAAGGGCAGCAATGAGTCTGAAGCTAATTTTGCTGGAGGTACCACCACTAGTTGGTGTCACAGCTGAGGTCAGTAGCCTGGAGAAATTCCTTCCACTTCAAAAACTGAGACTCACCTCAGAATAGGGGCTTCCAGGGTTCAGGTGTAGAATTCACTGTACAGTCATTGATACCATCTCCAGTTGCCAGGGCTCAATACTCCATTTGGTGTCATCCTAAATACTCAAGATGATGTTACTCAGTGGCTAAATGCTGAACTCTTCAAGTCATTCCTAGACAGAATTTTGAGACTGAAGTGATTTCTTCAACATATTAAGCTACAAGCTAACATTTTCAATGATTGGCTTTTCTTTGAGAGGCAGATTTCATGCAAAAATTAGCATTTCAAGGTTTTCCTAAAGGCCAATGGATACCACACCAGGCTCTAATTTGAGCCCAAAATTCTGCCATACCATGTATGTCCTGCCATTTTTTAAAAATTGAAAATCATCTGGCTCTGGGTAGCCACCAGTTTATTTTTCTTAATGCTCCTTCTGTCAGGAGATGGCCCTTGGTACTCCCCAAAAAAATCCAAGTCAAGATTCATACCAGTATATTTTTGGCTCTGTGACAGCTGCTATGACTTAAAACATCTAATATGTAATTCAAATCTAAGCTAGCAACTGAGTTTAGGGCCAAACTGAAAAATTGCATGGCAGGTCAAACAATATGATATGCACTGATGGGATCACATAAGGAGTGTAATTTGGAACCCCTCCACAGCTTCTCCCCTATACCAGAACAAGCCTTCTCTCACATACTTTGGCTCTGTGGGGATGTGTAAACACGCCCTTAGACACAGGTTTAGGCAATAGTACTGTTTGATGCTTAGCACTTATCTCACTCAGCTTTTTGAGAATCTACTATACTGTCTAACTGATCTCTTGAGGCTATAGAGGTTTGATTTCAGGCTGGGCAAATCTTTCCCTTGGTCGGATTGTCCTTTTCCAGTCTTCAGCTTGTTGAGCCAACGCACTATGCACCACATCCCTGGAGTAACTCTGAGTCTGTCTGCTGTTAGCTACCATTCTGCCAAGGAAACAGCTGAAGGAGGATAGAGGGTATATCTTGTTGTCACCATCCCTAAGAGGGCAGTCTCAGGGTCACAGCTCCAAAAAGCCTAAATCTGTACTGACAAAAGGCACCACCTCCACAACAGACAAAGTGGGATTGGTGGAGACAGAATGCTTTCAGCACCTGTGAAAATGTACTGTCCCTCCGCCACCAGCGATCTAGCATTTCAGCTTCAAACTAGGAACTCATTTCCTAGAACAAGCCACTTGGAGCTCCCTACTCTTATCTTTTAGCAATGGTTTTTCACCTGAACTGAATGATTAGAAAAGTGTCATGTGCTTCCCTTTTGGCCCCCACTATCTGCTCAGAACAGAAAACACTTCCTGTTTGATGAAGCAATTTTCCTAAACAATATAGCTACCTTGATGTATTCAGGGAACATGACATGAGCATGGAGTTGAATTCAACAAGCCAGATGAGGAGCACTAAACCTTATATTCTACTACCACTGTTGCCACCGCCACCACCACCAACACACACACACACACACACACACCTTCTAGATTTATGCTCCATTAGTCCAGGGCACATTGAATTCCAGCTCTCAATTAATTGTGCCAATGAGCAAGAGGGAAAGTTCAAAAAATAAATGAATTCTTGTCATTTGTTTATTTTTCAAATGTCACATCTATGGGCTATGTTCTCTGCCATTCTGCTTCAGGTCCTCAATAACACACTTCAAAGCACAATATTTTACATTTTAAATCACTTTAGTTTCACTTTGAACATTTAACCCCCTAAAAAATTAGCATCAATATGCATCTGGTTAAGCTGACTAAAAGGTATGTTTTACTGCATGCTCTAAAGGTCAATAAATCCAGGCTTTGTCAGACTACTAGGGGAAGGATTCTAGACAGGCACCATGACGAAATAGGTTTGGCCTCTGATTTCATGATGATGGAAATGAGAAAATATTCATACTAGTACCAGAATTTCTACCATCAAGAAAGTTATAAGTAAATACCTTCGATTCCCCCATCATCCCCAGTCAACATCATCACCCAGAAAGCAAGGAAACCATAGGATGAATCAGATCCCTCACAAGTTGATATCTAATGATTCCCCCATCCCCCAGTCTTGGCTGACTTTTCTTTCCTGGAGAAGGAAAGAGAATAACACAAGAAGTGGCTAGGAGATACCCATAGAATCACAGAAACAGGATCTCAAATTGATCTGAACTTCAGAGGTCACCTCGTCTTTAATAGAGTAGTCATCTAGACTCACTTGAAGACCTCCAGTGAAAGAGGAAGAAAATAAAGAGCTGTGAAGATCAGTTAAGAAAGTCAGATAAAATATCAACTCAATGGTTTAGGTAATTGTTTTCATTACTGATTATCATACAGTCATACCATCATAAAGTCAAAAACATAGAATTAAAAATAATAAAACAAGGAGGTTGGACTAGATGATCCCTAAGGTTATTTCATCTCTGAACCCTGTGACTTACAGGGGATATATTTCTGAGCAGCCAAACTTTGTGAATGCCCCTAAAATCATCCCTTGAAAACAATGATCCACTCTCCACTTTCCTGAAAGAATAGTTTTGTTCTGTCCTTTTTGAAATCTGTCTTACTTTATTCTTTGAAATTTCCTGAAACATTAGAGCCTAATGAGGAAATCCCTTAGCCTTGGGAAACAAGTGCTCCAATTGTTGATCCTCAAAATTGGTTTATACCTTTGTACTTCTTAGCGCTTAAGTTTGTACTTTTGAAAATTTGGATAGTGGGAGAGAAAACCTCTACTTTATAGCCCCAATCATAAACTACAAAGTCCCCCCAAACAGTATCATTTCTCATTATTCTGGGATCTTTCAAGATATAAAAACTTAAAAAGTCAAAGGTCTTTAGTTAGTGAATTAACAACCAGGAGTTCCTGAGTAATGAGCATTCCTCATTTGGAGTACTTTGGAAAAAGAATGGGTTTAAACCCATTGGCTAGAGGAAATCAAGGTTGGAAATAAATGACCTTGGAGTAAAAGATTCATTCATTTTCTGATTCCAAGAAGAGTTCTAGGGGCAAACTTGGGAACTTTTTACACAACAGTGCCAAGATTGTAATCATTCCCATATCCCACAGAATTTTTTTAATGATTATATTTAATGGGTAATTCTAGCACTTTTACTCCTCCAGTTCCACTTATATCTTCCCACTAAACACCTATCATTATGATCAGAACAAAAGAAAGTAGAGAGAAGAAAGAGTATAAGGGAAAGAGTCCATGGAAATCCACTCCATTATGTGTAGAATAGAGGTTCACCCCACCTTGCACAAAGACATGCTGCTAACAAATTTCTGCAGTTATGAAGCATCAGAGCGGGAAGATCAGATAGTCTAGCCCACTCATTTTGCAGATGCAAATTTTTTTTAAAGAAAAGATGAAGCCCAGGGAAGTTAACTAATTTGCCCAAGGTCACACAGTTGCTAAGTAAAAGATCCAGGAATCAGAACCCAGTTCACCTATCTCCAAGTTCTGTGCTCTTGAAAACTTTGAACTTCATGAATTCAGGCTATTATTTTTTTAAAGACCATATACTAACCTGTTTAATTCAATTTGAATAACAGATTTTTTAAAATGCAGAGTATATTGGCATTCTACTACCTCATACCAAGCATTCAAGATTGTCTTGGTGGGCAATGTTTTATATGTATATATGTTTTACATATATACATATATATATATCAATGCACGGTAGTCTAAATTAGTGTATCATGCCAAAAAGTTATAATTCTCTAAGAAAATCAGAAGAAACATTATAGTGTTCTTTTAGTGAGGCAGCAAGAAAGATGTGAGTTTTTCCCTGACTGAGAAAATCCAACAAGCATATCTATTCACTGTCCCTTAAGTGCTGTTGTCCACTAGTACTTAACCATATAGGATAGGAGTGGGGAACCTGTGACCTCAAGGCCACTTGTGACCCTCTAGGTCCTCAAGTTCAGCTCTCTTTAACTGAATCCAAACTTCACAGAACAAATCCCCTTAATAAAAGGATTTGTTCTATAAAACTTGGACTCAGTAAAAAGGTCATAGAAGGTCACATGTGGCCTCCGGCTGCAGTTTCAACCCCCCCCCCCCTTCCCCCATATAGGGTATTGCGTATAGATTGGTCTGTGGATGGAGTCAGAGGGAAGGAGGGAAAAAGGGAAAAACAGAGTATCGAGCACTCCTATACAAACTTCATTTACCATGTAACACATAGGAACTCAGTTACTGAGAAAAAACCTGCTCACATTGTGAACTAATATTGGATATTACTTTTCCTGCTTTACAGATAGAGAAACTAATTCATATAGAAAGGAAAACCGAGCTCACCATCATTTTCCTCCCAAAGCAGCTCCATCTCCCAACTTTCCTACTTTTCTCAAAGACACCTCCTTTTCCCAAACAAGTTTGAGTTACTGAACCTCGAAGTCACAAATCATTTTGAGCTAGCCCTATCCTTAACTATAGCCAATCATGTTGGTGAATCTTCCTTTGAAATGTCTTTCATCCATTCCTCTATTCCCACTGCCAACACACTAATCCAGACTCTTATCACCTTACTTGATGCCTACTAATTCAGGTCTCTCACAACTCAAATCCATACTTCTGTGACTCAGTGATCTCATTATGGTGGCTACTGCCTTCACTGATGCAAATCACAATCTATTCACACCTTCCTATGCATATCATAATTCAATTCAACAAGCATTTATTAAGCATCTACTATGTGCCAGGAGCTAAATTAAATGCTGGGGAGACAAAAACAATAAGGAAATAGTCTTTGTTCTTAAGAAACTTATATCCTCCCCAAAATCCTCCCTAGAGGATCCATCTACTTACTAGAGGCCTTCCTCTGCATCTTTTGATATTTTCTGGGTATTCATTCCTAACATATGCCTGAACCATCTCATTTTCCAATCATACATTTCCTTAATGCTTCCTTTAATGCCACTTTTGAAAACAAGGTATCAGTGGTAATTTGTAGGAGTCCATTTATACCTGCCAAGCATCTCCCCACTGTCCTTCAGGTCACTGAAATTTTGATTCTTCAGAGTTAATGGTGCTCTATTATTTGTAGAAATATAGCATCACCAAGGGAATTCTGGTGTTAAAAAAGATGGGCTTTTATATTAGGGAGCAGTTTAAGATTCCTGAAAGTATTATACAATTTCCCAAATGCAATCCAGCCTATTCTTATCTTCATTCATTTAAAGTCCATCTTCAATGTCTAACCAAGGTCTATGTACTCACAGACTAAATCAATGGGCTGCTCATCCAACTATTTGTCATAATCTAGGTATTCTTCAACCACCTGACTTTTCCAGCATGAATTATTAGTCCCTTAGCTTTTGGATATTGGTGGATCTCAGTGAGTGTGCACTGGAATAGTCTAGCATTTAACAAAACTAACACAATGTTATATATAAACAGGGTCATCTGGAAAACTGAACCATCTATGGTGAATCTCTTCTATTTGGACTCTGTGCAGGACACTCTATGCCATTGGTGGACAAATTTGGCAACTATACTATTTTATAGCAATGACATTGAGAATCTGAATAGCTGCCACCAAAATAATATTCCCAAACTTCCATTTCATTGTGTTAAAAAAAATCCACTATTGCTTCACATTATCTAGAACAGTAATCCCAAAAAATATTTAATCACACCCCTATTATCAGTAATACATATAGATAAGTAGATAGATAGGTATAGATAGATATATATGGATATATTAAGCATATACTCCAATATGTGTGTTTACTTATTTATAAAGAATTTCTAAATTAAATTGGCATTACTGTACTAATAATCATGTATATTATAAATATACACAAAAATTAGAAAATAAAAAAGAATGGTGTTAAGAAGAAATATTTTTTTATCATAGAGTCAACAGAGTCACTGAAATTTAGTGAGGGGCATGGCCCAGACCTTTACTTCAGGAAAATCAGCTTGGCAGCTATGTAGAGGATGGTTTGGAGAAAGAAGAGACTTGAGATAGGGAGACTATTGAGGAGGCTACCAGGGAAAGGTGATGTGGGCTTGAACTAGGCTTGTGGCAGATATAAACAAAAAGAAAAGACTAGATGTAACCAAAAGATTTGACACCTGATTGAGGGAGCATGAAGTGGCAAGGATGACAGTAAGTTTGTGAAGCTAAGTCACTGGAAGGATTATAGTATACTACATGAACATTTGGAAGGATGGAGGAGGTTGTGAGGAAAGAGATGCAATGGGATCTGAGACGCAGTCACAACCCACCAGCAAGCACTCGTTCTGAGACTCACTGGGTTCAACCCAAAATGAAAAGACATGCGATGATGGGGTAAGGGAGAGAGGGCAGAACTGCCCTAGAGAGAAAAGCTTTTTAGAGGGCATCATAACCAATAAGTGATTTTGAGAACAGATGGGTAAAGTTGAGGATTTTCCTAATGGTACCTGCACAGCTGCTACTATGGGTATCACAACAATAGCTGAGTTATATCTGTCTTTGGGTGCCTATGCTCAACTAGGAAGAGAGCTGGGAGCTTAGACAGTGGATGGAGGAAGAAAGATAGAGGAACACTGGGAGATAAGTGTAGGTATAGGCTGTGTGGGAGAAAAGTTTCAAAGTTTGGCTATCACTGATAAAGTGGTTTACAACCCATTTTCTCACCCTCTAATTGGTTGATCACGCAACCTTGGAGTCCATGGTCCTCATAGGATCAAGTCACAAACCCCTAGAGGGTCTAAACACTGCTGATCTAAAAGATGATAGCCAAACTTTCACATACTGGAATACTCCTTTATATTCAATATGCCCCCTTAACACACCACCACCACCACCACTTATCTAATCTTCTCTCCTGCTACTGGCCCACATTGAATGGGTTGATAGAACTGGAGATGCTTAGTTAAGAGAAGGCAAAAAATCTAAGAGAGGACTTGATAACTGTCTGCAAGTATTTGAAGGATTGTCATTTGGAAGAGACATTGAAAGAACAATCAGAAAAAATGAATGGAACTTTAGGCAAAAGGGCAGATTTAGACTTGAAGTCATAACAGTCCAGGTAAAGGATGATGTGGGGCTGAACCAAGGTGGTAATTGTACGAGAAGACAGAAGTGGTCAAATAGAAGAGGGGTTTGTGAAGACAGAAACAGCAACAATAGATTGAATATAACACCAATCTGCACACCTGGGACACTGAAATAAACAGGGAAATTTGACAGAGTGATAAGTTGTTTTGGACAATGTTGAGTTTGAGACACCTATTGGACATGCAATTTGAAATGTCCAATAGTTGGTGATGTGGGACTGGAGCTCAGAAGAGAGACTAAGGCTCGGTATACAGATCTGTAAACTGCTGAGCTCACCAAGAGAAGGCCCAGGAAAGACATTTAAAGTTATATCCCCCAAGATGATGACAATGGAGACTGAAGAGGAGAGGTCAGACAGAACCAGGAAAAAATAGTTATTCCTGAATCTCTCTAACACACATCGATTAATAGGGACAGAATATGCAGATCAAAGGAAGAGATAGACCTACTATACTCTGATCTGATCGAATATTCAGTTCTGGCACTGGCATTTTTAGGAAAGATAATTCCAAGCAGGGATGCAACTGGAAGAAAGCTACCAAGATAACTGAGTAACTGGAGAATACACTAAACAAGGATTGGTTGAATTAGCCTGGAAAGGAGAAAGCTTGAAAGAATGTGATCACTGTATTCAAGCATTTGAGACTGTCATGTGAAAGATGGTCCTAAAAGCAGTAGTAAGTACAGTGGTTTCGAGAAGATAGATTTCAGATGAATATAAGGAAAAAGACCTTCCTAACAAAGTTACCCTAAAGTATGACAGGCTGACCTGGAATAGAGGTCTTCAAATGAAAGCTGAATGATGACTTTTCAAACATGTTATAGAACAGCTTTCTGACCTTTGAGGTACCTTGTAGATGTAAGGTTCTGGGCTTCGCTCCATTTCTGCATTCCTATAGCATGTACATGGTCTTTAACCTTCCTTTTGTGCCTAATAGTGCAATGCTTTGAATTGTCAAGCAATTTTCATATATGTGTATGTACAATATAATACATATTTTATGGATATATATATATATGCATCTGTATGCATATGTGTGTGCATATCACCTTCTCAACTAGACTACAAACTCTTGGACGGAAGAGGTCACATCTTACATTTCTTTTATGTGAACTAAGAGCGAGAGCCATGTACATACATAGTAAGCCTTATTTTTCATAAAAGCAGATTTAGACTTAAAAGGGACTGTAAAGATCATCCTAATTCAATCATTTTACAAACAGGAAAACTAGAGAAAAGTGACTTACTCAAGGTCACACAAGTTATAAAAGGGATTAAAATTCATGTCCTTCATCTCCTGTTCAAGGCATTTTGCACTAAGGAGGGCTGCTTTGGAAAAATGAATAAATGTAAACTTGCTGGGAGATGGGAAGAGGGGTGGTCACCAAACAAACCACTGGGGGAAATCAAAAGTAGAAGCCAGGCTTCCCATTTCCCAAAGGCAGTATACTGATTCTTAGCGGACAGAGTCTGGATTGAACACTGGACTGGTTTTTTTTTTTGTGCAGAGGACATGATTCCTCTTCTGTATATTGAGGGAGAATGATGTTCCTTCTCAGAGGAGAGAGAAAAGGTTCCTTTGTGCTAGAATTGGTGAAAGTGTATCTGTTTTGGGGAAGACTATAGTTTTCTTTGTAAGCACTGTGGGCTATTAGTGTGGGAAAAGGGGGCTTGTTAGGTTTCACTGTAACTGACCATGATGGAGAGAGGTTTTTACAGGCCCAGAGTTTCTGGTTGGGGATTTGGAGCAGGAATGTTTGCAGCATGCTCTGCCCTGAGAGGGATAGGTTAGGATCTGTGATGGTTCGGTTCACAGAAACCGTGAAGAAAAGGGAGTAAATAAGAAGGAAATGATTCCTTCCCTTTTAAAGCAGACAGAGAGCTTTATCCTTAATTCTTTTCCTATGAGGGTAAGATGTCAATTTAGGAGGCGGTTATTTTTTTATGGGTCATAAAACACAGAAGAAAGGTAAACATGGACCAAAAAACTTTGTTTTTAATTGAGGTGCGGAGAGACTATCAGGAATTGGCCTCACTCATCAGCAGCACTTAGAAGAACACCCAAGGCTTCATGAGTGACAGGCTGATCACTACCTTCCAAACCCGAAAAAGAAAAATTGTAATTTTTCTGTGAGGTAAGTTTTTCATGTACTGATGACTAAGAGAAAAAAGAAATAATTTGAGGTTTATCTGATTTATCCAAATAGTCACTCATCCAGATTTGAATCAGTAACTTACCACCACAGTGGGAAATTAGCATGGGCAAAAAAAAAGATATATATTGAAATAATTCTAAAATCAAAGTTGTAAGTGCTCCTCTCAACACAGAGATTGCCATAGGACTAAAAAGAAACAAAAAAGGTATTTATGCACACTAAGGATTGCCCTAAATCAGGGGTGCTTAATTGTTTTTGTTTCCTGGAATTGGCCTACGGATTCCTCAGAATGCTTTTAAATGTATAAATTAAAATATATAGGATTACAAAGGAAATGAATTATACTAAAATATAGTTATCAAAGTATCTTTAAAAAAAAACAGTTCACAGACCCCCTAAAATCTAGGAGTTAATCAGTCCTCAATTTATTTGTTATTTATTTTGGTCCCAAATGTAAATCATCAGCCAGAAGGGTCCTTAGGTGATATCTAGTCCAATCCCCTTATTATATACAGATAGGGAAATATTTGGCCTGGAAGTTAAATGATTTGTCCAAGGTTACATTAATATATAGGAAGAGGTATAGCTGTGTTTCCAATGCATGTTTTCTGATCCAAATCTAGGACTTTCTTCATTATACTACACTACATCTAAAGTCATCTCTTCTTTAGTTCCCCCAAAGAGGCCTCTCCTTATAAACCACCTTACAGTGGTGTACTTCCTTCACCTTACCCTAACCCACCTTTCTGTCCCCACGCCACACTAGTACAACCGGGGCCAGACCATGTTTTAACCCAGGCTTACTAAAGGTGAAATCAGTATAAAAGAGAAGAATTTCTGAGAACTGAACCAGAGGCCCCAAACTAATACACATCTCCCTTCCCTACTGAAGCAACAGCTGAAAAGTCTCATTTGAGAATACTACATGTTGTAGTCTGATTGTAGCTGTCCAAGAAGTCCTTGGGGTGGGATGGGGTGGAGGATTCAAGTGCATATTTCAGGACTACGGTATTTTCCTGGGGAAGAGGAACTGATGGCAATTTATGTGTTCTATTCAAGAACTCAGAAATGCTTTCTTTAAGAATAGTTTATGGGTCAGAAGGGTTATTATTTTTCAAGTGTCAAGGTATTTCTGTATGGGTGGTTAGAGCTGTGGCTTGTACGCTTATGAAAAGCAATTAATTAGTTTTTTGGTGGTACAGTGGACTGGAAATTACAACATTAAGGGATTTAGTCTGGAAGGGGTCTTAGAGATCAGAGTTCAAATCCAGATCAAATCTAACGTTCTTTTTTTGTGCTCCCTGATGTCTCAGGAGACCTGGGTTCTAACACCAACTCTGTAGTTTATTTGTATGACTCTGGGCAGAGTGGCTTCCCCTCCCCTGGCTTTCAGGCTGCTGATAGGTAAGATTACAGCTTTGGACTAAAGTGTGCTTCCAGAATTTTCTAGAATAGAATCCAAATATATGAAAGTCTCATGAGTACTATCAGAACTGGGAGATCAACTCAATCCTGATTCATAACTAAAAATTTATGTCTGGCACAAATACAGTATAGAAAGCATCAGCATGCTTATAAGTAGCAGAAAGTACAATTCAGACAAGTTGCATTTAGTATCCAAAATAACAAGCTAACCTAGGCAGCCTTTCAGGAGAAAAAAAAGAAGAAAAGTCTGATCCTGTCCTATATACAAGCAATCAGACAACTCCTGGGTTGAAGTACTTGAAACCTTTCCCCTGTTCTTTAAACTAGCTCCTCCAGCAGCATTTTTCTCTGGCCAGAAAGAAGGCTCATGTCAATGCAACCAGACTGGTCAGCATACCAAAGACTCTGGGGCTAGATGTTCACTTCCACCACCACTTGAACAACCACAGGCATATTCATATTGCCCTGCAGAACTAAGCTTCTACTGAATGAATTTAAAGCTTCTGAAAAGAGGGAGTGGGTGTCCATTCAGAAAGCATCACCCCCTCTGAACATCAATCAGTGGCTGGCATTACAACCCAGCATGAACCAGTAAAAAGCTCTCAAGGTACACAGGCCTCGATTTATAGATGCCTGCTGCTTTCCCAAGGGCCTTTGCCAGAGGCCATCTCTCACCCAGACACTTCGAGCTTTTGCTAGAGCCGTGTTCTTAAGCTTTGTAGCACTTCTTTCTCTTTGTGGCCAGGAGAAGAGCACTCAGAGATGTAGAAGGAGAGGAGCCAAGCACAATAAGCTCACTGGGTCGGTGCCCATATTTTACCTCCTAAAAAGTGCATTTTTTTAATCAGTAAGAATTTTGAATAGTTTTTCGCTGTTTCTGTTGCAACTACTTTTCCATACGTTTTTTTTTATTTGAATTCTCTTTCTACTGTTTTTAAATTTGGTAAATATCTGACTCCCTTTCCTCAAGGCTCCAGCTTCTTCTAGAGGAGGAGTTCTGCACTCCACCTGCCCCCAAACAGACACATACGCACATGTGGCTTGTTTCAGTGGGGTTTTACTGAATGTTCCCAGTTCACACTGGTGCCAAGATGCCAGTTAGCCTGTGTAGACTTCTGTACTCATAACCTAAAACTATCAGTCAGGGAGAAACCCAAATTGCCAGCCTCACTCTGCAACTGCTAAAACGGAACCCTTTTCGCCTCTTTTTGGGGGGAGGGGAGGTGTAGGCTCTCTCCGGAGCAGCCCTGGCACAGGAGGGTCAGCTTGGGTGCCCATTTTCTAGTGTCCCCTTGGAAAGGGCCCACAGCCTGCGGAGGGCAGGTCAAGGAGCCCAGAAAGGGCAAGCTTCTCGGCCTTCCCCACGAAGAACAGGTTGTTCTCCGGGTCGGCGCGCTCCCAGCCTTCTAAACCGCGGCTCTGGGAACGTTCTACCCCGCGGGGTGCCCTTCCCCGTGGAACGTTCCCAAAGGCTGAGCATCCTAAGCCGTGGAACCCTCGGAACGTTCGTTCTAAATGGTCTCCCGGGCGCCGCACTGGGCTCCCGGAGGAACGGAGCCCCTCGCGCTCTGGTCAGCGAGGCCAAACCATCACGGTGGTCCCCAGCCGCGGCCCCCGGAGGCCGGGGAGGGGGACAGGGAGGAAGAGAACGAGGAGCCCGCCGCCACTTACCAAGTCCACTGAGGTTTTCCTCGCAGGAGTACCAGATGCCCGTGTGGAAATACCTGAAGAGGAAGCGGTCGTCCCCGGTCTCCCAGCTGTAGTGCACCCCGTGGGAGCCGGCCGTGTCGTTGGCCGTGCTGTTGCCGCCGTAGTTGAGGCAGTTGGTCTTCTTGCCGCGGCCGCAGTTGGGCTTGGGCACCCGCTGGGTCCCCTGGCACCAGTGCGTGGTGAGGAAGGCGGTGGTAGAGAAGAGAAGAGCCAGCAGGTTCAGACACACGGCCAGCAAGGCTCGGCACCGGCGGCTCGTCTTCATGCCTCTCCGCCCTCCTCGCGGGGACCAGGAGCGAGCGAGCCCGAAGGAAGCCGGGGCTGGGGGCGAGCGAGCGGGTGGGCGCGGGCGGGCGGGCGGCGGTGGGCGAGGAGAAGTTCTCGGAGCCTCGTCACGCGCCCTTCAGCAGCCAGTTTCCCCTCGGCGGAAACTCTCCGTCTCTTCCAATCTGTTGCTGGAGCGGCTCTGCCAAGGCTGCAGCCGGGTCCCCATCTTCCTCTGAACTTGGGGCGCTCGCCGCCAGAGGGACGCGACCCCCCGAAGGCGCCGGGACGTGCGGGGCCGGAGCGGAGCCTCGGCGGAGGGGATGCCAGAGGAGGAGGGGGCGATCAGAGAGGCTGTGGCTGTCTGGCCGCCAGCACCGACAGGGAGCGAGTGGAGGAGCGAGGGAGCGAGCGAACATCTGCTAGCTGGAGGCACATGCCAGGCAAGGGGATGCGCGGCCGCCTCCTGCTCCGTGGGGAGGAGACACCTGCAGGCTGCGGGACGACATTGTAGTCCAGCCTGGAGAGGGGATGGAGGAATCCAGAGAAAGGAGGCTGGGGAGCCGCGGCCCCCGCCCTCCTCTGCCCTCCCCCGCTGGCCCCCGCCCCCCCTCCGCTCCCCCGCTCTCCCTCGCCCTCCTCTCCTCGGTTTCGCCCCGAAATTTCCCTCTGTACACAAGGCTGTACACAATCACGCTGACGGTCAGGGAGCCGCAAGCCCGGGAGGGCTCCTAGGTCTCATTTGATTTTCCAAAACAGAAATTATGTGGGCCTGGGGAGCTCCTCTGCCCACCCTGCGGCCCTGCCGGGGTCGGCCTCGGCACCCCCTCTACACGCCCTCTGGTTCACCTGCCTCCTGCCCCGATCTTGAGAAGTCGATTTGATGATCTCGAAGGTTTCGTTGTCTCTCTGTCCTAGGGCCTGGCTTAGAAAAAATCACCACAACATGTCAAGATCAAAAAAAGTTCCAAGGTAGTTGAGAGGGACGTTGCACGTTTGTAAACAAGCGCACCTTGTCTGGGTGGAGCAGACAGAAGCTAATCTGTCTTTTATTCGAGTCCCCGTCTAGGTCTCCATCATCCAGGCCTTTCACTAGCCACATTTACTCCTCCCATTCTAGATGGTCCAAGCTGGAAGGGACCTTGGAGGTCATTCTAATCCAACCCCCTCTTTTTATAGATAAGGGAAGTGAAAGCCCAGAGATGAGAAGCAACTGGTCCAAGGTCACAGAGCTAATAAATGGCAGAGTTAGGTATTCTCTCCGAAATGCCACAAACCTTTTCCACAATCCTTGCTGCCCTTTCCATGGTCTTTCCTAAGCACCTAGTAAGATACCTAACATTTAGAAAGTCATGAAGGGTTCACTAAGCAGCAGCATGGGAGACAGTGGAGAGACAGAAAGCCATTGTTGGAGTCAAGAAGGACCTGAGTTCAAATCCATCTTCTAAAACATACTTGCTGTGTGACTCTTGGAAAGTCACAACCAAGAAATTCTCTGCCTCTAATTAGCAGCTCTCCACTGGGGGGTTGAGGGGGCTCAAATAAAAGTTTCCCCAACACCAGTGAAATCACAAGTCTGAATAAAATTAAAAGGCATCCACGAAACTACAGAAAGATATATTGTGATTAAGACTGGAGGCTGGTCTTTTCATTTCTAGCCCACCACTTGGATAAGTAACTTCATTAGCCTATGACACAGTTCACCCATTTATAAAGTCAAGAAAACATTTTACTAATGGACTTATGTAAGAGTTCAGGAGAATGCTAATTAAGTTTAATCCGGCCTCTTCCGTGGCAGAAAAGTATCAAAAAGGTATGAAAAATTGCCACAACTTTTCTCTAGGCTGCTTTTAACTTGGAGGTATTTCATCAGTTTGACCTACCTTTCTTTTTCTTTTTTATCCAAACCTGATGTCTGGCATAGGAAAAAAACTTCCAGTGTAGCAATTCTGTTCACTAATACAGATTGGCAACTCATCTGAAACTTAGCAGTCTTAGCTAGCTGCCTGGGCACTGAACATATAAATGACTTAGCTACGTCTATGACAGTATATGTATGTCAAAGTCAGAATTCAAACCCAGGTTTTTCTGACTTTCATGCCTCCTCTCTCAGCACTACAATTAACCTACTTTACTCCTCATTATTATATTCAACCTAGGCAAAGCTCCTTCTATGGAGCTAATTGTCTTACTCCTATCTGCCATCTCATTAATCAATCAATAAACATTTATTAAGCACCTACTATATACTAGGCAACAAGCTAAGTGCTGGGGATACAAAAAGAGGCAAAGATAGTTCTTGTCTTCAAGGAGCTTATAACCTAAGGGGATTGTAATGTCTAAGGGGAGACAATATGCAAATAAATATACATAAAGTAAGCTACAGGCAGTATGAATAGGAAATAATTAATGGAAGAATTAAGAGATGTTGGAGAAGGTTTCCAGTAAAACATGGGATTTTAGTTGGGACCTAAAGAAAGCCAAGGAGGTCAGTAGTTGGAGAGGAGGGAGAACATTCCAGGCACAGGAACTAACCAAGAGACAAGAGATGGAGTGTTTTGTTCATGGAACAGCTAGGAGGCCAGTGTCATTGGATCAAAGAGTATGTAGCAGAGGGGAAGGTGTAAGGAGACTGGAAATGCAGGAGGGGTCTAGGCTATAAAGGGATTTGAATTAGAAACCAAATGTTTTGTATTTTATCTTGGAGGCAACAGGAAGCCACTGGAGTTCATTGAATAAGGAGAAGTAACATGATCAGACCTACACTTTAGAAAAATCATTTTTGCGGCTGAATGCAGAGTGGATTGGACTAGGGAGAGAGTTGAACCAGGCAAACCCACCAACAAGCTATTGCAATATTCCAGGCATGAGGTGATGAGGGCCTGCACTAGATCTTTTCATTCATTCACCAGATATTTAATGCCTGCTATGTTCAGAAAGATTAAAAAGCACACATTCCCCACCTTCAAGTAATTTACAGTTTAATATTAAATCTACCACATACACAAATAAAGATGACATGAGGCTGAATACCATTTGAAACGAATTACTCATGAGAAGGAGGGTAGGAAGGGGCAGGGAATATAGATTGGGGAAGATTTCATGGAAGAGGTAGCACCTGAGTTGAGCTTTAAAGGAAAAGGGAAAAAAAGAGGAGGGTTTCAGTAGATAATAATGATGACAGAGTTCATTCCAGGCACTGAATGCACTGACTGGGGAGATAGAGATGGCCTAAATATATGTAGAGGGGAAGGAGAATAGGATAGGATTAAGTAATTGCCTCAGTTTAACTGGAACATAGAGTGTGTAAGGAGTAGAATGAAATAAGACTGGAAAGGTAGATGAAAACCAGATTTAAATATCAAGCTAAGAATTTTTTATTTTAACTTATAAGCAACATAGAGCCCCTGAAGTATTTTTAGAAGGAGAATTCCATGCTCAGATCTGTATATCAGAAATATTTTGGCAGCTCTGGTTCAGTCCTGTCCGACTCCTCATGACCCCATTTGGGGTTTTCTTGGTGAAGATACTGAAGTAGTCTGCCATTTCCTTCTCCAGCTCATTTTACATGTGAGGAAGCTAAGGCAAACAGAGTTAAGTGACTTGCCAAGGGTCATACAGCTAACAAGTGTCTGAGGCCAGATTAGAACTCAGGAAAAGGAGTCTTCTGACCTCAGTGCACTATGGCCCCACCTAGCTGCTGCCCTTTGGCAGCTCTGTAAAGTGTGAACCAGATAGCAAAGAGACTGAAAACAGGAGAGTTGGGAGGCTACCAGAAGAGACCAGGAGAGAACTGATAATGTCTATGCCAGTTAAGTGGAGAAGAAGGGACAAATACAAGAGTAATTGTGAAGACTGACTCTCCAGGGCTTGGTAACTGATTGGGTGTGATAGAGGAGAATCAAAAATAATTCTGAGGTTTCAAGTTTGGGAGATTATGTCTCAGAAGCACTACCTAATATTTTGTAAATCTTAAAAGCCATCTTTAATATGAGTTATTAAATTGGAAACAAAGGCAGATTTAAGTAGGGAAGGGGAAGGGATATTGCTGAGAGGTGACAGAATTCATCTACCAAGGTTTTAGGCTTACCTTCTTAGAGAGAAGAGGAACCTTAGAGTTCCTAGTCCAGTACCTTTACTTTACAGATATGGAAACTGAAACTCAGAGAAGTTGTGACTTGTTCCAACATCAGACAGGTAGTAAATTGTAAACCCAGCATCCCAATTTAGGTTCTCTCCATCAGACTATTTATATAAGTAGCATAAATTATTTTTAGTCACAATGTTAATCTTTGGTGTATTATACCATTACAAGCCATCAGTACACATAGATTCATCCTATTTTAAGAACCAGACTTATAAAACAAACAAATTAGAGAGTATTAACAGTTCAAAAGGATTCCTCATGTTAAATCTAGCAATGAATTCTTTTAAAACTAGTATACTTTCTAATGTGCCTAAAATGTGATTCGGTCTACCCCCCAAAATATGATTTACATGCAACATTTTTGCTTATTTGATAAAATAACTATCTGTCCATCCACGTTACTATCTTCTGTTTTTAAAGAGGTCACATTAATTAAATGTGTTCTGTATAGCGCCTAGCACAAATTCCATAGACACAAATACTATATGCTAATTATTATTTCTTGATGGTTTTTATTTCTTAATTCAATTGAATTTGGTCTGAGTAGAGAAGCACTTTGAACTGAGGCTACCAGCTTGGGGAGTAGTATGATTTCCAAAATTCAAGGTTAATACGCAATGTATTTTCATCTAGTTAGTAGTATGGATGCCCCTATTGCCAAATACTTTCATTCCTCTTCAGCAGCTCCAGTTTCGGCCTGAGGGCAGAAGAGATGCTCTGTTGCAGGGATTCATACTGTGTATATTGTACAATTTAGCCCAATACCCGCAGGTCACTGGTTTTCCACTTTTTAGTAGTTGTGGAACCCTTCTATTAAGCCTCTGCAGCCCTAGTTCCAACACTAATATAATGCTGTGATGGAGCCTGAAGTTGATTTAAAAAAAAAAATACACAAGTTAATATGCTCTCCATGACCATTGTTTCTTTCAGGAAAGCCCCAGAGTGACATCTTGTAGAATCCTGAGATTCTCAATGATAACACAATTTGTAAACAACTAGACCTCAGCACTTTCAAGGGTATAGTTATGCAATCTGAAAGTCCATTCAGTTTAATTTATAAAGCTTTTATTAAGCACTTACTATGTATGAAGGGGCACTGCAGTAGATCCTGGAATTTAAAAAAATCCCTGCCTCCCTTTCATTCTACTGGAGGCATGTAATAGGTATTATGTAAGCAAATACAGAATGTAAACATATTGATTTCAAGAAGGAGAAAGTACCAAAAGGGTGAGGGTCAGGAAATACTTGGGTAACAGGTGGCACACTTGAGGTATGTGCTTTGAAGGGCGGTAGAGAGAGGTAAGGAGGTAGCACATTTTAGACATAGGAAATACTCTTTGAAATGGCATGGAGACAAAGGGGGAAGTGCCATGTATTGGCAAGCAGCTGGCAGACTAGTTTCATTAGAATGGAAAGTATATGGAGGACAGTAAAATGAAACAAGAATGGCAAGGTTGGTGGAAGTCAGATTATGAAGGGATTTAAATGCCAGGCTGGGGACTTAGATTTTATCAGAGAGGATCTATGGAACCAATTGAAGATAAAGATTTTTGAGTAGGGGGTTAACACGGTCACATCTGTGTTTTTGGGATATTAATTTGACAGCTTTTTGGATTGATGTTTTGACAGAGAGAATGAATGAAGAAGAGACAAGGAAAGCAATTAGGAAGCTATCACAATAATCTGGGGCAGAGGCAATGCAGGGCTGAACTAGAATAAAGGCTACATAAGTGAAAGAAGACAGATTCAAGAGCTGTTCTGAGTTTATGATAGACAAGGCTCGGCAGATGATTGTGCATGGGGGTGGAAATAGACAATAGGAACAGGTGATTGGAAAGATAGTGGCCCCATCAATAGACATGAAGAAGCTTGAAGGAGGGATAGGTTTGGAAGGAAATAAAACTATTTCCATTTAAAACATATGAAATTTAAAGCACCCATGATACACCAATGTCCCTTGTAATAGAACTGTACTATGACATGGATGCAGTTTAAAACACCTTGTAGTCATAGGCCTCCATAGAGCCTGTGTGCTGGCACTGGGCTCTCCCTCATGTGAGAGTTACCATTGGTTCTTGTTACCCTGAAGAGAAGTAATGCCTTTGCCAGAGCATTCCATTCAAACATGGCACTCTACCTTCTACCCACACATCTTTGCACAAGGATTCTATGTCATGCCTAAAATGTTCTCCCTCCTCACCTCCACCTTATCAAGTTGCATCCTTCCTTTTGAAGTGCAATTCAGATGGTCTCCTAAATCCAAATGCTGGCTTGTAAACACCATCATCCAGAATCCTGAGGCAAAGGGGAAGTTTTAATGATAATTCTTGGATCAGATTGTGGCAACATTCCCAGGCATACTTGGCCCACACTCTATACTCACCTATGCTCATAGATTCTGCTCAGTGTTGCAGACTCTCAGAATGAGGAAAGCTCAGTCCAAACCTGAACATACTCTCTACAACGTTCCCCAACAAATGGATGATGCAGTCTCAGTTTGAAGATTCCCAGTAATCATGATCCTGTACCTCACATTGTAGTCCATTCCACATTTGAACAGAACTTATTATTAATAAAAATGCTGTTGTTGTTTTCAGTCATTTCTGACTCTTTGTGACCCTATTTGGGGTTTTCTTGGTGAAGATACTGAAGTGGTCTGCCATTTTCTTCTCCAGCTCATTTTACAGATGAGGAAATTGAGGCAAACAGGGTTAAATGACTTGCCCAGAGTAATATAGCTAGTAAATATCTGAGACCAGAATTTAACTTGGAGCATTCTGACTGCAAGTTCAGCACTGTAAACTATGGCACCCCACAGCTGCCCTCTTAATAATAATAGTTGGTGTTTTATAGTATTTAAAGGTTTATAAAGGGCTTTAATGCACTGTCTTACTTTAACTTCATCATAACAGTGAACATAGGGGTATAATTATTAAACCACCTTCCCTCAGTTTTACAACTGTAGAAACTGAGACACATAGAAGTTCAATGACTTATCTGTGGCTGTTACACAACCAGTAAGTGTTGGAGGCAGGATTCTAACCCAGGCTTGTCTGGCTTACCTCCAAGCCAGTACTCCTTCTACTATTCTGCCTCTCAAAGAAGTTTTTGCTTACATCAAGTGGCAATTTGCCCCCCTGAAACTTGCCCTTTGTTCCTTCTGAGTCAAGAAGAATACGTTAAATCTCCAGAGTCAAGGTTTGGCAATAACTTATCATTATCTCTAGATTCTTACTTCTGAGGAAACCAAAAAACCTACCTTGCCTGGTAGATTTTTTTTCTTTCTATCTTTCTTCCTTCCTTCCTTCCTTCCTTCCATCCTTCCTTCTTTCCTTCCTTCCTTCCTTCCTCCCTCCCTCCCTCCCTTTCTTTCTTTCTTTCTTTCTTTCTTTCTTTCTTTCTTTCTTAGAAAGAGGAGACATAACTCTACTTTCAAATAGCATAATAATGTACTTAGAGAACCCACCAAAAATCAGCAAAAATACTAGAATTATTATTAGATAGATCAAAGTAGTAAGACATAATATTAATCCACAAGTATTATTAGTATTTCAATACAGAAGATGAAGAAACAATAATAAAAGAAACTATTAAAAACAAAAAAAAGACCCACAGTATTTAGGAGCTAACTTACTAAGACACTAAAACAATTTACATTAAAAAATTGCAAAACACTATAGATTTTTAAATGATAGTTAGATAATTGAAGATATATTTACTATTGATGGTTAGGATGTGTCAATATAATAAAAAGTCAAAACTAACTAAATTAACTTAGAGATGTATTGCAGTATTTGCCTGGATAATTTCACAAAATCATTTTACCCAATCCCAGAAAGGCTTAAAGTCTACTGACAAACTGGATTTCTGTCATCTCAGGAGCAGCCCAAATACAGAGAGCCTTATTACCTGTATGGTCACAGGGGATACATTTTTCAATCACAGCAATTTTCCAAGGCCATTCACCAAGTTCATTACAGAGGAGGTACAATATGCATTGGTGGGGAGGGTACTCACACTAGTGAAATTACAAACCTTTGAAGTTCTGTAGCAGGTTTTGCCTTCTGCCAAACTCTAACGTCAATTCTTTAGAAGGTCACCAACATACTTCTGAGTTTCTAAAGTCACTTGCTTGTATTATTGTCCAAAACCTCAAAAATGAACATTTTAAAAGTGGGAACCCCTATGACAGAGTAATAAAAATAGCTTGCATTAAAGTAATTCAGATTATTGTGGTTTTAAATTCATCTCCAAGGTGACTTAAATAAATATCAATGCTATTTCTTCTATTTTAGGTTCAACTTAAGGCTTTGAGGTGAAAAGCCAACCCAAATGTACAATTTACAGATCTATTATTAAGGACTAAACATTTCTCTAGGGCTCTTAATGCTATTTGCAATCACAATAACCCTGGGAGGTCAATTCTCCCAAGGAGAAACTAACTAACTTCATTAGAAAGTGATCAGTTCCTTCCTACTTTCCTTGAAACAGTCTTAATGGTAATGCCGTAATGTCTGCCTGAGTTTCAAATGTGGGACACAAAACATTTCTTTGACCTTTTGCCACTGATTCATTTTTAGATGATTTGGAAAGAAAGCCAATTGAATCTTTACAAAGTATTAACCTAAGCTAAGGCTATATTTTTTTTTTATGTGACAATATATAGCTTAGTATGGCCTTACTATAGGCCTACAGCATGAAAAAAATTAGTCAAATACTTTTTTTTAAGTGAGAGGGAGGGGGCAGAGCCAAGACAGAGGAGCAGAAGGACAAACCTTCCCTGTTTCTACACCCACAGCCCATAAAATACCTGTAAAAAATTACTCCAAACAAATTCTAGAGCAGCAGAAGCCACAAAATGACAGAGTGAAAGAGATTTTTCAGCCCAAGATATCCTAGAAGGCCAAAAGGAAAGGTCTGTTGCACTGGGCTTGGAGCAGAATGTGGTCCAGCCTTGGCCACACAGCATGGCAGGGACAGGACTGAAGAAGGCTTCATGGCATAGAATCACAGGCAGCAGCTGTAGTTCCCAGATTTCTCAACCCACAAACACCAAAGACAGTTTCAAAGGTCAGTGTAAAAATCTCTTTCACCTGAGTGAGAAGAGAGTAGGGTGTGGCCCTAGCCCTGGCTCCAGAGCTGCAGCAGTCATTGCAACAGCATCAGCATCCATTTTTGGAGCCCTCCACCTAAAGACCCTGGGGGAATTGAGCTGCTGACATGTGTCACAGTTCTGAGTGACAGTCCTGGGGTGAGGAGGAGTGCTGGCTTGTTGGAACTGGTGGTGACTATGGAGAGGGAATCCTACTAGCAGAACCTGGGCAGAAAATTTGGTGGTTGCTTCCAGACCAGAGTACAGGCCAGAATAGGAGTAAGCACCTCTCCCTTGATTGTGCCACCTTGGAGGAACTGAGAACTTACAGGTTCCTAGAGTATACCCTCCACTTGACAAAGGACTCAAAAGTCAAGTAACTGGCTGGGAAAATTCTCAAAAAGGGGGGGAAATGAGACTATTTAAGGTTACTTTCTTGGCAAAAAGGTATTTTCTTCCATCCTTTCAGATGAGGAAGAACAAAGCATACCATCAGAGAAAGACATAAAAGTCAAGACTTCCACATCCAAAACTTGCAAAATAAATATGCAATGGTTTCAGGCAATGGAAGAGCTCAAAAAGGATTTTGAAAATCAAGTAAGAGAGGTGAAGGAAAAATTGCGAAGAGAAATGAAAGTGATGAAAGAAAATTATAAAAAGGGAGTCAACAGCTTGCTAAAGGAGACCCCAAAAAATGCTGAAGAAAATAACACCTTTAAAAATAGACTAACCCAAATGACAAAAGAGGTCCAAAAAGCCAATGAGGAGAAGAATGATTTATAAAGCAGAATTAGCCAAATGGAAAAAGAGGTTCAAAAGCTCACTGAAGAGCATAGTTCTTTAAAAATTAGAATGGAGTAGATGGAAACTAATGACTTTATGAGAAACCAAGAAATTACAAAGCAAAACCAAAAGAATGAAAAAATAGAAGACAATGTGAAATATCTCACTGGAAAAATAACTGACCTAGAAAATGGATCCAGGAGAGACAATTTTAAAATTATGGGACTATCTGAAAGCCATGATCAAAAAAGAACCTAGACATCATCTTTCATGAAATAATCAAGGAAAACTGCCCTGATATTCTAGAACCAAAGGGTAAAATAAATATTGAAAGAATCCACTGATCATCTCCTGAAAAGAGATCCTAAAAGAAAGACTCCTAGGAATATTGTACCCAAATTCCAGAGTTCCCAGGTCAAGGAAAAAATATTTCAAGTAGATGGAAAGAAATAATTTGAGTATTGTGGAAACCCAATCAGGATAACACAAGATCTAGAAGCTTCTACGTTAAGGGATTGAAGGCCTTGGAATATGATATTGCAAAAGTCAAAGGAACTAGGATTAAAACCAAGAATCATCTACCCAGCAAAACTGAGTATAATACTTCAGGGGAAAAAATAGTCACTCAATGAAATAGAGGACTTCCAAGCATTTTTGATGAAAAGACCAGAGCTGAATAGAAAATTTCACTCCCAGACACAAGAATCAAGAGAAGCATGAAAAGGTAAACAGGAAAGAGAAATCATAAGGGACTTACTAAAGTTGAACTGCTTACATTCCTACATGGAAAGATAATATTTGTAACTCTTGAAACTTTTCTCAGTATTTGGGTGGTTGGAGGGATTATATACATATAGACAGAGGGCACAGGGTGAGATAAATAGGAAGGGATGATATCTAAAAAAATAAAATTAAAGGGTGACAGAGGAATATATTGGGAGAAGAAAAGAAGAAATAGCCAATTATGTCTCATGAAAGAGGCAAGAGAAAACTTTTTCAGTGGAGGGGAAAGAGGGAGGTAACAGGGGAAAAGTGAAGCTTACTCTCATAGATTTGGCTTAAGGAAGGAATAACATGCACACTCAGTTTGGTATGAAAATCTATCGTACACTAGAGGAAAGTAGTGGAGAAGGGGATAAATGAGGTTTGGGGGGGATGATAGAAGGGAAGACAAATGGGAGGAGGGAGTAATTAGAATTAAACACTTTTGGGGAGGGACAAGGTCAAAAGAGAGAATAGGATAAATGAGGGGCAGGATAGGATGAAGGGAGAGTTAATTTTTCACAACATGATTATTATGAAAGTCTTTTGCATAACTACACATGTATAGCCTATATTGAATTGCTTACCTTCTCAGAGGGGATGGGTGGGGAGGGAGGGAGGGAGAGAAGTTGGAACTCAAAGTTCTAGGAACAAATGTTGAGGATTGTTTTTACATACAACTGTGAAATAAGAAATACAGGTAATGGGGTATAGAAATCTATCTTGTCCTACAAGAAATGAGAGATGATGGGGATAAGGGAAGGGAGGGCAGATTGGGGGCAGGGGTGATCAGAATGTATGGTGTCTTGGGGTGGGGGAAGAGGAGAGATGGGGAGGAAATTTGGAACTCAAAATCTTGTGGAAATGAATATTGAAAACTAAAAATAATTTTTTTAAAAGTGAGAGGGAGAAGAATTCAGTGAAAGTATTTACTTAAAATTTTGAATATGACCCATAGAACTGTTATCACAAAATCAGTTGTACCATCATATGGTAAAAAGTATAGTAGAATGATGGAATATCATAATATTTTAAAATAATCATGTAACAGTTTATATATTCATCTTTATTCATCCCACAATATCTCTCATAAACCTTGGAATGAAATTTCAAATTTTAACTTTGGAAAGATGGGAAACCTCTATTCAGTTATTCCCTTCTCAGACAACAGAAATGAAAAAACAAAAGCCTATGGACATATCTCTAAATTGTCAAAGTATGACTTTTTAAAACATTTTTCAAGTATTAAGAAGTGGTCGTGATAACCCTTCTAGACAAGCATAGTTCCCAGAGATTATCCCTTGTTCATTCATTCAAGTTTTTATTAAGCTCCTACTATATGCAAAACATTCATAGACTAAGGAGACTTAAAAAAAAAAGTCAAACAGACTTCTCATCCTTTAAGAAGTCAGTGGAGGAGATACCGAAACATTGAAGTGACAATGAGCAACAGTAAATTATTAAGTGCTAAAGAGTGCTATAAATAATACATTTTATAGAAATTTTTTAATAGTTAAAGATAAATGTGGTCTGGAACTTTCCCCAAATGAGAAAGCAGAAATTGAGCTGGACATTGAATGATGGGTAGAATTGAGATTGGCAGAAGGGTGAGGAAAATTCATCCCAGACAGGGGAAATAGCATAAGGAAAAGCTTGGAGTTAGTTGTGAGCATAGTGTTTCCAGGAGACAAGAGAAGGTTTATATCGGGGAGTAATGAGAAATAAAGCTGGATAGGTAAAAAGGAGAGCATGTAATGAAAGACTTCAAATGCCTTGTACAAAAGGGGCCCTGGATTTTATTGTTGTTCAGTAGTTTCAGAATTTTCATGACTTTACTCGGGGTTTTCTTGGCAAAGATACTGCTGTGGTTTGATATTTCCTTCTCTGGCTCGTTTTACAGATGAGGAAACTGAGGCAAATAGTGTTAAGTGACTTGCCCAGGTTCACACAGCTAGTAAGTGTCTGAGACCAGATTTGAACTCAGGAAGATGTATCTTCCTGACACAAAGTCCAGCATTCTATCCACTGTGCCACCTAGCTACCCTAAGCTAGGATTTGTTATATAATTGTCAAATTTAATAGTTACCAAACTGAGTTTGGAGTTAATAGTGTTTGTGATCAGGAAAGTGACACAGTAATGACAGTGATAATTTATGAAAATTAAGCTAGGTGTGGTAAATGGGATAGACTAGAGTGGAAAGGCACTATAAGGAGAGCAAATAGGAGACTATCAAAATGACCCCAATATAAGATGAAGAATGCCTCTAATAATGTGGTAGCCATGAGAATGGCAGAGGAAAGCACAAATAGGATGGAAAAAAAATCACAAGGCTTGACCATTAATAATATAGAATATGAGAGAAAAGGCAGTTAGGTGACACAGTGGATAGAGTGTCAGATCTAGAGTCAGTAAGACCTGAGTTCAAATCTGGCCTCATACACTTACTAGTAACTTAACCCTGTTTGTCTCAGTTTCCTCATCTGTAAAATGAGCTGGAGAAGAAAATGGCAAACTACTCCAATATCTTTGCAAGAAAACCTCCAATGACATCACCAAGAGCTGGACACAACTGAAAATGATTGAACAGAGAAAACAGAAGAGTTAACGGTAAGTGAGATTTCAAGACTGACTGGATGACCATTGACAGAAATAGCAAGGTAGGAAGGAAAAAGCTGTTTGCTTTTGGGGGGAACAAGGAGTAGCAGTAAGAAATTATCAACTTAACTTTGTGAACGTTCAGATTATTTCAGTCTATCCAAAAGTCTAACAACCTTCAGTGGTTCCCTATCACCTACAGAATAAAATTCAAATGATTTGTTTCTCCTGGTACTTGAGGTTCTCCACAATCTAGCTTCATTTTCGTTCTATCTGATATGTCTCCCCGTGAGGTACTCAAGACAAACTGGTTTCCATGACATCCTAAAAGTATGTCCCCAAGATTCTCACCTACTTGTACCTTGGTTTATGATTTTTTTTCTCCTAAACCTGTAACACCTACACCTACCATCTTCGTGTATTGGTAGCCTGTTCATCCTTCAGGAACTAGCTCAAGTCTATCACTTCTTTGGAGACTTCTCTGATGCCAGCAAATGGAAGTGACCCCTCCTTCATCCAATCTAAGCTTATAGCCCATTGTACTCCTCTCATACACTTATCACATTCTAATTTGTATTATGTTTATTTAGAGAGGCAGTGCTGTATATTGGATAGAGAACTTACCTTGAAGTCAGGAAGATCTGGTATCAGATTCCACCTCTGACACATAGTGTGTGCTTTTGAGCATGTCACTTAATCGCTCCGTGCTTTAGGCAGCTTTCTAAGATTATAAACTACAGAGCAAGTGCCAACCCACATTGGAAGAAGAAATTTCCTTGCCTTGGAGTTCTCTGTATCAATGAAATCACAGTCCCAGTCTTGGTGCTATTATATTTATTTATGTGTGTATATGTCTATATGCATATGTGTCTTTTTACCCGCACTGGGTGGTAAGCTTCTTGAAAGCAGGAACATTCATTTATTTATCCCTGGAGCTTCGCCAGTGCTTAGCACATAGTAGCTACTATTTTTTAAAAAGTTCTCAAAGGTACTTGTAGAGGTGGGATTGAAGCTCAAGTGAGATTTTGATACTGACACAGGAAATTCAAGGATTTTCCACAGAGAAGGGATCATTTTATAAAGAAAAACTGCTCAAGTAAACCTTAGCCCCTTTCCTCAAGCCCCTTCTAACACAGAGGCAATAGGAAACTACTAAAAGTTTTTGATCAGAGGAGAAATTTAAAACCCATCACTTAGATTATCTTGACCATTGTGTGAAAGATACATTAAAGAGAGGCTAGATCTGAAGCAAAGACCAATGGCCTAAACTGGAGTAGTAATAGTGGAAGAGCAAGAAGGAGATGTTTAAGAGATGTCTTAGAGGTATGGTGGATAGCATTTGTCCCTTGATTGGTTATGGGGTGTGAGGGACAGAAAAGAATCAAAGATAACTCTGAGGTTTCAAAGGTAGGTGATCTGGAAGATGGTAGTGTCCTCCACTGTATTAGAGAACTTTGGAGGAGGAGCATATGTAAAAAGAAAGGCAGCTTCAGTCTTAAATATACTGAATTTAAGATGCTAGTGTGATATTCAAGTGGAGATGAATAACAGGTAGTTGGAAAGCTAGGAGCAAATTCCTGGAGGAGATTAGGGCTGGATACATAAATTTGGGAATCATTTACTGAGGGGTTGTAATTATCTTCATAGAGCTGATAACTGGACCCTCAGAAGAAGATGAGATCATCAAGGCAGAAAGCATAGAGATAAGAGAAAAGGACCTGCTACTGCTACTGGGAACTAGCTTTAGTGGGTGGGAAATGATTGCTGACCCACTAAAGAAGACTGAGGAAGGACCAATGTCATAGAAGTTAAGGAAAAGCAGTGTATTGGCAAGGATGGGAACATATGTAATGTCAAAAGCTTCTGAAAGGTCAAGGAAGATAAGTATTTATGTAAATCAAACAATTAAGCAACTGAGACAATGCTGGTAACATTTGAGAGAGTGATTTCAGTTCCTTCCTCTTCATCTCATAGTATTCCTAACTGGTGACCTCTCTTCTAATCCTTCCCGCTATCTCCAAGAAAGTTGGCTTTCTTGTTTTTTAAAGCCAACTCTTCCACCTGTGCCCTAGAGAGTCTATTTCCCCAGATCTCCTACTTATCCTCTTTCTAGGGCATCTTCTAGAGCATCTGTCTCTCTCCACTGGCTTCTTCTTTAACAAAATATGCTCAGAGTTCCCCTATCTTGGAAAAAAAATCTGTTCACTCTAACTGCTGTGTCATTTTTTTTCTTCTCTCCTTTGGACTTTTCAAACATCCACATGCATCTACTTTCTCAATATTCACTGCAATCTGGCTCCTGTCATTCCTACTCTAGTGAAGCCAAACTTCCACATTCTATGGCCTCTTTTGACCATATACAATGGCCTTTCCTCAGTCATTATCCTTCTTGACCTCTCTGTGGCACAGAGAACAGCAGTTGTGGAAAGCATGAAGTCACTAAGAAATGAATAAAAGGAAGGCTTAGTAGGAGGCAGGACCCAGCTGAAATTCTAAAACCTGAATTGTAGAGAAAGGGAATGCTATGTAATAGTCCATAGAGCCATGACCTCTGGAGATCTGGATTGTACCTCAGAAGCTACACTAATAAAGCAACCTTGGGCAAATCACTTAACCTCTCTGAGACCTCAGCTTTCTCAACTGTAAAAATGGAGATGCACTCTTGATTGTTCTGCCACAAGGTTGTTGTGAGGACAAAATAACACAATGCGCATGAAAGTTCTTTAAAAACTGAAAAGTGTGTCTAAACACAGATTAATGGAAAGTTGGTGTGGAAGTCTGGAATACCAGGGAGATGATACTGTTTGTATGATTCTGGGTGTCATTCATCTTCTTATTACCACCAAAAACTCTCTAAGAGTCTAAGTTTCAGAAGAGCTGCCAATCTGCTTTGGTAGATGAATTTTCCTAGCAGGAATTCCCTTACATCACACAAATCATAGACGCCACCCAAAAGTCAGATTATGCTCTCATTGTGGTGTGACAAGTCTATGTCTTTCTCTAGCAGCACACCAAGGCTTGAAACCTGGGGCAAAGAAATTAGACTCTCCAGAGATCTAGGTAGAACCCAGCATAGCACAAACTCAAGATGGAAAGAGATTCCACAGTGTAAGGGCATGGTAAGAGTAGGACTGAAGTAACTGGCCTTAAGGCTGGGCTGTTGAATGGAATGAAGTGAGCATAGAAGGGGACTAAGAAAAGTTAACAAGTAATCAGGGTTAAGCCATTAGAGGTCTTTTTGGAAGTAGAGAGCAACAATTTTGGTTTCTAAGATACTAGTAGAGGTGACAAAAAGAAATTCATTCCTATTCAATTCCCATGCAAACACCAACCACTGCTTAGAAACCTAAACCCACTTGCACCAGCTGCCCAGGTTTCATGGTGTCATTCCTATCTTTCACCCACTCCCTCCTGGCATTCCCTCCCCCTGTGCCTACTCTGCACCTGTTCCCTGTTGCTATCTGGTTCTTTCTTGCTATCTAATTCCATTTCTTTTCCCATTTTCTATAAAAGGGGAGGGTCTTGGGCAGTCTCATTCCCAAGAACTCAGCATGTACAAAGTCTTTAACCCTAATAAGGAAAGAATCAAAGAGAAAGTCTCAGACTCTAAGGGGTGAAAGGAAAGGGAGAGAGGAAAAAGTAGGATAAACGTTGTATATAACCAACTTCTAAGATGTGGACACCCCTCTAAAGACCTGCTTCTACACCTAGGGACATAACTGAGAGTATACTTTGCCATAAGACCACCTATATCCTTCTTCCCTCTACCTTTCAGTAAGTTCTTATGACCCACATTCTACCACAAAATGCCTATCTTTGGAGATTTCTTCATTGTGCTTACCTCCTTGCCTTTTGGACTCCCTCTATTACTCCTAGAACACATCCTCTTCACTCTACAACATAAGGTCCAGGCACTATTTCACCTTTCTATATATCAAAATAGCCTAATTTTATCCTTGGATGAGCCACTTCACTAGTAACACACATACACACACACACACACACACACACACACACACACACTCACACTCCTGGACACATCAGTTCTCTAGCCACTTAAGGACATGCCTATCATTCTTAGAGGTTAGAATTTTCTGGAAGGAATTTAGGAATTTTAATTTCCACTGTTATTGGAATGAGAAAGAAGGTTTGGAATGTGGAACTCAAAAATATAAAATTGAGTACCAGGTCTCCTCTGCAAACAGCAAGATCCATTTTTCTTCCTTTTTCTCCTATACATGACAATATTGAGAATCAGCAGTTAGACCCCCCTAAATCGAGGTCCTTCTGCCAAAATATCAGAATCTTTTGCCCAAGAGGAGATATTCCTTTACAAATCTGTAAGAGAAATGGGGGAGGGGGAGAGAAAGGATGGAAGGCACTCTGAGTACAACACTGGCAGCTCAAGGGGGTTGGCTTAGTTAAAGAATACATTAGGCATTCTCTCTCAGCTTGCTGCCTTCTGTCTAATGCATTTCCCTCCTACTGTTTTATTTGTATTGGAAACAGAGAGTAAAGTGGTCCTCCTAGAGCTCCACCTTCTCTTAATAGAAGCAAGATGAAAAGCTATTTAGAGCAGTCTTCTGCTCCTTCAGGAAAAGGTCAGTGACTTGGACAAAGTCAGACCCAATGGAACAATAACATCTTCCTATAGAAGATATAACATTGCATTCTGACAGAACTGGGTCTGAAATTGGCATTCTCTCGATAGACCACTGGGTAGCAAAAAGTCTCTCCAACTATTTAAAAACCGTGGCAGCTGAATGGCTCCCCCAGGACAAGAAGCACTTTTGTCACATTCATAAAACCACCACCAATACATTGTTGTTGATTCAACAAAGAGTATTGGCAAGTTTAGGAGGCAAATCAACAAGTCATTATTAAGTACCTGCTACGTACCTTGCATGGTGATGTATCAAAATTGGTATGGATCAAAATGAGAATATAGGCCCTGTGAGATAGAGAGAGGGCCATGAAAGTTGGGGTAGTCACAAAAGTGTAAAGGAAATTTGGGCAGACTGTGTCAGCGTGGGACAATGAGAGACAGCTTGACTTACAATGAACATGCATAATGGGACCCTGTTTTAACACCTGCTTTCTAGGTTTTCCATTTTAGAAAGGGAATAATACATACTTCCCCACAATGGAAAAATGATCTGTCCATCAGTATAACTCAGTTCATTGTATAGGTAAGTGTTTTTCATTATTTTTAATTTATGTGAAATTTCAGCTGCATGCAAATGTGTCAATATACCAGTGTCAAAATAAGTGTGTATGTATAGTAGTATACGAGAGATTACTAGGATAGCATTGTGTACATTTGTGCAAGGTTGAGCATTCACATGGTTGTGAGGTTGAATGTGGCTAAGGGAGCTCTGTAAGAGCATTTGTAAAGGCATATGAGAGTAGGTGAAGAGTGAAGGACAAAGAAGGAGGTGTCAGGCATACATATTCTCCTAATCATTATACTAAAAATAAGCTGTGGCAGAACACAAGGCCACCCAAACCTTCACAAAACGTCCACATCTCACAGCCAAACATCTTATGTGCAACAAGCACAAGGAATCAGAAAATTGACACATACATTAACTCTCAGTATTTCTAATGTCACCTCTGCTGTGGCTGTCAACTAAAAACACCATTCCCCTGCCCCTTCTACTTCTATTGGTCTCAGTGGTGGAATTGTATAATCTAGAGCCAAAAGAATTCTGATGGATTAGAGAGTCTAGACCATCTTCCTCATTTCACAGAAAACTGAGAACCCGGGAGATTAAGCGATATGCCCCAAAGTCACATAGGTATTAAGGAACAGAGCCCATTGGAATCACTGGACAGAGGAGAGAAGGTACAAAGCATCCTCAGTCTCCTGCATGCCTAATATATATTTGGAAAGGCCAGATTTCCCTACTGCATTTCAGAGTCCTTTGAAATGTATGATTTGGAATCAGACAACCTTGTCTGTCCCTTCCTATCCATATGACCTTGGACAAATCATTTCGCTGTTGGGAGTCAGTTATTTCACATGCAAAATGAGTGGCCTAGATTAAATGATCTCTAAGGTACCTTCTAGCACTAAATTTTATGATCTATTTTTAAATGAGCCTAGAACTCTCATCTTTACAAGTAGGATTTGAAAAAGAGCTATACCCAGAATCCTTATTTTACTTCATATACTACGATGGAGTCTAGGAACCTTGTTTCTGTAATGTGGTCTGGAACTATGGGAACTATAGTAGAGGCATCTGTAAAATCAGATCCCCACTCCAAACTGGAAGTTAGATATTACATTTCCAGAGTATTCACTAAGAGCTCAACTGGAAAACCATCATCATGCATCATATAGCAACACAATTCAACAGTACTAAAGGGTTAGGGATACAAAGATCAAAAGTGACACAGTTTTCAGGCTCCGCAGTCTGTGTCCCTGTCACTCACCTCAGTGATATTTGGAAATTAGGTTTAAGTCCCAATTCTGCTGCTTAATACCTACATGATCTTGGGCAAGTCATTCAATTTGTTTAGGACTGGACCAATGTGCCAGCGTGAGCGATATGACTACATACAAATCAAAGACTTGCCTGAGATGCTGATCCTTGGTTTCAGGGCATCTCATCAAGAAGAGACAGAGCATGGTAATAAGGAAAAATCACTAGATTTGGAGTCAGAAGACCCGGGTTCAAGTCCTGAATCTGCCATTTGACAGCTGTCAAATGTAGGATGACAGGCAAATCACCTCTCTGACCCTCATTTTCCTTGTCTGCAAAATGAGGCTAATAGTACTTGCAGTAGCAATCTCATAAGCATGTTATGAGGGAAAAGATTTGTATGCCTTAAACCACTGTTAAAATATAAGCTGTTAGTATTATGAAAAGTGTTATAGTCTGAATGACCCTGAAGTAACCCTGAGGAAAGGGCCCTGCACCAAGCAGTCTAACTGATCTCCAAATAGTTGATTCATTACAGTCATTATGATGAAAGGACTAACCAGATCAATTATTTGCATTCCAGTTATTTCATTCATATCCCTGACCAAACAGAATTAGCCTGGGAAATAAAACCTATTTCTCAGAGTTTGATGCGAGCCTGGTTAAATCAGCATGCTGTATACCTGATCATTGATAGACTTGGCACCACAATGAGAAAGTGAATGTGAGAGTAATTACTGGTGGCCACAAGTGATTCAGATTCAAAATGGTAAGGAGTTATGGTAATAAACAGTAACAGATGAAGGCGTTTGATTCCAGCAAAGAAAATTGAGAAAATAAAAAGATCAGCCGGGAATATGTCAGTCAATATTAACACTCGTAAAAATGGAAAAAGCAGCAAAGTTTCTTTAAAAACAAAATAATTAAGGGGCAAGAGGCTATTCTCTTTTTGTAAAAGAGTACAAAGAGCCAAAAATATCCAACATTGTTAAGTGAAGACATTGATCAAAAATCTTGTGATAAAGAAAATCCTAGATTTGAAAGGGAAAGAGAGAGAGAACCAGCAAGCAGTCCTAAAGACTATCGTGATCTTAGCTTTCAGTGAGAGATATATTGTCTCAACTGAGATCGGTTGTAGCCAAATTGAACTCTGACCAGGTCAGACCACAACTAGATATTTTAGAAAGTACATCAATGAGCTATAATCGGTCCAAAAGAGCAAAGAGACTGGAGACCATATTGGGAAGCCAAGTGTCACAATAGAAAGAGCACCAGGTTTGGTGTAAGGGAACCTTAAGTTAAAATCCTGACTCAACTGTGCTGTAAGAAATGATGAGCTGGTTCATTTTAGAAAAACATGGAAATATTTAAATGAAACAATGAAAAGTGAAGTGCACGGTACCAAGAGAACGTTGTATACAGTAACAGCAATATTGTTTGAAGAATAATTGTGAACAGCCAAGTTATTCTGAGTACTATAAATAGTCAAATCAGCTATAAAGGACCTATGAAGGAAAACGTTATCCACCTCCAAAGAAAGGAACTGATAAACAGAAGTACACACAGTATGGGTTTATAAATCTGCATCAAATGGTGGTCTTTCTTAGTGTGGGGTGGGGTTGGAGGGAGGGAGACAGTTCAAAACTTAAAATGTAACAAAAATAATTTTAAAAAATTTAAATCCTGGCTCAAAATGGCCAGAGTAGTCACAGAATCCTAAAATTTAGAGCTAAAAGGGATATATCTAAAAGCTATCATATTTACAAATGGGCAAACTGAGACCCAGGAAGGGGACTTGCCCAAAACCATACTACTAGGCAGGATTAGAACTCAGGTCCTCTAGTTCCAAGTCCAAGCTCTTCCTATTACCACAGGTTTCTTCCGAAACTATGGTTCTCTGACCCAAGGAAATTATTTTCTTTCCCTGGGCTTCAGTTTCCTCATATGTATGTATACATGTATGTGCATATAGCTAGAAATAATTATATAATAATAATACATGTAAAATGATGTTAGGATCATTCTATGTTATGTGTATATATGTATACATATATACATATGTGAATATATATGCATATATAGTTATGATATGCTAGGGCCATTATTATTCCCATTATACAGATGTGGAAACTGAACCTGCCCAAGGTCACAGAGTTAGTACATGTCTGAGGTTGGACTTGACTTCAGGTCTTCCTGTCTTCCAGATCGAGTGTTCTAACCACTGTGCCACCTAGTTGCTCCTAGCTACCATTATTATAACCTTTAAACACATGTATGGAATACAATCCATGCGACATGGATATTGGGAATATATAAAGTGAATAAAGTACAGTCTCTGACATTCAGAACCTTGCATTCTGAGAAAAATGCCACATATAAAAAGATTAATTACAATACCAGCTAGTACATGCTCAGTGCCAGTCAGTGGTACATACAGAAAATGCTATAGAAGTTCAAAGAAAGGAAAGGTCACTAAGAACAACTGTCATCAAGGAAGGCTTCCTAAAGGAGGCAATTCAAAGTGAGCTTTGAAGGAACTTGTAGTTCAGAATTCTAGACAAGGGGATGGTGTGAACAAAGGTGCAGGAAGCAGAAAGAAAGCTCTCCTATGTTCTGACTACACCTAGGATACCAGGTCAAATGAGCAGATGCTTTGGGTAGGAGAACAGTTGGGGATGAAGGCTGGAAAAGTAGGGTAAACCATATCCTGTGAAGTCTTAAAAGCCAGGCTAAGGAATTGTAGGTTATCCTGTAGATAGTGAGAAGTCATGGAGGTTTTTTGAGCAGTGGAGTAACATGATCAGAGTTGTGCTACAGGAAGACTATTCTTACAACTTGTCCAGGGTGGACCCAAATGAAAGAAAACAATGGAACAAAAACCAATTCAAGGGCTACTAGAATAGTTCTAGTATAGGATGATGAAAGTCCAGGCTAGAGTGGGAGGATCCTGGAATGGAAGGGAAAAGACAGAAGTGAAAGCGATTTTGAAGGAATAAGTGGTCCATCCAAAGGCCCCTTCTTTGTCCTCATCTTCTTTTGCCTCTCTGCAGCTTTTAACACTGCTGACCACACCTACCAAGTGGACAACACTAGTTTTAGATAGCTAAAATCCATCTGTTGGGCTATCAGTCACCTTCCTCAAGGGATTTAAGGATCTCCCTATCCCCAAATCTCCCTCACTCCCTCTTCATGGATACACTCTCATCCCTTGGTTTCCATGATATTCTCTCTTTTGTTGAGTCCCCTTTGCTGAGTCATTATCCATCTTCTGTCCTCTAGATTCTAGCCTAGATTTTCTTCTCTTCTATTATCACATTCTCTCCATTAGTGGTAGCATCAATTCCACTGCATTCAATTATCATGTCTACACAGATGACTCCCAGATCTTGTATCCAGCCCTCTTCTCTCTTCAAAAGTCCGGTCCCACATCGCCAGTTGCCTGCTGGTCATTTCCCACCAGGAGAATAAGCACTATCTTCAACTTTTTGAAGAGTTCTTATGCGTGCTGTTGCTGTTTGTTCTTCATTCTCAAAAAGGACCATGGCATCAGGAAGGTGATGCCATGACTTGCAAGTGAATGTATGTTACTTAGTCCCAGAAAACCAAATTTTAACAAAAGAAGCAGAATACCCTTTCAATGTCAAGATTCATTATCAGGAAAAGCTGGTTGGTTGGTTGCTTGACTGGTTGCTGTCCTTCGTCTTCAAAGAGGACCAAAATGACATCACCATTGTAAAGTGAAATTTCAGCGTGTCCAACGTGGCTGATCAGATCAATACAAGCTCAGAATGCTCTATCACAGGTTGGGCACAGATAGTCTGTATGAATTGGGGTGGATATTCCAAATCTGCGCATCCTGTGTTTACTTTGTGCTGTCTCAATTCTGCTTTGCTCAAAGAGCACAGCACCTTTTCTGACGTGGGCACACCATGCTGAACAGTCCTGTGCCAGTGTCTCCCATGTTACATAGTCAAATCCAAAGTTCTTGAGATGTTGAGAGTGTCCTTGTATAATTTCTTCTGGCCACCATGTGATCGCCTGCCCCGTGCAAGTTCACCACAAAATAGTCTTTCCAGCAAGCGAACATTTTGCATTCGAACAACTTGGCCAGCCCATTGGAGTTGCGCTCTCTGAAGCATAGTTTGAATGCTTGGCAGTTCAGCTCGAGCAAAGACTTCAATATCTGGTACCTTATCCTGCCAGATGATCCTTAGAATCTTCCTAAGACAGTTCAAATGAAAGTGATTCAATTTCCTGGCATGGTGCTGGTAGACTGTCTATGTTTCACAAGCGTATAACAATGAGGTAAGCACAACAGCTCTGTAGACCTTTAGTTTGGTAGTCAGTCTAATACCTCTTCTCTCCCAAACCTTTCTTCAGAGCCTCCCAAATACTGATCTAGCTTTGGCAATGCATGCATCAACCTCATTGTCAATGTGTACATCCCTGGAAAGTACGCTACCAAGATAAGTGAACTTATCCACAGCATTCAAAACTTCTCCATTTGCTGTAACCAATTGTTCCACCTATGGATGGTGTGGTGGTGGCTGGTGGAGCACCTGTGCTTTTTTGGTGTTAATTATAAGGCCAAAATTAGCACAGGCAGCAGAGAATTGATCCATACCTTTTTGCATCTCAGCTTCAGAGGCTGCATTGAGTGCACAATCATCTGCAAACAGAAAACCATGCACCAACACTCCCTCCACTTTGGTCTTGGCTTGTAGCCTTTTCAAATGGAAGAACTTAGCATCAGTACCACCAGGAAAAGCTAACCATTAGAGCACTCCCAAAATGGACTAGGAAATAATAAACAATGCTTGCATTACCTCTCTCCCCAAGCTGTTATGAATTATCTTACTGTCTCACAAAGCAATGCAACCCCTGTCTATGAAGATTGTCAAGAGGAAGCTAGATGTCTACCCATCAAGGGCACTTGTAGAAGGGATGCTGGAGAAAAGTTATGTTCTGGTATTGATTGCATTGGATGACCTCTGATGTCCCTTCCTACTTGGAGATTCTGTTGCACCTAATAGGGGATGGAGAGACACATCAAATTAAGAAAATGCAATTTAATGCTAGAATAAAATATGAAAGAAACTATAGGAAAGGAAGACGCCAGTGATTTGGGGGAAAACAGATGATAAATTAGATTGGGCATGAAATTAATGAGGCCTACAGAATGTACCAAATAGCAAATTCTTTTCTTAAAAATATGTCCTTCAAAAGAAAAAAAATAAAGACAATTTTAAAAATAAAGGCACCAGAAAAGCAATTTTTGACCACTGAAAATAAATATGGTGACATAGAAAATTCTTCATGGAGTATGTCTTGGCATCTAGAGGGCCCCACTGGTGGCATTTCAGGGAATAGTATAATTTCTTGGTGCATCTGCTGAGACACAAAACTGTTTCTTCTAAACAATTCAGAATTTGAGGGCAGCAGGTGGCACGGCAAATAGGATGCTTGGTTTGGAGTTAGGAAGACTCGTCTTCATGAGTTCAAGTTCAGCCTCAGACACTTACTAGCTGTGTGACCCTGGGCAAGTTACTTAACCTTATTTGCCTCAATTCCTCATCTGTAAAAAGAGCTGGAGAAGGAAATTACCAACCACTCCAGTATCTCTGCCAAGAAAATCCCAAATGGGGTCACAAAGAGACAAGACTAAAATGATTCAACAGCAACAACAATGGTGGTACAGTAGGCCTGGAGTCAAGAGGACCTGAATTCAAGTCTGACCTCAGACACTTACTAGCTGTGTGACTTTGGGAAAGTCTCTTAAATTCTGTTTGCCTCGGTTTCCTCAACCATAAAATGAGAATAATAACAGCACTTACTTCCCAGGGTTGCCATAAGGATAAAATGAGAAAATATTTTTAAAGTGCTTGACACATTGCCTGGAGCATAGTAGGAGACATAAAAATGTTAGCTATCATCATCATCATCTTCATTATTAAAAACCACTGAGGCCTAAGGTTATACTGGAATACAAAGTCCAACAAACAAATAGCAGGGAACGATCTTTTAAGAGGGGGGATATGATGGTGACAAATGCATTCTTGCAGCTCTAAATTAAGTCATAAAACTTTTATTAACAGATAAAATTTGTAAATACCTAGAAGACTAAAAAATCTCTAGCAATAAGCAGCAGATTTATTAAGAACAAATCCTTCTAGACCAATTGAATAGCTCTCTGCTTTTGACAGAATTGCACAGTGAGATGATGAGGAAAACAGGAGAAATTTCCATGAGAAGACAATTACACCTTTAAGCCCCTGTAAACTGCTTTGAGCTTCCCCAGACAATCTACAAATTCCCCCAGACTGTTAACACACAACAAACATAACCATATCCCTTTCAAGTGCTTTTCATTTCAATTATATCCCATCAAGAAACGGATCAGGAGTTACTCGTCTCATCTACAAACCCATATGACAATGATTTGCAGCTGACAACTCATTTATTTAACAAACATATTAAATTCATGTTGTGTGCTAGTCCTAGGGGAGTTGAAAAATATAGATAAGATTTGGTCTCTGACTCTGTGAAACTTTTAGTCTGGTAGAAGGATACTACACAGTCACAGATAACTATAATCCACAGTATTATAGAATAAATTCACTGACTAGGTACGAGACAAAAATTCATGAAAAAGCTACCTACACTCATACTTCCACTTCCTCTCCTCTCACTCATTCCTCAGCTCTTTACAATCTGGCTTCTAACACAGTGGTTACTCAACTGAAACCATTTTTTCCAAGTTACCAATGATCCCTTAATTGTCAAATCTAACGGCTCTTTCTCACTGCTTATCCTTCTTGACTTCTTTACAGTATTTGACACTACTAAGCACCAACTTTTCCCGGATGCTATTTCTTATCTGAATTTTCATGACTACTCCCTGCTGGTTCTCCTTCTATCTATCTGACTGCTCCTTCTCTGTTTCCTGTGCTGGCTCATTATTCTTATCTTTGGCATCCCCTTAACTGTCTCCAAGATTTTGTTCTACTCGCTCTTCTACCTATACACTCAATAACCTAATCACTTCCCATAGATTTAACCGTCATCTCTACACAGATGACTCATAGATGTATATTATCAGCCCCATTCTCTCTTCTGGCATTATTTCAAACTAGATGTCTTAAAGACATCTCAAACTCAACATGTTCAAATATTATCTTTCCCACCAACCCTCCCCATTCCCCCACCTTCCCCCCACCCTGGCAAACTTCCCTGTATCTGTCAAAGATACCACATCCTGGAACCTATGTTTATATCATTGGCATCATCCTCAATTCCTCACTCTTCATTTCGAGTTGCCAAATCTTGCCAGGTCCACCTCCACAACATTTCTTACATCCAACCCCTTCTCTCTACTCACACATCTGCCATCTCAGTTCAGATACTCGATTACTTCTCCCCTTAATTATTACAACAGACTCCCCTTTGGTCTCCTTGCTACAAGTGTCTCCCTCTCAATCCTTCCTCTCACTGCTGTCCAAGTGATTTTCCTTAAGTACAGATCTAACCATGCCAGTCTCCTATTAAATCAACTCCATTGGTTCTTTATTGCCCCTAATATGGAATATTAAATATTCTGTTTAGCTTTTTTAAAAATAAATTTTATTAATGTCTTTTGTTTTGACATCGCCTAAATGTTCCTCTATATCCTTCCTCCTCCCAGAGAACAATCCCCTATAACAAAGAATTAACCAAAAATACAGAAAGAAAAAGAGGAGGAAGGGGGGCAATCAACAAAACTCTGAAAAATCTCAAAAAAGATTTGATGACCTATGCCATGCTCCACACCCATGGATCCCCCTTCCTCAGCAAAGGAGTGAGGAAAAGTGTCTTCTCCCATTTCTTCTTTGGGGCCTAACCTGTCCTTTATAATTTAGAATATTCAGTTTAGATTGTTTTGTTATGGTTATTATTTAACATCGCTGTAGTCGTTGCATGTATCATTTTCTTGACTCTACTTTATGTCACGTTACATCAGATTGTGTAAGTCTTTCCATAATTCCCTGCATTCATCAAGCTAATTTTTTGTTACAGCACAGTTATTTCTATTACATTCATGTACCACAATTTGTTTAGTCATTCCCCAATCAATGTAAATCTACTTCATTTCCAGTTCTTTGCCACCACTAAAAAATCAAACAAACAAACATGCTGCTATAAATATCTTGGTGTATATGGCATATTTTAAAATCAATGACCTCCTTGGGATATATACCTAACAGTAGGATCTCTGGATCAAAGAGTATGTACATTCTGGCCACTGTATTTGCATAATTCCAAATTGATTTCCTGAATAGTTATACAAGCTGAACAGCAGCTCCCCCAACAATACACGTCTATGTCTCTGACCTTGACTCTTTGACCTTGTACCATCTTTGCCAATTTGCTGTATGTGAGATGAAAAATCAGGGTTATCTTGATTTGTGTTCCTGCTATTGTCATTGAAAAGGAGTGTTCTTCAATATGGTTGTTAATAGTTTACAATTCTTCTTTGGAAAGTATTTTTTCATATTTTTTACCACTTCTATTTTGGGGAATGCTTATAGAGCTTATATATTTCTCTTAGCTATCTATATATCTTAGATGCCAAACTCCTACTGATAAAGATTTTTGATACAAACGCTTGTGCAAAAGCTTTTCAATTTCATGTAATCAAAATGGTCTATTTATCTTTCAAAATTGTCTATATCCTTTGTTTGGTTAGGAATTTATCTCCTACTCATAGCTATAAAAGAGATAATGATCTGTTTCTCTTTTAATTCCTAATGGTTTTATTTTTATTTTTATGCTTAAGTTATATATCCTTTTTGAATTTATCATGGAATATGATGGAAGATGTTCGTCTAAGTCTAATTTCTTCTAGAAGTTCTTTCAAGTAGTGAGCTGTTCTCTAAGTAATTTATATTTGGAGGTTTATTAAATCTGGGTTATTGAATCCCATATTTCTGATTTTCCCTTGTATAGTCTGTCCCTGCTCTAATTTTCTACTTTTAAACTAATATCAAGGGATTGTGATGTTTGCTGCTTTGTAATCTAACTTGATGTCTGGAAATGATATTCCCCCATTATTTCTTCCTTTTCCTTTGTAACTTCTGATGTTCTAGATCTTTTGTTCCTCCAAATGAATCTGATTGTTTTATCAAGTCCTATAAAGTATTCTCTTGGTAGTTTGATTGGTATAACATTAAAGCTATGAATTATCTTGGGTAGGATTGGCAAGGCCCAGCCATGAGCCCTGAATACTTCTCCAATTTATTTAAGTTGTTCTTTATTTCTTTAAGGACTATTTTGCAATTGAATCTATAGAAGTATTGAACGTGCTGTAATAGATTGACTCCTAAATAATTTATATATTTTGTAGTTACTTTGAATAGGATTTCCCTTTCTATTATTATCTCTTACATTTTGCAATTATTCTATAGAAATGTTATTGATATTTGTGGGTGTATTTTGTAAGGTGCAGCTTTGCTAAAGATATTTATCGTCTCTTTTGTCTTTTGTCAACTTGGTCAGTCTGATGGATAGTGAGGTGGAATCTAGGAATTTCATTCATTTTTATTTCTCTAATTAGTGGTTATTTGGAACATTTTTTTTCATATGATTGTTGATAGCCTAGATTTCTTCCTTGGAAAACTGCCTATTCTTATCCTTTGAGCATTTATCAATTGGAGAATGGCCTTTAATGCTACAAATTTGAATCAGTTCTTATATATCTTGAAAATAGCAGCTTTATCAGAGAAACTTGTGAGTGCTAGTGAGATCAAGGATATAATCCTACCTGGATGTTGCTGTGGTAAAGTAAAGGAATAGGTCATGGAGGCTGAGGAGACTAAGGAACTGGGAGACTAGAGTATTTGAAAGAATATCAACACATATTGAATCTCCCAATACAAAGGCAAGAGCTAAGGTGAATAAAAAGACTGAGTCCAGTACAAAACTTTTTGAGAAAGAAGGAAGAATGATATAGGGGCTTATAGATAATTGTACTAGAATCTGGACTGGATAATACATTTGGATAGAATTAACACCAAAGGAGGAGAGGTTCAAGGCAGGCATGTAAAGGTTTTGGCTTCTCAACATATCTCTGTTTTTGAAAATCTATTCCTTTTCTCTCCAGAACTCTCCCCAAGAGAGTCTGGAACTATATGTGTCCTTTCTTCAAAGCAGGAAGGAGGAAAAATGTCTCTTCTTTCCCAAGTTTTAGTGACAATTTTACCCTCATGCTGGCACAAAGTGTCGTTATTTTCTCCACTGATGAGGAGAATCTTATGCATATGTCCCATGCTTGAAGTCAGGTTTTCAAATATAATTTATTTCCTATGTAATTCTTTGTATTTTATTTTATGCATTTAAAAACAATTCTGAGGAGGAAGGAAGGAAGGAAGGAAGGAAGGAAGGAAGGAAGGAAGGAAGGAAGGAAGGAAGGAAGGAAGGAAGGAAGGAAAGGGAAAGAAAGAGTAGGAATGGAAAAGAAAGGGAATAGAAGAGAAGAAGGGAAGGGAAGATTTATTAAGTGCCTACTCTGTGCCAGGCACTGCACTAAATACTTTATAAATATCTCATTTAATACTCTCAACAAGCCTGAGGCTTCATCAGATTGCTAAAGGGGTCTATCACATGCACACACACACACACACACACACACACACACACACACACACACACACACACACACACACGAGATTAAGAATTCCTGCCCTTGAATTCAGGTTAAATTTAGGCTCCATTCACAGGTTATTAGGCCCTGTAGGAATGTAGCTTTCTCCTTACCTGGGGCTTAGTCTCTGACTTGTTCCTGAAATAATGTCAATGATTCCTCATTTTTATCAGAGACCACTATGGACAAAGTGTTAAGCGGTCCCACACTCTCTCACTCTACCTTTCTCCCTTACATACATACCCACTTGACAGTTAAATGAACTTTTTTCCCAGGCAGTGTGTTCCTAACTCTCTGAAAATTCTTCCCAACCTCTGCTCTCTCCTGGCTAGAAGTCAATTCTGTGTGGGATTTGTCGAAAGCATTTTTTAACTATTCTCTAGTATACAAATCTATTTTAATCCTACAGTATTTTATTTTTGCAGACTGTTTCATCAGTGAGCAAGCTGCTTGTTCCAGTAACACACCCTTCATCCAGGGGACTGTCTGATGTTTTGTAGAATGAACAAACTTTCTTTGATGTAAAAGAATGATGGAAGACCTTCCTTCTTCCATTTTTTCTAAAGGAGGAAAACCTTGAAACTGGAGAGAAAATGGAAAAGGTAGATTGTTGAGTTTAACAGTAATTAAATCTAAAAATCATTTTCCAAATCTTAAGGAAAGCCTGGTTGGTAGAGCAGCAGGGAATTTTGAAAAAATATCACATGATAGAACTCTGGAGAGTACTGTCTGATTTTTATATTTTGATTTTCATGGATTCAATTATTGTCTGAAAACAGTTTCCACAATTGGTGCTCACAGGGCGACAATTGTCAAAATCGGTTTTCCTTAATCACAATATTCTGATTTGCCGCTGGCATGCTCTTTGGTGTAAAAGTCCTGTTTGGCTATTCCTGCATTTTACAAACATCAGATCTGGGGTTTTATTTTGTTTTGCTTTTAAAATTCATGGGACATAGAGGCCAACAACAAAAAGAAGGGGATGGTTTAAAATAAGGAAGTGATTTGGAGAGAGATCAGAACCGGAAATAATCTAACAATGGGGGTTTGTTTTTTACCCAGAGAAAGGGGAAAAAACGAAGATACACATGGAATCAAGAAAAATGGAGACAGGTATCTCAGGATCTGAAGCCAAGATCTGGAAGAAAGTAACAGGAGGAAGGATATAAACAGTCACCTGGGCAGTGATGAACAGAACTGAGGAATCTTTTTTGTTTTAAAAGATGTTCTGATGCAGTGAACCATAAAACCAAGGAGGGAAAAGATTGCTGGCAGACTGGAAAAATTTTTTTAAATGTTGAGATACTATAGTCAGCAGGGAGCCAGAAACACTTTAAGGTAACAAGATCAAAATGTGAGTGATGGATTCAGGTGACGTATGGCGACTTTATTCCTCATACCCAAATGGATCTTCCAATCACTAAGTACTCTTCCTTACTTTGTGTTTTATCCCACAGGACCATCATAAAATCGAGGGATCTGGACAAGTCACTCTTAGAATGACATGGAACCTGGGTGACTTAAATCTGTAAAGTCTCAGTCTCATGGGCCTTTCATACTTCAACTCATCTGTTGTCCTACCAGTCATGTGGCCATTCTTGTCAGAATACACACTCAACAACTGTGAAGAAAATGACACAAGTCTGCACTATTATTCATTCACTCATTTATTCACTAAATCATTGATTCATTACCGTTGAGTACCACCTATGTACAAGGCACTAGGATAAGTTCTTTCAGTGATACAAAGATGAATAAAACCTGTTCTTTGCCCCCAAGGAACATACAGACTAGGTGGGAAAATAAGAGGTACCAAAACTGTGGCTAACACAGAGTGAAAGGGATTTCATCTCTGACAACATGGCAGTATGGCTTACCTTTGGAGTTTACTTTTTTCATGTGACTACCAAATCAACATTCTTCAGCTCAAGAGTCTCCATCAGCCCACAGCCACACTCCTTCAGCACAGTTGCTGTTGGCTTCTCCCTGGTCTACCTTCTTCATCCCAACTCTTGTGGGAAAAGGACCAGAGCTCCTCCTCTCTTAATTCAACTGGACACTACCCCTAACTTTTTTCCATAAGTTGCAATAATTCTAATGGTTCTAAGAGGTATATAACTATAATCTAAGGTAGAATATGAAACCATAATAAGAGACAGGCAAACAAAATGCTCTGAAGGCACAGAAGAATCCTGATAGAAGGATAAGGGAAGGATCACTTCATGAAAGAAGTGGCATCTAAACTGTGCCTTGATGGATGAACAGAATTTGAACAAATAGTGCTAAGCTCCTTGAAGACAATATTTCATTTTTGTCTTTGTACTCCTGGTGCTCAGGATAGTCCATGGCACATAGAAGTCACATAATAAATGTTTGCTGATTGGTTACAGGAAAAAGGCATTTCTGGTGAAAATAACAACATGGGGAAAGCAAGGAGGTGGAGAAGCAGATAAAAGAAGGTATCTAGTACATCTTAGTGGGAGTATGAGATACAGGAAGAAGGTTTGTGGGGAAAAGACTGCGAAGGAAGGTTGGATCCAAGACATGGAAAGCCTTGAATATAATACTAGGGAGTCTTCAGTGTGCAATGGAGATTGACTAAATGTTTTCTTCTAAGGATGGAAAGGACATGGCAGAGCTGTGCTTTAGGAAAATTAATCTGATGTAGATGAATAAATAAAATATCCCAAATGACTGAAATGAGAAGCTTTCTAAGCACTCTTGAAGGTAGACTGTTGTAAGTATGAAATCTTAGACCAAGACCATTGGTACCTTGAAAGACATGAGCCTACTCATATATGCAGGTCATGGCACAAACATGTTTAAATACCACTGACTCTAGCCTTTAGGAATTTAGCTCTAAAACAGACTAACAGTGCGTAAAACTATAAGGACAGAGAAATAGCAGTCAGCTGGACAAACACTGCAAAACAAACCTCTGGCTTATAATCAGTAAATATAGAGGTACCAGGACTTTAGAGGTCATGATCTCCATTTTGTCAAGGAAGAAGCTGAAGAGATTTAGGCTCACAGAATAATAGGATTACAATTGGGAGGGAGCTCATAGGCCAGAGGAACCTGGAAGGGGATCTTGTATGCTCCACACCTGACAGACAGCCATTTAGCCCTCGATTAGAGGGCTGGAGAGAGGGGCAAGCCTCTCTCTCCAGAAACAGTCTTGTTGAGTTATGAGGAGCTTTAATGCTTTGGAAGACTTCCTAACATCAAGTCAAAATGTACCTCTTTACAACTAATTATTAATCATTAATCCTATTATTAATCATTAACTAATAATTATTAATCATTAATCCTAGTTCTGCCCACAGTGACCAAGAAGAACAAGTCTAATTCCTTTTCCATATAACAAGCCATCAAATAATTAAAGACAACTATCACCTACCTCTGAGGCCTTCTCTTCCCTGGGCTAAACATACCCTCAGTTCATTCAACTAATGCTTGTATAGCCTGACTTAAGATGCTTCACCATCCTGATTACCCTCTGCTGGACACTTCCAACTTATCAAGGTCCCTCTTAATCAAGGTCTGACAAGGCTAGAAACCACTGAGAACACTAAGACTATCACTTCCCTATTCTGGGAGCTGTGCCACTCTTGATTCAGCCCAAGATTACATTTATTTTCTTGGCAATCATATCATAATGTTGAACTTGTAATTCACTTAAAACCATAGATATTTTTTCAAATTATCTGCTGTCTAGGCATATCTTGCCTGTCTTGTGATTTTTTTAACCTAAGTTTAAGATGAAATTTTTCCTTATTAAGTTGGATAAATGAAAGTGTATTAATGAAATGAATGAATGAAAAATCAGTTATTCAGTGCTTACCATGTGCCAAGCACCATGCTAAACACTGGTGGTACAAGTAGGAAAAACAAGACAGTTTTCATTGGTAGACGCAACACAGAAAAGTTCAGCTGCATGGACAGATGACAGACCCAGAAGTCATAAGGGCACTGTGGATGGGTGAATGGCAAGGCACAAGAATCCTAGGTTGCCTCGGTAGGTTAGGTTGTGTTTGTCCTTCATTCTCGAGGAGGACTTCAATGACATCAAGATAATGACATGACTTGCAGCTGACTTTGATTTGAGTGAGGGAGGACTGCACAAGGTCTCCAACCTCATTTTCTCCTCCTGAGCCATCTGGGTCCAGTGGCCTGATATTCATCAGGATGGCTGGAGATGGCCTAGCATGCAATGGGAGAGCATGGTCCTTTCAGGTTAAGGTCTTATCACATTCTCATTTTGAGTGAGATATACCCATTCAATGAATAGACTTCTTTAAGTTACTCATGAGATGGCCCCTTTAATAAAAAAAAATAATTGAACTGGAAGGGAAAGACCCTCAGGGTTCCTGGGTAAAAGAGAAATAATTACTATTTAGTAATTACATTCACTCTGTGCTAGGTGGGTGGGGACTTGTTGTCCAGTCTATGAGCTTCAGAGCGAGTTGGGCTTAAGGCTTGGTATTTGACCAAGAAATGTAACCAGTAAACCCAGAAAAAGGCAGCTTTTGGGCATGGAGTGTACCTTCCCCTGGGTAGAACACCAGAGGAGGAGGAGGAGGAAGAAGAGGAAAAGGAAAGGGGGGAGGAGGAGAGTAACTGCTACTTTCTCACAGCTCAGTGGGTCAGATGACAATGTGGATAACTAGAGAGTATAACAGCTGATAATGCCTAGGTGACCTTAGGATGCAGTAGAAGGTCAGGCGGCAAGGCCTGGTGGTCTCCCATATCACAGGAAAGAATAGATTTAATTACTCTCATCTCATTCAAATATTGAGAGCAGCTAAGCCCTCTGGTTGAGTTCTGGGTCCCAAAAAATGAATGTAAGGAGAGGAATGGCCCAGAGATGGAGATGGGGTAGGGGGAGGTGGAAGGGAAGATACAGGTCTACCCCTGTGAAATGGGTAGGTTCTTGGCAGCCTGGGGGCCAGTGGGGAAGAGACAAAAAGAAAGCAAAAAAAAAAAAAAAGAAGGGCACCCACCTTCTTAGATACAGCATAATGTCCTGGCCTTTCAAAATCTTTTTTGATCCTGATCCTGTTACGTAGTGGGTTGGCTATGCTTCCCAACTTTGTGTGTTCTGAAAATTTGACAAGCATACCCTCCATTGTTGTATGTTTTTATTGTTCATTTGTTTCAGTTATGTTCAATTTTTTGTGACCGTATTTGGGGTTTTCTTGGCAAATATATTGGAATGGCTTGCCATTACCTTCTCCAGTTCATTTTATTAATAGGGAAACTGAGCCAACAAGGTAAAGTTACTTGCCCAGGGTCCAGTAAGTATCTGAGGCCAGATCTGAACCATGAAGATGAATCTTCTTGATGCCAGACCTAGAATTCTGTGTACTACCTAACTGCCCAATAATCTCAGTATGTTTACCAGAGTCACTGGAAAAGATGTTAAACTGAACCAGGTGAAGCACAGATTTCTAGGGCACTGCACTGGAGACCCCTTTCCATGTTGACATTGAACCATCAATGACTATTCTTTTGGTCTAGGCATTTAACTGGTACTGAATCCATCTAATTTATAATTGTCTTGTCCATATCCATCTTTACTATAAATATATCATGGGAGATTTTATCAACTGCTTTGCTAAAATCTAAATTAATTATATCTACCCCAGTCTACCATTTGAGTAACTCCATCAAAAAGGAAACAAGGTTAATTTAGGAAAAACTTGTTCTTTAAAAAAAGTGTTATTGATTTTCTTGATTCCTTGTGTTAGCACATCACAAGTACTTCCAGACATTCTTTCCACCACTAGCCTTCATGTATACTAAAGAAAAAATGTTAAGGAAAAAAAATACAGAGATCATATCTTATTATATGTCATGCCTATAGTCCCACACCTCTCCAGCCAAAGGAGGTACATTTCTTCATTTATTCTGTACCATTGAAATTGATCATTTTTAACTCACAACATTCAGTTTCATTTTAGTATTCTTTTTGTTTCCATTATTGTCACTGAGTATACCCATTTTCCTGTTTCTGTTTATTTCACTCTGCATCACTTCATATAAATCTTTCCATGCTTTTCTGCTTTCCTCAGTTATTGTGTTTTCTGGCAAAATAATATTCCAATACATTTATGTAACACAATTTGTTCAGCCATTCCTCACAATCAGTGGATACCTACTTTGTTTCCATTTTCTGATACTATAACTAGTCATGTCATGAATATTTTTATGTATATGAAACTTTACTTTCTATCTTTAACTGCTCTGAGATATATTCTTAGCAATAGGACATTTTAGTCAGAGGGTATGAGAAATTTAGTCATTTTCTAACATAATTCCAAAATGTTTTCCATAATAGTTGAACCACTTGACAGCTATACCAGTAGAGTATTAATGTGCCTGCCTTCCCAAAGTCCCTCCAACCTTGATGACTACCATCTTTTGTCATCTTTATCAATTTGATGGGTATGAGGTAAAACTCAAGAGTTGTTTTAAATTGCATTTCTCTTACTATTTGTGATTTGAGACAATCTTAACACAAGATTAACGTAGTTTGCAGTTCTTTTGAAAATTGTTGATATTATTTGACCACTTATCTATTAGGTAATAGTTCGTAGTCTTATATTTTTGTACTAATTTCTTATGTATTGTGAATAACCAATTTTTATCCAACATATGTGGCAAGAATTTTTTCTAGGTGTAAGTTTCCCTTCTTATTCCATTGATTTTGTTTGTGTAAGAGCTTTCTGATTTTGTTATCAACAAGCACTTACTATGTGCCAGGTACTGTGACTGAAATTATCTATTTTCCCTTTTGTGATCTTTTCTGCCCATTGTTTATTTAAGAATTCTCTCCCTAATTATATTTCTGAAATATTTTTCCTACTCTCCTCTATTTCTTTTACAATATGATCTTTTATATTTAGTTGATTTATCCAACAGAAAATTTTTGCCATATGTGGTATAAGCTGCTGATCCATCTAAATCTATTTTCTGAAATAGATCTAAATCTATTTCCTTTCTGGGTTTCTGGTAAGTTCTTCAGTGAATCCTTTCCTTTTATGTTCTTGAGTCTTTCAAAGATGAGGCTACTAAGTTCAATTGTTTCTGACCTTTATTGATCTGGTCTGTTCACAGACTCACAAAATCTCCAATCTGGAAGGATTCGCATACCTGAACAAGAATCCCCCTCTGCAACATAGCTGACAAGTGGTCCTCTAATCTTAGCTTGAATAATAGCTGACATTTAGATGGTACTTAAAGGTTTACAAAGTGCTTTACAAATACTATCTCATCAGATCCTCACAACAATCCTGGGAGGCAGGTGCTATAATTATCATCATTTTACAAATGAGGAAACAGATACAAGGATTTATTTTTATAAGTCCAGGGTCACACAACTAGCGTGGTGTGCTTGAAATCACATTTGAATTCTCGTCTTCCTAACTTCAACCAGCTGACTCTTAACTTGAAAAGATCTCTAATGTTTAACCATCCTTGTGTGCCTAGTTTTCCTTCAGTATTTTATTTTTCCCTGGTTCAGATTTTAGTCTATATTTCATAAAAAGATTAAGGTAGAGGGGGGAGGAGCCAAGATGGCGGAGTAGAAAGACACACATATGCTAGCTACGAACCCACAGCCCATAAAATATCTGTAAAGAAGAACTCCCAACAAATTCAGGAGCAGCAGAAGCCACAGAACAACAGAGCAGAGGTGATTTCTGTTCCAGAGAGACCTGAAAACCTGACATGAAAGGTCCATCACACCCGGTGCACAGCCCAGCCCAGCCCTGCCTTGGCTGCTCGGCACCAAAAGGAGCAGATCCGAGCAGGCTTCAGGGACAGAATCTCCAGCAGCTGAGCAGGTCCCTCCACCCACAGGTGACAAGAGTCAATGAGAGTGTCTCTTTGGCTGGTCGAGAGGGGAGTGAGGTGTCCCCATAACTCAGGCCCCCTCGGGAGGCAGCAGCAGAGGCGGTAGCAGACAAGGGCTCCCCAAGCAGGCAGGAGCTTGGATCCATTGTTGAAGGTCTCTGCATAAACCCCCTGAGGGAACTGAGCCCTGTGTGGCAGCCCTGCCCCCACCTGAGCACCTAAACTTAATCACACACTGAATAGCAGCCCCACCCCCGCCCAAAGCCCGGAGGCTGGGAAACAGCATTTGAATCTCAGATCCCAAGCACTGGCTGGGCGGATCTGGAGGCAAGGTGGGTGTGAAGAGAATACTCAGAAGTCAAGTCACTGGCTGGGAAAATGCCCAGAAAAGGGGGAAAAAATAAGACCATAGAAGGTTACTTTCTTGGTGAACAGATAATTCCTCCCTTCCTTTCAGATGAGGAAGAACAATGCTTACCATCAGGGAAAGACACAGAAGTCAAGGCTTCTGTATCCCACACATCCAAAATAAATATACCATGGGCTCAGGCAATGGAAGGGCTGAAAAAGGATTTTAAAAATCAAGTTAGAGAGGTGGAGGGAAAACTGGGAAGAGAAATGAGAGAGATGCAAGAAAAGCATGAAAAGTAGGTCAACACCTTGCTAAAGGAGACCCAAAAAAATGCTGAAGAAAATAACACCTTGAAAAATAGGCTAACTCAATTGGCAAAAGAGGTTCAAAAAGCCAATGAGGAGAAGAATGCTTTCAAAAGCAGAATTAGCCAAATGGAAAAGGAGGTCCAAAATCTCATTGAAGAAAATAGTTCTTTCAAAATTAGAATGGAACAGATGGAGGATAACGACTTTATGAGAAACCAAGAAATCACAAAACAAAACCAAAAGAATGAAAAAATGGAAGAGAATGTGAAATATCTCATTGGAAAAACAACTGACCTGGAAAATAGATCCAGGAGAGACAATTTAAAAATTATGGGACTACCTGAAAGCCATGATCAAAAAAAGAGCCTAGACATTATCCTTCATGAAATTATCAAGGAAAACTGCCCTGAGATTCTAGAACCAGAGGGCAAAATAAGTATTCAAGGAATCCACCTGGATTCACTGGATTCACTGCCTGAAAGAGATCCAAAAAGAGAAACTCCTAGGAACATTGTGGCCAAATTCCAGAGTTCCCTGGTCAAGGAGAAAATATTGCAAGCAGCTAGAAAGAAACAATTCAAGTATTGTGGAAATACAATCAGGATAACACAAGATCTAGCAGCTTCTACATTAAGGGATCGAAAGGCGTGGAATATCATATTCCAGAAGTCAAAGGAACTAGGACTAAAACCAAGAATCACCTACCCAGCAAAACTGAGTATAATACTTCAGGGGAAAAATTGGTCTTTCAATGAAATCAAGGACTTTCAAGCATTCTTGATGAAAAGACCAGAGCTGAAAAGAAAATTTGACTTTCAAACACAAGAATGAAGAGAAGCATGAAAAGCTAAACAGCAAAGATAAGTCATAAGGGATTTACTAAAGTTGAACTATTTACATTCCTACATGGAAAGAAAATATTTGTAACTTTTGAAACTTTTCAGTATCTGGGTAGTGGGTGGGATCACACAGAGAGAGAGAGAGAAAGAGAGAGACAGAGAGAGACAGAGACAGAGAGAGACAGAGACAGAGAGCACAGAGTAAATTGAATAGGACAGGATCATATCTTTAAAAAAATGAAATTAAGTGGTGAGAGAGAAATATATTGGGAGGAGAAAGGGAGAATGGCATGGGGCAAATTATCTCTCATAAAAGAGGCAAGCAAAAGACTTCTTAGTGGAGGGAAAAAGAAGGGAGGTGAGAGAAAAACATGAAGTTTACTCTCATCACATTCCACTAAAGGAAGGAATAAAATACACACTCATTTTGGTATGAAAACCTATCTTACAATACAGGAAAGTGGGGGAGAAGGGGATAAGCAGGGTGGGGGGGGAGGATGGAAGGGAGGGCAATGGGAGGAGGGAGCAATTTGAAGTCAACACTTTTGGGGAGGGACAGGATCAAAAGAGAGAATAGAAGCAATGGGGGGCAGGATAGGATGGAGGGAAATAGAGTTAGTCTTACACTATTATGGAAGTCATCTGCAAAACTACAGAGATATGGCCTATATTGAATTGCCTGCCTTCCAAAGGGAAGGGGTGAGGAGGGAGGGAGGAAGAGAAGTTGGAACTCAAAGTTTTAGGAACAACTGTCGAGTACTATTCTTGCTACTAGGAAATAAGAAATACAGGTAAAGGGGTATAGAAAGTTATCTGGCCCTACAAGACAAAAGAGAAGATGGGGACAAGGGAAGGGAGGTATGATAGAAGAGAGGGCAGATTGGTGATAGGGCAATTAGAAATCTCGGTGTTTTGGGGTGGGGGGAGGGGACAAATGAGGAGAAAATTTGGAACCCAAAATTTTGTGAAAATGAATGTTAAAAGTTAAATAAATTAATTAAAGAAAAAACAGAAAAAAGGATTAAGGTAGACTTCTTTCTTTTTCTATTTTTGAGAATAATTTGTGTGTTCATTTTTCTTTAACCATCCCTTTTGCCTTTTAGCTCCTTTTTATGTGTTGCCTTCCCCCATTTGAATTAAGTCCTTGAGGACATAGCCTATCCTTCTTTTCCCCTATAAATCTATAAGAAAAAAGAGGTCCCTCCCCACCTTGGTGGTTCTAGCTGGTTCAATTTCTTTTTCCAAAATTTTTATTTAAGATCTCCATCTGGTCTTCTGATAGTTTGGATATTTTATACTGTTGAAGGTATTTCTTCATTTCTTTTATGTTCTCAGTTTTGCCAGCATTTAACCATACATAATAGGTTCTTATTCTTTTTATTTATTCTAGTTTTCTTATGATTTCACCTTTTTCATTTACTATTTTATTGATTTGATTTTTTTCACTTTTTCTTTTAATTAAATTAGCTAAAAGTTTATCAATTTTATTAATCTTTTCAAAGAACTGATTTCTAGTTTTATCATTTTCATGGCTTTCTTGGTTTCCAGTTCATCTATTTCTCTTCTGATTTTTAATATTTCCTCTTTCATGCTTATTTTAGATTTATTTCTTGTTTTTTAAAAAAATACATGTTCAATTCATCAATCCTCTCTTTTTCTCTTTTGTTAATGTAAGTTGGGAGGGATGTGATTCTTCTCCTAAGGACTGCTTTAGGGCATCCCAGAAATTTTATTATGTTCTTTCATCATTATAATTTTTTCACATAATTATTGTTCCTATAATTTTTTCTTTGACCTGCTTATTATTTAGGATTTCATTTTTAAGTCTCCATTTGGATCTGTGTCTTTTGTTTGTGATCCTTGAACCAATGACTTTGTGTTACATTATGATCTATAAAGAATATGTTTACTATTTCCAAATGAATGTTATTATTTTGTCTAGTCCTACAAAGTAAATTAGGAAAATAGCACAAGCACATTTAAAATCAGAATGTATAACATCCACATGATTATCTCAATAAATGTAGAAAAGGCCTTGGACAAAGTATAGCATTCATGCTAAAAACATTACAAAGTATAGGCATAAAAAGCCCTTTTTTTAACATATCATAAGAAGCATCTATCTAAATCTCATAGTCAGAATCATATGCAATCAGGACACACTAGAACCTTTTCCAATAAATACTGGAGTGAAACAAGGATTTCCATTCTCCCTATTATTATACAGTTCTGAGAATGCTTGCAATAGCAACTAGAAAAAGAAATTAAAGGAATAAAAATGGCTAAAGAGGAAATAAAACTATTCCCTTTTATGATATTATGGTACAATTTGAAAATTCTAGGGAATCAACAAATATACTTATTGAGACAGTAGCTTCCTCAAAGTCACATTCTATAAATTAAACTTTTACAAATCAAAACCCAAGAAGCAATATTAGAAAGGAAAATTCTATTGCAAATACCTACAAAATGCATAAAGTATCTGGGGATTGACCTAGTAAAGTACACAAAAGATTTGTATTAACTAAATTATAAAATGTTCCTTATAAATTAAAAAAAAATACAAACAGCTAGAAGAATATTCAGTACTTATGACTAGGCCATGCCAATATAATAAAAATGAAAATACTACCAAAATTAATTACACTTTTAATGCTGTACCAATTAAGTTACCAAGGGTATATTTGATAGAACTTGATGAAATTGCAAAGAATTTGAAAAAAGCAAAAAATCTAGGATGTCAAAGGAAATGATGGAAGGAAATAAGGATGAAGGGGAAATAGCACTTCCAGACTTCAAACTGTGCATAAAGCAGCAATCATCAAAACCATCTGGTATTGGTTTAAAAACAGAGAAAGAGACCGATGAAACATTAAACAATGCAACTTAATAACCTTAGTGTATGATAAAATGGAAAATATAAATTACCTAAGGGAAAAAACCTCCCTACTTGATAAAAACTGCTGGGAAAACTAGAAAGTAGGCTAACAGAAAGTAGTCTTAGACCCTCACCTTACACCATAGTCCATAATATATTCTAAATTAATATATGACCTTAATATTAAAGATTATACTTTTTTTAAATTAGAAGAGAAATATATCATACAACTCTCACAGCTTTGGGTATATATGGTAAGATGTATTTTTAACCAAACAAGAGTTAGAGGCAATTACAAAAGATACAACAAATAACTTTAATTACATGAAACTGAAAAGCTTCTGCACAGACAAAATTAATGTATCTAGAATAAGAAGGGAAATAGTTGAATGGGAAAAAAAATCTTTGTGTCAAGTTTCTTAGATAAAAGTTGAGTATCTAAAGTATATAAACAATTAATTTTCTACCATCATTTATCCACTGTCATCCACAAAACTTCATTTCACTCCAGACCATATATTTCCTAGAAAGAAATCCCCTCTTCCCAAGTGTTTTTATATACTTGCACTTTTGGTCTTCTGTTCTGTGCATGAGGACAAAAGGACCAAATGTTCTTGCAAAAATTCATACTCTTTCAACAAGAATCCTCTCTTTACAAACTTGCTTTAAAAAAACAATAACAACAATTCTCCCCTCCTCCAATTAAAGGACTTACAATCTTCCTGAAGCAAACCATGTATACCATGTAAAGATATATAACATCCAACAATTATATAACATTCACAAATTAGACTTAATATAGTTACATTAAAGTGCATCTGATATAGGTCACATAGAGGCACTTCTTATAAAATATTACAATAGTGGAAGTCCTTATATATATTCCATTAGCCATATATTAACTTCCTCAGAGTTAGTAAGTAGTCCTCAGGTTGCAAATAACTCCTGGTTACATGAGTGTTGTCCTCACTTATGAAGAAGACAGATGCCTTATTTCAATAGAAACAAAGGACAGATAATCCAGATGTTTTTGCAGTGATCCTTCATCACCTTTGCATACTTAGTCTCTCTGTCTTCAATTCAGGATCATGTATTATCAGGTCTATTGACCTGCAGTCTCTCTTGTGAGGCATGGAAAGCCTAGGTTGAAAAGAGCTGTCTTTAGCCCCTAAAAAGTCAGGTTATCTAAGTGGTCTCTGGATTCAACACAAATATGCCAGTCTATCTTGAGATCTAGCTACCTAGACTTGGGCAGCCTTGATATCTTTCCCAGTCCTCAAAGGAGTACCAAAATTTGGCCCTCTTTTCATTCAGATTTTGACCTAGACCCTCCCTATGTCTTCAACTAGAAGATGAGCACTTCCTGAGGTCCATCTCCTGAACTCTGTGTTCCTGTGGCTTCAAGGTCACAGGTTCCCCACCCCAAGGCTATACCATTGCTTATTCCCTTCCCTGCTCCTCTGAGCTGAGGTTCTATATAGGTGGCAGTCCTCCCTCATCTGATCTCTCAGCTAAATGATATTGTCAGTTGCTACATCTTCCCCAATTTTGGAGACAAAAAGAAAAAAAAGCACGGAACAGTTGGTAATTGTGGCTGTCACTGAAACATCAGTGAACACATATGGAATAAATAAAGCCCCTGGCTTCCATCCTGGTGGTCTTACAGGGATGCCTCAGAAAGGCCACATGCTAACTTCTTCCTTCCTAGTTTGGTTTACGCACTCTACAGGCACTGAACCTTGGATTTCTGTGGCAGTTGCTTTACTCTTAGAACAAAGTTGGAGGCCTGTTCTCTTTCTTCTATGGAAGTGGTTATGAGCTTAAAGTATTCTCTATACTCTCAGATCTACCAATTTTATCATCGAGCACTCACAAATATTTGAGTACTATGATGTTGGGGTATTGCATTATAAAGATAGTTTTGTGTATGACTAAGTTGAAAAGGTATTCAATAGGAATGTGTGTGTAGAACCTACACAAAATTGTATGCCATCTCAGGGAGGGAGAAGGCAGGGGGGAAGGAGAGGGAGGGAGGGGAAAAAATCTAAGATATATGGAAGTGACTGTAGAACACTGAAAACAAATAAAACTAAATAAATAAATGAAAGATAATTTTGTGTCAAAGGCAGGATACCTGAGACACTCCAACAACTACCTATATTTGTCTGCATCAATTTCCTGTTACCCCTGCATCACATAGCACGTCCAGGGCTCAAAAACTTCCTACCAAGCAAGTGGATGCCTGCTGCCCTGAAAATAATCATAATTGATCGTAGTAGACTGATTGTGGTTCCACTGTATGACTGACAGCCTTTTAACACATTCTGAGTCCATGACTCGGTTGTCAACAGCTCAGTGCCCAGAAAGAATGTTTCACATGCCACCAATACCCTTAACTCTCTCACAGTTCATCCATCTTTCTTTATAACGGTCCTCAGTTGGTTCAGCAAGTACTGGCCCTAAGTAAAATATCAAAAACTTAGAACCAGAAGGAACTTTTGTATCTAATCTAATTTCCCTTTGTTGTTGTTGTACAGTCATGTCTGGGTCTTAGTTTTCTTAACAGAGATACTGGAGTAGTTTGCTTTTTCCTTCTCTGGCTTGTTCTATGGATGAGGAAACTGGGGCAAACAGAATTAAGTGATTTTCTGAGGGTCACACAGCTAGCAAGTGTCTGAGGTCAGATCTGAAGGCAGGATGATGAGCCTCCATGATTCTAGAGCCATCATTCTAGATGCCCTGCCCAGCTGCCCTACCCAGCTGCCCTACTCAGCTGCCCTTTACAAGGGAAGAAAACTGAGGGCCAGAAAACTTCTGTAACTTGACCGACCAAGTACCAGAGTCAGGATTTGAATTCAGGCCCCTCTAGCTTAAAATTCCATCTTACACTAGATTAGAGGGTTTAGAAACTCATTTCCCAGTAGCCCTTTTAGCAGTTATTTCTTTGGGGATCTGGAAAGTAGCCAACCCAGTGCCTCAAACACATTGTTTTCTTTCCGAATGCCTTTCTGGGAACTTTAAGTCCCCACAAAGAATCCATTGCAGGATGCAAAGCGATTTCAGTGGTGCTCTTGTCAACAATCTTTTGGTGCCCCTTAAATTAATAGTCTTCTGGAAATGTCTATTCTGGAGCAAAGTGAGCAGAGCCAGGAGAATGATTTCTACAGTAACAATATTGAAAAACAACTTTGAAAGACTCAGGAACTTGGATCAACACAGTGACAAGCAACTCCAGGAGACAAGCTACCCACTCCTGACTCCGGAGGTGATGAACTCAACAGATTGAGACACAGTATTTTAAACATGGCTAATGCTGGAATTTACTTGGCCTGTACATGAAAGAGAGGGGTGTTTTCCTCTTTCTCAATAGTGGGAAGGAGGAGGGGAGGAAGTAAATGGAGAAAGGGTGGATTTTCATTGATTGAAAAAATTAATTTAAAAATAATATATCTATGTACACTATCAATACTAGACTTTACATTGTACATGAGAAAAGAGTTTTGTTCTTTTTCTTTCTCAATAGCAGAGGAGAAAGTGGCAGGGAGAGAAGGTAGGTTTTCATTGATTAAAAAAGAAATTAATTTTAAAATTATATGTCTATGTGTACCATCATTGTGCACCAATCTTCCAATAACTGGGTGACCCTAGTGGCTATTTCCCCAATGCCCAATAACGTATAATGATTCCAAGGCTCTGCCTACATTGGTGTTTACAGGGGCTTTACTGATGAGTCAGTACACTGCGCATGCAAGCCTCCAACGTTAGGCTCTTAAATGTAACCTGGGGTCCATTACTGAAACTCTGGAGTCTGATGGTTTGGGGTCAAACTTGAAGGCTTTTCAAAGATACCTCTGTACAACAGCACAACTTGATATGATTTCTCCCACTCAGAAGTTTCCCTAGGAACATTGGAGTCCAACTTATGTGTGTCTCTCAAGGATTAGCTCCCAGCCATCATTGGAGGTTACCATGACGTTAGCATAAAGCAGGTCTGATGAAGAACAGAGCAGGAAGTTCATATCTTTGCCCAGTTAGCAAGGAGGTCATCCCCTAGCTGAGGTATAGTAGATAAAGTCTGGAAAATTAGAAGCCAGTCTCTAGTTTGTTGTTTGTGGTTGAGCTGTTTCAGTGGTGTCTGACTCTGCATGACCTCATTTTGGGTTTTCTTGGCAAAGTTACCTTTCTCCTTCTCCAGCGCATTTTCCATATGAGGAAACTAAGGCAAATAGCATTAAATGACTTGCCTAGGGTCACACAGCTAGTAAGTATCTGAGGCCAGATTCGATAAATCTTCCTGACTCCAGTCTCAGTGCTCCATCCGCTGGGCCACGTAGCTGCCCTGCACTAGATATAAAAGCAGTAAAATTAGGTTCTAATTCTGACTCTGCTCTGGGATACACACCTAGAAAGAAACTTAATGGTAATCTCATATAGCCCCAGCTTTTACAGAGGATGCACCTGAGTCTCAGAGAAGTCAAGTCATTTGTCCAAAGTTACATACATAAGACATTCGACACTCACTAGCTGTGTAACTTTGGGCAAGTCACTTAACCCTAATTCCCTCACCCTGGGTTATCTCCAGTAATCCTGATGAATATCTGGTCACTGGATTCAAATGGCTCTGGAGGAGAAGTGAGGCTGGTGACCTGAACAGCCCTCCCTCACTCAAAACAAAGTCAAGTGTCATCATTTCTCTGATGGCATGGTCTTCTTTGGCAACAAAGAACGAACACACACGTAACCAATATATCTTTCACTCTACAATACTTCCTTTTTCCATACTACACTGTCTGCCTTTTTTTTCCTTTGGGTTTACTGGCTACATTTCTTGCTCAAAGATCAAGCCTTAAACTCAATTCACTCTCGAGCTCATAGACTGGACAACAAGTCCCAACTCACCTAGAACAGAGTGAATGTAATAACTAAATAGCAATTGTTTCTCTTTTATCCAGGAACCCCGAGGGTCTTTCCCTCCCAGTTTTGTTTTGTTTTTTATTAAAGGGGCCATCCCATGAGTAACTTAAAGAAGCCTATTCATTGAATGGGTGTATCTCACTCAAAGTGAGAATGTGATAAGACCTTAGCCTGAAAGGGCCAGGGTCTCACATGGCATCCTGGGCCATCTCCAATCATCCTGATAAATATTAAGCCACTGGACTCAGGTGGTTCAGGAGAAGAAAGTGAGGTTAGTGACCTTGCACAGCCCTCCCTCACTCAGATCAAAGTCAACTGCAAGTCATTTCATCATCTTGGTGTCATGGTGCTGTTCAAAAATGAAAGACAAACACAATAAAAACAACTGTATGAGTCTCCATATTTATGAGCAAGTCAAAATCTCCCAGAGATTCTGTTTCTTCATGTGTCAAATGAAAAAACTACCACCTCCCCTCTCTGCATGGATCCAGGAAGACCTGCGTTCAAATTTGGCCTCAAATGGTTATAAGTTGTATGACCTTGGGTAAGTCATATCACCTCTCTCAATCGCAATGTCCTCATCTGTAAAATAGGGATAATAATGGGACCTTCCTCACAGAGATGTTGTGAGGATCAAATAAGATGATGTGTGTCCCTATATAAACATTACTTCAGAGTGGCATTGTAAAAGTCAAATAAGAAAACATATTGGGAAGAAAGATTTCACATTTCTTACCACCAAAATCCCTCTGGTGGTATAGCTAGACTGTTAATCGTGGAAGAAATTTGAAACTATATAACTCTTTTTCTTTAGTCCCATCCCTTTATTGCTATGGGGCAGGTAGGGGGTGAAGTGGACAGGGAATTGGGCTTGGAATCAGGGAGACTCCTCTTACTGAGTTTAAATCTGGACACAGATACTTATTAGCTGTGTGACCCTGAGCAAGACACTTAACCCTGTTTGCCTCAGTTTCTTATCTGTAAAATGGGCTGGAGAAGAAAATGACAACCCATTGCAGTATCTCTGCCAAGAAAATCCCAGATGGGGTCACAAAGAGTCAGGTACGACTGAAACAACCTTCCTGCTATTACTACAGTCTCCTCATCTCTACCTATTAAAACCCCCAGTTTCCTTCTATGATTAACTGAAACACCTTTGGTGATCTCCTGCACCCCTCACCAGTTTCTAGTGCATCCCCCACCCTATTACTATTTATATATTTGAATATGCATGTCTATACATAGGTTGTCTTCCCTTGCTAGAGCATAAGCTTCTCAGGAACAGGAACTATTTTTCAGTTTTATATACATCCTAGCACCTGGGACAGTGCCAGGCACATGAGAGATAAATGCTTATTGATGGATTATTTGCGGGTAGAACAGGATTATCCACTTATTCACTATATGCTTATCCTATCCACAGCCTCAATTTGCTGTGGTTAGATGGTTACATGCTCAATGATCACAGTAGTAGGGCCTAGGAAAACACCACCTGTGATGGAATTTGTCCTTCAGTTCTTCTTATTCTCTCCTCTGCTAGATATGAACGTGACTGAAATGCACTGATGCATTAAAGAGAAGCATTGACATGCAGGGAGCACCGCAAAACAAATTCTAAAATGTTTGAAACACTCATTGGTCCTTATCTAAAACTACACTAAATAGTATTAAGGCTATAAACCTGTACAGTGCAATTTTCTTCTCAGCCGATACACAGGACATTTTGGCAATGTGGTGTGGGAAGTAGCTCTGTTTCAATGACACTTTTAATTAATATTTCATATGTACTTTGTCCTTGCCATAGCCAGAGATGCTGATCATTCTTAAAGCTGTATAGATGAGGCAGCTTACATCTTCTATGATATTAGACAGGAGAATGAGTCTTTTTTGGTGGCTAAGATCTTATCAAGTCCCAATGCATTTGACTAATATCTGTAATTAAAAAAACCTCACAGAGGTTTACCCTGAGGCTACATCAAAAGCCCTTCCGATCAACTATTATATTAAGAATGTTTCAAACATATAAGGGAAAACTCTTTCTTCCTCCTCCTATGAACAAAAAAAAAAAATCATAAGGAGATTTTTTAGTACTAATGGAGAAAATATGGTCAAAACGTTTAAATGTACCTGTCTCAGACACACTGGGTATATGTTCAAAAATAAAATACTAAACTCTTTCCACTACTCACTTAGTGTCCTTTCAAATAAAAATTATCTCTTGAACTACAAACATTCTCAATAGCCCTTGGCTAGCTTACCAAAGGCATGGTGGACAATGGCCAGTTAGGTGGAAATGAACTTGAGTAGCCCAAAGAACTTAATTACCAGCCCTGAAGGTCATATTTTCAATTTCCATTAGGATGGAAACTATTTCACTTGCAACTTACCCTCAACTGGATTCCCTTTAGGCTCAGACATATCTGACATTGAACTATAGACCCAAAGATTTATGCAACTTGGTAATGACTCTGCTTAGTGTCTCACACTTACTTTTCTCCTTTGAGAAGTCTCAGAACAAAACAATTAGTTCTTTCAAGGTGAGCTGAAGGGCACCAAATTCCATAGAGCTCTTAATAAGTAGAAAAACTTAGAAACAGGATATTGAGATCTGTAACCACCAAAATCTTCCAGCACCACCATGTGGCATCTAATTACAAATCCTGCTCCTTATAACACAGGATTATGAAATCAGCAGGTGACATAAGAGGTCATTGCAGCTCATACCATATCAGTGCATCCAGAGCATATTGGAGTTTCTACCAAGAATTCTAAGTGGAATAGATAAACCTAGAGTCAGGATATCCTTACAGATCCAGCCTTACAAAGGGCAGCATTTTATTGCAATAGCAAATTTCTTCCTCAGCATGAACAGGATAGAGGAAAAAACACTATATGTGGCACCTGAAGGTCAAAACCTGTTTCAAATCCCATTTCTGCTACTTGTACTTATGGGACTTTAGGCAGTAAGTCACCCTCTGACCCTTAACTTCCTCCTCTTTAAGATAAAGAGATTCTCTTAGAGCTTTAAATCCTGTGATCCTAAAAATCTGGTGAGATGATGAGCCCAGTCACTTAGCATCTTAGGCTAGTGGACCAGGTGGGATCCTCACAAATCTCAAGCAGAATCAAATCATATATAAAATGTATGCCTCTGAAATCTCAAATCTGAGGTAGGGGAAAAGGAAAGAGCTAATGAGATTCCATTTGGCAGCTGACTTCTGCGTCTGATTGATTGGCATCACTTGCATCTTTCTTCCCCAAAGAGAAAGTTTATGGCTTTGTCACATGTCACATGAGAGGTGAGCTATAAATCAATTGTGCCACTTCCCTTTCTACCATTTTTTCTTACATCCTTTATTTACTAAATTTGCTTACCAAATTACTTTCTTAGAAAGTCTTACCATTGTGGAAATATGATGTCATGGAAAGACCACTGGATTGTAAACTGAATTTGAGCCTCAGCTCTGCTCTCCACTAACCATGGGAACTGAGAGCATTGCTGCTCTGTGGATCAGGTACCTCTTCTACAAAATGAGAAAACTGGACTAGACAATCCTAGAAGTCCTCTCAGTTTTAGCCTTCCAATTTTAGGATTTCCAGTACTGTCACTCATATTTTGCATTTGAGAGAAAACTTCCCAATTTTGCTCAGATGAAAAAAGGAAACAGTGCCTAGAATTCAGGTCTTCTGGTCCCTCAACCAATAAGTTTTTCATAGAACCAGCTCTGGCTTCATCTCTGAACCAATTATTTTGACTCATACTCCAGCTTTCAGCTTCATTCTTCTCCCACCAGAACCCTGGATTCTGTCTCTGGGACATGAAGCTCTGATAAGTGAGCTTTCACCTTCCCTGGCCCAGAATCAGGCATTTCTGTCACTTGTTGGTCATCTCAATACTACCAACATAAATGCCTTCCCTCCCTTCCAACTCCCTTTCATGTTGTATCTTTCCCCATTAGACTATAAACTTCTTAATTTCATTTTCACCTTCGTTTCTCCAGTGCTTAGCAAAGTGCCTGCCACACAGTATGGCTCTTATTAAATGCTTTCATATCACCTAATAAACCAGTCAGCTCAATCAATTAATACTAATATATCAATATCAATATTTATTAAGCTGCTCCTACGAGCCAGGCACTGTGCTAAGCACTGGGGATACAAAAAGAGGCAAAAGACAGCCCCTACCCTCAAGGAGCTTACAACCTAATAGGGGAGACAATATGGAAACAAATACATACAAAGCAAGCAAATACAAAATAAATAGGAAATAATTGACAGAGTGAATTAAGATTCACTGGGATTAAGAGGGGTTGGAGAAGGCTTCCCGTAGAAGGTAGGATTTAAATTGTAACTTAAGGGAAGCCTCGGAAGTCAGTGGTCAGATAGGGGAAGTGAGAGCATTCCAGGTCCAGGGGATAGTCAGAGAAAATGCCCAGTTTCAAGAGATGGAGCATCTTGTTCATATATTTATCAACAGTAGACACTGGGACACAAAGGCAGAAATGAAATAGTCACTGCTTTCAAAGAATTTACATTCTATTAGAGGTACAATATATAAACAGGCATATGTATGCAGAACACATACAAAATAAAGACAAGGAAATTTTCAGAGAGGAAGCATTAATAGCTGGGGGAGAGATGGAGGAGTGGAAGAGATCAGGAAAGGCCTTATGTAGGAGCTGAATTTTGGAGGAAACTAGCAGTTCTAAGGCATGGGAGACAACATAGGCAAAGACATTGAGAAGAAAATAGAACATCATTTAAAAAGAACAGTAAAAAGATTAGTGGCTGGACTATGAAAGGGAATAATGTATAATGAGTTTGGAAAGGAAGTTCATCCCCCATTGGTCGGGGGGGGAGGTTCACCTAACATAGTGGAGGCCTTCCTTACTCTCTCCCAAAATTTCAAGAGTTCCATTGGAGCACTATCATCATCTATTTGCTATCTGCACTCTTTTTTTAAAAAAATTGCTTTTAGTTTTCCATCCTTCACTCATGTTACATCTTCAGCCCGTCTTCTCTTTTGGTCATGTCATTGTTGATCATATCCTTTACTCCTGTTTTTCAGAGTCCCTCTTTGGTGATATGTTACTGCCTGTTCACATATAATATGTACCTTTCCATTGTGCTCCACATAATACTCATCTTCAGTTTTTCAGACACAGGGGAGTTCCAGGTCTCTCTGTCATACAGAAACATTAGAAAAAATGTGTTGAAAAGAAGGCCCTCTGTCTTGGGAGGGAAAGATGGTTTTTATGGTAAGCTTGGGGACAGTAAAGTTACTTTGCAATTTCCCAAAAGCAATCCAGAATGTCCTTTTCCTCCTGGCCTTGTCCATCTGTATTATCTATCCCACATAAACATGCTGTTGGAAATCTCTATGGTGTGCCCAATCCAAAATATGCTGAAATCTGAGTAACAGAAATCTTTCATCCATACAGTCTATCCTGTGTAGATGGGCACACCAAATTTCTTTGAAAGAGTACAGATTTCTTCCAGGAGGCTCTGAAATATTCAGAGTAAAGCAGTCAACATAATGTCATCTGCAAACAGAAGCATCTGAAGGACATTATCCACAGGCAATCCCTCCTAAACTTAGACTTTGCACGCAATCTATTCTGTCATAGTGGTAAACACTTTTGGCAACCATACATCTTCCCATTTTGTAGCTTGAACGATGTTTATTATCAGAGACTCATTGAATAGGTTTATTTCTATTGTTATATCTTCCAAGTAATTCTAAATGACCTTGATATATGAATAAGTAACACCTTATTGTAGGGGAATCTGTAAGACCTTTTAATCTACCAAGTTGAGTACTTTTTCATAATCAACAAACAGTAAACACATGATATCTTATTATCTGTATATCTTTCAGTCAATTGTGATATTAAGAAGATGTGATCCAGTTGAATATCACTTGTGAAAACCTGCTTGTGAAAGGCCATCATCAATCATGCTTTCAATTTGTGTACAGATGATCCTCACGACAATTTTGTAAAGATGGGTGAATAATATAGCTTGTTAGTTACTGATATTGTCCTAGTCACTTTTTGGGGGGAAGGGAGGACATGTTTTGAGGTATTTTTCCCAAGCTTTTATTTCCCCTCCGTTGTATACCTTGTATGTTGATATCTCGATGCCCTCACAAATAGACCTCCTCCAACCAGATGCTTTGATTTTACACTCGATCCAATCTCATCTTTGTTTCTTTTCATCTTTGTTCTCTTTAGTGACATTTTTATTTGCTCTACAAGTTCTTCAAGAAACATGACAATAAAATCCAAATCTGGTTCTGTTTTTCTTGATGGAGAAAATAATTTGTTAAAATACCTTTTTCAAATCTTTCCCATTTTTCTTCTGTCCATTTTCATCCTTGAATACTCTTAGGATGCCTGCTTAGTTGGCTAGCTGAATGTCTTGCCAAGCTTTCTCCAAACTGGTTCTAAACTTCAGTGCTCCATGAAATAATACTAATCATAATCATCTATCATCTTTCTTCATAGGATTTTTAAGGACTAGTTTATATTCTAACCCAGGATTTCCTTTCCCAGTCATATCTCTTCGGCAAATGAGTCAAACTTTTGCTGACCAAGGCACATTCTGGGATCTTTTGAACTCCTGTTGTCACAATTAATTTACATTGGTTGACTTTCTGGATGAAGTTATGACAGTTGGTGTCTATGTTATCTCTGTTGTCACTTCCCATTTTTAATTTTCAACAGTTTATTTAAACAACTCATGGTTAAGGATAGAGATTAGATCTGTGATTTCATTGATGAGGAAACTCCCAGATAAAGAAACTCTTTTAATGAAGATGAGTACCTTCTCTGCAGCTTTAAGTCTTAAAGAGAGTTGTCCAGAACACAGAGAGCTTAAGTACCTTGCTAGGGTCACACTTGCTAGTTTGCAACAAGGGCAGTATTCAAACTCAGATTTTATTGGCTCCAAGACCAGATCTCTATCCACAATACCTGATTGTTTCTCAGTTTAGGGCTAAATTTTCTTAATTGTATCCCCTGTCTTTTTCTTATTACTCTTTTTTCTTCTTGTTTATCATAAATTCTGATCTTAGCTTAGATTGATTTTTGACTGCTTTTCCTAAAAAACAAAACAAAACAAAACAAAACCTTATCAATGCGATAACTAAATCACAACTTCAAAGAACAGTAAGGAAGTATGCCACCCACCTCCTGACAGAGAGACTATGGAGCTAGGAGAAAGAATGTGACATAAAGGTTTGCACATGGGAAATATGTGGATTTATTTTGTTTAACTATGCTCATTTGTTACAAAGATTGTGGTTTTCTTTCTTTATTTAGAGGAACAGAGAAACTAGTGATAGTTTTGAACAAAAAAAAAAAACAACCAAAAAACTATCACTGGACCATGTTTTCAAAATGCACAGAAGAAAAAGAAGTTCAGAGGGAAGCACATACATGGAGGATAGTTTTGAAAGTAACATGTTGAATTTATTATATACTTTTTAAAAAGCAAACTATATATGATAGAGGCTCTCAGTTTTACATATGATTCTCTTTTTCTGATCTCCTTTGTATATGGAAACACAATTTTTTCCTTTGGTGTTTCTTAAATTAAAAATAGCAAAAATTAAGATTTCAAAATAATAATAACTTCCTGCTTGCTAAAACATAGTATCATTCTTTGTAAAAAAAAAAAAATTATTTAGTGCTTACCATGTCCAGAGCCTACCCACTCATTTTTAAAGAAATTATTCATAACATAGAAGTATAAGGTTTCCTTATAATCAAGTCTTTGACCTCTCTCATTTCTTTTGTCTGAACTAATATTATTTTTCCCTATCTTCACTTCTTGCCATCTTTGCATTGAAATCATCAATATCAGAGTCCATTTTATTTGGGCAGAGTGCTATCAAGTTCTTCATAGACATTCTCTACCATTTCAGCCTCAGTGATTGACTTTTGATATGAAGCTTCATTTATTTTCATGGTGGTCTTTTTGGAAATATTATTAGGGATACTATAACACATTATCAAGTCAATTGAAACATTTATTTAACACCTACTACAAGTCTAGTATTGTGCCAAATACTAGGGATACTAAGAAAGGCAAAATAATGTCACTTTTCTGAAAGAGTTCAGTCGAATGGGGGAGATAACATGCAAAAAAATTATGTACACACAAGTTATATACATATATAAATGCACACATATGTATGTATATTTAGCATATAATAAATTGTAGATAATCAACAGAAGGAAGGAACTAGAATAAAAAAAAATCAGGAAAGGATTTTATAAGAAGGTAGGATTTTATAGAAGAAAGCCAGGGAAGTCAAAAAATGGAGCTGAGTCAGGAAAAATTTCCAGCCACAGAGTTCAGTCAGTGAAAACATTTGGAGTCCAGAAAAGGAGTGTTTTGTGAGAAGAACAGTAAGGAGACCAGTGTCACTGGAGTGCAGAAAGAGAAACAAAGTGAGAGAAGTTTTTAAAAAGAAGTAAGAAGGACTTTAAAAGAGAGGGGTTTTAAAAAAAAAACCATATAAAGGAGTTTATATTTGATCCTGGAAGTAATCAGGAACCATTGGAATTTACAGAATGAAAAGGTAACATGGTCAAATGTGCTTTAGGAAGATCATATTTGACAGTTGAGTAGAGGATGAACTGGAGTGAGGAGAGACTTTAAGCAGAGAGACCACAAATTAGATACGGGGGGGAAATAGAAACAGAAAGAGACAGAGACAGAAAAGAGAAGGAGGAGAAGAAGAAGAAGGGAAGGAAGAAAGGAAGAAGGAGAAGGTAGAGGAAGAAGATGATCCTTAGATTGTGAGTTTATGTGACTAGGAAGATGGTAGTGCCCTCAAAAGGAATAGAGAAGTTTTGGAAGATGAGAGATTTCTAAGGAAAAGATAATGAGTTCAGTTTTGGACATACTGAATTTAAGATGTCTATGAGACCTCCAATTCAAGATATGCAATAAGGAGTCATAGATTTCAGACTAGAGATGAGGAGAAAGGTTAGTGCTGGATAAGTAGATCTGAAAATCATCAGCATAATAATGATCATTGAATCCATGAGAGCTGATGAGATCACCAAATAACATAGTATATAGAGGGAGAAAAGGAAGAGGGCCCAGGACTGAGAGCCCTTGGGGACACCCACATTTAGCAGACATTACCCACATGGAATTTCATCAAAGATGACTGAAAAAGAACAGTCAAATAGGTAGGAAGAGAACTAGAGGGAGTGGCATCACAAAAACCTGGAGAGAAGAGAACATCAAGGAGAAGAGGGTGATCAGCAGTATCAAAAGGTGCGGGAAGATCAAGGAAGAATAAGGATTGAGAAAAGTTCATTGGATCTGGTGGTTTAAGAAATCACTGGTAATGGAGGCAGAGCCAGGATGATAGAGAAAAAGGTCAGACCTGCTCTAGTTCTACCCCCATAGCCCATAAAATACCTGTTAAAAATGACTCTAAACAAATTTTAGAGCAGCAGAAGCCACAAAACAACAGAGTGAAAGAGATTTCCAGCCCAAGACAGCCTGGAAGGCTGACAGAAAAAGTGTATTCACCAGGCTCAGAGCAGAGCACAGCCCAGCCTTGACTGCACAGCATGGCAGGACTGCAGCAGGCTTCGGGATGCAGAATCATGGGTATCAGCTGCAGTTTTCATATTTTTCAACCCACAAACACCAAAGACATCTTCAAAGGTCAGTGAGAAAGCTCTTTAACTTGAGTGAGAAGGAAGCAGGGTTTGGCCACAGCTCCAATCCCAGGGTGGTGGCAGCCACTGCAGCAGTGTCCATTTTTGAAGCCCTTGGTCTAAAAACTCTGGGGGAGTTGAGCAGCTGATCTGGGTCTCAGTTCTGAGTGGTGGTCTTGGGGAGAGGAGGAGGTTTGGATTAGTGGAGCTGGTGGTGACTGTGGAGAGGGAATCTTACTTGCAGATCCTGGGCACATAAGAATGCTTGTGGTTGCTCACAGAACAGAGCACAGGACAGGAGAGAAGTTTACTCCTCTCCCTTGGTTGTGCCACTTTGGAAGAACTGAGAACTTACAGGTCCCTAGAGTATACCCTCCATTTGACAAGGGACTCAAAAGTCAAGTAATTGGCTGGGAAAATGCCAAAAAAGGGGGAAAATAAGACTATAGAAGGTTACTTTCTTGGAAAAAAGGTATTTTCCTCCATCCTTTCAGATGAGAAAGAACAAAGCATACCATCAGAGGAAGACAAAAAAGTCAAGTCTTCTACATTCAAAACCTCCAAAAAAATATGCAACGGTCTTAGGCCATGGAAGAGCTCAAAAGGGATTTTGAAAATCAAGTCAGAGAGGTGGAGGAAAAATTGGGAAGAGAAATGAGTGATGAAAGAAAATCATTAAAAGCGAGTCAATAGCTTGCTAAAAGAGACCCCAAAAATGCTGAAGAAAATAGCACCTTTAAAAATAGACTAACCCAAATGACAAAAGAGGTCCTAAAAGCCAATGGGAGAAGAATGCTTTAAAAAGCAGAATAAGTCCAACAGAAAAGGAGGTTTAAAAACTCACTGAGGAAAATAGTTCTTTAAAAATTAGAATGGAGCAGATGGAAGCTAACAACTTTATGAGAAACCAAGAAATTACAAAACAAAACCAAAAGAATGATAAAAATAGAAGACAAATTGAAATATCTCATTGGAAAAACAACTGACTTGGAAAATAGATCCAGGAGAGATCATTTAAAAATAATAGGACTACCTGAAAGCCATGATCAAAAAGAAAGAGCCTAGACATCATCTTTCATGAAATTATCAAGGAAAACTGCTTTGACATTCTAGAACCAGAGGGTAAAATAAATATTGAAAGAATCCACTGATCACCTCCTGAAAGAGATCCAAAAAGAGAAACTTCTAGGAATATTGTAGCCAAATTCCAGAGTTCCCAGGTCAAGGAGAAAATATTGCAAGCAGACAGAAAGGAACAATTCTAGTATTGTGCAAATACAGGCAGGATAACATAAGATCTAGCAGCTTCTACAATAAGGGATTGAAGGCCTTGGAATAAGATATTCCAGAAGTCAAAGGAACTAGGATTAAAACCAAGAATCACCTACCCCACAAAACTGAGTATAATACTTCAGGAGAAAAAATGGTCATTCAGTGAAATAGAGGACTTTCAAGCATTCTTGATGAAAAGATCAGAGCTGAATAGAAAATTTGACTTTAAAACACAAGAAGAAAGAGAAGCATGAAAAGATAAACAGGAAAGAGAAATCATAAGGGACTTACTAAAGTTGAACTGTTTACATTCCTACATGGAAAGATAATATTTGTAACACTTGAGACTTTTCTCAATATTTGAGTAGTTGGAGGGATTATGCACACACACACATACACACACACACACACACACACACACACGTGTGTGTGTGTGTGTATGTGTGGACAGAGATAGACAGAGACAGAGAAACAGAGAGCACAGGGATAGTTAAATAAGAAGGGATATCTAAAAAAAATAAAATTAAGAGGTGAGAGAGGAATATATTGGGAGGAGAAAAGAGAAAATGGAATGGGGCAAATTATCTCTCATAAAAGAGGCAAGAAAAAACTTTTTCAATGGAGCAGAAGAGGGGGGAGGTGAGAGAGGAAAAGTGAAGCTTACTCTCATCACATTTGGCACATTCAATTTCACGTGAAAATCTATCATACACTACAGGAAAGTAGGGGAGAAGGGGCTAAGTGGGATGTGGAGGAGGAACGATAGAAGGGAAAGCAAATGGGAGAAGGGAGTAATTAGAAGCAAATACTTTTGGGGAGGGACAAGGTCAAAAGAGAGAATAGAATAAAGGGGGGTCAGGATAGGATGGAGGGAAATACAGTTAGTCTGACACAACATGACTATTATGGAAGTGTTTTGCATAACTACACAGGTATAGCCTATATTGAATTGCTTGCCTTCTCAGTGGGGATGGATGGGGAGAGAGGAATGAAGAGGAGTTGGAACTCAAAGTTTTAGGAACAACTTTTGGAAATTGTTTTTGCATACAACTGGGAAATAAGAAATACAGGTAATGGGGTATAGAAATCTATCTTGCCCTACAAGAAAAGAGAGAAGATGAGGCTAAGGGAAAGAAGGGGTATCATAGAAGGGAGGGCAGATTGGGGGAAGGGGTAATCACAATGCACAATGTCTTGGGGTGGGAGGAGGGGAGAGATGGGGAGAAAATTTGAAACTCAAAATCTTGTGGAAATGAATGTTGAAAACTAAAAATAAATTAATTAATTTTAAAATAATCATTGGTAACTTTGGAGAGTTTCAGTTGAATGATGGAGTAAGAAGCCATCCTGCAGAGTTAAGAAGACCAAATGTCCTGTGACATATTGTAGTTTTAGAGTATATAATAAATCTACTCTGCTAGTTCTTTTTTTTATTCTCCAAGGAATGCCTCCATAAAGCTGTACTTGGATGCTTCATCCTGGTGTGGAAGTGACACTAGATTCTCAATAGCTCCATCAACAGAGCTGAAGTTCTGGTTTTATGATGTTAAAAGAGGCTTCAAGTATGGCCCTAGGAATGGAGTCTGCTTTCCAAGACCAGCTTCACTACTCACAGAAAAGAACATCACCAGGAGGTTAGCCATTTGGTGATAAAGGTTGTTGCCCACGGCAACCCATGAAACAAAGAAAAATTAAAAACTGCCTCAAGTCCTGTGTGGTCTATGCCACTTCTGCAGCAATGATAGCAGAGTAATGGAGGAAGGAGCAGAGGAATCATATCATTTTTAGACCATCAATAAACTTTAATTTGACACTTGGTAGTCTAAAGGTGAAATCCTTGCCCAGTGACTAACAGATGGACATATTGCTGGAGATGCTTGATTGTATCAATCTTGACATTCTTGATATAAATGAAACCACAAGAAAGAACAGAGTTACAGTCAAATGAAAGACAGGTTGTTTAAAAAAAATTTTTAAAAACAAAACCCAAATTTAAATGGCAATGAAATAAGGAGCATCTATTAAGCACTGGTAGGCATGATGCTAAGTGCTGGATATTAAAATACAAACAAAAACAACAAACAAAAATCAACCCATATACTCATGGAGCTTATATTTAAATAGGGGAAGGTAACACATTAAAGAGGGCTGAAAAGCAGATGGGCTGGAGGAAGATGATGGCAAAGTCCAGAGAGTCATAAGCACAGCAGGAGGGGAAGGAAGCATGGCACGCCTGGGCCCATCCTCAAAGTACAGACCCTGGCAGGAACTCGCCAATGGAACAAGGGAACTGGGATGCTGCAGGAATGTTTCTGAGTATGACAGCTCCAGATGCTGAAGAAAGTCCCGGGATGAGAAAGCACCTGAAGCATAGTGGTGAATTCCAGAGAAATCGAAGCACAACCAGAAGGAGAATTTTTAAATAATTAATTTTAAGTTAAAAGTATATGTAGTGATAAGAAATAGATGATCATTGTATATTAAGTACAATAAGTATTTTTTAAACTTTACATATACCTTTCCTATTAAAATTTTCATTTTTTAAAAAAGTCACATAAAAGAGAAAGAGAAAGATTTTTTTTCTACTCTGGGTGGGGAACCTACAAAGCCTCTCTCTTCAAAGGATTCTTCAAGGATACTTGAAGGACAAGCAAAAGGAATAATTTAGTTTTTCTTAGAAAAATTCTTTAGAAAATCATGTCTGATAAATGTAGATGACCTTGATTTTGAACTGGTTGCTATGTTTCCTTTCCCCAAGTTTTCTCTGCATGCCTGAATTTGATTCATGGATACTATCTCTGTGTGCCCTTTTCTCTTAAAAGTTCAGGACTTGAAACTTCAGGCAGAGCTTCCTCGCTGGGCAGCTTTTCAATGTGAAATTTCCCTGGTCATGATAACTTACGATTTTAAGATACTGCCTGAAATTTTTCTCCTGATGATTCAGCTCCCATCTCTTTTTTTCCCTATTATCTCAGGTTGAATGATAATTACATGCAATTCCACTGATTTAAAGATTGAATGCTTTAATAAACAGAACCCACAAAATCTAAAACCATTTGCGTTAACTCCACGATAATATAGAGATGGTTGATACAGATTAGCAGAATTTAGGTTGTATATCTGATCATCAACTGGTGTTTTCCAAAACTATACTATGAGACTTCCATCCTTCAACATCCAGATATCTCCTATAACTCAAGAGACACCTTATCTTCTTTGTCTGTGGAAACTCCCTAGTAATACTTATAATGACTAATATCATGTGGTGTTTTCCAGTTTAAAAAATCCTTTCCTTGCAATAATCCTGTAAGGTACAAAGTGCAAATATAATCCCCATTTTGCAGATGAGAAAACTGAGACTTAAGATACAGTGATTTGCCCAATGTCACACAGTCAGCAAGTTTCAGAGCTGGTTCTTTAACCTAAGTCTCCTGATTTTGGTCCTAGTATACTTTCCATAGTAGCTATCATGTGGATTTATCCAGCCTATATTGGAAAGACCCATTAGTTGCTGACTTCAATAGGAAGAAAGGAACCTCACCTTATAGAATGAACTTTAGTGAAATTACCTGTCACCAGTTCTCTTGATCCTTCTCATTTTTCCTGGGGGGTTTTATACCCTCAATAAGGAACTCTAAGGTAAAGATTGTATATTTGGTAAGCCCTCAGATTTCCTAGCATGTGCACTCTGTATATATGACAAATTAACAGTGACATGGTTAACCACTATCCTGCCCCTACTCATAGAGATCATGGAATCCCATACTTAGGACTGGAAAAAGACATTAGGAGCTGTCTAATCCAATCCTCTCATTCTATAGATGAGGACACTGAGATAGAGTCAACATTAAATAGCATGGTAAGAAAACAGCAATAAAATATTTCACAAAAAAACATCTGGAGCACAATCTCTCACAATTACACATATAACCAGTGGGAAGAGGCAACACACATATGTGTAGCCAGGAGAAATGCACACAGGTAAAGATCACATCTAACCAGGACACATACATGAAGGAGCACATACATAGGGAACTTGTAAGTAAGACACATATGTGGTAGAACAACTTATGCCCCTGATGATGGCTGTCCATATCTTCTAGTAATCTCATCACGCTACTCCCACCAGTCTTGTGAACCATGTACTATAGTCGACACCAGACATATGGTCTCTGGTAAGCATTGCTTCCTCCTGGTATTGCATGAATGATGCTCAGCTCTTGTGGTTACTGCTAACCAATGCCAGGTGCAACTCGTCTGGGCACATGGTTATAGAGAAGCTTCTTGCTTCCAATATTTTCAATAAGAAGGACCATGTTCTAGGCAAGTCTCATACTCACCTTGATGTCTACATACTCCACTCTGCTGAAAGGGAATGCTGGGCAAGCATTAAACATTAAAGGATTATTTTACAAAATATCTGAATAAAGAGAGATACCAAAAGAATGGGAAAAAATAATAGACAATATTAACATCCCAAAAAGGCAGCTGAGAAAATATCAGTTACTACCAACCTTTATGCTTACTTTCCCATATTTATAAAACCTTTAAAAGAATGATTTACATGAATATGGAAAATATCATAGAAGATGAGAAGAAACAAGCTTTTGTATACTGTTGTCCATTACAGATTGCATCTTTAGAGTCAATACAAGTGATAGAAAGTATGTGATATTTCTGTTTATTGTTTTGTTAATTACCAAATAATAGTAATAATAAATCCTTTAATTCAGTAGAGCAACCTCAACGACTCTCCTCTAACAAGAACTTTCTTATATATAAGTTAAGATCATTCAAGATTTTATGGCAAATACAACCACAGAGTTAATTCTATACAATGACCTTCTGATTACTAATGGCAAAGGAAGTATAAAATAAGCTGTTGTTCACCATAAATGTTTTCCACTCTCATACAAGATGTCTTGAACAGAGTCCAAGTGGAAGAGGGATTCCCTAGAGATCAGGGGTTCTTAACCTTACATCTATATTTTTCATGTTCTCCCAGTGATGTTGTATGGTGGCAAATCATGGAATACCACAGATTCTAGAGAATCAAAGGTACAGGTGGTCCAGAAATTGTTGAAGAAATGCATAGTGGGTTGAAATTGTTTGAAATTAATTTTTTGTTCCAGCAAGATTGTCAGCCCCTTAAATGTAGGGCTAACATTTTGCCATTTTTTTTTTGCATCCTTCCATGATATCTAGTATATACATTGCTCTGCACACAATAGGTTCTCAATAAATGGTTATCAAATTATTAGGATATAGGGTGTCACAAGCCTTTGACTTCCCACAGCATAATCTCATTATCAGAAAATTCTTTACATTGAGTATAGGTTCTTCTTCATGAAAGTTACTCTTCGTCTCATAAGCTCATGATCTCCACATATTGTGAAAAGAATTGGGAAACTGTATACCAAAATATTTACAGAAAGTAATTTCAGAACTAAATAACTGTTCCAAGAAAACTGCTCCATCACTAGTTCTCATTATTAAATGAGATAAAATTTGTAAAATGCTTAGCATTCTGCTTGGTACATAGTAAGCACTTAACAAATGCTTCTCTTTCCCCTCCCTCTACCCCCAAGACCCATATTAATGGGAGCATTCTGATGAATAGACTATCGTTGATCATTGTCTGAATGACAAATTGAGTTGTCCAATATTAGAATGGACTGACTTAGAAGGGAGTGAGCTGCCAGTCTCTGGATGTATTCAAAATAAAGCTAAATAACCATATGACTGGAGGGCTAGAGAAGGAAGAAGAGTTCCCAAACTATATAGGCTTTGATGAACTTATCCCATACCTAACAAGGAAAATAGGGTAACTAAGCACAGAGTCAGGAACACCTGAGTTCAAATCCAACCTCAGACACTTACTAGCTGTGTGACCCTGGGCAGTTCGCTTTACCTTGTTTGCCTCATTTTCTTCATCTATAAAATGAGCTGGAGAAAGAAATTGCAAACCACTGCAGAATCTTTGCCAAGAAAACCCCAAAGGGGGTTATGAAAAGTCACAAAGAGTCAGACACAACTCAAAGACTGAACCACAACAAAACAAATTAGGGTGGCTCCTACCAGCTCTCAGTTATCAAACAATCCATCAATCGAACAAGTATTTATTAAGAACCTATGGGACAATGCAAACACGACAACAAAAACAAAAATGGTCCCTATCTCCAAGGAGTTTATAGTCTATCTGGGGAAGACAACATGTACAGCCATATAAATAAATTCAAGGCAGTTTAGGGAAGGAGAGGGAAAAACTGTGGGGTGGAAAGGAGAGATAAGATAATCAGGAAAGACTTGGAGAGTTTTGGCAGAAATAAAGTAACTCTCAAAAGGGGGGGAATCTGTCTTTAAGATACATGTGGTATTGGCCCCATATGAAATAGCCCACACTTATTCTCCACATCTTCCTTTTAGTCTGACACTCTGCGATTGTTTTTAGGTAATATGTGTTCAAGGGAGGAGAAGAGAAACGCAAAAAGCGAAAGAAAATCAATTCTGAAATCTCACAATGCTTGAACCAACTATAGTAAGGGTGGAGAGGACTCTAGCAGACAATTGGCAGACTCCTGATGTGAGTGACTGTCCATGAGGTGTAGTTGCCTGGCTATCTGCAAACAAAATAAGTTAGAATATTGAGTTCTCAAAAGGAGCTCACAGGGTGTATCACTAATCTCTAGCCAAAAAATTCTGTATCCTAATAATGTAGCCTAAATGTCCCAAAGCAACTTTTCACACACAATTTTCTACACTTGGATAACAGACAATACTAGAACAACAAAGCTCTAAAGATATAAATGTGTTTAATTTTGAAGAGTCTAAATTGTCACCAGTTTTGATTTTCATGGACAAGTTGTTAGTCACTTAACTATCACACATTTTGTCAGCTTCCTTATCTGAATGTCCTATGGGTGGAGAAACTCTGTGTTCAGTTGTTTTTCAGTATGTCCAATTCTTTGTGACCCCATTTGGAGTTTTCTTGGCAGAAATACTGAAATGGCTTCCCATTTCCTTCTCTAGTTCATTTTATGGATGAGGAAACTGAGACAACAAGGTTAAGCGATTTGCACAGGGTCACATAACTAGTAAATATCTGAGGTTAAATTTGAACTCACAAAGATGACGCTTCCCGACCTAGCTAGGAACCCTGCAGGATCCTATAAATTCCATGTCTACTAGCTGGGGCAAATATTAACCTTTCTTCCCCCTTTCAAGTCCCAAGTCACGACAGATTTTTTACAGGGATTTATTGCAAGGGGGAAATCAAATTTAAGACATGCAAGGTACACAAAACAGAGTGCTTAATTGTCAACTATTGAGCTTATGAGACAGAATAGTTTTCATGTAGAAGTATAACCAGCATATTTGGCTGACGCTAAACTTCGGAATCTAAACTAGGAATGAAACTCTTCAGAATTCAAATCTGGCCCCACAATCTGGCATCTTCGTCCAGGATAAATACTATCCATCCCTCCTTCCCAAACTTGCCCTCAACTGCCTCCCAGAATGTTCTTTGTGGTTCAGCAGTCTTACTTCTTTTCCCAAAAGAGAAATAATGCCAATCACTCTCTGCTCCCTTCCCTAGTAATATGAAAGTGATTCACTGTACCTAGGTAACAGTGAATATAATGTATGCCTGACTTTTTCCTACCATTATATGATGCTGCCTCTCAAAATATGCCAGAAATATTTCATTACAGTAGGGCCCCACAGAGAGGGATAAAATAGAAATAGAAGACATTGCCTGCCATTAAAGAAACTTGAATGTAGCTAAGGAAGATGGCTGATATAGAGGATTTATATTTGATATAAGGCAAAACTTCCAAAAAGTGGTTTCCAACATTGGAATGGGCTGCCAAAGAAGGCTGTGAATTTCCTCTCATTGGACAGCTTCAAGAAAGGCTAAATGATCTCTGTGTTGTAGGCAAGATGCTTTCTTGTTTATGTGTTAGACTTAACAGCTGCTGATGTAGGACTCTCTCTCTAAAATCCTAGAATTCTGTGATGTTGTGGGAGCCTTCTCTAGGCAGGACAGTATTGGCAAAGTATGTTCTTAACCCTACCATCACCACTGCCTCTACCACTAAGCCAAAAACGGATGCTTACACCTTAAGGTATTCAAACTTTCATACACATTATCTCATTTGATAAGTTATGGAGTGGTCTCACCCTGTCTCTGGAGTGCCCAGGATCACTTGCCCAGGTCTATCTTCCACAAGCAATTCCCAGTGCACCTCTATCCACAAACAAAACCTTTTTTGCCTTTCATCTCATTCTCTGAGGGACTTGGTAAGTGACAGATTAGCACAAATTTTTCTGATGAACAAATTCATGCTAGAGTGTTGACAACTGATAAGGGTCAGTTTCATCTGAAGGAAAATGCATTTAGCAGTGTATACTCAGAAGCAAAGTACTTTAAGCAGAAGAATAAAGCCCTGAGAATGGGAATGACAGCAACAAAAGGCAGAGAATTCATAGCAGCTCTTTTTGTGGTGGCAAAGAATTGGAAATGGAGGGGATGCCCATCACTTAGAAAATGGCTGAACAAGTTGTGGTATATGAATATAATGGAATACTATGGTGCTATAAGAAATGATTGGCAGGCAAATTTCAGAAAAACCTGAAAAGACTTACATGAACTGATGCTGAGTGAAGTCAGCAGAACCAGAACACTATACACAGTAACAACATTGTGTGATGACCAACTTTGATAGACTTAGCTGCTCTCAGCAATGCAATGATCTAAGACAATTCCAAAAGACTCATAATGGAAAATACGATCCACATCCACAGAAAAAACTATGGAGCCTGAATGCACATCGAAGCATACTATTTCCTCTCTTTTTTAAAATTTTTTTCTTTCTTGTGGTTTTTCCCTTTTGTTCTGCTTCCACTTTCACAATATAACTAATGTGGGAATATGTTTAGTATGATTGTGCACATATAGCCTATATCAGATTGTAGGCTCTCGAAGAGGGAGAGAGGAGGGAAGTAGGAAAATTTAGAACTCAAAACCTTAAAAAAGTAAATGTTGAAAACTAAAAATAAATATTTTTTTAAAAGTTAGAGAAGATAGCTTTAAGTAGATGGGATGTTGCTCATTCATCTTTCAGAGAGTACCAGTGGTATAACAGGGTGATATCTTGACTTTCATGTGAACTGGCTTTAAGTGAGACAGAATTGCACAAAGTCTCTCTGTCTTCCAGAGTCATTAAAGTCTACTGGCAAGATAAAAGTCAAGAAAACTAGCAATTGCCCACGTTGTAGTGGATGACCTCGGTATCTTCAAAGTCTGTCCCAGCTCTAAATGTTCACAGCATCTGCTTCAGTCGCCTTCATGGGCTCTAGAACAAATTGTTCTCATCTGCCCATTCTGCTGGGTTAAGTCTTCACATGCTTGGAGTAGACACACACACACACTCCCCCCCCCCCAACTCAGTGACAAGTTTGAGACCTGTGGATTACCCTCAGCCTTGGTATAGCCTGTCTGCTGAAATGCTTTACCAGGGTGTGGCCACTGCACATAGTACAGCTTCTCGGAGCCACAGGGGAGAGAGTTGGCTGATAGATGAACACAAAAGATGGATTAGCAAGCCTTCACACCAGAGGTGCTAGTCCTCCCTGAACACCCCATACATCTCAAGTAGAGGGAATAAAAGGTAGCTTTAAACAGAGGGAAACTTCTGTCAATACCCCTCATCCATGTGTGTTCATCCTTCGTTGCCCAAAGAAGACCATGCCATCAGAGAAGTGATGACATGACTTGCACTTGATTTTGTTTTGAGTGAGGGAGGGCTGTGCAGGTCACCAGCCTCACTTCTCTTCCAGAGCCATCTGAATTCAGTGACCAGATATTCATCAGGATGACTGGAGATGATCCAGGATGAGGCAAATTGGGGTTAAATGACTTGCCCAAGGTCACATGGCTAGTGAGTGTCAAGTGTCTGAGGTGAGATTTGAACTCAGGTCCTCCTGACTCCTGTTCAGGTCCTCCTGACTCCTGCACTGGTGCTCTATCCACTGCATCATCTAGCTGTCCCACCCCCTTGTGCCATAGCACAAAGGTGGATCCCTTCAGAGGCATAAAGCACCCTGCCCCCCACACTGGCTTATGAGTACATAATGAAAACAGTTAAGAATTAACAACAAAGCCCTGAAGGCAAATTAATATAGCTAAGTAGAATCAGACAGAATCAAGTTAGGGTTAGAATCAGTTAGGGTTAGAATCGGAGGCATTTAACCCTACATGCAATCCTAAACATGCGAGTAAGAGTGAGGCAGCTAAGAAAACAGCAGTTAACCAACTAATGTTGAGAATACTCTTAAACCATTCTCTCAGACAATCCCTAGAGACTAGCATTTATACCTCACGGATGGGGTAGCTCAAAATAGAGAGTTGTAGCTTTCTATTTTCTCCAATGACTGTTTTATAGCTGAGCCAGATGATACCACGTAGGACAGAACAAGGGAAGAGCCAGGATGCTAGATTACTGCTCATGGATTATGCAGTCCTCAGGATTTTCCTGATGGTTACTTCCCACAGAGAACTAAAGAGCAGTTGAAGACCTTTAGACCTACCCACACATACCATATGAACCCCAGTTCCTAATCTAGCCTAACTTCTGATTTTGTATATCTGGAGATGACTCAACCCCCTGTGTTGGTGATTTACTTAAAGTGGATAGAGTGCTAGACCTGGAGTCAGGAAGACTGGAGTTTAAATCTGGCCTCAGACACTTACTAGCTATATGACCCTGGGCAAGTCACTGAACCCTGTTTGCCTCAGTTTCCTCATCTGTAAAATGAGCTGGAGAAGAAAATGGCAAACCACTCCAGCATCTTTGTTTTTCTTGAAACCCAAATGAAGTCTTGAAGATTTGGACAACACTGAACTACAACAAAAGCTGAGGTATTCCAGAATTCAAGATGAGAATGTTGGTGAGGCTAGTATCTTACACTGAGTTCCTGGAGAAAGTCACTGGCTACTTTTAGGGGGATCTTAAAATTGTACTAAGAGTTAGAAGAAGGCAAGTAGGTAGCACAGTGGATAGAGAGTCAGGTTTAGAGTCAGAAAGACTTCAAAACCAACCTTAGACACTCACTAGCTGTGTGACACTGGACAGGTCACTTTAACCCTACATGCCTCAGTTTCCTCATCTGTAAAATGACCTGGAGAAGGAAATAGCAAACCACTTCAGTGCCTTTGCCAAGAAAACCTCAAAAGGGGTCACAATGAGTCAGATACAATTGAAAAATGACATGACAATAAATGTGTGGTTTATTTAAGCTTCTTATTCTCCTATTCTGAATACTTTATCTGGCAGTTCTGAGGACCTGGAGCATTCATAATATTTAGCAGAATTAAAAAATGTGAATGTCATAAAAGGAATATTGGTGATCATATAGTCCAAACTTATCATTTTATAGAGGAGGAATCCAAGGTTAATCTAAGGTTTTGCCTGACTAATCAGTCAGGCAAAAAGAATTTTTTAAGAACCTACTATGTGTCAGTCACTATGTTAGGCACTGGGAATTTTTTTAAGGGCTAAAAATTATCCTTGCTCTCAAGGACTTCACAGTTTAATGGAGGAGACAGCATGCAAACAACTGTGTACAAATAAGATATAGACAGGGTGAACTGGAAAGAATTATAGAGGGAAGGCACTAGAATTAGAACTACTTCCAAATTTGTTTTTCAATTGTTTCAGTCATGTCTGACTCTGTTTGGGGTTTTCTTGGCAAAGATACTGGAGTGGTTTGCCATGTCCTTCTCTAGTTCATTTTATGAATGAGGAAACTGAGGGAAACATGACTAAGTGACTTGCCCAGGGTCACACAACCAGTAAGTGGCAGAAGTCAGATCTGAACTCAAAGAGATGTCTTCCTAACTCCACATGGAGTGCTCTGTTCACTGTGCCACCAAGCTGCACTTCCAAAAAGACATTCAATAAACAATAAACATTTATTAAGCACCTACTATTTTCCAAGCACTGTTCTAAGATTTGGGGATAGAAAGAAAGGCATAAGATAGTTCCTGCCTTCTAAGAGTTCACAATCTAATAGGTGAATATAACATATGAAAAGAAGCTGACAGGGGTGGGGGAGGGGGAAAGGATATGGTATGGAGCACGATGAAGTCCTGCAACCAGGGTAGGAAGTGGTCTGAGAAGGCAAGAGTTTCAGAGTTAATTTCATGTGGCAGAATTATGAGTTTCTGGAAATCAAGATCTGGGAAGAGCTCCCAGATATCCCACCCTCTACTCTCTCTAATAAGGAGAAAAAGGGTCCCAAGGGCAGAGGTTGATGAGGAGGTGTGAGTTTCAGAGTTGATTAATTTTAATTAATATATTTATTAATTAATTTGCAGATTTAGGAATTTGTGGAGATCATGAAGTCCAGGAAAGCAGCCAAGTGGGAAATTATGGAGGATCTGGGTCTCTTAAGTCCCAGCCCTATGCTCTGATATCTATACTGTGCTCTCAGAATTAAAAGGAAATCCAGATGCCATTACTACAACTCTTATTTGACCAAGAATTGCTTCCACAACAGATTCAGCAAGTGATCTTTCATTTTTCAATATAAGATTTCAAGTGAGAGGGAAAAGGGAGATGCCACATTTCAAGGTAGCCATAATGCCTCCCACCACCATAGATCTCCTTTCCATATCAAAAATCTCTAGTTCCTTCAACTTATCCATATAGATGTAGATATATATCTGTATATAGATATGGATGTAGAGATATATCTGGATATATATCTTGATATATCAATAGAAAGAGAGGTGGATATATAGATAGATAGCTTGGTATATCAATTTGTAAAGGTATATGGATACAAATATATATATATATATATATATATAGCCATAGAGATAGATAGATAATTTTTATTAATTTACTTATTTATAGTTTTCAACATTCACTTCCATAAGATTTTGAGTTTTAAATTTTCTCCATCTCCTCCCCCCCTTCCCAAGATGGCATGTAATCTGAGATAGGCTCAACTTATGCATTCATAATTAAACATACTTTCACATTAGACATGATGTAAAGAAGAATTAGAACTAATGAGAGGAACCATGAGAAAAAAAGAAACAAAACGAAACAACAAAAGAAAAGGAGAGCAAATAGTATACTTCCATCTGCACTTAAACTCCAAAGTTCTTTCTCTGGATGGTGAGTCTTTTGAGCTGTCTTAGATCCTTGCATTGCTGAGAAGAGCTAAGTCTATCAAAGTCAGTCATCACACAATGTGTTGCTGTGTACAGTGTTCTCCTGGTGCTGCTCATTTCAGTCAGCATCAGTTCGTATAAGTCTTTCCAGGTTCTCCTGAAGTCTTCCTGCTTATCATTTCTTATTTATTTATTTCTTCATTTATTTATAGTTTTCAACATTCACTTTCATAAGCTTTTGAATCTTAAATTTTCTCCACCTCCCTCCCCTCCCCAAGATGCCATGCAGAGATTGATTGGTTATTAAATAGCCTCAAAGTCCTTGCCGTCCTATTACCCCTTGTCTGACACTATGATTCTTTTCAATGATCTTACTAAAATGCGGTGCCTTGAAATGGATACAGTTCTCCATAGATGATCTAACCAAGGCAGTGTACTATGGGATTGATCAACACCTCTCTCTTCCTGGACCTTATACCTCTCTTATAAGTAGTCTAAGATCACATTAGCTTCCTTGAGTCCCATATTGTCTCCCTAAGGTATATTGAGCTTTCAGTCCACTAACACTCCTTGATCATTTTCAGATAAACTGATGTTTAACCACAGGTCCCATATCAAATACTTACAAAATTGATTTTTTTTTAACCCTAGTAGAACTGTAGCAATGAAAGAATGATCCAGGCTTTGCCTCAAAGCCCCAGAATTTAGAGGGCTGACAACACTTATATTCCTTCAGTAGCTTAGAAATAACTAAACTTAATTCCTAATTAGCAAAAGTAAATTAGTTAAAAATAGAAAACTGCCTATTTGCTCATTTTCAATTGAATGTTTCTCCAGCTTAGCATTCCTTCATTTTCCCCTGTCCCCAACCATGGCTGCTACCCATATCTGCCCACAGAAGCAGGTGACCCAGGGTCTCTGTATTCCCCTACCATGAGGTAGGTTCTTTTTCCCGTCACACTTAACTGAATTTGTCTTTAAAAGTTTACTTAGGGGGACATTTCATGCTATTTGACCTTAACATGTCTTATAAAGCTGGTTTTTTGTGCCAAAATTACAAGTTACAGCTCTGAACTGAAACATAGTCCAATTACATCAATTAAATTTTATCTTAGGAAATATTTCCAGCACTCTAGCTTGTCAAGATTTTTTGGATTCTAATTCTACCATGGAACACATTCTGTCTTCTTAGAATCTTCTTAGAATTATCAAATCTCACCTGATTTTTTCTGATTCCCTCCTCTTCTACCCCCAGCTATGAATGCCTTAATCAAATATGTAATCTTGAATCTATTTTGTTTATATCTTACATATACTTTCATATTCCCTCCACCCCAACCAGAATTAAGTTTCTTGAGGGTAGGAGCTGTTGTAACTATATCTACTAGTTCTTTCAGTCCCTTGATGTGTTATTCCTCTAGGCTTGGTGACTTGAATTCATCAAAGACAGGGATGTGTGGTCTCTTGCTATCTATTTATTTGTTCTGTATTTCACCTCCCTGTTATTCATTTTTGTTGTATTCTTTTCGGTCTATCAATTATCCTTCTTGGGAGAGAAAATAGAAACAAAATAATTCTTTTCTTCAGCCATTAAGAACATTCCATCTAACCACCTAATGATCCATTGATATTTCTCTTTTCCTCAATATAGGATCATAACTACATAGTATAACAAAGCTAAATTTGTCTATAGGGGCCATCCTATGGAGTATGTTCAAACTTACCATTCCTAGATCCAATCGACAATGTCAGAACTATAGCCACCAACAAGAGGATTGGACCAAGACTGGCCCTTTTACCAAAAGACATGTATCAGGAGTTGTTTAGAGAGTACAGAGCTGAGATGAAATGTAAAACACTCCTCTAGCAGTCCAGCAAACTGTTTTGTGATGTGAGAGCACGTAAGTGTCATTCTCCTGATAGACTGTAACTAATTATGTTGTTACTGAATCCTATTTTCAGTTTGTATTTGTCAAACACATGTTTGTGTATTCTGTTATTTAGTATTCTTTTGGAGTATAGGATTAAATTACCAGTCCCATACTTGATTCATATTGTACATTCTATTCCTTTTGGAGGAAACCCTGGGTGTGAGCCATAACTTAAGCTATATGTGAAATTGTCTGTAGAGTGCCTGAGTTGGACTTTAAAAAACAGAAGAGTATGAGAATAGGGAGCCTAGCCCCTTCTCATTAAAGGTCAAGCTCTCCAAGATTAAGCTCAGTCCAAATTAAATGCCTGGGTACAGAACAAACTCAACCATATAGTCCTCCAGGTCCTGTGGGTACAGAGATGGCTCCTTAACATTAGAATACATTGATATCTAGCTTAATGAGACTTTAGAGGTCATCTAGCCCAATTCCTTTATTTTACAGTTAAGGAAACTGAGACTCATAGGATAAAAGAAGTCACCTTAGATGTTCTTTGGAGTACTCATTGGCTTCACCTCATCTGAGGATTCAGCATGTGTGGTGCTATTTTTATAAGACCATGCCACACTTTTGGAGGAATATTCCATTACCTTCCCCCTGTTTCTAAGTTCTTCCCATGCTTTTTTAAAATATAAATTGGTTAATGAGCTCACCATGCAACCCCAATGGTCCCTTTAGATAGCTCCCAGTTTTCTTACACAACAAAATTGTTTCTGTTTTTGGCTTCAGAATCTTATCCTTGACTCCCTTCTATCCTCCAGGGACTGACTTCCCCTGAAGGGAACCTCATCTATGCTTTCTCGGAACCCTTTGAAATCTGCTCTCCTAAAATCTAAGCTACATCTCAGACTATGCCCACCATTCTTTAAATTTTTCCCAAGAGTGATAGATACACATATATATATATATTTTTATATAGCCACTATATTATAGCTTGTTGTTGTTGTTCGTCTTTGTTCTGAAAGAGGACCATGGCATCAGGGAGGCAATGCCATGAAATGCAAGTGGATTGGATTTCAGGGAGGGAGGACTGTGCAAAGTCATCAGCCTCACTTACTCCTCCAGAGCCATCTGGGTCCAGTGGCAGGATATAAATCAGGATGACTGGAGATGGCCCTCACTATATTATGTGTATACATATGGAATCCCCTAGGACTCCTTTAATCAATTGATGCTCCCCTCCCAGTTCAGTTGATGAGATCACAAAAGTTGGAGGGCAGGTAACAAAGGAACAAAGTGTTAGTTAAAATGAAGTATAAAAAAGAGTTTTTCATTCTCTTTCTCCTTTGCAAGGTATGAAGAAATTCTCCTTGATGAAATCGGAGGGCAACTAGACATTGGCATACACACACACACATATCCATATATATATATGTATATATATATACACATACACATATATACATATGACAGATCAATTTTAAAGGTCCACAATGGATGTGTTATATTTCATATATGTGTATACATGTATATACATGCTTATATACATGTATATACACACATATATCTTTCTAAAAAATCAATTGAGGCAGCTCTAAAGAATGTGAGTTTTTGTTAGAGAGAAGAGGATCAGTTATAGGAGAGGAAAAGAGTTAGCCCTGTGTAACACCAATGCAATACCCACAGCAGCTCCTATGGATACGCATGTATATTTCCAGGGTAAATTCACAAACTATAAACTCTCTTCTTCAAAGGCAAAACCAAAATATTTATTCACATACCAGAAACTCAATTCCACCATAGGAACAACAAAATCTATACACATTATCAACGCAGGGAGCATGACCATTACCAGGCCTTCTCTCTGTCAGGCCTACCCACCAACAAGCTCCCTTAGGAAAAATCACTCCCTCTCTCACTCATGCTAGTTGCTCTGCTCTGCCTCAACTCTCTCTCTCAGCTCTACCTCACTCTCTCTTCCTGCTCCATCCATTCAGCAAGCTCCTCCCACCATCAATTCCATGTGACTCAGGCTGTGGGCCAGGCCAGAGCTCAAAGCAGACACACTGGAAGGTGCAAAAAGAGCTAAGTTCAAATGTGATTTAGTGCAGACTGTTCTGAGGTTTCAACTTACTAGTAAGTAATAGGGTCAGAAGTCAAACCCAAACTTTTTAAGTACAACTCTGCTGCATCTGGCTGTCTGTGGATGATGAAGGCAATTGATGAGATAATAAGCATTCACAAGCACTTTACTTAGAGGGATCAACAAATACTAAATGAGTGTGCTATATCAATCAACAACTAATTACCAAGTACCTTCTCTTTGCCAGCAGAAATGAAAAAGTCGTTGCCCCTTATTCTGTCAGGGGGATAGACAACATTTATTTCTGGATTTGTAGCAGGGGATTGCTAATAGTTTCTAGCCTCCATGTTAACCACTATGCCAGTGTTCTGAGCTTATTTCAATACCTTCTTCACTGCGTTTTGCCATCCTAGGTCACTGACTGACATCTTTAACTGAACCCAAGCATAGATAAGAAAAAAGACAGCCATAGAAAATAGATGAATTAAGCTGTCATGCACTCTTCAATTCCAAAAACTAAATATTAGCTAAAGTCAGATTTTATATTTTGATTGCAAATATTTACATATGAATATATTAACTGAACTTGACTCCAATGTGAAATTCAAAATTTATGAAATCCAGACAATTTCATTTGCTAAAGCTACAGTGGCCTGTAATAAAAGCACAATTAATTTGTTTATTTAAAATATAGTGTAGAGATTAACTAATAAACTTGCTCATTCTTCCTTGCTAGGGGCCAAACATTTCTATTAGAGATATTCAAAGGACTAAAAGGAAATTTCCATCTTTGCATACTGTCAGAAGAAAAAATAATGTACAAATTCATAATTCAGGTTTCTATTTATACTTCTATTGTGAAATTTAATTCATTTTTAAATGTATGATAGATCTTATGGATTGATTGAAAGCAACCCTACTTGTCTTGGTGACATTGAAACGACTGTGGAAATTTAAACATTTTTATTTTTACTTATGACTATGTATTATGTGAAGCAACTGATAAAATGCCTTAAAAACAAAAATATATAAGAAAAACTCAGTACTCTTGTTTATTTGGCCAGTATCAGTCAATAAACATTTATTAAATGTCTACTATGTGTCAGGCACTGTGATAAGTGCTGAGGATGCAAAAAGAGGCAAAAACCGGTCCCTGCTGTCAAGGAGTTCACAATCTAATGGGGAGATAACAAGCAAACAGGTATGTCCAGACAAGCTATCTACAGGATAAATAGAAAATAATTAATAGAGAGAAGATACTAGAGTTAAGAGGGGTTGGGGAAGTTTTCTTCTGGAAGATGAGATTTTAGTTCACAGTGAGCCAGAGAAGCCAGCAGGCAGAAATGAGCATTCTAAGTGTGGGGGACAGCCAGAGAAAATGCTCACAGTTGAGAGATGGAATGTCTTGTTCAAAGAACACAAAAGAGGCCAGTATTATTGGATTGAATAATATGTGTTGGGGAATGAAATGTAAAGCTGAAATAAGGACAATGTCTGTCAGAAAAAAAAATGTATTAATTATCACCAAGCACTGATGAGACACAGAGAGAGAAAGAGAGAGAGAAAGAGAGAGAGAGAGAGAGAGAGAGAGAGAGAGAGAGAGAGAGAGAGAGAGAGAGAGAGGTGGGGGGAATCAGACAGAGAGAGAGTCAAATATAGATAAAGACAGAGAGAACCAAAAGTTAGAATTTCTTCCTCTATTTGGAATTCTCTCTGAATTAAATCATAACTATATATTGATCAAGAAACAAATAAATCAAAGATAAAACATTCAATTTCAGGGTTTTTTGATTTGCTTAGAAAGAAGTATGGAAATGTTAACGCTGGAAGTGCACCACAGGAGATTATTTCTTTTTTTTTTTTTAACTTTAAACATTCATTTTCACAAAATTTGGGGTTCCAAAGTTTCTCCCCATTTGGCCCCTCCCCCCACCCCAAAACACCAAGCATTCCAATTGCCCCTATCACCAATCTGCCCTCTCTTCTATCATACCTCCCTTCCCTTGTCCCCATCTTCTCTTTTGTCCTGTAGGGCCAGATAACTTTCCGTACCCCATTACCTGTATTTCTTATTTCCTAGTAGCAAGAACAGTACTCGACAGTTGTTCCTAAAACTTGGAGTTCCAGCTTCTCTTCATCCCTCCCTCCCCACCCATTCCCTTTGGGAAGGCAGGCAATTCAATATAGGCCATATCTGTGTAGTTTTGCAAATGACTTCCATAATAGTCGTGTTGTGTAAGACTAACTCTATTTCCCTCCAGCCTATCCTGCCCCCCACTGCTTCTATTCTCTCTTTTGATCCTGTCCCTCCCCAAGAGTGTTGACTTCAAATTGCTCCCTCCTCCCATTGCCCTCCCTTCCATCCTCCCCCACACCCTGCTTATCCCCTTCATCCCCACATTCCTGTATTGTAAGATAGGCTTTTATACCAAAATGAGTGTGCATTTTATTCCTTCCTTTAGTGGAATGTGATGAGAGTAAACTTCACGTTTTTCTCTCACCTCCCTTCTTTTTCCCTCCACTAAGAAGTCTTTTGCTTCCCTCTTTTATGAGAGATAATTTGCCCCATTCCATTTCTCCCTTTCTCGTCCCAGTATATTTCTCTCACCACTTAATTTCATTTTTTAAGATATGATCCCATCCTATTCAATTCACTCTGTGGTCTTTGTCTCTGTGTGTGTGTGTGTATGTGTGTGTGTAAGAGTGTGTGTGTGTGTGTGTGTGTGTGTGTGTGTGTGTATAATCCCACCAACTACCCAGATACTGAAAAGTTTCAAGAGTTACAAATATTGTCTTTCCATGTAGGAATGTAAACAGTTCAACTTTAATAAGTCCCTTATGACTTCTCTTTGCTGTTTACCTTTTCATGCTTCTCTTCATTCTCGTGTTTGAAGGTCAAATTTTCTTTTCAGCTCTGGTCTTTTCATCAAGAATGCTTGGAAGTCCTCGATTTCATTGAAAGACCAATTTTTCCCCTGAAGTATTATACTCAGTTTTGCTGGGTAGGTGATTCTTGGTTTTAGTCTTAGTTCCTTTGACTTCTGGAATATCCTATTCCACACCCTTCAATCCCTTAATGTAGAAGCTGCTAGATCTTGTGTTATCCTGATTGTATTTCCACAATACTTGAATTGTTTCTTTCTAGCTGCTTGACCAGGGAACTCTGGAATTTGGCCACAATGTTCCTAGGAGTTTCTCTTTTTGGATCTCTTTCAGGCAGTGATCAGTGGATTCCTTGAATACTTATTTTGCCCTCTGGTTCTAGAATCTCAGGGCAATTTTCCTTGATAATTTCATGAAAGATGATGTCTAGGCTCTTTTTGATCATGGCTTTCAGGTAGTCCCATAATTTTTAAATTGTCTCTCCTGGATCTATTTTCCAGGTCAGTTGTTTTTCCAATGAGATATTTCACATTATCTTCCATTTTTTCATTCCTTTGGTTTTGTTTTGTGATTTCTTGGTTTCTCATAAAGTCATTAGCCTCCATCTGCTCCATTCTAATTTTTAAAGAACTATTTTCTTCAGTGAGCTTTTGAACCTCCTTTTCCATTTGGCTAATTCTGCTTTTTAAAGCATTCTTCTCCTCACTGGCTTTTTGAACCTCTTTTGCCAATTGAGTTAGTCTATTTTTCAAGGTGTTATTTTCTTCAGCATTTTTTTGGGTCTCCTTTAGCAGGGTGTTGACCTTCTTTTCATGCTTTTCTTGCATCTCTCTCATTTCTCTTCCTAGTTTTTCCTCCACCTCTCTAACTTGATTTTCAAAATCCTTTTTGAGCTCTTCCATGGCCTGAGCCCATGGTATATTTATTCTGGATGTTTGGAATACAGAAGCCTTGACTTTTATGTCTTTCCCTGATGGTAAGCCTTGTTCTTCCTCATCTGAAAGGATGGGAGGAGATATCTGTTCACCAAGAAAGTAACCTTCTATAGTCTTATTTTTTTTCCCTTTTCTGGGCATTTTCCCAGCCAGTGACTTGACTTCTGAGTTTCCTCTCCACACCCACCTCACCTCCAGATTTGCTCAGCCAGCGTTTAGGGTCTGAGATTCAAATGCTGCTTCCCAACCTCAGGGCTTTGGGCGGGGGTGGGGCTGCTATTCAGTGTGAGATTAAGTTTAGGTGCTCAGGTGGGGGCAGGGCTGCCACACAGGGCTCAGTTCCCTCAGGGGGTTTATGCAGAGACCTTCAACAATGGATCCAGGCTCCTACCTGCTTTGGGAGCCCCGATCTGCTGCTGCCTCCACTGCTGCCTCCCGAGGGGTCTTGGTTATGGAGACACCCCCCTCCCCTCTTGGCAAGGCCAAAAGACCTTCTCACTGACCTTTGGCATCTGTGGATGGAGGGCTCTGCTGCTGGAAATTCTGTCCCTGAAGCCTGCTCAGATCTGCTCCTCTCAGTGCCATGCAGGCCAAGGCTGGGCTGGGCTCTGCTCCGGGTCTGGTGCAGACCTTTTCTGTCGGTCCTTCAGGGCTCTCTGGAACAGAAATCTCCTCTGCTCCATTGTTCTGTGGCTTCTGCTGCTCCTGAATTTGTTGGGAGTTCTTCTTTACAGGTATTTTATGGGCTGTGGGTTCGGAGCTAGCATATGTGTATCTTTCTACTCCACCATCTTGGCTCCTCCCCCCGATTATTTCTTTACAAGGAAAAATAAGGTCAAATCCTACAGTCATCTTCCTAAATTTATCACTTCCATAATAAAACCAGAGGACATTTATTTTGGTCCAAAAAGAAACATTTCCCCTTTAACCATTCCCTTTCAGGGGTCCCCTTTCACTAGAGTCAAAGGTAAATTCAAGAGATGCTTCTCTTAATTGAATTAGACATTAGTATGTCCCAGCACTTAGTTGGATCAACAACCTAATTTATTCTCAGGGAGTCTGGATTCCTTCCAAGACTTCGATTAAACTTTAGATTAAAGGTCTTTGATAAGAAAGAAACTGAGGATTTCTGAGGAGATTATTTCTTTGGCTTTGATGGTTAAAGAAATACCAGTAACATTCATCCAGATGAGTTCAAAAGTCTTCAGATTCTTAGAATATTTTAGAATTCAAAGAGATGTTGAGTGCTATAGATTCCACATTCTAATAAACAGAACTGTAGTTCCTGAATTAACTAAATATTCCTTTCCTGCTGTATTATACTTAGCTTCATCGTGATCAAACATTGACTGTACTCGAAAAACAAAATCTTTCTGAAAAGGTTATTTTAAATTTGGGGGATATGCTCAAAGTAATTATACAAAGTTGCAATATATTAAAATATAGTTTGGAGAAGTGTATTGTAGGGAATAAGAACACTGAATTTGGAATCAAAACACCTACATTCAGTTTTTGGTTCTGCTACATACTGCTGACTCATGTGACCTTGGACAACTTGGTCTCAGTTTCCCTATCTGTAAAATTAGAAGCTTGAACTGGATAATCTCTAAAGACACTTTCAGTTGTCAAAAAACAATTCTGATTGTCTTTCTTTTTCATTTTTTTCGCTTCTAATATATGTGTTCATTTTTATTCTAACAACTATAATGACTACTGGGATGAAAAGGCTTGACTGTTGTGCTTCTCCCCCTCTACCCAGAGGATTATATGTTGTGGACATGTATGTGCAGTGTGGACTGAATTCAGTGTGAGGGGGACTGACCACCTAGAACTGGAATCAGACTCCTCAGATCCCTTTATTCACATACTTGGACTTTCTGTGCCCCAGGGAAAAATTACTTAAAGTTTAAGTTTGGTTCATGTCTGAAATCTCTCCAAAGAGGGAGCTAGAAGAGAATTTAATGTGCAATATGTGTCAAATATGGGAAAGGTATTTATTTCCTACACACAGAAAAAAAATGATTATTAAAAGGCTCTCATATTTCACACCCAACAATTTGACAGAGAAAGCAAAAGACAGAAAGAGTTCGTGTTAGAGGGGTTGAGAAAAGACAGGCACACTAACGTACTGTTAATGGAGCTAATTACTTAGAACAACCATTCTGGGAGGCAATTTGGAATTATGCAAATAAAGGAGTCATGCTGACCCAAAGATTCCATTGTTTGGCATAGATCTCAAGGTGGTCATTGATTAAAATACATACATACATACATATATACATATATATATATGTATTCAGAAACCAGTCTAGATGGCAGGGCAAAAAAAGGCAATTCAGTTCAACTCTTTTGACAACTACTCCAATGAAAATCTGAGACTAGCACCTAAGTAATGACTAGAAGCTAAAAAGAAACAATGATTCATCTTTCCACCAAAAGATCACAAATTTCATCCTATACATAAATGATTAGCAAAACTGTGAAATAGGGGCACACAGGTATCAAACCAGACCTCAGAAGAACAGGCAGTCATCACTGTTGCTCCAGCCCAAGTGAGATGATTGAGACCTTTAATTCAGCCCCAGGCATAGGGGTCTGGATGCAGGGATTGTAGGACAGTTGTTCTAACCCTAGAGAGGTGACCTTCAACTCAGTTCCTGGGAAAACAATAGGACACAAGCATGGTGGTTATAAGCCCAAAAGGGACAATCTGAGACCCAGCTCTCTGACAAAAGTGGTCCATGCTTCTGTCAATATAACCCAGAGCCAGACTTTGGGAGCAGAATAAGGCCATAAACAATGAATTAATATCAACACTCAACACGTAGGGTCCAAATTATGTAGCATCTACATGAAGCAAAAGCTAAATGAGTTACAGGAAGCAATAGGCAATAAAACTATAATTGGAACTTCAGTGTGCTCTTTAAAAACTAGACAGCTCTATCTAAAAACTAAATAAGAAGGAAAGAACTTGAATAGAATTTTAGAAAAGGTAGATATGATACATTTCTAGTGATTGTACAATAGGAATAGAAATGAGTATAGGTACATATATGTACACATATATGTACACATATGTACTCATATATGTACACACATACATACATGTGTACATATGTATATAATTGAAATTCTATATGGCACCTTTACACAAATGGGCTAAAAACCTCACAAATGCAAAAGAGAAGTCACATCAAACACATCCTTTCATGCCCACAATGCAATATATTCAATAAAGAACTATTAAAAAAGAATTAAAAATTAACTGTAAACTAAATCATTTAAGCCCCAAAATCTTAGTGGGTCATAAAACAAATTGTAGAGACAACAGATAATTTCATGAAAGATGGAAAAAATGAGACAATATACTAAAATTCTTGAAATGTAGCCAAAGCATTTCTTGTAGGAAAACTTATAACTCTAAATACTGTTATAAGAGGGGAGGAGCCAAGATGGCGGAGTAGAAAGAAGCACATACGCTTAGCTCTTACCTCACAGCCCATAAAATACCTGTAAAGAAGAACTCTCAACAACTTATAGAGCAGCAGAAGCCACAGAACAACAGAATGGAGGAGATTTCTGTCCCAGAGAGACCTACGGGAAAGGTCTGTCATGCACCGGACATGGAGCAGAGCCCAGCCCTGCCATGGCCACACGACACTGGGAGGAGCAGATCCAAGCCAACTTCAGGGATAGAATCTCCAGTGGCAGAGCATATCCCTCAACCCACAGGCACCAAAGGTCAGTGAGGGGGTCTTTCTGGCTGGCCGAGAGGGGAGTGGGGTGTCCCCATAACTCAGGCCTCCTCAGGTGGCAGCAGTAGAGGCAGCAGCAGATGGGGCTCCCAAAGCAGGCAGTAGCCCGTATCCATTGTTGAAGGTCTCATTAGAAAACCCCTGAGGGAACTGAACCCTATGAGGTGGCTCTGTCCCCACCTGAGCAGCTGATCTTAACCTCACACTGAATAGCAGCCCTGCCCCCACCAAAAGCCCCTGAGGTGTGGGAGCAGTTCATTTGAATCTCAGCCCCCAGTGCTGGGTTGGCAGAGCTGGAGGCCAGGAGATTGTGGAGAGGAAACTCAGAAGTCAAATAACTGGTTGGGAAAATGCCCAAAAAAGGGGAAAAAATAAGACCATAGAAGGTTACTTTCTTGGGGAACAGGTGTCTTCCCCCATCCTTTCGGATGAGGAAGAACAAGGCATACTGTCAGAGGAAGTCAAGGCCCCTGCCTCCAAGGGAACTTAAACTAGGCTCAGGCAATAGAAGACCTTAAAAAACAAGTTAGCAGCTTACTAAAGGAGAACCAAAAAAATGCTGAGGAAAATAACAGATTTAAAAAGAGGCTAACTCAATTGGAAAAAGAGGTCCAAACAGCCAATGAGGAGAAGGAGGTTTTAAAAAGCAGAATTAGCCAAATGGAGGAGAAGATTCAAAAGCTCATTGAACAAAATAATTCGTTGAAAGAAAGAATTGAGTTCAGGGAAACAAATGACTTTGAGTTAAACCAAGCAGTTAGTAAACAAAACCAAAAATTTGAAAAAATAGAAGATAATGTGAAACAACTCATTGGAAAAACAATTGACCTGGAAAATAGATCCAGGAGAAATAATTTAAAAATTATAGGACTACCTGAAAGCCATGATCAAAAAAGAGCCTAGACATTATCTTCCATGAAATTATCAAGGAAAACTGCCCTGAAGTTCTAGAATCAGAGAACAAAATAAATATGGAAAGAATTCACCAACCACCTCTTGAAAAGACCCAAACAGAGAAACTCCTAGGAATACTGTGGCCAAATTTCAGAGTTCCCAGGTTGAGGAGAAAATATTTCAAGCAGCTAGAAAGAAACAATTTGAGTACTGTGGAAATACAATCAGGATAACACAGGATCTGGCAGCTTCAACATTAAGGGATCTAAGGGTTTGGAATGTGATATTTCAGAAGTCAAAGGAACTGGGATTGAAACCAAGAATCACCTACCTAGCAAAACTGAGTATAATACTTCAAGGGAAAAATATGGTCATTCAATGATATATACAACTTTCAATCATTCTTGTTAAGGAAAAGACCAGATCTGTATAGAAAAATTTGACTTCCCAAGACAAGAATCAAAAGAAGCATGTAACGGTAAACAGGAAAAAAAATCATAAAAGACTCTCTAAAGTTGAACTGTTTACATTACTACATGGAAAGAAAATATTTTTAACTCTTGAATCTTTTCTCAGTATTTGGGTAGATGGAGAGATTATACATATGCACACACACATACACATAGACAGATAGAGAGTACAGGGTGTGTTATATCAGAAGATCCACACACAAAAAAATAACATAAAATAAAAAATTAAGGGGTGAAGGAGGAAAATTCAGGGAAGCGAAAGGGAGAAATGGAATGGGGCAGGCTATAACTCATAAAAGAGATAAGAAAAATCTTATTCAATAGAAGAGATAAGGGAGAAGGGGAAGGGGGTGAAAATAAAGCTACTGTCGCCACATGTGGCTGAAGGAGGAAATAACATTCTCACTAAATATGATATGAAAATTTATATCACACCACAGGAAAGAAGGAGAAGAGGTGACATGTGGGGTGAGGGGATTGTTAGAAGGCAGGGCAAATGGGAGAAGGGAGTCACTAGAAATAAACACTTTTGAGAAGGGACAAGGTCAATTGTAGAGGGAAAAAATAGGGGGGAATAGGACAGAGGGCAACGTAATTAGTACTACACAACATGATTATTATAGAAGTCTTTTTGCAAAAGAACACACATTTAGTATGTATTGAATTGCTTCCCTTCTCAATGGGGCTGGGGGGGGAGGGGGGAGGGAGAGAAGTTGGAATTCAAAGTATTAGAAACGAATGTTGAGAATTTTTTTTTGCATATAATCAGGAAATAAGAACTACAAGGATAGGGGTATGGAAATTTATCTTGCCCTGCAAGAAAAGAGAGAAGATGGGGATAGGAGAGGGGTGGAGTGTGATGGAGGGGAGGGTACATTGAGGGAAGGAGTAATCAGAATGCAAGGTATTAGGAAGTGGGGGGAGGGGAGTGATGGGGAGAAAAATTAGACATGTTACAAAGTGAGGTAAAAGCAATTAGTATCAAAACAATTAACGGAATTAATTACTGAGAATAAATCAATAACATCTTTAGTTTGCGGAAAAAGAATTTCAGTCTAAATTTCCAAGAGGAAGGTAGCCTCTGATAAAATTTGGCATTGATGGAAAAGTTAAGGTTTTAATGGTAAATTTGATTTTATGGTTGCTATTTAATCAGGAACTAGAACATGTGTAGAAAGGCATGTAAGCCACTTAAGACTTGCCTCAAAAGATGGTCCTTAGCCAAAGTGAAACTATAATCCTATTTGAAACTTGGTTATTGGAACTTGCTATTTTTAACTTGCTATGGGACTATCAAGTGACTGTTCTTCTGAGTCTAACTCCAGGTATGGGAAGCAAGAAAGGTGATCTGAGCCTCCAATGCATGATGCCAGTAAGCTGATGAGATGCTGGTATGAACTGCATAGGTGATCTCCAGGGAAGGGTGGGAGAACAGCTGTTCAACATGGACTGAGGTGGGATTCTCCTGACTCAATTTTCCCACTGACACCTGGAAGACTTTAAGCCTGACTGAATGCAAGTGGATAGTCTAATCCTGCCTGGGGTTGACGTGAAGTTGGAGAGATATTGCATCCCTGCAATGTCCTTACTATTGGTGGCAATTTCCTATAGTCAAAAGGTTTGTAAGCTTAATACCAGATCTCTTCAATTATAGATTATGGGAAGGGGAACATCCCAAGGGTGTCTAAAATTAAGCTGTTAGGCATAGGACTTTAGACCAACAACATTAAGTTAGGGTCCTTTAACTCTTAGTAATACTGTGGAGACAAGTAGGTCAAGAGCTTGTGAAGTTAGCAACATAAATATTATCTGTGTCTCAGTTGGTTAATGTTTAAAAAAAAAATTCTTTTGTGGTCCATATTGTAAACGCTTTAAAAAGATGTATCACCTAACCAAAAGTTTGAATTGCCTTATCTGTTATAAACTGTGTTAAAAATAAATAAAAATAAATTTTAAAAAATTATATGTTAAGTGTTTGTTGACAGTCACTGTGTGTTATAAGCACTGAGGATAGAAAGAAAGGCAAAAATATCGCTGCCCTCAAGGAGTTTACATTCCATCAGGGTCACAACATGTAAATAATCGAATACATACATTATACAGAATAGATGGGAGGTAACCTCAGAGGGGGGGATACTAGTAGTTGGGGGAACCAGAAGAGGCCTCTTGTAGAAGATGGAATTTGAGCTAAATCTTGAAGGAAACCAGAAAAACCAAGAGGTAGAGATGAGGAGAGAAAGCCTTCTAGGCATGGGGAACGGTACCTCGTCATCAAGTTGGGGGATGGAGCATCGTGTGAAAGGAAGCAGACCAGTGCAGCCAGATAGGAGGGTTCTCGGAGGGGAGTAAACTGTAAGACAACTGGAAAGGTCATTTGGCAGCAGTGAAGGAATGCAGAGTTGGTTCAATATTAGGAAAGATATAAACACACTTGACCATATTGATAAGAACAATAAAAACTGTAGGATTATATCAAAGGATGCAGAAAACCTTTTAGCACAAACAACATCCATTTTGCTTTTTTTTTAAAGTAGCGAATATACGCATAAATATACTCTTACTTAACATGGGAAATACTATATATCTAAAACCAAGAGTCAGCATTATGTGTAACGGAGATCTATATACATATAGAGTCCTTTCCAAGAAATCAGAGTTAAAGCAAGGAGGCCAAATTATTACTTACTACTATTTGACATATGAGGCTAAAAATACTATCTATAGCAATAAGAAAGAAAAAGAATGAGGCAAGGAAAAAAAAAAATTATTGCTTTTTATTAATGCTACACTGGTATATTTAGAGAATCTTAAAGTCAACTAAAATTAACTGAAACAATAACTTCATCAAAGTTGCAGAACATAAAATACATTCATATAAGTTATCAGCGTATTTAATAATACTGACAAAACTTAGCTGGAATAGGGAAATTCCATTTAATATAGCTATATAATGTATAAATTATTTAGGAGACAATCTTCCAAGATACACACAGGAACTCTATGACTACAACTACAAAACGCTTTATGGAAATATAGATTTAAGTAACTGGAAAAATATTAATTGCTCAAGAGTAGGCCAAAAATGAAAATACTCCCTACATTAATTTATTTATTACAAGGTCATGACAACCAAACTACTAAAGGATTTCTGCAGAGAACTAGAAAAATTATTATAAAATTCATGTGAGAAAATAAAAAATCAAGAATCTCAAAGGATATAATGAAAAAAGTGAGGAGGAAGAAAATCACCCAAAACAAGATTTCAAACTTTACCATAAAGCAGTAATCATCAAAGGAGTTTAGTGCATTGGTTATAAAATAAAAGAGGTTGATCAGTGGAACAGATCAGCTAGACAACATGCAAAAGCAAAGAGTCTATGTTCCCCCATACCACAGAAACTAGCGTAAGGACTCACTAAGTAAAAAAAAATTGCTGGGAAAACTGGAGAGCAAAGTGACAGGAATTAGATTTAGACCAGCAACTTCCAGAATATACCAAGACAAGCTCCTGATGGATACATGGCCTAGATATAAAAGGTCATATCATAAACTAAGTAGATGAACAAAGAAATTATCTTTTAGATCTATGGAGAAAGGAGTTCTTTATCCAATAAGCAGTAAAGATGGTAACAGAAGATAAAATGGATAATTTGAATAACTTATAATTAAAACTTCTTTAACCAAATTCAATCAGCTAAAATTAGAAAGTAGTGAACTGGGGAAAAATAATCTTTCCTGAAAATTTCTCTGACTTTATTACCTTATGTCATATCCAAGCTATGTAAAGAGCTGATTCAAATTTATGAAACTAAGGACCATTCTCCAGTAAATGTATGGTCAAAGGACATGAACAAGCAGATTTCAAGGGAAGAAATCTAAGCTATCAATAGCATATTGAAAAAAATAAGCTCCAAATCACTAATAATTAATTAAATGAGATTCAAAGCAACTCTGAGCTTCTACCCAATACCCATTAAATACCCATGTTAAAGTTGACAAAAAAGAAAAACAACAAATGTTCAAAGAACTGCCAGAAAACAGGCACATGAATATACTGTTGATAGAGCCATGAATTGATCTAGTCATTCTGGAAAGCAATTTGCAACTATGACCCCAAAGTTAACAAACTGAGCATAACCTTTGACCCAGAAATATCATTGTTACCCCAAAGGGATCAAAGAAAAATGATAAGGGATTATATGTGCAAAAAGATGTATAGCAACTTTTTTAGTAGTGGCAAAATAAAACTGGAAATTAGGGAGGAGCATCATCAGCCATGGAATGGCTGGACAAAATTATGGCATATAAATGAGATGCAATACTACTGAGGTGTAAGAAATGAAGAGATGGTTTCAGAGAAACTTGGGAAAATTTACATGAGCTACTGCAAAGTGAGCAGAACCAGGAGAACAACTTATACTATCAATTTTAAGTCAAAAAATTTGAAAGACAGCTCTCATCAGTGCAATTGATGGAGGCAAATGGGAAGAGAAAAAAATTAATACTTAATGATTGAAAAAAATTATAATAGAAGATATTCCAAAAGATTCATGACGGAAAATACTATCCACAGCCAGAGAAAGAACTGATGAAGTCTGAATGCAGATCAAATCATACTATTTTCACTTTCTCTTTTTTATTTTTTGGTGTTTTTTCTCCTTTTGTTATGCTTCTTCTTTCACAACATGACTATTGTAGAAATATGTTTAACATGATTGCACATGTATAACCTATAACAGATTGCTTGCCATCTTGGGGAGGAGGGAGGTAAAGGAGGGAAAAAAAATCAAAATCTTACAAAAAAGGAATGTTGAAAAAAAATTATCAAGCCAGGAGCAGTTAGGTGGCACAGTGGATAGAGTACTGGCCCTGGAATCAGGAGGACCTGAGTTCAAATCTGGCTTCAAATACTTTCTAGTTGTGTGACTCTCATCAAGTCACTTAACCCTGATTGCCTCCCCCCAAAATGTTACCAAGCCATGTGTTTTATAATGGTAATCTACACTTGCATGGAGAGCATCCTTTAAAAAGGTGTAGAGAGGAAGAGGTAGCCTTCCTAACCAATGTTGTACACAATTACACAGATGACTAAAAGATGTAGGGAATATAATATTCTAGTCTACACGTTGTTAATCTAAAAAAAAATTTTTTTGGTAGTAGAGCATCTGCTTTAAAGGCTCCCCTCCAAGAAAGTATCTCTTGTATATATTTTAGAAATCATAATTTGCAACTAGATATCTAACTTCATTGATAAGTCTTGATTATTAATATCTAGTAAGGCATAAAATAGGTAGATATGCTCACTGAAATTATTTGCTGTTGTTATAGAGTATTTCCAACATAGAGTCCAGATGGAATAAGCATTCCTTACAAAAAAGTCTTCTAGCTTTTATCACTTGTGGGTGCTGACTGAATCAAATCCTGTAACATTGTGGAGCCTCCTAAATACGATATATGATCATCTAAAAGAGGTCAGCTTCACTTTCTGCACCAGAAAAACCAAGTAGATGAATAATATCAAAGGATCCCATGCATACGGTTGTATAGACACCCATCAGTAAATATATCTCAGATAAGAATGTGAACAGTTATGAGTTCTGAATATGAACTCATAACAGGTGAATAATTTTAGAAGTCCAAATTTGAATAGGAGTTGAGAAGCAGGCTGTATTACTTTTAGGAAATTATGCAACACTTTTAATGACTAAACTTTTCCCTGAAACCAAGGTCCACCTTTTTAACTTCAATACTCTTTCAATGATTCTGAATGGCTGTAAATGATGAAACCCCACAGCATCTGAATAATTAAAATTGCAGATCAACCAAAAGACAATGAAGAAATGCATGTTGGGTAAGTATAATATCCATAATGTTACCAACAAAGAATTGCACTGAAGTCATGTAAAGAATACCGTTAGAGCTATAAAACTGGGCAAAGAGGTTGATCATTCATGTAGCAAGAGCATGAAACCACTTGCATGATCCACGGGCTAAACAATGTTAAGAATGATAGAGGAAGAACTCCAGAACATTTGGTGGAACCCCTGCATGGGATTTTCAAGAGGGCGTGGACAAGAATAGCATGCGATGAAAAGGCAAAGGTGGGATGAAAGGAGTACTTAGAACAGTGAGATCACAGAACTGTTAGAAAATTCTTAAAGTATCTTAAAATATCTTAAAGATAGCATGCTACCCTCAAGTTTTATACAAGGCACACTGGAAAGGAATGTGTGACCAATATCTGGATAAATAGGGTGCATGAAAAAGTAGGGCAGACTTTCCTGTCTAAGTTACCCTATGTGGATCCTAGAGATTCAGATATTTCATAACCTACAGAAGTGTCAGCAGTAGACCCCTTCCTACTTTCATACTCTATGAAACCATTTTCTCAGGCCATAAGTTACTCTCAGAACTATGTTTGCACAGGGCACATATTCAGGCTATATGGGTACTTTCAGCATATTTATAGGTTAAAAGTGTTCTGGTAATTGTAACGGGACGAGTTAGAGCCGACCCCTATCCATTTTCAGGACGCCACACTGAGAGCCTGCCTAGATAACCTAGGGGCTTGTCAGTAGGGGTGGAACTAGATGGATTCAGGAGGAAGGGTCTCGTCCTTGTTTGCAACGTGGCAGCTCTTTGTCCTGGCTCCGGATGTCCAGTGGAGAAGACACCCATATAAGGAAAGGTGATAGGTGATAGGTTCAATGTAAAAGGTGATAGGTGATAGGTTCTACGTAGGGCTTAGGAATGTACGTAGGTAAAACTATAAATGCATGTGATTTAGATGAATAAAACGGAGTCTTCACCATCTTTGTCTCCCGCCCCATTCATTACTCACGAGATCAAGGCCTCTTGCTGGACAAGAGCCTTGGGTCGGGGTTAGGGGTTCCTGTAAATGGTCTAGGGGACCCCAACAGGTAATCATCTTTACAGGTGAGGGGGTCTGTTGTGGTTCTGTCTTGCTTCATCCTCTGTAATCACAAGTGCCATGTTATCTTGGTAATGGGACCAGAATAAAAGTGAAGAGGATGTGCATTCTAAACTTGGCTTTGCCAATCACCACTTAGGTGACCTTGGGGAAAACTGCTTTGAGTTTCCTCTTCTATAAAATGTGTGTAAATTGACTCTAACACACAGGGTTGGCATGTGGATCAATAATAGTTGACAGTCATATTGACTTTAAGGTTTATAAAGTGTTTTATATGCGTTACTGCAGTTGAACTGTACCCAACCCCCTAACAGTCACATAGGGTAGCTATATATTTTATTAGACTTCTTTTACAGATTAGGAAACTGAGGTTCACAGAGATAAAGTGACTTGTCCATGATCACACACCGTCCCAAGTTGATGAAGCCAGACTGACATGAAGATATTTTGGGAGAAGGCTGTAAAAATATAAGGATTTTGTAGAATTCTGTAGTAACTGACCTGAAAAAATATCAAGCTGAAAACTGGGGAGTTTCTAAGACTCTGTGAGAATCTAGCTCAGTATCTCATTTCTGCTTGTTCAATAGATAATTACACTCTTTTCTAACCTTTCTGGAATTTTTATATACTCTGCTAGACTGAGCTTTTTTCCCCTTTTCTGTTAACTCTGTTCTTTAGAGACATTTAGGTAGGAAGCCCTGCCATAACAAAGAAATTCAAATTAAAAATTAACAGAGGGTAACAGCTGCAGGAGTAAACATAGGAACTACATTTGGGTTACAATGAAATTACTTCTTATCATATTTGAAATTACATCCACCTGATTTAAATCAACATAACAAAGAATGCCATATTAAATCCCTACCAGAGCCCTCAAAGTCCCCCAAAGCACAAAGCAAACTGAGAGTAAACAATAAGATATAAAGAATTACCAAAGTAAAGGAGAAACAAGATGTAGACAATATGCAAATGTCTGACTTTCCTCATTGTCCCTTGAATCATCTGCATCAACTTAAGTATCTTTCAAGAAAATGGGCTAAGATCACCATTATCTTCAGGAAGAATTAATGAAACTAGTTTCCTCAGAGTTGATGTATAAGTAAATATGGTACCACTTTCTTTTGAAATGGCACTTTAGAAAAACAAGTTTTAAGGTTTATTCACTTGGTTTTCACAGTACCCATGTATTCTACGGTAAGATGAGGGCAAAATACCAACTTCATCTTATAGCTAAACTGAGGAGCTAAATTGGGTGCTACTTAGTATTTCACATAGGTCAAACTGGAAGAAACCTATATAACGCTGGCTCATTGTGGCATCTCACATTTCATCGTTAGATATCCATTCCTTGAGTTAAGGCATTATGGAATGCCCCAGACAAAATGCAAATACCACTAAAAGGTAACGTCAGTTCATTATCAACCACATACAAATAAGTTTATTTAAGTAACTGGCTACTAACCTTAGAAAGATGAGAGAAATCTTGAAATAATTGAATATCAGACTCGGTCAACAAGCATTTATGAAGCACCTACTATGTGTCAAGCACTGTGGTAAGCACCAAAAATACAAATAAAGGTTAAAAAAAATCCCTGCTCTCAAGCTCACAGTCTAATGGGAGAGACAACATGAAAACAATTATATACAAACAAGGTAGATACAGGATAACTTGAAGATAATCAACAGAGAAGAGAACGCAGTAGGAAAGGATTTTTGTAGAAGGTGGGACTTTGTTGTTGAGTTGTTTCAATCTTGTTTTATTCTTCATGATCCAATTTGGGGGAGGGGGGGTTGGCAAAGATGCTGAAGTGGTTTGCCCTTTCCTTCTCCAGCCCATTTTACAGAGGTGCCATCTCTAGTCGGCTTGATTTATATCTGGCCGCTGGCTCCAGATGGCTCTGGAAGAGAAAGTGAATCTGGTGTCTTTGCAAAGCTCTCATTTAAATCCAATTTAACTGCAAGTCATGTCATCATGTACCTGATGTCAGGGTCCTCTTTGAGAATGAGGCACAAACAAAAATCCACTTTACAGGGGAGGAAATTGAGGCAAACAGGGTTAAATGATTTGCCCAGGGATCATAAGTGTATGAGGCAGAATTTTAACTGAGACTTAAAGGAAGACAGCGTGTGTGTGTGTGTGTGTGTGTGTGTGTTCATCCTTCGTTGCCTGAAGACCATGTCATCAGAGAAATGATGACATGACTTGCACTTGACTTTGTTTTGAGTGAGGGAAGGCTGTGCTGTGCAGGTCACCAGCCTCACTTCTCCTCCAGAGCCATCTGAATCCAGTGACCAGATATTCATCAGGATGACTGGAGATGACCCAAGATGAGGCAAATTGGGGTTAAGTGACTTGCCCAAGGTCACACAGCTAGTGAGTGTCAGGTGTCTGAGGTGAAATTTGAACACAGGTCCTCCTGACTCCTGCACTGGTGCTCTATCCACTGCACCACTTAGCTGGCCCAAAGGAAGACAGTAAGCCAGAAAGCAAAGATAAGACGGGAGAGTTTTCCAGGCATGGGGAATAGCAGTGAACATGTTCAGTGTAAGGAGATGAAAGTATCTTATACAAGAACAACCAGGAGACCAGTGTCACTGAATCTTAGAGTGGAGAACAGTAAGGTGTAAGAAGCCTGAAAAGGTAAGAAGGAGCCAGGTTATAGATGTTTTTGAAGGACAAGCCAAAGATTTATATTTGATTCTGGAGGAAGTAATAGAGCAATGCTAGAGGTTACCGAATAGGTCAATGGGGTAACATGGTCAGACCTTGGTCAGACTTAAGGAAAATCAATTGCACTGCTGAGTGGACTCTTGAGTCAGGGCAACAACTAGAAGGCTATTGCAATAGTCTAGAATATGAGAAAATGAGGGCCTGCACTAGGGTGGTGGTAGTATCAGAGAAGAGAAGGGGGTCTTATACAAGAATTGTTGCAAAGTTAGATTCAATAGGGCTTCATAACTGATTGGCTATGGAGATGGGGACTGGGGACAGTGAAGAGTGGAGGATGGTATCTAGGTTGAAAATTTGGGAGACTAGGAGGATGGTGGTATCCTTGTTATTAACAGGGAAGTTAGCAAGAGGGGAGGGTTTGAGGGGGAAAATGACTTCAGTTTTGGAATAGAAAGTTCAGGATGACTACAGAATATCTATCTGAGATGTCCAAGAGGCAGTTGGAGATGCAACGCTGGAAGTCAGGAGAGACTTGGATGAGAACAGGATCAAACTGAGAGCAGAAAACACTCTCAGTCAGATGGTACAGTAGCTAGAATGGTGGACCTGGTGTCAGAAAGACCTCAGTTCCAGTGCATCCCTAGACATTTACCAGTGATGTTGGTCAAGTCCCTTCTCTTGTCTGCCTTGGTTTCCCCATCTGTAAAATGGAGATAATAATAGCAACTACTTCCCAGAACTCTAAGGATCAAATGAGATAATGTTTTTAAAATTCTTTGTCAATTTTAAGCACTATGTAAATGCATGCTATTGGCTAGGAGGTGAAACTGCAAGAGTCTCTAAACAACAACATATGCCATGTAGACTACTTGTTGAAAGAAAGATATTTTAGAAAAGTAAGAAAGAAAAGTCTTGGTTCTCGAAGACAGAGCCCCTGACTCTGATAATAGCAGAAAGATAATAGAGATAGGACATGGGGAACCTTTACTTTGGGAGTACTATGATCCTGTTTGGCTACAGATATTAAAGAGATTAACAGATATTAGGAACACTAGAATTAGAGGGTTGGAAAACAGTTGGACATATACAGATCCATGTATATAGGGTAGAAAGAAGATTCATGTGTAATCAGCCTACAAAAGGTAATGTTCTACATCAAAGTTGAGATGTCCATGGACTCTCCAAGTATAGCTGTCCAGGAGGCAGTTGGTGACATGGAATGGGACCCCGTGAACATGTAGATTTAAGAGTCCTAGGTATGGGTATGATAACTGAACCCACTAACGAAAACACTAGAGAATGTAGAGAAAGAATCAAGGAGGGCCAGAATAGGACCCTGGGGTACAATTACATATAAGGGTTGAGACATGAAGGATGGCCCTGCAAAGAAGATTGACAAGCAGCAGTCAGATAGAAACAGGACTAGGAGAGAATACTGTCACCATATCCTAATGAGAAGGGAGTGTTTAGAAGCAAGGGGTTAGTCAGCATACAAAATATAGGATTCAACATTATTTGATGCCAATGTTTTTTCACTTTTTCCATTGACTAGAGCATCTCACTGACTTTCATTTCTCATTTTCTTTTCATTTCTTTCCTTATTTTGCTGCCCTACTTTTTTCCCACTACCACCATTACCTCCCCCCAGGAGGTTAAGAATCATGTCTTATCTAAACCTTATATTTCTCCCAGTACCTAGCACAATATTGTTCAATAAGCCCTCGGTAACTTCTGAATCAATGTGACATTCATTCTAGTGGTTAAAAAAATCAATCTTTCTATACATTTACCTATGTAATCAGCAGATTAATATACTATTCACCCCGCATGCACATACACAACAATCATGCACATTAATAATCAAATAATCATGGGTAGCTAAGTAGTATGGTAGATACAGTGCTGGGCCTAGAGTCAGGAAGACCTGAGTTCAAATCTGGTCTCAAATATTTTCTAGATATGTGACCCTGGGCAAGTCACTTACCCTGTTTGCCTCAGTTTCCTCTTCTGTATAATAAGATGGAGAAGAAAATGGCAAACTACTTCAGGGTCTTTGCCAAGAAAACCTCAAATGGTCTCATGTGAGACATGACTGAAAAATTGCTGAACCACAAAAAATCATGGGATTGGCTTCCAAGAAATGAGTTCCTCTATTGTCACATACCTAAATTGAGGGCTCTGTTTTCTGACATATCCTCTTTTTCTTTCCTCCTCCAAAGAGACCCTAAAGGTGCATTTTAATAAGAGTAAAGAATTGGAACAATGAGCATTCCTCATGGTCATGGCCTCAGATACTATAGCACTTAAGAAGCATAGATGTGGGAGGCATATCCTTTCAGGAAGATTTAAGTAATGGCCACATTGGTTGTATCCATTAATACCCCTATAATAGCCTCATAGAAATCATTAGCAGAAGCTGGTGGTGCAGTGGACAGAGCACTGGGCCTGGCATCAGGTAGACTTAAATTAAAATCTGGTCTCACACACTTAGCTGTGTGACCCTGAGCAAGTCACTTAAGCTCTGTTTGTCCAGTTTCCTCAATTGTAAAATAGGAATAATAATAGTACCTATCTTAGCAGGATTGTTGTGAGGAACAAATAAGAAAATATTTGTAAAAAGGAGTTTAATACAGTGCCAAGAACATAGTAGGTACTTTACAGATGCTTATTCCCTTCCTTCCCCATTAGACACACTAATCTAGTTTTCCTTTTCAATTTTGTTTCTCCTTGGTTTAGGCATCAGGACCATATCTGCCTCCTGAAAGAAGTATGGCAGAATGAACTTTTTCCTATTTTTACAAACAATTTATGTAAAAATATAGTTAAGGGGAGGAGCCAAGATGGCAGAGTAGAAAGATACACGTATGCTAGCTCCTAACCCACAGCCCATAAAATACCTGTAAAGAAGAACTCCCAACAAATTCTGGAGCAGCAGAAGCCACAGAACAATGGAGTGGAGGAGATTTCTGTTCCAGAGAAACCTGAAAAACCAACACGAAAGGTCCATCATGCCCTGGGGAGCAGAGCCCAGCCTTGCCTTGGCCACACGGCACCAAGGGGAGCCCGTCCGAGCAGGCTTCAGGGACAGAATCTCCAGCAGCCGAGCAGGTCCCTCCACCTACAGGCGCCAAAGGTCAATGAGAGGGTCTTTTCAGCTTGTCGAGAGGGAAGGGGGGTGTCTCCTTAACTCAGGACTCCTCGGGAGGCAGCAGCTGAGGCAGCAGTAGACAGGGGCTCCCAAAGCAGGCAGGAGCTTGGATCCATTGTTGAAGGTCTCTGCATAAACCCTCTGAGGGAACTGAGCCCTGTGTGGCAGCCCTGCCCCCACCTGAGCACCTAAACTTAATCTCACACTGAATAGCAGCCCCGCCCCTGCCCAAAGCCCTGAGGCTGGGAAGCAGCATTTGAATCTCAGACCCCAAGCACTAGCTGGGCAGATCTGGAGGCAAGGTGGGTGTGGAGAGGAAACTCAGAAGTCAAGTCACTGGCTGGGAAAATGCCCAGAAAAGGGGGAAAAAAAAATAAGACCATAGAAGGTTACTTTCTTGGTGAACAGATATCTCCTCCCATCCTTTCAGATGAGGAAGAACAATGCTTACCATCAGGGAAAGACATAGAAGTCAAGGCTTCTGTATCCCAAACATCCAAAATAAATATTCAATGGGCTCAGGCCATGGAAGAGCTCAAAAAGGATTTTGAAAATCAAGTTAGAGAGGTGGAGGAAAAACTGGGAAGAGAAATGAGAAAGATGCAAGAAAAGCATGAAAAGCAGGTCAACACCTTGCTGAAGGAGACCCAAAAAAATGCTGAAGAAAATAACACCTTGAAAAATAGACTAACTCAATTGACAAAAGAGGTTCAAAAAAGCCAATGAGGAGAAGAATGCTTTAAAAAGCAGAATTAGCCAAATGGAAAAGGAGGTCCAAAAGCTCACTGAAGAAAATAGTTCTTTCAAAATTAGAATGGAGCATATGGAGGCTATTGACTTTATGAGAAACCAAGAAATCACAAAATAAAACCAAAAGAATGGAAAAATGGCAGATAATGTGAAATATCTCATTGGAAAAACAACTGACCTGGAAAATAGATCCAGGAGAGACAATTTAAAAACTATGGGACTACCTGAAAGCCATGATCAAAAAAAGAGCCTAGACATCATCTTTCATGAAATTATCAAGGAAAACTGCTCTGATATTCTAGAACCAGAGGGCAAAATAAGTATTCAAGGAATCCACCTGGATTCACTGGATTCACTGCCTGAAAGAGATCCAAAAAGAGAAACTCCTAGGAACATTGTGGCCAAATTCCAGAGTTCCCTGGTCAAGCAGCTAGAAAGAAACAATTCAAGTATTGTGGAAATACAATCAGGATAACACAAGATCTAGCAGCTTCTACATTAAGGGATTGAAGGGTGTGGAATATCATATTCCAGAAGTCAAAGGAACTAGGACTAAAACCAAGAATCACCTACCCAGCAAAACTGAGTATAATACTTCAGGAGAAAAAATGGTCTTTCAATGAAATCGAGGACTTCCAAGCATTCTTGATGAAAAGACCAGAGCTGAAAAGAAAATTTGACTTTCAAACACAAGAATGAAGAGAAGCATGAAAAGGTAAACAGCAAAGAGAAGTCATGAGGGACTTCCTAAAGCTGAACTGTTTACATTCCTACATGGAAAGACAATATTTGTAACTCTTGAAACTTTTCAGTATCTGGGTAGTTGGTGGGAGTACACACACACACACACACACACACACACACACACACACAAACACACACACAAACAGCACAGAGTGAATTGAATAGGATGGGATCATATCTTAAAAAATGAAATTAAGCGGTGAGAGAGAAATATATTGGGAGGAGAAAGGGAGAAATGGAATGGGGCAAATTATCTCTCATAAAAGAGGGAAGCAAAAGACTTCTTAGTGGAGGGAAAAAGAAGGGAGGTGAGAGAAAAACATGAAGTTTACTCTCATCACATTCCACTAAAGGAAGGAATAAAATGCACACTCATTTTGGTATAAAAGCCTATCTTACAATACAGGAAATTGGGGATGAAGGGGATAAGCAGGGTGTGGGGGAGGATGGAAGGGAGGGCAATGGGAGGAGGGAGCAATTTGAAGTCAACACTCTTGGGGAGGGACAGGATCAAAAGAGAGAATAGAAGCAATGGGGGGCAGGATAGGATGGAGGGAAATAGAGTTAGTCTTACACAACACGACTATTATGGAAGTCATTTGCAAAACTACACAGATATGGCCTATATTGAATTGCCTGCCTTCCCAAAGGGAATGGGTGGGGAGGGAGGGATGAAGAGAAGCTGGAACTCCAAGTTTTAGGAACAACTGTCGAGTACTGTTCTTGCTACTAGGAAATAAGAAATACAGGTAATGGGGTACGGAAAGTTATCTGGCCCTACAAGACAAAAGAGAAGATGGGGACAAGGGAAAGGAGGGATGATAGAAGAGAGGGCAGACTGGTGATAGGGGCAATTGGAATGCTTGGTGTTTTGGGGTGGGGGAGGGGCCAAATGGGGAGAAACTTTGGAACCCAAAATTTTGTGAAAATGAATGTTAAAAGTTAAATAAATAAATTAAAAAAATAAAAACATAGTTAATTATTTTTTGAATATTGACTATGTCTGAAACCATGATTGCTACCCCTGCCTTTTAAAGTTCATTTAAAACATGGAAGATTCTACTCTACTTTTTTGTTTAATTTTTAAATTTTTATTTTGATCTTGAAGTTAACAAATATCAAATAGAATCATATACAGCTTCTTTTTCTTTTTAAGTATATAAGTTCAGCCAGTAGCATTCAAAGTTGTCCTGTTTGTCTACTCTTCTGTCTGACTTTCCTTCTATCTTCTTCTCTATATTTTTAAACAAGATTTATCACTGACTTTTTTCCTTCTTCCTCCATTTCTTTCTTTCCTTTGTTGCCCTATCTCTTCTCCCACTCCCACCATTACCACCCCATAGAAAATGAATTAATGTAAAGCTTAACATATATGTACCAAATGGCATAGAATCTAAATACTTAAAGGAAAAGTTAAATGAGTTACAGGAAGAAATAGTTGGAGAATTCAGTGTACTCTTTTAGACACATCCACCAAAAAACACATACACACAAGGAAGAAGCTAAGGGCCTGAAGAGAATTCTAGAAATTTAAACATGAGCGTTCTTTGACTATTATTGAATGGTAGTAGAAAGGAGTATACACTTTTCCACCCGTGCATGGCACCTTACAAAAATTTATCATGTAGTTGGGCATTAAAAAAACTCACAAACAACTGGGGAAAAAAAGACATATTAAACACATAACGGAGGAGTGAGATTTGGGAGAAATCCATTCCCTCTACCCCCACCTCTATGATTGTATAATCTTCTCCTAGTACACTTCAATTATGCACAATGGGAAATTCCTTCTCCATCTTCACAAATTCAAATATTTTCTCCTTCTAAATCAGAATATGAATTTGAAGACCTTGCATTGACTCATCAGGAATATTGCTTTTCATAAATATCCACCAAATATGCAAGCTTCAGCAGCAAATTTGCATTGCAAACTTAGTTTGTTTCAACTTTTTGTTATCACAACAAAAACAGAAATTTCTTCATTTAACTCAACCTTTGAAGCATGTTGGCAAGAGAGAGACATCATGTTTCTCAATAACATAAGCATATCCATATTTTGTCCCATATCTTCACACAAATTTGCAAAGAGCTTTCCCTTTTTAAGGACTATTTTTATAAAGTTCATTACTCTTGTAATAATTTTTTAAAACTTTATGTAGCTCTTCACCCATTTTTCTTGATACAAGTAACAGATATCTATAAAGTATGTAATGTGCAAAGTTTATGAAGTAACCGCATTTTATTTTTTTAATTAATTTGTTTTTGTTTTTCTACAATCATTTCCATAGGTCTTAGATTTTCTCCCCAAGACAGTATGCAATCTTATATGGTTTCTGTACATACATTCTTATTAAGCACATTTTCACATTAGTCATGTTGCATAGAGGAATTAAAATGGATGGGGGAAACCATGAGAAAAAACAAACCAGAACAAAACATAACACAAGAGAAAATATTCTGCTTCATTCTGTGTTGGGGGTGTAAGCTCAGTTCCATGTGGACAGTCTCGGGCGGGTAAAGGTGAGAGCTTCTAAACCTTAGAGTTCTCATGAGGCCCCCCAGGAAACAGCAGGGAATTGAGGAGTGAGATCTCGTGTATTTCCGCCTCTTCCCGTGAGAAACGTGATGGGAGAGAGCATCCCCGCCCTCGAGACTGGCCCAGATCTGGGCACACCTATTGTTATCTAACAGGCATGGTATTCAGGTGCAAACTACGCGGCCAGAGAGCTTAAGTAGGGTCAGGCAAGCCTGAAGGCGCTCTTAGCGCTGAGGGGCCCTTACAGGACAGAAGGCCCCTTTTCCTCTCTTCGCTCTTCCCTCTCCCCTCTCTCCCCACTTGCACTTCTGCTTTCATTCTCTTACTGTAAGATTTTTGCCTCCTTGGGAGATTTCTCTCTCTCTCCTAAGGAAGAGTTCCCCCTGCACATGTAACCAGGACCCTGAATAAAGCCTAACCCTTGTTTGACTCCGGAAAGTCTCTTCTCTCATACGTTTATCCGGTTTGGCCAGCCGAAGACCTGTGATAGGTAAGGTAAGACTTGGGTAGCCCTCAGGCCTCTAGGCCTGGCAATTCTGCATTCCAATTCCATAGTTCTTTCTCTGGATGTGTGGATGGCATTTTGCCTCAAGAGTCTTTTGGGAATGTTTTAGGTCCTTGCATTGCTGTGAAGGGCTAAGTCTACCAGAAAAATTCCTCTCACATGTACTTGTTACTGTGTACAATGTTCTCCTGGTTCTGCTTATTCTTCTCAGCATCAGTTCATACAAGTCCTTCCAGGCCTCTCTGAAGTCCTCCTGTTCATCATTTCTTATAGCACAACAGTATTCCATTACATTCATATACCACCACTTGTTCAGTCAGTCCCCAACTAATGGGCATCCCCTTAATTTCCAGTTCGTAGATACCACAAAAAGAGCTGCTATAAATGTTTTTGTACACATGAGGGGTCATATTATTAACTAATACATGCAAATCTTAAAGTAGCATTGCCCTCAATAGGTTTACAAAGTATCACATATCTCTTAACATCAATAGCAACTGTGTATGCAATTGCATGAGCATCTTTAACTACATCCCTTGCTTTATTCATCTGCAAAGCAAAACAGGAAAATTTCAGCTTTTTCAATTAAGTGATCACAAAGAACATGTTGGTCATTCTCCTTCCCATTATACACATGTAACTTTTCAAAGCATCTTCATATGACTCACCAAATATCATTTCAACCCCGTCAATAAACAGCTTTCAGATAGTACCAACATTTCTCTTATTTAATCATTTTTTTATATTTAGCAATTACTGTAGTCAGCTTTATAGGATGCAGCCAATCCCTTGGATATCATAGGACAGGCATTTTTTAGTTTGTATTTTTATTTAGAGCATTTTATATTGTCTAGTAAGATGCTTGTTTTGTCATCATATTTTGCATATATTCTTTCAAGAAGTGATTTTAATTTATTATATTTCAAGTCATCTGAAGCAGTCACACAGAGTAAGCGCAATAAACTTTGTTCTCCTTCAATAGCTAATTGTGAATCCCAGTGATAAATGTAGTGAATCATTTTGTCTGTATTTAGACATCCTACTTTCTGTATCTATATTTTTGGTACTTAAACTGCCTCTACTGTCTTTGCTAGGTGGCAGCTTCCAACTGAAGAAGAGGTTTTGAGGGCCATTAGGGTCCTTTCATGTGTCAAAGCACCTGGTACTGATTCTATTCCAGCAGAGATTTGCAAGGTAGGGGGACCATTGTTCACACAAAAGCTGACTGACATTTTCTAGGTTATATGGCAAGAGGAGGTTGTCCCCCAGGAGTTCAAGGACGTTTCCATTGTCCATCTCTATAAAGGTAAAAGGAATAGATTGTCCTGCGACAATCACAGGGGGTCTCTCTCTTAGTCATTGCTGGCAAAATTCTTGCTGGAGTCCTCCTTAAAAGGCTGATCCTTCACCTGGAAGATGGTCATATACCTGAGAGCCAGTATGGCTTCAGAAAGGGCTGAGGAACAGTCAATATGGTGTTTGCTGCCCTACAACTCCAGGAGAAATGCCAGGAGCAGAACAGAGGTCTGTACACAATGTTTGTGGATCTGACCAAGGCCTTTGATACTGTCAGTCATGAGGATTATGGAAAATTATGTCAAAATTTGGTTGCCCAGAGAAGTTCATCAGTATTATGCATCAGTTTCATGATGGCATGCTTGCCCAGGTTCTGGATAGTGGACAACGCTCTCATGCCTTCCCAGTCATCAATGGAGTGAAACAAGGCTATGTGCTTGCTCTCATGCTTTTTAGCATGATGTTTGCAGCTATGTTGTCAAATACTTTCAATGAGGATGAACACGGCATCAAGGTTAACTACCGTACTGATAGTAAGTTCTTCAGTTTGAAAAGGTTACAAGCCAAGACCAAAGTGGAGGAACTGTTGGTGCATGATTTTCTATTTGCAGATGATTGTGCACTCAATGCAGCCTCTGAAGCTGAGATGCAACAAAGTGTGGATCAATTCTCTGCTGCCTGTGCTAATTTTGGCCTAATAGTTAACACCAGGAAAACACAGGTACTCCATCAACCACCACCACACCATCCATATGTGGAACCATGGGTTACAACAAATGGAGAAATTTTGAATGCTGTGGATAAGTTCACTTACCTTGATAGTGTACTTTCCAGGGATGTACACATGCATTGCCAGAGCTAGCTCAGTGTTTGGGAGGCTCCAAAGAAAAGTTTGGGAGAGAAGAAGTTTTAGACTGACTACCAAACTGAAGTCTAACAGAGTCTTTGTGCTGACCTCATTGTTGTATGCCTGTGGAACATGGACAGTCTGCCATCACCATGCCAGGAAACTGAATTGCTTCCACTTGAACTGTCTTTGGAAGATTCTGAGGATCACCTGGCAGGACAAGGTTCCAGACACTGAAGTCCTTGCTCAAGCTGAATTGCCAAGCATTCAAACTGTGCTTCAGAGAGCACAACTCTGATGAGCTGGCCGTGTTGTTTGAATGCAAAATGTATGCTTGCTAAAAATACTATTTTATAGAGAACTCACATGGGGCAGGCGATCACATGGTGGTCAGAAGAAACGATACAAGGACACTCTCAAGGTCTCTCTCAAGAATTCTGGATTTGACTGTGCAACATGGGAGACACTGGCACAGGACTACTCAGCATGGTGTGCCCACATCAGAAAAGGTGCTTTGCTCTATAAGGAAAGCAAAATTGAGACAGTACAAAGGAAATGTAGGATGCACATTTGGAGTAACCACCCCAAATATTCACACAGACTCTCTATGTCCAATCTATGGTACAGTATTCCAAGTTCATATTGGTCTGAGCAGCCACAGTCGGACACACTGAAACTTTATCACAATGATGTCATTTTGGTCCTCTTAGAGAATGAAGGGCAACAATCACCACCACTTTCTTTGCTGAAAATACATTACAGATCTTCATTGAATTTTCTCTTCACACTATTGAAACGAAATTTATTCCACATAAAAGGATAATATTTTACTTTTTAAAAATTAAAAACAATAAAAATTTAAGACAATAAAATTTCACCTTGCAAATCCAAATATTTATAACTTCTTGAGTTATTTCCATTTATTTTAAATTGGGAAGAAAGGGTTTGAAAACAGCTTATTGTATCATATTTATTGAAATGAGTAACTGATAATTGTAATAGATATTGTGGTACCTTTAGCTTCCACACTAAGACTTTTTAACTTAAATTTACATACTTCACATTGAAATTTAGCAAGTACCATGAACACAGGACTCATCTATAACATGAGCCTCCATGGATTAATGATGACAGGGTCATTGTGTTGACTCGAATTTGACCTTGATTGCCCACATCATACTAAATAAAGACTTTGCTTGAATCACTGTCATTTGAAACAAATTCGCTCAATCACTCTTGCTTTTGTTGTCTTTGACTTGAACTTTATTTTTATTGGCAATAGTGGTTGGATTTCTATAGGAGTTGCGCTAAAAAAATATATAATCACTTTATTTCTATCCTCACTTGCTCCCTCCTCCTCAAACATCCTGTTTAGAGGGTCTGGAAATGAGGTTTATTCCTCTTCCTGGCCCAATGCATCAGGGTGGTATGTAAGAAGGAGTACCTAGTACTAGAGAGAGGATCCAGGGATACAGCATCTTTCAGGAGGTATAGAGAGGCTAGGAGAGTACACAAAAGTCGGTTACTGGGGAGGGAAGTTAAATGGGGAGGAGCACCCATGGTGGGCACTTAACTGAGTATCTTAAAGAAAGTCTTAGTCATGATAGGATGTTAGAGGTGAACCTCAGAATCTTAGAAATCACTTCATTCTACTCCATCACTCTAGAAAAGAAGTAATAAGTCTAAAGAGGTTGTGGCACCCAAGATCCCAGAGAAAGTACAGCTAAGATGTCACCCTAGGTCTTTCAGTTTCAAGCTCGTGTTCTGAACTATTCTTTGTAAAACCTGATTTCTGAAGAGATCATTGCTGCTGTTGTTCAGTTGTTTCAGTCATGTTGGACTCTTTATGACCCCATTTGGGATTTTCTTGGCAAAGATTCTCAAGTGGTTTGCCATTTCCTTCTCCAGATCATTTTACAGATAAGGAAACTGAGGCAAACAGGGTTATGTGACTTATCCAGGGTCACACAACTAGTAAGTATATGAGGCCACACTTGAACTCAGGAAGTTGAGTCTTCCTGATTCCAGACCCAGTGCTCTATCCATTGTACTACCTTGCTGGCCTGAACAGATAATAAGCAAGGTATTGGGGGGAGGGAAGTATAATTTAAAATTAAATTATAATTATAAAAAGATTATAATTGAAATGTAATTAAGCAAATCAAAGCAACGCATTGGCTATGCATTATATACCACATATGCCTAAGAGGCATATTTTCCCAAAATACCTTGCGTGTTATCTATTCAAGGTATTTTGGGAAAACATTCCTCTTAGGCATATACGCTGTGTAATGCATAGTCAATGCATTGCTTTGATTTACTTAATTCTATTTTTTTATGACACTGAAGGAATCCATAGGAGATGGAGGTGTGGGTCTTTGAAAAGTAATAGTGATATTTTAAAAGCATCAATAATGCATGCTTTAAAAAGATGCTTCTTAAAACCTACTCCTTCCTCCTTTCTCCCTTCCCAAATAGGTGATCATAAATGCTTAGTATATTTAATATCTCATAACATAATGCAACTTTCTGCCCATACAAAAGACTAACCTGGAAAGCAATGTTTCTCCTGGGCAGAGAGATCCTCCAGACTCCTGACCCTGGTAGCAGCCTAACTACTTTTTTTTCTCCCCTAAGAGTTCTCTGTCACTTTTAAATGATCATTTTAATGACCTCAAATCTCTGCTCCTTAAAGCCCAGGTCTGGATCTGCTTAATAGCTGAGCACCAGGGATATTTGCCTCCATTAAAACAACTAAAGACTGGTGACAAGGAAAGGTTATTCTCTGTGACATTTAAATCGATTGGAACCATTCTCTCTTTGGCACTGATTTTACTGAACATGACATATTTTAAAGGCCAGCATGTCCCCAGTGCCCCTCACACCCCCATCACCCTATTTGTAATTCCTGTCACCAGTAGCCTTCAGGTCCTGGCTCCCCCCAAATCTCCACAAAGGACTGCCAAAGAATACAATCTGGAATCAACAAAGCCTTTGTAATCAAGATGTCATTTTCTCCCTTTCCTGAATATAGATGATTACTTAACTTGCCCTCATCTGAAGGCAGCTGAAGCCAAATCTCCTGGTTAATACACTCTTAGGAAAGATCAGTGAGCCCTGAATTGAAATGATTAATTTGGTTCCATCTAAAATTAGAAAGATGAAATGCCCTGTAATACTCAGCTGCCTTCAGTACATCCATTCCCCCTTCTCCCAACCTCCAGATGTTCCATGGACTCTGTTGGATTCAGGGAGGGCTGAAACTTTCTAGAGTCGTTCAAAGTGGCCACTGGAACTTTGATACTCATTCATATACATTCATACAAAAATAAATATGCATTGTCTTCCTACTACTTGTAATGTACAAAGAACACTAGGCAGGTAAGCTCCTTGAGGGCAGGGATGTTTTTAGCTTTGTCTTTGTATTCCAGAATGTAGCGTAATACTTGATACATAGTAGGTGCATAGTAAATGTTTACTAAAGTGAAAAATGCTTGTTGGCAGGTACACTGTCGGGGTAGCTGTGAAGTGGTCCAAACATTATGGAAAACAATTTGGGAATTACGACTATGACATTTCACTACCAACAAGTCAGCACCTGACTTGTTTATTTATTCAGCTGACTTATTTATTCAGCACCTTTTATGTACAAGACATCATATAAGGCAGTTCTTGCTAGAAGGAGCTTACATTCTCTCGGGAGACACAACACATATAGATACATGAATAAATACCCATATATGCAAAATGAATACCAAATAAATCCAGTGTAGTCAAACATAAGATAGAGAGAGACGACATTAACAGTTGAGAGAAAAGTAGTATTTAAACCAAGAAGGAAGTGAGGGATTCTATGAGATGGAGGTGCCAAGGGAGTACATTCCAGGCATAGGAGATACCTAGCAAAAAAGGCATGGAGACAGAAGATAGAGTGATACACTATGTGAGAACAGAGAAAAGATCGGTTTGAGCAGAAAACAGAATGCAGAAAGGATAATAATAACATAAGGGTGGAAAAATAGGTTGGTGACAGATTGCAAAGAGCTTTAAAAACCAAACAATTTCTATTTTATCCTAAAGGCAGGTGATGGCCATTAGAGTTTATTGAGTATGGGGATGACATGGTCAGATCTGTGATTAAATGTAATGGGGTTTGGCTCACACCAAGATCAACTAAGAGGGAGACACTCACATGCGTGAGACCAGGGACCTGCTTCTTCCAGATTAGAGGATTGGCACATAAACTGGACTACCACTTTATGTGGCCGGTGGTGACCAGCCTCTTTCCTTGGCTTCATAACTAGAACTGGGTGCATCTTTAAAACTGACTGTCTAGCTTCACACTTAAAATGGATGTCATACTATTATAGATACTTTTGCATGACTACACATGTATAACCTATATCAAATTGCTTGCCTACTCAATAGGGGTGGGATAGGAGGGAAGGAAGAAAATAGAAAATTTGGAACTCAAAATTATAAAAACAAATGATAAAAAATGTTTTTACATGTAACAGGGGGAAATGAAATACTAAGAAAATAAGAAAAAATAAAATAAAATTGATATCCTATTGCCTGTCTTCTCAAGGAGTTAGGAAGGGGTAGGAAGGAGGGAGAGAATTTGGAACTCAACATTTTTAAAAATGAATGGTAATTATTTTTAAATGTAATTGAGAACTATTTAATGAAAGAAACAAAAATGTCTTTTTCTTAAAAAAAATCTGTGGGTGACAGGCTCTCTCTCTTTTCCTACGGTGTCCAGGGGTGAAGGATTCATTCACCCTCAGCAAGCGACATTATGCATTGAGTTGGGGTAAGGCCTAAGGGTCACCTCTGTTCTCGTCCCAAGTCACGTGGATCAGAAAACTGGGCTGAGACTTTTGGTCTTTCATTTGTCCTCTTCAATTCTAGATTCAGGAAATGGAGTTTTAGCCTGAACCATGGGATATTGTAGTTTAAGATTTCAAGCCAATTGTTGTACCTAGCTTAGCAGGTAGGCCTTAAGAAGCCAGGACACCAGGAGGCCAGCCCAAGAGAAGAGGAGCCTAGTCTTGGGTTTAGTGAAACTAATGCAATTGTGTGATTGTCCTTCGTTGCCGAAGAAGACCATGCCATCAGAGAAATGATGACATGACTTGCACTTGACTTTGTTTTTGAGTGAGGGAGGGCTGTGAAGGTCACCAGCCTCACTTCTCCTCCAGAGCCATCTGAATCCAGTGACCAGATATTCATCAGGATGACTGGAGATGACTCAGGATGAGGCAGTTGGGGTTAAGTGACTTGCCCAAGGTCACACAGCTAGTGAGTGTCAAGTGTCTGAAGTGAGATTTGAACTCAGGTCCTCCTGACTCCTGCACTGGTGCTCTATAATCTGCACCACCTAGCTGTCCTAATGCAATTGTAGGAACTGAGATAAGCCCTAAATCTAATCCCCCTCTCTTCTTCAGAGAGAGAGGAAGTGCTAGGTGGACCCAAGATGATGGATAAAATGTTTGTATGGCTTACTACAACTTTGAAGTAAATATCACACTATGAAAGCTAATTTTACTATAAAATGCTTAAATGGAACTGGAGTACTTGGACCCTAACATTTGGGGTAACACAATTGGTGGGAGCTCTAGCCCATGTCAGAGAACAGAGGTGATGTGGATACAATTGCTGTCCTAAGGGTTAAGCAGAATACTAAGGATTGCTTTTCCAGTACTTTGTGAAACCCCATAGCTTATTCTGTAACTTGAAGGTATCCTGAAGTCCTTTCCCCTTTATCTTGAACCTGTACCAAAAGACTTGCCTTTGTTTCTCTCATCCTGTGCTCCCCTATTCTTTAATCTTCAACCTGTGTCCCCCTGCACTATCCTTAAAACTTTAAAGAATTCCCTTTGTCTCCATCATTCAATGTCATAAAATCTTTTCTTGTCCCATGTCTTTAATCTTTAACCCCGATAAAATCCTCTAAAACTACCTCATCATTCTGAAACCTCTGCATAAGCGTGACTCCCCCAGATATCAGGGCCCATTTAGTTTTCTTGCTAAGGTGGTTCATTTTTGCTTGGAGGATAAATAAGCTACAAAGAAGGTCTAAGTGAATTCTCTCACACCCAAACCCCTCTCTCAAAATCTGACCTCAACAGAGGTTCCCAACCCCCAGGGGTTCAGACTGGGACCTCAGGGTATGGGGGACGAAGAATCTCTGTTAAATAAGACTCTTAAATAAGAAAAATCACTTTGGAAGCTTTGGGAAGAATAGAATAGAATGAGGAGACATTTGAGGAAAGAAGATCAGTTTGGAGTCTGCTGCAATAATCTAAGTGATGAGAAGCGATAAAGGCCTGAACTAAGGTGACCATCTTGGGTGTGTGAACAGAGGGAAGGGGTCAAATATGGGAGATTTTGTGGAAGTTTAAATGGCCATATTTGGCAAATGACTGGTTATGTGGAATGAGGGAGAGTGAGGAGGAGAAGATAACACCAAGATTACAAACTTGCAAGACTGGGAAAATGGTGTGTATGCCTTCAACAGAAATAGGGAAGTTGGTTTAGCAGGGTGCATTTGGGGGAGAAGATGACAGCTTCAGTTTTGGACATTCTGACTTGGCCATGTTTCTGAGACATCCAATTTGAAATGTCCAATAGGCCGTTCCTACTTACTGGTGATGTAGCGTTTGCACACAGAAGAGAAACTGAGACAGGATATATAAATCTGAGAGTCATCTCTGTAGGGATGGTAAATAAGCCCATAAGAACTGATGAGTATATCAAGAGAGTATAGAAAGAAGAGGAAAGAGAGGCCTAGGACAGAGCCTTGGGGTACACCTACACTCGGGGACACAGTATGGATGATGGTCTATCAAAGGAGACTGAGAAGGAATGGTGAGCCAAATAGGAGGAGAATCATGAGAAAGTAGTGTCACAAAGACCCAGAAAGAACCAAGAAGACCTCGAAAGTATTCAACAGTGTGAAATACCACAGAAGGCAAGAAGGATGAAGACTGAGAAAAGACCATCCTTATGTTATACATCTATTTTGGGATGGGGTGATAAAGTATTATGGGGAAAGCCCCTAAACAGCCTTCAGAAAGCTTTGGTTAAAGTCTCAGGTATGCCACTAACTCACTATGTGACCTTGTGTAAGTCACTTTCAGGACTTATCTAACTACTTAAATAGTAAGACACTGGTCTCTTTGCTCTTCCTTGCACAAGATACTCCATCTCCCAACTCCCATTTTTACTGTCTCTTCCTTGGGTCTAGAATTTTTTCCTTCCTCATCTATCTCTCCTGGCTTCCCCAGCTTCTTTCAAGTCTCAACTAAACTTTCACCATCTGAAACCAGGTCCCCTTCCTTAATCATATTGCCTGCCTTTTATTTTTTTGGACTTGTGTACTTTAATTATTTACTTTATTGACAAATCATATGATTTTGTCCTTGTGAGGAACTCCTTTCTAGGGAGCTCTTTTTTTTTTTAAGTGGAAATATTATTCTTAAATTTGCCCTCAGAGGTCATCAGTTCTCTCTGTAGAGATGGATAGCATTTTTCATCATGAGTCCTGAACAATTGTCTTGTATCATTGTATTGATCAGAGTAGCTTAGTCTTTCACAGTTGATCATCATTTAATTATTGAAGTTAGTGTGTACAATGATCTCCTGGTCCTGGTCACTTCACTCTGCGTCAATTCATATATGTCTTCCCAGTTTCTTCTATAACAATTACCTTCATCATTTCCTCTAGCATATTAGCATTCCATCACAATCATATATACAACTTGTTCAGTCATTCCTCATTTGTTGGAATCCCCTCAGTTTCCAACTCTCTACCACCACCAAAAGACTTGCTCTAAATATTTTTGTACATGTAGGTCCCCTTTTTTTTCAATGTCTTTGGGATACAGAACTAGTAGTAGCATTGCTGGGTCAAAGGATATGCAGTTTTATAGCCATTTGGGCATAGTTCCAAAGAGTTCTCCAGAATGTTTGGACTAGTTCACACTCCACCAACAGTGTATCAGTGTCCCTCCAGCATTTGTCATTATACTTTTCTGTCATGCTAGATAATTTGATAGATATGAGCTGGTACTTCAGAGTTGTTTTAAGTTGCATTTCTCCAGTCAATTGTGATTCAGAGCATTTTTTCATATGATTATAGATAGCTTTGATTTCTTCTAAAAACTGCCTATTCATATCCTTCGACCATCTATCAATTGGGGAATAGCTCTTATTTTTATAAATTTGACTCACTTCCTTAGAAATGATGCCTTTATCAAAGAAACATGTTGTAATATTTTTTTTTTAAATTTACTTCCTTGTCTATGGTACCTTTTAGCAAAATCTAGTTTCCCTCATTAGGGGCAGCTAGGTGGTGCAGTGGATAGAGCACTAGTGCAGGAGTCAGGAGGACCTGTGTTCAAATCTCACTTCAGACACTTGACACTCACTAGCTGTGTGACCTTGGGCAAGTCACTTAACCCCAACTGCCTCATCCTGAGTCATCTCCAGTCATCCTGATGAATATCTGGTCACTGGATTCAGATGGCTCTGGAGGAGAAGTGAGGCTGGTGACCTGCACAGCCCTCCCTCACTCAAAACAAAGTCAAGTGCAAGTCATGTCATCATTTCTCTGATGGCATGGTCTTCTTCAGCAACGAAGAACAAACACACACAAGTTTCCCTCATTATCTCTTTTGATTATCTTAAACCTAAAAATTAGATCAGTTTTTGCTCTTGCTTTGTCTGAGATCATGATCGCTACCCCTGCCTTTTTTTTTACCTTAGCTGAAGCATAATAGATTCTGCTTCAGTACCTTATTTTAACTCTTGTGTGTGTCTCTCTGTTTCGAGTGTTTCTTGTAAATTCTTGTTGAATTCTGTTTTGTAGTTCTTGTATCTGTTTGTATCTGCTCCCATTTTTTTGGATGAGTTCACTTTCACAGTCATGATTGCTAACTGTGTATTTCCCTTCTATTTTATTTTCTTCTGTTTATCCTTCTGTTTTTTTTTACCCTGTCCCTCCTCAAAAGTCTGTTTTGCTTTTGACCACTGCCTCCCTTAATCTGTCCTCCTTTTTGTCATTCCTTCTTTTGTCTTATTCCTTCCCCCTCCTATTTCTCTGTTGACAAGAGATTTCTATACCTAACTTTGAACTAATTCCAATGAGAGGGAGATTCACTCTCCCCCTGCCATTTTCCCCTCCACTATAAAAGCTCTTTTTCAAATGCCTCTTTAATGTAAGATAATGTTCCCATTCTTACTGTCCCTTCTCCCAGTGCATCCCTCTTTCTCAACTCTTCATTTTTTTGAGATCATCCCAAAATAATTCATTCACACTCATGCCCTTGGTCTATGTAAACTCCTCCTACCTGCCCCAGTAATGATAAAGTTCTTAGGAAGTACATCTCTCATTTTCCCATATGCATTTAACCTTATTAAATCCTTTATGATTTCTCTTTCATGTTTACCTTCATTACTCTTCTCTCAAGACATGTTTGAATGTCAAATCTTCTATCTAACTCTAGTCTGTTCATCATGGTGTTTGAAAGTCCTCTATTTCATTAAGTATCCCTTTTTTCAAATGCCCTTATCATGTCTGGACCAAGAGCTCCCAAAACTGCTGCTGTATCTCAGGAATTGTTGCAGCTTCCAGGCTGACTCCCACCCTAGTGTCCCCGACCTCTCCTGATGACCTCCTAAGGCTGATAAATGTGTCATCTCAACCTTTTGTTAACTATGTCACTCCAGAATCCAATCTGACATATTATTTTAAAGTTGTCTGGAAGGGAATGTTGGGAGAGTCCAATCGGCTGGCTGCCTCTACTCTAAGTTATCCTGCCTGTCTCTTGTTTGTGCAATTATTTTGCATGTTATTTCCCCATTAGACTGTGAACTCCTTAAAGGCAGGGTCTGTTTTCACCTTTTTTTGTATCCTCAGGGTTTAGCACAGTGCCTGACGCTGGTAAGTACTTAACAAAGGATTTTTAACTGGATAGGATTGTCTTTGCCTCTAGAGGGGAAGCCCTTCTCCGGACTTCAGCTTTCCCAGTCTGTACTAGATGATCTCAAAGGTTCCTTCAGGTTTTTACATTCTATTTTTAAAGCACCTTCCAACTTTAACATTTCTATAATTCCAATGTGTAGATGAGGTGAAAAATAACCCAGAATGGTGAAAGTTGTTCTAACATCTTTGACTATTTTGCTCCAGAAAATGGCAGGAATTTTCTTCAGTTAAGATCAAAGTATTCATTGTCTGTATTTTTTTCCCATTATTGCACATACCTTTTGCAGCTTCACTGATCCTCTTGATGGGATTTAAAGAACTCTTATTATTATCTTTGATATCCCTGGTAAATTAATCTGAAAATTCTTTTGGGGTCTTCTTAATCTCTGGTTTGCATCTGACCTGCCTGTGGTGGCCTGTCTTGCCTCTCTTGCTTGGGTAACATTTCTATTTTTTGAAAAGACCCCTTTTCTCTGCCACAGCCTCATTCAAGGGCATTATTTTACTGCCTATTTGCTCCTGTAGTAAACATCCCAAGAGCTACGCCTTGAATTGAATTCTTTGTTCATGCATTCATTCCTTCAGCAAATACTGAGGGACTGTTGCATAGTAGAGAGATCTCTGAATTGAATTTTTCCCAGCAACCAAATTGGAACATGCCCTCACATTTTCCTGCCTCCATGTCTCTGTTTATTTTGCTCCTAATGTCTTGAAATAACTCCTCTTTTCTTCCTATTTCTCCCGATTAACATCCTACTTATTTTTCAAGGCCCAATTCAACCATCGTCTCTTTCACGTCCTTCCTTGATGTTCTCCCATGCATAATCTCATACTCCACTTGTGTACTTATTATATTGTCATTTGTAGTACCCATAGGGGTCCTATAAGGTCTCTAGGCTCACAAGGATCAGGTTAGATTTTTCAACACCTGGTCCCAAAGGGGCCATTTTTCCTCCTTGCCTCATGCTCAACCCAGAATAAAACTTCAGGGAAATTTCTAAAACAAAGTTTAGAAATTACTTATGTCCAGGTCTCTCCAAATGGAGGTAGCAGGGTCCCCTCCCACAAAGATGTTCAAGATAGGTATTTTTTATTTCTCCCACCACACACACACACACACACACACACACACACACACATGCACACACATATACTTTACGTACACTATGGAAAACTTTATTTTCTCTGTCACAAAGATATGTAAGATGCACAGTGCTTACATACTAAAACATAAAATATTCAAAGAATCTATTACACTCATTAGACTTTCCTAGCAGATAAAAGCTCTTTGTGTGACTACTGAAAAAAATTTCCCATTCGTCCCATAGCTGCATCATCCAGGCAACCCCATAGCTCCTGCCACCAGGGCATGGTTTTATTGCTTCAACTGCAGGACAGTGCTTTTCCTTCCCCAAAATGCATGCTGAGGAGGAAATCTCTAGGAAATCAGTGCCCAACCCTTAAACTCAGACATTCTCAAACTTGGGAACTCTTGAACTCAAGATTACATCCCTGAGCTACCCCTGAGTTTGGAAGTATTCATTTTAAGGATCTAAATCTCTGGCTTGCACTCAGAAAAGGAAACAGAAAGGGACAAGAAAGCCAGGAACTTCATTCTCAGGATGGGCAGGGCAAGCATAGGCCACCAGATGGGTAACTCCCTTGAAAGCTGTCATTTTCTAGGCAATGAGCTGGCACAAATGAACAGAATACTGGACTTGCAGGGAGGAAGTTGTGAGTTCAAATCCAGCCTCAGACACTAGCTCTATGATCCCGGGTGAGTCAGTTTCCTCATCAGTAAAATGCACCCACCTCTCAGGGTTGTTAAGAAGAAAATGATTGCCTGTATCTTCATAGCAAAGAAGGTAGAAAAAAAAAAAGAGGCTCTGAGAGGACTCTTAGGACTTCTAATTAAACATAACTCCTTGGAGTCAGCAGAGCTAGAATCCAGACATGATAGAATCACGGAATCCAGAAATGACCCAGGGGGTGCTGAAGGAAGACGTGGGCAGCCAGGAGATCATATAAATCATTGGATCCAGGCACATTTTAGCAACATTGCCAACCACTCTTTTCTCCACCACCACTTCTTAGCCAAGTAATATTCTTTGCAGCCATAGGTAAAAGTTTTGATTAGAATGTTTTTCAAATTGCTTACTCTATTTGAAGAAAGCCCACCAGGAAGAATGAATGGATTCTGCTGGTTGGTTGAAAGCCAACAGTGACTGTCTTTTGACAAGCTGTCCACTCCAGCACACCTCCCAAGTGATTCTTTTAAGTGAAACTCTGGGATCTTGAGTATAAGGGAAACTTAAGTTTCCTCTAGAATCCACCATTCAAAGTTATAAATAACATCTTCATCTGATAGTTAGGGAAAGAGATTCAGAGAAGTTAAATCATTTATCTACATAGTTAGCAGAATTGGAACACTGAGTTAATGCTCTTGAGATTCCCCCAGAGAAAGGGGTTCCAGTTACTATCAGGCACTATTATCATCAAAAGGAATAAGTCCTAGAATTCTACTGTATCTACAAAACCCATGCTTAATATGGCTCTCATCCTTTCCACTCTCTTACCAGGCAGGCCACAGGAGCTCCCTACACCACATGATCGATCTTTTCAGAATAGCAATTAGGTCTTGATAGCAAGGGCTGTCACAAGATTCAAATAAAAATAAGATCAGGGGGAAAATAGAAAAAAGAAAATTGTTCTCTGTTTTCCCTACACGCAAATAGATCCATTCCTCTGGGGAGAGGAAATGAGGAAGGTCAGTCTCAAGTGACTTGAATGGGAACTATCAAATAATCATTAGGAAGCTTGAGGCTACAAGAGACCATGGATTCTAAAACTGGAAGAGATGTTCAAAGGGAGGAAGCAGCATGGTATAGTGGAAAGAGCCCTACCTTTAGCCCAAGTGCCCTGAGTTCAAGTCTTGAATTTATTGCTTATTACCTATGTGACCTTGAATGAATCATCAAACCCCAGGTCTTATTTTCCTCATCTATAAAATGAGAAGGGTCCCTAGCAGCTCTAAATTTGTGATCATTTAGTTAAGTTCTCTCATTTTCAAGGATATTAACTAAAGGTTAAAGCAGCTGTGGCCTGCCCAAGATAGAAAGAGTTGTTAGAATTCAAATCCAGGTCCTCTAAATTCAAATTGAGTCTTCTTTGCACCATGGATATACCATGGATGGATGGACCCAAACTTACCTTTGCCCACTTAATCTCATGGTGTAGGCTTAGACAGTCCTTTGTAGACAGGGTGCATGAAGCAACACATTTTTGGTTCCAACCTGACACTATCATTCAGTGCTCTCCCTCTGAATCCCAGTCACCTTTGTCTTTCACACATACACAGGAGAGCCTGACAAAGAGCCTTGGCGAGCAGGACAAAGAAAGAACCAGAAGATTCTCCCTTCTCCCACTGGCCCCTTCCCAGGGGCTGGGGTTCTGGGCCAAGGCTAGTACAGTCCATGGTTATGTGGGAGAGCCTGAGGCTAGGGTAAGAGAGGATTTGGGGTAAACAGTATCTTATTTCTCCATCCCTGCCCCCACAACTCCTGAGAGCACTCCTCTTCTCAATGAACTGCATGTCTACCGTGTATAGAACATTGTGGGAAATCGAGATAAATGATACAGTAAACCCTGACTTCAAGAATAAATGCAATCTAGTGCAGTTCCTAGACAATTTTTGTGTCATGGACCCCTTTGACATTCTAGAGAAGCCTATGGACCCCTTCTTAGAATAATATTTTAAATGCATAAAATAAAATATATAGGATTAATAAGGAAATCAATTATATTGAAATATAGTTATCAAATATCCATTAAAAACAAAAAAAATTCACAGACCCCAGGTTAAGAATTACCAGATTAGTGAGACAGAAAGTCATATTCAAAAAATGGTCATCTCCAACCCATGAGAGTGATAGAAGGATGGGACCATTGCCAACTGTTAATTCTCCATGCCCCTCAGACCTGGGAAGTTCTTTCCCTTATTATTGTGATTTTTGTCTCTCCCAGGATCCCTAGCTCCTCTAGACTCTGGAGAATCCCCCTGCCTTGAGGAAGGAATGTCTAAGCACTTGGTTTTTCCTTCTCCCAGTGGCCTTGATTTCACTAGGCAAGGGTCCAATCAGGCAATTCTAAGTGGTTTATGGTGGAAGATGTAGGGAAAGGTATAAGTCAGATCTGGGAACAAGTTTGAGCACCTGGGGAAGGTGGAATGGATTTGGACCACTGCTCTAGTAGAACTGAGAGCTAGTCCAGGGTACAGTTGGATGCCAGGGATAGGGTACCTTCTCCTTACAGGGCCCCATGTCTCTTTTTCCATTTGTCAATCAAGGGTCTTCCAGTTGTTTCAGACACCACTTCAGAGTTCAGAAAGGTGGAAAATGAAACTCAAATATCTCTTCTGCAGAAAAGAATTACCATTCAATTATCCTCAGGATATAAATATCCACTTTGCCTATCTCCCAGAGAAAGTTTGGGACATTTTGCCTGTTGATAATAAAAATCTTTCTTGCTGTATATGAGGAGCAATGAGTGTGGATGTTGAGTCCCTTAGGCCCTTGGAAGTACCCAGTTGACCCCCAGAACCATCCCTTGAAAGGGTCTGGCCTGGCACTATCACTCAGTGCTCTCTCTCTGAATTCTAGTCATCTTTGTCTTTCATGCATACGTAGGAGAACCTGACAAGGAGCCTTGGTGAGAAGGGCATGGAAAAAACTAGAAGGTTCTCCCTTCTCCTACTAGATTCTTGTCTGATTCATTGTGGCCTACTGAATAGCTGAGACAAAAATCCCACTACCTTTGCCTGACTATACAAGAGATCTTCATGAACGGAGCAAGAGTCCCAGAGTAGCCCTGACTTCTGAACCTCAGAGGCTTTAGGGCCATCACAGCCCTCCTTAAAAATATGTATTTTTGCTATGTTAAGGCTAACTAGAGGGGGTACAGGGAATTTAGCATGATAGCTAGCCTAGTATATCACCAGTCAGTTCTCTTCTGAGTTTCCATTTTCCTCAAATGTAAAATGGGGATCAGGCACTACCCAGCTCATCAGGTTATAAGGCAGGCATTTTGTAACCTCTAATATGCAATATCAATATAGCATTATTATTACTCAAGAATCCATGATTTCCTCAGTGTGAATAATCCTTTCACAGAGGCAGATTGCAACCCCTCTCTGACTTAATATATGGTCTTTGTAGTTGCTGTGACTGAAACTCTCTGTTGTGGGGCCAACCTAGTAGTGAGCCTCTGTGAACTTAGCTAGTTGAGTTCTTGTATAACAAGATTAAAGTGTGTCACTGGGCTCATACTTGAAGCTTTTCCAGCTTGGCAGGACTTGCAAGCACTTTGCTGATATGGCTTTCCATGTTATGCTATATGCTATAGTATAATGAGGCACTGAGTAGGACTTCAATGAAGGACTACAATCTTCTTCAACATTATCATCATCATCGCCACCACCACCTGTCACCTCCCACTACTGCGCAGTAAGAAAGATCTTTGAAGGGATAAGAAACAAGAGTCCTGTGGAGAAAGGACCAGAAGCATGAAGAGTCACATTGTCAGGGCTCCTAGGCAGGTGCAGACAATTGCCAGCCCTCTCCGTTCTCTCTCAACCCTTAGCCTCTCTCTACACTCTATCCCATGGTCATCTTATCCACTAAATCAACTTAAGCTACCAGCTCTATGCAGAGGATTACAAAAGCTCTTCCCAATCCTGAACCAACTCTCTCTCAGGCTCTAACCTGTATCACTTACTCCTTGCTGAACTAAATCCTACCTGGATTCCTACAAGTCCTTCAAATATGAGATAATGTATGTAAAGCATTTTGCAAAGCTTAACGCACTATGGAAATGTTAGCTTTTATAACAGGCATAACATGGAAACTGAGAACTGACTTAATTTTCATTTCTTTAAGTATTAGTGGTTTAGAATATTTTCTTTCAAATAGCTATTGATAACTTAGACTTCTTTCTCTGAAAACTGTATGATCATTTCCTTTAACCATTTATCAGCTGAGAAATGGCTCTCAGTCTTATAGATTTGAATCAATATCTTATATATCTTGGAAAAGAGATCTTTATCAAAGAAACTTGCTGCAGATACACAGATACACACACACACACACGTGTGTGTGTGCATGTGTGCGTGCGTGCACATGCACGCACATACCCTTTCCATCCTGGGTATCTGTTGTTCTCTAATTTTATGATATTTGCTTGTACTAAAACTTTTTAATTTCAAGTCATAATTGTGCACTGTTCCTTGTTTGGTCGTGAACTCTTCTAAAAGGAAATGTCTTTCTTGCACTTAAAATTTGCTTATGGTATTACCTTTTATGTCTAAATGTATAATTTGGAGCTTATCTCGGTATATGATGTGAGATGTTGATTTATACCTTTCTAAAAGACTGGCTTTCCAGTTTTCAAGATTTCTATCAAATAATGGGTCCTTTCCCAATAAATGGGGTCTTTTGGTCATTGTTCACTATGCTACTGTTGCTTCTGTTTTGTACGTAATCTGGTCCCATGATCAAACTATTTTTTTAACCACTACCAAATTATTCAGTGATTGCTGCTTTGTACTAGTTTGAGCTCTAGTTCTGATAGACTGCCTTCTTTTGCACTTTTTTCATTACCATTGAAAGTCTTGAGCTTTTGTTCTTCCATATGAACTTCTTTTCTAGCTCTATAAATCTTTTGGTTGATTGGTATGACACTAGGTCAATTAAGGTAGTTTTGTTATTTTTATTAGATTGGATTAGCCTATCCATGAGCAATGAATATTTCCTGTTATTGTAGACCTACTTCCATAAACAATGTTTTATGGTTAGATTCATATAGGTCCTATGTGTGTAGATAGACGTGTAAATATTTTACAGCTCCTATAGTTATTTTGAATGAAATTTCTTTTTCTAACTCTTCCTGTTGAGGTTTTGTTTTGTTTCATTTTTGGCAATATACAGCAATACTGATGATTTCTATAGGTTTGTTTTATGTCCTACGATTTGTTGAATTTATTGTTTGAATTTTGAGTTGACTAGGGTTTTCCAAAATAAGCCATACCATCTGCAAAAAGAAATTAATTCTATCTTCTTTACTTATACTTATTCTCTAAAATTCTCTACCTTGAACTACCACTATAGCTAGCATTTCTAATACTATGCTAAATAGTGGTGATAATAGGCATCTTTGTTTTGTTCCTGATTTTATTGGAAATATAACTTTTCTCCATTATCTATGTTTGCTCTTGTTCTAAAATAGATACTATTTGCTATATGTTGGAAAGGTCCATTTATTCCTATGATTTTACAGAAATTGTAACAGAAATTGCATGTGTATTTGATCCCATCTCCTCTGGTCTTCACTAGAAGATTTGTATTTTCTGTTAAATCTTCAGCTTTTCCCTATCACTGATTCCTCCTGTACTGCATCCAAATAAACCCAAGTCTCTTCTATCCTTAAAAACAAAACCTTCATTAGACCCTACCATCTCCTTAATCAATCTGTATTTCTTCTCCCTTTCTTAGCTCAGTTGCTCTTTAAAAAATCTGCCTGAGTGGCGGAGTCAAGATGGCAGAGCAGAAAGATGCATATACTCCAGTACTTCCCCCACAGCCCACAAAATACCTGTAAAAAATGACTCTCAAATTCGAGAGCAGCAGAAACCACAGAACAACAGAGTGAAAGAGGTTTCCAGCCAAAGGTAACCTGGAAGGCCAACAGGAAAGGTCTATCTCATGGGACACTCAGCCCTGGCCACACTGCACTGGGAGGAACAGGACCTGAACAGACCTCAGAGGCAGAATTCCCAGAAGGGAGGTCCCAGATCCCTCAACCCACAAGCCACAAAGAAAGTTTCAAAGGTCAGTGTGGGAGGGATTTCCCAGCTGAGCAAGAGGGGAGCCGGTCCCCCCAGCACTGGCCCCAAGCAGTGGCAGAGGCAGTGGCAGCAGCAGCAGCAGGTGGCAGGTAGCTACAGTGGCTGTGGAAGCAGCCTGGGTCCATTGTCCAGGCAGCTCAGTTTAAAGCCTCTGGGGGAATTAAGCAGCTGATCTGAACCTCAGCCCTCAGTGGAGGCCCCACCCTCACCCAAAGCCCCTAGGGGAATTGAGTAGCTGATCTGAATCTCAGCCTTAAGCACAATACTGGGGGGGAGGAGGAGAACTAGGACCTTCCTCTTGACAAAGGATTCAGAAGTCAAGTAACTGGCTGGGAAAATGCCCCAAAAAGGGGGAAAAAATAAAACAATAGAAGGTTACTTTCTTGGTGAACAGCTGTGTCCTTCCATCCTTTCAGATGAGGAAGAACAAGGCATACTGTCAGAGGAAGTCAAGGCTTCTGCATCCAGTACCTCCAAAATGATTATGAAATGGGCCCAGGCCCATTGAAAAGCTTGAAAAGCAAGTCAGCACCTGGCTAAAGGAGAACCCAAAAAAATGCTGAGGAAAATAACACTTTTAAAAATAGGTTAACTCAGTTGGAAAAAGAGATCCAAAAAGCCAATGAGGAGGAGGCTTTAAAAAGCAGAATTAGTCAAATAGAAAAGGAGGTTCAAAAACTCACTGAACAAAATAGTTCTTTAAAAGAGAGAATTGAGTTCAGGGAAGCTAATGACTATGAGATAAATCAAGAAGTTAGAAAACAAAATGAAAAGATTGAAAAAATAGAAGATAATGTGAAATATCTCATCGGAAAAACAACTGACCTGAAAAATAGATCCAGGAGAGAAAATTTAAAAATTATGGGACTACCTGAAAGCCATGATCAAAAAAAGAGCCTAGACATTATCTTTCATGAAATTATCAAGGAAAATAGCCCTAATATTCTAGAACCAGAGGGCAAAATAAATATTTAAAGAATCTACCAATCACCTCCTGAAAGAGACCCAAAAAGAGAAACTCCTAGGAATATTGTGGCCAAATTTCAGAATTCCCAGGACAAGGAGAAAATATTGCAAGCAGCTAGAAAGAAACAATTTGAGTATTGTGGAAATACAATCAGGATAACACAGGATCTGGTAGCTTCTACATTAAGGGACTGAAGGGCTTCGAATAGGATATTCCAGAAGTCAAAGAAACTAGGATGAAAACCAAGAATCACCTACCCAGCAAAACTGAGTATAAGACTTCAGGAGAAAAAATGGTCATTCAATGATATAGAGGACTTCCAAGCATTCTTGATGAAAAGACCAGAACTGAAGAGAAAATTTGACTTTCAAACACAAGAGTCAAGAGAAGCATGAAAAGGTAAACAGGAAAGGGAAATCATAAGGGACTTCCTAAAGCTGAACTGTTTACATTCCTACATGGAAAGATAATATTTGTAACTCTTGAGACTTTTCTCAGTATTTGGGTAGGTGGAGGGATTACACACACACACACACACACACACACACACACACACACACACACACACACGTAGACAGAGAGTACGGGTTGAGTTGAATCAGAAGAAATGACATCCATAAAAAAATTAAATTAAATTAAGAGGTGAGAGAGGAAAATACTGGGAGGAGAAAGGGAGAAATGGAATGGGGCAAGCTATCATTCATAAAAGAGATAAGAAATACCTTGTTCAATGGACAAGAAAAGGGAGGTTAGAGGGGGAAAAGTGAAGCTTACTCTCTTCACATATGGATTAAGGAGGGAATAAAATGCTCACTAAATTTGGTATGAAAATCTATCTTACACTACAGGAAAATAGGGGAGAAGAGGACAAGTGGGGTGAGGGGGATGATAGAAGGGAGGGCAAATGGGAGAAGGGAGTAACTAGAAGTAAACACTTTTGGGAAGGGACAAGGTCAAATGAGAGCATAGAAAAAAGGGGGGGAACAGGGTAGGATGGAGGGCAATATAGACTTACACAACGTGACTATTATGGAAGTCTTTTGCAAAATGACACATAGATAGCCTGTATTGAATTGCTTGCTTTCTCAGTGGGGATGGGGAGAAAGGGAGGGAGAGAAGTTGGAATTCAAAGTATTAGAAATGAATGTTGAGAATTATTATTGCATATAACTGGGAAATAAGAAATACAGGTAATGAGGTACAGAAATTTATCTTGCCTACAAGAAAAGAGAGAAGATGCAGATAAGGAAAGGGTGGAGTGTGATAGAAGGGAGAGTACATTGAGGGAAGGGGTAATCAGAATGCAAGGTATTATGGGGTGGGGAGAGGGAAGACATGGGGAGAAAAATTGGAACTCAAAATTTTGTGGAAATGAATGTTGATATCTAAAAATAAATAAAGTGTAACCTACAAAAAAAAAATCTGTCTACAACTGCTGCCTCCATTTCTTCCCCTCTCATTTCTTAATCCTTTGCAATTTGGCATCCAACCTTATCACTCAAGTAAAACTACTCCTTCTGAAGTTAGCAATGATCTCTTGATTACCAAATCTCATAATCCGTTTCTCAAATCTATATCCTTCTTGACCTATCTGCTACATTTAACACTGGTAACCATCCTCTTCTCCTGGATACTCTAGATTTTCATGACATTATTCTCCTCCTGGTCTCTTTCCTGTCTAATCATTCCTTCTCATTTTCCTCTGCTGACTCATCATCCATACCATACCACCTAATTCTTGGTATTCCTCATGGTGCTGTCTTGGGTCCTCTTCTCTTTTCTCTTTATACACTCTCTCAGTAACCTCATCAGCTCCCATCAGTTTAACTAATATCTCCAAGTATATGACTCTTAGATGTACATATCCAGCCCTAATATCTCCAAGTTCCACATCACCAAATGCCTAGTGACCATTTCACACTGCATGTCCTGGAGTCATCCTAAACCCCTTATGTCCAAAACTCAGCTCATCATCTTTCTTCTATGCCTCCCTTCTTCTAAATTTCCCTCTTTCTGTCAAGTACCCCACCATCCTTTCAGTCTCTTAAGTTTCAAAACCACAGCATTATCTTGGACTTTCCCTCACTCCACACATTCAATCAGTTGTTAAATCTTGTTTTCATTTCCACAAAAATCTCTCACATCCTACCCCTTCTTTCCACTCACACAGTTACCACCTTAGTTTGGGCCCCCATTACCTCCTGCTTAGATTATTGCAATAGCCTCCTAATTGAGCTAATTGCTTTACCTCACACCATTCCAATGGGTCCCACAAAACTGCCAAAGGAATTTTCCTTGAGTGTAGATCTCACCATGTCACTCCCACACATATGCTCAATAAACTCCAGTGACTTCCTGTTACACATTAGGATCTTGGGGGAAAATATTAACTCCTCTGACCCCAAATATGTTTCCAAGTTCATTGGACATTATTTCCCCTCACACACTATGCAACAATGCAGCCTTCTCTGTTCATACATAATACTCCATCTCCTGTCTCTGTGCCTTTGTAATGGCCTTGCCTCATGCCTAGAATGTGTTCCTCCTGCCCCTAGACTCTTTACTTCAGTCTCATGCAGTCCTTTTCTACATACAGCTCAAATATTGTCTTCTACTTGAAGCCTTTCTTGATCAACTAGTTTTCTCTCTCAAATTCCCTTATATTTTAACTAGTCCTATGTTTCATTCACTTGCACTTATGCTCTACGTGTTTATGCATTTTCTTGTGGTCTCTCCCATTAGAATATGTCTCTCAAGAATAGGGATTTTCTTTTTTTTTACTTCAAAACAATTCCACAAACACTTGCTAACAGTTGATTGCTCTATAGGGAATCACCACCATCATAGCTGAGATCTCTTTATATAATGCTTTTAAGATTTGCAAATTTTTTATACCCATTATTTGCTGTCTTCCTTACAAGATCCCTGCAAGGTATCTGCCAGGTTTCACAGAAGCGGGTCAGAAGAGTTAAGTGATTAGCCTATGGTTACAAAGGTGGTAAGAGTCAGAGATAGGACTGGAAGCTAGATTTCAGCTGATTCCAATTCCACATTCTTTCTACGCTCTCTTCCACACACTCTCTCTTCCATCTGTGCTGGATATCCTTTCTGATAGGGTCAGACATCTTTAGTGAGCACACATCTGTGTTTTATCCCCCTTTTGACAGTAATAATCAGAGTAGTCAAAGTTATCTCTTGGGTAAGTGAAACCTCCCTCAGAGTTTTCATGAGTATTTCTCTTACCTGTGATTTTGAAGTTATCTGTTGTTCCATCTATCAGGGAATCTTGTATCACGTTTTTTGCGGGGGGGGGGGGGGGGGGGGTGGGGGTGGGACAGAAAGGAGCTGGAAAGGGAAGACTGGATCTCACTGCTCAGGCTGAAAGCGACCCAATACACCATCACACAGGGGATTGGACCTCCTCCATTTCTGACCCAGGCTGGGTTTTCCTAATGCTCCCTGGGCAACATAGTGGACCCCTGATCCCACAGAACTCACCATGTTAGTGCTAGATGTAGTTTGAACAGCTGATCAACTGAGTTCAAGAGATCCATCAGCCTCAGCCTCAGCCTCCCCAGGAACAAGTGTGACTGACATGTGAACATACCTGACTGGTATCATCCTAAACATGCACAAAGGACACCTTTCTGGGGAGACCCTTTTTACTCTACACAGACTTTTAAAAATATTGTTTTAGTGATGCTTTGTCTTTCCACCACAGTCATTTCTAGATATACTACTCTCACCCCTTAAAACAAAAAGCAGTTAAGCAAAACTGAGGTGGTGATCTTGTGAGGACCGCACATATACAATTCCAGCCTCTAATTCTTGGTTCAACCAGAGTGAAGTGAGCCAAGATTGATCATTATGGTTCCTTGGAACTGAATTTCATTTGGATGTTTTCACTTACATTATTTAGTCATTAGGTGTATTATTTCTCCGCTTCTCCTTATTTCAAACAGTATCACTTCATTGAATAACCTTGGCCACAGATCTCTACATCTCTCATACCCAATGTTTCCCATGGAGCAAAAGTGAGTTAAAGGGTAGGTCATGTAGTCACTTTTCTCACACAAACTGTTTTCCAGGACCGTTAGACCAATTCATATCTCCATCAATAGCGTTTTATTCTGTCTTCTTGAAGGGCCTAAACATGGATTATTGGTCCTTAGTCATCTTTGCCAGCATGCTGCATGGGAGGTGAAACCTCCCTCTGAATTGTAATTTGTAATTTCTCTCATCTGTGATTTTGAAGTAACTTTTCACATGGCTGTTGATGGTTTACAATTTTTTTTTTAATTTAACATCTTTTGACCACTTATCTACTGGAGAATGGCTTTGTTAAAAATGGTTCTTCATAACCCCAAAACAAGGAACATATTAGGATCTTGTATTTTCTTCACCTTTTAGTCAGTTGCATTACAATGAATGTGATCTAGTACAGAAAATTATTTCTGATAGCCCTCCTGTTCCCTCCTCATATTTTAATCAAGGATATCCTTGATACATGTATAGATCATATAGATAAACACAATCAAGGTTAAGACCTATCAGCTAAGCTTAAATCTACAATATTGGTAGATGGGTCCTGTGTTGACACTTAATGATTCTGCTGCCCCATTAAGGACTCTTAAGCATATGAAACAATCAAGTATTGAACCCAACAAACCATCAGTGAGGATGGTTGCATTAATTTAAACACATTCTCTAAGAATTCTGAAACAGAAGGAGTCTCTTCAAATTAGCTAAATGAGGACAGGCCTTGGCTGTGGATTGCACATTGCCCACAAGCTGCTGGAAAACCTTTGAGAGGGTTCTATCTGTGAATGTGGCAGAAGATTGTGACCAGGCAAAAGTATGAGGGTGGTTTCCTTGGCATGTCTTCTAGCCCATCTCAACCTCCACAAAAAATCCTCTTCTGCCCTATCCCTTCTTTTTGTTCTTGCTACAGTTCTAGTTCAGTTCAGAGAGGGTGTCATGCCAAACTGGGTGATTCTTAGTGAAGGGGAAGTCTTTAATTATGGTCAAGGAAAGAGCTGCCACACACACATACCCCCATTAAAACTTTAGAAAACCTAGGTTCTGAGCGTCAGCTGTGCCAGCAACTCACTGGGACCTTTAAGCACTTCACTTTCTGTCTTGCCATTCATTTCCTCACCTGTCAAAATGAGGCAAGCTCTGAAGTACCTTCCAGCGCCAATATTTCGAGAAACTAATCTCAGCCAAACATTAGGGATGCCATATGTCCAATAAAAGAACTCCGTAAGCTCATAGCCCACGTTCCAGTTTTCTCCATCTGCCCAGCTTCTTCCTATACAGAACTGACCCATACAGGGTTGGCAGCAGTAACCCAAGAAAGCAAACACAAGAGATCTGTGCTGGGACCAAAGTAGGGGTGAATGTGGAAGGGTGTAGGAAAGCAAATGCAAAAAGAGGTAAGAGTTCCTTGCTTCATCATAAACAGCTTGTGGATGGCACTGAGAATTGAGCACTCCATGACTCCTATTCTCTCCATCTATGACTCTGTATTTCAAAGTACCAAGTAAATTCAGTGGTGCTACCCTCAAATGGTTAATGTGAAGGACCATACTACCTCTACACTTAGATGTATGGTCTGGACATAGATGCCTCGTGAGCTTGCAATCACCAAGGATGTGAGGAGTTGCCTTCTTGTGGTTTTTCAGCTCTGTTCTACTTGCTTTATACCTAAGAGACATGAGACTGTTGGGCTAGACAGGGCTCCTATCTCTTAGAAGTTATGAGCCATAGAGGGGTGGTTCCTAAGAAGTCCTGATGCATTAGCACCATCCCCTGGTCATGTTAGTCTACAGCTTCCACATTCACCATGGGCTAAATTTTAGTTGGATGAAATTACCTGAGCTCCAGAGCAAAGGGAAATTTGCCTTTTCTATCCAAGGGAATAACTGGAAAAGGATTGGTATTGTGATGGATGAGGGAGAAGCATGGCAGAGTGGACACAACATTGCATCTGGGAACCTGAGTCCCAATATCAGCACGTGTGTGACTCTGGGCAAGTCACTTCTCCTCCTGACTCTGGTTTTCTCATCTCTAACGTAGGGTTGCATTAGATAATCCTTAAGATCTAAATACTAGGAGTATTTTAAGGGGACAAAATCCTGTAATGGGGCTCTACAGTTCTCATTTGCCATCTTTATTTGCTTGAAGCATATAGCATAACCCTAAGCATAAATAATGACTGATATTTGAGTGAGCACATTACAGTTTGCATGTCTCCTTGGGTCCTCACAAAAGCCCTGGAAAAGAGGCATTTTTATCCTCATTTTTATTGAAGTCTGAGTTTAATTGGCTTGCTTATTGTCACACAGTGGATTTGGAACTCCGGTTTCTATTAACTCCAAGCCAATGTCCCTTCAGCCAGATAACCTCCTTTCTCTTGATTATTAGCAAATGAAAGTATGTCAGAGAGGGAGGAGTCAGAGAAAGGAGCAAGTAAACAGGGCTTTGGGGGAGGAATGGACCCTCTACCCTGCTTCCTGATCTACTGTCCTGTTGCTTGGAGAACAGCCACACTCCCATCCCCACCCCAGTGCTGGGACCCCACTCCCTTCTTTTGTGCTCCATTCGTGAAGACTGCTCTCCCAATGTCTGCCAACTTTTCCAGCTGTCTGAATTTAAATTTAGTTATCTCTTGAACCATCAGTTCTCTGCTAGACTCTCTGTGCCTTTCAGGATGACAAACTGCCTACCTAAGTAAGGTCCCTATGTTAATGAAAGACAAGGAGTCTGCCTTGGATAATGTCTTTATAATGAACAAAAGAATAGTGATAATGGCGGAAAATTCAGGAGAGGTGTAAAGTTACCTAGAAATAGTGCTACAACTGCCTACTTTGCCATCAACTGCTGTGAGGCCCTTGTGTGACCTGTGAAAACAATAGACGTCAGAACTCAATGAAGCTGCTTCAGTGGGAGATTATACATGCATCCCTTCCTGAGTCCCAATCAAGATTAGGTGCTAAACCTTAATCTTATAGGGATTAGACCATTCTCTGGGATAGAATAAGCAAAGCCAAATCCTCACAGATACAAAATAAGGCCAGTGGTAATGGGGACACAAAGCTGTCTTCAATAGCTGAAAGCCTGTCACATAGAAGAGTGCTTGCTTTGTGTGACTCCAGAAGGCAAGCCCAGGACCAACTAGTGGTGGCAGCAGGCTGCTGTCGGGGGGCTCAATTCAAGGACTTTCTAATAAGGAGAACTGTCCTCCCTCACAAAGAAATATAACACGCAGCTTCATGACAGTCATTGCAGGCATTCAAATTAAGGTTGAATGACAAACCTGTTTTGAATAGCAGAAAGGAAATTCCTGCAATGGGGGGGAGGTTGGACTAGAAAACTGAAGTCTCTTCCACATATGAAATTCTATGACTAAACTATTAACTGCTCCAAGGCTTGTGGGTTTCCCAAAGCCATCACTTTGCATTGGGGAAAACTAATTCTTAACCCTAAGCATACAATGCCGCAGTGCTCAGTCTTCTTCTGATTCTGCATCTCTTTACATCAGAGAATCGCAGTAGAAGGCATATCCTAACAAAAACTACAAACATGTAGATCTCATCAACAAGGATGAAGGCGGAGTTTTGCAGTAATATGTGTAAAGGTGGCAATGTTTCTATTTCCACCTAGATTGCTATCTATGTTCCAAGTGCAAGCTGGCCTTCCTCCTAGAACAGAAGACAAAGGGCATAGGGGAAGACCTGTCAACTCTTGAAATAAAAGAAAATGAGATTCTCCTTTTAGACACACACACATGCAAAAATATGCATCTATGTATGTGTGTGCATTTCTCTGTGTCTGTCTGTTGTTCCCACCCACCCACCCCTACACACACACCTGTCTCAGGAAAGTGGAGGATGGAAGGCTATTACACAGAGGAGCAGGAGAAGGAGCAGTGAACACTTAAGAGAGAAAAAATGAGCATGAGGATCTTCCCAAGGAGAAGCTGGATATCGTGAAGAAGAAGCACATGCTGATACTCTCACAGCATTTCTGACCCACAGAGGGGTTGTAACCCACAGTTTTAAGAAGTGCTGAAGGGGTTGGGAGTGGAAAAAAAGTTTTAAGAAGCCCTGCACAGGTGCTGTCAGCTGAAGGATGACCTTGTAAGGGTCAGAGAAGTCAAGGCAAATAATGCTGCTAGGCAGGCACTGAGGAGGTTATTTGCTGGCCTGATCATAAGAAAGACCTACTATCTTCCCAGAGCCATGTATCCTAAATGGAACAGAGAATTTGTTCCCAATACTTGTTCAAGCTATTTCTGGTAATTCACTTGGGAACATACGCTACTTCCAAAAGTAACCTAGCAAGCACTGTTAAAGACCATGTGGTTACTGGCAAGAAAATGAAAATCTTACTAGCACAGATGTTGTTTTATCACTACTATCCACAGAAGCACAAGGGATTCAGAAATGAAAGGGAGATTTTGGAAGTGCACAGCTGGCTACAAAGATGGCATCTGAGAATGGGATTTGGATTTCTGGACCATGGTTTAAAACATGAGAGTAACAGTCTCCTAGACAAGAGTGGAGCACAGCTAACAAGAACTGGGAAGAATACATTTGCCCAAAGGCAAAACTGCCTGTGTATATCCCTAAAACTCGTCACAATGGAGAATAGTTACAACATGGAACTAACAGCAGAAATGCTCACAGGAGACAAAATCCTAGAGAGGAGTCAGGATGAAGGGGAATTAAACATAAAACTTTTGGCCTCAGATGATGATACATAAATGCACGAAGTACAAAGAGTGACAAGGTAAAGTGAACAAAGGAATCAAATTCAACCTCTTCGATCGATGACTGAAACATGACTAGAAAATGGCTTTAACTCTGCCTTATTCAAAGTAAACAGGATTGTTGTTTAAGTGAAAGGGAACAGCCATGTCTATAAAAATGTTAACATTAGAAAGTCCAGGGACCAGAAGACAGAAGCACGGTGAACATTTGGGTCTGCCCACAGAGTGAATTACAAACCACCCTGAAAGAGAGAAAATCAATGTGGATCCAGGTCAGCACATCTCAACTCTGGCACAAAAGTATGATAGGACAGTAGTAGTGAGAGGCTTCAGTTACCTGGACATCTGCCTGGGGTTTTCTGTCAGACGCAACTAATAATTTCATAACTTTCCTTAATGATAATTTCATCCTTCAGAAGACTGAGAAACCAATAAAAGCAAATTCTGCTCTGCACCTGATTCTTAGGAATAAGAAGGGAACTGGATGTTGGACAGGAAATGAATGGAAACCTTGAGAAATGAAGACAATTCCACTGGAGAACTGGTAAAAAAAAGAAGAAACGCTAGACATTGTCTAAAGCAGACCTACATTCCAAAGCATTCTGAAAGTTCAGTGGAATCTTATACCCTGAAACTCCACAGAGAAGTCAGCCCAGGAGGTCTGTGCCGACAAGCCCTAAAGGAATTCTGAAGACCCAGAGAAACAATCACAACAAGGGGCAAACAGAAGGCAAGACTTATGTGGCTGCACAAGTATCTATCCCATTCACCAATTTAAACACTAAAAAGCTATAAGCACAGACAGGTAACACAGGATGAATATAAAAGAATGGCGTAACTAACGCACAAAAGGTAGATGTCCATAAACTGGGGAATAACTAAACAGTGGTACATGTAATGGGCCATTAATGAACTGATACAAACTGAAACAGAGAACCAAGAAAGTAGTACATACGATGACTAGAAAGGAAAAATTAAAACAACCTTGTGGAATTAAAATAACCAAATATGGACCTGAAGAAGTAAGAATGTACCTCTCTCCCTCACGCACCATGGGTAGGGGTCGATAGTGTGAAACTCTATATTGGTTAATGTGTTTGGGTAGTTTTCCTGAACTGTTTCCTTTTTACTCTTTATCATTAGGAATGGTTCTCTGAGATGGGGAAGGGAAAGACTATGTCAGAAAATGAAAGTGCTGGAAAAATAAATGAAACTGCTAGCAATAACAATTTAAAACAAGCAAACAAAGCCAGGAATGAACTGAATCTGGTCGGACAAGCTGAGGATAACAAACAGGGCAATGTTGGGGAGAAGGGGAGGATCAAAGAGGAGAAAGAACTGCTACTAGGGGTGGATGGCATGATGGTAACAAACAAGAGGGAGGAAGCTGCACAGACCCTATTTTGCATCTGTTTTCTATGCCAAGAAGAAAGATCTTTGGTCTGCAAAGAACAGAATGAAAACAGCTAACAGGAGCTGATACCCAACATCAAAGTGAAGGCCTAACCGCTGCTTCTGAGGCAAATCACCCAGCCTAGACAAACTACATCTTAGAGAGCTTAAAGAAGTGGCAGGTGTGATTACTGAGTCATTGTTAGTGTTTGAAAAGTTACAGAAAATTGGAGAGGTACCAACAGGAAAGGGAAAGAAGGGAATCTGAAAACTGTAGGCCAGTGAGACTGATTTTGTTAACTGGCAAAATTCTAGAAGATTATCATTAAAAGGATAGTTAGTAAACATCTGGAAAAGGGGTTCACAATGAGCTGGGGTGATTTCAGCCGAGAAAAGGTCATGTTGGTCTTATTTCCTTTTTTTGAGAGGGTCACTAGACTAGTAGTAAGTCGGGGAAATACTATATAATTTGCCTAAATTTTAGCAAAGCATGTGATACAGTCTTTAACACTATTCTCAGGAAAAAACAGAGCTATGTGGGCTAAATGATTGTTATAATTAGGTGGATTTAGAACTGGTTGAATGGCCAGACCCAAGGAGCAGTTATTAATAGTTCAACGTAATCTTGGACAAGTACGGATGAAGGGCCGCAGGGATCTATGTGTGGCTCCAAATTACAAAAGATTTTTCTCAATGACATGGGAAAAAAACCATAAAAAAACATGCTTATCAAATCTGTAGATGGAAAAACCTGAGAGGTCCAGCTAACAAAATGCCTGATAGTTTTTTGTTTTTTTAATCTCCAAAGGTGAAACATTAAGTTAAACTGAAAATGATAACATTTACCGGAATAAATGAAAAGTCTTGCGCTTGAGTTAGAGAAGCATGGCCATCCAGCAGTTCATCTGGAAATGCCATGTGGGTTTTAACAGCCTAAAAGCTAAATATGAGTCAGCAGTGGAATGTTGTGGACAAGAAATCTTTTTTGTTTGCCTTTTTATCAATCACTGTTCTTTAAGGGGAATTAGAACAGAAATAAGCTTATATATATAAAATTACACCATGGCATTTTATTATTGCATCCAAATGAATGCTTATTCATCTTATTCATCTCTGTGCTACTGTTTTTTACATATTCCAATTAAAAAGCCCTCTGAGTGAGGACTTTCACATATTTCCATTACTGAGATAAGCTTGGTAGACAAGAAATCTAATGCAACATTACGCTGCCTTAAGAGACAGTGTTCAGTAAGTGATGGTCCCACTGTCCTCTGCCCTGATCAGACCAGGAATACTGCATTCATTTATGAGTACCAAAGTTTAGGAAAGGCAATGATAACTTGAAGAGGAGCATTCAAAATAATTAAGGGCCTAAATTCTTGCCATACCCAATTCAGATGAAAGATATAGATGAAGAAAAGGCTGGGAGGCAAGGGAGACACAACAAGAATTTGAAAGACTGTCCACTGGAAGAGGTGTATTTATATACATTCTCCTTAGCCTCACAAAGGCAAAACTAGGAGAACTGGGTAGAAGTTGCCGAAGGAGCAAATTTTAACCAGAAAACAAAGTTCTTAATAATGCTATCCCAAAGCAGAGCAGGCTATTTGAGGAATCAGTGGATTACCCATCACTTGAGATCTTTGAAAAAAGGCAGAAGACCATTTGCTGGGTATATTGTAGAATAAATCCTCCTGAGGGTACAGGTTGGACTCAGTGTCCTCTCAAGTCCCTTCCAATTCGTAGAATATGTGATTTCTCTATTTGGAACAGCTGAGGAACAAGTGCCTGGCACAGAATACCACTCAAGACCCCAAGTCCTGATCTGCTCTCACCCACTATGCTCCGCACACCCACATGGACCCTTTCTAGGAAGAGTTGTGCTGCCAGAGGACCTCGAAAACCAGATATAATTGGGGTTGCCAAGTGGGTACATCCACCTACCTTTGCCCACCATATTCCTGTTTAGTCTTGGAAGTCACTTATGACTATCTATTATCCACAAAATAACTCAGTATCATGCCAGACTGGCAAGATATTTGCCCAAACCAAGTCAGGCCACAGATAAGAGGCCTAACGTGATCCTGTACACATTCCTCAGCATACCCCCCACCCAGGAACACTGCCTGGAAGATCAAACTTGCATCAGCAGAGATTTAGAGGTTCCCAAGAGTTAAGTTTTAATTTAAGGGCTTTCAGATCTGCTGCCTCCCGCCAGGGTTTTCCGTATGCTAACCCTACTAGGTACTATTTGTGGAAAGAGAAGCTAATTTTGTCAGCTTTTAAAACAACAACATAAGCATTTTATTTCCATTAAGCATCTTAGTATCACAATGGAATGATGAGAAAACAATAACAAAAACAGAAGTCTTTCTAATCTCTGCAAACAGCAGAGATGTAAAGGGGGAGGGAAGGGAGGAAGGGAAGGGTAGGACAGGAGAGAACAGGGAGTGACAGAAGTGCCAGAACAGTTCTGATGTCACATTTCTCCTTCGACAGCCTTGGGAGGAGGGAGCAGGTGCAAGAAGGCGGAATGATGCGAAGGTACAAATGTCTTAAGTTGTCTTTGGCGTTTCTGCCTCATGATTGATATACACATGATCTGCACAGACCACCCACTGAAATCTCTGGACATCACAGAAAGTGCTAAGACCCTAATACCTGACAAGACTCTCCGTCCTCTCCAAATGCCCTGGTAACTACAACTGGTGTGAAGACACATCCTGAAGACAGTGCTGGTGAGTCACCTGGGACTGAGGCAGGAACAAAGGGTGGGGATGGGAAGTTAGGTTGTAGATGGAGCCCAGGGTGCAAATTCACCAACATGTGTCCATGGTGTGCCCCGAAGAGGTCTGAGAGAAGGGAGGTGGAGGTGGTGGTGGCAGCAGCGGCAGAAGTACAGATCTGTTGGGACAGTAAACAGAATAAGGGTCCAGTGCACACACTATAGCTTCACTGTGCCAGGGGGCAAACTGTCGTTGCAAAGTCTGTAGTAGCGCAGGTCATTTACCAGTCGGTGCACATTCTGAGTGAATGACGGCAGGTCCTGAAAGACAGAAAGACACAGCTATAGCAACCAAGACGCCTGTAAGGATAAGCCCCACTGACTCAAAAAAGGACCTGGTTTTTAACTCTAGCTAGGGCTCCCTCCCTGCTGTCAATCTCTATACCCACACTGCTGTTCCCTGTGTGGTCTTGGGACAGCCCAAGATCTGTTAAAAGACATTTTGAATCAAGAGGGATCAAAAGCTTTGTCTAAAGTTCTCAGTCCACCTTCTGTGAAAAATAAAATATCTTAGTCATCAAAATGCAATAAATATTAAATCTGAAATTTAATCTATAATTCTTGGTTGAGTCAGTACAAGTTTCCAAACATTACCTCTCCAAACATAAGCTGCTCATTACAAAAGCAAAGTGAGTTGATAAATGGGAGTGAGGCTTCTTCAGGTAAAATGGGGCACCAGTTTGGAATTTTAACAACTCAATTCACTGTTGTCACAAAAGAAACCAGCTATATAAAAACATAACCAAAAAAAAAAATCAACTTTCCTGAAGAAAGCATCTCTCTTTCCACCTACCTCAGTCTCCCCACCTCACTAAAAGTCAAGTCCCTACATAGCCTTACCTTACTAGTTCCTCCCAAAGAGCTAATTTTGTCAGCTAATGAGCAGCTCCTTCCTGAGATAATAGACAAAGCTTTTTTAAAGTCAATTTTATCAATATAGATGGTAGAATGAATATTGATAACCAAAAAATTAAACACACAGATGCAGGCACACACGCATGCATGCGTGTGAGCACAAAATTAACACACAAGAGTCACAGAACTCAAGTTGGAAGGTTATCTAATGCAACCTTTTCAACCCATGCAAGATTACCTCTAACTTCTGCTGGGTAGAGAACATGCTTAGAAGCTACACTTAAGCGTTAAAGCTAAAAGGACCAACTGCTCAGGGCTTCCTTTGCTGACTGACCCTCAAGAGAAAGGGCTTGGGAGTTTATTGAATTTAAAAGAGAAAGAGAAAGAAAACAGCACTGGAAAGTGACCATCAACAGCTGATGTCATTCAGACTTTGTAAGGGAAAACTCCAGGGGACTCACAGCATCGTTCACCCCACAAATGTACCTGACAACACTCCGCTCTGATTCCCCCCTTTATTTTCACCCAAGAGCTTCCGTTTACTCCCACAAGCTAAGAATTACTGCCACACCACCTGACTTGTAGGGACTTAGATCCCCACTGACTGTCCTTGTCCAGGGTCTATTATCATCACTGCTGATTCCTTCTCAGCTGAGGCTTCCCCTGAACAACCTAGGTAGTGCAGATCAAAGAACATGGAATTTGGAGTTAAGAGGAGGAAGCCCAGTTCCGCTACTTACCATCTGTGTGACCTTAAGCAGGTCACTTACTAACTTCTCTGAGCCTTAGCCTCCTCATCTGCAAAATGAGGGTGTTGGATCAGATGATCTCATAGGTCCCCTTCCAACTCTAAATCTGTCATCTTATGCCCAGTAGCCATAGAGAAGATAACCAAAGGAAACAGGTGTGGTGGACTGGGTTTTGCATCATAATGAAAAATAAGGTCTATTCTCAACAGAAGTACTGAAGCCTGTGTGAGAGGCTTGAGCAACAGTTCAAAGCTGTTATGATAAAACTGCCAGTTCTCAAAAACTACAGATATGATCCCCTTAACTATATGTCTATTAAGACAACTGAGCAAAGAAAGCATGGGATGCAGCCTACAGGAATCTCTATAAGAAAACTGGCTGTTCTTCAAAAGTAATAGTGAGGTTGTCCCCTGTGCTGGCTGCCAATCAAGCATCTTTTTACTGACTCCCACTGGCTCAGAATGCTGATGACCATTTTGAGACTTCTGAAATCAGTTGGAAAGTAAGGAGGGGAAAAGCCAAAGGTCAAAATTCCCTTATAATTTTTTCCAATAACTAGAGAAGCCTCATGTCATTTGTGGCACATTATCATTCAACCATTTTCTAGGCCCATTAAGGCAAGAAACACATTTTGATGATTGATTTTGCCATCAAGTATTCAGAGGACATCTACTGACTTCAACATATGCTCAAATAGGGCAGAAACCTCTTTGAAATATTCTTTTTCTAAGTCTTGTATCCCTGTCTGAGCCATCTCTAACCAAAAAAAAAGAAAGAAAGAAAGAAAGAAAGAAAAGGAAAGGAAAAAGATAGGAAACTGGAACACTGAAAATTAATGCCAGTAGGGTGAATTCCAAAGGCCTCAGTGAGACAGAGCAGAAGGTATCACGTGCTCTCTATGACAAAGAAGAAAAGAGGATCTAAGGGGTAAAGAAAAAAATGTGAAATATATATAAAACTCAAGGAAAAGTAAGAATAAACTTAACCAAAAGATACAGAAAAACGTCAAGGTTAAGAGCAGAGTGTAAGTCAAATAGCCAGAGAACTCAGAGAAACCTCAAAAGGCTGTGGGAATAAAGGAAGCCAAATACTGGGAGGGGGCACAGTGGTAATTTCCTATGTACTAAGAATATGTACTCTTTATATCTAACAAGACATTAAGAGGAAAGAAGGAAATTCTATTTCTTTATTATATAGGGAAAGAGAGATAAAAACAGACTGCAATGAAGCAACCAAGGCTTTCCCACAAGAGATCAATAATTATGACCAGATAACTAAAGCCAGTCTTCCCAAGGAGGACAAGCTGGAAGTGAGGATAACAATGAGGACAACAATAGTTGGTACGTCCACTGGCCAGAGGCCCGGTTAGCTTGACATGCAGCCTGTGCTGCCAACAAGCAGGGAACTGCAATCTGTTTCCAGCTCTAACTTTCCTTTGGCTACTGTCACAATGAAAGGGCTACAGGAACTGCACAAGACACCTGCCTGGACCTCCTCTTCTTTCTTCAATGGCTCCAGTTCAGAAACAGTCAGGCAACTGGCAAAGGAGGCAGGCAAATACTTCTTTGACCTGCATGGCTACATTAGTTAATACTGTGAAGAATACTGGGAAGACTGATAAAGAACCCTAAGCAAAAGCCAGGATAAGAAACTAATCAGCTAATTTTTAATACCTGGAGAAATATATAACTAATCAAGTATTCAATTTTCATATGTTTTGATGACCATAGGGTCTGGAGTAAAAAGCATAACATTAAGTAACACCAATTTTATCAGATTAAATAAATGTACACCTACAACATTTCTGGGAGAGATACAGGCTAGATGATCATTTCAGCTTCAGCCAAGTTTTTATACTGATCCTATAAGACATGTTTGTTGTTCAGATAGAAAAATGAAGATAGCATTTATTAAGCAATAAATATGTGCCAGGCACTGTGCTAACAGCAGCACAGTGTTTCCTGCTAAGAATAAAGCCACTTCCAAGTAAAGAGTTGTGGAAGTTCAGGAAGTGACCACCACTAGTCAATGGGCTTTCCCCCTAATGTACACTCCAAATTGGTTAGCTGAGCTAGGGCAGAAACACTTCCTTCCTCAAAGCCAAAGCAAAAGAAAAAGAGAAGTCAAACTAAATACATGAGACTCTAAGAAAATCTATTAGGTTCTACATGAATCACTGGCAAGCTAAGTGTTAGTACAAGCTAACTATTCCGTCCTTACCATCCCTGGAACTGGAGTAACACAACCTCCCTCTGATGAACTGGTGCCTCTGGCCATGAGGTTGCCCAAACCCGCCCTTCCCTGTGGCCTGGCCTCTCTGTCCTCTCACCCGATCCATTTTGAAATTCCTCCCCAGAACATTTTTCTGGTTGGAATCCACACCATCACAGTTAGCCAGAAACTCTGGGAGGAAGGCTGCATAGAAGCTGTCAAAGTCAACTGAAGCCATGTTGTAAATGGCAATTCCTATTTCTTCTTGCAGCAGGTCATGTGACTTGTGGACCAGGACTTGAAGCAGCACATTCACAAACTGAAACAACATGGTGGTCCGAAAGATCTTCTGCAGACAGAAAAAATGACAGTTTTCAACATACAGGGCCACAATCAGCACCAGGAAACCTCTACTTCTTAGTCTCCCCAAGCAGGTAGGCCAATGCCAAGCAAGTACTTTCTCAAATACTCAAGAAATCACTAATCTAAGAAAATGGACTCCCAAAGCTGTACCCAACCCAAAGAAAGCATTTCTGGAGGAGGAGCAGAACTTACTTTATGATACAACTTCTGCTTGGTGTTCAGAGTCTCCAGGTAGAAGAGATTTTGTTTAAATAAGTGGATATCAGGCTGGAGAAAAGATTGTCCAAAAGCCTGGGAAATATAATGGACTTTTATAGAAACAGAAGTAAACATCTCAAGAACAGATTGAAACCATTTTGAAGGAGTTTGTTTAAACCTCACAAGAGAGCTGAAGAGTATGTAGTATTCTTGTTAAATCTAACTGTATAACTGTAACTTTCTGGCCACTCTATACCATCCTCTCAGCTCCAACTTCTCAATATTTCTCACATCTTAATTTTGGTATTAAACTACCCCCCTTCAGGCAAACATATTAACATTTTTTAAAAATGTATCTATGTTAAATTTCCCTTGTAGAGCATAAGCTACTTGAGGACAAGAACTATTTCTTTTTTTCTCTTTGTATACCTAGAATAGAGCCTTGGAATAGAGGCTTGCAAAAAAGTAATGACTTAATAAATTCATGATGAATTAAATTGGACTTGTTAAAATAGAATACAATCACTTAGTCTATTTAAATAAATCAGAAAACCTTTATGTTGTACTCAATGAATGCAGCTCTCCTCAGACTGCATGCTTTAGTCTGTTATGAATAGTCTTCACAGCTCGTCATTAGGCCAGGCTTACAATTCCTCATAATTTCTTGGCTATGGAAGTGGTAGAAATAGTTTGGCACACCCTCCCCCGCCATAATGATTATGCATTAAGGGTTACTCTTTGATGGGAAAGGAAAGCTAATGTGGGGATTTCATCTTAGTTGATGTAAGAACAGACAATACAGGGACTTCCTAGGGCAGGGGTGAGGAACCTATGGTCTGGATCTCAAAGTCACATGTGGCCTTCTAGGTCCTTGGGTGTTGCCTTTCATTTACAAAACAAATTCTTTTATTAAAGCCTCTGGGAATGGGATATTGTGAATCTTGTTAAAGAGATGAACTCTGTAATACAGGCCAGCAGGGCTGAAGATACTCTCAGGAAAAGGAGTGGCAAGAGGTGGGAGTAGGTTGCGAAGAGACTCATTAAACAATAAAAGAACTTTTAGCAAATCTTGTAAACTTTTCTGTCTCCTTGCTATCTCCTGGGAAGAGATAATTACAAAAAGACAGGCAAGGACTTATGACAAATCTTTTGCGGTTCATAACAAGTTAACTTGTAACTGCAAACTAATTCAGAAGAAAAGTCAGTTCAATTATAAAATACAGCATAAAATTAGTTAAATTCATACAGTAAAAACTACAAGTAATATTAATTTTTCTATTTTCAAATATCAATAAAAACAGCAACAAAAACAGAAATTAAATTAGACTCATGCTACTGGTTCACACTACAAGGTAGCTGTCAGACCAGGGGTTACTCACCTGGAGTCCATGAACTTTTTTTTTTAATATATATTTTGATAACTATTTCAGTATAATTGGTTTCCTTCACAACACTATCTAGTTTATGAATTTTAAAACATTATTCTAAGAAGAGGTCCACAGGTTCCAATAGAATCTATGGCACAAAAAACTAACTCATAACTTTCTAACTCTTGTGCTATACTGAAGTGATCAACTGTAAGGGCTTTCAAATTACCTGCATGATGGCACTGAATTGTACTTCATTTTCCATCTGCTCTTCTGCAATTCCTCTATGGACACTGGCCAGGACACTGGATTTGAAGAAATACCTCCAGTTGTGATGGAGAATCCGGAAAAGCAGTTCAAACAATTCGGCCTTCACATCAGGAGAGGGACGCTGAGAAACACAGAAATGCCCTTAAATTCTCTAGCTAAGAGGGAAACTATTCATATCAAAGGCTACTGAATTGTCTGTTTACAGTAAGATCACAGTTCCTAAGAGATGTTTTGTGTGTGGTAAAAAGAAGAAAAAAAAACTCTACTTGAATCCTCAGCTGAAATCAATTAGCAAATACTTCAGCTTAATCATAGGTCAAATCTGGGCTAGGATTTGAGAGCCAGTTTAGAACTTTCCTTCTGAAGGAGTTGGCAGCAAACTCAACTTAGAAATAATACTTGGTCGTGTTCATATAGTATTTTGCTTTTCTCACAAAAGCCATGTTAGGCTGATAAACCTTTAAAACTTATTTTTATGAAATAAAAATTTACATTTGAGGACATGAAAGTCCAGACAGGTTAGATGACTTGGCCAAGGAACTAGAAAAATATCAAAGAGGGAGCTCAGGCTCAAGTGTACTATTCCTAACTCTACTATCCTACAGTGCTACTCAAGAGGCAGAAATGACAGCTATTAATTGATTTTTCTGCTTCAAAAATTACATTTAACATTCTTACTAAATGCTGTTGCCTCTTTTCCCTTCTCTAGAACAGAAATACCTACCTAAGGAAGCTTTTTGGCCTTATGGAATCTAAGTTATGGAACCAGGCCATTACTTTTATTGAATGAACACAGTCCTGCCCTCCACAGAGTAGAGAAAGGTTTCAGGAACACACACAAGGGCTTGAGAGTCCCCAGGAAAGTCAGTGCAGACACTTTGGAAAGAGGAATCAAGCTCCTCTTGGTGTGGGAAGCCACTCTAATAACATTAGTCAGGTTTTAAGGACTGATTAGATCAGGACTGATCTAATTAACAGACAGGACTGATTAGATCCCAGGGATAAAAAAGAAAGGCCCAGATATCATATCTCATAACATAATAAGCACAAGTGAATCTTCATCTCCTACTATACTTAAGGCACTCAAGGTAGAACATGCTCTCTCCTACAGCGAGAGGGCATAACGATAATGTCCACAGTAACCTAGACACACACACACACACACACACACACACACACACACACACACACACACACACTGCAGTCACAGCTCCTTTCTCAATAAGCTGCCCTATCCCTACACCTTACCTTGAGTCCATATTATCTAGTCTCTAGTAAAGCAATATTCCAACATAATGGAATATTTGGGATCTTACAAGTAGGTCTCTGAGGGATTCACATTAATCTATTAAAGCTCAACGAAATCACAGGGCAGAGGCTGGGAATTCTAGGATTATATTGGCTTTAACCTACTACGCTGTCTTAAGGAATAATTATAGACTTGTGCATGAAAAATATGCACACAATAAATGCCTCCAAAATTTTAAGTCAGCAAAACAGTAGAGGTAGCACAAGTTGGTAACTAAAGCTATTAAAATAAAATCTTTCCCAACAATTACCACTGACCCATCCTTCTCTTTTTCTACAAAAGTTAAAATAAATATATTACTCTGTAACTGATAATTTTCTAATGAATCCTTTCCAGTAGTTAGAGAAACTTTCAAGACAGGTTTCTCCAGAAACATGAAGAAGGGGTGGTAGGAAGAAAGACCTTTAAGCACTTGGTCTAAAAACTTAAACAAGGTGTCTCTCCACCACCCCTACCAGCAAGGGGGTCCTTTAGACTGTCTGCTCCCAGGCCCTTACCTCAGCTATGATGGGGCAGACCTGCTCCATGCACAGTGAGATGATGCTTGGAAGGAAAGGCTTGAATACTTGGCCAGGTTCTTGCACTACCACCTGGAGGATCTTCAGAAATTTCTCAACAACCCGACAGCCAGTACTCCCTTCATGGAGGATACTTTCAGCTAACTGTTCTCTAAAGAAATGGGGGGGGGAGGGGGTAAAGGGGGAGGAAAATACAATGAAACATGAGAAATTCTTATGGCACAAGCCAACGCAATTCCCAAAGCAGCAAGCAGAAGAATTAAAAATTTCTAATATATTGAGTTACTTGTTATCAATTCAAACATTTTTATGGGGCTTGAAGCAGTCACATAAACATATAACTAATATAATTGCAATTACCTGGTAAACATGTTTAAAAAGGTCTGTATGATCTGTTCTGTAAAAGGCACACCCATCTGTACTCTAAGGCCTTGAAACAGGGTAAGGAAGAAACTCAGCATCTCGTCAGTCACATCTAATAAACACAAAATAAACCAATCAAAGGCAGGGAAAAAGTGGCAAACGTGAAGCCCCATGCTCAATAAACTCTGTTCTACAAACGCTATGAACAATTCTAAATTCTATGGCCATTTTCACTGAACTCCTTATGCTGAGAGGCATATCCACTGATGCTATTATAAGCAACACTGGGAAGAGGAGAAAGATTAAGAGCTGCTGGGGGAATAACTCTGGAACGGTCAATCCCTGCCTGAACATTCTTTGTAGGAAACGAAGCTCCTCTGGAAGCCAAACAAAATAGGCCATAAACAAGATTATATGGTTTCCAGTGCAGACTAGATCACAGTATATTCATACTGAGAGAAACAAGCATTTTTGTTAACATATGAAAGGGCTTTATCAATTTCCCTCTAGTCAAAAAATCTCTGAGTTTAGGGGATAAGTAGCTAACTGAATGCATGATTCATATTATAGGGACTGAACTTTAAAAAGAAATACTAGTTACATGTAATGACCTTCCTTTCCTGATGAGAAATTGCCTTATTTGATATATTTTTCCCCAGATAACATAAACTCTTTGCATATAGGAGATAGTCAACAACAAATATTTGCTGAGATATTCCTGAATTGTTTTCTTGTAATTCATATAGCATGCCAAAAAGATATGCAAACTAAGTCCACAGGGCTAGAGCACTTTATGCCAGTGAAACTAAAGAGACACTTGTTGTACATCATTTTAAAGATTGCCAAATTGTATAAAGCAGTTTTCCTCTCACAATGGATCCAAATTACTCTCATCTACCTCAGTCTCCCACGTTAGAGACAACAGGGACCGAAGAAAACTGAAGGTGACAGTGGTTCATGGAGAAAGAAGAGTCCCCATCTGACTCATTACCATGAAACATGACCAACCTAACTTGTTAGCTTCTATTTTCTCAGAACCAAATTCACCAAAGAGAAAATAATCATTTTGTGTGTTGATTCTCATTCCACTTAAACAAGCTAAAGCACTAACTTACTTGCCCTAACCCCATTTTCTTACTTAGCCCTCATTCTCATTAGCCCCATAAATCACTGAAAGCACTGGAGCTCATTCATACCTGACTGATGAATAAAAGCTGGAAAGAGGGCCAGTGAGACCTGAACAGATTCCTGCAGCGACTGATAGCAAATCTGTCGAGACTTTGTAGCTTCCCCAGAGATACTTTCCACGATATCTTCTAAGACACTAAGTGTCTGGTGGATAATCACTTTGGCTACAAATCAAGACCAAGTTACATGTCATGATGTGTTCCAAGGACAAAACAAGTAAGGAATATGGGGAAATGTAAACAGTTGAGTTATCAGGTATAACACTCACTCAGCAGCCTCTCTATGGGAACAAATCCAAGTCTTTATTGACTACATATGCACCTTGCAAACACATATCAAACACACACTCAACTGCGATCCATTTCTAAAAACTTACCTGCTAAGCTTCTTAGTAGCCTGTTCAGCTCATATGCCTCTTGAGCTCAACCCACACAAAATACAGTACACAAGAAAAACACCAAAATCACCCTTACGGAAGCCAAAACCCAGGTAACTACATGAATATAGTGGTAATCAAGTTAATTCAACAGACAAGATAGCTATTTTAGGCAAGAGTACAGTAAACATACACATAACGTTTTCTTTCAGATCTAGAAAACAGCATGGTCCAGAGGATAAGCATTGGCTCCAGAGTCAGAGGAACTATAGGGTCAAATCCTCTGTCTGGGGTTCTCAACCCATATGACCAGACAAATCATTTAATCTCTCTCCTTAACCCCCGAACCCTAGCTTCGTTATTTGCAAAATCAGAGTTGAACTAGATGACTTCTGTGGTCCTCTCCACCTCTACATCTACTACCTTCAATCCTGGACTCCAGGTGGATTCTTACATTCAGAGTAGATACCAGAAATAGATGATCTTACCTGATCCTGACCATCTGAACCTTTAAATTTAGCCTTTGCAAAGTAGATGTTATATAATTCAATAGCTAAAGAAAAAGGGTGAGAAAGGATAATCCCATGAACACTAATTAAGAAATTCATCTCCCTTAAGTTTATCAACTCTCTAGGTTTTTGACTGCTACGGATTCACAGATCCTCCTTATTCTGACAAGTGTGCAGAAAGCAGGTAAAATGGTGTGGGAGATAACTCTTCCACTAAACTAGCTGTGTGGATTCAGGGCAAATCCATTGATCTCTCTGGCAATCAGCTTCCTCATCCATAAAACACAGATACATCTGTTCTTGCACAGCCTCCAAGTCAATTGTATGGATCAAATGAACAGCAATACAAAAGTTTTCTGAAAATTGTAAGCGCTATATCACATCTCTATTGTTGTTATCCAGTAACCTAAAATACTTACTATCTTCCAGCTGCATCTTCCTCTGTGGGACAATGGCACTGGATTTCAGGTGGCGATAGTCTCGAGTCAGAGCTGAAATGAGGCTGGCATGGTTTGTTGAACGCATTGCCCACTGCTGCTCACTTTCTGGGAGGTTTGGCCATGGCAGCAGTAGAACATTGGAGAGGGCTCGGCATACCAACACCTGGGCCTAAGAAAGGCAACCATGGACAACTAATGTACAAAAAAGTATGGGAATCCACAAGCAGTGTTACACTGGCATCAGAGTCACACACATAGGATTTCAACAAGTAATGCAGATACATAAAGACTTCACCCCACTCCTGCTTCTTTGGAACTCCTCAAGCAAAAAAGTTTAACTACCATATTCCTGGATTAAATTATTACTTTTTCTAAGTGGATAACTATACACAATGTTGTTAGCAGATTTTCAAAGAAAATATCCTTTGAGTTCCTGGAGTTTGTAGCTAAAGATTCTTATCCCACTCCCCATCCCAAAATGTTCCAAGTTGTAATGATTTATTTCCCCCAATCTCAACTTTTGGATTGAGCCTTCTCATGAGCTAATAAGGGGACTTCTTGTCTGAAATCTATCAGTCTTAAAAATTAGACTATGCTGTACCACATAGGAAGTGCAAAATACTCTCATATTTGGAATCAAAATAACTGTTCCTGAAGGAGAATGATGCAAAATTTCTCTGTATGAGCCTGCTCCCAAATCAGAACTTTCTAAATAGCTTAGGTTAGGAATAAAAGTAGAATATGATCACCTTAGAAGTTCAACTCTAACAACCTGTAAAAAGTAATTGTTTAGTGGAAGATATGAAGGTAAATATTTATCTAAAGTTAAGGACAATCCAGCCAAAGAATTTATCTCAACTCTTACCTTATCCACAAGCGGCTGAGCAGAGGTATCTGTGATTCTGTTGAATACTTTCTGAACTGCTGGGATGCTGATGAGAAAGACTGGCCGCACTGTAGTGGCTAATGAGACCAGTAAATGGCACGCAGACAAGAGTAACTTCTCTTGTACCTGAGAAAAAATGACAACACCCAATAATTCCATTTATCAGAACTGTATACAGGGCAGGATGTTAAAAAGAGGCACTGTAAGCTCTTCCCTGAACTGAATTTCAATTATAATGTTGCCACACCACAACTCTCAAATCACAAGAAATTCTTCCTCTGTGATTTCTCTTAGATTCCATCCTTCCTCACTATTTTCACAGACTTCACATCTAGACTACTTCAGTAGTCTCTGCCATGAATTTTTGCCTGTTGGAATTCACCCTGAACATAATAACCAGGCTATTTTTTAATCATCTTTTTTTTCTCTTGCTCCCTATAAGCTTTAAAATAAAATATAAACACCCAGTTGTCTCAATCACGCACCAAATTTTCACTCTACCTTACCTCTTGACGCTTCTCATCAAAACCCCTCTGTTGAAATGAAGCCATACCTTACAGTCCTCATCTTACTCTGTCTCCCTTTGGTCATGTTATCTTCCCAGCCTGCAATGACCGTCTCTACTTAGTGCACAGCCTCAAAGATGGGGTTCAAAATCCGCCTGTCCTCTAAGAAGTCTTCGCTTACTTACATCATCCAAGAATCACTCTCCAGGTTAATGTTTCAACAGAATTCATCTGTAATTTATAATTTATTACAAACTATTCATTCTTTTCTGATTCCTGTGCTTTCCCCACCCCTTATGCTCAAATCCATTCTCTGGGGTCTTTTTTAAAAACCTATCTCACAAAGCTTAGTACTTATAATGAATTTTATTCATAGTAAGCACTAGTTAAGTACCTGATAAATAACCTGAATGTGGCCTTCTTACATGTCCACAAAATAACAGGACAGACTGAAAATCAATTAACTATTGAATACCCACAAAGAAGCAAAAGACAGTCTCCAAATGCCATAATTACCATCACTGGGGGGAGAGGAGAAGTAATAAAACAAATACAATACAGTGATATGTTAAAAAAAACAAACCAGTAAGTCATTTTAGGGTAAGGCCCAACTAAGTGGCAAAGATAAATAATGAAGGAAATCTCATGCTTAGCTATGGTAGTAAGAAGAGGTCACATTTACATTCAGTTCAAATACTTAAAACACAATCTCAGAATTAGCAGGGATTTGAGACATCTAGTCCAAAAACTACCTTAAACATATATTTCCTTCACAATGTTTCCCATAATAATCATCTGAACTGAACATACACAACATCCAGAGGTAGCCTATTTAATTTCTGAACAGCTTTAACTGCTATGAGAGTTTCTCCTCTAGATTAAGCCAAAAATGCTCTCTGAAATGAGTCCTATACAGTTTAGCCTTCAGGACACACAAAACAAATCTAATCACAATTCCTCTTCCATATGACAATCCTTCAAATATAAGAAAGTAAACCAAAAGGACAGCATTTTTGTGACACTCCACCCTCCCAACCCCAGGTCTTCTCTTCTTCAGGCTAAACAATCTTAGTCACTTCAAATGATCCTTCCAATGGCATGCTTTCAAGATTTTTTTAACATCACCTTCTAGCTTAATGAGATTCTTCTTAAAATGTGGTATCTAAGACTTGGATACTTCCTAAGTATCCAAGAAGACCAGAAGAAGGTGAGTTCATCACGTTTTCCTTTATCTGGGAGACTATATATCTACTAATGCTGTCTAGTATCCACCATCACACTCATGATTCATATTGATCTTGCAATCTACTAAAATGCCCAGGGTTTTCATATAAATTGCCATCTAGCTATACTTTTCCTATCCAATTCTTGTTTAAGTGCAGGACTTTATATTTATCCCTACTAGATTTGATCTTTTAGATTCAGCCCACTGTTCCAATCTGGTGGGATCTTTTTGGATCCCGATTTTAAATTTATTTCTCACAGCATTGTGGTATCATGCTATTTCATCATTAAGTCCTTGGAAATGTAGAACAGAGCCAAAGACAATAGTCATCTACAGCACTTCACCAAAAACATGCCTTCAGGATGACCTTGATCCATTATTCAACACTCTGGGCCTGAAACTCTAACCACAGGCCCACAAAGTCCTGACATACAGACTTGCAAGGCCCTGGGGGACACAAAGATAAACTAAGACCCAGTTCTTGGTCTCAAGGAGTTTATAACCTAAAATTTCAAGATGGATACTGAAAGATGGATAAAACTTCAAAAGGCAAATAACAGAGAGATGGGAAAGAATTACAATTGTCAAGTTCCAGGATATTTTGAGGTAATAGGGACTACCATTTCTTAGCCCACAACAGGAGGAATGACAAGATCCTTCTGGTACCACCCAAGAAAGTATCATTCTGTTCACTCTATCTTTATGACTAACACTATACTCATTATTATCCAACTGGCACCCATTCATTTGGCTTAGTCTAAGGGGGCGCAAGGTGGGTGAGAGAAGCAGTTCTTAGCACATTCTCTATTATTTTTGTTGCTACTGGGATGCCATTACACAAATTCCTCAATCCCTCTACCAGCCTCAAACCAACAAAGAAGTTTTAAAAAGAGTTTAATAATTCCATAGGAAAAGACAGTCATTTCAAAGCATATTCTAAAAATAAAAACAATACAAATCAAGAATCCGGAAAGTCAAGAATAAAGTCCTTTTCTATAGTCATTAAATTCCAACACTGTTGACATTAAAAACAAATATTAATCAAAATCTTATCTCATTTTTCCCCACAGGCTTCATTTGCTTCTAGCACAGTTCCTAATACCATGTTTCAAGCCTTATGGTAACCACATTTTTATAGTGAAAAGGAGTCTTTTATCATACCTGTATGCACGAGTTTGTTTTTAAGAGAACATTCCCAATGCCAAAAGACTATTAACTGAACACTTCCCATCTGTGATTATACTTCCTTGATTATATTTTATCATGCTTTCCTTCAGCAGAAAAAACATTTACTGGATAAACAGGAATTCAGGAGCAGAAGTTCTGAGGACAATAAACCCAATTCCTTACATCCAGTTGTCAAATCCAATCAATAGGTATTTACTGGAAAATGTACAAAGCAAAACCAAACATAGGCACTTCCTACCTCTACTCCTTTTTTTAAAATACAACATGCTTTTGCAGAAACCTTAAATCACTCAAGATTAAACAATGACTGCAGGTAGATCATACTATCCAAACTGTGAACATACTGCCGCCTTTACCTGTTCAAACATTACCTGAGACTAGCAAAAGATGAGATGAGGCAACAAAAAGATATAAGCCTCACGAGGCAGTATAGTCTGCTTGTAGAAAGAACACCAGAGTAAGAAAGCCTGGTTTTCATCCTTGGTTCTCCCAAATACTAGCTTTGCTACCTTACTGGATTGTTTTGAAGCAAGTACCTATAAGTTATAAAATGTTACATACATAAACCTAAGTACTGCCCATATATCCGTGTCAAATGCGCAACAGGCACACACACAACACACAGGTGTTCAACATAAGCACTTACTGAAAATACTGGTCTTCTAGAAACGTTTTTGACCTATCCACATAGAAAGCGAATTTTAAAATAATTTTATTGACTCCCAACCCTGAGCCAAAACTGGCTCTCTGTGTTTCAATACCTTAGAACTAATAAGAGGTGTGACTGCTTCCATGGCAGTGGAGACCAGCGAGATGAACTGTTGTGGGTTCTGTCGATGAGCTTCACTATAAAATTGTGCTAACCAATGAGAATAAGCCTGGAGTGCGGCCAGGGACTGAGCATGACTGGGAAAAGAGAAAGAAAACTACATTTTAAAGCTGATGGTAATAACCTATCACCAACTAAATAGTTTTCTTGTGGGACAGGAATTTCATCAACCTTACATTTTACAAAAGAGTTATAAAAATCTATTTTCAAAACATGTGACAGAGAGAGGAAATCTGTTACCTTTACATGAAGCATCAAACAAATGAAAACTACTAGACACTTTAGAGTGTAATAATCAAGAAGATGGTAAAATTACAGAGAAATATAATATAACTTATAAAATAATGTATCATGTTCAGAATTACTAGCTCAAGTTCACATTAACAGCTGTAGGTCAGCTATTCAATGTTATTAATTAACAATTAAAATCAGCTTTAATTACAGTTCCTAAGTGGCAGGTGCTTAAGGGAGACTCACTAAGGCACTAAAACAGAAAGAAGATTCTGGAGCTCAGAAGTCCTCCCAGCTACATGATAAATTTTAGAAGATGGGACTAGATCTGCTTTCTCTAGATTTTACTCTGCACCTTTTTCAAGTTAAATGATTAGAAACAAATGAAAGAGAAATAAAAAACAATGTTATGTCCTCCTCAAGAAAGTGGAGGTAGTGGTGAAACCCACTAAACAAAGCACACTTTAAAAATTACTATTTTAAAGCCACTTAAAGAAAATATAAGCATTAGGTGTTGAAATTTCTGGAAGTCAGAGTACTACTCTAGTTATTTCGTGTACAGAATCAGCTTGGTAATTGTGGTCTTTACCTTACTTATAAGAATAAATTGCTGAAGAGAAAGGAGACAAGAAAGATTACTTTCCCAATCTGAAGATTTTACGTAATGTGTCAAATATAAGTTCATAAATGTGCTAGGTTAGTACCCGGAAAACCTGGCGGGAAAGAGAAGCTAGTTTCACAGAATTTTAGAGTTAAGTAACTTCACAAGTTACTTGTCCAACACTTACCCAAAGCATAAATCCTCTCTAAATTATCCCCCAAAATATTCATCCAGCCATCAACTGAAAGCTTTCAAGGATGTAGAGTTCACTACCACAAAAGGGAGTTCATTCCATTTACAAAGAGTTCTAATTTTTTAGAAGCTCTTCCTTATATTAAGCTGAAATACACTTCCCTGTAATTGTCACCAACTGGTCCCATGGTTCTGCCTCTATTAGCTAATATTTACCGATTTATTAAAATGAGACACATATCTCAGCTGAAATAAGTAAATCTTTGGCCAAGACAAATCAAAATACCATTAGAAATACTCTCTTATTTTCCATGAGTCTTAACTTCCGTCTTCTTTAAATGCTGAACATACTAACACTAAAAGTCACCATCCATCCTAGGACATGAGACGTTCAAGTATTCATACTCTGTCCACACTTCCCAAACAAAGAAAGCTAGTAAAGAAGGTAGCAGGACATGGAAAAGGAATGGAGCATATGCTCTTAGCAAAGATGGGAAGGAAAGAGAAAAGGAAGAAAGAAGACAGGTACAGAGGGAAGCAGGAGTTGTTGTAAGGGAGAAGGGGAAGAAGAGGAAGAGAGAAGATAAGAGGGAGGAGAGTAAAAAAATGAGGCAGAGAAAAGGAAGAAAAAAGAGAATGAAAAGGGAAGGGAGAGAGGAAAAAGGACAGAAGGACAGAAGAGAAAGGGGAAGGAGTAAGAAGGGCAGGGAGAGGATAGGGAGAAGAGAGCAAAAAAAGGAGAAAGGAGAAAGGAGAAGAGGAAGTACAGAAAGAGAGGTGAGGAGGATGATGACTGGAAAGGAAGGAGACAGAGAAGGAATGAGGACAGTTGGGCAAGATAAGGAGAAAGAGGGAAAGGGGAGGAAAGGACCTGAGGCAGAGTACTTACAATTAATATTCTCATCCCCACTCCACCCCACCCTCAATCCTTGACTTCTTCAGACCCTGTAAGAATCCTGTCAGAGAAAATCCTGCACCTAAAAAACAGAATTATTACACCTAGATGGCAAAAAAAATCCATACTCACACATCAATGAGGTCAGGTTTCAATACTGATGGCACAGCAGTTTCAATGTTGTACAATTTTATCTGGGATCCATATAGAGTTACTTTAACCAATCTGTTGGGGAAAAAAACAGACCAATAGAAAGCAAGAGTGAAAAAACTAACTACATTATTCTACATCTATCAGAATAACAGGACTAAGAAGACACTAAAAATGGCTTTCAGAAGTCAAAATACAACTAAATTTGCTGTTTCAATGAGTTTAAGAGGATAGGAGCAGGCATTTTTGGTATAACAGGGGCATTATGAAACTTTAAGTCTCTAATAACTCTCTTCTGCTTAAATGCTATTTGAAAATGGTTTGTCCTAAAAGAGTTACTGAACATTTTAGAAGAGTTTCAATAGTAAGGCTAGATTTCATTTTAATCTCTATGATAGACAAGTTGTAAAAACTGTTGGTTGCTAGGGGGAACACTGCATACAAATTACCAGTAAATACCCTAACTGTAGCTAAATTTCTTTCCCAAGAGGAAAAATTCTGTCTCCTTTAAAGTGGAAAATTATTCCCTACTGGTTAGGAAGAGACAGCCAGAAATATTTATCCCACTGACATGAGATATGCACCTAAGCTTTCTGTTCCTACTCAGAAAATGACACACACACAAAAAGGACCATTTTTTCCTCCAGAGAATTTCTCCCTCTGATAACGAGAGAAGAAAGGTGTTAAGTGGCAAACCAAACAAAAGCCCTGAGGTTTTTATAATAAATTAAAGAAGTACGAGAAAGAAGCTAATCATCTATTATTTTTTCTTTGAAGCCATAAAAAGAAAAAAAAGAGCTATGAATCATAAATTTAAGAATTTATGAAAAAGGTAGCAAACTGTAATCTAGAGTGGTTTAAATTTCGCCTCTTTGCTGTTACTTTATAAACGTACTTCCTTAATACTATGGTCTGGTGTACTCTCACCAACCAAGTAGACTGCAACCCATCCATGCTTTCTATCAATCCTCCCAACATGCTGGAGGTTTTCCTCTAGACATACTGACACTGGACGGATACCATGGAGCACTGAAAGCTGTCCATCTGTTATTTTTCCCCTTTCACTAGATGATTATCTCACCTCCTTTTAGGATAATGCAGCTCTCTGATAACATCCTTTATGCCCTGGGAGGACTCTACCCAGACCCTTCCTACTCATTCCTCAATTGCTAAGGAACTCCCACCCTCTCTATTCTATTGATTCTGAACCCCCCATCTCATGCTGGCTACTCTCTCATTCTCATCCCTCCCAACCCAAACCCCCAAAGTCTCATACTAAAATTACCCATGACTTCCACTGTGCTCTTTCAGTAATAAATTTGCTTTCATCTTAAATCTTTAACTTTCTCACTCTTTCCATCTTCACTGAAACCTGACTCTCTCCTTTTTCCAATACTTTTACTCACAGTCCTAGTCACTGGCCAAGGTGTGGGAGTGGGAATATCGTTGATTCCACTCCCTTCTCTCTACCATTATAACTTGGCAACCTCTGCTGCTTTGAAATTCACTCAATCTATATTTGTCACTCAGTCAAGATTCTGGTAGTCACCTACCGAACTCCAAGACAGCCCCTTTACTCAATCAGTTCAGTGCCTGGTTCACAATTTTTTTTCCTCTCTAACTCCTGCCTTCATACTAGGAGACTTCAATAAACATAATGATAGTCCTTCAAATACCTTCACTTCCCAGTTCCTCAATCTACTGCAGTTCCCATGACCTACTTCTTCATTCTACCTCAGCTACATACAAAAATGGGTCAAGCCTCTGATCTTGCCATCACCCACAAGTGAGCCACTTCCATGCTCATGAAGTCTTGAATTCCTTTATCTGATCATAACCTGTAGTCATTCCACTCTTATTCTGCCTTGTAATCCCTAAACTGTCCTCTCACCATCAACTAAAATTCCTCCATCCTTATAGTCTCACATCTGAACTGCCTATCAGACATCTGAGAGTAGATGTCACAGAGACAGCTCAAACTTGACATGTCTAAAATTAAACTTACCCAACCCCTTATCAAACTCTCCTTTCTTCCTAACCTGTTATAGATGAGGACACTAATATCTGTCAAGGCCCCAGACTCACAGCTGAGGTGTCATCCTTGACTCCTCACCTTCTTACCCTTTCATATCCGATTTGTGTCTAAGATTTGTAGATTTTTACTTCAGAATCTCTCTCTCACACTCTCTCAGTGCAGACCCTCACCAGCTCAGGGCTGGACTTCGAGTGGCTAGTCTTCTAGTTTGCTCTTCTTGCCTCAATTCTCTCTCCCCACTTCAAACTATCTTCCACCCAACTGTCAAAGTGATTTCCCTAAAGCACAGATTTGACCATGTCACCCCTCTATTCAATTAATTCCAATACATCCTTATTACCACCTCTAGGAACAAATATAAAATCCTGTTTGGCTTTTAAAGTCCATCGTAACAGCGTTCTTATACCTTCTTTTTCCTGCCACATATTTGTGTCATGACATTGGTCTCCTTACTATTTCTTGTAGAAAACATCCACCTCTTGACTCTGATCATGAGCACTGGCCATTCCTTAAGTCTAAAATTCTCTCCCTCCTCATCTCTACCTCCTGATTTCCACACCCTCCTTCAAGGCCCAGCTAACAACCTAGCTTCTAAAACAGGTATGAACAATCTGAGGCCTACTTGCTACTTGAGTCCCTTGGGCGGCTTGTGGCACACCAAATGATTTTGAGTGGCCTATGAAAAATGTAGAGGAAAGCATCTTTTGTACACACAGAAAATTCTGTGGCATGCCATAAGCAGCCTGCACAGTCACAAGTTGTACATGCCTGTTTCTTTTCATTATAATATGGATATTTCCTGAATACATCTTGTTTGCATACTGATGTCTACACACTGTCTCCCCAGTAAGAGTGCAAGTATCTTGAAACAAGAAATGTTTTTGCCTTTCTCTGTATCCCTAGTACTTAAGTACAATGCATAAGTAGGTGCTTAACAAATGCTTGCTGACTTGACTATGCCACTTCTACTACACATCTCCTTACTGACTTTTGGGTAGCCTATGACTTTAATTTTTCAAAGACTATAGTATTTTATGAAAGTCATCCATCAGTAATAGAAGAATAGTGATGATAAACTGTTGGACTACTGAATTAGGGAGCTACTTGGGGTCACTAAAAGAACTAGTCAATTTCCAAAAGGAAATCCAGCATTCCCTTTTTTTCCTACTGTTCAATTTTGGGCCTGTTAAATTGTATATTTTAGTCAGGACAATGGGTTTTCTTTAGTCATTTTGTTTTTGTCTGTATGGCTGGTTAGAGGATTCTGAATCCTTGAGTGATTATGGATCCTATTTAGGAAGCTCTGCAGTGTTCCCAGGCTTGCTGAAACACAATGTCATCCACAAACATCTGGAGGATCTCACAATCTATAGTGAACCTCTAGTTCCATTTAGACTCCATGCAAAAAATCCTCTATGGAAAGAGCAAACATTTAGAGTAAGAATATATCACCTTGTTTTATGCCTCACTTGATGTTAATAATCAGATCTCTAATCAAAGTTATTTCTGCTACATCTTTCAAGGAATTGTTTATGATTCTGATCCTTTGAAGACAGGTCTTAAAACAGCATTAAAACACATCAAATGCATTTTTACAGCTAACAAAAAGTACCTTCAAGTCAACTGTGTAACTTCAAAGATGTGATCTGCCAAGGAACATATACATATACATGTATATGTGTGAGTGTATGCATATATGTGTGTGTGTGTGTGTGTGCCACACACAAATTACATACACACACACTTTAATTTTTTTAAAAGCTTGTCTGGTTGCTTTCTTAAAATTCCATCAAAGATACATTTGTGTACAGATTACTCTCATAAAGTTTTGCAGTACTGGAAAAGTAAACATGGAGGTGAGTACTCAGGTATTTAAGTGTGTGACACACTTTAAAAAATATAACTTTTTCCAGTCCCCTTTCAGATATTCAAGAAGAGGTCCTTCAACTCACTGCAAATTTGTCTTCTCCTGAAAAGACCTTCTATATATACTTGATCTGACTCAGCTGCACTACCCATTTTTCTCTTTAGTAATATTTCTACTCCTTGTGCAGCACTTCAAGAACTATTAAGGTGCAAATGTGCTGATTCTCCTGTGAGAGAAGAGTTTCAGCTATTCTGACAAATGTCCATTTTTCTTACGTTTATCATCTTTCCAGCTTCATCCTTTCTTTTCATTATAATATGGTTTAGCTGAGTTTCTTGCCAAGCTTTCCACAAACTTGCTTCTCATTATTTAATGACATAATGTTCATAATCTCTCACCATCCTCTTCCATAAGATTTTTAAAAATCAATTAGTAAGCATGCCCTAAATACTTCTATCTATGTGCCAGTCACTTTGTTAAGTACTGGTGATACAAAGACAAACATGAAATAGTCCCTTGCCCACAAGAAGCTTATTAAAGGACATTAAACATCTAAGCATATATATAAGATCTATACAATATAAAAACAAGGTAATGGGGAAAAGGAGAGAGATACTAACAACTGAGAGGATCAGGTGGTATTAGAGCTGAGCTTTGAAGGAAAGTAGAGACTCTAAGTAGCAAAGGTTAGAAGGAAGGACACGCTATTGGTGCAACCTAGAACAGCCTGTACCCAGGCCTTAATACCATAGTCCCTGACACACAGCAGGTGCTTAATGAATGTTTACTGATGAAATGTTAAAAGAAACAAGGGTACAGAGTGCTATGAAGGACGAAAAGCAAGAAGGCTAGTTTGGCTGAACTGGAGAATGTATAAAGAAGAGTAACATAAAGATGTAAAGGGAGGCTAGAGCCATGTTCTGAAGAACTTTAAAAGCCAAACAGAGGAGTTGGTACTTTATCCTAAAGGCAATATGGAACCATTGGAGGATACTGAGTATGGGAGTAAAATGATCACATCTGTGCTTTAAGAACATCATTTTGGCAAATGTGTGAAGGATGGACTAGAGAGGGAAGAGAATGGAGGCAGGGAAACCAATGAGGAGTTCATTGCAATAGCCCAAGTGAAAGGTGATGAAGACCTCAAAAATCCATGTGAGTGAAAAGGAAGACACAAGCAGGAGAGATGTTGTGGGCATAGGCTTGGAACTGACTGTATGTGAGATGAGGGAAAGTGAAGAGTCAATGAGTCTTTAAAGAGTGATGACTCTGAGGCTGCAAAGCTGGATGCCTAAGAGAATTGTATCCTTGACAGAAAAAAGAAATTTAAAAAAAGGAAATTTTGGAGGAAAGATAATGAGTTCTGTTTTGGATATGTTACATTTGAAATGCTTCTAGAGTAACTAGCTCCAAATATCCAATAGGTCTTGTACCCACAAAATTAAATTATGTATCTTTTAAGTACTATCAATAAATGAGTGAAAAGAAATAAGATGAGGTAGAAAGAGCCAAGAGAAGATATCATTTGAGATTAAAGATGTCTGAACATATTTGCAGGCATCTGTGAAAGAGCGAGTGGAAAAGTATAGCTTGACTGTGGATGTCTATTCTAACAGTCCCTAAATAGATGAAAGTCAGTGAAAAATATAGAAGTATAACTGATTGTAGTTGGAGAATATAATGTCAAAGTTCTGGCACTTAGAAACAGTTCTGTTTTGAGACATGGTAAGAACTAAATGTATGTGAGTAAAATGATCACATCTGTGCTTTAAGAAGGCTAAGGAATCATACAGTTAGTAGACCCCACAAAGATAATAGCAAAGAATGAGGTACAATCAGGGAAAAAAAATGAAACAGGTATTATAATCACTGAGAAAACAGAGAGAATGATCTGTATATCAGTAGAGGGCTACAGTAAGAATGGAGCAACGGTAAAATATTCTAGATCCCTCTGTATCAAAAACCATGAGCAAGGTGACTAACATTAAAATAATGACAAAGAAAGAGTACTTGTTGAGGGGAGGGAAAGTTAAATTAGAGTTAAAGGATTTGGTATGAGAGTAACAGGATATCTTGTGTGGAATGATTAACTAGACTTTCTACTAAATAATGACCACAATGATGTAAATGAAAAAAAAGAACAAAAACAACAAAACACAAATCCTGAATGCTGAGTGATTATGATGACTGAGCTTGGCCTCAAAGGAGAAAAGTGAAAATGTACTTCCCGCTCTTCTTTACAGAGGCGGGAGACTATAAGTGTGAAGTCCTGCAGCTACACAGTCAGATCAGACTGATTTATAAACTAGTTTTGCTCAACTGCTTTTCCTCTTTCTTTCCAATGCTTTAGTTCAGGGGTGGGGAACCTGTGGCTGGGAGGTCACATGTGGCCTTCCAGGTCCTTGGGTGTGGCCTTTTGACTGAGTCCAAGTTTTATATAGTAAATCCTTTTCTTGAGGGGATTTGTTCTGTGAAGTTTGGATTCAGTCAAAGAGCTGCACTTGAGAGCCACATGTGGCCTTGAGGCTGCAGCTTCCCCACACCAGTCTAGCTCTCTGGGTAAATGAGGGGAGAGAGATGGATTTGGAAATGAAGTTGATGCAAAAACAAAAGATGTTACTTGGTATGCCACAACCACAAACAGAAGCAGCAGCAGCCACAACAATAACTGACCACCACCAATCCAAGTTTTCAAAAGACCACATTTCTGTACGACAAAAAACAAAACAAAACATTTGCACTTGGTTTCTCGAAGGGTTAATATTATCCTCTAGTCTTTATATAAAAGGTTTCTCAAGGGAATGACAAAACTACGAAGAGATGACTTACACTGTGACCTTTTGCTTACCTCTCCACGACTGTAAGAGCATCACTGAATCTGGCAGCAAACACATCTCCAATAAAATACTCAGCTAATCGGCCAACAGCCTGGAGGAGAGAGCTCAAGTCTCTCAAGGAACAGTGCAACCGTCGGCAATCGTTCTCTGCTGTGATGTTCAACCTGTGACCTGAACACACCAATACTGTCAGTTTCACAGAAAAAAATGCTTTAAGTTACTTCTAAAAATAATAATTCAACTACTCAGAAGACAGTGAAAGCAATTCTCGAAACAAAAAAAATTCCAGTTAACTTGAATATGAACACATATAACATAAATAAATCTGAAGCCAACCTGGTAAATTTTTTGGTCAGTAGATGCAGGATCTACACACAAAGGTCACAGATCTTAGAAACCATCTAGTTCCTGATGTTAGAAAAGAAGAAACTTAGAACCCAAGAGTTAAAGTGATTTACCCAAGGTACCCAAGGGTACACAGATAACAGGAAAGGAAGGGTAAGAAATTAAATGAGTACTTATGAAATAACCAACATTCCCATTTCCTTTAAGAACTATTCCAACAAACAAAGTCTATGCCCAAGCAGTAAAAGGACTAAAAATCCAAAATGAACAGCCTTCCTACAACTGGAAATCTTTGATTTAGTCATCAAAACTAGTAAGGACAAGAAACTCACACAACCACCTGCTGCTTCCTGTTTGCAGTATAAACCATTTTCCCCCTAATAGAACTGTATTAGCAGTTTCTACTGCTAAGTAGAAAATGTTACCTTGTCTCCCTCTGCTGGCTGTTAACAGCCAGGCATATGGGTGAGAACAACCATTCTCACCAATGGTTGGTGAGAATAAGAGTATAACCAGGGTTTAACAACATCTGTATTAAGTCTAAATATGCAAACATTCTGAGAGTAAGAGCACTGTGGTCAGCAGATGGTTTGGGTCTTGCCCTGATAGGTCCCTGCCAGTTAGCCACAATACAATCACCAGGCTAAGTCTAACAGGGGAAGAGAAGTAAAAGGACTGCAGGAACCAGAATGAGAAGAATACGTATGTCTGTGGTTCCTGCAGGGAGAAGGGAATGAACGGTGAAGAAAAGATGCTGTGTCAATTCTGAAAATTCCTACAATTCCATAAACAAGAGAACCTTCTCAAAGGGGGTTCCACCTAAAAATATCTCCACTACACTATCTGAAATTCCATCAGAGATTCACTTGAATAATTAGTGTGTTCTTAAAATTCACTTATTAACTGACAGCCAATCAGAAACGCATTTGATTAGCTAGCTTTCTCTTAAAATTCAAAAGTTTCCCAATAATTAAGGGACGTAGGCTATTAGTTTAATTCTTACTTTAGTAAGAATTAATAAGAAAAAAGTCTTATTCCATCAGCTACTACCTGAAACTTGCTCATTGAAGGAATGGAAACACAAAAGGGAGGGGAAATATGAACCCATTGTTGGCAGAAGCAACCACAGTGAGCAGCTTCGTGCAGCTAAGTAGGATAGGGATCCTGGGCATTGAGGGGGCAAGAAAACAGAATCAAATAAGAGAGAAAAGGAAAAAGGAAATAGGAAAGAGCAAGAGAATAACTTCAACTACACAAGTTACACTAGTTCTAAATAAATACATCCCTCTCTGCTTCTCCCACAGACCAGGAGAAGAGCCGCTCTTCCCTTCTGAAAACAGGGCACCATGGAAATAAACTCCTGCCTCCCTTGCCTTTCTTGAAAGGTTTGGAGCCAAGAATAGAGGAAACAAAAGAGAAGGAGGTGGAGCTTCGCTTCCTGGTTGTGGGACAGGATTCTGAAGCCTTTTGAGAGTTCTGGGTGTGCAGGTACTTTAATATATGCTTAATCATACTGCCTTCACAAGACAGGGCTAATTTAAAAAAAAAAAAAATAGAGCAATCAGACAACTTTTGAATGTTAAAAGTATTTTCAGGCTGACAGGTATATTTCAGGCTGCCCAGCACCTCTAAAATTTCAAAGCAAGTTATAAGTTATTCTTTTACAAACTAGTAAAAATTTCCAAAAGTCTGTAAAATAGTTTAAATAGATAAGCTAACCATGTACTTCTTAGGACAGAAAAGACTACAGTAAACTGGTCAAAGTAATTTACTTAGACATTCAATATAGCAAACTATAATATACTCCCTTTCTTCACAATTTCCCTTTCCCACATCTTACCTGTTCCGTCCTCCATTTCTACTTTGAAAAAAAAAATCACTTCCATACTACAGTCAGATAATTTTTTACGTTGAATGGAACTGTCTGTTTACAACATTGTTCCTTCTTATGGAAACTGTTTCATTTAAAATTGATATAACTGGAATCAATTTTTTTTTAAGTTTTACACTCCTGAAATAAAAAATTTTCCAAACTGAGCTTCCTGAAGCATCACTGTAAGTATGCCAATTGCCTGCTCAAAATTCTCCAACATCTCCCTGCTGCCTACTAAACAAAGTTCAAACTCTTCAACCCAGTATTCAAAACGTTCACAACACAGACCTAACATGTCCTTTTTTTTTTTTTAAACCTTACCTCCCACTATTTACCTACATGTGCTACAAGGTCAACCAAACTACACTACTTACTGCTCCACAAACATGCCCCAATGTTTTCCAGGCAGAGGAAATAACTCAATTCAACAGTCATTAAACATTTACATTATAACAGGTGACCTGTACTCATAATTCTATCTGACACTGACACTGACACTGTGTGCTCATCTGGTCGGATGAGGATAATCTTTGTTATCCTCAAATCTCCTAAGCATAGTGACTCAAATATCTGTTGAATTAAACTGCTTTATAAACAGTGTGGATAGGACTGCAGATAGCAGTGACAGGATTTGGATTGACAGAAAGAAAAGCATTCTCTTTTTTTTACATGAGTGCTTAGCCACCACATCGTCAACAGTAGACATTCAAAGGTTTGTTGAATGAATTAATGAATCGTAGGCAAGAAAAATTATATAAGGTACAACCCAGGTTCTGTAATAATTGATAAAATTAGAAAAGAGTGCTGGCTGGCTTAGGGGTTTTGTTGTTGTTCACTACATACGAGGAAAAGACAGATGAGCTGAAACTGTGGTTGATTTTTTAATGTTTACAATGCTGAGAAAGTGATTTATGAGTAATACAACTGAATCTATAAAGTCAGGGCAACTTAAAGTTCCACTGGTATTAAAAAAAATGATTACCATAAAACAGGCCTTGCACCTAATGAACCAAGGAAAATCACACACACACACACACACACACACACGTTAGGTCTATACTTCATAAGAGTGATTTATGTTCCAACTCACATATTTCCTACACCTGGCTGAGAGAATTCTTATCACCCTCTCCCTCCAAAAACCAGAAAAACATGGAACATGTTAAAGGGAGATCTCCACATAAGAGTGCTGTAACACAGAGGGTCAAAGGGGCAGATTGTCATGGTGACTGAAAGCAGATTTAGGAAACCAAATCATCTTGAAGCAGTCATAAAATGGGACCAATAGCTGGAAAAATACACTGGTGAACTATTTGGCCTGATACTTACTGCTACATCCCATTCATTTTAACATTTAATTAGTATATAAAGGAGGGGAATATTATAAACATATTCCACTATGGAATATAGACTTCTGGTAATTCAAACGGCTAAAATCCAGTCACATGTGCCCTAATAGTTGAAACTAAGCAACCAAAAGAAACCAAGACCAGAAATATGCACACAGATAAGAAAAACAGGGCACAAAACCCTGCTTGGCTAATTGGGAAAACTCCCTTTCCCAGAAAGCACCCCCTAGTCTCCTTGTGGGATCAAGATGCCCAAGTGAGACTAGAGGAGGATACAAAGTGTGTTATGGTCAAATACAAACTAGACATGAGCAAGGCCAAAAAGGAATCTGAAATTAACCTTACCAAAAACTCACAAGTCAACTATAGGTTTGTTGACAGAAGAAAGCTATTTATAATGGAAACAATAATCACTGAACAGATATACTTCATGAAAACAGAATGGCCTGAAAAAAATCTTCTATTTCAATCTTTTCTAAGAAAGAATGATAGGAAAAACCATCATTTCCTAATGATAGTTGAATGAATGAATAGGTGTTACTCTACTCATGAGCAAAGTGATGCTCTATATGCAATGTTCCAGTAGATTCAATTCCAATTCAAGAGATACAAATCAAGCTGGAGAAAAGGAACTGAAAGGGCAAGACGCTTTTCAAACTCACTATTCCAAATCTTGGCACAATGTGGAGATACACAGTGATTCAAGAAGAGTTTAGACAAAATTCTTAAATAATTCTTAGAGAATCACAAATTATTATTATAACTGATTAGCAATGGCATCTTAAAATATTTTCCCAATTATATATAAAGTCTTTTTACAATTTTTTTTTTAATTTTGAGTTCCGAATTTTCCCTTCCTCCCTCTCCTCACCCCTCACTAAGAAGGCAAACAATTTGGTACAGGTCATCCATGTACAGTCATGCAAAACTTATTTCCATGTTAGTCACAGTGTGAAGGAAAACACAGACTATAAAAATTTTTTTAAAGTTTTGTTTAAAAGCATGCAATGATCTGAATTCAGACTCCATTATTTCTTTCTCTGGAGGTAGATAGCATTTTTTCATCATGAATCTTTCAAAATTGTTTTGGATCACTGTATTGCTGAGAATAGCCAACTCATTCACAGTGGATCATCATACTATAATACTGTTACTATGCACAATGCTGCCCTGGTTCTGCTCATTTCACTTTATATCAGTTCATGTAATTTTTCCAGGTTTTTCTGAAAGCATCCTGCTTCTCACTTCTTACAGCACAATAGTATTCCATCACAATTATATACCAAAACTTCTTTATCCATTCCTCAACTAATGGACATACTCTCAATTTCCAATTCTTAGCCACCACAAAAAGAAGTGCTGTAAATACTTTTAGATATATAGGTCCTTATTCTTTTTTTTTTTTTGGTCTTTGGGAAACAGACCTAGCAGTGGTATTGCTGAGTCAGAGGAGATGCAGTTTTATAGCCATCTGGACAGAGTTCCAAATTGCTCTCCAGAATGGCTGAATCAGCTCACAACTCTACCAATACTGCTTTAGTGTCCCAATTTTCCCATATTTCCTCCAACATAATCGTTTTCCTCTTTTGTCATGTTAGTCAATCTAATAGATGTAAAGTGGCACCTCAGTTATTTTAATGTACTTTTCTCTAATCAATAGTGATTTAGAGCATTTTTTCATGTGACTATAGGTAGCTCTGATTTCTTCATCTGAAAACTGTTGATAGCCTTTGATCATTAATCAATTTGGCGATGTCTTGTATTTTTATAAATTTGACTCAGTTCTCTACATGTCTGGGAAATGATCAGAGAAACTTACTATGAATTTTTTTTTCACAATTAGACTTACTGTATATTTACCTCCATCTCATTTTTCCTTATTTTCTGTTCTTTCACCCTGTCCCTCCTCAAAAGTGTTCTGCTTCTGACCACCACCTCTTCCAATCTACCCTCTCTTCTCAGTCCACCCCATTCCTTTCTCTTATTCTTTCCCTCTCCTACTTATCTTAGGGTAAGGTAGATTTCTAAAGCCAAATGAGTGTGTATGTTATTCTCTCTTTGAACCAGTTCCAAAGAGAGCAAGTTTCAAGCTTTGTCTACCACCCACCCATCTTCTCCTCTACCCCTATAAAAAGTTCTTTTGCACTACGTAAGATAATTTATTTCATTTTACCTCTCCCTTCTCCCAGTGCATCCCTCTTTCTCACCGCTTAATTTTACTTTGTTTTAAATATCATACTACAGTCATCCCACTTTTTCACCTATTATTATTTTTATATATCATCCTATCATAATCAATTCACACAGTGCTCTTTATCTATATATACTCCTTCTAACTGTCCTAGTAATAGGAGTTACAAGTATTATCTTGCCATGTAGGAATGATTTCTTTCCTGTTTACTATTTTATGCTTCTCCTGAGACTTGCATTTGAAAGTCAAATTTTATATTCAGCTCTAGTTTTTTCGTCAGAATGCTTGAAAGTCCTCTATTTCATTAAGTATCCATTCCTCTCCCTTCTTTCCTCTTGAAGAATTAATTATACTGTTTTGCTGGGCAGGTGATTCTTGGTTATAATCTTAGCTGCTTTGTCCTCTGGATTATCACATTACAAACTCTCCAATCTTTTCATGTAGAAGCTGCTAAATCTTGTGATGGCCTGTCTCTGGCTCCACAATATCTGAACTGCTTCTTTTTAGCTGCTTGCAATATTTGCTCCTTGACATGGGAGCTCTGGAATTTGGCTATAATATTCCTGAGAGATTTCATTTTGTGATCTCTTTCCATTTCTATTGTACCCTCTTGGTTCTAGGATATCAGGGCAGTTTTCCTTGACAGTTTCTTGAAAGATGATGTCTAAGCTAATTTTTTGCGTGGCTTTCAGATAGTCTAATTAAATTAAAAACTAAATTAAATTAAAATTATCTCTCCTCGATCTATTTTGCAGATCAGTTGTTTTTCCAATGAGATATTTCACATTTTCTTCTATTTTTCATTCTTTTCATTTTGCTTTACTGTTTCTTGAGGTCTGATAGAGTCATTAGCTTCCACCTGCCCAATTCTAATTTTTAAGGATTTATTTTCTTCAGTGAGCTTTTGTATCTCCTTTTCCTTTTGGCCAATTCTGCTTTTTAAGGAGTTCTTTCTTCAGTGGATTTTTGTGCCTCTTTTACCATCTTGGCCTATGCTATTATTTAAAGTGCTTTTTCTTCAGTAAAAATTACTGACTTAGAATTGGAACCTAGTTGCTGACTCTAAGTACAGCGCTCTTTCCACTATATTATACAAACATCGTTCTGAGATAATAGGTAATAGACTCCTAAACCTAAAAGGGGCTTTAGAGACCAGTTGAACTTATCTCCCTTTAGAGATGAGGGCCCTAGAACTCAGGTCTTCTGATTCCTGTCTAGCACTCTTTCCACATTGCATCCCTAAAAAACAACAGAACTCCCCACAAATTCCTAGGTAAACTTATTAAATAAATAATGGGAAAAACAGCTAACAAATTCTGCAGAAAAAGAGGACCATCTTATTAGATCAAGGCTAAATGCTTAGATCCTAGGCACCCAACACAATGTGCTAGACAAATAAAGAAACTCTGACATAAATAAAACTCATTGTACTTATCTCTGAGGGGGTAATCTAATATTTTATGCAGGTTGTGAATAATACCATTCTAGGTAGAGAAATTCAGATTTAATGGCATGTTTTAAGTCAAATTAATTTATTACAGATTGATAGATTTCATAAAGTAATTTGATCTGGAAAGTATAATATTAAAAATCCATACAAATAACTTTCTTTTCATTCATTATCTGTTTAAAGGCACTTACTCATTCCAGTATCCAAAAAAAAACATTTTTGTACTCGATGTGTGCCCAAGTCATACTAGATCTGAAGCTTCAATAATAGTAGAAACAAGTTATGATGGTTCATTAAGTCAAAAGACATTCAAAAACAGTCAGGTTCCTTAAAGTAGAATTTGCTATGGTCAAAAAGCTTCCCCATGAACCATGTTTCTTTCTCTCAGTAGCTCTATTCCAATCATGACAAGCCTAAGTAGGTAACCCTGACCATGCAGAAAAAGAAGGGAATTCCAGGCTATGACGTTGAACATGACTGTGACAGGCATAGTTAAGCAACAGCTGGAATTCTATTAGAAAAGCCTGTACCATATAAAGAACAGAAGAATGAACAAATAGAAGAGCTAGAAATTAGAAACACAGACTGAGGGTTGGAAAGGAACTTAAAGATCACCTATCTAATACAACACTCTCCTTTTACAGATGAGTAAACTGAGGCCCAGAGAGGTCAAGACTCAAGGTCAAGGAAATGATAAACTGTCAAGCTGTAATTCTGAACTCAGGTATTGCCTCCAAATCCAGTCCTCTTTCCACTGTACCACACAGTTTTCCACTTTTACCCCTATCCCCCCAAAAAGGCAAATTTCATATGGAATTTTGATGGATTCAACATTTCATTTATCATCCTACCAGCTCATGAAGCTAAATGCAGGTAACTTATTTGACATTTTTATTAAACTGTTCTATTTTAAAGTACACATTTATAAGCCCTAAAGAAGGTTGAGAAAGAATTTGAAGATATGGTATTAAAGGAGGAAGAAGAGACCGACACAGAAAAAAAAAATGAATCACTAAGCAGAATTTGAGCAGAATTATAAAGCCGAGAGGGTTGATGATTGATATTTTATTGTTGTTGGGGCAGCGAGTGGAGGGGGAATTGAAGAGGAAGGAAAAGTAATTACTAATGCTAAACTAAACCAAAATACATATGGTTACTAAATTAAGAAATCAGGTATGTCATAAGCCAAAGTAATTTAGTCTGGTTAAATTCACAGACATCCCAAGAGGAGTTTAAAATAAGGTGGACAATAATTAAGTCATAGCAGGTGTAATAACTACATCTTGCAGAATTTTATCTGCTATGCCTAAATTCATATTCCTTTGGTTCTAAATATTACAAAAGGAGAAATACATCATGCTAAAGATAAAGACCAAGATGATTTTTCTCAACTTACTACCCTAACTTTAAAAAATGTTCCAGCACAAAGAAAAGTTCTAATTTCTAAATAAAAATAATCATGTAAACATTTTAAAAGGCTGCAAATCAGTAGAAACCTAAAAGATAAAGTCTAAATCAAAAATAGGGCAGCATCCTAGTCAGGATTTTAATAAATTCTGTCACTGCCCTAAATTGGCCCCCTTTTCTTCATTCACTAAAGTTCATCCCTTTGAAATATACTGCTGTCACCTCATCTTTTACCTCTTCCCTCTCATAATGCCTTGGTATTACATTTTTTAAAGTTTACTTAAGGGGATGAGGGATTATGGGGGAACATTATGATAACAATAGAATCATTAATTAGAAAAGTATCAGTCCTCCTTTTAAAAATAACTGCTTATATTAGAAAATGAAAAGAGGTTTACCTGACCCTGAAGTAACTACAAACTGCTGTAACCCCAGATAAACTTCTAAATTGTCCTGAAGAACTGGGAACTGAAAGCAAAGAAACAAATGTGAAAGTCAGAAATGTGTTTTAATCCCATTGACATCAAATTATACAATGACCAAAGTATGGAAATTGAATCAATGAACAAGCATTTACTGAACGCCTATTATGCCCCAGGCACTATGACAGGTGCCTGGGATACAAAGACAAAAGTGAAATAATACCTTCCCTTCAAAGAGTTATCATCCAACTGAGGGAAACAACAAGTACGTATGTAGGTAGATAAAAAATGACTTCAAGTTAATTTTAGCAGGGAAAGCATTAAAGCTGGGGGGATTAGCAAAGGTTTCATTGAGAAAGGGGCACTTGAACTGAATCCTTAAGGAAATTAGGGATTCTGAGAGGCATTAATGAGAGGAGAGAGGGCATTCCAACCAAAGAGGACATTCACAATAAAGACAAAGAGAGAGGAGATGGAATGTCATGTGTGAAGATTATGTAAGGTAACCTATACTTTGTAAAGGGGAACTATGTGTAATTAAGCTAGGAGAGTAGAAACAGAAATTATTTGCCCTATGAAACCTGGCTATTTGTAGATATATGGGCCAAGGAAATCTCTAAATTCAATTCCCCCAATGATTTCTGCCACTGAAATTACTTTGAGGATTAACATTCAGAAGGCAACTACATTCATTTCACAAAAACCAAGGATGACCAAAAAGATGTGACAATCAAGTTATGTCCTAAGCCACCAAGATCTATTTTGATTGAGCTATCAGAATCTACCCTGGTATTTTGGTAACAGGTTCACCTCAGACCATAAATTCCCCACCAAAAATAGGTAAAATCATCTCTTGGTGACCCACTCAATTTTTTGGTAGGAAAAATATATATACATACATGCATACATACTATATACATACATACATGCATACTACATACATACATGCATACTACATACATACATACTATACACACATACATACATACTATACACACATACATACATACATACTATACACACATACATACATAGATACATACTATACATACATACATACATACATGCTATACACACATACATACTATATACACATACTATACATACACACTACATACAACATACTACATACTAGCAACATACTACATACTACCTACATACATACTACATGCTACCTACATACCATACACATACACACATACCTACATACTATATATACACACATACCTACATACTATATATACACACATGCTCTATATACATACATACACACATGCTCTATACACACATACATACTCTATACACACATACATACATACTCTATACACACATACATACATACATACTCTATACATACATACATACTCTATACATACATACATACTCTATACATACATACTCTATACATACATACTCTATACATACATGCATACTCTATACATACTCTATACATACATACTCCATACATACTCCATACATACTCCATACTACATACATACTACATACATACATACTACATACATACTACCTACATACTACATACTACCTACATACCTACATACTATATATACACACATACCTACATACTATATATGCACACATACTCTATATACATATATACACACATACTCTATACACACATACATACTCTATACATACATACATACATACTCTATACACACATACATACTTTATACATACATACATGCACACTCTATACATACATACATACTCTATACATACATACTCTATACATACATACTCTATACATACATACATACTCTATACATACATACTACATACATACTACATACATACTACATACACGCATACTACATACATACTGCATACACACATACACATGCATACTTACACACATACATACATACTATACACACACATACACACATACTATACACACATACATACACACTATACACACATACTATACACACATACATACTATACATACTACATACATGCATACTACATACATACATACATGCATACTCTATACATACATGCATACTCTATACATACATACACACTCTATACATACATACTACATACATACTACGAACATACTACGTACATGCATATACATACACATACATACTATACACACATACATGCTATACACATACATACATACTATACACATACATACACACATACACACATACATACTACATACATGCTACACACATACTACATACATATTACATACATGCTACACACATACCACATACTATACACATACCTACATACTATACACATACATACGTACCTACATACTATATACACATACCTACATACTCTATACACATACCTACATACTCTATACACACACCTACACACATACTCTATACACAGATACATACACACATACTCTATACATACATACACACATACTCTGTACATACATACATACTCTATACATACATACTCCATACATACATACATACTCCATACATACATACTCCATACATACATACTCCACACATACATGCATACTATATACATACTCTATACATACATACTCTATACATACATACTCTATACATACATATTATATCTATACATACTGTATACATACAGACAGACAGACTATATACATACATACACACTATATACATACATACATACTCTATACATACATACATACTATATATACATACATTATACATACATATACATACTCTATACATACATACTCTATACATACTATATACATACATACTATATACATACATGCATACGTACTCTATACATATATACTCAATACATACATTCTATATATGTACATACATGCATACTATATATATACATACATGCGTACTATATATACATGCATACTATATATACATACATGCATACACACTATATACATACATGCATACTCTACACATACATGCATACTCTATACGTACACACTACATACATACACACTACATACATACTACATACATACACACATACATACATTACACATACATACTACATACATACTACATACATACATACTACATGCATACACATACATACACATACATATATACACATACATACACATACATACACATACATACATACTATACACACATACATACATACTATACACACATACATACACACATACTACACATACATGCATACTACATACATACTACATACATGCTACATACACACTACACACATACTACATACTACACATACTACATACAAGCTACGTACATGCTACACACATGCCACATACATGCTACATATTATACACATACATACATAGCTACATACTATACACATACATACATACTATATACACATACCTACACACATACTCTATACACACATACCTACACACATACTCTATACATACATACACACATACTCTATACATACATACTCTACACATACATACATACTCTACACATACATACATACTCTACACATACATACATACATACATACATACTATATATACATACATACATACTATATACATACATACTATATACATACATACTCTACACATACATACATACTCTACACATACATACATACATACATACTATATATACATACATACATACTATATATACATACATACATACTATATACATACATACTCTATACATACATACTCTATACATACATACATACTCTACATACATACATACATACTCTATACATACATACTCTATACATACATACATTATACATACATACATACATACTCTATACATACATACTATATATACATACATTATACATACATATACATACTCTATACATACATACATACTCTATACATACTATATACATACATGCATACATACTCTATACATACATACTCTATACATACATACTATATATATACATACATGCATACTATATATACATGCATACTATATATACATACATGCATACACTATATACATACATGCATACTATATATACATGCATACTATATATACATACATGCATACACTATATACATACATACATACTCCATACATACATACTACACACATACATACTACACACATACTACACACATACATGCTACATACATGCTATACATACATGCTACATACATGCTACATACTATACACATACATGCTACATACTATACACATACATACCTACATACTATATACATGCCTACATACTATATACGCATACATACACACATACATACACACATACTCTATACATACATACATACTCTATACATACATACTCTATACATACATACTATATACATACATACATACTATATACATACATACATACTATATCTATACATACATACTATATCTATACATACATACACACTATATACATACACACTATATACATACATACATACATTATACATACATACTCTATACATGCATACTATATATACACACATTATACATACACATACATACTCTATACATACATACATACTCTATACATACTATATACATACATGCATACATATATACATACATACTATATACATACATACTATATATACATACATACTATATACATACATACATGCATACTATATACACATACATGCATACACTATATACATACATGCATACACACTATATACATACATGCATACTCCATACATACTACATACATGCTACACACATGCTACACACATGCTACACATACATGCTAAATACATGCTACATACTATACACATACATACCTACATACTATACACATACATGCCTACATACTATACACATACATACATACCTACATACTATATACACATACCTACATACTATATACACATACATACACACATACTCTATACACACATACATACACTCTATACATACAGACACACATACTCTATACATACATACATGCTATATACATACATACTACATACATACTACATACATTATACATACTACATACATACTACATACATACATATACATACTATACACACATACATACTACATACATACTACATACATGCTACATACATGCTACACATATACATACTACACATGCTACACACATACTACATGCTATACACATATATACTACATACTATACACATACATACCTACATACTATATACACATACCTACATACTATATACACATACATACACACATACTCTATACACACATACATACATTATACATACATACATACTCTATACATACTATATCTATACATACATATCTATACATACATACATACCCACTATATACATACATACACACTATATACATACATACTCTATACATACATACTCTATACATACATACATACATTATACATACATACATACATACTCTATACATACATACATACTATATATACATACATTATACATACATATACATACTCTATACATACATACTATATACATACTATATACATACATACATACAATATACATACATGCATACAAACTATATACATACATACTATATATATACATACATGCATACTATATATACATACATGCATACTATATATATACATGCATGCATACTATATATATACATGCATGCATACACACTATATACATGCATGCATACTCTATACATACATGCATACTCTATACATACATGCATACTCTATACATACATACTACATACATACATACTACATACATACTACATACATACTATATACATGCATACTATATACATGCATACTATATACATGCATACTATATACATACTATATACATACATGCATACATACTATATACATACATGCATACATACCATATATACATGCATACATACAATATACATACATGCATACATACACACTATATACATACATACTCTATACATACATACTATATACATACATGCATACATACTATATACATACATGCATACATACATGCATACATACTCTATACATACATGCATACTCTATACATACATGCATACATACATACTATATATATGCATACATACATACTATATATACATACATACTATATATATACATACATACTATATACATACATACACAGTATATACATACTCTATACATACATATATACTATATATACATAATGCTATATATACATACATACATTATACATACATACATACATACTCTATACATACATGCATACTCTATACATACATACATACTCTATACATACATACATACTATATATACATACATACTATATATACATACATACATACTATATATATACATACATACATACATACTATATACATACATACACAGTATATACATACTCTATACATACATATATACTATATATACATAATGCTATATATACATACATACATTATACATACATACATACATACTCTATACATACATACATACTCTATACATACATACATACTCTATACATACATACATACTATATATACATACATACTATATATACATACATACATACTATATATACATACATACATACTATATATATATACATACATACTATATATATATACATACATACTATATATATATATATACACACACATATATATATAATGAATGAGCCTGACAAAATTAAAAGAGATAGGTTAATTTATTCAAAAGTCCATTTTTCATGCTGACTCTGTCACCTATACATGAGCCTACCTTTCACTTCATAAGCTGCTTTACTAATTAATTACATTAAGAGGAAAAAAAGAGATTTTAATGTGATAGAAACTAAGAAAAGCAGAAGACAAAGTAATACAACATTCCCCAGAAAAAAGAATAGAAGAGACCACACAGCTGAACAGATAATCCAAAAGCTGACTGCATTACATTTTTATTCTGTTTCCTTTCTTTAGAAGGTAATACAGACTTAATATGACTCCTCATACAGCCGTGCTTTCAAAAGGAACTAGATTAGGTCATGTGATTAAAGATTCCAAGAACTCAAAATAAACATAAAGGATCAGACCAGACTTGTAATGCTCTACAATCAACTTCTGAATATGATGAGAATTATAGTTAACTTTTTCCTCTACCTGATATAATTAGGGGGACAGTAAAATACACCCTCAGTCCAAGAAGCTACAAAAGAAAATGTGTATATAAAAGCTGAAATCCAAAGTCGTGTGTGTGTGTGTGTGTGTGTGTGTGTGTGTAAAAAAGAGTAAAACCTTCCTCAATTTATTGCCTATGTTGTAAACTCAACAGACTGCTATAGAACTACAGAGAGCTATAACACCCAGGTCCTTTCTTTTTAGAGATATGGAAACTCAGCCCATAGAGGTGAAAAGGCTTCCATAGGATCCAGCAGCGGCCAGTTTCAGAGCCTGGGCTCAAACCTCGGTTCTCAAACCTCAAACCTCTCTGCCATGCTGCCAAAATGAAGTAGAAAATGATCACTATTAATTTTTCCCCAGACGGTGAGTTACCAGTGTAGAGAATGCGTGACTAGGAAGGAGTTCCATGACTTTGGCCACAACTTCCAAGCTCTGCCGTAAGTACCGCTGCCACTCTGTCTGTTGCTGTAAAAAGAAATACAGGAATGAATTCTCCAAAACTGATTAGTATCTACAAGTATTTGTTCTTTTGTTCTTTGAATGAAGTTCATTACCAGACAAAATTCAAATCAGAAATAGAAAATCACATGTAATGTTACTTGGTCCCTTAAAAAAAGGAAAAAAAAAAGTCACACAGATATAACAGAAAACCAAAGACGAAATTTAAGAATTCTATTTCCCCAGAGTAATAACATTTTATCAACTTGACCTAGAATAACTCCAAAATATTTATTTTGTTTTCTAATACGTAATTCCATTACAATGAGAATTACAAATAAGCATAAATATTTTTTATTTTTATAAAGAACTTTATAAATCATGACTTTTCCAAGGGCACAGAGTTAAAATATCAAGACTTTTTTACAGGGGTACACAGAAACTACAATTACTTTCATTCTGGAGCAAAAATTGTAAGGTCAAGAGAGCCCAATCTAGCAGCACTCAATAAGCTTCAAAGGTGGTTTAAAATAATTAAAATACTCCAAGCAGGTGACCAATTAATTTTTATCCCACTCTCTTCCTCCTAACTCCTCTTTTCTCTCCCTTCTCCCAGTATTCTCCAAATACCAATTTTGCAAGAGGTATTCAACAGAACAGACCAATCAGGGTCTGCATAGTAACCTATCCTTATCACTTACAATGGAATGATGACTACATTTGGATTCCTTCATCTTAGCACTGAATATGCTCTGTAAGGAGATCAGAATGGCAATTTAAACTTTGGAAAGAGTGGTTAAACCCTAGCGAAAACATGAAGGCATCTTGATAAAAATATGAAAAGAAACATGTAGGCTTCTGCATATAATTTTCTAGAAAAGACTGGATCATCCTAGTTATGCACCTGAGAAGTATAAAAACTGTAAGATCCTTCAGTGTTTCTCTCTGGATGTTTGGTCATTACCAAAAAAACACATGGTTCAACAGAACAAAATTGCAGACTAAAAGGTCTGTTTCAGCAAGGGTTCTCCCATATGATATGATGATACAAGGTTCCTCAATACAAGAAATCAGAGAGAGAACTTTCTCCAATAATCCTCTGATTATCAATATTAAGTGAGGTTTATTAACACAAGGAGGCATATACTCATCAAAGGTATTTGCCGACATCCTGGAAGATGTCCAATGCAAAGGTCAAACAGAGGAGGATTTCCCTATAGGAGTCAGGGTCCTGAGAGTGACTATTTGTAGAAAGCACTATGCCAGTTATATCAAGTCACAGTACACTTCCAAGTTTCCAGAATGAGTTCCATAAAAGAGCATGGTCCTGGACTTGAGTGTCACAAGCAGACTGAAGTATACTTTCAAAGATCATCTGAACATAAAATGCATCATTCACACAGGGAAAACCAACTGGATAAAAATTCATATTCCTCTGTCTATGATGCGCAAATAAGTCATCAAAATACACATTTATCTTGGTGAGGAGCCCGGGACTAGAAAGAAAGTGAGCTAGTTAAATTAGCATTTAGGAAAGTGAGTAATACTTTCAATGATCCTAAGCTGCTTTTCATCCCCTAATACACCAATCTTTTTAACACCAGTACCCTCTTAGTGTTTCTATATGGTGTTCAATCATGGGACACCACAACTGCAAATAAAACAAAAAACAAAAAACAAAAAAATGCAGGGAACTCAGTGGGCCACTGTGGATGAAAACATAACGCAGAGCATCTCCAGAGGTGATACAAGGGTGAAGGCATCATTAAAGTACATGTATAATCGGAAAAGGAGGTAAAGAAAGAACAAGTATGGCATTAGTAGCCACAAAACAGAGAAAATGCACCAGCACTGAGTAAATAATCTTTGGAGGATTTATAAAAGGATATAAACAAGAACTCTGCAGGAAAACGAGATGTGTCTGGATTACAATTTGCAGCAGGAGTGGGCATAAATTAAATTCACTTAAGTTTCCCACATGAACTCAACACATTTCTGAAAAACAATGCTTCTCTACTCCCACTCAAGTACATGGCTAAAGACTGTTAAACCAAATTAAAAGCAGATGAGGAATTGATTTTAAATAGGAAAGCTTAAAAATACTACTCATGCCAAAAAAATTCCACTTTTAGAAAAAAGATTTGCAGATTCCTATTAGTGACTTAAATTAATGACATGTGCTGAAAATTTCATAATCAAAGAAATAATAATAGTAATACCGTTCTACAGTATAATTCTTACATCATCATCAAGGGTCTCATCATCCAGCTCCTCCAACTGCGCCTGGTTGTACCTGAACTGTATCCGATTCAATACCTCAGTAAGCAAAAGGACCAGGGCATCTTTGTACCTGCAGGTAGGAAAAACTGAACATGAGATGGGAAAAAACTGCCTTCACCCTCTGTCCTTGGAATCTGTTACCAGGTACCTGATGAATACAAAAACAGTAACAATGAATGGAATCCTGCACACATGAGAGCATCCCAGAAGGCCAGATTCAGGAGGTTTCAAGTTCATGGGCTAGAAAGACAACAAGGCGCTAAGCCTGATTCCAAAAGGTCACCCAAAATAACCCTAAGGGGGAAAACTGCCTACATACATTTACCAAGATAAATATCATGTGAAACAGCAATTACAATACTTGAAAAAAAAAGGCAGTAGAGATGTCCAACAGTTCAAGAAAAACCAACAACAAAAATCTACAACCTCCGAATGTCCACACACAAATGTACAAAGTATAGATATCCTAACTAAAGGAGAGAAATTTTGTGTCACAGGGATCCCTGAGACTTGGTGGGAATCATAAATGAAATCTAGGTCAAAATGAGTATGCCTTATTAACATGTGACAAGATGAAGGAAAGGAAAGAAGAGAAAGCAGAGGGGCTCAGGAAGCACATCCCAAACTAGCACGGATGCATGACAAGTAAATAAGATAATATAAAGTGCTCTGTAAAATGTGAAGTACTATACAAATGTTAACTATGATTACTGATCATCAGTGATGCATCTGCTGGAATATTCCCTGACCGAAGTTCATGACGAATCAATTCTTCCCTTACCTTTTATGGTATTAGCAAGCATTTCTATAGGGCTTTTAGGTCTAGAAAGCACTGCATACGCTCTCATTTGATCCTCATAACAACTCTGGGAAGTAGGTGCTGTAATCATTTCCCTTTTACACCTAAAGAAACTGAGGCTGGGAGAGACTTTAAGTGACTTGCCCAGAATCACACCGTTAAGTACATAGGAAAGAATTCAAACTCAAGTCCTCCTGATTCTCAGGTCCAGCATTCTAGCTATTGTGACCCCAAGGGGAACATATCATCATTACTCAAAAATTGGAGGATAACAGGAACCGCTACTTTAGACCTGATTCTGAACAAAGAAGAAATGGCTACTGAAGCACAAAGAATGTGAACTCTAGGGAAAGGCAACCACTCCATCTTAAAAGATGATTAAAAAGAAAAGAAAAATCAAGTACTGTCTAACACACCCCACCCCAGACACTTTAGGAGAGCAAAAGAATAGAAAAGTAGGAAAGAGCCAAAAGTCTATAAGGAAAAAGTCACCCCAGAAGGGACGGGGCACTCATGATGAGGTGGGAAAAATCAAGAATGAAATTTTGAAGACACCAAGAAAGAATTCCAAACAAGGGAAGAGTTGTCTTTTTTTTTTTTAAAGGACCGTGTGTGCTAGGCACCGTGTTAAGTGTTTTTGTTTTGTTTTTACAAATACTAACTCATTTGATCTGGAGGTAGATATTATTGTGAACCCCATTCTACGGTTGAGGAAACCGAGGCAGACAGATTCAACGACTTGCCTAAAATCACACATAAGGATAAGACTGTGAGATGGAAAAAAGGAAAGAGGTTTGAGATGTGGTGATTTCCACCCTCAGCAGTGGGCATGCCTAGTAGCCTAGCCTACCCTACAGCCCTACTTGTTTCCCACACAAAGTACGTACATGTACCCTTTGGTCCTATCACCTTTCATCCCTTGCCAAACCCCAGCCCTAGATTACTGCCCACCACCTGCCTCCTCTACTCCTCTCTTGCAGCTAAACAGAGCTGAAGAAAGTCATACAACTCTGTTAAGCGGGTACATAACAAATATATGCTACCTAACATTAATAGGGCTCTCATTATAGCAAGACAATCCATTTATTCCTCCCTAACACATTTCCTGTCACTCCACAAAGAAACTCTTCAGACCTTTCATTTCTCAAGCCAGACACCTACCAATCCCCAGATTTCCTCAACTGAAGACCCCTCTCCACTTGCCTTACTGAGAAAACTGAAGCCACTCGTTACCATGAGCTCCTTCTTCTCCCTCTCTTCATCTCAAAATTCCTGGGCATCATCCCCTATTCTCTCCCTTCATTAAGCCTTTGATAATTTGGTAGACTTTTTCTTTGTCAAGACCAAATCCTATATTTGTCAATAAATAAGTATTTATTAAGCACCTACTACGTGTCAGGAATTTTGCTAAGCACTGAAGAGGCAAAAGACAGTCCTTGCCCTAAAGGAGCTCACAGACTAATGGGGAAAACAAGTAAACAAATACATATGAACAAGCCACACATGGGATAAGTAGGAAATATGTGACAGAGGGAAGGCATTAGAATTAAGAGGTGCTGGGAAAGACTTCCTGTGGAAGACGGAATTTTAGTTAGGGTCTAAAAGGTAGGCAGAGATAAGAAGAAAGAGCATTGAGGCATGAGGGACAGTCAGAAAAAATACCCAGAGCCAAGAGGTGGAGTGTCTTATTCAGGGAACACCAAGGAGGCCAGGGCCACTGATCAAAGAGTTCATGATGGGGAGGAAGGTAAAGCATCAGAAAGGCAGGAAAGAGCTAGGTTATGAAGGACTTAGAACACCAAAGAGAAGATTTTGTATTTGATCCTGAAAGAAACAGAACCGCTGGAGGTTACTGAATAGGGGAGTGCATTGGTCAGACTTACACTTAAGGAAAATCACTTTGGTTACTAAATGGAGAATGGTTTGGAACAAGGAGAGACTTGAGGAAGGTAGACCCACCAGCAAGCTATTGCAATAGTCCAGGTGTGAGATGATGAGAGCCTGTCCTAGAACAGTAGCAATGTGAGAGAGAAGGGGGCATAATGGGGAGATGTTACAAAGGCAAAATTGACAGGCCTTAGCAACAAACTGCAGACAAGGGGTAGAGGGATAAGAGAGAGTGAGGAGTGGTGGATGACACCTAGTTTGGAAGTCTGAGGGAATGGGAGCATGGTATTACCCTCTGCAGTAAGAGGAAAGGAGGGGGAGGGGGAGGCTTACATGTGTCGTTGATTTTCATCCCCTCCTATCTTTTTCTTAGCCTAGCCTTTTTCCCATCTGCCTGTGAAACCCTTAATTATTCCTCTCTCTATCTAATCTTCAGCTTCTCCCTATTTACTTACTGGTTCCATCCTTGATGTCTTCAGACACAACTATGTTGCTCTCCTATTTCAAAACGACAAAAAAATGAATCTTCATTAGACCCTACCTTTTCCGTAAGTTACTATCCCATATCTCTCCCTCTCTTTGCAGTCAAACTCCAAGAAAAGGCTGTATATTACTTGCCTCCATTTCTTCTCTTCACATCCATACCTCAATTCTTTGAAATCTACCTTCTCACTTCATCATCTAAAGCAGCTCTCCAAAATTACCAACAACCTCTTAATTACTAAATCTGATGGTCTCTTAACTACCTTCCTGGATATTTTCATGACATTCCTCTCTACTTGTTCTCCTTTTATCTGACTGCTCCTCAGGCTCCTTTGCCTCTTAACCGTGGGTATTCCCCAAGGAGTTCTCTGGGATCTCTTCTATTTTCTCTTGATGGCCTCATCAATTCCCATAGATTTAATTATTACCTCTATGCAGAAGACTCAACAGTTCCAACATTAGCAAACAGAGTTTCAGTCTTTTATCTCCAAAGGCCACTAAACAATTCAAATTAGATGTCTCACAGCTACCTCAAACTCAACATTTCCAAAACAAAACTCATATTTCCAAAAAAACCACCAACCAAGCTTTGCTATTTCTTTGAAAGAAACCATTATTCTAGACCCCATGTTCAAAATCTGTGTTACCCTTAACTCGGTCTTCCTTAGTCCACATATCCAATCAGCTGCCAAATCTTGGTGTTTCTACCTCCATGGTACCTCTCTCTAATCACATAGGCACCACCATAGTTCAGACCCTCACTGCCACTCACCAAGATTATACTTGTCACAAATCTCTCCCTACTCCAATTCATCCTCCAAAGAAGCTGCCAAAGTGGTTTTCTGTAAGCTGATCTGATGGTGTCACTCAAAAGCCAGTGGTCCTCTATTGCCAATATAAATTGTTCTGACTTTTTAAAATTCTGAATTGGCAGAATTTCAACAGCAGAACCCAAAAAGGATTCTATAAAAAAAAAAAATCACTTCATAAATACATTATTTTTTTAAAGGATATAAAGAATTTCATATTACTTTCCAAACTTTTCTGTTTGTCTGGCTCCCTTCTGAACTTCTGTGCATTTTTTTAAAATGTTTCAATAACCTTCATATTACTAACCACCTTGTTCTCTCTAACCCCTTCCAAATAAAAATTAAGAGAAAAGAAGGGAAAAAAAATGTCACAAATAAGCACAGTCCAACAAACACAGTCACAGTGGTCAAGTCCAAAGATTTATGTTTCTTCTTGGCATTTTATGTCCGTCTCACCTCTATCAGGAGGTAAATATAACAAACTTCATGAAAGGTTCTCTGGAAACATGGTAAGTCACTGCACTGATCAAATTCTCAAGTCTTTCAGGGTTATTTTGCTTTATGAAATTGATGTCTTTTTGTATAAGTTGTTCTCCTAGTTCTGCTCATTTCACTCTGTCAATTCCTATTATCCAAAATTCTCTGAAATTATCTCTTTCCTCATTTCTTACATCACAACAATATTCTATTATATTCATGTAACACAATTAGTTCAGCTATTCCTCAATTATCTAAAGAGAAAGCAAAGAAATCTCCTTAGATTATAGTTCTTTTCTTTCCCTCATTTACTTTAGAACAGAAAACTCCATTATCCTTACAATTTAGTATATTTCTACATCAAACTTCGTGTAAATGTACTATGTATGTATATATGTTCAACCATCCTTAGTCCATTTCAGAGAAGAATTAAGGTTGATCTGATGCCTTGCCCTCCCCCACCACCATCTGTACACTCTTCTCACACACTCCATTTATGAGATACGGCAAGTCCCACCCCACTCTTCCTCTTTTCTCTACTAGTGCATACTACAGAATATGTCAAAATCACTTTTATAATCTGAGTTAGAATAGAAATAGCTGAAAATAGAAATAGCTATAAAAACAATGGTAAATCTGCTTCTGAACAACAACAAAATGGACAGTTAACCGAATCTTTACTTTGTACAGACAGGCTGAAAAGACAAAAGTAATTTCATAAATAAAAGACAACCTTTTATTCAACTAAAGCCTTTCTCCTTAAAAACAAAACATCTGGTATAAGTAGTCTTTCCTGGCTGCTCCACAGTCTTTCAACATTACTCATGTTTTAACTTATCAGTTAGAAGGTCATAAGCATTAGGGTCAGTAACCTATTTGGAGGGTACAGAAGTCATCAGGCCCACTCATGGCAGATCATGGGAACCAAAGACTAACGGAAAGCTTTCTTTCTTTTTCAAAGTATACCAACACTGAGAAAGACTTTTCCATAAAAGTATTTTACATTCCTTTCCAGTAAACAGACTAAACACGTACTGAACAGTTTTTCAACAGAAACAAAACAAAGGAATAATCATTATCTACTATTTGCCAGGTACAGCTAGTAAGTGTCTGCAGCTAGATTTGAATTCAGGTCTTCATGACTCCAGGCTCAACACTCTTTCCACCTAGCTACCTTAGCTCAAACAACACGACATTTGAGTCTATTTTCATTAAGTTGTTAAATTGATAAACACTTAAGTTCATAAAATAAGACACTTTCAGCCATTACATGCTGAGTAACAAGTGATAATTCATCTGCAAAATGCCAAATGAGAACAGCGTCAAAATTCCATAGTAGCATTTCTTTAAATGCAGCAGCAGGAAAATTAGTCATCAGTGCCTGATAAAAACTAAACACTTCTCTTTACTGTGACTACCAAGAGTGAGGGGGCACTCTGCTAAGTACTAGGGATAGGAAGAAAAAGTGAAAGCCAGACCTCCAAGTCACATAATCAATAAGATGGAAGACTAGACACAGACTGGAGAAATCCAACCCTCACACCTCTCAAACCACCACCGAATAAAAATTATGCACAAAAGGTAAAGCAATTTCAGCTGTCTCAACCATCTAAGATGCCAAGAACTGTAAAAAGGTAACACCCAATGAACAAGCAGCTAGCTGGCACAGTGAATAAAAAAGCCACACACGGAGTCAGTAAGACCAGAGTTCAAATCCAGCCTTGGACACCTACTAGCTATGTGGCCCTGGACAAGTCACTTAACTTTTGTTTGCCTCTGTTTCCTTAAGTATAAAATGGGGATAATAATAGCACCTACCTCCCAAGGCTGTTGGGAGGATCAAATGAGATAATATCTGTAAAGTACTTAGAAGTGCCTGGTACACAGTGAGCATTAGCTATTAGTGTTAGCATTATTGTTTAACTCCTCACTACCACTCCTTTTCTGTAATTAGATCAGTCATAAATATCTGGTATGTCCAACAAGTCAACTAGGGTATAACTGAGCATATGTGATCAAAAATATGAATCACTATTAGAAATGTATTCTAAGGTTCTACCTCACATTCATCAGTTCAGCAAAGATGACGAAAAGGCAAGTGACAATTGTTGGAGGGGCTGCAGGAAATGCATGAACACTAACGCACTGTTGATGGAATTGCAAATTGATCTATCCATTCTAAAAAGCAACGTGGAGCCAAGACAAAAAGCCACTAGACTGTGGAGTGCCTTTTGACCCCTGTAATATCACTAGTAAGGCCTAAACATCACCCCAAAAAGATCAAAAAGGAAAAATTAACATGTCAAATGTATTTACAGCAGACTTTTTTGTTATAGCATAACAAATAACTGGAAACTAGTTGAGTGTACATCAATTGAAGTGGCTGGATAAACTATGGCATATGAACGTAATGCAGAAGCATTATACTTTAAGAAATTGCAAAAGGAACTACTCCAGAGAATCCTGGGGAAACTTGTGTAAGTTATTGCAGGATGAAGTGAACAGAATCAAGGAAACAATTTATACAATAACAACAATGCAAAGAAAAACAACTTTTTAAAGACTGAAGAACTCTGATCAATACAGTTATCTAACCACAACTGCAGGACTGATCACTGAAACACACAGCCCACCTCATCACGGACAGATGATGGACTCAAGATAGAGAATAAGAGATGTAGCTGGTGTGGCAGTTTTATTTGATTATGCATATTTATTAAAAGAATTTTGTTTTTCTTTCCTTTTTTCTCCACAATTTGAGGGTGAAAAGGAGATGAAGGGATAAGGCTGTCAAAAAAAGAACCAAAGCATTCTTTAAATGAACAGAAGAAAAAACCATAAACAGGTAAAACTGTTTTGAAAGCTAAATGTTGAATCTGCAATATATGTAAAAAGAAAAGCAAGTTGTATAGAACAGAAACCCAGTTTCATACACAACTTTCTTTTTTCTGTTCTACTATGAACATAGAAATACTCTTTTATTTGATATTTGTTAAGTTTAGAGTTTTTTAAAATTTTCTCTTCTAAACCCTTCGCAATTTGGATTCTGACCTCATCACTGAGCTGAAATACCCTAAGCAAAGCTAGCAATGATCTTTCTTTCATTCTGAATTTAATAAAACAAGAATTTCCATAAGAATAGAAATAGATGCTTGCACATGAAACTGCAAATCTGTTATGTGCAATTTGCTATTCCCTTTATATATTTATATGTGTGTGGGGGGGGGGGTGTGTATAGGGAGGGAAGGAAGGAAGGAGGGAAGGAGGGAGGGAAGGAGGGAGGGAAGGAGGGAGGGAGGGAGGGAGGGAGGGAGGGAGGGAGGGAGGGAGGACATCTAGTTAGTAAACTCCAAAGCCCCAAAGGAAGGGGAGAGGGAGGCAAAAGGGAGAGGATGAACGGGAAAGGATGAACTGGGTTACCCAGCAGGCTGGGTCCTCACTCAGACAGATCGGTCTGCTCTAAGTCTCTGTTCATCCTTCATTTTCGAAGAAGACCATGACATCAGAGAAATGATGACATGACTTACACTTGAATTTGTTTTGAATGAGGGAGGGCTGTGCAGGTCACCAGCCTCACTTCTTCTCCAGAGCCATCTGGGTCCAGTGACCAGATATTCACTTGGGCATTTATACCAGTCAAAAAGACTTACTCGCTCCAAGTTGTTCTCAAAACAATACTGCTGTTACTGTACTGCATAAAATGTTCTGGTTCTGCTCATTTCCCACAAGTCTATCCACATCTTTCTAAAATCACCAACCTCACCGTTCCTTACAGCGCAGCAGTATTGCATCACAATCATAAACCACAACTTGTTCAGTCATTCCCCAGATAACAGGCATCCCTACAATTTCCAGTTTTTTGCCAGCACAAACAGAGCTGTTAGAAATATTTTACAACACATAGCTTCTTTTTCCTTTTTCCTAATCAACTGTGGAAACAGATCCAGTAGTGGTACTGCCGGACCAAAGGGTATAGGGAGTTTAATAACTCTTTGGGCGTACTCCCAGATTGCTCTCCAAAATGGTTAGTTCGGTTCACAGTTCCACCAACAGTGAATCAGTGTCCCAATTTTTCCATATCCTCTCCAACATCTGCTGCTTTCCCCTTCAATCATTTTAGCCTATCTGATAGGTATAAGATATCTCAAGGTTCTTTTAATTTGCATTTCTTTAATCAATAATGATTGAGAACATTTTTTTGTACGACTACAATTATTTTGATTTCTTCATTGGAAAACTGTCTCTTCATATACTTTGACCACTTATTAACTGAGGAATAACTCACTTTTATAGATGACAAAGATTTTTATATATTTAAGATATGAGACCTTTATCTGAGAAAGTGACTTCTGATCTTGGCTACATTTGTTTTATTTGTACAAAACTTTTTTAATTTAATGTAACTGAAATTATCCATTTTACACGTCACACTGCTCTCTAGTCTTATTTATTCATAAATTGTTCGCCTATCCAAAAGTCTAATAGGTAATGTTCCATGTTCTTCAAATTTTCTCATCTCTTTATATCTAGGTCATGTATCCAGTCTACACCCAATTCCTGTCAGACTACTTTCTAGCTTTCCCAACAATTTTTACCAAGTAATGAATTTTTATCCCCAAAACTTAAAAGTCTTCACACTTGTCAATCATAAGGTTACTACAGTCATTTGCTGCTATAAATTATATGTCTACTCTGTTCCACTGATCTACCTATCTTTTAGCCAATACCAGATCGTTTTGATAATTACTGCCTTATATAGTTTAAGATCTGGTACTGCTAAAACTCTTTCCTTTACATTTTTTTCATTAATTGCTTTAATATTCTTGACCTTTTGTTCTTCCAAATTAATTTTTGTTATTGTTTTTTCTAACTCAGAAAAATAATTTTTGGTAATTTAATTGGGATGGTATTGAATATATAAATTAGTTTAGGTAAAACTATCATTTTTATTATATTGTCCCTATCTACCTATGAACAAATATTTCTCCAATTTTTAAAATCTAATTTTATTTGTTTACAAAATTTGTATATCATTTTGCAATGTTCTCTTCACTGCAGCATCTAACCTTTATCCTTCTTGACCTTTCCTTCAGCATTTGAACCTACTGATCTATCAACTTGTCTCCTAGATACTCTTATCTTCTCTGGGTTTCCATGACACTGCACTCTCTTGGATTTTCCAACTCTCCAGTCACCCCCTCAAACTCTTTTATTCCAACTTTCCCTATTATTGCTGAGGACACTACCTCCCACTAGCAGACTCAGAAACTCAGTGTCATACTCTATTCCTTACATTTACCCTCCTCGTCCAATCATTGCCAAATTGTACTTCTACCTTCACAACACTGCTCCCTTCTCTCCACTCACCCGGCATGGTTCAGTCTCCCATCACCCCTACTCTGATCCATTCCAAGAAAACTCTGACTAGTCACTGTTGTGAGTCTCCCCTTTCTCCAAAATTCATCCTTCCTTCAGCTGTCAAAGTGATTTTTCTGAAGCACAGGTATGACCATGTTAATGTCCTGTTCAATGAACTCCAGTGACCCTGTATAACTCAGGACTGAAACAGGTTGTTCCAAAAACTTTAAAACCCAAGGCAGCAGACCCTTCTGAAAACCCAACAACTGCAAAGTAGGAAACAGAATCTTTTGCTAAGAGTGAGGAGGGAAGATGTTATATGGAACTAAAAGAGAAAAAAGGTTGGAATCACTGCTTTGAAAAATCAAGGGAGAATTTTAAAAATCATCATGTGGTAATGAGGGCCTAGGAGTAAGTAGCAGCAGATCAAGTCAGCAAGGTCAAAGGACTTTCTCCAGCAGTATTCATTCAGCAGCACTTAGAAGCAGAGAAGGTGATGGGTGGGACTAAGCCTTCACTGGGGGCGTGGCAAGAGGACAACAAGACAAAAGATTTAAGCGTGGTATATCTCAGACATTCAACCATAAGACTAAGACTAAGACCAAGAAAGAAGATGAGATCAAAGCAGCAGTGATAAACTAGGAGAAAAGGCATGTTCATGGGAATAAAGAATAGATTCAATGGCAATGAGACTGAAAGGGAGACGCAAGGATAGGAGGAATGTCAAGATCCAAGATTATGGGTTACCATAATCATGAGATCAATATGTGACCATCCCTATGGGTAGCTCAGAGGGAGTGAAGAGATAAGGAATATGAGAGCTGAAGCGGGTTTTTAATTAGAAGGTCAAGGTCATTAAGAAGCCAATATGTATGTACACTGAAGTTCATTAATTATGGATAACAGCTAGCAATATTATCTCCATTTTACAGATGAGAAAACTGAAACTCAAGATATATTTTAAAAACTTGTATACAGTGATATATCTAGGAAGTCAACGTGCAGGATTCAAATCCAGGCCCCTCCTGATTCCGAGTCCACTACTCATACGTTATACCACATTGCTTCCAAAAGGCTACTAAATATTTTTCCAAATAAGTTTTTTTTAAACCTAGTCCAACTTATGTTGTAAGAAAGAGACAGTACAATAATACAATATGAAAATGGCACACAGTAATAAACTAAAAGACCAGACACAATGAAGTTGTAAGGGTGGGTCCCAATGAGATTAATAATACTAAATTTTTACATAAAACGTAAAAGAGCTACTCTCTGCCTAGAACTCTGAACCAGCATTAAGTAAAAACAGGCAACACTGGGGAGACCTGAATATAGACAATTTTGAAGTATCCTGTGCAGACCCCTTGACAGTATCGTTAACCTATGACCCTGGGTGTGCTCGTTCACAATAAGGTCAGCGCATGCAGATGAACAACAGGAGACCAACAAATAACGCCTCCATTAATTTCAGAATTTAGAGCTACTCTTTTTAACCACGTGAGTCAAAATCTCCTTATTTTGATAAAATTAATCAAGAAAGTGAATCAGTTATTGAAATAACTGAAATAGGCCATCAAGAAGTATTTAAAGGAAAACATATAAGTAGTGAGATTTTATGTTGTGTGTGTTCGTCCTTCGCTGCCAAAGAAGACCATGCCATCAGAGAAATAATGGCATGACTTGCACTTGACTTTGTTTTGAGTGAGGGAGGGCTGTGCAGGTCACCAGCCTCACTTCTCCTCCAGAACCATCTGAATCCAGTGACCAGATATTCATCAGGATGAGTGGAGGTGACCCAGGATGAGGCAACTGGAGTTAAGAGACTTGCCCAAGATCACACAGCTAGTGTCAAGTGTCTGAGGTGAGATTTGAACTCAGGTCCTCCTGACTCCTGCACTGGTGCTCTATCCACTGCACCACCTAGCTGATTTTATGTTGTAGTCTATGTTAAAAGGCTATATGACCATTCATTCAAAGAGCTTGAGCTGGAAGGGACCTTTATCAGTCTTCTGGATCCAACTCCCTCACTTACAGATAAGAAAACTGAAGCCCAGAAAAGTGAGGTGACTTGACAAGAGTCTCACAAGTAGTAACTGGCAAAGCTGGGACTTGAACTCTGGTCCTGTCACTCCAAGTTCAATTCTCAATCTATACCATAATAAGGAAATTAAAGAAAAGTGGAAAAATCAAAGTTAATATCTTACATTTTCCCAAATACTGCAATAATTGCAAAATGCTTTCATATAATTCTCTCACACACCTATTCAAAACAAACAACAACAAAGAAGCTTGGACATCAACTTAAACAAAAATAAAAACCTAATAATCAAAAGTCTACTCATATTGGCCATACAAAAAAAAAAAAAGATTTCTTCAAGCAAAAGCAGAAAAAAATAAGCCTAAGAAACCCAGATAGATGCAAATGAATAAATCTTGGCCAACAACTGAAATCCTACTAGATCCTTTCATCATTGCTACGTATTTTTTAATTCTCTTCTCATCTTTTTTCTGCCAAAGTCTTTGCTAGGATTAGAGAAAGTGCCTCCACTACACTGGTACTTCCTCTTCCTCTGCTCTCATTTAATACTAAATCCTCTGCAATCTGCCTTCTAATTCCAATCAACTGAAACTGCCCATTCTAAAATTACCAATGATCCCTTAATTACCACAGCTAATAGATAATTCTCCATCTTTATCCTCAGTATCTCTGCGACACCTTACATTGCTGACCACCCTCTCCTGATGGACATAACTTTCTCTGCACTTTTATGACAGCATTCTCTCAGTTCTCTTCAAACCATATCTTCAGGTTCCTTTGCTAGACTACCACTACTACTACCACTACACCTGCTAACTGTGAATGCTTTCTACCAGGCTCTCTTTTCTCTTCTCCCTGTATTTTCTCACTTGGTGACTTCATCAGCTCTCTTGAATTCACTTATCATCTATGCAGATGATTCCTAGCCCGACTCTCTCCTGAGCTCCAACCCCATACCATCAACTGCCTACTGTGCATCTCAAATGCAACAGTATCTTTCCTCCCAGATGCACTCCTCTTGAACTTCTGTATAATTCTCAAAGGTACCACTATCCTTCCAGTTACCCAAGGTTCACAATCCAGTGACTTTTCACTCTCATTCATCTCACATATTCAATCACCAAATCCACAGACCTGTCTCACATACATTCCCATTCTTCATAGTCTCCTCCCTAATGCAAGCCCTCATCACCACTAGCCAGTAGAAATGCCTTCTTACTAGCTGCTCTGACTCAAGTTCCCCTCAGCTCTAATCCATCCTCTACAGAATCACCAAACTCATCTTCCTAAAAGGGCAGGTCTAACTATGTCACTCTCCATTCATGTTTTAGTGGCTCTTTATTACTTCTAGAATGAAATATAAAGTCCTCTGGCATTTAAAGCTGTCCACAACCTGGCACCTTCCTGCCTTTCCTTCCTTTCCAAATACATCTTTTCATATTCCTCATACATGACACTTAACTTCCACGCCTTTGCATCGGCCGTCCCCCATGCCTGAAATCTTCTCCCCTCTTCACCTGTACCTCTTTGGACTTCTTGGTTTCCTCCACAACTCAGCTTAAGCACCAACTTCTGAACGAAAACTTTTCCAGTTCTTCCTCATCACCAGCCCACTACAACTCCATGTTAGCACATTTCCAGTCAAGAACTGGAAATACACATTCCTATATGTTTGCATACATATACATGTACATATACACACACATGTATACACACAAAGTAGATCCACTACACAGACATGCATTTGTACACATACACATATACATAAGCAATACACCTACATACACATAAATACACACATACATACATACAATACCTATTTGCGTACACATCGTCTCCCCATTCCACTCATTTGTTCCACTAGTTATTTGGATAGTATGTACTTGGCATAGTGCCTAACATATAATAACTGATTAAAAAATAAAAAAGCTTGCTGATACCAATGACTTTACCAACATCACAAAATAAAGTATCAAGCTGAGTAATGTAGCCACCCCCCCCCTCCAAAATTAGAGCTTCCCATATTCATCTACATCTGTTTTTAAAATCCAATCCAAGATCACATTTCCCTGGTGCTAGTCCAAAGTCTAACGTTAGTCAGTGTTCTGACTAGTTGTCATTCAGTTGTGTTCAGCTTTTTTCAGTCTCATCCAATTCTGTGATCCCATTTGGGGTTTTCTTGGCAGAGATAGTGGAGTGGTTTCCATTTCCTTTTCCAGTTCATTTTACAGATGAGGAAACTGAGGCAAATGGTCAAGTGACTTGCTCAGGGTCACACAACTAGTAAGTGTGTGAGATCACATTTGAACTCAGAGGAGTCTTCATGACTCCAAGGCCTAGCACTCAGTTGCCTTAAGGTTTCAAACTGCCTTATCTTCCACAAGGGGAAAAAGAGTTACTCTACAGGATTGTGCCTGGTCTTTACATGAGGCAAAAAAAAAAAAAAAAAAGACGACTGCAGCAATTGTCAATCGTCATCTAAATGGCTTAACAGTACTTTCAACAAACGGGTAGGTAGGGATGCAATGGCTAGAGCGCTGGGCTTGGAATCAGAAAAATCCCCTTCATAAGTTCAGATATGGCCTCTCTGGGCAGGTCATCTGACCCTGTTTGCCTCAGTTTCACGATCTGTAAAATAAGCTGTAAAAGGAACAATAAACCACTCTAGTATCTTTGCCAAGAAAACCCCAAAATCCCAAAATGGAGTCACAAATAGTTGGACATAAGTGAAATGACTTAACAGTAACTTTCAACAATGGCTTTGATATTGTCAATCAACAAGAGTAACATTGTGATGTCTCTGTGAAATAGGAACCTTAACAACTCCAACTTTTTCTGAGCGTCTAGAATAAGTCACGTGACATATATATATATCTGGGCTGCTCACTTGGCACACTACAATGCCTAGAGAACATGAAATAAAAACTTTAAACCACAAAGAACAGGATGTCAATGCAATGCTTGTGGTGTAACCACACCTACATTTTCAAATTATGGTAAGAAAACATTCAAGAATACTTCCTGAAAGCAGTAGTTGCTACTGAAATTCTTTCCAAAAATGTAACTTCAAAAAATATGAATGGACACTTGTCTCTATATTTCTGCATCTTAGGAAGTATTAAGGAAATACATTTTACCTGATAAAAAAAAAAGTATGGAGAAAATAAAGATGTATCAAACTGGGAATACCAATACAGTAATTACCAGAAGCTTTGGAGATAGATACTACAAAGAAATCAGATGCTTAAAGTAAAAAGCTATTCACCTAGGGAGATGTCCCCTGACCGTACCACATCTGCAACGTCTGTGCATAGAAGAAGGAGACAAAGAAAGGGCTCCTGCTAGTCTAGGAATATGCTCCATCACTTGTTCATTTGACTGTTGACATTCCTAACACTGAGGAGTCTCCCCATTGTCATAAACTACTAGGGAGATTATTCAATATTCAAGAACTCTGAAACCTGCAATCAAATTTAAGTGGGAAGGGAAAGAGACAGAAGCTAAAGTACAGATACTCTGGGGTTGCACACCAACGAGCACCGTGGTAATTAGCATCCTGCGCCTTCTCCATACATCCTGACGAATATCTGGTCGCTGGGTTCAGATGATTCTGGAGGAGAAGTGAGGCCGGTGACCTGCACAGCCCTGCCTCACTCGAAACAAAGTCAAATGCAAGTCATGTCATCATTTCTCTGATGGCGAGGTCTTCTTTGGAAATGAAGGACAAACGCAATTAGCAATAAATGTCACAGCAGTTAACATACTCAAATTTAACAAGACAAACCTCAAACTAGCAACAAACTTAAAAAAAAAGATACACTTAATGCCCAGTATACTTGATGTAATGGCAGATCACACCTTATTCATGGTGACTAACGGATTACCAACAATGACAAAAATACCAATTCAATAGAGACAAACAAGTGACAATTATCAGTGACAATAGTCAAAAGGAAAACAGACGCCTTGGCATTTCCACAGAAGCCGAACGTTTCAGGGAGCAAACTGGTTCTGGTATTTTAACTCCTACTACCACTGTACTCAGGTGACAGCAACATTTTCAAATTACATATTTTGTACAGTCATTTATCTACAAATCAACTATTATAAAGTGATAACATTTTCTCAAATGGAAGGAAGGCCCCTCTAAACACACTCCTGAAACCAAGAGGGTCTATTCTACATAACTGTGACAAACAAGAAACATATTATTTTAATAGAATCATTCAAAAGCATTAACATTAAAGTTAGGATTAATGTAAGATTAATTAGCATTAATCTAAAATCATTTCTTTGCTTTTTAAAAAAAAATATCTTTAACTCTTTCAGAAATCTTGTTGGGCTTGTATCCAGTCTACATTTTTCTTTGAGGCTTTGCTTGTAGATGTTTTCAAGTCATTGTCACCTGAGTTTGTGTCTTACATTTCTTTGCCACCATAGTAGCTCTTTATGGTCAGGTTCTTTTTGTTTGTCCACTTTTCCAGCCCATTTCTTTTTGGATTTTAGGTTGGTGCCAGGTTCTCCACCCCTGAGGAGGTACATCTGACCTTAGCTTCTGTTCTTTTAGGTCTTTCTGCTGCTCTCACAGCTCAGTCTGAGGGCCTGCAAGTTTTCAGTATTTCCAAAGTGATGTGATACAGGGAGAGGTTTGTTTGTTCACTGCGCTTCAAGTCTACAAATTCCTGAGCTAGTCTGGGTCTGCTGGATTACATGTGGTTAAGTTTCTGTAGACTGCTGCTGGACTCAGTCACTGTTAGCCCACTGGGTAGGCTCTGCTGGTTGAGAGCCACTGAACTGGGGGGTTTTCCCTTTTGTTTGGTTTCCTGCCTTGGTTTATTCCACTGTAGGTTTATGTGCAGGGTTAAAGATTAGAAATGAGTCCCCCACTGCTCCTGGGCTCAGAGCCACACAGGTATGATTCTGGAACTCATTCTTTGCTCCTTGCAGAGGTAGGACCTCTGCTCTCACCCACAATCACTCCTTTCTACTTGGATCTGTGACCTGGAACCAGGTAATGGGTGACAGAGCTGCCAGATGGCACGCATTCCTACTCCCAAGGATAGCAGAGGGGTGGGACTCTGGGATCTTTCAGTACAGCTGTTCATTCTTCTTACTGTCCTTAGGTGCTGGGCTGCTCCCTCCTGCTTGTTGTAGTACCACTGTTGTACTGTACTGCACTCCTGGCCAGGCCCTACCTCAAATGTCTGCAGACACTCTTAATCTGCCTTCTTAAATTGCCACAGACTAGAAAAAAATAACTCACTGTGACTTTCTTGGCTTTCCTGATTAGAATTTGGTCTGGTGCTCTTTATCAGTCATTGCAGAGGAGGATGTGAAAGAGTTAAGGAAAAACTGCTGGCTTGTACTTGCCCATCTTGACTCCACCTCAACAATAATGATTTTCAGGCATGCTGGCATGGTTTCTCGATAACAGATGAGGCTCTCATGCTTTCCCAGGTGTCAATGGAATGAAGTATGTGTGCTTGATCCCATGCTTTTCAGCATAACGTTTTCAGCAATGATGTTGGATGCTTTCAAGGAGGAAAAAATGGCATCAAAGTCAGCTACCGTATTGATGGCAAATAAAGTAGACGGAGAGTTGGTATGTGACTTTTTATTCATACATGATTACATATGCAATGCAGCCTCTGAGGCTGAGATGCAACAAAGTATGAAACAATTCCCAGCTGCTTGTGCTAATTTTGGCCTAACAATTAATACCAAGAAAACAGGTTCTCCATCAGCCAGCACCACACCATCTATACATGAAATTGTCAGGTTAAGTTCACTTACCTTGGCAGTATACTTTCCAAGGATGTCCACACCTAGATGATGAGATTGATGCATGGCACTGCCAAAACTAATTCAATGTTTGGGAGGCTCCAAAGGAAAGTTTGAGAGAGAAGAATAAGTATTAGACTGCCTACCCAACTGAAGATCTACAGAGCTACTGTGCTGACCTCACTGTTGTATGACTGTGAAACTTGGACAGCATATCAGTGCCACGCCAGGAAACTGAATCACTTCCATTTTAGGTTGTCATAGGAACATTCTGAAGATCACCTGGCAAGATAAGGTACCAGACACTGAGGTCCTTTCTCGAACTGAACTGCCAAGTATTCAAATTCAACTGCAGAGAGCACGACTGGGCTGGCCATGTTGTTCAAATGCCAAAAGTATATTTGCTTATAAGAACATTCTTCCAAAAACCCACTCAAGGCAAGTGTGTACATGGAGGTCAGAAGAAGCATATCCTCAAGGTCTCGATGAAGAACTCTGGAATCAACTGTGAGACATGGGAGACACTAGAACAGTACCACTAAGCATGACATGCCTGCATCCAAGAAGGCCCTGTACTCTATGAACAAAGCACAATTGTAGTAGCTCAAAGGAAACATGAGATGCTCAAATTTAGAGACATTTCCGCCCCAGATGTTCATATGGACTATTTGCCTCTACCTGTGGTAGTCTTCCAAGCTTGTACTGGTCTAATCAGCTACAGTCGGACACAATGTACCCTGACCTCAACATCAACGTAGTGATGTCGTTTTGGTCCTCTTCAAGAAGGAAGAACCAACCAACCAATGATTTTTCAAAGAGGATTATGCCGGAGAGAGGAAGTGCTACTGTGCAATAAGAATTTCTGATAGTAAATATACCTGCAATAAGCACATCTGAAGCAACTTTATGGTAACTTGAGACTAAAAAGCATTATTTTATGAATAAAGAAGTAGATGTTAATATCCGTATTATAAATACTCTGGTTGCTGTTGTTTTTTAAGTGTAGCTTACAAAACCTAATCTCAATACCTAATTTATAACCATAAAATGTAAGATGAAATTGGCCCGGGTGGTCGTCTGGTCCAAACAGTCATTCCATGCAGGAATCCCCTCCACAACATACTGAACAAGTGGTCATCCTTGAACAATTCCAGAGATAGGGAATTCACAATTTTTCCACGGCAGTCGATTCAGATGGGAGCCAGTTTCATGTCTAAGCAATGTATCTATCCAATATTTTCTATGTAAAAAGCTACAAATAAATTATGACAGCTGCAAATTGTCCAAAATCTAAACAAATTTCACTGTAATGGGGCAAATTCTGGGCTAGTACAAAATGGTGCCTGGACAGTTAGCTCATGTGCTGACCGAACATATACTACACAAGAACCAATATTTTTAGTCTGATTTAAAATTTTAACAATATATTCTACTCTCTAGAATTTTCTTGTATTATGAATATCTCATAAGTGTAACACTAGAATCTAAATTCTACCCAACATTGTATATAATTTAATAAGACAACGAAAATTTTTCTGTGGACCAAAGTTGGGAATTGTGTTAAAGGCATGTAAACAAGGAAATGAGGCTTATGAAAAATATGCGTAATGGCATTATTCTACTTTAAGATAACATGATTTTGTCTAACATCAGAGTCACTTCATTGAGGCCACAAGGAGTACTAATGAATGCCATTTCAGCTCCTAGCAATAAGTAGTTTTATTGCTTACCTGCTGAGTACAGCTTCCTTGTCTGCCAAACGACTCTTAATTTTACTAGTCAGGTAGTCCAAAAAAAGGGTCCAGATATCCAAACAAGAGAAGTAACCTTCATGGGTAGGCTATAACACAAAAGAAATACAGATAATGAAATTAACAAAAACAGAAATCACTTGTTTTTGAAAAGGCTGTTCCTTTAAAAAGTTAAAAACAAAAGCATGCTACCTCCTAAACAAATATTCCTCTAATATGTGAAATCAAAGAATATTGGTTCACTTTTGTATAAACAGTCCCTTAATTTTTTCTGCTGACAACCAAGTTAAAAGCTTTATACATAGTTACAGATAAACTCTTTTAATAAATATTAAGTAGAAGTAGTGATGTGAAGGAGAATAAATAAATATATCTTCTAAAACCAAAAGTCTGTTTCAGTGGCAGAAAAAAAAAAGTAAACAATTGAATTTAGAATTTCTGATTAAAATGATAGGGTAAAAAAGTTGCCAAAAAGTACAACTCTCCTACACACTCTACAAAATATCTGAAAAGGACCTCAGATAACAAAAATGATAAAAAGCATCAAAGATCTTCTGTCTGAGCCACAACTGTACAAAAATATAACCAGAACCACGCAGAAGTTGGGAGCAGGATCACATCAGGGAAGCCAGTTCAAGTCCCAATAATCAGATCTGAATACTACAAGCACAGAGGGAAGGGTTGTGCCAAGGAAGACAATGCAAGCTCTAGTAAATGGGTCTGAATCCAGCAGGTGTTGTAAATAAGGACATTTCGGGGCTTCTCAATTCAGTAAGAGAGCCATAACTGGGGCCTGAAGCCAGATCCCAGCCCTGTCCTAACAGAACAGAACTGGGGAACAAGGTGTGAGCCTGCATAAGCCACTGTACAGGGAAAAGAGGGCCACAGCAATAAACAAGGCCAAGTCAGGTCTTAAATGTCCAAATGAGAAGATCTTGTAAGAGATCTAAGACCAGTACAATCGCTAACCTTCAACTGAGACAAGTTGTTGTTACAGCAGGAAATGGTACCAACTCCTCACTGGAAATTGTTCAAGGAGGAGGAGACAGAGAACAGACTAAGGCCAAAGGACCACCTGGGGCTAAGACAGATATTCCATCTAGTCTGAGCAATTCCATTCCAAATGGCAACAGTAACAGCATTCGAGCTACAAACCAGAGAGAACCAGAGTGGGCCTACTCAACCCATCCACAAGTGCCAGGAGAGGCAAAGCCTGGCCCTCAAACAAAGCTCCCGACCAACAACTCATCTGGGTAATCCACTCAATTCAATATAGGTAAACAGAAAGAAACAAAAGACAATGGAGAATCCTATGGGTTGTAATGCCAAAGAGGGAACCCCAGAAGAAGAGAATAATAACACCTCAAAGGAAAAAAACTGCTTGGCCACGAGAACGAGATCAGCCAGAAGAAATCAAGCTAAAAATAAAAATTAAGTGTAGAAATGTAGAGAAAAAAATTACTAAGTATGTATATAACTCTCCAGGTATTCTCCAATCCGCATACGTAGGGGCAACTAGCAAGGCCCTAATTACCAAAAGTAATTTCAAACAATTGCAGATCAGGGCCTCTTCATTTCATAAATGAGGAGAACTGAGGCCCAGAGAAGCTAAACAACCTGCCAAAGGTCACAGAGTTCTAAGTAGCAGAGGCCATGTATAAAGCCAGGATTCCAAAGACTATTCCTCCTTCCACATACTGCCTCTCATGGAGCGCTATATATTACTTTCTCCCCACTACAAGGCTAACTCAGACTAAACACTCTTTACATACAAGGCATAGTTCTACAAGCCTACCTCAAAACTTTTCACTTGGCACATTCTGCCCCCGCTGTCTAGTCTAAGCCTTCCCCTTCCATATGACTACCCATCCTCTAACACGGGCTGCCTCACAGCAATACCATTCCAATGACCCAAGACTGGGAGGGCTGGGGAGGTGAGGAGTGGGGAGGGGTAGAAGAGCGGGGTAAGAACAGCACGTATCAATACTAGACAAAATTCTCCTCAATCCTGGATTTTGCAGCAGACTACCCCTGCTGTCATGTTCTCTCTCTCTCACTGATCTTCTGTCTCTCCCTATCTCCTGGCTCCTTTCCAACCACCTACAGGAAAGTAAAGACATAAGCCAAAAATGATCACAATGTTCAAGATGTGGAATTTCTTAATCAAAAAAAACAAAAGATGTTCGTTTTCAGGTTTCCTTAATAGTTCTGATGAGATGTTCCAAGTTATCTGACTACTTCTCTCTATTTATGCATCTTAAATTTTCTTCTGCACCTGGTTCTCTTCCAAATTTCTAAAGTTTTTACTTCTAAAATGGGCATAAAGAATTTAAAATCCATTATTGTACTGCTAGTGGGAGGGCTAATCCCACCTAATCCAATCTTGCTGCTGCAGCCATTATACACAAGGATACCACTTTGCTTATTTTGTGGGAGAAAGGGCTTTCTGCCCACACCTTCCTCATTCTTGAAAAAAGCCCTCGCTTGGTCTGGCCTTCCTACCAGATAGTTCTACGTTTCTCCTCCCTTTCATGGCTAGACACCATGAGAAAGTATCTAGACTTGGGGCTTCCACTTCTTTTCCTTTCACTCAATCCTAAACCCCTTGAAATCTGACTTCCTACTTGATCATTCAAATGAAATTGCTTCTCCAAAGTTATCAATGATCTCTTAACTCCAACAGGAGCACAGGAGCATTTTAAATCCTCTAAGACAGCTGCTGTCCCCCCTGACATCTTTTCTCCAGTGTAGTAGAGGGGCTTCAATCAATTGTCATACAATACGATCCCAAGGACTTTCACCAATCTGGTTGCCCTCTTCTAGGTATTCACTATCTTATCAACAACTTTCTGAAAATACAGCATCCAGAACTAATCATAGCACTCCAAATGTGGTCTGGCCAAAGCTGAAAAAATAGCAAATGATCAACTCATTTCATCCAGAATACTTTATCCTCAATACAACCTAAGATTACAGGAACTTTTGAAATTCTGTCATATAAAACTACTGATTCAGATTGGGCATGCAGTCTACTAAAGGCCTCAGATCTTTTCCACATGAACAGCTATCTATCTAGGTATCCCTTCCCTATTCTGTATGTATGAAATCAATCTTTTTAAATTAAAGTTTACAACTTTACATTTTTCCCTTTTAAATTTCATTTAATTCTATTCAGCCCACAAGCCAACCTGACTACTCTTAGGGTCTGGACAATCAACAGATTCTTATTCTGTTCAACTATATTATTAGGCTACAGTTCTCCATCTTGTCCATAAGAATGAGGACAAATTTTATCAAGTATTTTACTAAAATCTAAATAAACTTTATCTCTAGCATTATACTGGACCAACCAATCTAGTAAACCTGTCAAAAAACAAAACTAGGTTATTCTGACATGTTTTGCTCTTGATGAAATCATGCTGATTTTGTTGCTTTACCCTTACTTTTCTAGATGCTCTAATTCTTTCCAACAACTTAAGATCAATCTTAGACCTTCTCCCCCTTTTTTAAAACTGAGATACTTTTCTTTCTGCAAACCTGCAGTACCTTTCCTGTTTTCTACAGTATTTCAAGGATCACTGACAACGGCTCACAATAATATCTGTCAGTAGAATACAGTTCATCAGAGCCTGGTGATTCTTGCTTCTGCCTTCCCCATTTGCCTTCACTACCAACTCCCTATTAGCCATTACTACTTCGATCATTATGGTCCAAAGATCACCCTCCTTGGCAAACAAAACAAGAGTTAAACTGCTTTACCTTATCTCCTGTCCATTATCATCTCATTTACTCCAAATATCAGATCTAGCCTTTCTTTGACTCTCCTCTTTTCCCTAAGATAGTTTTTAAAAAACACATCACTGGAGAGGCATTTGGAGGACAGACCCACATCGATTATAGACCCCTGTAGTATTGGATTACAGGTAGTCTGCAGTATATACTGATGATAATACTGCTACTTTGTTTGCCTACATTGATTTTCACACAAAACTTTGCCAAGGTGCTACCCCTTCCCTTCCTCTCCTACCCTTATATTTTCTGCCAGTTCCTGGATTTGCTTGTATGCATATATTTTCTAAATAAACCATTTCATTTAACTTCTTTCCCCTAATCTGTTCCTTTTGAATAAGGTATACCTTTCCAGAGATACATTTCAATCACAGATGTCATCCCACAAAGTATCTGTGATATTTACAAAGTCAAGTTTACCAGCTGGTTTTGAAATTTATCTAGTTGTATATTTGTGTACAAACATCCCAGGTTATGGTTTTATCAGTTTTCTTCGATTTCTGTCTCCTGTAAACATCTGAGTATTTCTACTATTCTTCTTTGAGAGCTACAACTACTCTGTTATCTAGACAGTTTCTCTGTTAACTTTATTTTTCAGTTTAAAATCCTTTAGATTTGCAAGACTCCTGGCAAATACAATACTATCCCTTGTTGGATGCAGCCCATCTCTAGCCAAGAGCATATTATTCCTATATTTGAAATCTTTGTTCAGAAATCCAAATCCTGTTCTCAGATACTATCTAACCAGCTCTTTACTTCACAAATCTCCTGCTCCCTTCTGAAGCCCTTGATCAGCAATGGTGACATCCAAAACACATCTTCACTAGCCTCATAATGTCTGTTCCTCTCCCAAGACTTCATAATCTTCAGCAATGTTTTCTATAGTGATTCTGGCAGCATCATTTGTGCCCAAATAAATCACCAGATGTGGACAGTGGTTACGCATAGCAACAAGCCTTAAGAGCCTCTCTGTGTGATTCAAGATCCATCCCATGGAGGGAGACATCATACCTCTCTATTGTTAATCAGGCTGACAAACAGTTGCCATTACTTGCCTCATAGTCTTCTGACCCTTACTGGATGATTTCTCACCTGTGGATCCACATCATTATTCCCTGGAGTACAATGTAGTTCCTTCCTTCTCAGAAGATTCAGCTCCCTCCTCCATGGGAGAAGCCTCTGGTGCTTAGCACCCAACAGTCTCTTCCCTTCTCATTTGTCACAATCTTCGACCCTCCAACCTCCTGACACAGGTCAGAAATCCTTCCCTTCTGCTTCTCCAAGATCCCTTTTCTTGTTTTCTCACTGATATCATAGGATTAGAAGATTCTGTGACCTTTATTCCATTTTTAAAGAAACACTTCATTTTCTCTGATGTTCTAGAAAGATGGGGCATTCTTCAAGCCTCCTTAGCTTCTCTTCTAAGAGAAAGACAAGCCTGTATAGCTTGATTATACCTTCTCCCACTCAAATCAGGGAACAAGACTGCTTATATAAAAGCATACCAATACAGGACAAGCTTCAGAGATATGCCCCCTTTTTCTACCCTTGAATGGATGGACAACAAGCACAGCCTCCCACACTCGGTGCTGAATTTGGAAACAGAAGCTGTGGTTATGAATTCAAGGTCTGTTACTTAACATCTGCATGATAACAGCCATATGAGTTCTCCTTTCTAAGCTCCATTTTCCTCACCTTGTAAAAGAAGCAGGTTGACTATGTAACTTCTATGATCCCTTCAAATTCCTAAACCCTAATTCTCTATTAGAAACCCCTCAAATTCTTCTGTCTCTTCCAATCTCTCTACACCCATTCCAACATTTTCAATCTCTCCTATCTACTTCATACTTCATTTCCAACACCTTACCACAGTATCTTCTTTCCAGGACCTCCAAGTTAACAATGGTGCTCCGTGCCCTTCCCTTATATGTAACTGTTGCTCTTTCTTTCTGTGAATCCCTCTATAACTGAAATCTTTCAATACGTCTTCACCCTTCTAATATTCCTAAATCCTTGGGACCTACTAGCTTCCAGAAATGGCTCATCTTTACTACTCAATACTTTTTTCTCCTAGGTGTGTCCGAGGACTGACCAAACTCCATTAAAACTATTTTAATTTCCTCTCTCCCTCTAAATTTATTTTTCTGGCCTCATAAAGGAATATTTTTTTAAATCTACTTAAGATTAGTTGCTGTAATAAAATTTAATTTAATTCAATTCAATAAACATTTACTAATGTCTACTATAGATCAAGGCATTACGTTACCAAAGACAAAAATACAACAGTCCCTACCATCAAGCATCTTACACTCGACTAGGGGATATAATAATACAGATGTAAATAAAAGGTAATCTGAAGAAAGAGAGAGCACTAACAGCTGGGACACTGTGGGGGAAAGGCTGAGAAGGAGCTTGCTTCCTGCAGAAGACAGCACCTGAGATGAACCACACACAAAAAAAAAAAAGATTATGAGTGACAAAGATCAGTAAATAGCACGTTGCGAGGCATAAGAGATTTGCTTATACAAACACATGGAGATGGAATATGGAATGCCAAATTCAGGAAACAGCAAATACAGTCTGATTTAGCTGGAATATATAATTCTCAAATTCAATTTAATTCAACAAGCATTTATTAAGTGCTCACTATGTATAAGACACTATGCCAGATTCTGAGAAAACAAAATTTAAAAAATCCATTCCCTGCTTTTAAAGTACTTCCTTTCTAGTGAGAATAAAACCTGGGGGCACCTTGAAGGAAATGAATGCCAGGTATAGTAAGTAAATAACCTAAAACACAGTCAATGAGGCAGAAGATGGAATGCTGAGTTAGGGGAATACTGAATAAGCCAGTTTGGCTGGAAAGTAGATTGTGTGAAAGGAAGTAATCTGAATTAAGTCTGGAAAGGTCTTTAAATGTGAAGCTGAGGATTTTCTGTCTTATACTTGAAAACAAAAGAAACTGAAGATTCTTGAGAACGAGAACGACACAGTCAGATTTGTGCCTTAGGAAGATTATTTTGGCAGCTCTGTGGTGACTAGGTTAAGAAAGAATTTAGAAGCAGGGAGACTATTACAGTTGTTCAAGTGACAGGTAAAGAGTACTATAACTAGGGTGGTAGCTGTAAGAGGGGAGAGAAGGGACTACACACACACATACATATGAGAAAAATTATGGAGATAAACTAGAAAGACTTGGCAACTGATTGATAAGAAGATAAGGAAAACAGAAGAGCTGAAGACGACTCCACATTTCAACAAGGGATTATCTAGAAGGGTCATGATACCCTAAAGAGAAATAGACAATTTGGAGCACCGCAAAATTTTAAGGGGGAAAATAGTGAATTCTACTGCAAACTATTTAACAACCATATGACATATGACCATTTAACATTCAAATCAACGAAAATAAAGAGAAATACATAGACCAAAACAACTCTAAAGTTTTGCCACACACATATCAAATTGGTAAATATGACAAAAAATAGAACAGTCAATACTGGAGGGAGGTGTAGAAAGACAAACTCTCCAATACACTGTTAATGGAGCTGTGAATTGGTGAACTTGTCCAACTATTCTGGAAAACAATTTAGAGTTATGCTTAAAAAGTCACTAAAATGTCCGTACTTTCTGACCCAGAGATCCTATTACTAGCTAGGTATATACTCCAAGGAAGTCAAAGAAAAAGGGTCTGTTCGCACCAAAATAATCACAATGGCAGTTTCTGTGGTAGCAGAGTACTGGAAACAAATTCAATGATTAAAGAATGGCTATCCCCAACTGATAAATGGTCAAAGGATATGAACAGGCAATTTTCAGAGGAAGAAATTAAAGATATCTATAATCATATGAAAAAATGCTCTAAATCACTTTTGGTTAGAGAGATGCAAATCAAAACAACTCTGAGGTACCACATCACACCTATCAGAGTGGCTAAGATGACAGAACAGGAAGATGATAAATGTTGGAGAGGATGTGGGAGAGTTGGAACACTAATTCATTGTTGGTGGAGCTGTGAGCTCATCCAACCATTGTGGAGAGCAGTTTGGAACTATGCCCAAAGGGCTACAAAAATGTGCATACCCTTTGACCCAGCAATATCAATTCTAGGACTGAAACCCCAAGAGATCATAAAAATGAGAAAGGGTCCCACATGTACAAAAATATTTATAGCAGCACTCTTTGTAGTTGCTAAAAACTGGAAGTCAAGGGGATGCCCATCCATTGGGGAATGGCTGAATAAATTATGGTATATGAATGTAATAGAGTACTATTGTGCCATAAGAAATGATGAACAAGAAGACTTCAGAGAGGCCTGGAAGGACTTATACGATCTGATGCTGAGTGAAAGGAGCAAAACCAGGAGAACTTGGTGCACAGCAACGACCAGTGTGCAAGAGTTTTTTCTGGTAGACTTGGATCTTCATAGCAATGCAAGGATATAAAAAAAAAAAATTCCCAATGGTCTTCTAAGGCAACATGCCTTCCACATCCAAAGAAAGAACTATGGAATTCAATTGCAGAATGTAGCAGATCATTTTTTTTGTGTGTGTGTGTATTATGTTTTGGTTTGTTATATGATTTCTCCCATTTATTTTAGTTCTTCTACACAGCATGACTATAGTGAAAATGCATTCAATAGGAATGTATGTGTAGATCCTACATAGAATTGTATGCTGTCTTGGGAAGGGAGGGAGGTGATGGGGGGTAGGTAGGGGGGAAAAAAATCTAAGTTTTACGGTAGTGATTGTAGAACGTTAAAAATAAATAAAATGAATATATATTATATATATAAAGTAAATTTTTAAAAAATGGCTAAACAAACTATGGTACACAATATAATTATTGTACTGTTAAGAAACAATGAATATGAAGGATTAGCAGGACAGGAAGACATACAAACTAACTAAGAGTTAAATCAGTTAGTCAATCAACTATTAAATGCCTACTATGTGCCAGATACTGTGCTAAGTGATAGAGATACAAAGAAAAGCAAAAGACAGTCCCTGCTCTTAAGCAGCACACAGTCTAATGGGGGAGACATCATACATGTACATGAGTCTAATTAATGGAGGAGACATCATACTATGTACAAATAAAATATATACAGGATAAACTGAAGACCATCTCAGAAGAAAGGTACCAAAGAGAACTGGGAAGGTCTTCCTGCAGACTCAAAGAAAGCCAGAGAAGCTAAGAGGTGAGAGATGATGAGGAAGAACATTCCAAGAACAGGGCGCAGACTCAGGAGACAGCGTGTCATCTGCAAGAAACAACTAAGAAGCCAGAGTAAGACAACAGTTTCAGTAGAGTAGTCTGATCAGAAGCCAGTTGCAAGGGATTGAGAAATAAATGGAAAGTGAAGAGGTTAAGGCAATGAGTATAAAATGGCTTATTCTAGGAATCTGACAATAAAACAGAGAAGAGTTGGCAGGATAAAGCAAATGGTCTGACGATGGAGAAAATCAAACAAGTTTGCCAGCAGTAGGGAAAAAACCAGTAATAATAAGAATGAAGATGACAGAGATGGGATGATTAAGGGTGAAAGCTCCTGAAGAAAATGGAATAAGACAAGGTCAAAGGGACAAATAAAAGGGCTGACTATGGCAAGAGCTACCTTTTTGTCAGAACTGGAACTAAGGAGTAGAGACCAAGAGATGAGGAAGAGGAGGGATATTGAGGAGTGGAGAGGGCTCACAAGAAATGCACTCATTTTCTCAAGGAGTTATAGGATACAAGGATTCAACGTTAGCATGTCTGCATCCTGACTCCTTTTCTCTGTAAAATTCCTCATGAAAAGTACATGGAACTAAAAGTTTCTAATTTTAAGGCATTTTTGAAATTCAATTTGTTCCCTTCAATTTAATGGCATTACCTAGAGAATATGAGGACTTATAATAAATTAGCATTATGCAGTGCTTTAAGGTTTATAAGGTTATAAGAGTAAAAATACAATATTAAAACAAATGAACATTAAATGAAAAAAAGTAATTTCATGCCATACCTGATGAAACGTGTACTTGAATAACAGTGTCAAAAACTCTACCACTGGGAACTGGGAGTAGGATTCTATCCTCCTCAAATGGACACTCACAAAGAGACGAAGAAAGTCAGTAAACTTCTCGATGTAGCTAAATAAGAAAAAAGATTACAAGGTAAAAATCTTGTAGTCTACCTTCAATGGAAATAACTTTAATGAGATAAATGAAATGCAAGATTAAACAGCCCAAATCCTTTACATTACCAAAACACATTGATTTAACCAAGATATTTTCAGTTAAAAACAAAAGCCTGCATCAGTTACCTACAGGACACGCAACCCTTCTCTCCATTAATACCTGAAACATAGCAGAAAAGTAACTTTAATGCTTAGATAAATGAGGCCTTCTGATAAGCAACTGCTCTCATATTTCCCCAACTAACTAGTGGCATGAACCATATAAAATAAAATGAAAGGAAATTAAGCTAACAAATTGATAGGTAGGTCCTATCATTTGTATAGCGTAATCGAGGTAACTCTGATTTCAGAGGCAAAGATCCATTAGTCAGATGGCATAATTATGAAAGTGTATGCAACCAAAAACCAGAGACGAGCTGATGATCTTCAAAAGGGTTAGCAACCTACTAAAATATTTCTATTTTGCAATCCAAATAGATTTTGTTCTTCTACTACTGATGACAATTAAATATTGCATGCCCCAATTACCTCCAAGAATTCTTTACAGCAGGAATGAAACATTTTAATACTTAGAAAGATGCAACAACCTGCCCTATATGGAATCATAGAATATTAGAGCATGAAAAGACCTTAGAGTTCATCAGGTCAGGAACCTGAGGCCCAAAGATAAGAACTGACTGATCTGTCCACTAATTGCAGGAACAAGACAAGGACTCAGATCCCCAGATTCCTCTCACTCTCCAGTTCAGCATTTGTTCCACTATATGATGCTATCTCAACCCCCACCCAAATCCAAAGATTTTTCTAATATAATATCACAGATAACCATGTGCCAAAATGACCAGGATAACAAAATCCTCTGATTAAATGCACAGCACATCACTCTCACATTCAGAAACTGTCATTTCAAGCCCCTAAATACCAAAAGGTGATTGGAAAATGAGATGGATACATGTTTTTGATATTTAATTAAGGATACAAAGAATCATCTAACCTAGAAAAAGGCAAGCCTACTAGTAAAAGAAATTCTTCACTGCAATCACTAGGTACCACTTCACTTCACTCAAGTTCCCTCAGTCCACCTGAAATAGCCAGAAATCAAACTTCCTCATATTGTCATAGGGCCCCCTAACTGACTTGATCATGGCTGGCCATTGCTTACTTTGGGGCCCATATTAATTCTAGAAAACATAGATGGAAATGAAGATTTACAATTTATATGGTATTAATTATTTCATAAGGATAAAGGCTGAATAGATCACTGGACCAAATACTTAGGAAGACTAGCATTAAAAGTACTTTTATTTTGCACCCTTTTTACCAGAATCTCCAGAGATTCTGAAACAGGCATGGCCCCTCAAATAGAGAGATTTGTGTGAAGGCTCCTGTCCAAATCAATCAAGAATGGAACCTCCTCCACCCTAATCTAGTTTCTTATATATTAAATGTACATGTGTAAAATAAATCCATTTTCTGTTCCTTAGAAAATACACTCAATTCTGAGTCATACAAACTAATGGAACACAGAGATTGAATGCATGGACAAATAAAATACAATACAAAAACCTTATTACTCTCCAGGCCAACCTCTTAATTAAAAAATTAAATAAACCTGATCAAGCAGCAATACTAACTAATCTTTATTCACCTCATTTTCCTTCCCTTGCCCACCTTCTGGTACAGGTGCTAATGAACAGTGAAAGAGTTAAGAGATAAGAAGTTACAGAGAAAAAAACAGAAGCAAAGGACCCAGTTAAGCAGCTCCTGAACTGAGAAATGACTATCATTTTTTTTAGAATTTGTTATAACAGACTCCTGAGAGTCATAAAACAAGCACAAAATATTTTTCGTATCACCTTTCTGTACATGCACAGCTCGCCTTTCTCAGTGCAACTGGAAGCATATAATTGAAATATAAAAATCAAAGGAAGCAAAAAAGTTAACTTTAAAGTTTACATACAGATAAACTATTATGATTTTCCACCCACATGTAAGCCCGCTCTGTGAAAACAGCACTGTCCTCAGAATAAAACACAAGGCAATTTGTTCTTAATGGCATGTTTCCCAGTAAAAACTCAGAAGGCAAAAAGTTACGAACTCAGAGAAAGAAAAAAGATATTTTAAATAGAGAATACTACTTCAACTCTTAAATTGCAATACAACAGTTATCTTTTCATTAACTTGTTGTAAGTAATTAGGACACTTTTACATATTAGAAAGTCTTTTTAATGAAGCTAAAAAAGGATGTTGGAAAAACTGTTTTCAAGAAAGCACTGGTACTCTTAATTGATCTGGTCAGTTGCTACTTAAAATAACATCAAATTAGAGGGAAAGAATTTTATTACTGTTAACAGGGTAGGAGTTCTTCCATGAGTATACAAAGTTTAATATTTGGAATGGAGAGACCCAATATATTCTTATATCAGTTTTATTTCTCTTAATTTATAAAATTAAGCATATAAAATTAACCAAGAGCCAAATTTTAAAATTAATCTATAAGTTATACACTCCATGCACGTGTATTTACATATCATACACTTAACAGTCCCATAAAATTGCTATTGGTACTGGAAAGGACACAGATTTCTCAACTACATATAATCATCAAAAGTGACCTGGGAAAGTAGTTAAAGTAGTAAACATTTTTGCTTCCAGGCAATCTGTAATTGCCTACTAGTTCAATATAATGCACCCACTTGGAGGCTTCCAAACACACTCAACATGAATGTTCTTAAAATAAGCATCCAATTTCCCTCTTGCCTTTTTGTAGCATCTTGTTCATGAAAGGTGTAAGATACATAACTGACATCCCACTGCAAGGGAAAGAAAGAATTAGACCCTGACTCAAAGAGCTTCTATTTATGCTCCAGTGGATGTTTAAGGAAGGGTTCGGGAGCGGGGTTACAGGCAGATAAAGACCAACGCTCTTATCTCTGGGTTCCACTCAAAAGAATGATAAAGAAGCCACAAAGCTTTCCATATAAATCTATCTATCTTTTGATGAAAATTCATCAAGTAATATTCATAAAACTGACAATACTTCCACACCCTGCAAAATGTCCTCGTCACTTCCTTTTACTTACAAAAAAAAGTTCTCAAAGCTAAAAAGCAACACCAACTGAAAAGGGGCAGATTGCAATTCCTGTACCTCCACGTGCCTCTTCTGATGTTCCTGGCTATGAATGAGGGACAGTTTCAGTTCTCGAACCACCTTATACCTGTAGTCAAATAAGTAGGGGAGAAAGGAAAAGGAGGAAAGGAGGGGGAGGAATAGGGGACATACAACAAAACCTAGAACCACCACAATGACTTTTCAAACTCAGTCCCTTTCCCCTTAGGCCACCCCAGCCCTGAAAGCTACAGTCAGGCCTGTACTTACCATCACACACCTACCTTTCCGCTCTTCTTTTGGAGCTCCAAATTCTGAAATCAAAGAGGATTAAAGACGCTATGCACAAGAGCAATGAACCATAATAACCCTGAGTACATAATTCTTACTCTGCCATGGTTTCTTTCTCTTACCTTTCATCTAGTTCTTCTAGCCTGCTTTTCACTGTGTGAGCATTATTATCCTTGGTGATTTTCTGCAGGAGGTAAAAAGTCTGCTGGAACATTCGCAGTAAATACTCTTCAAATTCCATAGGCACACAGTTCTTAGACATGAGTTCATTGATGCAAGACATGGCCAGAACTCCAAGCCTGCCACGTTCCTGACCAAGGACACAGTTCTGATTGCTGCCATTGACTGACGCCATCTTTCTGGCCCGAATATCACAGCCAAATCGAGCAAAGTGGAAAATCGTGGTAAGGAGGGATGGGGTGATGCTGGTAGACAGAGGAATCCAGCTGAAGAGATGGGCCAGGCACTCCAAAGCCAGGGAACAGATATACTCACTCTCTGAATCAAGGATAGGGATTGGCTGATTTAACAGTTTGGCTGCACTAGGACTCTGCAACAGGTTACTTAATAGATCACCTGAAAAATTAGGGGAAAAAATGTTTGAAAGACTATACCCAAATCATCTTTACAGAGTAAGAAACATTTCAATGATCTAAGTCATTCTCAGTAGGCTTGTAAAATTACCACATATGCCAGGGTTCTGTTGGTTTTTTTCTGAGAATCTGAATATTTAAAATCAATTAAGGTTAGTATAAAACATCTTATTTCAGAAATTTCCTAGTATAACAACCTAAGAAAGCCAATTCTGATTTTTCCTCAAAATAATTTCCAGGTCTTTATAACAAACCATTTCAATCTCCTCTTCTACCACCTTTCCAGCTTCATGTCACACATCATATACCAGCCAATCTAGAATCTACTAACCATTGTTTCCCACATACCCTAAACCTTTGTCACACCTATGCTTCTGCCTATGCCCTAATGCTCACCCCCATATGCCTGTAACTGAATTTTTGCCATCCTTCTAAACCCAGTTCAAAATAACTGACATAAAATCTTTCCCAATATGCCAGTCAAATGTTCCTTCTCTGGATTTCAAATATCACTATGGACCTCTCTAGTTTGCACTGCTGTTCATGTTTTATATCATGGATGTACCTATGTCCTCTCTGCACCCTTCCAACTCCTACCCCCACATGCCTTAAAGACAGTGTCACATAGCAAATAGAGTGCTAAACCTAGAACCAGGAGACACCTCAAGTCTTCATCTACAACACTCACTTTTTGTCCTGGAGACCCTGGCCAAGCCACTTAACCTTTTAGGGCCTCAGTTTCCTCATTCTATAAAATAGAAATAACAACATTTGCACTACCTACCTCAGAGAATGGTTATAAGCACAGTTCTTTGAAAATCCTTAAAGCTGAAATAATGGATAATTTCAAAAGCACTACCACATGAGTCATAACTACTAGCTTTTGTGCTCCATGAGGAAAGGAATTGAGACAATGATTTTTATAAATAGTAGTACTGTGCATGATTTTTCCCCCTACCATTCCATCTCTCTTTTCTGGTAGAAATTATGCCACTTCCTTCAGTCATTGCTACTCCTTCCCGAAGCACACTGGGGATGTGAAGGGACCTAGGTTTGTCACTTGACTGTCACTGACAGAGAAAAGAGTTTCTTATACAAAATATCCCCTTTCTCAACTGAATGTGGTCTTCCTTCCAATCTCACATCTGAACAGCTGCATGGGGCCTCATGCCACTTTCCGCAAACATGTTATCCTGTATTTTGCTCTACTCTCCCTCTGTAACCTTCATATTTTAAACTACTGTCAGCCTTGGCTGCCACCTGTCTTAATTTAACTAAGAAATTATGAATTTAGGGGCCAAGAATTTTGCCTTGTGGAAACTACTCTCTGCTATTCAAACTTCCACGGCAAATGTTCTCATACCAATAACTATTTCTAATACGTTTCACTACCATAAAGCAAAAGGAAAAGTGCAACCCCTTCTTCCAACCAACACCTGCTCTCCTCACCGACACACTGAAACCAAGGCCAACACTGGTTCAGAATACAAACTGATTTATAAAATGTTGTGAAAAGAAATAGCGGAAGATTATTGCACTATCACCTCAAAACAGCAAAAAGTGGTAGGGGGGAAAATTATTCTGTCTAAAACAAAGAATAAGACTAGATTACAAAGGATCATTCCAACAGCATTTTAAATGAAAATAAAACAAATAGAAGGAAAATAGAACAAATATGCCCACGTTTCTATAGCAACTCATTCTCATCAATGGCATCAGAATGATCACACTGGGACTCCATCACCTCAGCACACAATACACATCTAGGTCCCAACTAGTTAATAACATATCCTCTGACGTGGCTATATAAATTCTAATTGGCACAATTCAAAGTTATATTTTTAAAACAACTAATTCCAGCCCAAAGGGAGTATTTGATATGAATCTGAATAAACCGCTTTAAGGGCATTTGCACTGATCAGGACTTGGCTGTACTACATACAAAGAAGTAGAAAAGGCACTTAAGATCTTGACACTAGGAGGAGTGGGGTGAACAAGACTGAATATACACAGAAGAATCCATGCTGAAGGAAACAGAGAGAAAGGAATAAAAGCTCCTTTCTCTTTCCAAATATTCATGTCTCCACCAAGATTGAAATTTCTTTGAAACAACTAGATCTCACATGAGGCAAAAGCCACAGCTGCAAAGAACATCAAGGATGTTACAAAAAACAATACAGAAGGCTTGTGTCAATATAACTTAATGTGACTCACAAAAAAAAATTAACAAAAGCATTTCCATTCAACTAAACATATGCAGTAGATAACTATACATAACTTCAATTTGAAAGCAGCATAGCGTAATGAAAAGGGTTAGTCTATCTAGTTATAACTCTGTCACAAATTCATTTTTTGACTCTAGGCAAGTCATTTCCCTTCTCTGGGCCTTAGTTTTCCTCTGTAAAACAAGAAACCTAGACTAGAAACTTTTTAATAGTCCCTTCCCAGCCTAAAACTTTCTACCAAACTATGAATAAAATCTACCAATCTCTGTCATTGAAGTGGTGACACCATCCTTTAAACAGAGTTCTGCCTTCCTTAAGACTGCCCACAACATTGTCAATGTAAACGTAACCAAGGTTAACAATTCAGCTGTAATAACGTATGTCAATAATGAAATCTGATACAAAAACTTCTCTTGTGCCTGGCGCTCTTCATGGCTGAATGATGTTTGCATCTTCTGGTGTTATTTACTAACTCAAATGGAACCCTGCAGATTGAGAAGGAACCAGCTTGTACAGTACAGTCACACAAAAGCTATTTTCAGATTAATATTTAAGACTTTATTTTTTAACAAACAAAAACTCAACAACCATTTTAATCTGCTTAACATATGGCTCATCGTGCAAATAATCACAATGTAACTATTATTGGCAGCAGGTTGAGAAACACTACTATTTTAAAATGCTTATTGAGAATACAATTCAGTCCAGGTATGACTACTCCTCATTTATTCTACAACTTGGGTTTAAAACTGCAGTGTGAGAGAGGATATTTCCTGACAGTTCTACTCCTACTATCACTCTCAACATCTGTAAATAAAATTTTTTTAAAAATGAGTCCTTTCACACACAGTCCCTTTACACCTGGCTGCCCCAACAATTCTCAAGGCTACTTTCACAAGAAAGGTATAAGCACTTGCAGACAAATGTATACAAATAAAAGAACTTAAAATTAAGTAAAATTCAGAATGGGGAATGAAGATAAAATGAATGAGAGAAATTAAAAGTTCTCAAAAAAACAACCATATGAAAGACTGCCCAAAATCACTAATAAAAGAAATGGAAATCAAAACGACTTTGTAGGTTCACCTCATACACAGTAGACACTGGCAAGAATGATTAAAGGTGCGAATACTCAATATATGAGACACTGTAGTAAGGTGGGCACATTAAAATGCTATTGGTAAAATGCTAAGCTGGTCAAGGAATTCAGAAAAATAATTTGTAATTATGCTTAAGTCAATAAAATGTCCATACTCACTGACCCAAAGATCCAGCATTAAGTATATATCCCCAAGAGGACAAAGATAAAAAAGAAAGGTCCTATATACACTAAAATATTTTTTGTAGCAGCAATAAATTAGAATAATAAATTAGAAACCCACCGATTAGAGAATGGCTAAATAAACTGACAATACCAATGTAATGGAATATTACTGCAGCACAGGAAAAACAAACATGAAGACCACAGAAAAGCCTAAGAAGACATGAAGTGAAGTGAAGTAAGCAGAACTAAGAAAATAACAGGTGCAGTGACAATGGAAAAACAATCAGAACAGAAAGAACTGAACACTTCATAACAACCAAGCTTATCCCCAAATAAGAAATGAGACCCTTCAGTGGAGGGGTGGGGGACTATGTGTATGAAATACTACATACAGTATCAGATTCAGATGATATATTCATTTAGTTTTATGGGACTGCATTTTTTTTCTTTTTTATGCTTTGTTACAAGGGACGGTTCTCTAGAGTAGGGGAAGTAGGAGGGGCATATATGGAAATAAAGGTAATATAAAAATCAAAATTATCAATTAAATTTTTAAAAATTAAGAGCAGAAGGAACTTTAGAAGATCATCTAAATCTACTGTATATTTTCCAACTCTCCAGAATGCTTTATCTTCAAATATCAGTCATGCACCTGGCTGTGCTACCTTGGCTTAAGTAACATACATAGGGTAAACATAAATTCTAGCCAGCATTACAGACAATGGTTTGTGTAACTAGTTAAAAATAACCAGCTCCAAATACAAAAAAAAAAAGTGACTACTGTATGCAACTTTGGCAAAATTATGCTGGTTTCACTTTCAATGTTTCTCCTTTGTGCTCCTCAATGGTAGTATGCAGAGATGAAAGGCAGCACTACGAGGCATGGAGGTTGAAAGAGAAATAAGACATATGGTAGGGTACACACGCTCACTAAGAAGAGCCAACAGAAAAAAAAGCTGCTGGCCCAAGATGAATCCCTCAATAAACATGCCAATTATTTTGTTGTAAACAGCAAGAAATAGCCACAAATTAAGTCCTTGAAGACAGACAGGTCCTACTTCAGAGCAGCATAGTTCTCCCAGGCCCACTGAGAAGCTACTGAGGAGATCCTCCCACTGAGGAGATCCAAACGGATCAAGGACTCACACAAAAAAGGTAACATTAGAAATAAATTAGAAGAGCAGGGAAGAAACTGCCTTGCAAAAGAAGAGTTCATGATTAAAGCAAAAGAGAATATCACAAAAAATAAAATGAAATCTGATGACATAAAAGTAAAAAGATTTTGCACAAACAGAAACTCATGAAGTTAAAAAAGAAAAAGAAACAAATATACCAAAATATCTACAGCCACTCTTTTTGTGGTGGCAAAGAAGTGGAAACCAAGAAGGTGCTCTGCACTGGCTAAACAAATTATGTTATATAAAGGTAATGTAATACTATCGTGCTGTAAGAAATGATGCAAGGGACGGTTTCAGAGAAAACTAGAAAGATTTGTACGAACTGAGGTAGAGTGAAGTGAGGAGAACCAGAACAATTTCAATGACAGAAACATTGAAAAAATAAATAAAACAAAAAAATTTTAAATGTCAAGAGAACAGAAAGCCAGAAAAAAATCACAGACACACAGGACAGCTTTGAAAGCTACATGTCAAATGTATTACATATTTAAAAAGAAGACAAAGTTGTACAAGAGATTTGCAGATTCATGTACACTATTCTTTCTCCTGTTTTTGAAAATACCCATTTTATTTGGTGTCTAAGTTTGGGATTGAAAAAAAAAATAAGTCCTACTGCTTTCTACGTAGCTTCCTAGCAGAGACAGAAAACAAATATATAAAAAGAATAAACATTACCATTCATTTAAATCCTAGTCTGATGACTCTTAGCGGAAGAAAAGTAACCCTAGGTTCCCTTGTCTCCCCAGTCTAGAAAGGTTTCAAGTCTAGAGCCTGTGATGGGATATGTACCTATTGTCTTAGCTAGAACCAGCCTAGCTAAGTTCAGAGAAGTTCTATCACCAAAAGGTTGACTAGGTAATGACTTTGTCAGGCACAACAACTCACAAAAATCATCAGCACAGAAAGGATCTCTGTACCAGCAAAGGGACACTCACTCCAGCGAAAGGGTAAGTCTCGACATCGTGAAGCAATGTCATCAACAAGAAGGAAAAACTCTATCTCAGAGCAAGAAGTCAACATCAAAATGACCACAACAAAAGGAAGCAAACAAGGAAAAAGGAAAGGTGTGCAGCTGTCATAAAGCTCCTCCATCAATTTAAAGGGAGGAAATGGAAATGACAATTTCCACTGTTTGCTAGTAAAGCTCCCATAAGGAGAAACTCATCTTCTTTTCATTTTTGATTTTCAGTCTTTATTCTTCTCAATCTGGGATCTCATCTAAAAGACTACAGGCTCTGTTTCCATCTGCTGTGGTAAGCAAAGGATCATAACAACACCTCTGACAAAAAAAGACTTAAGGAATTCTCCTATGGCTTGACTAATAAACAGTACGTTCCTCCTATCACATCCTCCTTCTGCTACACCCAGTTTTATCAGTGGCTGGCTAGGGCTCTTCCTTCAGCTCCATACATTAGTTTTCATCCTCTATTCTACACTTAGGTTCAGAAAGATTAGTTATTATTTTAATAAGAATGTAGATAAGAAATTAGATAAAGCACCTCAGGAGCCAAACTGATATTAACTAAACCAGAATCCAAACAGACACAGGGTCAAGCTGTTAAATTTGGTATTAAATTTGTTAATTTTTGTTAAAATACCATTCAGTTTATTCCTACAAATGACAAGTATTTCTCAGAACATGAATTTTCTTAGTTTAAGATAAAAGAAATTAACATATAGATTTCCTTTATAATTGGGCCTATGGTGGGAGAAGAAATCAATCTTTAACAAGTTATATAGTTTAACTAAGGATTTTGACAGACCAAAAGATGCCCAACTAATTAAAGCATATCCTTTTTTTTTTTAAGAGAATGTTAAGTCATCAACACTGTGATCAAATAATGAAGCAAGGTCTGATGACCTCATCTGGAAGGTTCACTTTTGGAAAATACTGCACAAGCTATTGCTTCCCCCTTTTAACTGTTTAAAAAAGGGGGGAGGAGGGGAAGAAGGAATCATAACAAGTGAATATTATGAGTTTTTTGTTTTTTCATTTTTAAAAAGAGGAAGAGAACTTGCGGGATTACCTAACTCCTTTGGTTTGTAATTGAGACCAGTTCCTCAAACAACATTGCACTAAATTCAAGATCTGGAACAATTTCTAAGTAGAAATGACGTATCTCCCATTTTCTGCTGTGACTTAACTTTGCCGGTACAGAAATGTGTACTTGCATATTTGCATTTAACATTTCCAACAACCATAAATTCAAAAGGTGGTAACAAATTCACTTTCTCTTGTATGCCACAAGGAAAATGGGTTTCTTTGGACACAACTACTTAGTAACCAGCGCATACAACTAAATGGAGACAACTAGTATTTATAGTTCATTTAAAAAAGTTTTCAATCAAGTTAACTGCTACAGTCAATACTAATAACAAAACTTGCATTAATCCATCTAAAGAGAAATCTAGTTTGAAAGCCATTCCACACTATCAAAAATATTTCCTTTTGCAAACTACCAAAAGGAAGAATTTAATGGCATCTTTAAATGCCAAAGAAGCCAAAACTGTCACCTTTAAAACTGTTTCTATTTTTATTCTATCAACTAACCAATGAATCATTTAAGTTGTACATATCTACCCTAAAATAAAAAGCTCTTCACAACTGTACAGAACTGTCTTGTAATATCTTAATCTAAGATTCTCTGAAGTGAATTTCTTTTCAAAGTAATGGTATTTTGATAAACGGAGTTAAAAACAAATAAAAATCTGAAATAAAAGCAGTCTTTTTCTATCATAAGCTTTTCACAACTCCATATTTCAAATGTTAAAACTAAATTGAACAATTTGAGCTAGAGTTGTCTAATTTCAACAGGCCTTTTCCTTATGAGAAAGATGTAGAAATTATTTTAATAAAACACTTCAAGTTTTACTTTTCCTTATGGGAAAGGTGTAGAAATTATTTTAATAAACACTTCAAGCTTTACTGTAGAGAAAGTGCCAAGTCACAGGACATACCACTCTACTTGAAAAGGTTTTGTAACCACTTAGTGCAAAAACAAGAAATGCTCAGAAACAAAATTTTTTCTGCCTACCCATCCTTGAGAATGGTCATTTTACTTGTGAAATAAATAAGTATAATTTAGAATTATTTGACCACCATTGTAAACACACAAGTTTTTATTCAAATTATATGCAACACAAAACTGACATGAGTCTAAGTAATAACAAAATAAATCACACTATACAATGCTCCAATCCACTTTGGTCATCTTCAGTTCTGAGTTAACTGTGGGCTAAAAGTACATTGAGCGGTAATATGGCAATCTCTGGGCTGGGTACTTACTGAGCAGTTTCAATGTATAGCTATAAAACTGACTTGTTAATCTCACAACCTACGGGCTTTGGCCAGTAAAGGGCAGCATGCCATAACTGAGGAGGAAGGAAAAGACCAAAGGTATCAGACTACTGAGACTAAAAATTCAGAGTGAAATTAAATAAAATGCATCCTTTTAGAATAAGCAAAAAGTGAAAACAAAAGACTTCTTTTAGATGTGATAACTGTTGCAGTTCTGGAAGCAGAAGACCTGAATCTGCGTCTTGACTCTTGTCAATGACTATATGCATGCCCTCAGGAAGGGTTCCACCTCTATAAAATGAATAAATCTCTACAGAGCATTATGGATCTAAACCTATGATTCTATACATTTGTTACAGTTCCTTACAGGCAGTTAAGAAAAAAATATGCAAAAAAGGGTCAAGAAAGTTATCATCTTGATTGATCTGGCTACAATACTGCTCTTAGACACGAAGTTTACAACAAAAGGATATCATGGTATTGCAAACCATACCACTTTCTCCTGCAGTCGGGGACGGTGGTGGAGTGGCAGCAGTAACACTGTGTTTGTCCCAAATGGTCTCCAAAATGCCTGCAAATAGAGAAATACAGTTTACTAGTCAGTCAATCAACATTTATTAAGTGTCTAAGGTGCCAGGCACTGTGCCAAGTGCTGGGGACAAAAAGAATCAAAAGACAATCCCGGCCCTCAAGGAACTCATAAACTAGATCTAAGCACACCTACCATGAAAAATGTAATTAGGAAGGCTAGGGGAAAGGGGTTAGTGGAGACATTAATTTAGGTAGTAATTTTAGTCAATTAACTTGTGGTTGAAGGAGAAAGGGAGAAGGGAGCTACAAAACTGACACAAGACTGCTATCCCTCAAGGAGTTTAAAATCTGGCTGAAGACTGACACACATGAAACAATACTACCAGTATATAATGAATAAATTAAGTATTCATAGGATCATAGATTTAGAATTGGAAGAGATCTCAGGACTCAATTTCTCCAACCCTATGATCCTGGGACTTAACTTAGCAACAGGCAAAAGGGAGCCACTGAAGGTAACATAAAGAAAGAGTTTAAAACCAGTCACTCACCATTTTAGGTACCTATAACAAATCAAGCGACTTTACTAAACACAGGGAAACAAAGATGAAAAAGATTAACCTCTGCCCTCAAAGAGTATATGCCATTATGGGAGGGGAGGGGAACAGAGGAGAGAGGAACACTGGAATATAATGCGTACACAAATAAGATACCACATAATAAAGACAAAGGAGATCAAGCACTAGGAAAATCAGATTGGGGAGATTCTAATTGGAGGGAGGAGGAAAATTATGGAGGTTGCAGTGATGAGCCATACTTGAATGGAGCCCTGAAGAATTTCAATGGGCAGAGATGGGGATGGAGTGGGGAATAAAATGCATGAAATGTACAGAACTAGGGTAAAGGGCAGGAAAGGATTAAAAAATAGCAAGTATTCCAGTTTGGGTTAGAGTTTAAACATGCATGAGAGGGATAAGTGTGACATGATGTTGGAAAGGTAGGCCAAAGCTAGACTGTGAAAGCCCTTAAATAATATGAGGGTTAAGAAGAAACTTTTATAATATCCTATGGGCAATAATGAACTACTACAAGTTTCTGAGCAGAGTAGTAAAATAAATGGTCAGACTGGTCAATATGAAAAATTCTTTTTTGGCAACTGTGTAAAGGGTGAACTAGAAAAGAAAGAATCTATCTAACCAGACATTTAATTAAGAGGAGGCAATTAGAATAGGCTAAGTTAGGTGTGATATGGTCTGAAACAAGGGTGGTAACCACTGCCAAGGGAAAAGGAATCGTGGAATCGTAGATTTAGAACCAGAAGAACTTCTAGCAGATCCTCCTCATTTTACAAGTCAGCAGAGCCCTCATTTGAACCCAGGCACTCTCAATTCAAATTTCACTACACCACAATGGCTTTTAGATCCAAGACATATCATGGAAAAAGACTCAACAGAACTTGTTCACTGACTGGATGACTAGGTGAAAGATTTATATCGTACACGACAGAGAGGATGGTGATGATTAGTGTAAGGAATACAACAATAGTGATGATTAATGTAAAGACTAGTTTGGGACAACATATATTTGAGGTGCTGCCAATGGGATATCCAGGTAGAGGTTGGAGTTAAATAAATCTTACACAGACCCACAGACATACACAGATACACACACAGAGACACAGACACAGACACAGACAGACAGACAGACAGACAGACAGACAGACACAGACACAGACACACACACACACACACACACACACACACACACACACACACACACAGGAGTCATTTGCACAGAGTTAATAATTGTAAATCAAAAGAGGGAATGATTATCTCCAAGGAAAAGCATGTAGGGAAAGAACAGAGCCAAAGGAAGAACGTTGGGGGAAACTCACATTGAACATCTGGGAGGAGGACACTGAACAAACCATGAGACAGGCAGGAGAACAAGGAAGGAAACATGTCAAAGGAGTTAATGGAGAAGAATATATTCAAGAAAAAGCCATGGTCAACTGTGCCAAATACAGCAAAAAGCCTAAGAGGAAAGAAACTAAGAAAAGTTACCGGAAACCTTTGAGGAACCTTTGAGTTGAGTGGAAAGGCCTGAAGCCAGACTGGAAAGAGTTCAGAAGCAACTAGATGGTAAAGATGTATAAATAATAAACAAAGAATGATGGCTTAAGGAAATAAAAGTGTCGGAATAAAGTTTTAGGATAGGTGAGTAAATTAGCAGACAGCAAAGAAAGAAAGTAGGAGAAATAAAGAAAAGAAGTATGGGAGAGAGTGTGAAGGAATGAATCAGGAATGGATATATGAGATGACTAGAAAGTAGAAATGATGTCAAGTTTTGATCAAGGCTAACTTGAAATAATCAGGGTAGACACAAAGAAGTAGATAGGGGAAATAAATAACATGTTTATTAAGCAAATAATCTGTAGAATCTTCTGCAAGTCATTGAAGGAGATACAAGGTAAACATTATTAAAGCATAATTAGACTTACTGATCAATGATTTGGGATTCAAAGTTCAAATCTTAGCTCACCTGATTTCTAGTTGTGTGATTTTGAGCAAGTCAATTAACAACCTGACCTGGGTTTCTTCATTTGTAAAGTAAGAAAAATAATTCTGCTACTTCACTGGAATTTTGTCCCGTCTCCCTTTTCTAGGATCTAAAGGAAATCCAAAGCTCCCTTCTACAATGACAGAATCCAAGATCTCGAAAGGACCTTGAAAGTTTATTATTTCCTTCTCCAACCTAGTATAGTGATCCTCATGCACATATTGGTCGCATCCTTCCTCTATGTTCATGAGCCTCCTTGACTACTACTGAGTAATATTTAAACTCCACTGCTAACCTGGCCCTTCACAAGTACATTCCTCCCTAATTTTCAAGCCTTATGTTCTATCACTTAACTCTCCATATAATGGATAATCTAGCCAACATGGATTATTCTGCAACCCCAGAGCTTTTCCTAACCTCTCTCTGTTTTATATGATTACATTAGCCTCCCTTAGTCCTTGACTTTCTGCCTACTGAATAATAATTATCCTCTAAAGCTAAACTCAAATGTCTTGTCTTCCATAAAAATTTCTCCCCTGAGAGAGATGACCCTCCTCTGTTTTTCAATTGTCTACAACTATATTTGTTCAGTGTCCTTCCCATTTTTTACCAAACTCCCTTTCAATCAAATTATTTTAATACATTCCTGATTCGGTTTAAAAAGCATCCTTACATCTAACTTTTTTTTAACTAGAAAACGTTAAACCACTGAACTGACAACAAACTGTACAAACAAAAAGGATTTTACTTTAGGAAGATGTTAGCTGGCTTATAAATTCTCAGTGCTGATTCTGAGTCACCACAGGCTGTATACTTTTTTCAAAACTGTAATCACACTCACCTGTAAGTAGTCCAAGTACAGTTTGTACCTGGTCCAATAGCAGCTTCCGCAACTCCTCCTTCCGAGCCACACTGAGGTCTTCTCGGGGACATGCCAGCTCTTCTGAAGTAGTTTTCAACATGATCAGTCCAAGGGGAGTGGTCAAAGGGGACTGTATCAACTGAAAGGACAAAACACAAGCAAGTTTTGAAGAAAGCTTATAAAAACTGGCAAGAATTCTATAGATGAATTTCATTTTTATAAAACACCAAAACAAAGTGAAACTCAGTTTTGTGTGAGTTTAATCTGAAAAAAGTTATACATACATAAAATAGATAATCTTACATACTTTCAAAATACATTCACATTTACCTCATTTTAAATACAAAATTCTTAAATTAGGAGCTGAAATAATCTTCTCCTAAGAAGCTACAAACATTCAGGTATAGGCTTTAAAGAGCCTTCATTATTAGGGTAGGACATTTAAACTATGGATTTTCCCTTAATGATAATGAAATAAAAATGCTGAGGGATTTTAAGACTCCTTTTTCATTTAAAATCCTATACAAGTCATCATTTTTACTTCCCTCAGCTAATTTTTTTGAGAGAGGAAAGTGGAGGCACATATAGCATGATAGTTAGCAGGGAAAAGATGATTTAAGTTTTTTTGAAGATGGAGGAGACATGGGCATGTTTATAGGCAATAGAGAAGCATCCAGAGACAAAGAGAGGCTAAAAATAAGTGACAGAGTAGATATGACAGAAGGAGCAATCTGCTGAGAGAAGATGGGATGGAATAGGATCTCTTGAGCAAGCAAAAGGATGAGCCTTGGTAAGAAGGCCACTTCATCAAGTGAAACAAGAATGTAAGATAAAACACTGGCAAACGGCATATGAGCAATATGAGATAAGGATGAAATGAGAAGAGGGCGCTCACACCAAATAATCTCAATTTTTTCTGAAAATATGAAGCAAGGTTCTCAGCTGAGAGGGTAGAAAAGGAGCCTTGGGAAACTTGAGGATGGATGAAAAGTTTAGAAGAAGTGTGAAGCATGGGATAGTGAGTTGATGAGGAAGGTACAGTAGGATTACCAAGAAGCAGTGAGGGCCAAACTGAGGTCATGTAATGTAAATTCGTAGTATACCCCCATCAGAATGGTTATATAATTTTCCCCCACACCTTCATTCAGCAGCATACGTGTAGGAGCAAAAGCAAGATACAACTGATGATTTAAATAGTAAAGGGAACAGGAACTCAAGTGAAGAGGACAATATAAAAGTGAATTGGTTTAACAAGGGGTCAAAATGGGGAAAAGAGGAGTGTGGCTAGTAGAGGAGACATGGTCTAGAAGAGAACTGAAGAGTCAAGGAGAATGAGTGAAGGCGCAGCCAGCACTAGGAAGGGTGGCCAAGGAGGCTCCAGAAGGAAGAAGCTGGTTACATTAATATCTGGAAGATGGAAGGAGTAGGAAAAGAAAGGATATAGGATGAAGGGAAGTTTGTTCCCTATGGCATTCCAGAGGGTACAGTGAGATGGAAGGATGATATTTAGTTGGAACTTTGGGGTGAAAGAGTTGAGAGGTGACAGAAATATAGAATCAGGCAGTGGAGGATAAGGAATAGGGTTTGGATAATGACCTACAGGGAGTCAGAATCACTGGAATGTGTAAGATATGACCAGGGTGAGATGGTAACATGTCTCATCCTAGGACCTCTGGAGACAAAACTGGTCATTGTATCACTTTTTCAAAATTGTTTTTCCTTACAAAACTGTTGTCCTTGTATAAATTATCCTCCCAGTTCCGCTCAATTCACTGCCTATCACTTCACATTACCCAGGATTATCTGAAATTGCCTTTTTGTCATTTCTTACAGCACAATATTCTGTAACATGCACATATTATAACTTGTTTAGCCACTTCCTAACAATCTAAGAGGCAATATTATTAGATCCCCTATTCCTTCTCTATCCTCACGTCTTCCCCAATTGAGTTTCACACATTTGTACACCAAACTATTTCGCTCTGTGTGTGGAGGTGGGGGGGGGAGAGGGGAGAAGGATTTTCCATTCAATCCTCCTTTGTCCATTTCAGATAAGAATGACGTTTATCTGATGCCCACTCTCCCCTACCTTCCTCTTGGTATATTCTTCGCATGCACCCAAATCATGAGAAACAGTCAGTGCCACACACAGCCCCTCCTCATTTCTTCCTCCTTTCTCCTTCCTTCTCTTTCTCCCTTCAAACCCTCAAAAAAGAATCAATCCTCTCTTGAGACCTGTTTTTCTTATATAATCCTTCTCAAAATCCTTTGAAAGCTTTAAGTTTCTGAAGGCATACTTGTTTCTTTTTTCCCATTACAATATCAGCACTACATCAAATTAAACAGCTCCTTCCAATTGCTCCAGTAAGTCTACCTTGCTGGGTTTACTATGAATTCTTATATTTCCATTTCAAAGTTCTTTCTCAATTTCACTCTTTCCATTTCCAATACAATCATTTTTTCCCTTGTAGGATTATACTCAGTTTTTCAGGGTAATTTACTCTTGGCTATAAACCTCTCCCTTTTGCCTTTTGGAATGTTCTATTCCAAGATTTCCTCTCACTCTCAAATAAAAGTTGCCAGATCTTGTGTGATCCTGATTGTACTTCCTTAAAATTGGAACACCTTCTTCCTAGATGCTAAGCACTATTTTTTCTTTATCATGGGAGCTGTGAATTTTGGCTATGCTATTCTTGGAGTTTTTTTTCTTTTGGAATACCTTTTAGGACATGATCAATGGTTCCTTCTATATTTACTTTGCCTTCTGATTCTAATAGAGCCAAGCAATTTCCATTGATGATTTCTTGAAATACAGTATCCAGTTTTGGGCAGTTTTGTTTTAATCATGTCTAGTGATTTTTAAAATTACTTCTCCTTGATCTGTTTTCTAGGTCAATTATTTTTCATATCAGATAGCTTACATTTTCATTTATTCTGCTTTTTCAATCTTTTGATTTTGATCTTTTGAATATTACCCTAAGTGTTTCTTGCTGTCTTACAAAGACATTAATTTTTTATCTGTTTTAATTTTCAGTAAGTCTACTTCTTAGTTAAAGCCTATCATGTCCCAGCATGGTTTAAAAGCCCAGGAGCAGAAACTTCAAAGATCCAGGGAAGCCTAATCCAGGCTACTACTTCTTCTCCTACCAATTCTTTTTTCTACAGAATTTATTAAATTTCTTATTTGATTTCTTCTAGGTATTTCTAGAGGATATGTCAAAAATCTACTTTACCCTTTGAGTCTGCTTGCAGTTTTTATAAAGTTATTGTGTCTTTTGGGGGAATATGCAGATGTGAAATAACTTTTAATATTGGTCAGTGTTTTCATTTAGCCAGTTTACCCCTCCTAGTTTGAGTTCCTGAACTAGTTTGTACCAGAGTCAGGCTAAACCCCACTCCCCATCTTCCACTGAAGCTTTCAGGCAGGGTGGTTCAGCCCTGTTTGGTTATGCTTTTCACACACCTTTATTGACCTCCACTTCCCTGGGTTAGGCTCCCCTAGATCCTTGAAGTTCAGAATGCTAGATTTTCAGATCTTCTATGGCATTTTGGTTGAGGGTGTTAGAGGCTTCAGAGGCCCTGGGCACCACAGTATCCCAGCCTGAATACTACAGCATCTCACTGGCAACCTAGTCTGATCACTGTAACACACTGTAAGTTACTAGATAGTCCCCTCCTCACGGTCACCTTCCTGGGCTTTCAAGGTTCATACTCTGGGACCTTTTTACCATAATGGAACTTTCTGATCACTTTGAAGCTTTCTCAGAGGAGCTCTTGTTGGTTCCAGAGACAAAGCCCGATAGGCTACGAGTCTAACCTCTAGTCATGCTATGAGGCCAGCCTGTGCTGACCTCTCCTATTGCCAGTGTGCCTCTGGATGACTCTTGTGAAGTTCCTGGCTGGGAGGAGTCACTTACTATAGTTTCCCATTTGAACACTTGATCATTATTCTCTCTGGTGCAAACTTCAGAATTCTGCTGAAGTAGGTATGTGTGAGCAAGACAATCTGCCTCTCATTCAAACAATCATATTGGCAAGAAGTCAAACTGGGAATGTTTAAACTGGAGAAGAGAAGACTTAGAGGCTAAATGATAGCTATCTTCAAGTATTTACAAGGCTATCACATGAAAGAATATCCTGCTTCATTCCAAAGGGTAAAATTGAAATCAAAGGGTAGAAGTTACAAAGAGGCAAATTTAGTCTTGATGTACAGAAAAACTTCCTAACAGTGAAATCACTGATAGGTTTTCTAGCAAAGACTAAATGAATACTTGTCGTGTATATTATAATCAAGACTCTTATCCAGATAACAGGCTGAAGAATGGCCTCCGAGGTCCGTTTTCATCCCTTGGGATTCTGTGATTCTCAAATTTCAAATAAAACTCATTAAACAAATCAATCATTCCAAATGAAGATTAACTTAAGGATAAGGAAATTTAGCTTAATGAAGAAAAGACAGCATGGACATGACAAGTGTCATGTATCTGACAAACAAACTGTACATGAAGGGCTTTCAGTTGAGGAGTAGAAGATTTGTTCTACTTGAGCCCAAAGAGGCAGATTTATGTTTGATTTTGTTTAAATGTTCTAACAATGAGAGTTATCCAAAACACATGAAGACAGTTGCTCTGGTCACGGTCATGGGGAACAGAGGGAGAGAATTAGGTTTCTCCATGGCAAGACTCTTCATTAGCATTAATCAACTACTATAATTTGGCAAGATCTACAACTTAAACTAGAAACTCACCATGACAACTAGACCAGAAAAACGTTTAGTAGGCTGACTCAAAAGCTTTTATGATAACCAAGTTGACTCTAAAACCGGTTTTGCTTTGCTGCAATTATACCTGATAAAAAATTCTGCTTCATTACCAAGAATGCCAGTAATCAAGCAGCAGTTTTTCCTTGTATATCTTAAATACTAACCATATGCTAGTTCTCACTGAAAGTTAATAAAAAAAAGCTAACAATCACAGAATTTTAAAGTTTAGTACAATCCTTTAATTTTACACATGAAGAAGCAAGTCCAGAGAAGTAAAGTGACTTTGCAAAAACTGCAAAGCTATTTAGGAGCAGAAGTGAAACAAAAATCTGTCTCATTACTCCCAAATACAGTGTTATTCAAGTACATCATAAATATTTTTAAAAGTCCACATTTCCAACTGTTTTAATGATATCTTGAGTTCTATGTCATACTACAACAGTCTATCACGACCTAAACAGACTATTACTGTACTGACAGATGTTCCCTTCTCCATTCTCCCCTCTGCAATATACACCACTGCCACAGTAATCTTACCTATACATAGATTTGATAATGACATCGCTATATTCAAAAATATTCAGTTGTTCCTTTTTGCCTACCAAGTTAAACTCAAATTTCTTTTTCTAGCATTTAAGAATCTCTATACAACCTGGAATAATTTACCTTCTTAACTTTATTTCATAATACTCTCCTCTATGAACGCTATAGTATAGCTACACTGGATGCCTCCCTAAGCATATCCTATATCCTTCTACTTCTATGTCTTTACACTCTTCATGAAGCTTGAGACACACACACACACACACACACACACACACACACACACTCTCTCTCTCTCTCTCTCTCTCTCTCTCTCTCTCTCTCTCTCTCTCTCTCTCTCTTCAGTTATACATTTGTTTAAGCCACTTCTTCCATGAAGACTTTAATGATAAGCCCAGGGGAGTAAGAACCCTTTCCCCATCAGATGTTAGGTAACAACATTTTGTTTTGGAACTCTCAGTAATGTTATAGAGCAGACATGTCAAATGCAAGCTCACAGACTTCAACACCCCAGCCTATAGCCAGAATCAGACTGCAACAATGTAATCGATAAAATACTTAACAAAATAAATAAAATGTGATAAAACATAGATAACATTACATTTCAAAACTAAGTGAATACGCAACCTGCAGAGATTAGTGGTCCCCAATCCTATCTGACTTTGACATCATTATGAGAGAGTTATCTGTGTTGATGTCTATTGCCCCTACTAGATTTTTAGTTTCAGGAGAGTAGATATTATGCCTTATCTAAACTTCTCTACCCCAATACATAACCCAAAAAACTTATAAAAAACATTTGCTAAAATGAATCAATAAGACAGTGTGAAAGGGGGAAAAGGGTAAAGAAGACGGGCAAAAGAAAAAGGTTAGCAATGCTTCCAGTGAGAAGTTAAACACTAAGAAGCCAAGAGTCAGTGTGATTCACCGATTAAAAAACACTGACAGGACTTCCAGCTAAGATGGTGACCGATGTAAATGGAATCCTTGGAAATTAGAATATATCAAACTGAAATCAGTGACTCCATTAGAAACAGCAAGAAATATTAGAACAAAACCAAAAATTCTCTAGATATCTTAAGACTATAACAGATGAATGACAACACACTTTTAGTTTGAAATTTTTTAAATCCAAAACTAATATATATTCCATTCTTCAGTGGATTTCTCAGAAAATACCTAGCACAAATGCCAGAGGTCATTTTATATTACAGAGAACTCAGCTACTGCTAAACTATTAAATAAATCCTGTCTGTTCTCCTGGCATGTTACTATTTACTCTGGCCACTGCCTTCCATGACTAATGAAACCGGGATATTCTTAAAGAGAGAGGCCACCAAAAGACCCTAATGCTGCTTACAGATGTAGTCCAGTAAATTCCTCACCTATTTTTTGCACATTATTCTCAGTTGATATATTGCTTACCTCAAACTTTCCAATGTCAACTATATGAATTAGAAGGATTCATTATTTACCAAGAGAGGTAACAAATAAACAAGAACAACCTTCTTAATAGCTATTTTCCAAATAGAAAAATTTTTTTATAAAAAAAAACTTGTCTTACACACAAATCTTTCTAACATATTCCTGAAATATTTCATCTTAAAACTTCTTTACAAGCCAAGAAGAAAACAACTTGTGTAACAAGTTCCTCAGGATAAGATATCCAAAACTCCTAAAATGGTTCATCAGATTTCCTTAGGCATAGTCTTACCTGTAAAATGTTTGTAAAAAAGTCATGGTAGAACATAGGCCAATCTTGGCGGCCAATATCAACAATAACTTTGCAGAGCTTGTTTCGGATAAAATAAGGTAAGGTTTTGTGGTGAGCTAGAAGGAGCTTGGGCAGGCAGCTTCGGATTTCCATCTTATCCTGGGATGGGACTCCCAGCCACATTTTATTGATCAGATTCTAAAAGACAAAGAGGATACCCTTTATGTTAGCAAACCACATATGCAAATAACTGACTTTAATCACTAAACAAAATATATGTGTCTTACCTAAAAAATTTAAGATTGCACATACTGGTTAAAAATCTGATTTATAATAGAGGTTGTAAAACTTTCATTTCAACATTTTCCATAGTAGCTGAATTACAATGATCTTCAGCTTGGCATTTGGATTAGGAATGAACAGTTCCTGTAGCGGTTACTCACGTATCTTTTTTCCACTGTAAAATGGAGAAATACTCACTTCATGGCAAAGAAGGCATGAAAGACCTTGCCTCTACCTTACTACATATAATAACCAATGCTATTGTAATTTGAATGTAAATTGAATTAGAACGTAATTTGAAAGGTACATTCTAAATTTGACACAGAATCATAGTTCTTATTTTTGTCTGCTTGATGATCTTCTTAAAATGTGCAGATTACAATATTAGAAGTATCACAACACTAAAACAGAGTGCTTACCTTCCCAAGGTATGAAAAGTCTTCAAATTTTAAATGGTAGGTTAGCCACATGAAACGTGGCAAGAATCATACCAAAAACTGCTAACTTTTCAAATCTGAAGTTAAATGCTCCCATAAACCCTGACTCTACCCAAAGTCACTTACCCTCAGCTTCCATTACTCCCCACTGACTAGAAAAAGAAAAGACTCAGTCATCTTAACGGAGGTATTTAAACAAAAGTTCTAAATGTGTTTACAAAAGTTAGACTTGCAATAAGTAATACATACTACTAAAATAACATCAAAGGCAAAAGAAAAACTAAATTTTGAAAATAGACCTGTCCAAAAACTTACCTCAAAAACCGTTAAACTATACATCATTACATAGTCATTCCGCGTGCTAGACAGAAAATAGAGGCAGAATCTCCAGGCTCCAATCTGTTGGGCAAAATTATTCAGAAGCTCCTCTGGAAAAATTAAAATGTCAAAAAAATACGGTCACAAAACTTTGTAAGTCTATTTTAATACCAGATAACTTTTTTTTTCTCCCAAACAATCATTAAAGGAAGTCCCAGGTGAAACAAAAACTGGGAGGTAAAAAAAGACAAGAGACAGGTAGGGACATTTGAACTTTAATTTTGTTTTATTTTTAAGCAGTTTGTTCAATAAAGGCAATAATAAGTCACCATGGCTCTTCTAAAAGGTTCAAAAATGCTGTGTCCATCAGTATGCTTTACGTATCTAAACTAAGTACAGTTTTTTTAAACTCCTCACTCACCATTCAAATAAGTTATGACTCTAGTCAGAACCTACAAGTTCAGCAACAATACTGTTCACCTTATTTACTTGTTTGTTTGTTTGTTTGTTTTGTAGCAGTGAAGAGGGGAATGGAGAAGAAAAGTGAAATAAAGTTGTGAAATTGTCCAACAGTATTTCTGGGTTAACAGAATCTGATTAAATTCACCATATATTGAGTTTCTAAACAGTCACCTTGACCTAAAGAACAAGAAATAGAAGACAGAAAATAATGAGCCCTTCTGGACTTCAAAGATGCTATAAAGCAGTAATCACCAAAACTATTTGTTATAGGTAAAATAAAAGAATGAAACCGACTAAATAAGGTAGAATTAGAAACAATGGAATACACATACTCACTAATCAATAAAATCCAAGAACATGAATTATTTGGGAAGAACTCCCTAGTAGATGATGACTATTGAGAAAACTATAAACTAGTTCAGCTGGAATTAGGTTCAGACCACTTGGTTTCCATTTATTTAGTGAGTGGCAATTCCCCTGGGGGTTTGAGACAATGGTCCAAGGGGTTACTGTTAAGAATTCTTTAATGGTGCCTAAAGCAGTAAATAATTGCAGAATATTATGGACAGTGTATTAAATTGCCCTGAAGGTTCATAAAATGTTTTAATCATCGTTGAAAGGGAACAGAGGAACAAAAAATCATTGGGAACCACTGGTTTAGACTAACATCTTTTACCATTGATCATTAGTTCAAAATGGTTAAAGTAAGAATACGAAGTCAAACCCCCCCCCCCAAAAAAAAGAATATTGTGAGGTATCTTTCACAACTGTGCCTGGGGGGATGCCTCAACAAACAAGGGACAGAAGCAATCACAAAGATAAAATAGCCAATTTTTACTGCATGAAACATGTCTGCACTAAATTTTTTTTAAATCAATTCAACTATTATATAAGGAAGAGCTGTTAAATAGGGGGAGGGGAATCTTGGCATCAAATTTCTCTGGTAAGGCTCTATAATCCAAGACATAAAGTAAATTAACAAGAAAAATTTCTGTTGTTGCTCACTGGTGTCCAATTCCTCATGACCCCATATGGGATTTTCTTGGGCAAAGATACTGGAGTAGTTTGCCATTTCCTTTTCCAGGATCATTTTACAGACGAGGAAACTGAGACAAATAGGGTTAAGTGACTTTCCCAGTCACACAGCTATAAAGTGTCTGAGGCCAAATTTGAATTCGGGAAAGTGAATCTTCCCGACTCCACCCAGCTGCCCTTACAAAAAAAAAAAAAAATACAGAATACCAGTAAGCCTTTCCATAAAGGATAAGCCATAGAAGGATATGAAAAGTAGTTTGCACACTATTAACTATATGTATGAAAGGTGAATATCAGTATAAGTAAGGTGGATTTTAGTGTGTGTAAGGTGGATTTTTGTTATTATTTCTTAGAGTTCAGTTTCCCAGGATCTATAGCCATAACAATCTCTTGTTCCCAGGTATTAGATATGAGTTCCCACAATTATGTTTCAAAACATCTCCACCAGGCTTGCACATAGTTATATAATGGTGAATAACATAAACATCCACTGCAGCTGCAAGTGAGATACAGGGATGAGGAGATGTAAACTTGAGAGGCCATGGCTGGTAACATGCCTTCTTCATCTATTGCCCTTTTAAAGCAGGTGGTCATTGGTCAGTGAATAGGGAACCTTAGGGCTGAATGCACAAGCTGGAATAGTGTGTATGCCTTGATCAGCCCCCATCAAGGCTTGGAGAGAATCTGTCTTTGCCTAAACTGCTCCCAAAAGGCTTGAGGGGATTGAGGAGATGCACAAGTTGTGCCTGTCTGACTAATCTCATCAAGGCGTAAGGGTAGCTGCCCCCCTTTCTTGCTGGTTCATTAGAGAAGAGTGATCAGGGAATGCTGTAGAAATTGTGTTCCCATTATCAACAATCTTCTTCTGAGAAAACTAGACTAGAATAAAGTAAGATTATTAACCCCTTCTTAGTGTCTTTCCTGTCTGACCAAATCAAGAGTAAACCCATGCTAGCAGCCCTCGAGTGTGCTGTTTGTCTTACGCTATATGAAAAACTCTAAGAAGAAAAATGAAAATCAAAACAACTCTGAGGTTTCTTTCTCTTCACACCAAGAAAACAGCAAAGATGAGAAAAGGGGGAATATTGTGGGTGGAGTTGTGAAATGGTCCAACTATTCTGAAATTCAATTTGGATTTGAAGACAATGACTAAAATATCTATACCCTTTCATTCCAAGGCTTACCCCTAATGATGTCAAAGAATAAAAGGCCCCATACACATCAAAATATCGACAGCACCTTTTGTAGTAGCAAAGAACTAGAAACACAGTAGGTGCCATTAATTAGGGAATGACCAAACAAACTATGGTACACGAATTTAAGAAAAATTACTGTATCATAAGAAATAATGCACGTGAATTCAGAGAAACGTAAAAAGACTCATCAGCTGACACACAGAGAAGCAAACATCACCAGGAAAATAACAAACACAGGGACTACAACAAAATAAATGGAAATATCAAAAAAGAAACTGAACAATTTATAATTACAATAACCAAACTTGGCCCCAGAGATGAGCTGAGATATGTTCAGGTAAAATAAGGGGAAAAACTCCCTTCTTTGCAAGGGTGAGACTCTACAGCTATAAAACAGAGGTATCAAAGATGTGGGAGACAAGACCCTGAGCCTACCACTTGCAGCTAAACCAGATTAAACTGTAATTGGGAAATATTTAACAAAATAAATAAAAAAACAATCCAGCACATGCAGGCAATAGCACTGTTTCTAACTAAGTTTGACAGCAATGGAGCAAAAACAGCAAATACAATCGATTCAGCTGCCCTGAGTAATTCTGTCCAGTACTTCAGTACTTTTTCCTTTCTTTTTTGATCTTTGTTACAAAGAGTAAGTCAATGGAGAAGGGAGGAAAAAGGGGTATATTCAGATATGAAAACAAAAGAGATTAATAAACTTTTTTTCAATGTTAAAGATTCCCCTCAATCCTACTCTATATAAACATGGTCCCAGGCAGGGCCATTCTTTCCTTCACTCCCAAACCTGCTGAAAAAGGAATCTATATATCCAATATCTCAATTTCCTTTCCTTAACCTGTGGCAATCTAGCTCCTGAAGATTCCCTGAAGGTACCCTCTGGAAGCTTCTCTGTCCAGAGCTACCAATTACCCTCTTGACTTCCTAATTAACAAATCCAATGGCCTTTTCTCAGTCATCATATTCCCTGACCTTGCATCAGCATGAGACTTGCCTGCCACCTCCTTCTTCCTTAGTTTCCCTGGCATTATAATCTCTTGATTCCCCTCCTAGCTCTCAGTTCCTTTCTTCCCAGGCTCCTGTTCTAGATCCTGTAAGTAAGATGCTCTGCATGATCACGTTCTCAGTCCTCCTCTTTTCTCTACATTCTCCTCCTTGGCAATCATATTACTACAACTGCAAATGTTATTTCTATGCAAAAGACCTCCAAACCTATGACTATAATATTAATTCTATTATTTCTGACCACCTAAAGAGCATGTCTTCACTTGTATACCCCACTGGTACCTTAAAATTTAACATGTCCAAAACAATTTACATCTTTCTCCAAAAACCTTCACCCCATAATATCCTCATTTTTGTCAACAACACCAATATTCAGGCTTACGACCTTTGTGTTAGCTTTAATTCTGATCATTTTCTACCCTTTCCAAATCCAGTCAGTCACCAATTCTATAACTTATTCTATCTGTACAATATCTCTTAAGCCATCCCCCTTTTCTATTCACTCTGTCACCATCCTAGCAGAGAACTTTATTACCACTTGCCTAAACAACTGAAATAGTCTAACCATCCCCCTATCAATCATTATCTTCATTCTCCAATTCTTTTACACTACCATGAAATTCATTGTTCTTATATATAAATCTGATCATGTGCGTCTAATCAAAACCATCAGCAGTTCACTACTAGATACCAAATTAAGTCCAGACTCCCTAACCTGGCATTCATAACCTTGCACCATCCTCTCTTTGAACCTTCATTCAAGCTACTCTTTTATACATGCACTAGACCCCAGTCAAAATCCAACACAATACTCTTGGATTTGTGCATTTGTATACATCTTTGCCTTCACCTAGATGGTCTTCCATCAACCATAACCACTTTGGAAATCCAATCAATACTTCAAAACCCTGTTCAAAGTTGTGTCCCTTCAGTCAGAAAGTATCTTTTCTGCCTTAGACAACACATGATACTTTCAACCTCTCATACATGTCTTGATTATTCACAAGTTACCTTATAAAACTGCATACTGTTGTTCATGTGTTATATATCCTCCTGCTAAATTATGATAAGTTCTACAAAGACAGGAATCATGTCTTAATTATCCTCATATTTCCCTAGTACCTAATAAAATGCTCTACACGTACTACTTGTTTTCAATGCTGCTGAAGGAATGAATGGGTTATAAGGAGGGATACACCTAACATACATATTTACCAAAAGCATAAAGCATGGTATAGTGAAAAAAGCACTAGATTTTGAGTCAGGATATGAGTCTGGATTTCCTGACAAAACAGATAACTGAATAGGCAGCAGGCTGCCCAGCTTCCCCACACCAACTGTAACAAAACTTTAAAGTTCACACAAAACCAAATACAATGAGATGACTTCACATGTAAGAGTATCATATTGCCTGCCTCCTCAACAGGTGAGGAAAGGCCTAGTGGCAGGGAGAGAATTTGGAATTCAAAATCTAAAAAGGTAAAAAAAAAAAAAAATCTTTTTAAAAAATGCAACGAGAAAGTACAGTAAGTGACATTTCCACTCCAGAACTGAACAAAAGAGTCAGCAGGAAGCCCAATGACAATAGGAATGCCATCATCTCCCAACCCTCCAAAGCACAGCAAGGGCCAGCAAATAAGACACCTGCAGCCTATAAAATCAAAGGCAGCAGAAGTGGAGGATTCTCCTGAGAAAGGCAAGCAGTGCTTATAAAGACCCAGGATAGGGACCTTGAAAGCCCAGAAGGCCTTCAGTGACACCACCGTGTTCAGACCAGGTCTCCTAGGTCCCAAAAACTCTGTCACAGTTATGCCAAGAGGGCCTGAAGATCCAGCACACTTTGCACCTCAAAGGCCCAGGAGGGCCTAAAACCAGGAAGGAGACAAGGGCCTCAGCATGAAACCAAACACTGCTAACCACCCCAACCAAATATGTAGCAGGGGGAGGAGCTTAGCTCTTAGGAACTAAAACTGGAGAGATGAGTACATTTTTAAAAGCATCAACTGGTATCAAAAAGCACAGCAAATCTAACTCTATAACAACTACAGAAAGACCAAAAAAAAAAATGGATTTTTCACAAAGACTACAGAAATACCAAGAAGAAATAAAGAAGTTTTTTAAGAATCAACTAAAACCTCTGGAGGAAAGAATTAAAAGGAGAAAAGCTTAGAAGATAAAGTGTCAAACCTTACACAAGAAACAGACCTCCCAAAAACTAGAAGAGATAAAACAAAAATCCATGACTCCACAAGACAGCAACAAATATATTAGAACAAAATCAAAAGAATGAAAAGACAGAAGAAAATGAAAATAGAAGATATCTGATATAAAAAACCACTAACCTGGAAAACAGCCATAACAACAATAACAATAGCTAACATTTATATATAGTGCCTACTATGAAATGGGCATTGTCCTAAGCATTTTACAAATATCATTTCATTTGATCCTATAAAAGCCCTGCAAGGTAATTATCCCCATTATTTATATTATCCTCATTTTACAGATTAGGAAACTGAGGCAGACAGCAGTTAAGTGACCTGCCTAGGATCACACACCTAGTAAGTGTCTGAGGCCACATCTGAATTCAGGTCTTCCTCATTCCAGGTCCAGCACTCTATCTATAATGCCACCTACCCAGGCTTGGAATTGGGAAGGCCTGTATTCAAAACCAGTTGGTCTCTGACACTATCTGAGATAATTCTAGATAAATCTACATTCTGACCCCAGCTAAGTGATGCTGAATTTCTATCTCTAAGTGCCTCAGGGTGGTTCTCCGGCTTATCTAAAACGTGCCTGATAAAAATCACAGAGCCTTAATAGTTATTCATGAAAGAAATTAAGTACAATGATGAGGCAAGAGAAAAGAAATAATGCTTTTAAGGAATAGGGGATAGAAATACAAAGGTTTCATGGAGGAAATGACATTGAGCTAGGTAAAAACAAAAACAAAAAAGAAGATGGGCAGAAATTCAAAAGACAAAACTGAAGGTGAGGAGAGCATACAGGTATATGCAATGGAATGCACAAAGGCATGGTGGCAATTCCAGAGAATGCATGATGGAACATGTTATCTACCTCCTGACAGAGATGTGACGAACTCAGAGTGCAGGATAAGACATAATTCTTTTGCACATGGACAGTGTGGAAATTTGCTTGCTTGACCACATATATCTGTTATAAGGGCTTTGTTTTTCTTTCTTTTTCAATAGGGATTGAATGGGAAGAGTAAAAAGCAAATTTTAGTTAATTGATAAAATTTAAATTGAGTTTAAAATTTTTTAAAAGGTATGGTAGGAAAAAAATACCAGATGAAATGTAACAGGCCTAGTACAGCTAAAGTGGAGTACACATAGCAAGGGATGTGAGAGGTTAAAATGATAAGAAAGCCTTGAATGTCAAGATTAAGAGCTAACATTTTATTCAATAAAAAATAAGAAGTTATAAAGTACTAATGAAAGCATACACCAGGGTGCACTTAGTGAGAAAAGAAAACAGAGATTCAAGAGGTCAAAAAAAGACAGCCTATATTTATGACTCTTTCTATAAACTTTAGAGCAGAAGTTAACTTTTTTGTGTGTCATGAATAAGTCTGGGAAAACCTATGGACCCTTCTGAGAATGTTGTGTTGCCTCCATAAAGTAACTGAATAATAAAAAATAACTTAAGGAAATACTTCTCCTATCCAAGTTCACATACACCCTGAAATCTAGTCATAGACTACAGGTTAATAACACCTGCTTTAGAAGTCTAATAGTATACTGGACCACAAATCAGAAGTTCAATTCTGTCACTAGCTAGTTGTATAACTGAATAAATCTCACTGTCTCCCTGAGCCTCTGTTCCCTCATCTATCAAATCAGAATATTTACCTAACTGAGATTTTTCTAAAGACTATTCTGGGGCTAAAATAACATTGATTCTAATCAAAGGGAAAACAAGGAGTTCTCCAACCTATAAGCTCAACAAATGGTAGCTACAAAGAATAGGTACAAAAAGTATTCTGATAATACCCCCATTCACTGGGATTTTTATAACTCGACTTTTTTCAAGTTTAGAAAACCCATTCCTTCCCCTCTGAGCACTTAATCAGACATTTGCAACATCTAGTTTATTCTTAGCTTCTTCAGGAGCATGTAGAAGTATGTACTAGAAGTATGGAAATGTTTATAGGTTCTATTTCTAAAGTCACAAAGAAGGAAATTAGGTATGATTAAGCAAAGATAAAAAGAAAGCAAAAGTACAACAGCATTATTCAAGTAAAAACATAAGTTCAAGAGGTAAGAATGTGGAAATTTAATAGCTATTATGCCACAGAGAAATTTTACAGTAATATACGTACATTTATTTTTTAAAAAAGGAATAATATCAGTTGCCAATTCTTATCAAGTCAGTCTTCACAATATTTCACAACTATCTTCTCTCTATTCAAAAGGCCACCACCACATTAGTTCAGATCCCCTCTTATACTCCCAACCCACACCCACCTCTCAACAGGAAGTGCTACAACAGACTTGTATCTGGTCTCCCTGAAAACAGATTCTCTCCTCTCCAACCCAGCCAACATACAAGGGCCAAAGTGCTACAAGCACAGCAACAATGTTACTACCCTACTCAGTGAACTGCCAGCAGCTCCATATTACCTCTAGGATCAAATCCAAATTCCTTTGTTCATTATTTAAACCCCTAAACAATCTGGCTTCAACCTACCTTTCCATTCTTATTAAGCATTCCTGCCCTCAGTGCTCACCAGACCAAGTGGCTTTCTGCTCGTTCCTGACCTAAGGGATACGCTCTCATCTGCAGGTTTTTTAGCAATCCCACATACCTGATGCACACTCCCCTCCACACTTTTGTCTCTTAAAATATACTTTCTTCAAGACTCAGCTCAAGAACTATCTTCTACATGAATTCTGATTGCTCTCCCCTCCCCAAACTTCTAGTGCTCTCCCTCCCAAATTATTTTATTTTGTACATTCTTTTATGTATGCATGTTATCTCCCCCAATAGGGTAAGGACCATACCATTTTTGTCTCTCTATGCCCTGTGTCTATCACAGTGCCTGTTATATGATACGGAGTTTAATGCTTATTGATTGAGAGTATTTTTTTAATAAATGCACATTTTAAATGCCAGAAAATTTCCCTCTCTATAGAACAAATTTTTGCCGTAAGTCAAGGTAAACAGGCAACAGTTAAGATTCGATGCCTCCAGGAGCTGGTATCACACAAGTGCCATTTTCAAATCTTGCCTACAGGCACACAAATGCTTTACCCTCTAGCTCCACAGGAACAAACGTAGAAGATGAAGAAAGTGGTGTGACAATGTGAAGAACCTATACACAAGCAGCAACACATTCTAGAAAGGGCTGAGGACTCTCCCAAATGGAAAAAGACTAGCCAAAATCTATCTCAGGTTGGAAGTCTGAGCTTCTTTATCATAAATGTCAGGATTTAACAAAGGAAAAAGAACTAGTGCCCCACAATTTTTTTCTTTTTATTTCAATCTTATTTCTTTTTTAAAACTGTAACATCATCATGGCTGAAGCTACAAAGAACAGGGATTTTTTCATAGACCAGAGAAGGGAACAGTATGTGCTACAGACACTGGAAAACAGTGGGAAAGCTAGAACAAAATACTGAAATTCAGAATAGTCAGGATCAGCTATTGGTGCCTATCTGACTAGGTCTTTCTCAGAGAATGGCTGCTTATAATTATATTAAATTCATGTAATAATCTTACCTATTTCACGTTTTCGTTCATTGGTTGTGCAGTCATGGAAAAACTCTGTCATTAAACTTTCCAGTGCCCGAAGGGAGGCTTCTTCAGATGCCTAACAAATGAAATTTGAGAAAAAATAACAAAATTCACCTTTAGATCACATTCAACAACTCTAACACACCTCCCCTAAACAACTGGATACAAGATGTCAGTTTCAGTAGTTCCAACTGAGTCCTAAATTCACATACACACTACAAACTCAGGCTACTATGTATTCAATCTTTGTGATAACAAAAGATGGCAGAGCATAAAAAAATAATAATCAGAGCACCTGAATGGGAAGGAATTCTGAAAACAGGCCAAAAGCAAAAACCCAATCTGAGACCTGAACAATCAAAGGGATTATTAAATTCAAGGAAATGGCCATGGGAATTTCCCAATTCACAATGCTTATCCAAAAAAAGAATAATGATTTAAGAAAACAAGTTCAAGAGAAAAAAATAAATTTCTTATAAAATTATTTCCTCACTTTTGGGGAGGGAAGGAGAAATAAGTTTAAGGAAAAAAAGCTACTTGATTTTAATTTTTGAAAAGCAGTTGCAGTTCTGTAGTCAAAATGGATTCCCAAATACTGAGGCTTTACACATAGCTTCTGCTTATATTAAATGTTCTAGAGGTAAATTACTTTTATACTAGAACAAATTCTGAGCAGTAAGTTTTCATCATGTTAGGCAGCACCTTACTGATTTGTTTTAGAAAGCATATGGTGTCCCAAAATCATATTCATAAGCCTTTATATACTCCATTCTCATTTTCTTGTCCAACAGAATCCAAATTTTTGCCTTTACTAGAAAGCTTTCAACTTACATTCCCCATCAGTGCCTTTGACCCCTTCAGGAGGAGCTGGAGAAGGACAAGGAGAATCTTACTGGCACAAATATATCTGCTGACCTCTCTCAGGAACAACTATACATTCTTAACATATTAAGATCCAAATTCCTAAAAACAGGGAAGAAATAAATTCTGTTCCTGGCCCCTACAAATATCCCAAATGAGAATAAAGTGAAAATCCAGGGAAAGTTGAGTTAAAAGGTGGTTCACTTGAAAATGTGTTATGTGGGAGAAATACACTCTCCAAAGGAGTAAATTTAAGAAATGAAACAGAAAAGGAAATATCCAAACAAACCTCAAAGTATAATCAGAAGTTCTTAAAAACATATAATGTCATGGTAAATAGATACTACCAAAGCAGATAGATACTACCAAGTTAACTATCAAAGGATAGTATACTAGTCATAAATCAATTAAAAAAGAATACTTCAGAAATATAAACTAAGAAACCTTGTCCGTATCTTCTGCTTTAGATACCAAAATAAGTAAATAGAAGTAAAGTAATTTAGAAACAAATTAAGTAGGTCACAATTTAAAATAACCAAGGATTCTAGAGCTTTGTACTCAACATTTTTGACAGTATGTCTCTGATAACGGCTACATTACTTGCTAAATTATGTATTAAACTAAATCTGAAAAAAGTTCTACAGGTGTGCACCAGGAAAAAATTTTCATGAAAGTATATTTATTGGAAGAAAAATTCATATTAAGAGATTATTACAAAGCCCTTCTTTTTGCACACATCAACAGAGACTCAAGCAAGTTCAGCTCTGCCCTTTCTACTCCACTGAGGAACTAGCACTCAAGATAGTAAGAATTTTCTGTGCACAAAAGCAATCAAAAAAAAGCTGAAGAACCTTCCCAGTGCCCTTTAAGTGGCCCTCAATTTTAATTCTTCAGAGACCAAACTACAAGTACTAGACTGAAGACTATTGCTGCTGCTGCTGCTGCTGCTGCTGCTGCTGCTGCTGCTGCTGCTGCTGCTACTGAAACAAAAAACACACCCTGAACAAGATTTCATTTTTGAAGAGTTACTCAGCTTAAGTGACTTGGGTGATCCCAAGTTAACCCATGTCTTCAGATTTTTTTTTCAATCTCAAAATAAGAAATACAACTTAACTAACAATCACTTAAAAGTCCTTGGCTTTGTACCATTCGAGCAAAGAGGATAGATAAATTCTTAAGCTTAATGGGAAGGAAAATTCCCAAGATTCACCTAGAGGCTTCTCAAAGATTTTTTAAAATCTTGTTACTAGGTCTTGTTTTAACATCAATTTCATTTCCCAACATATTCCAACTTGTCCACTATCCAGAGAACCATACTTTATAATAAAGAATATAAAATAAAGAGGAAAAAAGGCAGTTTAGCAAAATTAACCAACACATTAATCAGGTTTAGAAGAATATGCTATGTTCCAACTTCGTAGTCCCCTACTTCTACAAAGCAGATACATGCCAAAAAATAATGGTTTTTAAAGCTTTATGTGTTTTATGTGGTGAAAGAAAACTGTTCTCCAAAAGATAGAGACACACTTCTCACAGCCTCTTAAGATAAGTTCAAGTGCAAAAGAAAGAGACAGCTACTGATAGAAAAAAAATGTTCTAGTAAAAGGAGCCTGCAGCTAAGCAGAACTCGTGAGATCTCGGGTAGCCGAAATCCAGTTCCTGTTAGGTACAGGGAAATCAACAAATGAAAACTAGCTCTTCATATAAAACCAAAACCAAGTGAAGGCACCAGGCCAGAGTAACAGACACAAAAACTGTATGCGTGTACCCACCCTCATTTAATCTGGCCTTTGATGAGGAAACTATTCTTTTCTCCTCTAAGAGGAAAGCCTTGAAATGGACAAGATCAAGTCTAACTTACCTAGTACTCCATCCTTTCCAGTAAGATGCCCCAATAACTTTCTAATAAATTACCTTAACTGTATCTAACACACATCACTGCATATGTTATTATGCCAAGTGAAAAAAAAAATTTAAAAAACACCACCAACCTGGTCCCTAGCCACTAGGAAACTACACTCTAACTCAAATATACATGTGGAGCCACACAGAGTCAGCAAGAGTGACAACTGATAGTAACAGCTAGCACTTACATACCGCATATTGAAGTTTGCAAAGAGCTTTACTTGTGTCAAATTATTTGATTATAAAACATATAAATATTTATATGTAAAAATACAGATCTATATATAAATATAATGCAAATCAATGAGCAGTCTTTTACATCTTTATGACAATGCATTTTAGGGGTACAAGCAATATTAACTATGTAAGAGAATTAGCTAGGAATTCCCAGAGAAGTCTTTTCTGACCAAGTCAGAAAGATATCATGATAGAAAAAAAAGGATATTCTAGGCATGTAACAATCTGCGGCAGAAAGTCAAAGATGGAAGTGCGATGAGCAGACAAAAGTAAATAAGGCTAGGGATAAAAGAAGAAACCAAAGAAATAACGTGGCCCAAGGCAATCTGGGAAAGGCCTGTACTATAAAAGGTGCAAGGTAAAGATCTGAGGAGCATCTGATGGGCCATAAAGCTACAAAGAATTGTTATCATCAAATTAGACAATTTTGCAATGATGAGTACAGGCTCACTAAGAGAAGCTATGCTATTTAACATTAAGAGTCCAAAAAGCAGCAGAATGTAGCAATCCAGGCAAGAGCTTGCGAGTACCTGAGGAAAAGAAGTGGCAAGAGAGATGTAGAGGAAGGCACTAAATGAGATGTTGGCAAAAGATTCAACTTCCAGTGTGAACATTATAAATTGGTGTTAAATCCCAACAGACATAACTGGCTGCCTCTTTTCCTTAACTGATGAGAGACACTGAAGTAACATATGTAGTACCTGCCAAATGAAAATCTAAAAAGGTGCCACTTCCAATCTAGAAATTTCAGTTTTCTAAATTAAAAGCAAATGACTGAGAGAAATCCCCAAAAGACCTAGATGCCTAAAGACAAAGTAATAATAATAAGCATAAAAGTATTTATAAATCTATTCATAACCTTTTCTTCTGATTCATAGGAAGAAAAATATAAGACAACATTAGAACTGTCAATGACTATCACCTACTCTTCTGGAAAGGATCACAGGCCAGTAAGGGTAGAAACAGGTGACACATGCTACCAGGTCATATACCAACAGTTATTGTCCTTATTCACAAAAACAAAAACTATGATACTTGGATCCAATCCCTCAAAGACCAATAATAATTAATATTATCAAACACCAATAATTAAAGTTGGAATTGACAATATAGACAAGGCAGTTAAAACCCCTTCATTTTACATGAGGGAACAAAAGCTCATTTTCATAACAACTAAATCAGAGGCAGAGGAAGGATTACAACCAAAATCTCCCAATTTGAGTAAATAGACTTTTGAGTAAAAGGATTTTGTATTCTGATTGTACAACTGTACTATTTTTAAGTATAAAAAATATTAACAAATAAATATGCTACTGTGACTTTTGTTCAGAGCTTGGGAGAGCTCATGACCTTTTGAGAGATGATGAGAAATCATACTCAGTATACTGAGCTCTCAAAGAATTAAGACTGTTAATTGCATTATGCTTTCTTGAATAACGATCAAGCTATGTGTTGCAAAGTTAAAGCATCAGTCCACTGATACCAAGAATATATAAAAATGTAGTTGACAGACAACAAAGAAAGAGTTAAGTATGCACTCATGAGGAACTAGTGCAGATTTGCTTACAAATTTCAATTCAACAAATACCTATTAAGCACTAGGGCTTCAAAACCAAAAACACAACAGTCCTTGTCATCAAGTCTTCCTATCAGATCACAGATTTGAAGCTTAAAAAGCCCTGAGAAGTCATCTAGTCCAACTCTCTCATCTGAGAAATGAGGAAAAACAGAGGCCTACAGAGTGTTAAGTAACATTTCCAAGATCACACAAGAAGGAAGTTCCTGAGCTAAAATTCAAACCTAAAATTCAAAGTCCCCCCAGTGCTCTTTCTCTTCACTGTCCCACATTGCTGGCACCTGAGCAAAGACTGCCTCACAGAAATGAGACACCTGTTCTTTAAAATGGATGCCTCAAAAGTTAATCTTCCATCAGCTATTATCATAACTTTTTCTAGTGTCAAAAACAGCAGAGCTTGTTAGCTGCAGGCATCACTGCATCACAGAATCACCAATTCCTAGGCCTTCAATAAGACCATCTAATTGAAATCCTAAATGGATGAAGAAACTGAAGTCCAAAGACATGCAGAGATGCCCAAAGTCACAAAGCTTCTATGTAGTGAAAATGGGTTTTAACACCATCAGTACTTAGCCCCACGCTCACTTCACTGAGGCATACTAACTCATCATTCTAATTAAGTTTTGACCTCTGCGTTCAGCTAAATAGGGAAAATATATCAATCCGATTCCTCTGTATCTAGACTCAAAATATAAGTCTGTGAATTCAGTGAGCAACTAAAGAGTTGCCTAGTGTTCAATAAATCCAAAAATATGTACTACCGGGACAAAAACTCTGTATTTTAAAAAAATTTCTGAGAAAACTAGAAAAGTTTGAAAGAAATCAGGATTTGAGTAACATCTTGTACCATATTCCAAACAGGTTATAAATGGATAAATGACATTAACATAAAAGGTCACAGAATAAAAAATGTGAGAGGAAAATTTAAGGAGGTACCTTTCAGATTTATAGTTGGGGAAAATCCTTGAACAATAGAGGGGAGGGGGTGGAGCCAAGATGGTGGCGTAGAAAGACACACATACTCTAGCTCTTCCCCCACAGCCTATAAAATACCTGTAAAAAATGACTCTCAACAAATTCTAGAGTAGCAAAAGCCACAGAATGAAAGAGATTTCCAGCCATAGGTAACCTGGAAGGCTGACAGGAAAGGTCTATTTCCTGGGACACGGAGGCCAACCTTGGTCGTGGCACTGGGAGGAACAGCACCAGAACAGGCCTCCGGGGCAGAATCCCCAGTAGCAGTCGAGAGTCTCAGATGCCTCAACCCACAAGCGCCAAAGAAAGTTTCAAAGGTCAGGGAGAGGGCTTTCCCAACTGAGTGAGAGGGGAGCAGGGTCCACCCCTAGCACTGGCCCTATGCAGTAGCAACAGCGGCGGCAGCAGTGGTGGCGGCAGCAGTGGTGGCGGCAGCAGTGGTGGCGGCAGCTGCAGCGTCCTTTTGTGAATCCCTCCACCTAAAGCCCCTGGGGGAACTGAGCAGCTGATCTGAATTTCAGCCCTGAGCACCATGCTGGGGTGAGGAGGAGTACTAGGACCCTCCTCTTCACAAAGGATTCAGAAGTCAAGTAAATGGCTAGGAAAATGCCCCCAAAAAAGGGAAAAAAATAAGACTATAGAAGGTTACTTTCTTGGAGAACAGGTATTTCCTTCCATCCTTTTGGATGAGGAAGAACAATGCATACTGTCGGAGCAAGTCAAGGTTTCTGCATCCAGTACCTCCAAAATAAATATGCAGTGGTCTCAGGCCATGAAAGAACTTGAAAAGTGAGTCAACAGCTTGCTAAAGGACACCCAAAAAAATGCTGAAGAAAATAACACCATTAAAAATAGGCTAACTCAACTGGAAAAAGAGGTCCAAAAAGCCAATGAGGAGGAGAAGGCTTTAAAAAGTAGAATTAGCCAAATGGAAAAGGAGGTTCAAAAGCTCACTGAAGAAAACAGTTCTTTAAAAATGAGAGTGGAGCAGATGGAAGCTAATGACTTTATAAAAAACCAAGAAATTACAAAACAAAACCACAAGAATGAAAAAATAGAAGATAATGTGAAATATCTCATTGGAAAAACAATTGACCTGGAAAATGGATCCAGGAAAGACAATTTAAAAATTATGAGACTACCGGAAAGCCATGATCAAAAAAAGAGCCTAGACATCATTTTTCATGAAATTATCAAGGAAAACTGCCCTGATATTCTAGAACCAGAGAGCAAAATAAATATTGAAAAAAAATCCACAATCACCTCCTGAAAGAGACCCAAAAAGAGAAACTCCTAGGAATATTGTGGCCAAATTTCAGAGTTCCCAGGTCAAGGAGAAAATAGTGCAAGCAGAAGGAAGAAATAATTCGAGTATTGTGGAAATACACTCAGGATAACACAGGTTCTGGCAGCTTCTACATTAAGGGATTGAAGGCCTTGGAATCGGATATTCCAGAAGTCAAAGGAACTGGGATTAAAACCAAGAATCACCTACCCAGTAAAACTGAGTATAATACTTCAGGGGAAAAAATGGTCATTCAATGATATAGAGAACTTTCAAGCATTCTTGATGAAAAGATCAGAACTGAAGAGAAAATTTGACTCTCAAATACAAGAATAAAGAGAAGCATGAAAGGGTAAACAGGAAAGAGAAATCATAAGGGACTTACTGAAGTTGAACTGTTTATATTCCTACATGGAAAGATAACATTTGTAACTCTTGAAACTCTTCTCAGTATTTGGGTAGTTGGAGGGATTACACACACACACACACACACACACACACACACACACACACACACACACACACATATAGACAGAGAGCACAAGGTGAGGTGAATGAGAAGGGATGATATCTATAAAAAATAAAATTAAGGGATGAGAGAGGAATATATTGGGAGGAGAAAGGGAGAAATGGAATGCGGCAAAATATCACTCATAAAAAAGATAAGAAAAATCTTCAATGGAGGAGAAAAGGGAGGAGGTGGGAGGGAAAAAGTGAAGCTTACTCTCTTCACATATGACTTAAGGAGGGAATAACAAGCTTTTACTCAATTTGGTATGAAAATCTATCTTACACTACAGGAAAGTAGGAAAAAAGCGGACAAGTGAGGTGAGGCGGATGATAGAAGGGAGGGCAAATGAGGGAAGGGAGTAACTAGAAGTAAACACTTTTGGGGGGGACAAGGTCAAATGAGAGAAAAGAATAAAAGGGGGACAGGGTAAGATGGAGGGAAATATAGTTAGTCTTACACAACATGGCTATTATGGAAGTCTTTCGCAAAACGACACATATATAGCCTGTATGGAATTGCCTGTCTTCTCAGTGGGGATGGGTGGGGAGGGAGGAAGGGGGAGAAGTTGGAATTCAAAGTATTAGAAACAAATATTGAGAACTGTTATTGCATATAACTGTGAAATAAGAAATTCAGGTAATGGGGTGTAGAAATCTATCTTGCCCTACAAGAAAAGAGAGAAGATGGAGATAAGGGAAGGGTGGGGTGTGATAGAAGGGAGGGCACATTGAGGGAAGAGGTAATCAGAATGCAAGGTGTTATGGGGTGGGGGAGGGGAGAGTTGGGGAGAAAAACTGGAACTCAAAATTTTGTGGAAATGAATGTCAAAATCTAAAAATAAATAAACACTAAAAAAATTAAAAATTAAAAAAAAGTAATAGAGATGGTCATAAAGACAAAATAGACAATAGTTATATAAAATTTAAAAACTTTTGTGGAAACCAAATCAATACCTGAACAAGAGAAATTGTCAACTAAGAAAATCTTCACATCAGCTGTTTCTGATAAAGATCTTGCATCCAAGATAAACAGGGACCTGATACAGGTACATAAAAAATGAGTCATTCCCTAATAGCTAAGTGGTCAAAGAATATGAACAGCTTTCAAATGAAGAAATATAAACCATCAATAAGCATGTAAAGACTGTTCTAAACAACTAGTAAGAGAAGTGCAAAAAAAAATAAATGAGCTTTCATCTCAGACCTATCATCCCTCGAAAGATAACAAAATCAGAATAATAGTAATCGTTAGAGAGCTACAAGACAACAAACCAACATGCTGGGGATAGTACTGAATTGATCCAACAATTTTAGAAAAAAAATTTTGAACTCTAAGTATTGTATAGAACTGTACACAGTAATAACTCTACTAGTAATGAACACCCCAAAGTGTCCAAAGATAAAGAAAAGTCTCACATATAGAAAAATATTTAAAACGGCACTTTTTGTGGTAGTAAAAACCTGACAAAAGTAGCTATTCATCAAAAGTAGAATTCATCAATTCATCAACAGCTAAACATATGAATGTAATGAAATGACAGAGTACTGTAAGAAACAATAAATCGCATGAAAATTTCAGGCAAATTTTATATGAAGTGAAGTCAAGCAAAGTGGAAACAAACGAATAACATACCCATTACCACAGTCAATCGTAGACTTAATAATCTAGAAGGAACTCAAAAGCTATCTAATTCCAAAATTCTCTTCTTACAGAAAAGTAAACAGTTCCAGAGAAGGAAGTTAACTTGCCCAAGGTCTAACAGTACACATCAGAGTTGGGAGTTGAACCCAGGTACTCGGAAGCAAGCACTGGCATTATTTCCATGGCAGTACCATGGTACCAGTACCACGCACTGATTTGTAAAACGAAGCATCAATGAAATCAATGCAATGACCAATCCTTATTTCAGAGAACTAAAGATGAAACATGTGTCCATCAGAGAAGTGGTGAATTTAAGTGCAAAATGAGACACAGGTTGTCAAACATGGACAATGTACTGGTTCAATTTGCTCAATAATACTTCTTTGGTCTGAGAAATCATCCATAAAACATTTTTAAGACTTTTTTTAAAAGTCAAGCGATATGATGAATAAGGGACAGTGGACGCTCAGTTTGGTATAGTGCTCAGGTTCTAGGGAGTTACACAAAGTAATCAACAACATTTAGTAAGCACCTTGTAAAAATGCCAGGTTGGGGATACAAAGACAAAAATAAACAGTCCTGCCCTGAAGGAGTTAATATCAAAAAAAAAAAAATCAAATTCCCAACATGGTGATTTCTAAACCAGAATATCATTTTTTTTTTCATTTCTGATGATATACCTACCTTAAGAACCAGGACGGGTTATTTACAAAATGCATTTCCTTCCTAGAGAGTAAATCCATCCAGAAAACTGAATTATAAGGTTACTTTTCACAGAAGCAGAGTAATGGAGATGGATATTCTTAAGGGATCTCTAGCTCAATCAAGGTGAGATAATGTAAATAAGAGACAAATATAATGACAAAGTGAAGAATGATGGGCTTGAATTTACAAAGACCTGAGTCTGAATTCCACCTCCAACACCCTTAGCTGTGTAACCTGGGGCAAGTCACTCAACCTCTCTTCCTCTGGGAAATGTAAATAACATTCGCACTCAGTGGGTTGTTAGGGAAAAACACTCTACAAAAACATTCAAGTGCTTATTAATACATGAGCTGTAATTATTACTGACCTTCTCTACTCTAGGGCTATTGCTTTGAAAAGAATGAAGATCAACTCTGGTGGAATAGGATACCCTGTTCCTCAGACACTACTAGAGAAACAATGGTATTTTTTTACTCTGATCCTCTCCCTTTATCTAGGGCTCATTAAGACACCCTTTTGATTCATTACTATGGTACTAAGTTGTTTGTCTAATGTGCATAAATGACAAGCTGAGTGCTTTTCATGCAAGGTATCATAATAAATATACTGATTATATTTCATGTTGTGACTTCCAAAAGATCTAAAGGGAAGCACCTTAATCTGTAGCTATAAATCACACCAACTGGTTACCACTAGGAAGATTTCCTATAGACAGCTAGCTCCCAGCCACAAACTATGGTATTTTCCTTCTGATTTAGGTATATCATGCTTTTCTCTGTCTTGCACCTTACCTTGAAGTCCTATCTTACCTAAGGAGCAGGTAGCTTTCAATTTACCTACAATGAACTCCTTAATGGTTGAGAAAGGAAGGTACAAATATTTATTTGGAAATGACTACAAATATTATAGTTTATCAATTTTTAAAGAACATGAAAAATATTCTTAAATCTACAAAATTAAATGAATGCAAAAAAATTTTTCTTTGATTCAAAAGGCATTTCGGGACTTTGAGTACCACCAAAGAAATCACCATGTAGCTCAATTATTGTACAAAATTATAAATGCAGGTGTGGCTAAACCTTAACGTATAGTATTGTTTTGGGGAGAGGGGAGCAGTTGGAGCAAAATAAATTGCTAGTTTCAGCTCTTCCTTCTCATAAAAGGAGAATACAAGATACATAGATGGAAAACCTCACTGGCTATAAAACATGGCATAAAATCTCCAGTTCTGTTGTCCCCACTAACAGTTCTTTTATTATCATTATCATCATCTGAATTTTCAGCATTCAAAACATTTTCTATCACTTCTGTATCAGGAAAGAACACAGATTGGACTTCAGTTGAGAAATCTGAATTCTAGTCCAGGCTAGCCACTACTTTAGCTATTCAATTATAAGTAATTTTATCTCTCTGTTGAGTATGATAATAGTCTGTAAAATAAGGGAACTGAACTAGATAAAATCTAGCTTCATTCTTTCATGGAACTTGTTTTACACTTTTCTGCATCACTAACCAAAATTACCAACAACAAAATAAATCAGTTACTACAAATAGCAATATCCAAATCATCGTACAAGCAGCAAGAAAAGTATTAAGCAATTTCAGCTCTAGTTTTGCCTTAGTAACAAAGGACCGCACACAGCAACGGTCAGCAGAAGCTATCTGAAAACAGAAATTTCTTGATAACATAGAACTTTTCATTCAGTGTTTCAAGCACTACTAAAACACATTGTGCATTTTTGCACAGAACTTCAATTTAACTGAGTCCTTCAGGGGAGCACAGACTTTTACCATATTACCAAGAACCAAACATGAGTAATACTGATTTGAGGAAAAGTATAGACAATACGATTATGAAATGGCCGGGTGTGCTAGCAAATTATATTTCCTTCACCTAAATTCGCAAATCAAGACAAGATTTATTAACTCTAGAGAAAATTTTTAAAGAGATCCCTAATACAACTGAAACAAAAAAAAACTGAGTAGTCTATCTTCAACCTTATACAGTCTTATTATGATAGACAAGACTTCAGAATGCAGACTGCCCCAAAAATCTGTTAGGTTTTGAAATACTCTGTGTTAAAGGTTCAAGCATCCTTGCCAAAGTTTTAAATTATAAAACTGTTCTTAGTTTTAATTAGATACCTAATAAAAGGAAAAGTGTTTGAAAGAAATACATACTGAAGGCTTGTCATTACACACACAAAAAAAAAGATGGGGAGGGAAGGAATTAGAGAAATATATCCACAGACTCCCCAGAAAGGTTCCACTTGCTCTCTTGCCTTCCATGGGCACTCTGTCTCACAGGTCCCAAGAGGGGAATGGAGGGAAGACACTGAGCAGAGGCTATGGATCCTAAAGTACTGGGCATCCGGCATCCTCCATCCCCAGCAGTATCTGGTGTCAGTGGCATAAGCAAAAGGCTGTCAGAAGGCTAGCATGCTCTATTAAGTCTCAGCATCGCTGCAAACTCTTTTATATCAAAGGTTTCAGTTTTAAGAAAAAACCCCTTGACTCCTGGGTTAAATCAGGATTAAGATGTCCCATATTTCACATTTATATAATGCAAAAGGTTAGTCGCCCTTCCAATCCCGTGGATTAGAACAAAATCCCCAAATGTAGGTGGGTGCTTGTCTGAGCTCAGGGTCAAATTTCTAGGGATGCAGCATGGTGCATCCGTCCACCGCAAAAACAACTTATGCATTTATTCAAATAGACTCCAGTCCTCCTTGGGGGCAGACAGAAAGCCTATTTCGGTGCAGCAGAAGCTCAATGCACGTCTGCAGATGCTAATGATCCAATGGTGCGGTTCTATCCCTGCTCACGACCCAAGGATGACGGGGAAGGCCTCTCCCTACCCAACAGGGACACACAGCTACATGCGACCCAGAGAAAAAGGCTCTGCGTTATGCAGCTCTCCTGCACGCATGTGTCACCAGGCATGCTCTGCACACACCACTCCCCTCCCCCTGTTGTGTCACACAAGAATGATGGTTCAGCACACTAGGGTGCTCTCCCCCACCCCCATTCAGCGGGCCGATGCGATGCTGCACAACTTACCATGTTGGCCAGGAGGCCTTTCAGGTGATCTGACTCTTGGGCTTCAAGGTCCCCCTCTCACAGTTCATGTCATGGTCCAAAGCAGGTTCGGGAATTCCCCCACCCATCCAAATTAAATTAGATACTATTCCCCCAACTCCTCAAAGCACGCCCCGGGCCCTCTACAATACGGACGCCCTCCTCAATCCCACATCCTGGTACACATCAGGAGACCATTGGAACCCCCAGAAGAATTCATCAAAACCCACACGCCCCCCCTCCCAAAGTTAGACTGACAAAACACCAGGAAGCATCAATCCCGGGGGCTAGCGCGGCCCCCACCCTGGCAAGAGCCGAGGGCCGCGGCCCGCTGGCTGGGCGGGCTAGCTGGGTGCCCCGGGCCCACGAGGGGCCCTCGATCCGGCCCCTGCCGCTCCCTGGCCGGCCTAGCCTCGGCCCCGGCCCTGCCCGGCGCAGGGCCCTGGCTGCCGAGCTGCTGCTACCGCCCGCCGCGCTCCGCTCCGCGCCGGCTGCCTCTCCCTTCCCGAAGAGGCCCCGTGGCCCGCGGGCCTCCGAGCCGAGCGGCCCGTGAAGCTCAAGTCCAGGTCTCGAGGGAGGGGCTCCCAGAGGACGCGGGGCTGGGGAGGAGAGCTCTGCGGCCGAGGCGTTCAGCTCGCTGCCCGGCTAAGGGAGACGCCGCCGCGGCGACAGCCGAGCTGTCCGGAGTGCCGGCGCCGGTACCGACTCGAAGCGCATCCCGTTCGCTCTTGCCCCCGGAGCCGTTCACTGTGCCTTCTACCTCAACCGCCCCTCCCCACCGGAAGTGGCGAGAGCCCGTGGCCGACCCCACTACCAGGCCGGCTGGAGGTGCTGGAACCGGACCAATCCGGAATCAAGATCGGAGGGGGGGGGGGGGGGGGGGTGAAACCATTGCGGGGAGGGGGAGGGGCGGGACATCAATGTCATGTGAGCGCTGTGGAAGGACTCCGCCTGCCCAACCTCCATCTTGGTAGAGGGAGGATGCGGCCTGCCATCTTTGTAAAGGAATGTCTTCCCTTTCGTTTTAGTCTCCCAACGGCCACTTCCTTCTTCGGTGCCAGAAAACAATCGAGTTCACCAAATAGAAAAGAAAATACCTTGAGAAAACAGGAAGAGGAAAAGGTTGCAACAGTAAGTTTGAACAATTGATGAGGAGCAGTGGAAGGGATGGAATTTGTCATCGGAAGACTTGTTCACAAAGATTGAGTAAGCTGCTCTCCACTGCCATGGTGTGGAGCTGACATAAAAGAAAAATCCAGGATGCACACAAGTAACTGGAAAACAGAAAAGGAGCACAGATGCAGGAGAACTCCATGGGTAAAATGAAAGGGTTTCCAAAATCTCTTCCACATCTAAAACCCACCAGTCAGCCAGCAATGAGCAGGACATGTGTAGAAGGGGTGGGCATAAGTGAATGGAAAGCCTGAGAGCGTGAAATGTTAAAATATTGAGGCATATATATGAACTAGTTTGCTGTATTTTACTATGGGAATTTTACCCAAACCAAGTAACCTAATGCACTACATAATCCCATTTCACATCGGAGTATACTGATGAATAGAATTTTTAAAAAGCTGCAATCGCTGCATCAAAGACAGAAACAAAGGCCCAATATATACCAAAAACTCTTTGTGGTAGCAAAAATAAAAAAATAGAAACAAAACAGGTGCCCATCAGTTGGGAAATAGCTGGAAAAAAACTTATATATGATATGTTTGGATTCAATGTAACTGCATTATTGTGCAGGAAGAAATAATGAATATGAGGAATTCAAAGTAACATGGGAAGATTATTATGAATAGGGGCAAAATGAAATAAACAGAACCAATAACCCAAAAAGGAACCCAAACTCTGAATAACTGAAAAACACCAATTGTCATTGTAGATACAGTCCTATACCCAAACATGTATGTGTATACACAAAATATTTTTTAAAAGGCTTTATGGAAGTGGAGGCATTTTAATCAGATCTCAAAGGATGGGTAGGATTTCAACAGAGAAGGGTAGCAGGTCATGACAAGCATAGATTACAAAGGCACAGAGGGAGAAAACCAAAGCTTGTATGTGAAATAGCAAGTAACTGGGTTTGACTGAAGCAGAGTACATGGTTACAAGAGAAGACTGAAAAATTAGTGGGATAATAGACTATTAAAGTCCTTTAATGCCAAGCTAAGGAGTTTAACCTTTATGCAGTTAGCAGGGGAGAAATTAAAGGCTTTTGATTAGAAGAATGTGCTATAGGCAAAAGTATAAAATATGAATTGAAGGGAGAGATTAGAGATTAGAGAGAAATAGACCAATCAGGAGGCTATTACAATAGTTCATGCCAATAGCGATGAGGTCCTGTACTATGGCAACAATAGGAAGATTAAACATAGTAAGACAATTAGACAGTAGTAATATTAGAATTGCAAGAAGAGATGTGAGCTATATTATGGAAGCAGAACTAACAACTTGGAGTGAGAGAAAGAGAAAATAAAAAATCATGCAAAGGTATGATCATGCCAACACACCTGAATAACAGTTGGCTTTGAGAAACATAGGGAAACAAAAGAGGAAGAATAGGTTTAAGGGTCCTCTTCTTACTCTATTTCACTTGATTATCTAATCATCTCCAGTAGATCCAAATGTCTCTATGCAGATAACAACAATAGCCAACATTTCTATAGCACTCACCATGTGCCAGGCACTGTACTAGGTGCTTTAAAATTATTACCTCGCTTGATCCTCACAATAACCCTGAGAGGTACAGAGCTATTGTTATCATTATTCTCATTTTACAGATGTGGAAAGTGAGACAAACGGAATTTAAATGACTTGCTAGGGTCACACAGCTGGTAAATGTCTGAGGTCAGATTTGAACTTAGAACAGATAATTCCCAGATTTTTATATGCAGTCCTGACTTCTTTCCTGACCTCCAGTCTCACATCACCAACTGCCTATTGATATCTTGAATTAGATGTCCCATAGATTTCACATTCAGCATCTTCAAAACAGAACTCATTTTCTTTCTCTCAGGCTCTCTACTCTTCTGACCTTCCCCGTTACCATCAGGGAATCCAAGGGTTATTCTCTCTTGTACTCACCCCAGATATCTAACCTGTTTCAGAGTCTTGTACTTTTTACCTTCACATCTCTTGTATACATTCTCTTTTCTCCACTTACATACAACTATCACTTGCATACAGGCTCCCATCACCATAAGCCTAGACTACCACACTAATCTCCTGGTTGGTCTCCTTGCCTTGAGTCTCCCCACTCCTGTCCATCCCTCATTCAAGTGCCAAAATGATCTTTCTAAAGCACATTCCTAATTCCCTACCTTTCCTTCACTTTACCGCATAAACTTCAATAGATTCCCTATTACTTCCAGATAAAAAAACAAAATCCCCTAGCCCCTTTCTATCTTTCTGGTCATTTTCATTTTACTTCCTTCCACTTACTCTATGATCCTAGGACACTAGCCTTCTTATTGCTTCTCAAATCAAGCACTCCTCCCCTAACTCTACGCCTTTTCATCGACTGTCTCCCATGCCCAGAATTTTCTTCTTCCTTTCCACAGCCTTCTGGCTTCAGAAAGTCATTCTGAAGGTGATCATTCACACGTTCCCTCCCACCCAACATTGGTAGTATTTTCCCTCTCAGATTACCTTCCATTTACTCTGTAGTACATTCAGTACTATAGTAAATTCTGTAAATGTTATACATTTATAGTTATTTTTATGTTTTTCTCCCCTGATGAGAATGTGAGTTCCTTGAAGCCAGGAACAATATGTATCTCCAGCACTTGACAAAATGTCAAGCACATAGTAAACCCTTAAATTATTCGATGCTTGGTACTTGAAGAAGGGGAAGGATAAGTTCTGTATTCTTTGACCATTTGTCCAATTAGGATAGTCTTAGTTTTTAATATTTGTGTGGTCAGTTCATTTTAACAAGTTTTTTAAAGTATCTACAATATGTAAGGTTCCTAAGATATAAAAATTCAACAGCTTTTATCCTCAAGGGACTTATATTCTGCTTGAGGCATAAAACATGTTGAGTCACAGGGGATAGCAGTATAAACAAGTAGAAGCATTCATAAGGCAGTGGGGAATGCTGAGCTAGAGCTCAAAAGAGAGGTCAGGGCTTGAGGTACAGGACTGGGGACCAAACTAGTCTGCTGACCCAGGATAAGTAATGTGGAACCTATGAAACACACTCCTCCCCAGCCCTATGAGGAAATAGATAGGTGACCAACAGTTGCTTCCCATTTTCAGCCTACCCGGAGACCATCCTTTGTAAACAAATCAAACAAAAAAAAATAAAAATAAAGGTGATCATCTCTTTTCTTTATAATCAAGTAGAACTTAATGCAGGCAAATGACTCTAAGGTATGACCTGACTTAGGCTTGACTCATTTACCCATGAATCAATGTGAGTGAGAAGGAATTTCATATTTAGTATTCATGAAATCTCAAAGCACCATATGCCCTCTTTTTCTGGAAGGAGAAATCAAAACAGATGGGTATGATTTTTTTTTTCTCTGAAGTCCTGCAGAAATAAGGAAGTGGAGTCATTTCTTCACAAGTTAAGTTGTCACTGCAGCAAGCTGTGTGAAAGATACAGGATAATTTGGTGCTGTGGGTAGAGGGGAAAGGATATTGAATTTAGAGTCAGTCAAAGGACCTGGCTTCTATTCCCAGTTCCACTCCAGTTCCCACATCACACTGACTTGTGTGACCTTGGGCAATTCTTATCACTCTTTCAAGCCTCATTCTCCTCATCATATTGTATACAAGTACACAATAATTCTTGGACTTCTTGCTTCACTAGGTTGTTTTATGGGAAACCCTTTGTAAAGTATAAGGCATAAGATGAGGTCTCAGAAAAGAGAGGGAGCGGTATCCCGTCTCAGTATGTTCTTCTGCAAGTCCTGGTCCCCTTTCATGAAGAAGAAAAGAGAGGGTAGAGGCAAACATGAACTAGCACACTAAAGGAGGGAATTACAAATCCTGAAGCTCAATTTTAAGTATGGACTGACAACAACCTGTGAACATATTATGAACAACACCAAATTGGAAGCCACCTGTCAGAGATGAGTAGCAGTTCTGTAGCTCATGTTTTAGAATCAGAAGATAGAGAAGATATAGAGATTCATAACCAAATGAACAATCAGCACAAAGAGGCCTAGCTAAGTTGAAGCTTTTCTAGAAAGAAACCACAGTATGAGATCATCCTCCAAATGACTGAAATTGACATTGAAATGGCTCCCCATTTCATTTCCAATTCTTTACTACCACAAAGAGTACTGCTATTAATATGTTGGTATATACTTATTGTCAAGCTCTTCAACAAAAGAATAGTCTTAGGCTAAGAAATCCTGGTGCTTAAGGAATATATAAAATAAGTAGACCAATGGAAATCCAAGTAGTTGAAATATGTGATAACTGGACAGCCTAAAATATGGATTCAAAATAGTCAAGGCCATACAAAGACAATGCATCACAACTGTTGCCTATTGGGGTTTTATTCAAATTCCCTGGTAAGAAAAGGGAAGGAAGTGATGGAGTGTCAACCCAGGAGATTCTGAAAGTAGTACAATTTGTACAGAGTCTGACCTTAATAGTGGCTTAGAAGACAGTGACTTGGAAAATAAAAAGTTTGAGTGTCAGTACGCCACCAGAAAGACAAGGGGGAAAAAAATCTAGCCTGTGTCAGCTCTAGATCCTTCTAGATCCTCTATTTAGAAGAAAAATGATGAACCAGAGGCAGCCACTTCCTTGTCTAAGCAGATTGTCTCAAATCCCCGTCAAGCTAGTCAACCAGTATGTGCTACAATGTAACAAACATTTCTTACTTGCCTACAGGCTACAATATTAAGAACTGAGGAGTTTAGATAAGATACATTTCCTGCCTTCAAGGGAGTTACACAACCAAGTGCTTTCTCAAGTGAGACCTGAGAAGAAATTAGTAACTGGAGGTGAGAGAGCTGAAGGAAGGGATCAGGGAAGACTTGGTAGAGAAGATAATGTGTAAGTTAATGCATCTATTCAAGGAGGACTAGAATCTCCAGTGTGAGGGCTTGCATCTATCTTTGATGTCCACCTTCACCCTAGTCTCACCTGTGACTCCAAGAAGCTGTAGCTCAATCTGGTAAACTATCTTTGCAGACAGGCTAAACCAGGCTGAGGATTACCAACAGACATTAAACCTGTTGGTGAGTTAGGAGGTATCTGCCCCAAGCATGTGAAGACTTCCCAGTCATAATGGGTAGATGAGAATAATTTGTTCCAACAGTTAAGAAGGCAGTTGGAGTAGGTACTGTGGAATGCTTAGAGCTTGGTCAAGCTTCAAAGACATCAAGGTTGCCCACTGCATCCCAGACCATCATCCTGACTTCAAAGAGTCCAGAAGAGAGGGTGGCGCTGAATGAGTTTATGCAACTCTGCCTCACATAAATCCAATTCATGTGCAAGTCAAGATATCACCCATGATGTCATTGGTCCTGTTTGAAAACAAAGGACAAACAGTAACAACAACATTCCTTACCATACTTTATACTTTGGGCAAACGACAAATTTTTCTCCAGTTATACACTAAACTCTCATTCATACTTATACATACTTATACTTTTGCTTAAGCTATTCTCTATGTCTGGGATATCCTTTTTGTTTGTTGTTTAAAACCCAACTTACACGCTATCTTCTCTACCAGCTCTTAAGTCTACAATATCTAGTCCCCATTTCCCTCCTGAGCTTTATAGCCAACATCTCCAACTGCCTGTTGGACATCTCTACTTGGGTGCTACTTACTCAGCTGGATCTCTGATATCATGGATTATGGAATTCCCTCCAATGACAGATTGCTACCCATCCAAGCTTGCCTATCTTACATGACTGTCATCCATGTCTTCCCCAGAATTTACTGGTGGGGTTCCTCCTAGTGTGCCAGAGGCCTTCCTCACTTTCTCCCACCATTGAAAAAATACTGGCCTGGTCATCCACCTGTTATTTCTTGCCACGTGACCAACCTATCTTCTGTCACATGATTCCTTGATGATACCTTTTGTCCCTGTTACACAGACACCTGAAACACAACATATCCAAGTTGGAACTCATCATCTGTCCTTTTATACCCACCCTTCCTCTTGTATTTCCTCTTTCTGTCAAGGACTCTACTATTCTTCTGTTCACCCAGGTTTGCAACCTTGAAATCATATTAGACTCTTTACTCTCATTCAGGGGGCAGCTAGAGGGTGCAGTAGATAGAGTGTTGGGCCTGAAATCAGAAAAACCTGAGTTCAAATTTGGCCTTAGGCAGTTACTAGCAGTGTGATCCTGGGTAAGTCAGTTAACCCTGTTTGCCTCAGTTTCCTCATTTGTAAAATGAGTTGGGGAAAGAAATGGCAAACTTCTCCAGTATCTTTGCCAAGAAAAACACAAATGAGGTCACAAAGAGTTGGACGCAAGTGAAAAAACTGAACAAACAACAACAACAAAAAATGTAGATATGTAGATTTAAGAGTCACGTATGTAGAGATAATAGCTGAATCAAGAGAGGGTGTAGAAAAAAAGAAAAAGAGGACCTAGAACCAAGCCATATATTCTGCTAATTCAAATCTCTTGCCTAGATTTTCTCTTATGTGACAGCATGTACAAGTCAGTACATCAAGCAAACACCATAGTTATTTATTGTTACAAGCTGTGATATCATGAAAAATGAAACTTTTTTCTACAAGATTATTATCTTCAAGGCTGGACCTTAGACCAATATATTCCCATTGCTGTTCAGGAACATCTCCATAGGACAAGGCTGAATAGAAAATTGAAACATTATCTGGATGGTTCAGGCAAAACATCCATCAAATTTCCCTGACTCATCTACATGATACAAGCTAGAATAGTGGTTTCTATCAATGATCCTAATTACATAGTATTATGTAGTATTATGAAGCAGCTAGGTGGCCATAGTGGAGAAAATGCTGGATTTGGAGTCAGAAAGACTTGAATTCAAATCCAACCTCAGAGACTTACTTAGCTGTGTGGCCTTGGGCTAGCCACTTAAACTCTCTCAGCCTCAGTTTTCTCATCTATAAAATGAGAATAAAAATTGCACCCACCTCTTAGGGTTGTGATAAGAATCAAATGAGATATGTGTGAAGTGCTTGGCAAATCTTAAAGCATTGTGGAAATATTAGCATCAGCACTAGAAAGCATATCAAATTTGGAGTCAGAGGACTTGAGTTCAAATTCTGCTCCTGCCACTTAACTACCTTGTATAACCCTGGGCAAGTTTCCTCTCTAGGCCTCAGTTTCTTCATCTATAAATTAAGGGAGTTGTCTTAGATAACATCTGAGATCTCTTGTCATCTTTACATCTATGAGCCTCTGAACTTCCAAACTTTTCCCCTTCCCTTTCCAAATGAAATCCACATATATTCAGTGAGCACCTAGTATACACAAGGACCTATACTAAATGCAAAGAGCATCAGGAAAAGGTTTGAAACACAATCCCTGCCTTAAGGAGCCTACGATGCAGTGATGAAAAGGAAGGGCAGACACACAGGAAAGTTTAAAGGAAAACCACAATAGGTAGAAATCACGGCTTCTTGTGTATTAAAGCCCTTATCTCCTCTTTTGCCCCTCCTTACATAAGGTTGGGTTGGGGGTTTTTTGGAAGCAAATAAGGTTAAGTGACTTACCCAGGATAACACAACTAGGAGATGTCTGAAGTCACATTTGAACTCGGGTCTTCCTGACTTCAGGGCCAGTGTTCTATCCGCTGTGGCACCTACCTGTCCCCCTTCCTTACAAAAGGTTATAAGGGTAAGGAAAAGTCCTTGTCAAATTTTCCAGCTCCTATAAATTTAAGAGCACTTTGTGTTTCTCCTGTTCCTATTCCTTCATTTTTGCAAAGATGTTTTTTCTCCCTCCTAGACTGTAAGCTTCTTTTTACCTCTCAGTGCATCGTTGGCACTTGGTAAGTGTTAGCTAACTAAATAAAGATGGCAGTGGAAAGGGGGCTGTCTGACCAAGGGCCGGCCAATAATCATCACTGCAGTTCAGAGGAAAGAGATATCAGGGCGGATTGTGAAGAGAGAAAAAAGGGGCTGTAGTGGAAGAGAAGGAGGAAAACTCTAGGAAAGAGGCTGGATTTGAGAAATAAAATAGTTCACTACCCAAGTATTCTTTGAAGAAATTGTTTTTTAATTTTATTGACATTTTTGGTTTTCACATCCTACATAGCTTTCTTTTCTCTCCTTTCCAGAAAACTCTTTTATTAACAAAGGATTTTTAAAAGGTGGAGGGTGGGGGAAACCAGTTCAGCAAAACTACCGAACACACCAACCAAGTTCAACATTGTGTACTGTGCTCTACACCCATAGTCACCCCCACACACGCAGAAAGAAGGGAGGTACATTTTCATAGCTCATCTTTGGAGCCAAGCTTAGTCATTATAATTTCACAGTGTTATCATTCTTTCTATTTACATTGTTGTAACATTGTGAATGTTGTTTTACTATTTCTGCTTTCTTTATATCAGTTCATATAAATCTTCCCATGCTGATCATATTCATCATTTCTTCTAGTATAGTTACATTCAGGTAACACAACTGGGTTAGCCATTCCCTAATGAATGGCCATCTATCTGTTTCTTTACTGTTACCCCCCAAAATGCTACTATAAATATTTTGTTATATGTGAGATTTTTCTTTTTTCAATTGACCTGTAGGGATGTATAGGCTGAAGAGGGGAATCTCTGTATTGAAGTATATGGATATTTTAGCTATCCTTTTCCCATAATTCCAAACTACTTTCTAGTATGATGGGACCAGTTCACAACTCCACCAGCAGGGTATTAGAGTGCCTGCCTTTCCACAATGTCTATAGTATTCATCAATCCAAGAGACACTTTAAGATATTTTTCTATTCCCAGAAAACATCTTTTCTGTGACCTCAGATGGGCATCCCTATTTAATGTACTTGTCACATTCATTTTACACTGTGTAATGGAGGTTGCACCCCATGGAGCATGCATTGGGTCTGGCCATCCTGTGAAGTGTATACTAAGTTATCCTCACCACTTTCAGGGAAATATACATTCACCTCAGAAGAACATGTCCCTTTGGGATGACATCCCTAACCTCAGATGGTCCCTTGGTCTGCCTTCAGTGATGTCTGAAGTGGGGTGGGAAGGTTGCCACTAAGCCAGGAGGAGTAGCCCATTCAATGAAGCTTTTAAAAAAGAGTAATTTCTCTTTTTTTTTCTCTTCCTTTCACTATTCAGGTGGTATCATGTGACTCTAATACTCCCTGTGAAGAGTAGGGACAGGCTAACCTTCTCCACACAAGAAATAATAGCAACTGTTTTCATATGCAGATAGAGTAGGCACTCAACTAGGTAAGTCTACACCTGGACCTCTGGCTTCTTCTGCTACTTGTTATATCTATACCTGATTGGAAGTAATCAAAGATAGCGAAGGTAACTGGACCTGTGAGGATCCCAGAATGGATGCATCTAGGAGTGGAGGCAGCCTCATGAGTTCAAGGATTTGAGAGGTCCTGGTTCCATAGTCAGCACTACTGAAAGAAGTCCTTTCTATATTCACTCTAGTTATTTTTGAAGGAAAATACAGTGACCAGTCAGCAGATGAGCTCACCCTGTGACCAAGATTGCTAGAAGACATAGACCTGGAAGAGATTAGTTTGTACAGTGCAGAGCCGAGGTGAAATTTGAAATCTCAACTTAGCAGTTCCACAAACTGCTTTATGTTTGATCGTTTTATATCTTCCCAGAAAAGAACAATCATCGTAGATTATTACTGCTGCGTCTTTCAGTTTTCTGTCAAAGCACAAGTGGGAGTCCTTGTACTTAGAATTTCTTTTGTGTAAGGGAAATAAATAGAAGTCCATTTCTTCATCTATATTATACATTGAGTACATTTCTGTTCCCTGCTTTGGGGAGACTAGACATGAACCAAAACTTAAACTTTAAATAGCTTTCCCCAGAGCTCCAGGGCAAAGAGATAAAGAACCCAAGTGAAGATTCTGACTATTTTTATGTGATCAGATTCACCTAGGACTGAACTTAGTCTATGTGCATGAGTTCAGAATTAAGGAGTTCCTTATGAGAGGGAGAAAGAAAAGTTAAAACAACTCAAATCCCCAGAGACAGAAGCAGGTTTTTAAAAATTATTACATTGTATTTATCTGTGTGTCTTATCCCTACTGCTAGATTGAAAGTCCCATAAGGCCAGGGACCTACTATACTTTATTGATTTTGGCCTATCCCCCAGCAAGGGGAACTGATTCTAATGGAATGGAGACCTTTCCTCTTTACCAGCAGCACCTAGTAGCTCTTAGGCTTTGTGCCTTTAGGCTTTGCCTGATTTATTTTGCTGCTGGTTCATTGCTGTTTGAATGCTACCCCCTACACTGTTAGCTAAAATATTTTTAGATAATGAATTTAAACCATACTGTGGGGGCTGCAAAACACTTAGTCACCACTGTCAAGGTACGTGATCTCCCTCCCTGGAGACTGGAATAAAGCTTCACAATTTGATTTTTCTAGGTTAAAACAGAAACCCCAGGGCTCAGACCTCAAGCAAGGCTCTCCTTTGGTGGATCCTTTGCTTCTAAATCATGGGCAAGTATGTCCAGGAAAGAGAAGAGTCTAAATGCCCACACAATCAATGCTCACCTGAAATGATTAAACTCAGGAGGCAGCATGCATCTGGAGTTAGAGAATGCGGGCTCAAATCCCATGCTGCTAGCTGACCTTAGAGGAGTCACTTTACTTCTGTACCTCAGTCTCTTCACCTGTAGAATGAGAGAATTGGACTCAGTGAGCTCTATGTCCCTTCCATCTGCATGTAGTATAGCTATTCAGCTGACAATTCTGTCCAAAGTCAAGGGATAGGACCAAATTCTGAGAATTCTATGTCACATTTTTCTTTCCTTCAACTCCCTTGCATGTTCAATGTATTTGCTGATGGCACTTCTACTCTTAACAATTATTATTCAGTAGCATGATTTCATTATGATTGCTTCTGTTTTTCTGCATTTGTTTCCTTCCTTATTTGACATTTTGTCTTTATTTACATTTTTAAAAAAAATGATTACTTTTATTTATGACTTTTGCCTTCACATCACAGTCATTTCCTTCTATATCCCTTCCTGGAACAGAATGAGCCCTTCCTTGGAACAAGGGAAACTGTTCAAGAAAACCAGCTAACACCATGACCACATCTGTATGCAACAGTCCACACTGCTTACTGTCCCACCGCTGTATCTAAAGGAGAAACATGTATTTCCTCATCTCTTTTCCAAGGCCCAGACCAGTCATTAGAATTACTCAGCATTCTGCTTTGTTTTAATGTCTTTCTTACTTACATTATCAAAGTCATCCTGTGATTTTTTTTCTCCTGCTTACTTCACCTAGCTCTGTTTTTCTTACTGTTTGTTTCCATACTCCACTCAAGACTTCAGATTTCACCACCACAGTCATCATTTCTTATCTGTCTCCTTTCAAATGGACTTTAGTCTCCTCCTCTCCTCATCTTCAATGTCTGTGTCTGTTGCAAGATGCCACCTGCAACCCATCTATCGGTTTCAAGCTTTTAAAAACCTGGCATTTGTCCCATGTACATTTCGTGGTTTCAAGGTGAAGGTTGAAAACAGTCCTTTCCTACCTCAGCACACTTCAAGTCTTCCTTGATTCTCCACCATCAGTACCAACCAGCTTTTGCTTGTAAATCTGACCTATTCCCTCTCCATTAAACCAAAGTGGCAGGGTCGTACAATGCAACACTCCCTAGACTTGGAGTTCAGAAAAATCTATTTTTGAATAAGCATTTGTTTTTGGCAAATTTTAAAGAGCTACATAAATGTGACCTACTAGTAATCAGCCACTGGCTGTGGTCCTGCCATACCTAGTAACAAACAGTTATCTAGATCCCTCCTCTCCCCTCAATGTGGGGCTAAGTCACAAAGATAGCCCACCAAAGGCGGGAATACAAAAAGAGTGGGGAAACAAGGTAAGAGGAGGCAGGGGAGCTGTCTCTGTCCATGGTGCCTGTCCAATTCTCTGCCTGCAGGAAGCTTCATTTCTGGATAGTCTCATCCGAGGAGCAACATGGTAGAGAGAAAGGCCTCTGGACTGAGAACCAGGAGAGTAGAGTTTTCGTGTTGGTTCCACCATTAATTTACTTGCAGAGTTTAGACAATTCACTTACCCTTCACTGGGCCTGCTTCACTAAAATAAGAAGGCTCAACTTCCTTTTTCAGCTTAGATAGTCAATAATTTTATGACTCATTCCTTTGGTTTAAGCCTTTTCAGGCTTTTGAAAAATGCAAGGTTCCCACCAGGAGGGGGAATATGTTAGATACTGCTAATCAGTCCTATCCCATCTTCCCAGTTTTGTCTAGTATTACTTTTTCTTAAGTACATAATCTACACTCCAAACTGGACCAGTCTCTGACTGTCCTACCATCCACTCCCCAACATGCCTCAAAGTCTCAGTTCAGTTCATTCAATTCAATTCAACAAACATTTGCTCACTATCTTTCCCCATACCTAAAATGACCTCCTTACCTCTTAAGCTATTGAATTGCCACCAATACTTTAAAGCCAAACCCAAATGCCACTTCCTCCAAGAAGCCTTCCTTGATTCCCCACCCCCAGGGAGTAACACGATCCGATAAATATCTATTAAAAAAATACTGCACATAAGAGACTGTACTAGGTGCTGGGGATAAAAAGGCAAAAATGAAATTGTTCATATCCTTGAGAAGCTTATTCTATTTGTGAGGGTGCAGGTGATACTACACAAAAACAATTAAATAAATAAAAGATCATTCAGGAAGGGAAAGAGTCTTCATAATTTTATAGGAAAACTTTAAAGAAGAGGCTGCATCTGAGCTGAGCCTTGGAAGAGTCAAGGATTCTGAAAAGGAGAGATGTAAAAGGCATGAACTCCAAGAATGGAGATAGGTGATGAAGTGCCAAGTCCCAGGAGTGACTCAAAACCCAATTTGGCTGGAGTACAGGAGAGTGAGCATGAAGGAGAATACAATGAAATAAGGTTGGGGACATGGTTTGGCGCTAAACTGTGGAGGGCTTTTAAAAAGAAGGGGTTATTTTTTCTTTAGTAGACTTGTGATTTTCATGTGCTGTTTTAAGAATTAATTGGAGAAGACAGATCGGAAGTAATAAGATTAGTTAAGAACCAGTTAGTCCAAATGATGTCTGATGAGGACCTGGGCTGCAATGGAGGTTGGGGGAGGGGGGTCGAAGGGGAGAACTTTTGTGGCAATAGAATTTATTAGATTTAGCACAGATTAGATATAGGGATTAAGGAAGAGAGACAGTTCAGAATGACTCCAACTGTACAATCTTGTGTGACTAGATTGTCTGTAGTGGCCTTAAGTTTAGGGAAAGACATGACTTGAGGGAGGAAGCTAATGGTTCCTTTGGGGGTATATCTAGGTCTCAGTTATCTCATGAAAAATCAAGATTAGATTAAATGATCTCTAATCTTCCTTTCCATTTTCAATCTATGATGATCAATCAATCAACAAGTATTTATTAAGTGCCTACTCTACTAGGGGCATGCCTATCTGGGTGGTGAAATGGATACAGTGCTGCGTCTGGAGTCAGAAAGATTCATCTCTCTAAGTTCAAATCCAGCCTCAGACACTTACTAGCTGTGTGACCCTGGACAAAACTCTGTTTGCCTCTGTTTCCTCATCTGTAAGATGAGCTAGAGAAGGCAATGGTAAACCTCTCCTGTATCTTTGTCAAGAAAACCCCAAATGGGGTCATGAAAAGTTGGACAGAACTGAAACAAATGAACCACACTATATATCAGGGACTGTGCTAGCTGGTCTAAACTGTCTTCCAGGCAGTTTAAAGGCACAGAAACAGAGAGGAACAGAGAGAAGGCATACTGGACTGGATTATAAGGCAGAGGAAATTGTCTAATAAGGCTACAAAGGCAAGGCGGGTCCTGGTTGTGTTGGGCTTTGAACAATAAACAGAGAAGTCTGTAATGATGTCCTTTCAGATGCTAACAAATCCAGGTGGAGATGGTTGGCAGGCAGCTGGGGGTATGGGACTAGAGTTTAACACAGTGATTAATAATGACCTTCCCCTGAGATCCCACACAGTACTTTTCCTTACTCTCTAATGCATTTAAGTAATACTATATTTAACTGCTTGGTCCTCATGATATCCCTCTTTTCTCTCAAATTATTATTTGCCCCCAAGCAAATGTGTAACAGCTGTTTAAGGAACAAAAGGAGGAATAACAGAGAGCTTCTGACAATTGCCTTACTTTTCTCTTTGTCTCACTGACTATACCCAACAGACTCATCAAAAGCCAAAAGTGCACTAGAGAACCAAGAGGCCTGGCACAAAGGCCTGATTTTGCCTTTTTGAGTTCCTGCTGTTTGACCTTGAGACAAAGAACCTACATAAAGATCATGCAAGGGGTGACCACAGATCTCTGCTACTGTTGAGGTATATATACAAACGAAGACAAGATAGAAAGACCAAGCTGGAAGCCAGAGGTGGGCGGTGGGGCCAACATATAACGGGCACCCTAAACCTGGAGATCGACCAATTGGGAACCAGCTCACAGAGGTGAATACAGACTGGGTGACTGAGCAGGAAGCTTCCAAATATCTCATTGACTGATGAGAAATCTGGAGTACTAATTTTATACTTTCAGTCTTATTAGTATTTTTTGTTTTTACATTACAAACACTTAGAGATCACTCATACTTCACAAGCGATCTCTTGTAACAAACCAAAACGGTTAAGGAAAATACTATAATGACTTCATCTGAAAGGTTGTGAAGCATTTCACATCTGTAGCACGCACACACACACACACACACACACACACACACACTTCTCTATATTAAAAAAATTAATAGAAATCTATTTTTCTCTCCCATCTACCCCTCTATCCCATTTGCAAAAAAGAGAGGGAAATCAAATTACTTGTGTCCATCAGTTTCATCTTTACTTTTACTGTCTCAATCTAGAACTCAGACCCAAGTCCTAGAGTCCAGCACTTTTCCTCTTTCCACGACTTGCTGGTGCAGGATATTTGGGGATCTGATCAAGGCAAAACATCCATGAAAAAACATGGACACCTATTCCCTTGCATCTTTGCAATGTTAAATAAGTTATGCAACTATACAAAGTTGATAACTTGTGTAGTATAAACACAGTGATTTAAGATTATGGTGGAGAAAAGACATTAAGATGCAGTGTTGGTGCTGGAGTAAGATATATTCTATCTTAATAATACTGAGCTATATTTTATATTAATAATATTAATTATTACTTACCTTTGAAGCCACCTAGAACTTAGTAGGATGCACATCCAAGGGAAGATCCACATGTGTGCCCACTGCACTGGCAAAAACTACTTGGAAGATGACTTGAGTATAGTGCCACCTGGGGGAAAATCAAATATTATACTTCCTTCCTTGGTAATAATAAAATGATACACAGGCTTCAGAAAGGCAGTCCCTAAACAGATTCGAGGGTCTGTAGTAGCTCTCCAAGTTTCATATGCAGCTTACACCAATGGCACATATGTATTGTATTTGTATCCCCCAATGTCTAACATAATCCCTGGCAAATAGTAGGGGCCCATGGATTCATTCATTCATTCTGACATTCTATGTTTGTGTCTTATCCCCCTCCTCAACCTTAACTTCCACGAAGAGGAGAGATTTACTTTCAATAAGTTGTCTTGGATTCATCTCTCAGCACATAGCATAACACTCTTCATACAGGAGGCACTTAATACACATTTGTTGGATAATCTAATGAATGAGTACTTTGAGTTCCCCTTACCTTAGTATCCATTAGAAATGCAAGTTTTCCTCCCTGACAAGAAAATCTGTGCACAGCATGAGGACAGGACTCCCTGGGATACTGAAGATGAAAGTCAATCAGATTCTTTTGGATCCTGCCCTAATAGTAAGAATGAGAAGGTACAAAAACAGCTCTAAGAGAGACCATGTAGTTTGGAGAATGATTTGCCTACATGTAAGATGACCCTGCTAAGGTCTGGAATGAGATATAAGGATAAATAAGACATGGTTCTTGTCCTCAATGGCTGACCCAATAGAAAGTGGAAAAATATTTACAGAGATAATATAGCACAAATTATAATATAAGGATATAAAAGGTATTTCAAGTGCTTTGGCATGAGTTGAGGAAAAATACATATGGTCAAGGGCAAACAGATTTCATGCAGAAGGACTTAGACCATGAAAAATGATTAGTATGGCAGCTTTCCAGAAGTAAAGAGTGATGTAAGCAAAGGCCCTGAGACAAGGTGTCATGGTACCTGCTCAAACAATGGAAGTTACAGACATACCTCACATAAGAGTGGCCCCAACCGTAAGCACTGGTCATCATTAATTTAATCAAACCCCACCATAAGTCTGTAAACCACACAATACTCTCCCTCATGTATTTGTTCAATTGTACATTTGTAATATGGTTCTTCTAGGAGTAACTTCCCTGTAATCCCTTTTCCCTAACTATTTTTAAAGAACCAATTAACATTAGGCAAAGTATACCCATAAACTGGTTTTATAGGATGAGAACACATATAAATGGAAGCATAGTAGAGGATACAATTGGAAAGCTAAGTTGGAGGAAGATTGTGGAATGTCATAAATATTGGCCAAAGGAACATGGTTGGCACTGGAAAGCCATTAAAGGTTTTGGAATGGAGGGAGAAATATCAGATCTGTGCACTGGGAAGACCACTTAAGCAGTTATAGGCAACAAAAGCAGAAAGGGCATAGATTGGAGGTAGTTAAGCACAGTAAAGAGAATATCAGGGTTAGAAGTGGTAAAGGATCTAAACAAGGATGGAAGTAGAATTTTTCTAGTACTAGTACAGTTTTGCTAGTACAATTTTACGAATTGGGAAACTGAGTCCCAAGAAAGGAAAATGCTTTGCCAAAGGTCACACAATAACTTGATATCAGAACGAGGTCTTTGCATTTCCAGTCCAGCACTTTTTTTTGTGATATTGTACTGATTTGCTTATGGTGGAATTTCAGGTATCAGGTAGGTAATAGAAAAATTATTTTTGGTAGAATAGGAAGAAGACTCTTTCCCAATGGTCCTTAAACTCATATGTCTACTTTCAGCAATCATTGAGGCAAACAGCAAATAGCAAGGTGACCCTAGCATTAAGGTGTGGCATCTCTTATGGCCAGTCATTAACCCACTCTGGGGTCAGGGGTCAGAGGTCAGACTGGACTCCTAATTTTTCTTCCTTAGAAATTTAGTTGTTTGGTTTGAGTATGGCTATAGAGAATGTTTGTTGTTGATGTAGATTCTTGATTTTACCCTGCTTTTCTATTTTAAGTAAATTATTCATTTTCACCACTAGAAAAAATAGAAATAATAAAAATAAAATCATATGGCCAACTGCCTCCTCCACCTCTGCATAAGACCAGCTTTCTTTCCCTTAACTCTTTCGTATCTCAATCCATAGGAGAGTATCATAAGCCTTAAGGCTAATCTTTTTTTTTTTTTCTGATTCAAGACTCTTCCCAGTACCCTGATCTATTATGTAATAAGAGATCTTTTTACATTCAGATGCTGGAATTGTCACTTTTTCCTCTGATTCTTCTGTCTTTGTTATTATCTTCTGGGGCCTCAGAGTTGTGCCAAATCAGGTATTACATCTGCCTGAACTTTGTCATCTGATTCCCAAAGACTGTTACTGTGATTATTGGCCAGAGACCTAGAGATGTCAATCACTCTCATAGCCACTCAGACGAGTTTAACCTGCCTCTGGAGTCACCTTGCTCCCCACTCCCACACTTCCACCCAGTCAGACTGAATGCCAGCTGAGGGGAGGAGGGGAAGGCACTAGCAATTCACTTAACTTCTCTCTGCTCCAAGTGACTCTAAGATTCTAAGTTGCGGATGTGCCTGTCTGCTTTCCCCACTAGGGAATTTCAACGGAATTATAGATACAGTTAGAAAAGCAAAAAAAAGGAAGCAGGGCAGACCTCACTATCTGCCTGGATTGCTGTGAAAATCAAATTAAATGATCACCATAGGAAGTACTTTGTAAGCCAAATATCCCTAAGTGTGTATACATACACGTATATGTACATATACGTGTATGTATCATATACATGTATTACAAATATATACATACATATATATTGTGTATATATGTGTATATTTATATTGTATTGTGTCTATATTGTATATATTTATATATATATGTAATATATACATAATATATACAAATATAATCTGTATTTATACATTTGTATTTACATATATACACACTGCTTTTATTATTATGAATAGATCACCACAGATCCTTGTACCCTACCTGCTCATGTTCCTGATGGCCTCGCTCACATGGATTCTTCATCTTCTTCTTCCTCCTCTGTCCTTCCATTCTCATTCTCTCTCTTCTACCACCTCTCTCACCCTCTGAGGCACTCTGTTTTCTTAGGGACTTTTCACAGTAGCAGAGAGTTCCCTTCTTTCGCTGTCTTTCTTCCTGCCTCTCTCTACTCATCCATCCTGGTAATTCAACTGAAGCTGAACATAGGTAACCCCTGCCCAACCTTCAGAGCCTCTTAGATGTCAGAAACTCCCAAGCAGTCTCCCCTATGGTACTCTGTGCCATACTTCATCAAATTCAGATAGTCTGTCATAAATTCATAAAATTCAGGAGCTAGAAAAGACAGAAACATCAGAGTTCATCTAATTCAATGATCTCAATTAAAAGAAGAAACTATCTCCTGTTGTCTCACCCTTCTCCTCTCACAGGATCTCTTCTTTCATAGGAGTGTACCTAAGGTACAAGGAATCCAGTCCTAAGGGGGATCAGTGAGGGACAAAGCACTTCTTCTGAAGAAAGCCCTTTTCACTTTGGGATAGTTCTGATTACAAGCACACTGTTGTTTGTCCTTCATGTTTGAAGATCAGTGACATCACTGATGATATTTTGACTTTTGTGTGAATTGGATTTAAATGAGGCAGAGTTGTACAAAGTCATCAGCCTCTCTCTTCCTGATTCATCAAAGTCCAACGTCAGGACAAAAGTCACGAACACCAGCGATGGCCCAGGATGCAGTGAATGACTTTACGGTCTGGTATCTGACCAAGCTCTAAGTGCTCCATGGTGCCTGCTTCTGCTGCCTTCATGACCATTGGAACAAATTGTTCTCATCTGCCCATTCCTCTGCAGGGAAGTCTTCACATGCTTGGGGTAGATACCCCCACTAATTCACCAACAGGTTTAAGCCCTGTCTCTTACTTCATCCTGGTTTATCCCATCTGCCAAAATGATTTTCTGGGGTGTGGTTGCTATGTATGCTATGGTTTCTGGTAGCTACAGGTAAGAACTGGATGAATCAGCTGGATACCAAAGGTAGATGAGCAGCCCATCACACCAGAGATGCTAGTCCTCCTGAACACCCCATACATCCCTATTACCACATTAGTTTTTATATAAAGTCTAAATTATTTTTCTTTGAAACTTGAACCTCTTACTTCTAGTTTGTGAGGCTGGGCAGAACAAATCTAATCTCTCCTCTACCAGAGAGCTCCTCCAGACACTTAGAGATAGTTCTGGTGTCCCCTAACCCAAGTCATCTTTTCTATAAGCCAAACCAGATGTAGGTAACTTCGGTTTCAGTCTAAAGGCTGCCCTTAAGGACCTAGAAGGCCACAAGTTCCCCACCCCTGGGCCAAATCATCCCTAGTTGATTCAATTCCTCCTCAAACAGTGTGGTCTCCAGTCTCTTATCATCCAAATGTTGTCTTCTGGACGCTGTGGCCTATCAAAATCTTTCCTAAGTTATGGTACCCAGCACTGTACACAGTTTTCCAGATATGACCTCACCAAGACCAAGTGGAGCAGGACTATCACCCCTCATATTCTTCTTAATGGAACCTAAGATAGTGTAATGGGGGATAAACAGCAGTCTTGATCTGCTCCACCCCGTGGAGTGCAGAGCCTATACCCTGGCTAGTTCTAGAGAAACATGGGACTCAGCACTGAAAAACCACAACCCTGACCCATGTCAGTGATGAAGGTGGGGAAAAAAGGGAGTTGAAGTATTTTATCAGTTAGAAAGGAAAGAGCTTCCAGTGCACTTTCTTCCTTTCAAACCTGAAACAGTATGGTGAGCTGTTGTTGCCCTGTACAACTCTTCCTATCCCCATTTGGGGTTTTCTTGGCAAAGATATTGGAGAGATTTTCCATTTTCTTCTCCAGCACATTTTTCAAATGAGGAAACTGAAGGAAACAGGGTTAAGTGACTTGCCCAGAGTCACACAGCTAGTTAGGTTCTGAGTCTAGAAGATGAGTCTTCCTGAATCCATACCACTGCACTACCCAGCTGCCCATAGTATGGTGGGTGTTGTTGTTCAGTTGTTTCAGTAGTGTCTGACTCTTTGTGGTCACATTTGGAGATTTCTTGGCAAAGATACTGGAATGTTTTTTCATTTCCTTTTCTAAGTATGATGGGTATAGGTACATAAAAGCTAAAGCAATGGCTCAGATAGATGAACAAAGCTAGGCTCTTGGGACTGTGTTGACTTTTCTACTTTGTATTTCTTTCCTGACTAGAAGGGACTGAACAGTGATCCTGAGATGGACTTTACCGGCCTTGGAAGAAGCCTTATGAATCGGGGAGTGAGATGCAGAAGAAGTTGTTTCCACACTGGAGAGAATGACCACCAGCAAGGAGATGAGCCCAACCTCTGGACTGATTTGTCAAAAGGCTCTGACCTGGAGGAACTGTTTTGACAGAGCAAAGCAGAAGTAAAATGTGAAATGCTGATTCAGCAGTACCGAAAACTCTTTCATGTTCTCTTGTTTATGTCTCAACCTCCTGGGAGAGCATAGCAGTAATTATATTACTGCAGCTGGTTAAGTTTTTCTGGTAATACCTGATTTACATTGTACATCGAGTACCTTTTCATTTCTCCCTCTCCCTTTTAGACATATCCATACCCAAGCTATAAGTGATTCTCCCAAGGGGACTGAGATAGGGGATGGAAAGAATGAAAAACTCAATGAGACAAGAGTCTGATGCCCTCTTTTTGAAGTCTAGAAATTAAAGAGTGCCCCTTAGTGAGGAGGAAGAGGTCAAGTGCCTCAGACCCCCTGAGTTCAATGGCCCTAATACAACGGTATTAGCTTTTTAAGCTGACATGTTCCACTTTGACTCATATCAAGTTTACTGTCTACCAAAATCCCCAAATTCTGAAGAGGAGGTCCTTGCTCTCTCTGCTTTCTATTTCTTCCCACCTTCACAGGTTAGAGTGTAAATGAAAAGGGCAAAGATCTGACTCGTCATTGTGCTGGAGAATGGGGGATAGGGACAGATGGAACCCCTACTTCTTCCAGGGATTTCACCAGTGTTACAATGTAAACCCTATGCTAGGAAGGCAGACATACAACGCTTACCCTAACCAGGACATTTTGTTCCCCGTCAATCACCCCACCTCCACTCCTCTTCTCATTCCCACCCCCTAATCAATGCTCAGGGGCATGTCTGTCAAAACACATCTCAAAAGATTTTGCTAAAATCATTGTTTGTTTAGTCATAAGGAAACAAAACACAGTCAAGAAAAAACCATTTGAGGAAGTTAAAATTGCTAAATATGATTGTTTATGGATATTGTTGAGAAGAATGGTAACAGAACAGAGAGGTCTATGAACTTGGGGTCAGAGACCTGGCTTTGACTCCTGGGGTTCCACTACCACTTATTAGCTGTCAACTTTAACAAGTGGCTTCAGCAATCTGGGTCTCTGTACCTACATTTAATAACCTGGGAATAACGCCTACATTACCTAATTAAAGGAGGCAGCCCATTTCGTCCATCAGTATATATACTTGGAACAAGTGTTGTAGATGAATCTTGAGAAGGACCCAGGATAGGAAAGGGGGGAGATAATAGACTGTATAGGACATTTTTTCAATGATCCCAAGCTTCTGGCACAATGGCACAATGATCCCAATGATCCTGGCATAAAAACCCATCTTTTAAACATGAATATTTTTCAGTTGTTCCATGTTTTGCAGCCACATAGAATTCCTCAACAAATACTCATGATAGAGATGAGATTAGAATTTCTATAAAGGAACAGCTTGGGAAGGTACTACATAATTTCCCAAGAACAATTCTTCCAGATCTCCTCTTTAATTATAATGAAGCTTTGCGCTTCACTTAGACACTAAGATGTCACTAACATGACTATTCTGAGGGGCTGTTACCCTGCACCATTCCATGCCCCAGTTAACTCACTAGGCATGCTCAAATGAAACGGTCACCTCAGTAGGCTGTTATATATGATCAAGAAACTGAATAGTCTTCAATGCTATGCCACCTCAGTCCTGGTACCTACGTGTGAATTGCCAGTTTTTCCTGGTCTCTGATTTTCCCAGTGCTTTTAGGGATTCTTACCTAAGAATATGATTTAATCCTATCATAATTCATAACTAGTTTAGCTCATGAAACCTCACAGAAATTCAATCTCTATCCTACCTCTGTATGACCTAAAAGGAGTACTCATTCATATATAGAGTTAAGTGGACTCTTTACTGTACTGAAAATGAAATGAAAAATATTGGCTTTAACACTCCTGGACCATAATCAACTCACTCTTCCTAGTGAGGTCTGAAATCTCAACTCCTTTCCTTCTGTGCCTACTGTTCCCCAGGAATGCCCCCAAAATAGTACTAGATCACCTCCCAAGCAAAAATAAAGGGGGTATGGTGAAAGTGACTAAATTGTTCATACCTTTTGACCCAGTTACTCCACCATTGGGCATATAACCCAAGGAAACCAAAGACATAATTTCAAGCAAATACAGGGACAAGATGAGGTCCATTTCTCATGCATGTCTGCCATTCCAAAGTCTGTCTGTCTCTCTCAAGGTATCTCTGAAGTATGTCTGGAAGCATTTCTAGAAGCAATAATAAGTCCCTTATGTAGGTATGCAACATCATGTTCAGCATTCTTTCCACCATTCAAGAGTCACATCTTCCTCTATAACAGAGCATAAAAACCACGCCAGTCTTGGATGGAAGCCAGGTTATACTACGTTACCTTTGCTGGTCACCCTGTATTCTCCCTGGGCCCATCTTTTTTTTTTTTTTTTTAATTTATTTATTTATTTCACTTTTAACATTCATTTTCACAGAATTTTGGGGCTCCAAATTTTCTCCCCCCTTGTCCCCTCCCCTCACCCCAAAACACCAAGCATTCCAATTGCCTCCATCACCACTCCGCTCTCTCCTCCACCATTCCTCTCTGACCTTGTCTCCATCCTCTCCTCTGTCCTGTTGGGCCAAATAATTTTCTATACCCCTTTACCTGTATTACTTATTTCCTAGCGGCAAGAACAGTACTTGACAGTTATTCCTAAAACTTTGAGTTCCAACTTCTTTTCCTCCCTCCCTCCCCACCCCCTCCCTTTGGAAGGCAAGCAATTCAATATAGGCCAAATCTGTGTAGTTTTGCAAATGACTTCCATAATAGTCGTGTTGTATAAGACTAACTATATTTCCCTCCATCCTATCCTGCTTCCAATTACTTCTATTCTCTCTTTTGATCCTGTCCCTCCCTGTGAGTGTCGACCTCAAATTGTACCCTCCTCCCCATGCCCTCCCTTCCATCGTCTCCCCCACCCTGTTTATCCCCTTGTCCCCCACCTTCCTGTATTGTAAGATAGGTTTTCATACCAAAATGAGTGTGCATTTTATTCCTTCCTTTAGTGGAATGTGATGAGAGTAAACTTCATGTTTTTCTCTCACCTCCCCTCTTTTTCCCCAAACTAAAAAAATCTTTTGCTTGCCTCTTTTATGAGAGATAATTTGGCCCATTCCATTTCTCCCTTTCTCCTCCCATATTTTTCTCTCTCACTGCTTGATTTCATTTTTTTTAAGATATGATCTCATCCTATTCAATTCACTCTGCACACTCTGTCTCTATGAGTGTGTGTGTGTGCATGTGTGTGTGTGTAATCCCACCAAGTACCCAGATACTGAATAGTTTCAAGAGTTGCTAATATTGTCTTTCCATGTAGGAATGTAAACAGTTCAACTTTTATAAGTCCCTTATGACTTCTCTTTGCTGTTTACCTTTTCATGCTTCTCTTCATTCTTGTGTTTGAAAGTCAAATTTTCTTTTTAGCTCTGGTCTTTTCATCAATAATGCTTGAAAGTCCTCTATTTCATTAAAGGACCAATTTTTCCCCTGAAGTATTATACTCAGTTTTGCTGGGTAGGTGATTCTTGGTTTTAGTCCTAGTTCCTTTGACTTCTGGAATATCCTATTCCATGCCCTTCGATCCCTTAATATAGAAGCTGCTAGATCTTGTGTTATCCTGATTGTATTTCCACAGTACTTGAATTGTTTCTTTCTAGCTGCTTACAATATTTTCTCCTTGACCTGGGAATTCTGGAATTTGGCCACAATATTCCTAGGAGTTTCTCTTTTTGGATCTTTTTCAGGTGGTGATCGGTGGATTCTTTCAATATTTATTTTGCTCTCTGGTTCTAGAATCTCAGGGCAGTTTTCCTTGATAATTTCATGAAAGATGATGTCTAGGCTCTTTTTTTGATCATGGCTTTCAGGTAGGCCCATAATTTTTAAATTGTCTCTCCTGGATCTATTTTCCAGGTCAGTTGTTTTTCCAATGAGATATTTCACATTATCTTCCATTTTTTCATTCTTTTGGTTTTGTTTTGTGATTTCTTGGTTTCTCATAAAGTCATTAGCCTCCATCTGTTCCATTCTAATTTTGAAAGATCTATTTTCTTCAGTGAGCTTTTGAATCTCCTTTTCCATTTGGCTAATTCTGCTTTTGAAAGCATTCTTCTCCTCATTGGCTTCTTGAACCTCCTTTGCCAATTGAGTTAGCCTATTTTTCAGGGTGTTATTTTCTTCAGAATTTTTTTGGGTCTCCTTTAGCAGGGTGCTGATCTGTTGTTCATACGTTGCTTGCAAGTCTTTTATTGCCCTTCCCAGTTTTTCCTCCATCTCTCTAACATAATTTTGAAAATTTTTTGAGCTCTTTATGACCTTTTCCCAGAACTGATCCCATTGAGTGGGCTGGGATGTAGAAGCACTGACTTCCGTGTCTTCCCCTGATGGTGAGCACTGCTCTTCCTCATCAGAAAGGAGGGGAGGAGAAACCTGCTCACCAAGAAAGTAACCCTCTATAGTCTTGGTTTTTTTCCCTTTTCTGGGCATTTTCCCAGCCAGTGACTTGACCTCTGAATATTCTCCTCACACCCACCTCGCCTCCTGATCCTCCCAGCCAGCACTTGGGGTCTGAGACTCAAATGCTGCTTCCCAGCCTCAGGGCTTTGGGCGGGGGCAGGGCTGCTATTCAGTGTGAGATTAAGTTCAGGTGCTCAGGTGGGGGCAGTGCCACCCCACGGGCTCAGTTCCCTCAGGGGGTTTATGCAGAGACCTTCAACAATGGATCCAGGCTCCTGCCTGCTTGGGGAGCCTTGGTCTGCTCCTGCCTCCACTGTTGCCTCCCAAGGGGGCCTGAGTATGGGGGCACCCCACTCCCCTCTCGACCCACCAAAGAGACCTTCTCACCGACCCCCGTCACCTGTGGGTGGAGGGACCCGCACGGCCACTGGAGATCCCATCCCTGAAGTCCGCTCAGATCTGCTCCTCTCGGTGCCGGGGCCGGGGCGGGGCTGGGCTGGGCTCGGCTCCGCATCCGCAGCGCGACAGACCTTTTGCGAGAGGTTTGCAGGTCCCTCTGGAGCAGAAATCTTATCCGCTCCACTGTTATGTGGCTTCTCCTGCTCCCGAATTTATTGGCAGCTCTTTACTACAGATATTTCATGGGCTGTGGGTTCGGAGCTAGCGTATTTGTGTGTTTCTACTCCGCCATCTTGGCTCCACCACCCCCCCGGGCCCATCTTTAAAGACCCCTTGTCTTGACGTAAAAAAAGAATATTTCTTTCCACATGTTAGCTACTATTGCTCACCAAATCACGTTTTATTTACTTATCTGTGTCAATGTGATATCCTTACTCCCCAAGGAGGAACTAATTTTCATTTTATTTTTGTATCACCAGCTTTTAGCATATACTAAGTATTTAATAAATGCCCCCTGAATTGAATTGAATTGACTCAGAAATAGCTTTTTCTTTGAGATGGGAACTTTAATATTTCTTTATTGTCCTCTATTGTTTTATTCCTATCCATTCCCAATTTTTTTCTAAGTAGCAAAAATCCTCTAAAAATAGTTTTGACCTTAGGGAGAACAGGATAGCAGTTTAGCTGACTACAAGATTTCATTCAGCACCTTCTATACCTTGCAGAGGAAAGGGATCCCATTTAGAATTTAAGGGGGGTAGCTAAGGTGATGTTCACAAAAGAGGAGCAGGTTTCCTGGTAAGTCAGTTATGGGTCACAAAGCCCTCAGGATTGCACCTGTCATGGGGTGTGGTGCCCTAGACATTCATGTGTTAATGAAACAAAGAGCATTCAACCTTCAGGTTTTATTCATTCTTTGTAACGTTCATATTTGGAAACTTGTTTTTGCAAAGCTTCTCTGCAATGCAAAACAAAATTTGGCATGATGAACAGATTATTTTTTAAATTCTTTTTGTTGTCAATGCTAACAGGGCCAGAAATACCCAATAGGTTTAACCTTCAGATTTGAAGGTTGAGGTCAGGAAATGTCACCCTCTGAAAACAAAGGTAGTAAAAAAAAAAAAATCAATAAAAGTGCATAGTATAGAAAACATACTGACCAGCAAATCAGGAGACATGGCCCCACTCTGCCACTAATTGTAGCCATGGGTTACTTTCTCAACCTTTCTGGATCTCAATTTCCTCTTTTATAAATTGAGATAAGGGATTATGGTCCCTTTCTGACCTAAAGATTCTATGATTTGCTTAATATGAAAATATGTTTATTAAGAATATATAGAGAGAGCCTATATCAGATTGCACACTATCTTGGGGAGGGGGGAGAGAAGGGAGGCAGAGAAAATTTAAAACTTATGGAAGTGAGTATTGAATACTAAAAATAAATTAATTTGCAAAAAAAAGACAAAAATAAAAATTCTATGATTCCATTATACTATATGGTTAAGGATGAAATTGGCCATTGGTAGAAGTGACCCACACCTAAAGGGCAGCTGATGAGACAAGGGTAAATTCTCAAATCATCAAGCAACACAAGAAGCCTCAAAAGATTATGATGCGCCATTTTGCAGACATCTGCCTTGCATGTGGAGACCATGACCTCTCTGAACCTTCCAAATACCAAAGCCCTCCTACATCACTTCTTCTGCTTCTCTGCTTCACTGAACCCAGCAGTCTTTAGCTGTGGTTAATCCCCTCTCTGTTGACAATAAGCCCCTGGGCTGAGTAACTTTTCAGCAGTCCATAGACAAGATTCCAAAGACAGTGGAAAACTTCCATGCTTTGAGCGCTACAGAGGGGAAGGTTTAGAAACAAATGATGATATTTTCAAAGAATCATTCCCAGGTTCATGTGTCTAAGTAGTGACTTCACAAACCATAATGGCACTAATGGCAAATCTACCAATGGGGAGAAATTTGCTGGTGAAAACCTCATCTTGAAACACACAGTTCTGGGGCTGTTATCCATGTTATATTCTGGGTACAACATAAATAGCTACCAATTTTTCATCCACACGTCTAAGACTGATTGGTTAACTACAGAGAGTGTGATCTTTGGCCAAGTTTAAAAAGACCTGACCATCATGAAAATCATGGAGCCCTTCTGATGGCAAAACCAACAAGATCACCATGGTGACTGAGGACAACTCTGACAAGGTTTCGGGTTTGCTTTTTGGGGGGGTCTTATTCACCAAACTATTTTTTCTGTAGCTGAAGAAAGTGTTTCTGCCTCATCCCAACACCAGTCTAGTCTTAGATCTTTTCATCTTTGAGTCTTTCTTCCGACAATTCTCTTTGAATTTCATTTCCCTTGTCTTTTCAAAAATCTAACTAGATTGAAGAGTTAAGTTTGGGATCATGAAAGAAAAAAAACTAAACTAAAAAAAAGAGTAAGATAAGGATGGGGGAAGGAGTGAAAAGATGATACAGTGAGTAATCAGGTTTGAGCTTGATTCCTCAACGTCATCTCAAAAATAGCAACAGATGCACCAAAGTAAAAGACCAACCAAAAACAGTTTTTAAGCAAAATTTAGACTTTTAGAAAAGGTCCTTCACAGAAAAAAGAAAAACAGCAGCTAGGCAAATAAGTAAACAACATTGAAAAAGAGACTCCAACATAGTAAATAAATATAATGGAGTTTAAAAACAATTAAGAGAAGATACGAGAAAGAAAAAAGGCTGCCAAAGTGAAAATGGATGCCACAGTAAAAAATGGAATTTAAATCAATGAAGCAAAGACAAATAGGAGACTCTTCAGTCTGAAAAAAATCAATAAAGATTTTTAACAAAATAGAAGAATCAAGAAAGAATAAAATCATGTTGATGGTAGAAAAATAATAGAATACTGACCAGATGCCAAATTAGATTTTTTGTTGTTGTTGTTTAGTCATTGAGTTGTGTCTGACTCTTCACGACCCCATTTAGGGTTTTCTTGGCAAAGATACTGGAGTGCTTTGCCATCTCTTTCTCCAGCTCATTTTACAGATAAAGAACTAAAGCAAACTGGATTAAGTGACTTTCCCAAAGTCACACAGCTAGTAAGTGCCTTGAGGGCAAATATGAACTCAGAAAGATGAGCTGTCCCTCCGAGCTGCCCTCCAAATTGAATTCTAAAGCAGTAATTATGCATAGCAAGGAGGCTATACACCCTGCATGTGCAGTGAGCCTCCACATACGGCGAGGCTTGTTTTTACGTGGGGCTTGTAGGGAGGCAAAACAGACATCTCTAGCCTCTTCTCCCCAACCTTTCTCCAAGGGATACTTTCATTTCTTTCAGGAGGTGAAGCAGGAGTTTGGGGTCAGAGGCTACCACTGTGCTCTCCTCAGAGTGGGGGTACAGGCTACCGGAAGTATACCTATCTGCCCTTAAATTACTATTCATCTAGGAAATATGACCAGGTTCGTTTGGAGACGAAAGGAGAACTAAGGTCTATATCCAAGGTTTGACACCCTTCCCACCTAATACTCGTTCCACAGTGAACACACATGGTGAGTTTCACAGAAGCTCATTTATCCCAAGCATAGTAAAACAGAAATCAGATAAGGTGTATATATAGGAGAACATACACCAGAAAAATACAGAGTGAAAGAGTTCTCCCACCAGAAGCAAGACAAAACAGAGAGGGTCCTGGTTCTCACCCAAGAGGAAACTCTCCAAAGTCTCTAAAGTAGTAGCAAGTTAGGGACGGCGACTGGAGAGACACTGCACTCTCTTTTAATGTCTTTCCAGAGTCTAAATTCCTTCAGCAACTTGAAATAGGGTTGGTCTGTTCCAACTTCTTTCTGAAAGCTAGAAACCAATTCAACATTACACTTGAAGAAAAGTCCCCAAAGGGGTGATTCGTTGAGAATCAAAGCTCTCCCAATCTGCTCAGTCCCTTATGTTGGGCAAGGTGTTCATCTCCACCAATAAGGAGAAAGTCTCATATCAATGAATTTGGGGACAAGGTTATATTCATAGAAAATAGAAAAATAATTTCTATTAAAAAAATAGAAAATAGGGGGCGGAGCCAAGATGGCGGAGTAGAAAGACGCACATACACATAGCTCCGAACCCACAACCCACAGAACGGCTAGAGGGGACCAACCCACGGTGAATTCTGCACCCAGACGCCACGGAATATTGGAGCGAGGGAGATTTCTGTTCCGGAGAGACCTGCAAACCTCTCGCGGGGGGTCCTTCGCACTGTGGACTGGGCGCCGGGACTGGGAGCTGAGTGCAGCCCTGCAGCAGCCGCGACACCGTGAGGAAAAGATCCGAATGGGCTACGGGGACAAGATATCCTGCGGCCACGAGGGTCCCTCCACCCACAGAGGGACCTGCAAACCTCTCACAAAAGGTCCATCGCACTGCAGACACGGAGCTCAGCCCAGACCTGAGGCAGCAGAGGCTCCGAGAGGTACAGATCCGAGCAGGCTTTAGGGACGGGATCTCCAGCGGCGGCACAAGCCCCCCCATCCACAGGTGACGAGGGTTGGTGAGAGAGTCTCTTTGGCGGGTCGAGAGGGGAGTGGGGTGCCCCCATGGCTCGGGCCCCCCGGGAGATAGAAGCTGAGAGGCAGCTGCAGACGGGGGCTCCCCAAGCGGGCAGGAGCCTGGATCCATTGTGGAAGGTCTGTGCATAAACCCCCTGAGGGAACTGGGCCTGAGAGGCGGCCCTGCCCTGACCTGACCATCTGAACTTAATTCTCACACTGAATAGCAGCCCTGCCCCCGCCAAAAGCCCTAAGGCAGGAAGCAGCATTTGAATCTCAGTCCCCAAACACTGGCTGGGAGGATCAGGAGGCGAGGTGGGTGTGAGGAGAATATTCAGAGGTCAAGCCACTGGCTGGGGAGAATGCCCAGAAAAGGGAAAAGAAATAAAACTATTGAAGGGTACTTTCTCAGAGAAAAGACACCTCCTCCCTTCCTTTCTGATGAGGAAGAACAATGCTTACCATCAGGCAAAGACACAGAAATCAAGGATTCTGTGTTCCAGCCCACCCAATGGGCTCAGGCCATGGAAGAACTCAAAAAGAATTTTGAAAGTCAAGTTGGAGAGGTGGAGGAAAAACTGGGAAGAGAAATGAGAGGGATGAAAGAGAAGCATGAAAGGCAGATCAGCTCCCTGCTAAAGGAGAACCAAAAAAATGTTGAAGAAATTAACACCTTGAAAACTAGCCTAACTCAATTGGCAAAAGAGGTTCAAAAGGCCAATGAGGAGAAGAATGCTTTCAAAAGCAGAATTAGCCAAATGGAAAAGGAGATTCAAAAGCTCACTGAAGAAAATAGATCTTTCAAAACTGGAATGGTACAGATGGACGCTAAGGACTTTATGAGAAAGACAGATATCACAGAACATAGCGTGAAGATTCGAAAAATGGAAGATAATGTGAAATATCTTATTGGAAAAACAACAGACCTGGAAAATAGAATCAGGAGAGACAATGTAAAAATTCTGGGACTACCTGAAAACCATGATCAAGAGAAGAGCCTAGACATCATCTTCCATGAAATTATCAAGGAAAACTGCCCCGAGATTCTAGAACCAGAGGGCAAAATAAATATTCAAGGAATCCGCAGAACACCGCATGAAAGAGATCCAAAAAGAGAAACTCCTAGGAACATTGTGGCCAAATTCCAGAACTCCCAGGTGAAAGAGAAAATATTGCAAGCAGCTAGAAAGAAACAATTCAAGTATTGTGGAAATACAATCAGGATAACACAAGATCTAGCACCCTCTACATTAAGGGATCGAAGGGAATGGAATAAGATATTCCAGAAGTCAAAGGAACTAGGACTAAAACCAAGAATCACCTACCCAGCAAAACTGAGTATAATACTTCAGGAGAAAAAATGGTCTTTCAATGAAATAGAGGATTTTCAAATTTTCTTGATGGAAAGACCAGAGCCAAAAAGAAAATTTGACTTTCAAACACAAGAATGAAGAGAACCATGAAAAGGTGAACAGCAAAGAGAAGTCATAAGGGACTTACTAAAGTTGAACTGTTTACATTCCTACATGGAAAGACAATATTTGTAACTCTTGAAACATTTCAGTATCTGGGTACTGGGTGGGAGTACACACACACACACATGCACACACGCACACATACATAGAGACAGAGTGTACAGAGTAAATTGAAGAGGATGGGATCATATCTTCAAAAAAAAATGAAATCAAGCAGTGAGAGAGAAATATTGGGAGGAGAAAGGGAGAAGTTGAATGGGGCAAATTATCTCTCATAAAAGAGGCAAGCAAAAGACTTATTAGTGGAGGGATAAAGAGGGGAGGCAAGAGAAAAACATGAGGTCTACTCTCATCACATTCCACTAAAGGAAAGAATACAATGCACACTCATTTTGATAGGAAAACCTATCTCATAATACAGGAGAGTGGGGGACAGGGGCACAAGCAGGGTGGGGGGGAGGATGGAGGGGAGGGCATGGGGAGGAGAATGCAATCCGAGGTCGACACTCATGGGGAGGGAAAGGATCATAAGAGAATAGAAGTAATGGGGGTCAGGATAGGATGGAGGGAAATATAATTAGTCCTATACAACACAACTAGTATGGAAATCTTTTGCAAAACTACACAGATTTGGCCTATATTGAATTGCTTGCCTTCCAAAGGGAAGGGGTGGGGAGGGAGGGAGCTAAAGAAGTTGGAACTCAAAGTGTTAGGATCAAATGTAATGTTCTTACCACTGGGAAATAAGAAATACAGGTTAAGGGGTCAAGAAAGCTATCTGGCCCTACAGGACAAAAGAGAAGACGGAGACAAGGGCAGAGAGGGATGATAGAAGAGAGAGCAGATTGGTCACAGGGGCAATTAGAATGCTTGGGTTTGGGGGCGGAGGGGATAAAAGGGGAGAAAATTTGTAACCCAAAATGTTGTGAAAATAAATGTTAAAAGTTAAATAAAAAAAAAATAGAAAATAGACCAGTAGGATAATTAAATACGCAATAAATAGAATTAAATGTATTTAGCAGCCTAGTTTTCAAAAAACTCAATAACACAAATTACAAGAGAAGGAATTCCCTTTGGATTCATTTCCTTTTTTCCTTCTACAAGTCTGACTAGGCTGCAGAGATGATGTTGGGGGTGTAAGCTCAGTTTCATGTGGACAGTCTCGGGCAGGTAAAAGTGAGGACTTCTAAACCTTAGAGTTCTCATGAGGCCCTCCAGGGAACAGCTGGGAATTGAGGTGTGAGACCCGGACTATCTCATGCATTTCCGCCTCTTCCCCTGGGGAGAGCATCCCACCCTTGAGATTAATCCATGGTCTGAGCACACCTGTTGTTGTCTAGCTAAGGGCTGAGAGCAGGCACGGTATTCAGGTGCAAACTATGCGGTGGGAGAGCTTAAGCAGGGTCAGGAAAGCCTGAAGGCTCTCTTAGCGCTGAGGGGCCCTTAGAGGGCAGAAGGTCCCTCCCCTCTCCCACTCCCATTCTCTTGCTGTACGATCTTTGCCTCCTTGGGAGGAGGATTCCTCTCTCCTGAGGAAGAATTCACCCTGCACATGTAACCAAGACCCTGAATAAAGCCTAACCCTTGTTCGACTCTGGAAAGTCTCTTCTCTCATACGTTTATCCGGTTTGGCCAGCCAAAGACCTGTGACGGGTAAGGAAAGACTCGGGTAGCCCTTAGGCCTCAAGGCCTGACAAGATGAAAAACTCATTCTTTAACAAAAACTGCCAGGAAAATTAGACAAAATTTTAGCAGAAAATGGAATTAGACAGACCTCTAACACTAAACACCACAGTGAACTCCAAGTAGATTAGTTATTTAAATATAAAGAAGTTTACCATAAGAAAATTATAGGACAATATATAGATTCTGTATAGAGGGAATTTTTTTCAATCAATCATAACATAGAGGGAATAGTAGAAGATAGTATACTTATTTTGAGTATATAAAAATAAAATATAATTGTACAAATTAAAGGAATACATTCAGAATGAAAAGATAGAGACTAGGGGGGAAAAACGTTGCATCAGACAGTTCTAATAAAATTTTGACATCCAAAAATCTATAGAGAATTGATACAAATTTACAAGAATAAATATGTAATCAAAGAATATGAATAGACATTTCTTTCAAAGAAAAAACAAACTGTGAGCAACTTGTTGCTGTTCAAAATATTTGAGAAATCTAAATCAAAGCAACTCTGTGGTACCATCATTCAGACATCACACAGGCAAAAAGAGAAAAATTCAACATGCTTTTGGATGTAGGAAAGCAGGCACATGAATTCACTGCTGCTAGAATTGTGAATTAGTTTGACTGATTTGGAAAACAATATGGAATTGTACAAGTTATAAAAATTTTCATACCTGTTGACCCAGAAATCTTGCTTTGGGGTTTATATCCTAAGGAGTTAATGACAAGAAAAGACCCATAGACATGAAAATATTTGCAGCAATTCTAATTATAATAGAAAAAATGGAAATAAGCTGTATGTTCAACAATCATGGCCTGACCAAAAGCAATACATGAATGTAATGAAATAGTAATGTGCCAGAAGGATTAGCAAATATGAATGATACAAAGAAATATGGGAAAACTCACATGAGTAACTCATTTTTCTTTATTTTGCTACATTTTAAGTTCCAAACTATCTCCCTCACTTCTCCCCATTCCACACTTGATGCAGATTTGATGCAGATTTACATGTAAATATATAAAAATTTAAATATATATATTTATTATATATTTAAATACATTTATATGTTTATATATTTATAATAAATTTATATATAAAATATATATATATATATAAAAATTTATATGTAAAACCATGCTATGCATATTTCTATTTATCAGTTTTTTCTCTAGAGGTATAATGCATCTCCCTCATGGATCCTTTATAGTGGATTTCAGTATTTATAGTACTTAGAATAACCTTATTCATAATTATTCTTTGAACAATATTGCTATTACTGTATACAACATTCTCTTGCTTCTACTCACTTACTTCATGCTATATGAAGTAAGTCAGAAAGGAAAAAATGCAAAACTAAAATAATACCAGGAATGCAGGGTAGATTCAAAACAGCAGCAACAAAAAACCCCAACATAATAAAAATTATGCAATTATATAAATTGAATTTTTAAAAACTTTTAACAAAATATAATACCCATTTCTGTTTTTAAAAACTAAGAATAAATGTACATTTCATTATCATAATAAATATTTTCTATCTAAAACCAAGGACCTACATGTGATGAAGAAATGCTAGAAGCCTTTTCAATAATGTCAGAGTAAAAGCAAGGATGTCTGGTGCCACATGCCAGTTATAGCAATAAGACAAGAAAGAGAAATTGAGGAAATAAGCATCGGCAAAGAAGAAATAAAACTATCACTTTTACAGACTTGAAAGTCTACTTAGAGAACCCTAGCGATTCAACCCTAGCTAAAATGAACTAAAACAATTAATAACTGCCTCAGAGGAGCAGGGCATAAAATGAACCCACAGAAATCATCAGCCTTTCTGTATGTTACCAACAAAACCAAGACTGAAGACTAGATGGGCTGAAACACTAAAAATTGCAACACTGTCTAAATTAATTTACCTATTCAGCGCTAAGGTAATCAAACTCCAAAAGGATTACTTGATAGAGCCAGAAAAAATAGTAACAAAATTCATCTGAAGGAATAAAAAGTCAAGAATCTCCAGGGAAATCATGAAAAAACTAGAAAGGAAGGGGACCTAGTAGTACCAGATCAAAGCTATACTGCAAAACAATCATCAAATCCATTTAGTACTGGTTATAAATTAGAAAAGTCCATTTTTACATGCCTTTTAGATATCTCAAATTGGATGTTTTGTGGGTATCTCAAATTTAACATATATAAAAAAGAACTCAATATCTTTCCTCCAAAACCCTCCCCTCTTACCAACTTTCCTTCTATTGTTAAGGACATCACCATCCTCTGAAGTATCTTTGCTCATAACCTCAATCTACACTCACATTCACCCCACGTATACAGTCTATTCCCCAGTCTTGTTTCTGTCTTCATAATATCTCTATCTCTTGTATATGTCTCCTTCTTTCCATTCACAGATACTATCCATGTAAAAGCCTTCATCACCTTTTGCCAGGATTATTTAAATAGCTTTTGATGGTCTCCTTTAATCAAATCTCTCCCCACATCTTCCATTCAGCTACCAAAGCTATTTTCCTAAAGCATAGGTCTGACCATGTCACAGACACAAACGCTTCCACTCAATAAATTCTAGGAGCTCTCTATCATTTTCTAGATCAAATAGAAAATTCTCTGTTCAGCATTTAAAACCCTTCACCGCCTGGTTCCATCCTACCTTTCCAGTGTTCTTCCCCTTGACTCTCCTTCACCAACTCATCAATCTTGCTACACTGGTGTGCTTCCTGCTTCTCACCCAACATAGCTAATATGAAAATAGGTTTAGCATTACTTCAAAACATAAAACAAAAATAAAAAAGCAATTGATAGCATTTAAAAAATAGATAGTGGATAAATGAGAAAATAAGGAGATTCAAGAGAAGTAGACAAGAAGGACAGCTTTGAAACTACAGCTATTCCTTCTACATCATGACTTTTTCCATCAAAGTTTCAACATATTGTGGGTTGGCATAAGAAATTACATGGGAATTTGGGGGGAGTTTTGTGGGAGCCACAGATGATGCACAAAGCCAGCAGATGACACAGAGAAAGTTTAGAAACTCAGAAATGCATAAAATATACATATAGTATTATATATCAACATATTTTATCTTTTAATACCATAAATATACACAATTTCTTCTTCTCTGTTACAAAGGGAGAGCCAAAAATTTTATGGGGATTTTCCAAATCAAAGGGTGCCATACCCCTAACTCCTGAGATGTGGAAGGGATAACTGTAATATGTTGAATTTATTATATAATTTTTAAAAGAAATTCAAATCTCCTGTAATGGAAATTCAGGGTTTCCTACGTTTTGCTCTTTTTCTATTCTTTGTATATGGAAATGTTTGTGTTTGCTGATATTCACCAAATTCAAAGTAACAAATTTTTTAAAAAATAAAAATTATTACAAAAATGCAAAATACTAAGTTATACACTGACTAACTATATAAAGGAACATAACATCAAACAGCAGCAAGATCATTGGTAACTACAAGGGACAATGTTACTATAACTTTTTAAAAGTTAATGCACATTTTAAAAAAACCAAACTGTACATAAATGACAAAGATTCAGTTTCAAATGCTTACTTAATTATTTTACCTTATTATAAGAGACCTTTCACAGAAGGGGGGTAATTCATCTGTAAATGTATTCCTCTCTTTTCTTTGTATATAGAAATGTTCATGTTTGTAGAGATGTGTCAAGTTCATAATAACAAAAAAGAAATTACACAGTAAAGTTAATTAACATAGTTTGTTTCCACTATCCTATTCTCATTCTGTGTGGATGTTTCTCTCTCTCTCTCTCTTACTCTCTTTCTCTCTCTCTCTCTCTCTCTCTCTCTCTCTCTCTCTCTCTCTCTCTCTCTCTCTCAACTCTAGTGGCTCTCTATTAGGTCTAAGATCAAATATAAAGTCCCCTATTTGGCATCCCAGTGTCTCATAATATGACCTTTTTCTATCCCTTCAGACTTCTTACTCACCCATGCCCTCTGAGGTCCTGCCACACTTGTCTACTTAACTGTTCATTCACAATGTTTTCTCCTTGCCTTTGCACTGGTTGTCTTTCTTTCCTGGAATACTCCTCACTTTTGGCTCTTAAATAGTTAACTTCCTGTTAAATTCCCCCTTCTAAAGAAGACCTTTCATGGTTTCTCCTCAGCTGGTAGTGCTTTCCCCCTTGAAGGTTACAATCTATCCAGGAGTGGGCTGGTAAATGTTTAACAACTGGCTGGGATGGAGGGGAGGGGAGGGAATGTACACCAGACAGTTTCAAGCTTTATTTGTATTACTAACACTTTCTCCATTAATTTCTTAAATCCAAACTTCCAACAAAATAATAAATCAAACCCTGATTTGTAGCATTTGCCAGCTTCCAAGGTGATGAAGATTATACAATTGGCTCTAATTAGTCGAGTTGCCTCCAGCTCCAGCTCCCCGGCATCTAATCTGAACACATGTTGTAGGTGTCTATTTATGTACATTAAAATGTAAGCTCTTTGAGGACAAGGACTGTTTTCGCTTCTCTTTGCATTCCCAGCACCTGGCACAGATAAAATGCTTTACAAACACTTGCTGATTGATTGAATGATTGATCTCACCACCTTTTTTGGGTTGTTTTAATTTTTGTGGTTCTGTTTATTAGTAATGAAGATAATAGCTGACATTTGTATATCACCTTAAGGTTAACAAAATGTTTACATACAATGTCTCATATGTTTTCTGATTTTATTTGGGAAAAAATAAATCTTTTTAAAATTACATATATGTTTTTAGTTTACAACATTCAGTTCCACAAGCTTTTGAGTTCCAAATTTCTCTCCCTCTCTCCTCCCCAAGACAGCGTGCCATCTCATATAGGCATATATATATATATATATTCATATTAAACATATTTTCACATTGGTCATGTTGTAAAGAAGAATTATAACCAATGGAAAGGACCACAAGAAAGAAGAAACAAAACAAAACAAAAAAGAGAGAGCAAACGGTCTGCTTCACTCTGCATTCAGACTGTAATTCTTTCTCTGGATGTTATCCAATAACATTTTCCATCATGAGCCTTTTGAAGTTGTCTTGGAACCTTGTATTGCCAAGAAAAGACAAGTTTATCAAAGTTAATCATCACACAATGTGTCTATAACTGTGAACAATGTTCTCCTGGTTCTGCTCCTTTCACTCAGCATCAGTTCATATAAGTCTTTTCAGGTTTTTCTGAAGTCCACCTGCTCATCATTTGTTATAGCAAAATAATATTCCATTACATTCATCTACCACAAGTTGTTCAGCCATTCCCCAATTGACAGGCATCTCCTTAATTTCCAATTTTTTGCCACCACAAAAAGAGCTGCTACAAAATTTTGTACATCTGGGTTCTTGTTCCATTTGTATGATCTCTTTGGGATACAGCCCTGGAAGTGGCATTGCTGGGTCAAACTGTATGCACTAAAAATAAATATCTTTAAAAATAGATGCCGTGATGCCTGTGGTCTCCATTTTTTTTTTAACCAGTGAACAAATGGTGATAACATCCCACCTTCCATATCTTTTTAAAGTTGCCTTCCTTTTGTTTTCAAAGCTTGGAGGGTTTTTTTTTATTTTGTCTAGTCTGTGACTAGTCTTATTTGGGAATTCGTTGGGGCTTCCTCCACCTCCAAATCATTCTGTCCTTGTTTATCTGAGATACTCTGTATTCTATGTAAAGAAATGAAGCTCTGTGTAGAATGTGCACACCTTGAGAGTAGGGACTATTTTTTGTTTTGTCTCCATCCACAGTGCCCAACACAGTACCTTTCACCTAATGGATACCTAATAAATTCTTAATGAAATTAACTGAATTATGTTTTTTTTTTCTTATACTGCCTTACTTTGTTTTTATTCATATGTCTAAATACATCTATCTGTTGGTGGAAGTTAAAATAAAATTTATCAATTTTTTTAAATGAGAAAAAATAGTTTTTAAAAAAAAACAGGAGCTGGGGGAGAAAATCAGTACTGAGAGACTGTGAGAGAGGAGGTACAGATGCTCAGACTTGGTTCCCTGGAAGAAACCCTGTAAATCTCTAAGGCTTCTCTGATTGAACCATATGTCTCTATGAGCAGAGGAAGCACATGCACCCTGCATTTCCCTGGACAGAGTCCAAATTTGACTTGTGTCTAGGTCTCTACAAGAAAGTTTAAAAGGCTCTCAGCCTCCATGTAAGCACTCAGGCTAACACTGTATCAAATAGAACACAATCTCAAATTAAGCTAGCAAAAATGCAAAACAGAAAGTTTAGCCCATAAGCAGGAGTTTTCATTTTCTGTATGAATTACCCTATGGTAGTGAGAATGTACTTGGGGTCACTAAAAAGTCAGTCTTTCCTCTCTCTGGTCAACCCCATAACCCTGAAGCCCTGGGTTCATAGCTTGGTTCTGCCACTTCCTAAGTGTGTGTGTGACTGTGGGTCCCAGTTTTCTCATCTATAAGATGAGGGGGTTGTATTAGATGATCTCTAGATTTATAATCCTATAATCTGTTCTCTGCTGACTTGGTCATATGCTGCATCCAAATACTGCCCCCTCTCTAGCCATGTGAATCTTCCTTTCCTGTGGCCAAATGGTTCTCTGAGAGGGACCTGGGAGACCTTACAGAGATCTGCAACTTAGTCCTTTGGCTCTTCTCTTGAAGCCCCTCAACCCTAATTCTTTCCCTATTTCTCTAGCATCCACCCCTTAAAAGAGATTATTGATATATTTTGTTTTTTCATTACCTTCATTTCCATGTAGGGAGACTGAAAGTATTGCTAGCCAAAATATAACACTAAATGATGATTTGCTGTTCATAGATACTCATAATAAAGTCAGGAAATTCAATTAGGTAAGTAGAGAATGCTGGCCTTCCTTCTTTAGATTACCTCTTGTTCTGACTCAGATTCCTTTGCATCTAAGCCAGAAGAGTTTTGGGGAGTGTGTCCCTTTGTCTGAACCCTCAACCAGATAGTTAAAAGAAGTTTTTATCTCCACCTCACCACAAGGGCTGAAAAATAAAAGACTGAACATTAGCCTGGGAGTACATTGTCTGAATTTGTTAGCTGACCGGTAGATATGACTACAGAGATGTCAGCCCTTCATTAACAGGAACACATTTTAGCCGTTGTGCCTTAGTAAACTGGGTGGCCAGGTGGATGGAATATTGGGCCTGGAGTCAGGATGGCCTGAGTTCAAATCCCATCTCAGATGCTTACTAGCTGTATAACCCTGAGTCAGTTATTTAACCCTATTTGCCCCAGTTTCTTCATCTGTCAAATAAGCTGGAGAAGGAAATGGCAAATAACTCTATAAAAAGCTCATAAACAGTAACTTTCATTATGAATTACCCTAGAGTAGAGAGAATGTATTTGGGGTCACTAAAGAGTCAGCCTTTTCTCCCCCTAGCTGGCCCCACAACCCTGAAGTCCTGGTTATCTTTACCAAGAAAACCTCAAATGGGGTCACAGAGAATCAGACATGAATGAAACAAACCAACAATAAAAAATACTAATATACTGAATCTGGGATGGCTGAGCTAGCTCTAAATCAGGGGCTCAATTTTTGGGGGTCTTGGACCCATTTAGCAATCTGTTAAAACCTATAGACCTCTTTTCGAAAGTTTTTAAATGCACAAAATAAAATACATAGGATTACAAAGAAAACCAAAAGTTATTGAAAATAAAGATTCCTCTTCATTTTGTTTACCCTTTGGAGTATTATGGACCCCAGGTTAAGATTTCCTTTCAAGAGGATACTGAGTCCAGTAGAAACCAGAGGAACAATGTGAAAAAGAGAAGCATAAGCCAGGGGAGACCCCAATGGAAGGCAATGCCCAGTGTTCCCCTGTCTATATACTCCCCGCATGTAGGCCTCTCATGTGTGATCCCTATGCATGCTCCTTTTCCTATTTAATGGTGGGTAATTCTGTGGGACAGTATACCCTATGTTTATGAATAGGAGTGTTCTATTGGAAACTTCTTAATATACTATTGTATTAAACGCCTTTGTTTTTAGCTAATGTGTCAGTCCTCTACCTGTCTAGAGAAAAAGTAAATACTCTAGTGGGGGCTCATTGACAATTACTTTATGTGGATGTGAACCTATAGAGTTCTTTGACCATGGAGTCGCTATTCTGGGTACTCCCCATGTAACAGCCACTGTTACTACATATCTCATCCTGCTTAGCTCCCCCAGAGAGTCATTCCTTATAATCAAGAGAAAATAAAAGAAAAATTCAGAGTCAAAGTCAATAAATATTCATGCCTTTCTTTGTATCCCCAGTAATTAGCACCGTACCAGCATAAATCATTCCCTTCCATCAGGAAACTCACAATCCAAGGGGGAAACAATACATAAAAAGAAGCTGAAAAAGGGAGAGGGGTTAAGAAGTCTGGTAGGAAGTGATCTGAGGAGGTGGGAGTATCTGAGTTGACTTCATCTTGCAGGAGTATGAGTTTCTGGAGATGATGAAGATAGGAAAGTAGCTGGGCAAGAAATGAGGAGAATCCCCTGGAGTGGAGGATCCGAGAGGAACTCTCCAAAAAAACAACAGTTCTGCAAAAACCAACAAATCAGGCTGATAGTACATGTGATATTACATACTCCTGGTCCCTCACTTCTTCAGAGAGAGGAGAAAAGTTCACTTTCTCATCTCTTTTTAAACAGAGTTAAGTGACTTGCCCAGGGTCACACAGTTAGTAAGATCTGAGATCACATCTGAACTCAGGTCTTCCTGACTCTAGGGCCAGTGCTCTCTATCCACCGCGCTACTCATCTCTTTTTTTGGGATCAGTCTTAGACATTATAGTTATGTGGTGTTCAGTGTCAGATTATTGTTATAATAATAGACATAGCTAGGATTTAATAGCACCTAAAGGTTTGTAAAGCATTTTCTCATGCTACTTCAGCTGATTCTCACAACAGTAGTGTGAGGTGAGTTCCCTTGTTATCTGCATTTTACAAATAAGGAAACTGTTGAAGGCAGAGATTAAGTCACCTGCCCACAGTCACACTTCTAGCAAATGTCTAAGGCAGGATTTGAATTCATCTTCCTGACTCCCCCATCTCCTTACAGGTGCCATGCCTTCCTCATGATGACTCTTCCTGAGGAGAGATCTCCAGATTGGGGAACACTGACCTGCTCCACTTCCCCACTAGCTGCCTTGCCTCTAGGCAGATACTCTCCCTGGCCTCTTTCCAGCTCTGCTTTGTCTTCCTCTATTAGAATAAGACAGGGAGATGGGTGGCACAATAGATAGAGCACTGAGCTTGGCATCATAAAAACTCATTATCTTCATGAGTTCAAATCCAGTCTCTGACACTAGCTGGATGACCCTAAGCTTAACTCTGCTTGCCCTAGTTTCTTCATCATCAAACGAGTTAGAGAAGGAAACAGCAAACCACTTAATACCTTTGTCAAGAAAACCCCAAAATGGGATCACAAAGCACCTGAAATAACTGAACAATAACATTGGAATATAAATTGTTGGAAAGGAGGGAGTATTAAAATATAAGCTACCCAGAGCTAAGTGCCAATGCCTGGCACATACCAAGCAAGCACTTAATAAGTGCTCTCTATCACCTTCTCTGTCTACGTCTCTGCTGTCGAAAAACTGACATGCCGTTGATTGAGGTGAATGGGCAAAGTAGCTCAGATAAATGTATAACATTCCTGAGTTCTCCTCCATTCTATAATTATAAGAATTAATATTTTTTTCCTGTAACACTACCTAAAATTAAACAACCCAGACCTTCTAGGAATGATGAAATGCTAGGTTAGAGTATCAGGACATGTGGTGTTTTCTCCCAGGGTATAGATGAGGCAGATAGGTGACCCAGTAGATAGATAGGATGCTAGATTTTGAATCACAAAGACCTGAGTTCAAATGCCACCTCAGACACTTGCTGTATGACACTGGGCGAATCACTTAATCTCTTCTGCCTTAGTGCCTCTCAGAGTTGTTGAGACAAAGTGAGATACTATTTGTAAAGTACATGCACTACCTAGGCATTACACATTACATTTACATTTTAAAACCATAATCTGAAAGAATTGTCTGTGAGCCAACTGGCTGACTAATATTGGGAACTCTTCTACCATCTCCTTCATAGGTCCCCCATAAAAAGAGAGGAGGAAGGAGGCCACCAATTCATACTCAGTGGCCAGTTCTAGGGGAAAGCTAGTCTCAAGGGCTTTACCTTCAAAGGTCATATGTCAATTATACAGGGCTTCACAGGAGGTAGTGATTCTGAATGCTGTTTGGAAAGAGAAGGGCACGGTTTATGTTCCAATAAAATGTAAAACTCCTTCAGGCCAGGGACCATTTTATTTTTTTGCTTTGTACCCCTACCACTGAGCAAAGTACCTGGCATAGGGTAGGCACTTAATAGCTACTTGTTAAATTGAATTGAATTAAATGATTTGGCAAAGAAGTCTGGAGAGGTCATTGCTGCTAGTGGATTATGTACAAGGGCTCTGGAGTGGGGGCAGAGGAATCGTTAGCAGCATGGGGATAGAGTGTATGTGGATGATGCAGGAAGGTAGAACTGGGAGCGTTGCTATCCAGAGACTATAAGTAAGGGCTTTGGGGTGGAGACGAGAGAGTGATTTGCAGCATGGTGAAAGGTTGTGTATGAACGGAGCATAAAGATAGAATTGGGGACAGCAAGTGAAGGGTCTTTATAAATCCCACAATTGAAATTCAACAAATTAAGTGCCTAATACTTAGGGGACACTTTGCTTAGCACAGCTTTCAAGGAGCCTTCAATCAAGTCTCAGACTTGTAGGGAGACCATGATTCTCCCCAGATTCAAATACAACAAAGCAATCTGGCTTCATTCCTTTCTAATTGTCCATTAATAAAGATGGGAATGAGAAATGCAAAACGCTGACCTTGCTTCCTTACCTATTTTTTTGGTGCAAATTCTTTTGCAACTAAGCCCAAGGGAATCTTGGGGGAAATCTAAGCATGTCTAACCATAAGGCTTTGATCTGCTCGCAGACTGGAAGTCAAAAGGGAAAGAGCTAATCTTAGCTTGGGGGTACTCTGCCTGGCTTTTTTAAGCTGAGTATATCAGGTTGGACTAAAGAGCTGTCAACCAGTCCTTATCAGTAAGTTTTCCTAGCTTGCTAAAGCTAAGAAGACTTGGCTAACCCTGAAGAGACGAGCCCCAAAGATCAGTACTACATGTAGTCTCTGCCAGCAGAGAATACAGGTCCAGCAGAAAAGCCTCACCCAACAGAGAGCAAAGCCACTGAGAGGTGTAGGATAACAGCATCGAAAGAATGCCTGGAGTCCCACAACATAGGAGGCCAGAGCTGTCTTTCTACTTGTATTCCCCTTGGATGCCCTAGGTCTGTTTGGGGAATGTTCTACTGCAAATCTTATTATGCTGATTTATTAAGTGTTTTACAGTAATTGTGTATCCTCTAGTTGATTGGAGAAAAAGAAAACACATTAATGGTGCCTTATGAGCTATCTTTGGGAGTCAGAGGACCTTAAATCTGTGAGAAAAGGGTCCCACTCATTATATATACAATATGGCCACACATGCATTTTTTTTTTAGATTTGAGCAACAAATGGAAGTCACTGTAATTTTTGAGGAATGGACTAGCCTGACCAGTACTTGAAGCACCATTCCCTTAGCAGCCTCATTTTCCTCATTTGAAAAATGATGGCATCGTACCACATCATCTCCAAGATTTCTTCCAGCTCCGACATGTTATATATAAATCTATAATCCCCAAATGATTCTAATAGGTTTCAGTCTAGGCTGGAATAGAGGAGACCTAAACCCCCACCAACCTCTCCTAGAAGGATCTTGCTCTCCAGGAAACATGAGGTCTCCCACCAAAAGACTTCTAAAAAGAATCCATAAAGGAATGCCATGCCTACTACATGTTAAGAAAGAGCCTTTGGGAAGCTTAAAAAAAAACAACCTCCGAATTGTTTGTTGTTATTCAGTCATGTCCAACTCTGTGACCCCATGAACCGTAGCACACCAGGTCCTTCTATCTTCCACTGTCTCACAAAATTTTGTCCAAGTTCATGTTCATTGTTTCCATGATACTACCTACCCATCTCATCCTCTGATGTCCCCTTTTCCTTTTGCCTTCAATCTTTCCCAACCTCAGTCTTTTCCAACAAGTTCTGTCTTCTCATTATGTGGCCAAAGTATTTAAGCTTTAGCTTCAGTACTTGACCTTCCAGTGAATACCCTGAATTAATTTCTTTAAGAATTGACTGGTTTGATCTCCTTGCTGTCCAATGAACTCTCAAAAGTCTTCTCCAGCACCACAATTCGAAAGTGGCAATTCTGTGGTATTCAGCTTTCCTTATAGCCCAACTCTCACAAGTCCTACATTGCCAGCAAGGGGATGTCTCTGCTTTTTTAGTATACTGTCCTTATTTACCAAAGCTTTCCTTTCAAGGAGCAAGTGTCTTTTAATTTCATGGTTACAGTCAACGTGTACAGTGATCTTTAAATCCAAGAATATAAAATCTGACACTGCTTTCATTTCTTCTTCCTCTATTTACCAGGAAGCAATGAGACTGATTGCCAAGATCTTATTTGTTGTGGGTTTTTTTGTTGTTGTTGTTTTAAGCTTCAAGCTAGCTTTTGCATTCTCCCTTTTCACCCTCATCAAGAGGCTTCTTAATTTCTCTTAACTTTCTGTCACAAGAGCGGTATCATTTACATATCTGAGATTGTTGATGTTTCTCCTTCTAGCTTTTGATTGATCTAGCCTGGCATTTGGCATGATGCACTCTGCATACAAGTTAAATAAGGTGACAACAAGCAGCCTTGTCATACTCCTTTTCCAATCTTAAACCAACTAGTTGTTCCATATTTGATTCTAATTATCGCTTCTTGTCTCACTTATAGATGCCTCGGGAGACAAGTGAAATGAACTGGTACTCCCATCTCTTTGAGGACTTGCCATATTTTGTTGTCATTCACATAGTCAAAAGCTTTAGTGTGGTCATTGAAGAAATAGGTGTTTTCTGGAACTCCCTTGCTTGTTCCACAATGCAGAGAATGTTGGGCAATGTAGTCTCTAGTTCCTCTGCCTCTCTGAAGACCAGCCTATTCTTCTGGTAATTCTTGGTTCACATATTGCTGAATCCTAGCTTGCGGAATCTGAAGCATAACCCTGTTGTCATGTAAAATGATCAAAATTGTTTTGCAATTTGAACGTTCCTTGGCATTGCCCTTCTTTAGTATTGAGACATAAACCAATCTTTTCCAATCCACTGACCATTGTTGAGTTTTCCAAATCTGCTGGTATATTGAATGCAGCATTTCAATGACACAATCTTTTAGGATTTTAAATAGCTCAGCTGGAATTCCATCACTTTCCTTGACTTCATTCTTCAGGATGTATGACTTTATATCAGTAATGTTAAGATCTTTCTTGTATAGTCTTTTTGTGTATTCTTGCCACCTCTCTTTAATCTCTTCTGTTTCTTTTAAGTCCCTACCATTTTTGTTTTATCATGCCTATTTTTGCATGAGACTTTCCCTTGATATCTCTAATTTTCTTTAAGATAGCTCATATTTCCCATTCTATTGTTGTCTTCTATTTCTTTGTATTGCTCATTTAAGAAAACCTTTTTATCTCTCCTTGTTATTCTCTGGAATTCTGCATTCAGTTGGGTATATTTTTTCCTTTCTCTTTTCCCTTTCACTTTCTTTCTTTCCTCAACTCTTTGTAATGCCTCATCAGACCGCCATTTTGCTTTCTTACTCCTTTTTCTTTTTTTCTGTTTTTTAAATTAATTAATCTGTTTTTTGTTTACAACATTCAGTTTCACAAACTTTTGATTTCACCTTTGCCCTCCCCAAGGCAGCATGAAATGTGATACAGGTTCTACATATACATTCACATTAAACATATTTTCACATTAGTCATGTTGCAAAGAAGAATTTTATCCAATGGAATGAACCACAAGAAAGAAGAAGCAAAAGAAAACAAAACAAAAAAGAAAAAGAACAAATAGTCTTCTTTTTCTTTGGATTGCTTTTTGGTGCTGTCCCTGGCACCATATTGGGAACTTCCATCCATAGGATCTACCAGATCTGATCCCTTAAATCTATTTATCACCTCCACTTCATATTCATAAGAGATGTTATTTAGGTCATACCTATGTGGTCTGATGATTTCCCTTACTTTCTTCAATTTAAGTCTGAATTTTGCAATAAGAAGCTCATAGTCTTTACATGAACTGATGCTGAATGAAGTGAGCAGAACCAGGAGAACATTGTACACAGTAACAGCAACATTGCATGATAATCAGCAATGATTGACTTTGCTCTTCTCAGCAATACAATGATCCAAGATAATTCCAAAAGACTCATGTTGGAAAATACTATCCGCATCCAGAGAAAGAACTATGGAGTCTGAGTGCAGATCAAAGCATGCTATTTTCACTTTCTGCTTTTTGTTTTTCATGATTTTTCCCTATTGTTCTATTTCTTTTTCATAACATGGCTAATGTGGAAATATGATTAACATGATTGCACATATCTAACCCTATATCAGATTGCTTGCCATCTTGGGGAAGGGTGATGGGAAGGAGGGAGAAAAATTTGGGACTCAGAAATTCATTTATAAAAAATGAATGTTGAAAACTTTCCTTACATGTAATGGGGAAAAAAAAAATACTCTTTACTAAAAAAAAAAGTAAAAAGAAAGAAGAAAGAAAAGGAATGGAAGTTCATGATCTGAGCCATGGTTAGCTCCAGGTCTTGTTTTAAGCGACTGTACAGAGCTTTTCCACCTTTAGCTACAAAGTATATGATCAATCTGAATTCTACCTCAACCATCTGGGCAGCTAGGTGGTGCAGTGGATAGAGAACCAGTTCAGGAGGACCTGAGTTCAAATCTCACCTCAGACACTTGACACTCACTAGCTATGTGACCTTGGGCAAGTTACTTAACCCCAATTGCCTCATCATGGGTCATCTCCAGTCATTCTGATGACTATCTGGTCACTGGATTCAGATGGCTCTGGAAGAAAAGTAAGGCTGGTGACCTGTACAGCCCTCCCTCACTCAAAACAAAGTCAAGTGCAAGTCATGTCATCATTTCTCTGATGGCATGATCTTCTTCAGCAATGAAGGATGAACATACTTACACACCTCAACTATCTAGTGGTATTTATGTATAGAATCATCATTTGGGTTGTTGAAAAACAGTGCAAGTTATCTTAACAAAATGTTATTAATTTTCTGCCCTGCTTCATTTCGTACTCCAAGGCCAAACTTGCCTATTGTTCCAATTATCTTTTGGTTTCCTACTCTATTATTCCAATACCCTATAATGAATGTGATATTTTTTTTTGGTGTTATTTCTAGAAGATATTATAGATCTTCATAGGGCTGATCAACTTTGACCTCTTTGCCCTCAGTGGTAGGAGCATAGACTTGTATTACTGTAATGTTGAATAGTTTGCCTTGTATTCAAACGTATCATTCTTTCATTTTTGAGATTATACCTGTAATGGTAATTTAAATGGAAAGATCTTTCCCATTCATTAATAGGCCCATGTGACCTGCTTAAATTACATGGAAGCCTCCCACATGTGGTGGGAGGAGCTTGCTGAACAGGTGGAACAGGAAAGATGGAGAAGACCTGAGAGGAAGTTGGTGAGAGAAGTTAGGGAGAAGAGAGAGGATACAGGTAGGCACAGCTAGTCTTGTGAGCGTTTGTGGGAAGGGAGGGTATTGAGGAGGTGGTGGAAGGCTTGGGATGGCTTTGTCCCCTTCAGTGATCATGTGTATTGACTTCTTGGTTACTATGATTGATTTGGCTCTCTGGTGTTGGGATATGGCTTTATGGTGTCTGAATAAATGTTTTTCTTCTGCCTTCTATATGGAGAGTCTGTTATACTTTGCAATTCAGAATTACACTGGCATATTCATAGTCACCCTAGGTGTTGGGAATATTGCCTTGGTGATATAATACCCCAGTCCTACCATTTTTCTCACCTTTTTATTGATTATGAGTGGTACCCCATTTCTTCCAAGAGATTCTTGCCCGCAGTAGTATATATAATGATCATCTGAATTAAATTCACTGATTCCCATCCATTTTAGTTCAGTGATACCCAAGATGTTGATGTTTAGTCTTTCCATCTCCTGTTTGACCACATCCAGTTTGCTTTGGTTCATAGATCTTACTTTTCAGTTTCCTATGCAATATTGATCTTTATGTAATTGGACTTTTCTTTCATCACCAGATGCATTTGCAGCTGAGCTTCCTTTAGGCTTTGGCCTTGCCACTTTCTTACTAATGGATCTACTTGTAATTATTCTCCACTCTTCCTCAGTACACTTTCTGACCTGAGGGGCTCATCTTTTGATATTGTCTCTTTTATCATTTTAGTACCATCCATAGATGGTATTTTTCTTGGCAAAGACAGTGGATTAGTTTGCCATTTCCTTCTCCAGTGAATCACCTTTTGTCAGAACTCTCCATCATGACATATGTTTCTTGTGCAATCCTGAATGGCATGGCCCATAGTTTCATTGAGCCTTGCAAGCCCCTCCACCATGACAAGGCAGTGATCCAGGGGGGAAGCTTAAAAAAAAAGACTTCTGAGTTACCCTATCAGAATAAGACCAACAGTAATGGCCAAAAGTCCCTTTCCAGGGTGGGAGGTACTGAATATTAACCAATTGCCAATTTTCCCCATTCCCTGTCCCCAGTATGAGTGAGCATGAGTTCTGAACTTTGACCCACACCCTAAATCCAAGCTGCTTGACCCCTACCCCTAATGCTTGATCCTGCTTGACCTAGATTAGAATCCTATAAAAACCCAGTCTGCATTTCCCATCAAAGACCTAACTCCATCTGAGACCCTAGCAATATATTTTGCCCATACTCTGTACAAGCATCCTCCCTCAATAAAATCTACTTTATATTTTCTCTCTGTGTTCTCCCTTCTCATGCTGGGTGCTGTTTTGTCTTGGTCCAGGAGTATGAGCTTCTTGTAGTCAATCTTCTTCTTAGGAGCATGAGCTATGACCTAGGATCAAGGCCTGATTCCAAGACTTTTAACTTAAGAAATACAGAGAACAAGGGTGGAATCAGTAAACCACCTTTGGACCTCAGCAGTAGGACTTTCCTTCCTCTTCCTCAGGGCTCTACCTACATGCCCCTCTAGTTTTCTCCCTGACAATATAAGTGGCAGATAAAGAAGTTTACAGCTTTTTCTTCTACAGGACTTGGGTATTCCAAACCTCCTCAGTCTGTGTTAAGACAGCACACCAGCACGATGTGATGATAAGAATAATCAATGTAGAGTCAAAAGACCTGAGTTCAAATGCTACTTATTACCTGTGTCACCTTTGCCAAGTCAGCTGCCTTCTCCATGCCTCAATTTCCTCACTGGAAAAAATGAAAGTGATAGACCTAAATGATTTCTAATGTTACTTTTAGTACTAACCTTTGATTCATTCCCCATCCTCTGATATCAGTCAATAATTCCTCCTTCTCCAGTGAAAATGCAGCATGATGGAAAGACCTTTGGATTGCCTGGAGTCTGGTCTTGACTTTACTGATTACTTGATGTACGACCACAGAAAAGTCACTTTCCTACTTCCCTGGGCATCAGTTCCTTCCTTCCTCTGTAAAATGAGGAGGTTGAATTATGTAGATGAACTCAAAATTCCCCTCCAGTTCTAACATTTTGTTTCTTGTTCTTTGGAAGCTCACTCTGTAACTGTATTTTTAACTAAAATTAGGGTCTATTTGTACCTACTAACGATTCTGCTATTTGGTATTGGGAGGAAGATGAAGCCAGTGAGAGAGGTGTGGGTGGGAATTGGGCTGAAATCCCAGTGCCTGTACTGGCAGCTTACCTGCTCCCTCTACCTTCCCCCATCTCCCTCCCTTTGTCTGAGTCTTCAGCCTTGTGCTCTGAAGCTCTCTCTATGAAGGTCTTCTCTGAGTAAAGTTGAAGTCTGGTAATGCTATTTACAAGGTGACACCTTTCCCTCAACTCTTGTCATCTCTCCTCTCTAGCCAACGAGAGATCTACAATGAAGATCTATCTACTTCAGTCTAACTCACTACCTTCTTTATGCCTTTGTCCCTCCATCCTCTCCTTAATGTACCCTAAATGTCCATTTCCCCAAGTTATTTCCTCCATTCCCCCATCAAACTCTACTTTTAAAAAGTGTAAATAGTATTCTTTTCCAATTACATGCAAAGACAATTTTCAACATTCACTGTTGATAACATTTTGAGTTCCAAAATACTCTCCTTTCCATGCTCCCTCCCCAAGACAGCAATCTAACATAGGTTATACATGTGCAGTCATGTAAAACATATTTCCACATTAGTCATGTTGTGAAAGAAGAAATAGAACAAAAGACACACACACACATACACACACACAACAAAGAAAGTGAAAATAATATGCTTCGATCTGCATTCAGCCTCCATCCATTTTTTCTCTGGATATGGATAGCATTTTTCATCATGGATCATTGTATTGCTGAGAAGAACTAAGTCAATTGTAGGTGGTCATCGCACAATGTTGCTGCTACTGTGTACAGTGTTCTCCTGGTTCTACTTATTTCACTCAGCATCAATTCATGTAAATCTTTCCAGGTTTTTCTGAAACCTGCCTTTTCATTATTTATTATGGAACAATAGTATTCCATGACATTCATATCTCACAACTTATTCAGCCATTCCCCAGGTTCAAATGTCAGTCTTTTTATCACCCCCTCAAACTGTCGGCAAGGAAGAGTCAACTCTGAAATCTTTTACTGCAATTTTCTACACATTGTTTGAATGTTTTATTAGTATTTTCTGTAGATTTATAATACCCAGTAAAGTGCATGGACATTAACATTGATTCACTTAATCCTATTAGTCTGAGATTTTGAGAATAAGAAAGGGGAAGTCGATCCCTAGGGAAAAAAACAAAGGTGGTTGGAGTTAATTAGAGAGAGGGCTTTGAATATGTTTGAGAGTATAGACACATTTGCTAGACTGCCTTTGAACCCAGAAAGTTATTAAAGAGACAAGCCTGTGAGCAATATGGGAGGTGGTGTGGTGGTCCCTGAGTACACCCATTGGCACTAAATGTCGCCTGGCTTTAGGTAACTCCTTTGAAACTATGCTCAGAACTTCCGTTTCACTGGGAGCTCACAATGAACTCCTCTGCTAGGGATCCAATGACTATAGGCTGTGCTGAAAATGATGGATGACTGAGAGCTATAGGGATGGAATTTGTTAAGTGAAATTAGTCCATCTGTGGTCTTTAAGCACCAGAAGAAATGATCTTTTGAGGGACCCTATTTTACACGTTCTCTTCTCTGACTTTCAAACTGGAGTACAGCAAAACTGGAGATGGGGACAGAGATTTTCTCTTCCTCCCCCCCAGCAGCAATGACAACTTACGGAAGAAAGTATGGCAAGAGGAGACAAGTGCTTGCTCAGGCAAACATGACACTGAAGTTGTTGTGTCTTGAGTTCTTTCCCACCCTCTCCTATCTTTCTGTTTCCTTTTCTGACCATAAAACAAAGACAAGCAATACTGAGAAATGGACATTTCCAACCATGATGGTTTTCTCATGGGTAATCCTACATTCTAGATTTCCTGATTTCTCAAAATGGTTACACACACACACACACACACACACGCATATGTAGAAGATTTCTTTAATACATGCATCTTGGAGGAGGAGACCACTAATGAAAGGATCTTGCACCTGAAGGATTAGCCCTGCCATGAAATCTGGACCTTGCCAACTCTCCATGATAATTGCTATGAGTTACTAGGATGGTGCAGATCTGAGGTAAACGTGAAATTGCTTAGCAACCCTACAAAGGGCCTTTACCTTATGGGAGACCCAGAAGGGAGAATATAATGAGTATAATCGAGTTTGAGTATTTTATGTTTCTGCGTATTTGTGCATATCTGTGAATCTTTTGCATCCATGTATTTTCTGTGGTGGAGGAAGTACAAAACTGTCCATTACCCATATTATACAGTGAGTATCTTTCTAAGCAGTAGATTCTATTATCTTCTATTGGAGAAACTGTTGACACAAGCCAACCTAAACTTTTTTTTATTCATGTCCCTTGCTGTTCAGTTGTGTCTGACTCTTTGTGACCCTATTTGGGGTTTTCTTATCAAAGATACTGGAGTGGTTTGCCATTTCCTTCTCCAGCTCATTTTTGATATGAGGAAATCGAGGCAAATGGGGATAAGTGATTTTCCCAGGGTCACATAGCTAGTAAATATCTGAGGCTGATTTTGAACTCAGGTCTTCCTGATTGCTGACCCATCATCTTTACCACCTAGCTGTCCGTTAATGTCTGTAGAGAAGTTCTTTTCCAAGATAGGGGCAGAACCAATGAGTGACTGAGTCTTTCTGACAAGGAGACCCCTCAGAATAGAACTGGGTCCATATGAGCTCAGAGCCCCTCATGGTAGGGACCCCAGGACTCAAATGATGGTAAAAGTAAAATACATATGAAGTAAATACGAACCCATTTTAGGCAGACTAGAAACTGGTATTCATTCATATAAGAGATGGTACTTGAGCTGAGCCTTAAAGGAAGCTAGGTGATTCTAAAGGGTGGAGGAAACAGGATCAAAAGGTGACATTACTTGCTCAAAACCACACAGAAATTAAAGACAAGAGCTATACCTAGAACCCAAGTCTTCTGACTCCTCCTACTCCATCCCACTACTTCTGGTCACAAGGAGACTTATTTTAAAGACTTCCAGGGCCCAGTTGTCTCCTGCTACAGCGAGGCTGCTGGGTAAATGGGGGAATATTGGAGATCCGGGTCAGCCTAAGGAATCTCAAATCTGAGATTCTGGATGCCTCCCAGTATTGAGCCCCACCCAGCCCTCTTACTTTCCCCAGAGTTGTCAGGAGATAAGAAATTATTTCAGGACTGCCAAGGTAGCCAAGGCTGCCCGAAGGGGAGGATGGCCAGCGTCCCCTCAGGCTGAGTTCTGATGGAGGCAGGTATTTCATTAAGAGCTCTTTTATTCTAGCAATTCCCTACTGCCTACAGTCATCCCGCAATCCCCAGCCCCCACTCCCCGTGGCCATCTCCACAGCAACCAGGCAGATTCCAGACCAGCAAGCTATACCCGGGGGGACCCAGATATCCTCACGTTGTTCCAAGTCTGCCTGAAGGTAAACAGCCCAACTAAACTCCAGGGATGGGGGGAGGAGGGGAAGGTTAGGGGAAGCGGGGGTGGCAGTGCTCCAATGTTCCCTCTATTTTTGCTTAATCTGTAAGCAACAAGCTATGAAGAAAGAGTCTACAAGAATAACAAGGGTAGCTCCTCTTTATACCAAATTGTGCAGTTTTATAAAACCCCTTTTCTCATAGAAGCCTTATTCCCCATTTTACACGTGGGAAAACCAAGACTTAGAACATTTGCCTACAATCACTCCACTGGGACTTGAACTCAAGTCCCCTGACTCCACAGATAGGGCTTTTTGTTCCATTACATCAGAGATGGGGGAATGAGGAGATAGGGAGCTCTGGGAGAAGTCAGCTATGTTGACCATCTGCTCCTGGGGTCCCACCCATTCTCAAGTGGCTGCTCCCCTGCTTTGGTGGCCCCTACCTTGGATAGGGTTAGAGGGGAGTTTTCCAGGTTTGGATCCTGAGAGATAGTCCACACGGCTTAGAGCCAAGGTCACAGAGCCATAGGGTGGGGCACTGTTCGTAAAGTCCCCTGGTGGCTACATCCATAATACAGTAAATCCAAATGCTTAGCCAGGGGCAGCTAGGTGATGTGAATAGAAGGCCTGACTTGGAGTCAAGTACACTCATTTTCTTGACTTAATATCTGGCCCCAGATACTTTCTAGCTGTGTGATCCTGAGCAAGTCACTTAACCCCATTTGCCTCTGTTTCCTCATCTGTAAAATGAGCAGGAGAAGGAAATGGCAAACCACTCCAGTGTCTTTGACAAGAAAACCCCAAATGGGATCACAAAGAGTCAGACATGACTGAAATCACTGAATAAAAACAGCAAAAGCTGCTCCAACATGGCTTCTCTGACACATAGATGCATCTAGCCCTAGATAATAAAAACGGAACAAATCATGACATCTGACAGCGACATGAACCTATTCCACCTAAAATTAGTCCCTCCACAGTTGCAGAAGAGATGGAATCATCTGATATAACCTCCTTATTTTACAGAATAAACTGAGGTCCAGAGAAGCTAAGCAACTACCCAAGGTCACACAGCTAGTTGGAATTCAAACTCAGTCCTCTGACCTGGTGGCACAATGGATACTGTAAAATGAGGATAATAATAACATCTATCTCCTAGGGTTGTTGTGAGGATCAAATGAAGTATTTGTAAAGTGCTTATTGCAGTGCCTAGATTTTCTCATCTTGTCTTAAGTCACTGAATAGGTGTTGCCTCAAACAAAATGAGACCTAGGAAAGACCAGGTCTTCAAAAGGTCAAGGTCTCCAATTATATCCTGGGCTGTCTCCAGTCATATTGATCTACTTCTTGCCGCTGGATCCAGTTGATTCCGGAGGAGAAAGTGAGGCTGGTGACTTTGCACAGCCCTGCCTCACTTAAATCCAATTCACTTGCAAGTAAACACATCACCCTCTGATGTCACTGGTGCAGTGTAGTCCCTGACACAAGTGCATGCTCAAGGTTTGTTTCCTTCCTTTTCCTCTTCCCCACTCCAAAGCCAGCATTTTCGTCATAGCACCAAATTTCAAGACCTCAAGGTCATTCTATTAAAAAAACAGCTTTCATTCTCCAAGCAAGGCAACTGAATTAAAATGACTTAGCCACAGACACTGAGCAAGTTAATGTAAGGCTAGGACTAGAAGGAAACATTCTAACTGCCCAGGTCCAGTATTATAGAGGGCTACAGAAAGTTAGTAGACCATACTCAGGTATCCCAGTGTTTTAAAAAAAGGAAAAACCTCCATGTGGTCCAACCTGAAACCATTAGCCTACAATATATTTCTCCTCCCTTTTACTTCTAAACTCCTAGAGAAAAAAAAAAGCTGTTTACATTTACTGCCTCTACTTCCTCTCACTCCCTCTCAGTCCCTTGCAATTTGGTTTCCTACCTCACTATCCAAAGGAAATTATTCTCTCCAATGTTACAAATAATCTTTTGATTGCTAAATATAAATATAAAAATATAAAGTGCTTTTCTCAGCACTTGACCACTACCCTTTTGGATGGTCTCCCCTCACTGAGTTTTTGTGACTTTACTCTCCTGGCTCATCTCTTGCCTGAATCAAGATGGATCTCTCCTTTGCTGGATCACTCTCCAAATCCCATCACCTAACTATAGGTGCTTCCCCCAAATACTATCCTGAGCTCTTTTCTCTATATAGATTCATTTTGGTGATCTCATCAACTCACAAGAGTTAAATTACTCTCTCTATGCATATGACTCCCAGATCTATGTCTTCAGTCCTAACCTTTCTCCTTAACTCCAGTCTTAAGTCATCAAGTGCCTGTTGGATATTTGCAACTGGATATCTCACAGGCATCTCCAACTCAACATGTCCAAAATGGAACTCATTATCTCCCTCGCTCCACTCCATCAATTAACTCCACCCCCCTTCAAAATAGTCTCTTCCCTCACAGCCACTCCCTATATTCGTTAGTTGCCAAATCTTGTCAATTCTACCTCTTCTACAACATACTTTACATCCATCCATCCCCTTCTCTCCACTTACACAGCAACCTAGTTCAATCCCTTACTTCCTCTATCCTGAACCATCACAACCACCTCTTAATTGAATCTTATTCTTTCTTCTTTCCAATCCATTTTCCACTCAACTGCCAAAATAACCTTCTTCAAAATGCCATTCCCCTGCTCTAGAACCTTTAATGACTCCCAGCTTCTTCTAGGATACTTTTCTGTTTGACACTTAAAGCCCTTCACAATTACACCCAAAAGGTATTCAGGTGTTCAGAGAGGACGAGCACCTCTGCTGTGAGGACTTACCAAGCCCTTTTCAGGGCTGCTCAACTACTGTTGGTGTCCACCTTTACCCCAACTCTCATTTGTGGCTCCAAGAAGCAGTAGCATGTATGGTGGCCGCACTCAGTAAACTGTCATGGTAGATGAGGTAACCCAGGTTGAGGGTAACCAACAGTCCTCAAATTGTTAGTGAGAGGGATGTCTACCCCAAGCATATGAAGACTTCCCCCAACCATGGAATGGGCAGATGAGAACAATTTGCTCCAAAGACCATGAATGTGACTGAAGCAGGTACCATGGAGCTCTTAGATGCCAAAGTCATTTACTGCATCTCAGTCCACCTCCAGTCACTTGACTTTTGTCCTGCCACTGGATTTTGATGACTCTGGAAGAGAAAGTGAAGGTGATAACTTTGTGTAACTGCCTTGCTTGAATCCAATTCACACACAAGTCAAGATGTCAATGAAAATGAATGATGAACACCTACTGAAAAAAGAAGACAAGGACCTGTAGGTATAAAGATATTTATGGTAGCTCTTTCTGTGGTATCAAAGAATTAGAAACTGAGGGGATACCCATCAATTGGGAAATGGCTGAACAAATGATTGTATACGAACGTAATAGAATACTATTGTGCTATATAAGAAATGACAAAGTGAATGGTTTCAGGGAAGCCTGGGAAGACTTGTATGAAATGATATAAAGTAAAGTAAGCAGAAACAGAACAACAATGTACACAGTAATGGCAATGTTGCAAAAATAGTCAAATTTGAAAGACTTAGTAACTGATCAACACAGTGATGAACTATAATTTCGAAGAACTCATGATGAAAAATGCTATCCACCTCCAGGAAAAAAAAAACTGATGGACTCAGAATGCAGTTTGAAGCATATTTTCTTCCATTTTTTTTTCTTGCTTCTTTTTTTTTGGACATGGCCAATGAGAAATTTATATCACTATTCATATGTGTAATAGGTTCTACTTTTCTTGCCTTCTCAAATGCGTAGGGAAGGGGGAGAGGAAAGAGAGAATTTGGAACTGAAAATAAAATAAAATTGAATTTTAAAAAATTAAACCCTTTACAATCTGACTCCAACTTACTCCATATTACTCCTCTTTACTCAGTCTACATTCCACCCAAACCCTGACCTGGACATTCTGTTTCCTGCCACCACACTTTTTTATGGACTTTTTCCCCCTGCCTAAAATGCACTCCTACCTAATAACCACCTCTTAGAATCCTTGGGAATTACACCAACTCTAGTCATGCCACCTCCTATAGCAAGTCTTTCCTGATGCCCCTAGTTGTTCATATTCTCTCCCTCCTCAAATAACCATGTATATTCTTACATATTTACAGGTTTTCTTCCATATAAACATTGACCCCTACTAGAACGTAAGGTCCTTGAAGACATCACCCACTTTTCACTTTCGTCCTTGTGTCCTTAGTACCTCATATTATAGAGGTCCTTGTTGAATTAAATTGTTTTTCAGATTGAATTCTATTCATGAAACAAACATACCTTCTATAGTTTGATGGAGGTTTACTATAGGACCTTGTCTCTGAGGGAGGGAAGGTTGTACTTGGACCTATGCCAAGCTCATAGTAAGGAAACCATTCATAAATATAATGGAGGTCCTGATCAATGAGAGCCCAGTCCTTAAAGCATAGAGAAATATTCTCTGCCTGCTTAAAATTCAATCACATGGAAAGTTTGGTGAGCCATCCTCTGCCCATGAGCACTGAGGGGTTGGTACCCTGAGGTTTCTATTCCTCTATGGAGTTATATAACTGGTGGCTCTTCTCTCTGCTATGTAGAGTGAGGAGGAACTGCCTGGTTGGGGAAAGGCAGGGTACTTGGGTGAATGGATATTTACCTAAATGCCCAAGCATCCTGATGGGATTAGGAGGTCAGAGATTCCATCTGAGGTTCCACTAGAGCAAAGGCTCCCAAAGTGGGTGATGCCACCCACTGAGGGGGCACTGGAATGATCCAAGGGGGCAGTAGTAACCCCTGGTGTAATGGGGGGGAGGCACTGAATAAAAATAAGGAGGTAAGGAAAGCATAAGGAAAGAAGAGACTTTTGAAAAACTGTTTGTATATGTTTCATTCATTGTGTAGCAGAGTTATAAGTCATAGTGATTACATTATTTTTTAAATAAACACACAAAATGCAAGTTATAACTGATCAGTGGTCAAGGCTGCTGACAGGTCTTAACAAGCAAGTGTTAGCAGGCAAGGGTGTAGCACATTTCAGGAAGTCTAGCACACATCAGCAGGAATATGTGCATGTGATGCCTTGCTTATAATATGATACTATATGGTTATGGGATGCAATATTATATCATAAACATTTCATTGCAGGAGAAAAAACACAAATTTACAAAAAATTATTAAATTTAAGATGCATTGTTTTTAAAAATATTTTATATGTTTTTTGAAATGAGACAAATTTTTAAAAAATGTTAAAGGGTTAAAGAAAGTACTTTTCAGGGGAGGGTTGCTAAACAATTTTTTTTAAAGGCGTGGTAGGTCAAATAAGTTTGGGAACCTCTGCACTAGAGACTAACTAGTTAACTGAGTTTGCTGTGGCTGATAGCAATAACCATAAGAATCAGGAGGTGACTGAGGAGCAGCTTTGAGATGGAAGTGCCCAAGTGGCTTCCTTGTAAGTATTGCAAGCCACAACAGGGGACATTCCCCTTCCCTGGTACCCTGGCAAAAGTGGGAAGAAGAGAACGCCAGCAGCAGCAAAAATGCAGCCCATGCCAGTCAAGGAGCAACTTGGCTTGGGACAATTTCTAAACAGGCTGCAAGAATAGCAACCAGGTCCAGTAAAAAGCTAACCTGAAAGCTGGGTATTAGCATCTTCCCTTGCCCTGGCACCCAAGCAGGAGGCAGGAAAAGGCACTAGTGGCAGAACAGCCTGACTCATCAAAGGAGCAAGATGACCCATAGCAGCAGAGCTAACAACAATAAGCTACATCTTCCTCAGACTTTTACTAGTTGTGTGACCCTGTGCAAGTCACTTAACCCCAACTGCCTAAACAAGATAGACAGATCGACAGACAGACAGAGACAGACAGGCAGACAGACAGACAGATAGATAGATAGATAGACAGACAGATAAACGAGTCAGTTACACCTAAGGGAATCTTCATGAAAACTCCATAAAGAAAGGAAAGAACTTTTAGAATCAAGCGTTATGCATGCTTTCTATATATGTTCCTCACTGTCATTGTACTTTAAGTGTGAGCCTACTCCCTCTGAGGATCCTGTATATTCAGGAGGAGAATGTGCCTCTAAGTTGGGCAGGGGAATGTTTTATAGCAGCTTTTCTGACTACACCTTCCTCAACTAGCTAACTGATCCTGGAGAACACACCAATTGGGATCCATGAGTGATTGTGTTAGAAACCATGGACCCTCAGGATTACCCCTAGAGCCCTGAGGGGAGAAGTAATCAGCCACTCACCGGAGGACTCCAACCAGCGAGTCTAAGTACCCAGAGAATGATGCTACATTAGGTTGCTGATTTTTTTAGGTTCAATCCATTCTGCCATGAAACGGTCATTCAGCATCTGTTGGCCAAGTCCGCTTTTCTCTAGGATGTATGTATGTTTGCTTCTTGGCCAGTGTCTCCTGGTTCTGGTCCAAGGAAAACAAAGCTGCTCTTTTATGTCCCTAGGAGAATAGAAATCCTTTACAGGTTTCTGCTTGTCTTTGTATATCTTGGTGGGGCTAGAGGGAGTCAGAGGTGTTCTGAGCTGGTCAAATTGTGACAGCTTAAACTGGCCTCAAAAAAGTATTTAAGAAAATGTACCTCTCTGCAGGTCTGTTGTGAGGCTCAGGTGAAATAATGGATAAAATGCTTTGCAACCTTTAAACCACTATGTAAATTCCAGTCATCATCATCATCACTATTATCTGACATTATTGTCAGATGAATGTTATCCAGCCTGCAGCTTGGTGTTAACTTCATCCCCTGAGCCTTCTAGTGCACTCCTGTTGAACTCAAGCAATGTTTATAGAACAATACAGAGATGTGCTGGCAAATGTTTAATAACTCAGGGAGGGGGGAGGGAGGGAGATGTTTCAACACACATCTTTCAAACATTTAATCTCATTATTAACACTTCTTAAGTCTAGACAATCAACAAGAGAAAAAAAAAATCAGACTTTGATTTGTAGGTTGAAATTTCTGAAGTGTAAATGCTCGTACTGAGAACTGAAGAATGTGCTCCCAAGCCAGTTAGAGCTGGCTCCAGCACACGTCTGCCTCTCTCCTTTCTTGCAGAGGTGAGGGATTATGAAAGTGAAATATTGCATATACCCTCAGAGATGGTGGATGTGGTGGTTAGTTTTGCTGAACAGCTTTTTTCCTCTTTCTTTTTAAATTGCTGTTTCATGGGATCGTTCAGTGGGTCAGGAGGAAGAGGGATATAGCCAGAAATGAAAGTGAGGGTTCAGAGGATCCAGATTCTATGGTTGTACGAGAATTTGTTTTGCTTGGTTATAGAAAAGAAAGAAGGAAAGTAGGAAAAAAAGAGAGAAAGAAAGAAAGAAAAAGGAAGAAAGGGAGGGAGGGAGGAAGGAAGGAAGGAAGGAAGGAAGGAAGGAAGGAAGGAAGGAAGGAAGGAAGGAAGGAAGGAAGGAAAGAACGAAAAAGAAAAGACTTTACAACTCTCTCTGATCGGTGCAGGGATCAGTCCCAACTTTAGGAGACTGATGATAATGAAGCACCCTTCCTATTTCTCGGCTGAGAGCTTCAGGCACAGAGTGAGATTTCCAGGCATGGGCAATGTATTGATTGATTTTTCTTGACTACTTATTTGTTATGAAGAAAGGACTTACGTTACTTGGGAGGGTGAGTTAGTGGGTAGTGATAGAGATGTAGAAAAAAAGAGAAAAAAGCATCAATAAAACTTTTAAATACACAGAAAAAAGTTCCGAAGGGGACACAAACATGGTCATGTATATTATTATTTCCTTGTTAAATCTAATACACACTTAAATGAACTACATAAACAAGTTCATGGGTTCATACAATCCTCTTTTCTGTTCTTCTTTATATATGCAAATGTTTGTGTTTCTTAGTTATTAAGTTCATAATAAAAGACTTTTAAAGAAACAAATGTGATGAAAAACAAAAGGAATCCTGAGCAATATTCTCTTTCATATTATCGTAGGTTAATAGCTACTGATGAGAACTGACCTCACCTTGACTCATAGACAAGTGTTTGAGAATATGTTTCTGAAAGACCAACCTGTGTTGAACAGTGGAGGGAAGAGCCAGGAAAGATCAATGTATCCTCGTGTATGATTTATAGCAAGCCCCAATAAAGGGTTTAGGTGGATTTTTTTCAATATGCCTTAACCTCCCCCAAGCTCCACTTTACCAATGACATTTTCTGGATGTGTTGAAGGTAGCAGGGAGTAAAGGCAACTTTTCTAGGCTTGGGGTCGACCAACCTATGTTCCAATCTTGACCTTGATGCCATACTAGGGCTGTGACTTTTAGTAGGTAACAAGCTCTCTGAGTCTCAGTTTTCCCATTTGTGAAATGAGGATAATAATATATGTATTACTTATCTTGTAGTATCTTGTATTATCAGTAGGGAAAACCTCTGCCTAGAAGACTAGATTCTGGGCTCATGATACCTAGAAAATCAAATCTTCTCTACATAGAAGGTTATAGTTCAGGAACAAGCTACAGCTACCATTGACTACCCAGTTAGTTAGTGGCAGAGACTCTACCATGGTAATCTATTGCATCCACTCACAAGGAAAGCTGGAAGGGAAATGACTTCAATGACTCAAAGAACAGACCATGGGTATCCTCTCTGCATCCTGAATTGATCTGCCCCAGCCCTTGTGAGCAGTTCCTTCTGCCCCCCACCCACTTTTCTCATATGCCATAGACAACTGGTTTTGTGATGAGGTGGACAAGAGCCTGGAAATACTACCTCAGCCAAACAGAGGGAGTAGATCTAAAGGAGGCTAAGTGATGGATCAATATCAATCTTGAGGGAGTCCTGCCCAAAAAAAGATCTGTACTTGGCCTAATAATAATTCTCTTCCTTCTCTAGGAAGGTACATTGTTCAAGAAATCTCTCTTTAAAAGACCAAGTCTTCAAATGCTCAAACTTGGGAATTCATTCTTGGGGTCACCCACAAGTTAGCCTTTAAAAGGCTGGTACTACTTAAGAACTCTCCATTTTTCAGCTAGAAGACTCAATTCTGGGATCATGCTGCCTAGACAATCAAAATCTCTCTTTACACAGAAAGTTGGAGTTCTGGAACATTATTGGGTCAAGTGGGCAAGCCCATGTCTGATTTTACTACAAATTTTTGTAGGAACAGAATCTGAGACCCTAGACATGGCCATCCTATGAACCAAAAAGTGAATCCAGTTCCAGTCTCTGACCTGGGCTCAGAAAGCTGTCAACCAACCCATCAAACTCCCACATACCCATTGCTGCTCCAAGACACACATTACCAGTTAATGAGGAGAAAGGACTGTGTAAATACCTAGGTGCCCCTCCCTCTGACTTCCAAGTGATACATGAAAATCTGTCTTCTGAGCAGGGAAAATAAGAAAGGACTAAGAGCAACCCATTTCTCATCTTCATAGTTCCATATGGGCGACGAATACTATCCTCCTAATTCCCAACCCACTAGTTATGTTTGGGCTAGCCTCAGTTACTGGAAATTCCACAGACTGGAAATCAGTCTGTAGTTGTTCACTGCTTTTTCACGTTGTATACATCCATACTATATATCAAGTTATCCTGTATTTTGCTTACATATTGTCTTCCCCATGAAGCTGTGAGCTCCTTGAGAACAGAGACTTGTTTTTACCTTAATTTGAGTCTGTATTGCTTAACACGGTGCCTGGGACAAGGTAGGTATTTAATTAATGCTTGTTGGTTGACTAACTGTATAGGGGGCAAGACATTCTCATAGGGTGGAGAGGGGGAACCCAGTCAACAAAAATGAATAAAAATAAAAGTAAAGTCCTGTCTTTAGGTTCAAAAAATCAACTTCTTGGGGATAGACTTGGATTAACAACTATTTATTTGAAAAAGACATACGAAGTTTAGTGGACTTCAATCTCTGTTAATTCTCTAAGGGACGTCTTCCAAAAAAGTAATTCAATCAACTGCCATTAGAGGGCAGTGTGGTCTAAAGGGAAAAAACATTGGCCTGAATTCCAATTCTGGCTTTGCCCTTAACTAGCTTTTTAACCTTGGACAGCTTATGTTACCTCTCCTAACCCTGTTTCTCACCTATAAAACAGGGATAAAACTATCTAGACTACCAATCTCACTAGAGTCAATGAGTGAAGCTCACATGAGATAATGGTTGTCAGAGCAGTTTGTAGAAATCAAAACCCTGGACAAAAGCAAAATGTTATTATTATTTTAAAAACCAATACTAAATCCGGGGAAGGGAAAAGTTGGGATTTAATGAAGCACCTGGTGCCAAGAGTAATAATTGACATTCATGCAAGAAGTCAAGTGTGCAAGCAATCTATTAAATACCTACTATGTTCCAGATACTGTGCTAAGTTTGGGGATCCAAGGAAAGGCAAAAGACGGTCCCTGCTCTAAAGGAATTTACAGTCTCATAGGGAAGACAATGTGTGGACAACTATTTAGAAACAAGATCTAAACAGGACCAATTAAAAATAATCTCAAAGGAATGATACTAAGATGAAGGAAGACCAGGAAAGGCTGCTTTCTTAAGCTGAAATTTGAAGGAAATCAGAGAAGCCAGGAGATAAGAGATGAAGGGGGAAAGAATTCCAAGCATGGGGAATAGCCAGTGAAAATGTAGAGTTGGGAGATGGAATGTCTTGTTTCAGTAACAGCAAGGAAGTCAGAATCAAAGACAAAGAGCACAGGAAGAGGAATGTGGTATAAGAAGATTGGAAAGATAAGAAGGGTCCAACTTATGAGCCAAACAGAGGATTTATATTTGATCCTAGCGGTCAGAGGAAGCCACTGGGGTTTATTGAACAGAGATCTGACACAGTCCAACTTGTACTTTGACAGCTGAGGGGAGAATGGACCAGAATGGGAAAAGATCTGAGAAAGTGCTTAACACTTTCAGAAAGAAACAAGAAAAATCAGTCAGAATGGGACAAGGGTGAGTAGTCAATAAACAAGATGTTCTTTTTTAAATTTTATTTTATTAACATTGTTGGTGGTCCCGGAGGGACTGTGTCCATGTGTAGCCTTCACCTCCTTGGGGACTGGTCATATTTCAGGTCTTTGATTTTCTGGCCCATGATCAGCTCTTTCCAGCTTTGGCAGCTCAATCTGCTCCCTTTGTACACGGAACAACCCAGTACAAAGGGGTGGCTCCCATCCTGACCGACCTGAGCCAATCCAAATATTCCCAGAGCTGATGCTCAATCTGTTTCGATGAGGTGTGGACAGGTTGCAAGAATATCTATCATTTCTAGATCTTTAAATTTTGCAAAGGTTTTGCATATATCTATGACCCTACAGTGTCAGAAACAGGTTTGAACCCAGGTCATCCTGACTCCAAGTCCAGCACCCTTTTCATCTGCATTATGTAAATAAGGTCTTAGGCTCAGGTTACTCCCCAGCACTCCTCAAGAAGGTGTCCTTAAGGTGGATGCGTCAATAGGTACCTTCTTGCTTTCCACTGGGAGCTACTATCAAAGTCTTTCGCCTAATCAATAGCCAGGACTATATAACATAGTCACTCCATGGGGATGTTCCCCATACCTAGTAGTCTACACAATTCCCACATAAGGTCCCAAACAATGTTTTCTTCCCTTTGACTTCACCAAGTTGATTAATTGCCCTATGAACCCCATACAAAATAAATACATATTCCTTTAAAAGTAAATAATTTGGAGTTTATAGTATATGTATGATCATTTAAATTTCTGTTTATTGGAATATTTGGTTTTCTTGATGGTTACTAAGTTTAGAATACAACCAAACTTACCCCTTCCCCCAACATACATTATTTCACTTGAGCTCCACAGCAGGCCTTTAGGTAGGGAATAATTTCCATTTTGTGAATGATAGGATCTTGGATTCCGGGCTGAAAAGGACCTCAGAGACACATTATCTGATCCAACCCACTCATTTTATATACTGTGGTAGAGTGGAGAGGGCATAGGATTTAGAAATAGGAAGTCCTGAGTTCAAATCCCACTTCAGACACTTAACTATGAGATCTTGGGCAAGTCACTTTAACCTTAAAGTACAAGAGCTTCCCAATTTGTAAAACAAAGGGGTTGGAATCTAGCCTCTAAGGTCCTTTCCACCTCTAAACTGAGGTGATGTGACTTGTGCAAAGGCACAAAGCTTTTAAAGGGAAGGGTGGCATAGGGAAGGGGAAATGACTCAAAACCAGGGTTTCTCACTTCCATCCTGGTGTGTCTTTTGTCACAGGGACAGGACAGAGATTAAAGACAGAATGTCACATGTAAGGAACAACAAGAATCTCCTTTGGCTTGACTGCAAGAAGCAGGAAGGGGAATACTATAGAATAAATCTAGAAATGGAGGTTAGGGCCAGGTTGTAAAGGACTTTAAAATTTTTTTAAATTTATTTTTACCATGCTTCAGTTTGTATTCAAACCATGTCAGTTCTTTGTCTGGAGGCAGATAATATGCTTCATCATGAGTCCTTTGGTATGGTCTTGAATCATTTCATTGCTGAGAATAGCTAAGTCATTCACAATTCTTCATTAAACAATATTGCTGTTGCTGCATATGATGGTCTCCTGGTTCTGTTCATTTCACCGTGCATCAGTTCATGTAAGTCTTATAAAGGGCTTTGAAAAGCAAACAAAGGAGTTCCTATTTTGTCCTAGAGGTAATAGAGAACACTGGCATTTATTGCTACCCAAGTTCTCTGGCTGCAGGGGGGCAGAACCCTGAACTGGAAACTGTCTTATTGAGTCAAGGAAAAGTCTTTGATCTCTGCAAGGTGGTCATAAATGGCACAGAAACCCCCACCCCTATTCCTTTCCCTCCCTCTTATGTCCTTTGTGTAACAAGACATGAAGATTTTCAGTACTAGCAGTGTCAAGGTTGCCAGCAGCAGGGGTCTCTACTTCTATCTCTCCTTCCCTTCCCCACCCCACCCCCCCTTTCTTCCTTCTCAGTGTTTCTAGTGCTAGAATCCTGAGGTTTCTTAGAGTTTCAGGGTAATGTACAAAGTCAAGTGCTAATCACTTGGGAAGGGAATTGACTCCTAAAGTTTCCTTGGCCAGGGTCCATGAATTTGTCCTTTTAATATAAATTTCAGTATAATTGGTTTACTTTGTACTTCTATATATTTTATTTTCTGTGTTTAAAAACATTATTCTAAGAAGGGTTTCATTAGACTGTGAAAGGGGACCATGACATTAAAAAAAAAAGTTAAGAACCCCTCCAACTAGAGACTCTGAGCTGTTTTCCTGCTAAAGATAGAAGTCAGTTCCTGGGCCATCTTAAAGTCTAGAGTGACTGGAAATGAAGGGGGCTCACCAGAGAGGGAAGGGAGGTTTTTATGACTGTACTTCATATGTTCTTTGTTTTCTGTAACAACACACTTCCAGAACCACTGCTGGGCCAAAAGGGCCGGGACTCTCTCCCCCTCCCACTTAGGGGCCCCTTTCGACTCTGGACTCATACTCAGACCAGGTGAAGGCCTTGGACAGCTTGGCCTCTAAATAGATGGGTCATGCTCTTCCATATAATTCTCTGGCCCATTTTACCACCCTAGGGAAAAATCATTTAAAGATGAGGTTTGGCTTGTGTCTAAGGTCTCCCCAAAAGGGAAGAATAGAAAGGCACTCTATGTACAATGAAAATCAAATCTAGGACAGTTACCTGTTTTCTTTATACAAAGAAGAAAGTTAAACACAAAAGACTCACAAAGACTTAAGCAAGAGTAAAAACACATAACTGTTGTCATGCTCTTCCTGGAGCATAGTACTGAAGGTAATCTCGGAACAGGAAGCATTGTGCGACCTGCTCAACTGACACATTAACTTCCCTGTGGCCCTTCGCTGTCCAAATCAATCCCTCCAGGTCCATGCCTTCCTGCAAGTCAGGCCAGGTTGGACTCATTCTGCTGTATGTCATCTTGTCCAAGACACACTGAAATAATTCTGGAGGGCATCTTGCAGAAGTTCAGCCAACATCAACAGAAGACTCAGGAGCTCCCAACTTTTCACACACACACACACACACACACACACACACACACACACACACACACACACACATTGCCTACAATGCTGGAAATGTCCATTCCAGGATTGCTGTTGAATCACCAATACTCAGGAAAGAGACATTAATCAGACCAGATAGCTAGGACTTTGAGATCAAGCCTAAACCAGCAAGACTTTGGCCATCATGCTTCTGGCTGCTATACTGCCATCATGGGGAAAGGGCAGCTCCTCCCCATGACTCATGAGAACCTCAGGGAGACAGATACTCAGAGTTCTGAGAGCAAGAGGATGGGCTCATTCTTCAGTGGATAGTGAGTAGGTCCACTCCTTCTGACTTACTGGCCAGTTCTCTTGGACTGAAGACACCTCCTGCTTCCAAAGACCAACAGCCTATTTAGGAAATTGCTTCACCATGCCAAAATACCCAAGTCTTTCAACACTGAGTAGCCTGGGCAACTTAGCACATGTTCCATGAAGTGGTCCCCAAAGGTCTAACTCCTGTTATATATGTAATAAGCTTGTTCTATGTCCCAAGACTTGTTTGCTTGGTGTGTATACAGGTTAAATGAGGACAACATGAAAGCAGGAAATTCAGCCAGATACTGATGATCCCTGGGGAAATTTTAGGTGGAAACCCAAACTAAAGCCTATTATTATTGAGAAGCCTCTAAGGCTGAACCCTGGAGAGCCCAGAGATCCAGTTTGGGGACATAGGTTACACCTATCAAATAGAAATAAACTACCCACGTGGACTCCCAGCATTCCATCTCCAAGTGCCTGGGAATGGAGTGGGAGGCATTAAGAAGGAAGGGATATGAATAGGGCATTCTAGGATAAGGTTCACTCAAAGATTCAGAGTCTCCCATGTTCTTAAGATGGAAGCAATCCAAGATATACAAGGATTAGGCTCCCCAGAAATCCAGGGCTTTCATTTGGGTCTCATAAAGGGATGCCAGGTCATCAGCTCATAAATTGCCACTGAAAGTGCTGCTCCCAAGGCAGAACCAAGGACTTTGAGGGTACCCACCCCATATCCCAAGAGTAGGCTAATTCTACTTCCAGAGAGTTCAATAAAGAAACTCCCATGTTCTGGGATAAGGGTGAAAGGAACCTCAGAGCAGTCCTGAGAAGCTGATCTGCTCCTCCAAGTAGGGAATAATACACAGGCCTAATTTTCCCAGCCCCCACTCTACCAACTGCTGCAGATGGGCCTAGCCACTGGAAGATTAGAGAAAGCTTCACAGCCACTAGGAATTAAAACCTATTGATTTTCCCCATTAGCTCAAGAACTTCCATCAGAGAGATGCATTAGAAAAAAAGAAAGACCCAGAATCATCAATAATTAAAATCTAAACATGACAACCCAGGGGAGGGCAAGGATGCAGGGGCAGAAGAGTCAAAGCTCTGAGAGGCCTGGGATACCCCCCTTCTTCCCACTCCAGGGAACACTGGAAGTGACCCCCTTTGGTTCCTCCCTTCTGTGAGGGATCTGAATGCATAGGGATCCAGATAGCCATCCTATATCATAGAAAGTAGAGATCATCTGGTCATTTTACAGAAGAAAAAACTGAGGCCCGGAATGGGAAAGTGTTTTTTTCTAAGATCAGACAAGAAATAAAGTGACAGAGCCAAACTAGAACCCATGGCAGAGGTGGGAAAAACACAACACTTAAGAGTAAATCCTCTAGAACCTGAACTCAGTTCCTGAATCCAGCCTTCTCAGTTCAACCAAAATGTCTTATTCACCTGCATGAAAGGTACAGTGCCAGACATCAGACTCGAGGAACACAGAAATAAAAGAGTGAGGGTCTCTGGCCCTTAAATAAGTGTTCATTGAATTGAATTGAATGCATTCCAGGTATAAGGGAAGACTTGTGTAACGCACTGGTGTGAATGCTCAGTGACCTGAGCAACTCAGTGTTCCCCCCTCCCCATAAACCCTATAAGTCTCATTTTTGTCATCTGTAAAATGGGAATCAAATTCATATTATCTATGATGCAGAAGTGCCTTGGACTATAAGCTGCAAACTGTGAGATATAGTTACTTTTATTGCTGTAATAAATATTAATAATTCCCAGTCCACTGCCTCTCCTTTTATTTTTTTTTTTAACCTTCCTCTCCCTCCGTATCCATTAGATCCAGGGTGTCCCACTTCTGAAAGTTAAGGGGGTTAAATCAGCTGATCCCCTCTGCCTGCTCTGATATTCTAGATTCTATAACTACCCTGGTCAGACATTACACATCAGGAGTGTCAGACCACACTCCTCTGTCAAGGGGACCCCCAGAATTGAGGCAAGGCTTCTTGAAGCCTGAAAGTGGCTAATCCCCACCCAGCCCCTCTCTCCTTTCCTTTTTCTCTTCCTCCCCATCTGCCCAAATCACGTTTTGTCTCTTGGCCAAAGAGAGAGAGAATGAACACATGAGCTGAGGGCAGGGACTTCAAACTTAAACATACCCCAATATCTCCCAGACATAGAAAGCCCAAGGAACAGGGGACCATTAATCAGGAACTGATCCCTATTTCTCTTGCCTTTGTCCCCACCAACTGAAGCTACTTCTTGGTGGCTTCCCAGAATGAGACTGAAACCCTCTGTCCCAGCCTTTTCTCCATACACAGGGTCACCCTCTATCTGGGCCTGCCCCAGGAAGACTCCTCCAACCAACCCCATGGGGATGGTGATGGTTTGGCCAACACACAGACTCCTCTTCAGTTTCTAAAAAGGGCTCCCACCCCTCTCAAGATTACAAGTGTCCAAGGTTTGAGGATAGAAAGTACAGACAGAAATAGCCCAGTAACCACAGCAGGAGAGGCCTACTGGAGCCAGGTACCTTCAATTTGACAACTGATGCTTCTTCCACACACTGGAAGTGGACTTTAAGTGGGGGATGAGGCTGCCTTCCAGACCTTAGGCCCTGTTCTTTGGGGATGGGGTTTGCAAATGCTCCTACCCTCCAAAGACTCATAACCATCTGGTCTTCATGGAGGAGAAGAGCTGACAGGACAGGAGCATCCTAGAGGTCCATCTCACCCCAAATACACACCAAAATACCCCCAAAACAGCATATCCACCGTTCATCCTGCTCTCTGCTCAGCCTCTCCCACCATGCCCTCTCCCTGATTGAAACAGCCTCTTTCCTCAGGGCCTTAGAGGAGTGAAAGCCATGCCTCAGAGCTAACCCTTGCCCCAGATTTGAATAGGACTACAGTGGACCTACTAGACTAGGCCATTCTCCACCCCCCTCTTCCAACTATTACTCTCCCTTTTTCTCCTCCCTCCTTCCTCCTCCCCCAGTCAGGCTGGGCCTGGTTTTTGAGGAAGAAGTATCACCTGAGACGCAGGAGGCCTGTCCTTGTTTTCTCCCTACCCCTCCCCAGAATGAGATGGCCATGAATGGGGGAAGGGGACCTCTTCCAGACTCCTCCTTTGAACTCTACACATCTCTGGGCTCCAGGCTGGTCTTGGAAGGTCCAGCTGGCCCACCCTCCACGGAGTGTCTGACCACACTTTTATTCACTCTTTCCAGAGGCATTCTCTTTCTGGTAGGCTTGCTGGGACCACCTGCTCATCCTCCCTTCCCTGATTCCTGTGGTAGAGGAGGAAGTAACTTTCCTGGAATCTGCAAATACTTAGTTCTGGGCCCATGACACAAAGTTACAGTATAGTCAGCTCTAGTGGACAGTGCCAAGGCATGTGTCACCCAGTAGAGGTCTTCTGGGCACGGATCCTACAACCCCAAGCCACACCTGACCCTCCAAGCTAGAACACAGATGGGCTATCTTACTAAGCCCTGGAAAGGCTCTACCTTTCTACCCCAAAGGGAGGCCACACCCATTCTCCCTTCCCCAGTCTCACACTGAGATGATACAGTCCAGAAAACAAACTCTACCACCCAAATACCCCTCCCAAGCCATCTTTGGAGCTAGCTCATAGACACTTAGCAGCAGAAACAATAGCTTTACCAGTGTCATTTCCATAAGAACAATCAATGTTGCAGCCCTTCCCAGAAGAGGATCCCTCTCCTGACCTTCCTTCAGGCTCTGTGTCTTGTCACCAGTTATAAGAATAAGGCTGGAGACAGGCTGCAAGGCACCCTCAACACTCATCTAGTGCCTATGACCAACAGAATATATTTGTGATGGTTAGAATTCAAGGGTTAGAGGTCAGCATGGGGCTGACATAGTTTAGACTGTATGTTTGGCCAGGGTTAGGGCCCAGTCTGTAACCATTATTAGGGAGTCAATATGTGGTTGGGTTTGGGGAGTCTTTGACCAGGGTCAGTCTAAAATAGGGGTTGAAGGTCAATGTGTTACAGGAATGAGAGATCAGTCTGGGACTAGGGCTGGATGGAGTTGGATGTGAAATGTTAAGTCTATGACAAAGATTAGGCAGACTTAGCTGGATTTGCTGTTCTATCCTGTCTGACTCTACAGGACCCCATGGGGTTTTCTTGGCAAAGACACAGGAGTGGTCTGCCATTTCCCAATACAGTTCATTTTACAGATGAGGAAACTGAGGCAAATAGTAGCCCTATGACTTGCCCAGTGTCACACAGCTAGGAAGTATCCAAGGCCAAATTTGAACTCAGGTCTCCTTGACTCCAGGCCCAGCATTTTATCCGCTATGCCACTTAAATGCCCTTAGCCAAAGATAGTCACAAACCAAAGGCAGGTTAACTGACCCACAAGGAAATGAAACCTATGACCTTAACTTTGAAAGCATTGCTTTCACTAACCCCTAAGCTATCATAGTAAGGATATATAAACTGTTCAGTGGCATGGGGGTGGGGTGGACGGACTGATGCAGTCCTGAGAACCCAGGACAATCTGTTTAGAGAGGAGGGTGGGTCATGTACTGGAGAATTTTTCTGAATGTTCTTCTCAGTGTGCAGAAGGGACAGGCTGGTTGACTCCTCCTGTGCCCCAAGCCAGTTCTACAGGCTTCCCCCTTTTGTCCTGGTTCTCAATGCAGATGGGCAGAAACACAGCCCAGTGTCTCCAGAGCTCTGGTGAAGAAGGAGTTAACCTCCTTGCCTCTCAGCGTGAATCTTGAGCTATTAATACACACACAGTCAGTCGCTGATCTGTCAGAGTCAGAGAGAGTGAGAGTGAGGAGCCGCTGGTCTGGTCTCATCAGAACCCAGCCAGACTGACAAGGGGGAAGCAGGGCTCAGGGGGGCCAGAACTTTCCTCCACGAGGGAGCACCACAGATTACCTCAGAGTAGCCAAGGACTCCTCTGCCACACTAGGGGTGGGGTAGCCAGTGTAGTGGGTTGATCAGCCAGCTCCCAGACATCAGTCATTCCTCTGGCTCCCCTGAGCTGCAGCCAGCAAGAAAGAGCAAACTTTCCCAGGTGCCACTCCTGCTAGTTGGCCCCCGTGGGAATCCCCAAGCTTGCCCTCCTATCTCTGCCCCTCTGGGAAGACCAGGGACCAGACTTGATTTTCAGCTGCTGAGGTCAGGGAGACACAAGGTGGAGTGTGTGACACTGCTTGGGGCAAAAATAGAACCTCAGAAGATTCCAGTCTGAGCTTGGTTCCATGCCCAGGGGACCACCTGGGTTAGCCCTGTGCTAGGAGGACATCTGGACTCCATCATCTCCTTCTTCTTAACCTGGGCTCCCCAAGAAGGCAGAGCCCCAGCCCAGGGATATCCTAGATCTGAGTCTGTCAACTGCGCCCCCAAGGGAGGGCATTGTGAGTGGCCAGGGGGAGCCCCAGGCTCTTCCACACACCAGGGAGACGGGCAACCTGGGGGAGAAGGTACAGGATGGGGGCTGGAGGCCCTGTGGTCAGGAGGAAGACGGACTGCTGACTCTGGCCAGCACCGGCTCTGGGGGCCCTTCCGAGACTGTGGACAATGATGAGGAAGCCTCTACTTCTGCTACCTGCTCCACCTGCCCCATCCTCGACCTGCCCCCTCCCTGGCCAACAGGCTGCGGGGCTGAGGACGTCCAAGCCTTCTGCTTCATCTGCCTTCACAAGGAAGAGGAGCCTCTGGAAACCCTTCCTCTTCAGAGGTCAGTACCACTAAGGGCAGCCCAGGTGGACTGGGGCTGAGCTCAGTTTGAGGTCACAGGGTCACTAGGGCAGAGAGAGGGTGGGAGTCATAAGGAACAAGAATAGCACGGCTCTCACAGGGGAAGGATCAGGGTTGGGTGTCATATGAGCCAAGATTGGCAGAAGGTAACAGATAGAGATGGGAATCGCAGGGCCAGGAGTGGGATGTGTGGTTTTGCCATATGGGTCTATACTAGGTGACTCCAGGAGTATTCATGTTGTTACTGTAAATGGCTACTGTGTCCTCTCACTCCTTTCTCAGCTGGGTGCCCCTTGCCCTTGTGCCCCAGCCAGGCTTCAGGGTCCCTTTGGGCATGTCTCCCTGGCTAAGGAGCGGAATGCAGTTCTGCACAGTTCTGGTGGCTTCACCCTCCCTGCACATACCCTGGATTCCTGGAATCCCTGGTACTTTATGGGGGGGGGGGGGGGGAAGTTGGAAGGAAAGGATGGCGGGGGATGCCTGAGGTGTGTTTCTGCCTAGTGGGAGGGGGTAGGAAGGTGAATCATCTGCTTACAACCCCACATAATGGCAGCTGGGGCAGTCCCACTCCTCTAGCCACATGCTACCTCTACCCCACCTCCAAGAACAGATGGGGGGAGCCCTCCTCCTCTCTGGCATTGAATAGAATCCTAGAATGTCCAGACTAGCAGAAACCCTTAGAGATCACCTAGACTAATCCCCATATTTTTACATAAGGGGAAACTGAGGCTTATAGTGAGAGTACAAGACAAATTAGTAGCAAAGTCAGCACTAGAATTAGGTCTCCTGGCTCTTGGTCCAAGGCTCTTCCTCCTATGCCATACTGCTTCAGGCTTTCTCCTGTCTACCTTGGGTGGAGTTGTCTGGGTCATTCCTAGGCCCTCAGAGCTCTCCCTCTCCGGGTGCTGATTCAGACTCCAAGCCATAGTGTGTGGGTGGTGCTTGGAACAGAGGTGACCCCTGTCTCCAGATGCCAAAACTCAGTCCATTTCTTGGAGGTCTGTGGTCAGCGTGGGTTACTGGTGGTTAATGCACTTGCTTTTGGGTTGGGAAAATTGTAAAGGAGGTCTCATATTTCCCTGAAAGCTCAGAGGCCTGAGATCAGCTGAGTATAGCTACTGCCTCAGACCTCTTTGACCCTCCTGTTGCCCCTCCCCACAAGTGTGCACACAATGACTCCCATGTCCATGAATACCCAGACCTGCACGTGAGCTATACATACACCCACACAAACACATGGGACCAGTTTTCAGTGCCTGAGTTCTCCCTGGCTCTCTTCCCTGTAGGCAACAGGCAGAGGAGGGGAGAAGTCAGAAGAGAAGGTGGAGAAAAACAATCATTTTAAGGACCCTTGATGGTAGTCTGGATTCATTAGTGGGCTCAGTGCATCAGCATCCATTCTGGGATAAGAAGGTTCAGGGAATATAAAGATCTTGGGGAATTCTGGGACTGGGGACACTCCATACACACACACACCATGGTGTAGCATGGAAAAACCTATCAAATATAGGAAACCTCCCTCCAGCCGCACTGTGAAGCAGTTGAACATGGTGGTTAGTTCTGGACATGGATCAAGAAAGGCCTGGGTTCCATGGGCTCCCTCAGGGAGGAGTTTAAGATGTGTCTCTTACCCCTAATCTTCTGAGGTATAAAGGCTGTGCTCTTGCCCATTCTCTGTGTGTGCTAGGAAGTGTATTGGATACGTGTGTGTGCCAATAAGTATAAAATATAATATGAATGATGTTCTATGGGTAGAAGATATATAAGGTGGGATCTGTGTAAAAGGAGTGTCTGTAAGGTTGTATTACATACATATATAGGAAGTAGTGAGTGTCCTTCTGTATGTGCCTGTATAATTGCAGTATGGTATCTAGAGTGTGTTTTGTTTAGGGCTTAGGCATGGGTTAATATACATTACCACACAGGGATATGGATATTATTAGGGTATATGGGGCACTAAGCAGGATAAATTAGAGTGGGGACACAGTGGAACCAGGGAAACCTCTTTGGAGATTATTACAATGGTCTAACCATGAGGGGATAGAAGCATGAGGCAGGCCAATGGCAATAAGAATAGAGATGAGATCACACTGTGAAGGAATTATCCAGATGACAACTAGAGAAGTCAAAGTTAGCTCTAAATATTCTAGGGCAGTTAGCTGGGGGCCCTAGTAGATAGAGTGCTGGGCCTGAAGTCAGGAAGACTCATCTTCGTGAGTTCAAATCCAGCCTTATAATTTACTAGCAGTGTGACCCTGGGCAAGTCACTTAGTCCTGTTTGCCTCGATTTCCTCATCTGTAAAATGAGCTGGAGAAGGAAACAGCAAATCACTCCAGTGTCTTTGCCAAATGGGGTCACAAAGAGTCATGTAGGACTGAAAAAATGATGGAACAAGAAAGTTTTCTGACCTTAAATGAAAGAGAGGATGGGGGTGCTCTTAGCAGAAATGGGGAAGATGGGTGTTTTAGAAGGAAAATGAAGATTTGGCTTGAAGACAGGTTGAGTCTGGCATTTGGTGGAACCTTCACAGGCAAAAGTGTCTAACAGGGAGATGAAGATTTGGATCTAGAATTAAGAACAACAGGAGGGGAGATACTTGAAGGCAACCTTAACAAGCTAAGAGTAGAGGCTATGGGAAGAGACAGGGTTACCAAGGAGAAAAGAAAAGAAAACACCAAGGGCAGTTTTGGCAACATCCTCCCTGGAGGAGCAAGCATGAGGAGAGAAGACCCTAGGAAGGTGAGCAAGGAGAAGCAGTTCATCCTAGCTTAAAAGCAAAGGAGGCCAGGGCAAGAGAGAAAGAGGTAGATTCTAGGAAACCACAGAGTACATCATTGAAGTGGCTGACCTTTGGTTCCAGAAAGGATAGGAAATTAAGTGATGATAAAAGGTTGATGGAAGAAAAAATAGAGAGAGGTCCGGCTTCTTGGGGGTTAAGATGATGGTAAAAAATAGGTCCAGTAGAAGTGTGGGAACTGGAGAGACAGAAGGACAGAATATTGTGATTATCTGTTTCTCAGCTCCATTCTCTTCCTCCTTAAAACCCAAGGGGTCTTCTGACTTTTCCCTCAACTGTCTTCACCCTCTCTGTGCCCCCAACCAACTGGTCTCCCTCCCCTGCCTTCTCCCACACTAGTATCGTTACAACAAGGTTAAGGAGAGGTAATATGGTAAAGCGGGAAAGATTAATGGACTTCAAAGGAACTCAGTATTTGACCTCTGGCAATATTTGACCTTCCCTCAGTCACAGTAAAATAGGAGGTCTAGACTAGGCCCTTTAACGTCTTTTCTTGCCATGACCCAATTACTCCAAAGGTCCCTCAGGACCTTTGACCATCTTTACAGTCATCAGGTCTAGTTGAAGAAGTCTCCTGCAGTGAGTAATCTACAGGCCTCCCCATTAGGAGAGTCCATTCCCCTCACTTCCAAGTCCCATCAGTCACAACCTTCTTTGGTCCAAAGGTCTCAGGATCCTCCCTGGACAGGCACCCTTCATAGATGCCTGCTCCTTTCCACCTCTTCTCCTCATTCCCTTAGAGAATGATTCCCTTTCCTAGCCCAAGGAGCTGCATCCTTTCTGATTGGGGAACACAGGCTCTTTAAAGACTGGGAGGTGAGGACAAGGCAGGCAGACATAGAGTGAATGGGCAGGTGCCAGGTGCCATGGCTAAAAATATAATGGCTAGCCTTCCTAGGAGCACCTGTCAGCCTAAGGCGAGGGCAGGTGGCCAAGCCTATCTGCCCAAGGCTGCTGGAATGTTCTCCTTAGCTGCACCAGCCTAGACCAGCCTGTACCATTCTTTCCTGCATTGTTCAGACTGACCCACCCATCTATCCTGCCAATCTGGCCTGCTGTGGCAGTTATGGATCCATGATGAACTTGTAAGTGTATGCTAGACCTATCCTAAATCAAGCGTTAGGGGTGTAGAGGTAGGAGGAACCTTGGAGGTCATCTAAGCCAGCCCCCCCCCTTTTTTTTTTTTTTTACAAAAGAGGAAACTGAGACCCAGAGAGGCTAAATGACTTGTCCAAGGTCACATAGCTAGTTAGTGACAGAACTGAACTCAGTCCTTGCATTATACCGTGTTGCCTCTTTCAGTCCAAATCCAGGGTCTAGGCTAGAATAGGGAGAGGGTCATGGATATACCTTTGATATACAGGTATAAAGAAATGCCAGCTTTCACAAAGCAGTATGGAAAAAGCACTCTACTTAAAGTGAGGAAACCTGGCTTCTAGTCACAGATTTGCCATTAACTGTCTGGGCAACCTTGGACAAAGCATTTAATTCCCGAGAGCCCCAGTATCCCCATCTATAAAATGGAGCCAATAGTACTTGTATTACTGGCCCCATGGGGACATTACCTTTCTAGCCTTATTTCTCTATGATGGCCCTCCAAGCATTCTACCCTCCAGCCAAAATGAGACCCCCCTCTGTCCAGCATGCCTTTCCCTGATCTTCCTAGCCTCTTTGTCCCACCTCAAATTCATACTCTTCCGTTTGCCAGCAATTTCCTCCCTCCAAGGCTTTCTTTAAAGGCCCATTTAAATGCTACCTGCTACAGGAAGTCTTTCCTGATCTCTCAGCTGGTAATGACTTCCCTCCACCCAGCCACTCACTCCAGTCCCATCAGATTCCGTGTACCCTTCGTCCATACCTCTCTGATGCAATTGTCCTGAAAGATTATGTAATCTAGTGTTCAGTGTTGCATCTTTTCCCTCTCCTTGGCTTTAAGCTCCATGAAGTCAAGGGCTTATCTCAACTTTTTCTTTCCTTCCTTGGCACAGTGTTCTGTATGTGGGAGTCCCAGCCTTTTGCACACAGTACGCATTTAATAAATGTTTGTTGTGAGGATCAAATGAGAGATGAATATTAGGTGTTTTGTAATTGTAAAGTGACATGGAAATGGAAATGATTGCTATTACTGGTGGGCATCACTGTATATTGTTGAAACCTGTGAAGATTTTCGGGGTAAGAAGGTAAGAGGAGCCACCTTGCTTCCTATATAGGGAATCAGTCTTAAAATGAAGACTTGGGTCCGTGTCCTGACTCTGACACCTACTGTCTGGGTGACCGTGGGCAAGTCACTTACCTTCAATGTCCATAACAATTCTCCAAGACTGTAAGTTGTGGAAAAGGTGCTGGTCTACATCGGTGGAGGGAGTTCATCTCAGATCTAGTAAATATAAAATGGAATAAAATAATAGAGGTCATTTATTCCAGTCTCTGAAGAAACTGAAGCCGAGAGAACTTACATGAGCTGCCCAAATTTACCCAACCAGTATGTCATTGATGGAATTTGAACTCAATTCCTCTTAGTTAAATTTAAATTAAATTAATTAAATTTAAATCTTACTTTTCCCATTAAGTCTGACCTGACCCTCAGAGCCCACAGTGAACTCTCCTTTCTCTAACCTCCTCAGGCAGCATGGTAGAGGGGAAAGAACGCTGACTATGGAGTCAAAAGACCCTAATTTGAATCCCAGGCTCTGCTACTTGGAGATCAGATGGGAGTATTATTGTGGAAGTGGAAGGAACCTCAGAGGCAGTGGAATCTAACCCCCTCATTTTGAAGATAAGGAAACTGAGACCCAGAGAGGTTAAGTTTGTTGCCCAAAGCTACAAAGGTTGTATCAATGGCAGAATTTGAAACCAGGTCCTCTGTCTCCCAGAGAGATGTCTCCTGACTTGATCTTGAGCAAGTCATTTTGCCTTTTTTGGACTCAGTTTCCTCACCTATAAAAGGAAAAAATAGTGTATTAGACAACGTTTAAGGTTCCCTCCAAGTCTAAACCTGATAATCCACATAGGTCACCATTTAATTATACATAATTGAATTAATTAATTAATCAATTAATTTAATACATAACTATATATTAACTAATATACAATACAATATAATGTAATATGATATGATAATTAATTTACAATATAATTACATATAATTAATTAGTCTCCAGTTTCATGAACCTTATGTAACATACAGGAACTAATTTTTCCCGATTGAGTAATTCATCGCTCTCCAGCTAGGTGATGAACTCCCTGAGATCAGGAACCAAATCTCAGCCTTTTCTTCTCTCTCCCACAGTCCGTGGCACATTCAGGGGAACACAATAGATTCTGTCCTTTAGGGGTCTGAGCTCTGGCAGTGGAGCTGGGTTCAAGTTTAGACTCAGTCAAAGGACCGTGTCACTTTGGACAAATCATTTAGATGACCCCAAGAATCATAGACTGGGAATTGGAAGGGCCATTGAAAGGCCCCTTATCTTTTGGGAAACTGAGGCACTGAGAAGTTAAGTGACTTACTCAGGATCACAAGTGTCTCTACCTTTTGCAACACCTCCCAAGGAGGGAAACAAATCTTAGTCCTTTCCCTCTCATCCCACTTAGGGGAAGGGGTCTTTCTGGGGAACTCAGATGACCATCAGTTTCCTTGAGGGAAGGGAAGGAGTCTTTTTTCCTTTATTTCTTCCAGGATTGGAAAAGAACTGGAGTTAACTGCTGTTTGTAGTCAAAGAGCTCACAGGAGTCCCATTTGAGCCTTGCCTATGGTAGATGAGAGAAGGAGATAGAAGGTTAGTCCTAAAATTAGACTTGTCACCAGCTGAGCTGTAGCATGAGAATTCCTTCCTGTGGCCCCATAAGACTAGAGACCAGGAAAAAGAGGAAAGAGGTGGAAACCTCAGAACGACTCCCATGGCAGAGATAAACCTAGGGAGGAACAGAACAGACCAATGTCCCTGGTGCATTCAGAGAAAGTGAGTTCAGATTTCTTGGTGTTTCGCTCTCCTTCCTTCACAGCTACCCTCACTTTCACCTCCCAGTGACTTTGCCTTCTTATGGAAGATTTTGGATTGGATATCATGCCTGTCTAGATGTCAGGCTCCAAGGCTGCTTCCACGGATCTCCAAGGAGGGAACCCAATAACTATCTACTTTCTACATTCTCCATAACACCGTTACTGCCCGATACTGCTCCCTGTGAAAATTGGGAGAAGTTCTATAAGACAGGACTTCAAGGTCTCAGCTCCCACTTGTTCCTGCTTCCTCCTAATAGATAATATTCATATGTGGTTTTCTAAGTTAATATGAACCCAGCAAGATCCTTATATATAATTTAGTAGCCCCCTTTTCTACTTGAGTTTGACATGAATTCTTTTACTTAACCAGATTTTTATTACACTCCGGTTTTCCCTTTCACAGTCTTGTTTCCCTATGCCTGTTCCCTCCCTTCTGAGTCTGCTAATTGCCCATACAGGGGTGTGCTGAAGCCAGCTGAAAGCAGTTAGTTGGAAAATCAATTATTAAATTTTTAATGTGAATATTTACACCTTGAAAATGGGCAAATGCTACAAATTAGGGCTTGATTAGGGCTTGATTCTTATTAAGGAAGTGAGAGAGAAAATCTTATTAATACAGATTAAACTTTAAAATGTGCTGTGCGGTACATGCTGTTGCTATTACTTTTTTAATAGAGCTGGTTGTTAAACTTTTATTAGCATATCCCTGACTTCTAATCACTGGTAATAACCCAAATACCAAGTATGTAAAACGACAAGGTTGGAACAGAAGACCTCTAAAATGCCTTCCAACTCTAATATTCTGTGAATCGGTGAGCTACAAGCTACACACAAGCAGTCAAAGGCCTATTTGTTTCAGCTTCTGAAATTGTTTTTTCCTGGAATCCTTTGGTCAACCTGGGTAATCTGTCTAGGCCTGTGAGGTCAGTCCCCCATCAGCCTCTGCTCCACATCCCATCCCCACCCAACTACCCACACCTAGGAAACCTAATCTCCTCCTTGATCTCATATTTCTCTTAACAAAGTTCTATTTCCCCTCTTTCTAACTCTCTGCTTGGTTGCCTCCTACTTCACGCCAGAGACAGATGCTTCCCTACAGCCCCCACTGGGCAGGTTCCCAGTGTTTTCAAAATCAGGAGCTGGCCACTCTCCTGGGGAAGGTAGAGAGGCCTCCCCTGGTTACCCACAATGGCTACCTGCCATGGTCAGGAACATAAGCAAAGCCACGTCATCCCATGTTCAAGTACAGACAACTGGGTCATCTCCCATCAGGAATGTTAGGCCATGTGACAAACAGAAGGCTCCCTATCACTTCAGCTGCCTCCACCCATGGGATTCTACCTGTCCGTTTCAGCTGTGTAACATCTCTTCAATCTGTCCCCTCCTCTCTACACCTACTACCACTGCCACTATAGCACACTCATCACCACCCACCTGGAGTACTGCAATAGCCTCCTAGCCTGTATTTCTGCCTTCACTCTTGCCCCATTCTGATCCAATTCCTTTTCCCTATTGAGAAAATTGTTTAAAGAGAGCAAATAAAACATGTGTTCCTTTTCTACATTTGGAACATATTGGGCCCCTTGGTGATGAAATAGGGTTTGTGTTGGTGATACAAGACTGTGGGGCAGAGGTAAGTTGATTTTGGAGTCATGGGACCCCGGGTCACAGGCTGTCCTGTACTTACTGGCTGCACTTCCATGATTTGGTTCTGGGCATGGAGTGATGGGCCCCCATATCACTGGTGACAGCAGAAGGCATACACTCCCCATAAATGTTATAGGTCCCACACCTCAAATCAGAGCCCAGCCAGATGTCAAAGTTGTTTTTCTTCCCCAAGAGGACACTTCTTTGTTTTTAGAGACGCACTCCTATCTGTAGTGAATGCCTTAGAGATAAAGTGAAAGGAATTGTTTCACCTTCATCCATGTCTCCTTCCATGCCTGACACTCCAGGAACTCACCCTACAGACATGCCATCTTTGCTTCCTTCTCTGAGTGGTCTCAAGCAAATGTCTCTCTCCAGTGTCTAATTTGTCCATAGATTTCAACTCTCCCCTCTGATCCCAGATGCCTGAGAGAGAGATAGAGAGTCTGGCACCATGAAAAGTAACTCCCTTTCATGGCATGTTGCCTGGTAGTTGGCCTTGGCTGTCTCTCATTTAGGACACTGCATTAGCGTATTTAGTCCACATTGGCTAGCGTGCTACCTTCAAGGAAGGCAGAGTGCCACTTTACTAATTAATTATCCAAGCAGGGAGTGCAATATGTGAGTTGTCCAGTAGATAATTTTTGACTCAAACCAAAGGGTCCTGGTAAGAGCTGCCTTGGAGCCTGAGTAGAATAGCCATTCTAAAAACTAGCCATCAGAGGGTTCTCCACCTCAAAAGATCAGACAACTGTCACCACCATCCTGAAATCATCATGATCTTATGTTGTTCATAGGTATTAAAAATGTATAAATATGGCCCTAACCCCCATCCTACATCTGGACTTCCTTTCTCAGTCAACAACCTACAAACTCATAGGACACAGTAATTCAATGCATTTTGATCACATGGCTTATCAGACATAACAAAAATGCAAAAAAAATTATTAAGTGCTTCCTATTTGGGGATCCTCCACCCAAATACTCCCTGCAACTCTTCTTCCTGAGCTCTCCTCTCTTAGGTTCCTAGAAAAGTCCCCAAAGCACTCAATTTATAAAGATTGGATGAATCATCGGAATGAAGAACAAGGGGTTTTTATCCAGAATTCAGAGTTTAAACAGGAAAGAAAAGGCTGTATGGGAGAGAGATGTCTGGTCTCCTACCCCTTGTTCACACTCCTTCAGATTTCATGATAATTGACAATCTTTGGCACCCTGGGCCACTTTTTGTATCTTCTCCCCAATCTGCCACTTACATAGCAGAGACTTGAGCTTCTACCATTACCATTCCCCCTAATCTAGTCTCAGTTCTCTGACCACTAGTCCAAGGCGTAACAGATAAAAAGATAACATGATCCCACCGACACAAATATCCAGTCCCCAAAGCTCACTGCAGAGGCTCTCTGGTACCTTATACACTAAATGGCTGACCAGAAGTCTCTTTCAAAGGCAAACAAAGGAAATAAGAAATTTTTAAAATCTTTGCAACCATACTGGTTGCATCTCTTATTAAGTGTCTCAGCCATTTGTTTCCCCTGGAATTTTTGCCCTTTTATATTCCTACAGAAATGAAACAGTGTTGTAGGGGAAGAAATGACATGAATTTACCTTTCCAATCTTATCTCCTATTATTATGCAGTACTTTTATATTTCAAGCATATATTCTCCATATGCTCACAGCACCCTCTGTGAGCTACTCCCTCACCCATACTTCCACTCCCACTTATGTGTTGGGTCTCCAAAGCATGAGTTCTTCTCCTCTAGGTTCTAGCACCTATGGGGTAATACTACTAAAACTATAACTCTCAAGCCCCCACCAGTGTGCTTCCCCTTAACAGTCAAGGAGTAGATATAATTAACCCTTAGAAAAGGTATTTCCTAAGATGGCACAATAAGGACAGTAGCTATAAAATAGTCCTCCTATAAACCTGAAGCAAATTCCCCCAGTAATACAAACAGCATCTGAGGGAAGAGTGGTCACAAACAGTGTACAAATGTAATGTGGCACACATTTAGGGAACACAGGTGACCAAGAAAACTTATAACTCCAGAACTATTGATTCTTAATTATCGCTGTCTTCTAATGGAGTCCTTACAAAGCTACCTGTTGGGTGCAATGTCTTTAATAAGTGGGCATCTCAGCTGGGTTTTCAGAATCTGCTTCTTTTAACAGGTCAACAAGGGTCAACAAGGCTAATTAATCTCTCTCTCTCTCTCTCTCTCTCTCTCTCTCTCTCTCAACTATCAGGACTAGCTCACTCCTAGGTCCATAGCCACTTTTCTTTTTGGTTGTCACAGGTCCTATCCCTTGATGCTGCTTCCAGGATTAAGTGACTGCCTCTACAAGAGGCAGCCTCCACTAAACAAACTGTGCCTCTAACTCTCTTGAACTGGCTCTCCAACTGCTGGATAAGATGTTACCCTTTGGACGAGAAGTTCTGTTGCTAGACTTGAAGGTCCCAAGGCTGGTGGGATGGATGGGGGAGAACACAGAGAGAAATCCCTTCCTCCTTTCCAAGAGAGATTCCCATTCAGGAGCCAGTGTCTCCCATTGTTGAGTTCCAAAACTGTCATCTCCAGGGCTTAGCTATTAAAAGGCACCTTTTTGCCATCTTTGATAATATTCTGAGATTAAATCAACTTCTTCACTTCCATATGCTATATTTCCATCAAGCCAAACTGGACAATTCTCCATGCTCCCCCTGTTGAAATTATTTCCCCTTTCAGATTTCACATTCCATTTTGTTCCTACTTCTCTGATGCATTTATCATATAGTATCTTATATATGTGTGTGTGTGTGTGTGTGTGTGTGTGTGTATATACACACACACACACACACACACACACACACACACATATATATAATGGTGATATGTATTCATATCTTTCTCTTCCTACCCCCCAACCCCAGACTTTAAATTCTAAGGAATTATCTTAGCTAAATATTGTGTCTCTCCCAGTGCTTTGTACACAGTATTGATCGATAAATGTTCATTGTATTATTTTATATTTTTATTGTGTGGATCAAATAAAATAACATATGTAAGGTTTCATAACATGAAAGTGCTATAGAAATGTACTTAATAAGTGGTGAATTTGAACATGATCACGGCTTTAATCTTTATACCAATTTTGGAACCGTGGCTTAGTAGACTTGGAACAGTCCCTACACTTTGCCCCACCCCTGGTACCTTTATAATGGGAAGAGGGCAGCAATAGATGCAATTATTGTGTATTTATTGTGTGTATAATAATATTAAGAGGAAGAAGAGAAGGTTGGGATAACCATTCAAAAGGCATCTCTTATAAACCTGATATTGCTAGGCATTGTTCTAAGCACTGAGATACAATGACAAAAGGAAAATAGTGCCTGCCCTGGAGGAGCTTTCATTCTAACCTGTGGAACAATATGTTCACATATACTGTAGGAGGAATGGTAGGTCTCTGACCAATTGATTCCACCACATTCTCCTCCTCCATACACTCACAGAAAGTAAGGGGCAGACAGACAATGAGTCTCACTATTTCTCCCCCACCACCATCACCACTACCTAATCATTACCCTTCAACATTTCTGTGTGCTTTGTTTTTGTCCATTCCACCTGACTCGGTAGCATTGTCAAAAATCCACAATTATACAGAACAGCCATCAAGTCACTGTTGCCAAGAGAACCGAGGGATAGAGTTACAATGAACATAGTTTGTCAAAGGTTCATCATAAATTGGCTGATAGAAAGAGTTCATTTTATAGATGGACAAACTGAAAGAAGATGCTGTTTCAAAGGATGATGCTGTAAAGCAGAAATAGAACTATCCGTTGGATCAGGATTTACTATCTCAGTAAATTCCCTAATCTTCCTGCCTATCTGATTGCTCCTTCTGTCTCCTTTGTTAATTCATCCTTTGTTTCCTACCTCCTACACATCAGTAGCCCCATTGATTTGGGTTCTCCTTTCTTTTCTTTCTATGTTCCCTCCCTTAGTGATTTCATCTGCTCTATCCAAGGGATTATCATTTCTATGTTGATGATTACCAAACCTAAACATCCAATGTTTATTGTCTCTCCTGAATTTTTCTCCCACATGACAGATTTCCTGCTGGACCTATATATTTGGGTGTCTCCCTGTCATTTCAGTGTCAACATGTCCTAAATGAAATGCTGTGCTCCCTAAAGTCATCCTTCTTTTAAAAGTCCCTATTTCTTTTTAGGGCACTTCTGTCTCTCCAATTATCCTGGATGATAATCTGAGTTATTCTTGAGACTTCTCTCTCCCCCACCTCACACCTAATTATTTGCAGAATCTTGTCAATTTTACCTCTGCTGTGTCTCTTAAAACCACCACCTTCTTTCCACTCACAACCTAAATTCAACATTTCATCTTCTGCCTCTATATCTTCACATTGATTGTCCCCCCAAGTCTGGAAGAAACTCCCTCTTCATCTCTAGTTCTTAAAATCTTAGTTTTCTTCAATGCTGAACTCGTCATACCTCCTTAGTGAATCCTTCCTTAATATTCTCAGTCATGAGTACTCTTTCCTTCCTTAAATTATCTTATTAACTTACCTATGTATACTTTTTTTCTCCCCATTATATTGTAAGCATCTTCTTGGAGGCATTTCATTTCTGTCTTTGGAATTTCAGCACCTAGGATAGTACCTTATATGTAGTAGGTACTTATATAACCCATGGCCAAGTAATTCTGGGTTTATATGAACTTTCAATCTTGGGGTTTCTGACTAATCACATTCTTTGGTTCTTATTGATTTCTACCAGTATTTCTGTAGGGAATGTAAGAATTTAGCTCGCTTTTAGGATTCTACAACAAAAGGAGCAAGATCCCTCAGCTCCCATGTAAGTATTCAGTTTAATATAAAATTAAATATAGGATAGACCTTATTTAACCTGAACAAAAAATAATAATAAATATTTTCACTTAAGCATATAAAAACTCTCTTTCCTTTTCAGTGGGCCTGTATATTCTTTCAGAGTTATAGTGCCACTCGAGGGTTGCAGTCTCTCATTACAAAAAGGGAAATTCAATGGGGTCACTGAAGAGACTGTCAATCCTGTCTCTGGCCTGACCATAGTAGGTGTGTGATCAATCAGGTGAAAAGTAGGAAGACTGGTTGCATCCACCCTTCCCCAACCATCGTTAGTCGTGGACTTGTCTTCAGCACACTCACACACTTACCCTTATTCCTCAGTATTCCCCTGATAGCCTCCCTCCCTCTATTTTCCAAACTCCTAACTACACCATTTTCCTTCTGAGTGAGTGTAGGGCCCAAAAGGTAGTTATTACCTAAGTGCTGCGCAGGCACCCACAACAATAGTTAAATAGGTAGCACTGGAAAAATTTACCCCTCTACACCCAAAGATGATGCCAAGACCATCCATCCAGTTGCCAAAGTGATTTTCCTAAAGTTTAGGTATGATCATGTCACTCCCCTATCCAATAAACTCTAGTGGCTCCCTATTGACTCTAGGATAAAAATCTAATCATTAGCTATCTTTTTTTTTAAAAAATTCTCTTTGGGGGTAAGTTTTATACTGTACATACTTACTGGTACAGTAACACATTTATATAATTTATAAATAAGCAAATATACACATGGTGGGGTTTGCTCAAAAACACACAATCAAAAAAGTTTAGAGATTCCTTTCCTAGAAGGGTCACCTGATTTCACCTGGCTTTCCTCCAGTAAACCAAGTACATATCTGTCCCTTTTTGTTCTCTTTAAAACCCCTGTCCAAGAGGAAAGAATATGAACCAGTCAAGAAACAATTCTCCCTGTAACTTGGGACAAAGCAAGAATTGTCATCTTATCAAAGAGTTAACTTTGTCAAAGGAATTTCACACTTCGTTCATGTGTGAGATTCATCAGCTCTAAAACAAAGTTCTCTAAAACAAAGTACCACTATTGAGTGGTAATGGGGGTTTTTACATTCTGCAAGAGAGAAATCAGCAATAGCAAAATAAAATTGTCACTAGTAGGAGCAACGAGCTTGCGAGACAATGCCGGAACATCTCTGTGAATGTGCCTTGAACTGAACTGAAAGTTGAAGAACTCTTGGAATTCAGATCCCGTCTCTTCCTTTATCCTATGAAAGATTCATCACTCCAAGTTTGGGGCACAAGCCTGCCAGGGGCAATTTTAATTAAATTATGTGAATTCTAAATATCTCTTTTTAGAAAAAGAAATTCAAAAAAAGAGCAGGAAGTCGCCTTGCCTTTAAAAATCCCTCTGACACAAGACATTTTTAGTTGCAATTTATAATATTCCCAACCAAAGAGAAGATTCCACAATAAAATGAAACACAGTAAGAACTCAAGTTCAGTTGATGGTTTTGGTTCATCAAAGAGAACAATAATTCCTTAACTTTTGGCAGAGACTTGGAGAATCATTTTCCTAAAAGCATTCACTTGAGTCAAGAGTAGAAATAGGTTTATTATAATAGGTTTAGTAGAAATAGGATTATTATCTTAATGTTCTCAATATATTCTTGCTCTAATTCTGATTACTAGCCTAATATATTTTCCAGGAATTTAGAGTTCCTTCTTAAACTTTATTCAGCTTCCTCACAGAAAGTGCTTAGTTATTTGGTAAGGAAGAAAAAGAATTTCTAGCAGGGCAGTTTTCCTAGAAGTCTGAGTACATAATGATAAGGTTTTCTTTATTTATTCTCCTAAGTCTGGAAAGATGTTCAGATGAAAGTATTATTCTAATATTATTTTGGAATATGCTGCCAAAGCGGGGATGGGAAGGAGAGTTAGTATATTCCCACAATCTTTGCAATTTCTTTAGCTGTGTTAAGGTTTTTTCTTAATGGGTTATAGACATAACTGCTTGATCTAGCTTTTGTTCCCACCTCATGGTCCTTAAAACCTTCTTGTCTCAGATATCTTCTAGTCTCTAGGTCAATTTTCCCTCCATTCTCAATTAGTTCAGAGGCTGGCTTACAGTGGTCCTCTCTATCCCCAGCCAATGCCTATCTACTTGAAACTTCAATATGAACATCAGTGTCAATGTCCCTGACTTCCCAGGTAATCAATCTCTTAAATTTCCATGATCTGTAGTCACAAACCCTCAGTCTTGACAAGAGTCATACCCTTGACCTGACTGTCACCAGTTAACTGTTCCATTTTGATGATCCAGCTCTCTGAAACTACTCTCTCTGTCCCAAACTTCCTATTTGTCAATATATTACAGCTTCCTAACCTTCAGTTACTGCCTCTGCCTCATTCTTCTTCCTCACAGTGACCTCCACTCCCTCTGTCCCTTGTTACCATTGATCTGATCTTCCATCCTTTCAAATCTTGACCCTCTGGCTGAACCAACTGAACCATTAGCTACTCTAGAATCTTCTGGTTCCTTGTGCTGTCGCTGCTCACTCTCTGCCAAAGTCATGTGACCTAGCTAATAATGTTTGCTACAAACTTATATCACTCAGTCTCAACTGGACCCTCATTAGTGAATGGAAATCTTGTTATTATTCCATAATCCCCACTCAAACATATTTTCCATAGAGTATTTTAAACCTTTTCCTTTCTTCTTATAACACCTCCTATACCATCCTATACCATCCTATACCACCTCCTCCCCCTCCCCCCTTAACAGAGAATCTTGCCTCCTACTTGACTGAAAAAAAAATAGAGGGTATCCATGTTGGGCCCCTTCTTGTCCTCTGCTCTGTTCCTCAAAATCCTTCATCATTTTTATTCTATCTTCCTTTGCTCCAGGCTAATAATGAGGTAGTCCTCCTCCTTTACAAAAACTAACCTCTCCACTTGTACTCTTGATTCACCCAACTTCTTTCTCCACAGTTTTTCTCTTCTCATTCTTCCATCTTTCCTTATTCATTGGCTCTTTTTCCCAACACCTGCAAACATGTCCCTATTTTGTTGTTCTTCAGTCATTCAGTCATGTGTTTGTGACCCCGTAGACCAGGTCTGCACAACATATGGTCCACCAAAGGCTTTTAGGTGTGCTGCAAAAAAATGTAGAAGATATAAAAGAGACCCGCACAACAACTGCTTTGGCAAGCTGCAAGCAGCCCTTGGACCCACAGGTTGTATAGGCCTGCCACAGACTATAGCATGCCAATGCTGTCCATGGGGTTTTCTTGGCAAAGATACTAGACTGGTTTGCTCTTTCCTTTGTCAGTGGATTAAGGCAAACAGAGATTAAATGACTTGCCCAGGGTCACACAGCTAGTAAATGTCTGAGGCTAGATTTGAACTTGGTTCTTCCTGACTCCAGGCCCAGCGCTCTATCCACTGAGCCATCTATTTTACTCAGCCTTAAAATAAAACCTTCACTTGTCCTCAAGGTATCATCCTATCCTTAGAGCCGACAGTGACCATCTTGATGACTCATCAAACTCCAGTTTTGTGGGGCTATTAGTCACTCTGGGAACAATCTGTGTGAGTCACCAGATGGTGCCCTAAACCCTGAGCCCTGTGTCTCTAACTCAGGTGCCTATGGGACATTTAAGTCCCTTTTCAATCCCTCAACACATGCACAGATGGGTTGGCTGCCTGTTTTCCACACCACTTCTAGCCTCCTTGTTAGTGCCTTATAAAAGGCAGGCTATGTTTAGGGGATGAATTAAGAAAACTCCCAGTAATAATTCCTGGCATGATTAAATTCGCTTGGCACATTTTGCCCTCACTCTTACAGGATTTTAATCTCTTTCCCAACTGTGTATGTCCCATAAAGATGGCTCATTCACATACAAATTTTAAAAGAACATTTATTAAATCAGAAACCAAATGAGCAACGTGAGATTCCAGACTTCCAAGTGACAGATGACCTGTCTAATGAAGTTTGAAATCTGAACTCCCTCATCTACTCTTCTGTGCCTGGTGCTGCTGCAGGAGGATCCACAGACAGTGTTGGGGGTGGGGAGGGAAAAAGAATCACTCCTCAATGATTTCTAGACTCAGATGTCAAATGGGAGTAGAACCCTCAGCTCACCAGAATCACCTCATCCTTTACTGCCTATTAGGTGACCATTATCTACCCCAACCCCTTAGGGACAGTATTTGATTCCCGACCAATTGCCAGGCAACACTAGAGTCTGATGAGTCATCAAGATGGATACTATTGGCTCCATGGCTGTGGCAGTCAGCACTCAGTGCCTGAGCCTAGGCTTGTGGTCACTCAATTGGACCCAGTAATCACTGCAAGCTCCCTTCCCTGGTTGCATTACAAAGCAGACTTGAAGAAGTCCCAATGTGGTACCACATAGAATAAATAGAGACCTTTTCAATGAAATGCCCCAGGTCATGCAACTTTACATTCCTCATCCCTTCAGCATCTTCAGGATGGCTATGATTCAGGAGGGAAGAAAAACTGGCTATGAATGGTTATGCCAATGATCTTTATTGGCTAAATCCAAGTGGCCTTTTCTAAGTCCTTATTCTACTTGACTCTTGTAACTTTTGACATTTAGACCACGTTGTCTCTCTCTCCCCAACCACCCTAGCCCGATGGACACTTCTCTTTTGTCTTCCCTGAAGCTGATGTTTCTTAGTTCTCCTACTATCTGACCATAATTTTGCTTCTGTATTGTTCAGTCATTTCAGTTGTGTCTGACCCTTTGTGATTTGAGGTCTTCGTGGCAGAGATACTGAAGTGGTTTGCCATTTCCTTCTTTAGCTCTTTTCACAGATGAGGAAACTAAGGCAAACAGGGTTAAGTGACTTGCCAAGGGTAAGCATCTGAAGCCAAATTTGAACTCAGGAAAATGAGTCTTCCTGACTCCAGGCCCAGCACTCTATCCGCTGCACTACCTAGCTGCCCAAGTTTGTTCCTGTCTACCAAGTATAAGCATTCTCCAGGCTCTATACAACTTTCTTTTCTCTGTCTATCCTCTTTTCCTTGAAAATCTCATCAGCATCTATAATGACTGTTATCGTTTCTATGCAGTTGACTTCCAGATCTATATATCCAACTCTAATTTCTTTCCTGAAACACAGTCCCCCAACATCATATTTTTTGCTGTGCCACTACACCTGTATTTCTCCTAGGAATCTACAATTCAACATTCCTAACACAAACCTCATTGTTATTTTTCCCCAGACCCATGGGTTTTCCCTCAAAGTCATCCCTCCTCCAAGTACTCCTATTTCTTTCATTTCAGTCATGCCATCCTTCCATTCACCTAGGTTTGAAATCTTGGGGTCCCCCTGACTCTTCCCTCTCCCTCACCTTTTATATAATATCAATTTCCAAGTCCTGGAAATTTTATGATGACAACATCTCTTACATCTGTGTCAAAGACCCACCCACCCACCCTATGGAGTGAGGGATGTGTCATTTATGGCTCTCAGGGAAGTAAAATAGATGTTTCTAGCCTCTTCTCCTCCCATTCTTCTCTAAGGGAGACTTTAATTCCTGCTTGGAGGGAAAGCAGGAAATAGGGGCCAGAGGCCTCCACTCTGCTCTCCTCAGAGAGAGGGGGTACCAGATTACAATTATATCCATCTGTTCCCTTAAATATTATTCCTCTAGGCCTTATAGTCTAGGGGATATGATTTTCAGGTTCAAGATGACTTATGATTATCATTTCATTATTGGGAGAAAACAGGATCCTAAGCTTTATACCCAAGTCTTGACCTCTTTCCTACCAAATAACAATTCTACAATGAACACACATAGCAACTAGCAGAGAAACTCATTTATCCAATACGATAGCAAAACAGAAACCAGAGGAAATATATATGTGAGACTATATACCAGACTATACAAAGTGAAAGAACCCTCTTATTGAGAATAAGATAACTCAGCTCAACCCAGGGAGTTCTAAATCTCACCCAAGAAGAAACTCCCCAAAGTCTCTAGTGTAGCAAGTGGGGGACAAGAGCATGATGGAGACTGCCACCTCCTCTCATGTCTTCCCAGAATTTTTTCCTTCAGCAACCCAGAGTGGGGTTGGCCTCTACCATCTTCTCTCTCAAAGCTGGAAGCCAGAAGTGCACAAAGTGACTGCAGAACCCTGAGTGACTTGAAGACCCCAAGACACTAAAAGAGAACTTGAAGATGGTCTCATGAAGACCTGAAGGGCTCTCCTTTCTCCCCCCGTTGCCACCTTCACCCCACCTAGCTCTCTACCAATGAGGAGCAAGCCCTATAATAATGGGCTTTGGGTCTGGAATGGTACATCTCTCCCTTTATTTTCCCTCCTATGGCCAACCTCCCCGCCTCCTCCAAGTTCAGGCCTCTATCATCTCTTGCCTAATCTATTGCAATAGCCTCCTAATTAACTTCTCTGCTTCCAGGTTCTCTGTTCTTCAGTTCATTTTCCTCCAAGCTGTCCTGTAGGAGAAAGAGCAGTCAATTTGGAGGTCTAAATCCCTGCACTGACACTTACTAGCTGTGTGGCCTTGGGCACATAATTTCCTTTTGTGGGGGGCCTCCTTTTCCTCCTCTAGAGAATGAAAAGGTCTCGAATATTCCTTCCATCTCTAACATTCTATGTTCAGAATTCTAAGATCTGTGCTATATGCCGTAGTCTTTCCCCGTCTCCACTTTTTAAGGACTAGTCCTAAGAGCTAGCTCTTTTCTCCCCACTACCACCTGGGCAGTCTGAAATTTCCTTTCCTTTCAATTGTTCCTCCCTCTTCAGTCATACAGTAGATGGCTGAGTTTTGATCTCCCCATTTCTCCTTATCTGGCCTGTCCCCCTGGACCAGAAGGAAGACAAAAAAAACAATATTAAAGTCCATGCACAAGTCAAAAAATCACTCAGCAGGCAGGTGGGCAGTAATACCTTTGCCAGGACAATCAGCCTATGCCCAGGATATAGAGAGTGGGGAGAACCCAAGGATAGCCCCCAGGGCAAGACAATCTTTCCTGAATGTGCCCCTCCCTCTCCTTGACCCAGTGTCACCTACTGAGCCCCCACTGACCTTTACTAGGACCTCCTTTCCTCATTCTCTTTCTATCTTACTCTTCTTTTTTCTCCACTTAATAGTATTTTATTTTTTTCCCAATGACATATAAAGACAGTTTTCAATACTCACTTTTGTAAGATATTGAGTTCCAAATTTTCTCCTTTCCTCCCTTTCCTCCCCCCTCCCCAAGACAGCAAGCAATTTGATGTAGGTTATACATGTACAAATCATATTAATCATATTGCCATTATTAGTCATGTTGTGAAAGAAGAATCAGAACAAAAGGGAAAAACCATGAGAAAGAAAAAACAAAAAAAGTGAAAATAGTATGCCTCCATCTGCATTCAAACTCCATAGTTCTTTCTTTGAATGTGGATAGCATTTTCCATCAGGAGTCTTTTGGAATTGTCTTGGGTCATTGTATTGCTGAGAAGAGGTAAGTCCATCACAGTTGATCATCTCACAGTGTTGTTGTTACTGTATACAATGTCCTTCCAGTTCTGCTTATTTCACTCAGCATCAGTTCATGTAAATTTTTCCAGGTTTTTCTTAAATCCACCTGCTCATCATTTCTTATAGCACAATATTACATTCATATACCACAACTTAATCAGCCCTTCCCCAATTGATGGACATCCCTTCAATTTCCAATTCTTTGCCACCACAAAAAGAGCTGCTACAAATATTTTTGTACATGTGTCATTTTCCCTTTTTTATGATCTTTTTGGAATAAAAACCTAACAGTCATATTGCTGGATCAAAGGGTATGTACAGTTTTATAGTCCTTTGGGTATAGTCCTTTGTAGTCTTATAAATTTGACTCAGTTCTCTAATTTTTCTCCTTTAAGTCTTTCTCTTACTATCCCTGAAATTTTGACAGGGAGATCTCATCACTGAATGAATACTAATTTTGGCCAGAGAGGACCTAGGTTAAATGCCTAACCCTGCGGTTATTAATCTGAAATTTTGATGAGGGTCATCTCTACACAAATTGAGGATATATTCAATGCAGGTAGAAAACAAGCTTCACAAATGATGTTCAACAATGGACTATATCTTTACTACCTCACCATTGACTAAAGATATAGAGCATGTAAGATCCTATCATGTTCATTATTTATTATGAAAAAGCATCCTGGCTCAGTAGAACAAAACAGAAAAATGCTGCCTTACAGATTTTTTTACAATAAAATGTCTCCCCATGATATGTTAAGATTATTCAAGATTCTTTGGAAGCTATAACAACAGAAAAATTCCATTCAGTAACTCCCTGATGATAAAAATTAGGTGAGATGCAAAACAGGGAGATATATGCTCACCAAAAATCTTCTTCATTGTGAAAAAGGAGATCCAATTCAGAGCCCAGGTTGAAGAAGGATTGATATACTGTGGATGAGAAGGTCCCTTAGATGTGCCAATTTGCAGAAGGCATTGTATTTATTTCAACAAGTCCCAAAGCATTGAAGATACTTTGGGAGGAAATCTACAATCACTCAAAGGAGCTTGGCCTGCCCATCCACACAAGAAAGATCAAATAGATGAAGGATGTATATTTCTCAGATTTCAACATGCATCTGAATGGACACTTTATAAAGCTGACAACAGTATGTGTATCTGGGATAATGAGCTTGGCCCAGAGTGGAAAAGGAGGAGAATAGGCTGGATAGCTTTTGATAAATTTCAAAGCACTTTTACTGACCTCACGTTCCCTATAACAGCTTTACTAGTGTTACTATACTTAAGCAAGACTTAGAATACCACTGCCTCTGAAGAACTAAAGATGGAACATCCCACATAGGGCAATGGAAAGGTGCCTGGAGGTTGTGAGCAGGCTACAACATATAACCAATGTGGAACTCTGAAGAAAATGAGTTAAAAAATTCTCATCAGAAAATTTTATGATTATGAGAGAAGATGAGTCCATTCCATGGCCAGGGAGATAGATAACAAGTGGATGTGCACTGGAAGAAATCAAGGAAGGACTTCAGCACTTCTGGTGGACCCCCTGGGAGGAACTTTTAGGAGGACGTGGGCAAGTAGAATGGGATGGACAGGCACAGATGGGTTATGATGTGGAATTTTGAATAGATGAATCACAAATCCATTTAAATATTTGTTACTTCTCTGCATCCATGCTTTGTCATCACCACCTAGTACACAATAATCTCCTTGTAGGAAGAAACTTGGATTTTTTTCCTTTGTATTCCCAGTACTTTAGAGGGTATAGCACATTGGGTAGAGTTCTTGCCTCAAGAAGACCTGAGTTCAAATCACACACACACACACACACACACACACACTTCCTAGCCTTGTGATTAAAAATAAATCACTTGACCTCCATGAACCTCAGTTTCTCCATCAATAAAATGGGAACAAGAATAAGACCTACCTCATAGATTTATTGTGAACCTCTAGCTTCTTAAACATCAGTGTGCATGATTGCACATAGTAAGCTTTTTGCAAATATTCAATTGAATGGAATATTGACAGATAAGACATGTAAGTGTTATTATCCCCTTTTATAAACAAAGAAACTGAGACTCAGAAAATTGCAACTGACCCAGAGTCATCAAAAGTGTCAGATGATTGACACTTTTACTAGTGATCATAAGAAATCAGAACTTAAACCCAAGTATTCTGATCCCAAGGCCAGTCTTTCCATTTCACCACGCTGTCTCAGACACTATTCTGCCTAAAATAACCACAGGGCAAGATAATAAATGTTTGCTGAAGCATTACTTAGGCCAGAATGACTGGAGTGAAAAAGCGAAACAGGGAGGAGGAGAAGACTGCTGAGCCATCACTTTGTCCAGGTTGACCCTGGGCTTCAGATCATCTGTGTTCAGATGGATTCAATCCTGCTCTCAGGACCAGGCCAGGAGGCTGGTGACTGTAGTGTGGCAGGATAGCCACTGGAGGGAGCATGGGCCTCAGTCTTTGGAAGGAGGAGAGAGCAGGTGCTGAGACAAAAATCTTTCTCTGGACCTGGCTTATTGGGGGTTAAAGGTTGGGACACCTGGGTCCACCCCATTGTGGCTACACAATCCATCCAAAACCTAACTGCACTATCATAAGATTCCTCACCTACAAAATGAGAAGTTTGAAAGAGTCCTCTAGGGCCAACTATTCCAATCCCCTCATTTTCCAGGTGAGGAAACTGAGACCCAGACAAGTCAAATGACTTGTCTAATCAGTTGAAAGAACTGGGATCTTTCAGTTTGGACAAAGGAAGGCTTAGGAGAGCTATGCCTCCATGTGGCAGGAGAAGTAAAATTAATCTGCTTGGCCCCAGAAGGCAGAGCTAGGAGTACTGAGTAGAAGGCATAAGGAGGCAGATTTCACCTCGAAATAGAAAACTTTTGTCCATTAGAGCTGCTCCACAATGGAACAGCCTGCTTTAGGAAAGAGATTACTCCTCCTTGGAGGTCTTCAGGAAAAAAGCTAGCTGACTGTCAGGGATATTGTACAGGGACTCTGGATTAAATAACACCCTGGGTTAGATGACATCTCAATCCCTCCTGGGCCTGAGATTCTGTGTCTTCGTGCCAGACACATTCTTTCCCTCATAAGGCAAATCCTACCAGGTCACACCTCCTGGCCTAGACTCCTGGTATCACCTGACAGTTTTAATTCATCTTAGGATCATAGGATTTAGTGTTAGAAAGGTCAGCCAATCATGTAGAAATAATCCAGTTCAACCTCCTCATTTTACAGGTGGGGAAAATGAGGCCACCAAGGTTATGTGACTTATCCAAGGTCACCTAGGTGACCTAAATAAGTAGCTGAACCTGGATCTAAACTCAAGTCCTTTGACCCTAGAATTCAAACTCTCTCTATTGTGTCAAGCTTCCTGACTAATGAAGTGAGTTCATCTAAACTCCATATTTGTATGAATATGCTTAAGACCATATCTTGTTTACCGCCAGAAGGGAAGACACATGCAATTTGGAGAGGGTGTTATTTCAACACAGAGGTATGTACACTTGTGATAAATGTGCATACTCTTCAAAGCTTATTTGTGAACATTCAAGGACAGATAAATTGGTGCTAAAAGGGAGATGTCTATACAGAGGGAGCACAGCAAAGCAGAGACAGCATTGGATGTGAAGTCAAGAAGAACTGGATTAAAATTCAGTCACTTAGCAACACAGACAAGTCACTTAACTGCTATAAGCCTCAGTTTTTCTCTTCTGTAAAATAGGATTAATACCTAAAGTAGCTACCTCAAAGGGTTGTTGTGAAAGTCAGATAAGAAAAGGTAAGAAAAGGGCTTTATCAACTTTAAAGCGCCGTATAAATTTCTGTTGTTGTTGCAAGGTAAAAAGTCATAGGTAAAGGACCAAAAAAGTGAGGGAAGAGTTCTGTTCTGTCCTGGACTGAGAAAGAGACAGCAAAACCTTAGAGAAATCAGGCTTTGCAGGCAGCCAGGCAAAGAAGATCCTAGACTAGGAACAAGTCTGACCTCAGAGCCGTCCTTCATCCTTTCTCCTCTCTCACTTTTCATATCCAAATGAGTTGTACAGTATCGTAAAGTCTACCTCCATATCTCTCACATTTGTTCTCTCTCTTTCCATTTATACAACCTTCATTCAAGCTCTACCCCTTTTCCCTTGGACTCCTCTTCTTAACGAGCCTCCCTGCCTCCAGTCTCTTCCCTCTCCTATCAGTCCTCCCACAGGGCAGTTAAAACACTCTCAAAGTTACATGCTTGATTATGCCATTTTCCTACTCAAAAACAAACGCCGCAGTGGCTCTTTATCAGCTTTAAGATAAGTAAAAATGGTCCAGCCTTAAATTTCAAAACAAACATCTTTTTTTGTTGTTTGTTTCTACATCACTTTCATTTCAGAATATATTTCTCCTTGCCTCCATCTCCAGCGAGCCATAACAAAAACTTTAAAAGAGAGAGAACAAAACTAGTCAAAACGTCAAACGAATTTAACAGAAGTATTTAATAGAGGCAGCTAAGTGGCACAGTGGTTAAAGCCCTGGAATCAGGAAGACCTGAGTTCAAATTTTACCTCAGACACTTCATAGCTGTGTGATCCTGGGTCAGTCACTTAACCTCCGTTTGCCTCAGTTTTCTTAAACATAAAATGGGTATAGTAGCAGCACCTACCTCAGAGTTATCTTGTGAAACAAAAGAGATAACATTTTAAAATGCTCAACACAGGGCATGGCACAGAGAAAGTAGGTAACTAATAAATACTTCTTTACTTTCTCTATGAGATATTCCATGCCCATAGTTTCCCACTTCTCCAAAGAGAGGAAGAGGTGCATTTTCTCAGTTCTCGTCCAAGCTTCTCGATCATTAAGATGACAAAACGTTCGGTGTCTTTTGCTGTTGTTAATTCCACTTATACTGTATACTTGTATATTTCGTTGTAGTCATATAGTTTGTTTTCTAGGTTCTGCTTATTTCTCTGTTCATATGTCTTCCTAAATTCCTCCGAATCCTTTATATTCAGTGTTTGCTACAATGTATCCCCCAAAAGTGCCCCGCCTGACTTCTAGAGGCTCTCATCATTTGGCTCTAACCCTACCTTTTCAGCCTCATTTCACACTGTTCCCCTTCATGCTCTCTTTGTTCAAGCCAAAGTAAACTATTTGCTGAACTCTGCATTCCATCTGCTGCCTTTGTAAATTTGCACACACCATCCCTCATGCCTAGAATTCACTTCTTCCTCATCTCTGCCTTCCATGTTCTTTAACTCCCTTCAAGGGTCAGCTTATGTGTCAGCAACTAAGCAAAACCTCTCCTGATCTCCCTGTTTTTCAGTGCTCCTTCTGTCCTCAAATAATTTTTTTTTTACTTTTTCCCTTATCGGTATACGTCATCTCCCCCAATAAAATGTAAGATCCTTGGATGCAAAGGTCATTTTCTGTCCTTGTATCCCCAGAGCCTAGCAACAGGGAGGGCTTTGCATAAATTAAGCCCTTATAAATGTCTATTGAGTTGAGTTGAGAAAATAACTATTCTGTATATCTATAATTTGCTCAAATGCACACTCAAGATATCTCACTCTGTAAATAGCACCTTGTCTAAAAACTATGGATGGACCCCAAGTGGTAGGGAACTATGCCCCCTCTCTCCATTAAGGGGTCTACCTACTCTGGACCCAAGCATGTCATGTAAACTGGGTTTGATCTTGGAGGAACCTGACCACCAGACTCAGCACCTTGCATAAAATGACTTAAAGGTTAGGTTTGGCTTATGCCTAAGGTTTTCCCAAAAATTAGAAAGATATTCAATCTACAATGTAAATCAGATATGTGGAAGGTGTTTATTTCAGATGCATAAAAGAAATGCTTAACATTAAAGGTTCTCACAAGCATCCATTAATAGAAAGACTTAAGGCAAGAAAATTGACTTAACATAGCTGCTGTTACTTTCTGCAAAGGTTAGAGACTTAAACATCAGAACATGAAGCAATTTGCTAGAATGTTCAATAACCTTTTAAAATTTCATCTCAGCTCTGCAGAATTCAAATAATTGTATCCAGGTAAATGTCTTCTGGCAAGCCATGCCCAAGAATTGAGCTCCATCTCCTGCCAATGGTACCCTCCTCAATATTGCAACTCTCCTTGCCTCTGGTTAGATACCAATAGGGCAGGGGACCCAAGATCTCCATCCTTTTGAATTCGCAGGGTTACCTCCCAGATTGAAGGTATCCATCTCAAGATTACTCTTTGCTCAAGGAAGGAAAGGCATCAGAAATGGCATCCAGGGGCCCTAAAGCTTAGGACTAGGCTCAGCTCACCCATCTGAGTACCTAAGGGTATTTCTGTTGGGGTACGAGAAAGGACAACCATCTTTTCCCTCCATCCTCCATTTCCAGGGACATATTTGAATAAATCAACATCACTCCTTCCAGGAAGAGAAAAGAGAGATGAAAGGTAGATCATCCTCTATAAAAGATTCAGTAAGATGCCCAAAGGGCTATAAAAACGGGCATACTCTTTGACCCAGTAATATGGCTTCTAGATTGTACCCCAAAAAGATCATCAAAATAGAAAAAGGACCCACATGTACAAAAATATTTATAGCAGCTTTTTTTGTGTGGTGGCCAAAAACTGGAAGTCAAGGAAATGCCCATCAACTGGGGACTGGCTGAGCAAGTTGCGATATATGAATGTAATGGAATGCTATGGTGCTATAAGAAATGATGAACAGACAGACTTCAGAAAAACCTGAACAGACTTACATGAACTGATGCTGAGTGAAGCGAGCAGAATCAGAAACCATTATACACAATAAGTCACAGTGTGCGAGAACTGTTTTTGATAGACTTAATCCTTCACAGCAATGCAAGGACCTAAAATATTTCCAAAGGACTCATGATACAAAATGTCATTTACATCTAGAGAGAAAGAGCTATGGAGTTGGAATGCAGAATGAAGCAGACTATTTTCTCTTTTATTATGTTTGGTTTTGTTTAGTTTTTCTTGTGCTTTCTCCCATTTGTTTTAATTCTTCTATGCAACACGACTAATGTGAAAGCATGTTTAATACAAATGTATATGTAGAGCCCACATAAGATTCATGCCATCTTGGGGAGGGAGGAAAGAGGAACAGGGAAAAAACTGAAAACTTGTGGAAGTGATTGTTGCAAACTGAAAACAAATAAATAAATAAACTTGGAGGAAAAAAATAAAAGGTTCAATACATCAACAGCTTCTCCTGCTCAATGGCCAATAAGGGGATGGCTTCATCTTGCCCATAGTACCCAAGTCTTTCAGCACTGAGGAACATATGTCCAGTAACAAGCAGTCATGGCTTTGCCATCTCCAAAAAGCTTAAGTGCTGAGTTAGTACATGGTCAGCTAGAGAAAGGCAGGCCGGTTTTCTGTCTCCCTGTCACATTTGCATTTGCAATTGTGATCTCAGTATGATGGTGAATAGTTAGGACAATCTAAAGGGGAGAGCAGAATGTCAATAGACCTGGGTACTAATCTTAGCTCTGCCACTAACTATGATCTTCAATTAGTCACCGAACCTCCCTCACTTTCTCCTGTAAGATGAGGATAATAATTTCTGACCTACTTACTTTGCAGGGTCTGTAATATTGAAAAGATTCACTATAGGTAACAACAAGGGCCTAAATGTAATGAGATGGATTTAAAAAAACCTTTTAATTATAAATTGAATAAGCATTCACAAATAAAAGTAATCAAATAAACAGAAAATAAGGAATAACATCTTATACAACCTCTTAGTGTTTTCAACAAAGTAGAATAAAATAAATTAACAAGAACGAAGCAAACCAAAAATGTGTTTACTCTTTATTCTTTTTCTAAGTCTACCCAGAGTTCTGCTCCCTGAGATCTTTTATTTTTTAGTTTCATTTACGGTACACCTCCCCACTCCTTGGAACAGGAGTAATGCTCATGGCCCTGGGATGTGTGGCCAGATTAGCTACTCAGAATGTTATATCCTGAATAAGCCACTAGGTGGTGATCCAAGCTAGAGCAACCAAATCTGACAAAATTGAATGAGAGTGATGATGGTGCAGGCTAGGTGTCCTCTTCTAGATGGGCATTCTAGGTGTCACTGCATTTGTCAAAATAGCACTAACCACCTACCCTGACTCTTGCCTTGTTTTCTTCAAGCTTGTTACAGAAATGGAAGCTTACACTTTTAGTACAATGGAATGTAATATACAATGTGACCAGCAAGTGGCGCTATATTCAAGTCACCAACCAATTGATTACCCTGGGGCCATTGACCAGTCTTTCCAAAAGCTGCACTGTCCCCACGATGCACCAAGGGGAACTTACCCTACAAATCCTTGGCCCATCTCATCCTCGCAAGACTCAGAGTTTGCCGAGCTCTTTAGGGAGCAAACATTGAACAGCATGAAAACGAACTAAAGCTCAAAATGGAAAAAAGTGGGACAACCCACAGCCCTCAACCCCAAAATGGGGGAAATCTCTTTGGCAATTGATTTTTCAGGGTCTAGTTTGTAGTTTGTTTACTACAACACAATAAAGTTAAATTACAAAGAACATGTTAAGCGTTCCCTCCTGTGGAGTGCTTTGTCCAGGTGTCACGTCTCCTTTCCTCCTGAACCTGAATGGAAGCAAGAAAGACTAGGAGAAAGTGTTGCTTGTTTGGAACTTACCAGGATTGATTTTGCCAAACACAAAGAAAGAAGGGGTCTCCCAGTCTTATTCTGGCAGCTGCTGGGCCAATCCCACTCCATACCTTCCTTGGATCAATAGTCAGACTTGCAATGTTAACACTGTGGTCTCATCTCTCTCTCCATCCTTGCCTCTACCACAGTTTTCCAGGCTTTTCCTTATTGTACCCAGCTTAGGCCACAGAGTCTCAGCAGATAGCAGAAAGCAGATACTGGTGGTCATCTGGCCCACCAGAAGCTCTCCTCTTCTCTCCTCCTTGCCTCATGGAATGGAGGGACCACTAGTCCCTCTTGCCAGAAAAAGGACAAAGGTAAGAGGGCTAAGGGTGAACCTGCACACAAAATCTCACTCTATCGCCTTGACCTCTCATGAGGCTCTTTCCCTACCCTGAATATATTTACTCAGGCAGTTCTGCTCCCAGTGGCTCAATGACTCAGTTTCCCCTATAGAAAACCTCAGGTTCCCACTGATTCCCACAGAGATGAGATACATTGCTGAATCTGCTACTTGCACATGAACATCAAGCACCCAAAGTCCTAAGATACTAGCCTAGTCAGGGCACATATTCAAACTCCCAACTATCTCTGGCCTCACTATCTTCTTAGTTGCAATTTTGGTTTAAAGTGTAGAGATAAAGATACTCCAGAAATAATTCATAACTCATTTGACTCATTGTCTCTTTATTCCAACTCAGTCCCCAGTGGATTTTTCTCCTGCCTCTGGTATGACCCTGAAGATAAATTTTCTTGGTTGACCTTTAAATTAAATTGCATTTCTTCATTTGGAAACAAAAGTACAAAAAAATTTACAAGGTTTTAAAAACACTCTGGAGTAGCAGCACTCTGTCACTCTTGATAAGGTCTGAATTCTCAAATCCCCTATCCTATCTTTGGTTTTGGTGTCTGCTTTTATAGATACATTCAAAGAAAAGCCTTTTTATTAAGCCTTGCTTGGTCCCAGAATCACAAGGTTGGAGAGAAAATTGCCTCACCATCACCAGCTCCCACATCAGGCAGCTGCCATGCCAATAGCATTTTCGAACTCCTGATAGGTAGGTGAACCCAAGGTCATATTCCTTCTTACTACCTTCTTTTAATGCACCAGTTTGCCTAGCCAAAGAAGTGACCATTTGCTGAGAACGTGATGCTAGCTTAAACCCAAGAGGGAGAGGGTCTACTAAGAGTACTTTTAATAATACTGTTGGAGACAATTGCAGAGGAATCATGATAAAACATTCCACCTCTCTCCAGACAGAGGTGATGAACTCAAGAGTGCAAACTGAGGCATGAATTTTCTTCCTTCCTTTCTCCTTACCTCCCTTCTTTCTTCATTTCTTCTTGTCTTCCTTTGTTTCTTCTTTCTTTCCTTCTTTCCTTTCTTTCTTTCTTTCTTTCTTTCTTTCTTTCTTTCTTTCTTGACATAGCATAGGCAATGTAAGAATTTTGTTTCATTTGACTATACATTTTGTAACAGTTTTTGTTTTTCTTGTTTTCTCAATATGGACAGTGGGGAAAGGATGTGGAAGGAGAGAATTTTAAAACCTGGAAATATAATAAAATTGAATTTTTCATCTATCAAAACCAAGATATCAAAAATAAAATAAAGGTACTACTGGAACTTGAGACCTGACAGTTATCCTTTATCATAGCCAATTGTGAACCTACATAGCTCCACAGTCCTGCAGAGTCTTCTTTGTTGTCTAAAGAGACAGAAAGTACAGGGGAGAAAATAGGTGCCCTTGCTCGGTGGGAAGCTTCAACAGTGAGTGTCACATCTATAGACTTGTAGTAAATATGTATATATTTCAGATTGTGCTGATCTTGCTTTGAGTCACTTCATATAGTTCTGTGAGCTTGACTTGGATTCCTGGCAAAATTTCAGAACACGCTTTTAAAGAGATGGCTGAAGTGATTGCAAAGAGCCGGCATACTTTCATCAAGATAGGTCATGCCAGACTAACCTCATTTCTCTCTTTCACAGGGTTACTAGACTGTTGGATAGAGAAATGTTATAGATATTGTTTACCTTGATCTCGGGGAAGCATTTGAAAAAGTCTCTCATGTTATTCTTGTGGAAAAGATGGAGAAATGGAGGCTAAACTCTAGCATAGTTAGGTGGATTCAAAACTGCTTGAGTCCTACTCTTAACCCTGTGTTTTACCAGTCTGGAAACCGGTGTTGGGTGGGAAGTCCTAGGGATTGGGGATGATCAATATTTTTATCAATGACTTGAATAAAGGCATAGGTAGAAGAGGAGATAGCAAATTTGGGGATTATACAAGCTGGAAAGTAGAGCTAACACATTGGTTGATGGAGTCAGAATCCAAAAACAAAAAGCTCGACCTGGATCTGATAGTAAGAAATATAACAGTATGAACTGTGAAGTCTTACACTGATTCAAAATAATCCACTTCACACCTACAAGCTAGAGCAGGTGTGGTTAGAAAAAGATGTGGTGGGGAGCATGGGGGGGTTTAGGGAACCGAAAGCTTGCTAGTCAACAATTTGATCTCACAGGCAAGGAAGCTAGAGTGATGATAGGCGTGTATGATATCTAAAACTAACCTGGTGCCAGTCGCACTGTGCCCTGCCCTAGTCGGACCACGAGTAGAATGCTGTGTTTACCTCTTGGTACCACACTTTAGGGAGGCTGACTAGCTGGAGAGCATTCACAAGGGGTTGGCCAAAATGGTAAGAAGCCTGGAGATTCTAAAGAGAGAATTAAAGGAACTAGGACTATTGTGCCTAAAGAAGAGAAATCTTGGAGGTGGGAGTGTTTGTGCCTAAGAGGAAGCATGATGTCTTGAAAGGGTGTCATATTTGGAAAGGGGACTAGGATTTTGTTTTGCATGGACCCAGAGAGTATAACTAGAAGCAGTGGGTGGATACTGCAGAGACAGATTTAATGATGTAGACCCAACTTCCTAGTAGATGGAAGGGGTGGCCTTGAGAGGTGGTGTGTTCTATATCCCTAGAGGTGGGTACACAAAGGTTGAAAATTATAGAAGAACATAGCTACACAAACTAGTAGCAAGTACTCATTTGGGCTGTTTTGTGTAGTACTTGAGTGGAGCAGTGTATACTTTGTGTGTTTGTTTGTCTGCTTTGCTAAAACAATATGTTCCAATCAAAGAGTGGCTAGAAGTTGTCAAAGAGATTCTTGATCAAGTATGGATGGGGGACCTGTAAGGTATCTAAGGTGCCTGGAGTGCCTGGCTCAGGAAGATTCATCTTCCTGAGTTCAAATCTGACCTCAAACATTTACTAGCTGTGTGACCCTGGCCAAGTCACTTAACCCTGTTTGCCTCAATTTCCTCATCTGTAAAATGAACTGGGGAAGAAAATAGCAAATAAATATCTTTCAATAAAACCCCAAATAGGGTCAAGGGCAGCTAGGTGGTGCAGTGGATAGAGCACCAGTGCAGGAGTCAGGAGGACCTGAGTTCAAATCTCACCTCAGATACTTGACACTCACTAGCTGTATGACCTTGGGCAAGTCACTTAACCCCAATTGCCTCATCCTGGGTCATCTCCAGTCATCCTGATGAATATCTGGTCACTGGATTCAGATGGCTCTGGAGGAGAAGTGAGGCTGGTGACCCGTACATCCCTCCCTCACTCAAAACAAAGTCAAGTGCAAGTCATGTCATTATTTCTCTGATAGCATGGTCTTCTTGGGCAACGAAGAACGAATACACAAATAGGGTCAAGAAGAATCGTACATGACTGAAAAAAGACTAAGTAACAAAAACCATTATTGCTATTATTACCAACTAGTTTATTATTCTCATTCAAAATAAGAGAAAACTAAGGGTCAGCAACCTTAAGTGTTTTTTCCCTTTACCTACTGGGCCAGCTCTTGTAGCAAAAACTAAAGGAGAGAAGGTGGAGGGGAAAGCATTTTAGCAAAACTAACCAGCTTTTGACTGGATCTGACAGCATACACCATATTCCACACCCATATTCTCCAGCCTCTGAAGAGAGGAGAGATTCATTTTCCCATTAGGAAGGCTCCTTTTTTAAGATGGTGACAGATCAGGAGCTTTGAGAAACCTCCCATTTAGGGGTCCGCGTAGTTTTTCGCACCTTCACTCCACTTTGTTAGACTCCCTTAGCTCTCCTCCTTCCAGCCTAGACCCCCTAGGAATGTCATGTTCACACATCACCTGACTCTCCCCTTGAGTTAACACCTTGGGGCTTGAGTGCTGTCCATTTTGAATGATCCACTCAATTAACTAAGCTTATTACCTTCCACTCCTTTGCACCAAATTAGCTGGCTTCATTAGGGTTTTCAGGGCCTACTGCCCTCCCTACTCCTTCCTTCCCATCTTGCCAGGGCTGTCCCCGGTTCAGCAGCTTCTGTTTTCTCAGTGGCTGAGCTCTGGACTCTGCTGCTCAACACGACTCTGTGCACCCCGCCCTCAGCCCAGGCCCTGAACAATTGTGAGCTCTGTTTTCCCGACTTCCTTATAGTTCCTGTCTCCCTCAACAAATTCATTTTCCAAGCTTTTTGCAAACCCTCCTTCCACCCCTCTCCTATTAGAACCTAGATGCTGTCCCTGGGACCCTGGACTTGGATGGGTGAGCTTTCACTTTATTTTCCCCAGAACCAGGCCTCCCTGTCACTTTCCCAGGGATTTCCAAGCCGTGCTGCTATGTACTAATAGCTAGCATTTATATAGCACTTAAAGGTTTGCAAAGCATTTTAATAACACCAGCAATAATATCTAGCATCTGTGCAGTGCTCTAAAAATTTCAAAGTGCTTTACAAATATCTCGTTTTTATCCTCACTATAACCCTGAAAGGGAAATGCTATTAATACCCGTATTTTACATATTAGGAAACGGAGGCAGAGGTTAAGTGACTAGCTCAGGGTCACACAGCTAGTAAACATCTAGGGACTAGATTTGAACTGAGGTCTTCCTGACTTCAGGTCCAAACTTGACCCATTATGCTACCTAGAATATTCAGTTCTTACTACACTATAAGGTAGGTATTATTCTCACTTTACAGATGAGGAAATTAAGACTGAGAAGTTAGATAGTTTTCCCAGAGCCACCCAACTAAGTAAGTAACTGAGGCAGAATTTGAATTTGGACCTTCCAGACTTCAAGTCCAGCCCTCTGTTTGCTTACCCCATTCTGGCTCCTTCTCATATGTTGTCTTTCCCTCCTAGAATAAAAGCTCCTTGAGGGTAAGGACTGTCTTCCTTGCCTGTACTTGTATCCCTAGGGCTTAGCACAATTCCTGGAACATAGTAAGCCCTTAATAAATGCTTTTTCATTCATTCAGTTCCACAAACAGATGTTAGCTGGCTCCGGTATACCAGACATTATGCTAGACAATTGGGATGTGAAGTCATAAAACAAAAAACAACAAAAAAGATGAGCCAAAATGTTGTATTAACATGTGAGGACAGGAGCTGTCTGGGGCCTTTTCTCTTTCTCTATATTTTCTTTTTTTTTATTTCTTGACCTCATCAGCTCACATGGATTTAGTTATTTTTTAAATTTATGTAAATATTATCCCTATTTTATGTATGAGGAAACTGTATAAATATATTTTACTTTTCCGTCTTCTCTCCCCAGCCAGAAAGCCATCTTTTATAACAATGAATGCAGGGGGCAAAGCTAATCAGTGTATCATCCAAGTCTGACCCTCTATGCTGGTTCCTATCCAATCGTCCATCATTTCTGCAATATGGTAAATTCTCATTTCTCCTCTTTGGAGACATTCTTTGGTCATTATAATTTCACAACATTCAGTATTAATTACATCATCATTGTTCTTTTCATTTGTGTTGCTATAGTTGCTATTGTTTTCTTGGCTCTGTTTATTTTTAACCAGTTCATGTATTCCCATATTAATAAGCCAACATTGTGTTCTCACAGTAACATGAGTCAATAACATGATCTCATAGGCAAGAAAGCTAGTGTGATATCAGGCTGAATTAAAAGAAGCATGCATGATATCTAGAACTAACATGGTGTCAGTCCTGGCATGAACAAGAATTTATTAAGGACCTACTGTGTGCCATGCACTAGGCCTGGAGATACAAAGAGAGGCAAAATACTGTTACTGTCTTCAGGGAACTCTAATGGGAAAGGCAACATATGCACATACAAGACATATGCAGTACAAATGGGAGGTGATCTCAGAAGAGCACTGGAATTGAAGGGGGCTAGAAAACACCTCTTGCAGAATATGGGATCTGAGTAAAGAATCAATACAAGGAAGTTATGGAAACCAGAAGGCAGAAGTGAGGAGGTAGAGCATTCCAGGCATGGGAAAGAGCCATTGAAAAAAGCACAAAGACAGGCATTGGAGTGTCCTGATCGAGGAAGGAGAAGAGAGGAGAAAAGGAAAGAGGGGAGGGGAAGGGAGAGAGCACGGCAAGACAGGAGCCTGGGAGACATCCATAGTTAGTGGGTGTGATCTCGATGAAGATCTATCAAAGCAGACTGAAAAGCTAAAGTCAGACACATAGGAGGAGAACCAGGAGAAAGCAGTGTCACAAAAATTTCTAGAGGAAAGAACACCAAGGAAAAGGGAGTGAAAGTATCACAGGCGGCAGAAAGATTAAGAAGGATGAATATTGAGAAAAGATCATTTGATCTGGCAGTTAAGAGGTCACTGGTAACATTGGAGAGAGCAGTTTCATTTGAATGATGAGGTCAGAAGCCAGACTACAGAAAATTTAGAACAGAGTGGGAGGAGAGGAAGTAGAGGTACTAACTGTAACTGGCTTTCTTAAGGAGTTTAGAAGCAAAGGAAGGCAATATATAGGATGGCAGTTCTTTGGAATGGGTGGATTAAATGAGGTTGTTAGGGTTTTTTTAAAAAATGGAGGAGACATGGGCATGTTCATAGGTAGAAGGGAAGCAATGAGTAGGCAAGAAAAGATTGAAGATTAGTGAGAAAATGAGGATGATAGCAGGGGCAATCTGCTGGAGAAAATAGGATACAATGGCATCCAGGATGTCCATACAGGGGTTTGCTTTGGTAAAACAAAGGTGGGGATAGTTAGTATTTGAGACAAGGAGGAGATAGTAGGGAAAGACCTCTGAGTGATGTGGATGAAAGTCAGGGGAGATGGAGTTCCTTGGTAAATGACCTCAATTGTTTTCATTAAGTATGAGACAAGGTCCTCAGCTGACAGAGTTGGGACAAGAGGAATCATGGGAGGCTTGAGGAGGGAATATTTTTCCTTCAAAGGGGCAGCTGCATGTTTGTGGGAATGTAGGGTAACAGAAACAGCTTAGAATCCAGTTTGCCTGAAACACAGAGTTTGTTAAAGGATGACAAATTGGTCTAGAACAATAAAAAGGAAGAAATATAGAAAGGTAAATACAAGCCAGATTATGGAGTGCCTTAAGGGCCAAGCTAAAAACAAGCTAAATCTTCTTTTACTCTAAGAGCAATAGGGAGCCAAGGTTTCAGACTCTCAGGTCAGGACTCTTTCTATTACACTACTGCTACTAATCCCAGCTCAAGGTGTTGTGGGTGACCATTCTTACTGCCTCCAGTGTCTGTATTTTCACCAGGGGTTTCAATTCCTTAACCTAGACAGACAGACATTCAAACAGACAGTCAGAAGACAGACGGACAGTCAGACACAGACAAGCAGATAGATAGAAAGAAAGATAGATGATAGACAGATAGAAAGATAGATGACAGATAGAAAGATAGACGGATAGATAGGTGTGTGTGTGTGTGTGTTCATGCTTCATTGCCCAAGAAGACCATGCCATCAGAGAGATGTTGACATGACTTACACTTGACTTTGTTTTGAGTGAGGGAGGGCTGTGCAGGTCACCAGCCTCACTTCTCCAGAGCCATCTGAATACAGTGACCAGATATTCATCAGGATGACTGGAGATGACTCAGGATGAGGCAGTTGGGGTTAAGTGACTTGCCCAAGGTCACACAGCTAGTGAGTGTCAAGTGTCTGAGGTGAGATTTGAACTCAGGTCCTCCTGACTCCTGCACTGGTGCTTTATCTACTGCACCACCTAGCTGATAGAAGGAAAAATAGATAGATGATAGATAGATAGATGGATAGATGGATGGATGGATGGATGATAGATAGATAGAGATAGAGATAGATAGAGATAGAGATAGAGAAAGATCTATTATTCTAATAATGATGGAATGAAAGGAACCTGTTACTAGAAAGTTCTACCCCAACATCTCATCAGGCAATCCTTCCCTCTCTCAGTCCTCTTCCAATCTTTGCCTTGAAACAAGGTACAAACCTCCCTGAGAAAGCTGGCCCAGACAAAGACAATGGCACAAATGGGCTTTTGTGTGAATGGGCAAACTGGTGGGGCCTGGTTGGTGGATGGGAGCAGTTCCTTAGACAATCTGCTCAAGAGATATTCTATAGGCAAAATCTAAACGAGCTTCTGAGCAGGCATTCAGGTGGTTAAGAGGAGAGTACTTTCTTTAAAAAAAAATTGGGGCAGCTAAGTGGTGTAGTGAATAGAGTACCAGCTCTAGAGTTGGGATGGACCTGAGTTCAAATCCATTATCAGGACACTTGATACTTACTAGCTGTGTGACTTTGGACAAGTCACTTAACCCTAATTCTCTTGTCTTCCAATCTCTAAAAAAAATTTACTGATGTTTTCTTTTACATCACTTACATTTCCCCATATCTTTTCCCTAACTCTTCCCAGAAAACTACTCCCATACAACTTAGAATATTTAAACAGAGAGAAAAAACTATCAACAAAACTAATTAATATATCACAAAGACTAGAAAATATATACAACATTCCACACCTGTGAAGCTCGTACCTCTGCAAAGGACTGGAAGAAAGCGTCTTCTCATCTTTGGGTCATGTCTATTTAGTCTTTGGAATTTTGCAGTATTCACTTGCTATTGTTTTGTGGTGGTTGCTTCTTCCATTTATTGTAACCATTGTGTGAATTAATTTCTTTTCTGTTTACTTCACTCCTTCTCAGTTCATGTAAGTCTTCGCATGGTTCTTCATATCCATCATATTCATAGTTTCTTGCAATGATAATAATATTCCAAGCCATTCATGCAATATACACAATTTGCTTAGCTAGTTCCCAGGCGATGGGCATCTATTTTGTTTCGAGTTCTTTGCTTCCATAAAGGGTACTGCTATAAATATTATAGTCTATGTGAGGATTTTCTTCTTATCAATGAGCAAGTAGAGCATTTTCTACCAGAAGTAGTGCGCTGGATCGGGGGACCTGGACAGAAAGGACACTTTCCTCAGTGGGAAAGGGAGCTGAATTAAATACCCTTAGTTGTCGACCAAAGGCAAAAATGTAGTAGAAACAGGAAGTGGAAATTGAGATGACTATAAAAGCCACATTTACAAACTGACTTAGGTCAAGATGACCTGAGTAATTTCAAACTATACCTGTAACTGACTTCTTTTATAGCCCCCAGTTTCTTTCTACTGTAATCGACATGCACTAAACAGCTGACTGGGGATGCTATAAAGGGTTTGCAGTAGAAGAAAGAACTATGAGAGAAGTGCAAAGGGGAAAGAGATTGATCCCAGGACCAGTCTTTAGTGGAGGAACATTCTAGGGCTAAGGAAGTCTTCTCTAAGTAGCCTCTTAGTAGGGTAGAGACTTTGCTCATAGGGAACTATTTGGTTATCAGATTGCCCTCCCTCTTTCCTTACTAGAGATCCAGGGTATAGCCAGGTTGATGTTATAACAATGAGCACAGGTAATTGGATTTGGATGAGGAGCCCGAGATTCTGTGTATTCTCAGAGGGAGACTGGGGAAACTCCCAACCCCATAGCAATGAGTTTTCTTGACCTGCTCTCGGACTAGAGAAATGGACAGTCTTAGATGGCTCTCCACGAGTCCCAGGTTCAGCACTGGCTATTAGGATGGAGAAAAGATTAAGGATGAGGGAGAGAATGAGAACAGGGATAGGGCTACAGATGAGACAAGGACTTTTTAACATCTCATAGTAACTTTAGCGAGGAAAGAAGGTGGGGATAAAAATGAGGATAAGATGAGAGATGGAGGTGGGGTCAGCCTGTGTCTGTGGTTAAGGGCTCATTCATTGGCTAAGGCCAAGGTTCAGTCTGGCAGGGGCTGGCATTCAGTCTATGAGTGTTAACCTGTGGCTGGGATTTGGGTCAGTCTTTGACTGGAGAGTAGTAAGAGTAGTTGTAAAGTAGATTGACCTTGAGAGTTGGTCTGTTTGGCTTCTGTGAGGTATGATGGATATTGTAGGGTCCTAAGGAAGTGTTTGCAAATGCATGTCTGCGATCTTCTCTGGCACTGAGAAACCAGTGTGTGTTTCTGTATGTTTATCTTTGTTCCTCTGCCTATTGTTATGTGAAAATGTGACTTGAAGATAATGATAGTCAACATTGATATAATGCCAACTATGTGTCAGGTACTGTGTGTGTACACCTGTACACCTGCTATGTGTACAGGCACTTTACAATTATCTCACATGATCTTTACAATAACCCTGAGTTAAGTTTTATTATTATCTCCATTTTACAGATGAGGAACTGAGGCAAAAGAGGTTAAGTGACTTGCCCAGGGTCACATAGTTAGTAGACATCAGGGGCTGGATTTGAACTGTGGTTTTCCTGACACCAGGCCCAGTTCTCTTTTCATTGGGCCACCTAAGAGAGACACCTTTGGAATAAAAGTGTATGGGTCTTGAAGAGATGCATAGGATATTTTAAAATGTTATTTATATAATCTAAATTTTTGTAAAATTTGTAAATGTACTCAGTTATTTAAATGGAGTGTCCAGAAGTGCCTGGGCTGCCCTCTGTATTTTCCAAAGCCTCTTTGTCTCTCTCTCACTGCAGGAGTTTCAGAAAGATGAAGACATTTAATACGTGGTATTTTTAGATTTGGAAATTTTACAAAAGTCCAGCCTGTGCTATACAAGAAAAATGAGAACTTATTTTCACCTCAAAAAGAAAAAATCCTCACTGCCCCTGACTACTTACAGAATGTGTGACTTTGAGTAAATCATTTCACTTTTCTGGACCTGATTTCCTCATCGGTAAAATGAGAGGTTTGGTCTAAGGGACTTCTGAGGTCCCTCCATCCAACTCTTAATCCAGAATCTTATGGACTCCCCGTCCAGTCCTCCCTTCTGGTTACACTCAGGGGTAACTAAACAGAGAAGGCCACATTCACTTCTAAATGGATGGCCTTCAGAAGAGAGGCAATTTGATTCAGAGGCCTGGACAGTAAAGAATGTCCTGAGCTAGACCAAACTGGATTCCATAAACTCTACTCAGTGTGCCTATGATGTAACTGCTGCCCTGCCCTGCCCTGTGTTTGTGCCTCCCTAGTCCTCATACTTGGAGTGTAGGAGTCTGCAAGTATCATAGCCAATTTGGTAGCTATTTCTGTTTTTCCCACGGGAGAAAAGATCGAACTGGGGAAAGATCTGAGGCAAGGTCTTGTCCCTTAGCCCATAGCCCTGCCGGTGGTGGGGGAGGAGGGGAAGTGAGGGGGAATCTCTCAAGTCCTGGGCAAGAGGGAGCAAGAGGGGACATAGGGGAAGAGAGAAAGGTTCAGAAAAGCAGAGGCAGATACAAAAAGCATTAGCTGACATTTATGTGGGCCTTTTTTGTTGTTTAATTTTCAGTCATGCCTGACTCTCTGTGACCCCATTTGGGGTTTTCTTGGCAAAGATACTGGAATGGTTTCCCATTTCCTTCTCCAGCTTGTGTTTCTGATAAGGAACTAAGGCAAACAGGGTTAAGTGTCTTGCCCAGGGTCACACAGCCAGACAGATTTGAACTCATGAAGATGAATTTTTCTGGCTCCAAGCCCAGTGCTCTCTCCCTTCTGCCATCCAGCTTCCCTTTAGAGTTTATCATTTTCATATACATTAATTTATTTATAACAGCCTCACAACTCTGAGATGGACAATGTTGAAAGAGTTATTCTGCCCACTTTAGCAACCAGGAAACCAAGGCTCAGAAAGGTTAATGCATAGCTAGTCCTTGACAAAGCCCAGACTTGAACCTGGGTTCTCTAAGACCCAATGCACAGCGCTTTCCACTGTATATAGCAAGAATCAACCACAGACCTTGTGTCTTCCAGAATAGTCCTGTCTTTATATATTCTGTGCGGGGCGAGGCTGACTCAAGAGATTTGTTGTTGTTCAGTTACGTCCAGGTCTTCATAGCCTCATCTGAAGTTTTCTTGACAAGAAAGATACTGGAGTGGTTTGCCATTATCTTCTCCAAATCGGAGAAGATTTGCAGATGATCCATTTTTGCAGATGAGGAAACTGAGGCAAACATGGTTAAGTGACTTACCTAGGGTCACACAATTAGTAAGTGTCTGAGGCCAGATTTTTGGACTCAGAAAAACAAGATTTCCTGACACCAGCCCTGGTGCTCTAACCATTGCATCAAGGGAGCCAATTGTTAAATTGCCGATGTGAGAATTTATAACACTACAAATCATTGTTTTGTTCATTGGGCTTGAAACAGTGATGAAGGGCATGTTAATGATGCAGACTAAACTTAAAAATGCGTTGTAGGTATTCCTCCTCCTCCCTTCTGGAGAGCTGGTTGTTAATTATTGGCGAGCACACCTATAATTTTATCCCAGGGAAGGAAAAGCATGGGTAATGGATAGAGCACTGGTCCTGAAGGATAGGGGGAGCTAGGTGATGCAGTGGATAGAGTGCTAGAGCTGGAGTTAGGAAGACTCATCTTCCTGAGTTCAAATCCAGCCTCAGAAACATACTAGCTAGGCAAGTGACTTAATCCTGTTTGCTTTAGTAGTTTCCTCATCTGTAAAATGATCTGGAGAAGGAACTGGCAAACCACTCCAGCATCTCTGCCAAAGGATTTGGACAGGACTGAACAGCAACCTGGAGGAGGGAGGAAGGTTTACATCATATCCTGCCTTAGATACATTTGAGCTGTGTGACCATGGACCAGTCACGTAAACATCTCTGAGCCTTTGCTTCCTGGTCTGTAAAATGGGGAGAATAAAAGGTACCTCCTTTAGAGAATTGTGAGGATCAATGAGCCAATACTTTTGTCCTATTGAACAATAAAAGTTTTTCAGAAATTCAATATTTTGGGAAATATGAACTGAGCCAATAAGCCTTAGAATGAGAATATATATGGTTCACAAGAGATTGAGAAACACAAAATTATCTAGACTTCCCAGGCTGAAAAAACTAAAATTTGAGTGTTCTAGCCTAGTTTACCTGTGTACACATGGATGATACAGGTCATGAGACGCTGCAGGGTGGTGTTGACAATTGGCTGAGACACAGCAAGTCAAGAAAACCCCTGAAACACTTTGTCACAGGCTCTAACACAACATCCCTGTGGTGAAGTTGTAAGGTGAAAATGATACACTAATTTGTTAAGTATTTATTAAGCACTAGGGTTACAAAGTAGGTGAGGCATTGTGGATAGTGAGTCTGGCCAGGAGACAGGATAACTCAACTTCACATCTTGCTCCAGATGCTTAATAGTTATGTGACCATGGATACATTATTTAATGCCTAAGTTTCCTGATCAGTAAAATAAGGGGGTAGGACTTGTTGACCTCTCTCCAACCCTCAATCTCTGACTCTCTGAAACAATCCCTACCCTCAAAGAGATTAGAGTCTCCTGATTGATAGAAAGGTATGATTGTGCACACTTTCAAACACCATCCAAGGCACTTTTGCAATTGAACCAAAGGGCAAAGGAAAGACAAAATGGTAGGTGCAAGCAGACCACAGTGCATTACCAAAGATAATTTGCATTGGAGTAATGCAATGTAAATGCATGTAATAGATTAAAAGGCATCAGGGTAATGCATCATGGCATAATGAAAAGACCTCTAATTTGGAATCAAGAGGTCCAAATTCAAAATTCCCACTCTGCTACTCACTATCTGTGTGGCCTTGAACAAGCCATGATTTTTTTCTCTGAGTCTGTTTCCTCCCACATAAAATGACATATTTGGACAAAATGATCTATAAAATGAGGGCATTGGACCAGATAATCTCTGTGGTCTTTGGTAACTCAACAACATCTAAGTCATCTTCTAGTTCTCACAGTATGTCCTAAGTATAACAGAAAAAGATGTGGGCCATTCCTGCAGATATGTAAGGGATAACAGAAGGACAGAGCATGTACCTGGTATCCATAAAAGATTCAAAAGACCAGAGGAAGGTTTCCAGGATGGATCCTTTATGGAGACTGAAAGAAATACATGGACAAGAATTGGCTGAGATCAGAAAGTTGAAATAGGTTACAATCTGCACCAATGGAGAGATTATCCACTTAGAGGAACTCATGGGTGCATCCAAGTACTAAAGTATTGTAAGTGGCGGGTCTGTCTATAGTTTGAAGTTGCTTAAAATGTATTTGAATTTATTTAATTATAAACTTTTCTCCTGGTGTCAAAATGAGTGAAATGTAGAACTCTAACTAGAGTGGAGCAACTAGGGTTCTGCATCAGAGCGCCAGTATCTAGTAGGCATACTTCTCTGTATCTTGAGGTCTTTTGATAGCTCTCAGCATCCTGCCCTCCACTCCCACCCCCACCCCCACAACCTGCTTTCCCATGCTTCTGTGATCTTCCTCTCCCCCAATCCGTTGCCTTCCCTCCTCTACCTCCTCCTAGTGAATCACGAGTCATCAGTCTTGCTGCCCTATTGGGAGCAAATTTGCTAGTAAACTGACCAGCTCCCCGAACCCAGTATAGTTCACACAATGACCAAGGTTTATGCTCTGTGGTAACCACCTCACCTCTACTGAATTTGTCCTGAGCACCAGATTCCTAGCTACAGCTCTGGTGGAAAGGTTATGAAAAAGAAAGGCTGCATTTAATGAAGCTTTTCAGAAGGAATATCCTTTGCTAAACCATGTGTCTTGATTTTTGGTTTAGAAAATAAAGTTTCTTCCATGTAAGAAGAGATGTGCCTTCTAAACCTGGCTCCAATATTTACAAACTATGCAGAAATGAACAAGTCACTTTACCTATCTGTGCCTCAATTTCTTCACATGACAAATGGTGATAATAACCCACAGAATTGTTGTGGGTTAAGAAGTATGAAAATATTAATTATTGTTATGAGACATATAAAGAAAGGGAGTTGTTGATTCCTGAGTGAAGATGATGAGATATTCCTCCTTACACACACTGTCCTGGAGGAATGCTCTCCAGAGTAAACTAGAGTTGTGTCAGCAATCTCCTTACAAAACATTTATCTGCTTTGCATATAAAGCCAATATCACAGAGTTATACAATTAGGCCAAGAAGAAGCCTTAGACACCTAATGTAATCCCTTCTATTTTTTTTTTTTACAGAAGAAAAACTGGGCCTCAAAGAAGCAACATAATTTGGCCATGATCACATAGCTAGTAAATGAAAGACATGGGCCTTGAATCCACTCATCCAGACCCCAAGTTCATTTTCCCCTACCCTGTTTTTTGGGAGTTCCAATCACTATCCTGTTTCACTACCCTTAAAAGGGCCTCTGAGGAAATGGAACAAATTGGAATCTTCAGGTTATGTGACTCCATCAGCGGTTGAGGTGAATATGGTGGAGACAGGACATTTTTAATTAATCAACCAATCATGGACTATTTATTAAGAACCTACTATGTTTTAGGCTCTTTGCTGGGCACTGAGGATAAAATTCCCGCCTCCAAGGAGTTTACATTATGTTTCAGTGCCCAGGCTTGGCACACTCCCCTCACAATCTCACAGGAAGATGATGCTTACTTGTTGTGGAGGCAAACCATGATGTGTGACCAAGCAGTCAGATCTCAGGCCCATAGACCCCAATAACTGAATTAAAATTCTAATTAATTAGATACCTATTTTGTGCTAAGTATTGTGGATTTAGACATCAAAATGAAAAACAGTCCCTCCCTTGAGGTACTTACTTTCTCCTGGGTTGGGAATCAACTCAAGGGAGTCGCTTCACACTATCTAGAAAGTTTTCAAATTAGGAGAATACTATTAATAATCTTCTTTTTTTAATCTACAATCTGAAGACAAAAACAACACACATTTAAATAGCACTTTAAGGACTGAAATTTGTTTTTTTCAGGACAGCTAGGTGACCCGGTAGATAGAGCTCCTGCCCTAAAGTCAAGAGGACTTGATTTCTAATCTAGCCTCAGACACTTCCTAGCTATCTGACCCTGGGCAAATCATTTAATTCCAAAAGCCTCCCTCAAAATGAATTTGCCTTCCTCACAATAATCTTATGAGGTTTGCTGCTGTTCACTATGACCCCCATTTAGAGGTTTTCTTGGCAAAGATGCTGGAATGGTTTTCCATTTCTTTCTCCAGCTCTTTTGAAGATAAGGAAAGTGAAGCAAATGAGATTAAGTGACTTGCCCAGGGTTACACAGCTGGTAATCATCTGAGGTCACATTTGACTTCAGGTCTTCCTAACTCCAAGTCTGGTGCTCTCTATCCACTGCACCACCTAGCTGCCGATCGTACGAGGCAGGTGTGTTTTAATAATTCTGTAGGACCTACTCTGCCTTGTCCCATCCCTTCACTTGGGGTAGCACTATTCCAGCTGTAACTGACATCCTTCTGTAACATCACTGGGTGATCTGAGGTCTTTCTGCTGAGCTACCCAATCCAGACTGAGCAGCTCTCTCTGTGGGCTACATCTCTACTAACCTGTGGTCACTCTCTGCTGCCATTTTCTGCCTCTTCAGGTCCTCTACTCTCCACTGCTTAGCTTCCCCCGAATTACAGTTGCCATATTGTCCCTTCCCCAAAGCAGAATGGGACAGCTCTGTTAAGCCTTCAAGGACTGTTGCAGACTCAACCCAACCATGCATCAAGTACAAGCCAGCAGAAACCCTATAGGTTTAAAATGTTCGTCTTTTAAACATTCTTTTCCTGTCACTTGGGCTCTATCAGTCCAAATATTTTTCAGAGTTGTGGTCTAAAACCCCTTTAAACTGCTATCACACCCCCTAGGTCTAATTCAAATCATCTCTGGGATTTTACTTAACAAAACTGCAAAGGAACTACCTTGACCTGGTGTGAGGAGGAGATTCCTTTCAATTCCCATCATGCCTCTGGTTGCCATGCAAATCAGCTGAAGAACTGGATGGAAAGGGCTGAGTGGCGCTATTAAAGCCAGTGAGAATGTCTCTGCTTCCTCCCTCCCACCGTGAAGAAAAAAGAAAAAGAAAAAACAGTCCCTGTCTCAAAAAGCGCTTATATAATGCTTAAAAATTTTCGAAGTGTTTTACATATGCTATCTCATTTAATCCTTGTACTAAGCCTGCAGGATAGATGCTCTTCTCATCACCCTTTTGCAGATGAGGAAACTGAGACTGAAAGAAATAAAATGACTTGACAAGGGTCCCACAGCTAATAAATGTCGGAGGCAGGATTTGAACTCAGGATTTTCTGACTACAAGCCCAGTACTGATGAACCATGCCAACCATCTGTAAAATGGAGACAGAAAGAACTCGAATTTATATGGCACTTTTTGGTTCACAAAGCGCTTTCCTCACAACAACCCTATGAAGTAGGTTTGCCTCAACTAGGGCATATGTATCTTGGATGATACTTACGCCACTCTGTATTACACAATTTATCTTGATAAAATGCTATGTGACCCTGAATATGCCACTTAACTCTGTTTGCCTCAGTTTCCTCATCTGTAAAATTAAATAGAGAAGGAAATGGCAAACCACTCCAGTATCTTTGCCAAGAAAACCCCAAATGGGGTTGCACCGAGTAGGAAATGACTGAAAAATGACGGAGTACTAATTATGCTATAGCCCTACTAGGCAGCTAGGTGGCACAATCTGTCAAGTGCTAGGCTTGTGGTCAGAAAGACCTGGGTACAAATACTGCCTCAGAGACTTCCTTAGCTATGTGGCCCTGGACAAGTCACTTAACCTATCTCAGTCTCAGTTCCCTCATCTTTAAAATGGGAATAACAGTAGCACCAACCCTCACAGGCTTATTGTGAGGACTATATGAGATAGCATATGCAAAGAGCTTTGCAAATGTTTAAGTGTTCTATAAATAATAGTTAATAGTATTTGTTGATATCATGTCTCTTCATAACCCTCAGAGTCAACTTCAACTTGATTCTTTGAATACTATAACATTCCAGATTCACAGCCATATAGCATCACTAGAAGCATACTGACATTAAATATATGAGTTTTTGTTTCTGGAAGAAATTCTGGATCTTTGCAAGGACTGCTCCATTTCTCAAATGTCATCAAACCTGCTCCCTTCTTTCTTTTCAGTTCTGGGTCCAATGCATCATCCATCTGCAGTGTCTTTCTAAGATCTCTATTTACTGATGAACTAGCACAATCAGCTTTCCACCCAACTGCATGTCCCAGAATGAGCAATAGGCATTCTTCAGCCACTTGAGTTTGGCCGTGTGGCTTATGAAGCTGAACTCTTCTGAGTAAGTTTGAATCTCATGTAGGAGGTTCTTCAGTGTTCTAGGGTTTTTTTTAAAATCAGCACAGCATCCACAAATACAACAAAAACATCTATAGGAAATCCCTCTTTCGATTGGGTTCTATTCTGGACACTCCCCATGACCACAGCAAAAACCTTTGGCCAGCATACATGTTCCTGTTTTAGTGACTTCTTTCATTTTTATTACCAGAGAATTCTTAATTTAAAAATTATTTCTGTTGATGTTTCATCTCAAAAAAAAATCTTATATGATCTCAACACATGCAGGGGAGATACCTTGGTAGAGGAGAACTATGTTTTATTCTACTAAATCAACTGATTATTTTTCTAGTCAACACACAATAAGCAAAGTGGCACCTTGTTTTCTTTGTTTTTCTATCCATTGTGTGACAATAAATATGTGGTATGAAGGAGGATATGATTTGTAAAAGTATGTCTGTTCTCTTTCCCTCTTTTGAGCAAGGATTCCCTCAATACATGTCTAAATTACTCTCACAAAGATTTTATAGAGATGAGTAACTAGGCATAAGGGTCAGTAGTTATTGAGTTCTCACTCACCTTTTTATAATAATAATATCATTTTTTAAAGTATCTACAACAGCAATGCATATAAAGTACTTTGCCAATTTTAAGGGCTAAAGAATATCAGTTATTTCTATCACCACAAAAAGCCCATATTTTCAATAGTATTCTTAGGTGTTGCTATGTGATTTCAAGTCATGGAATATCATAGTCTCTGAGGAGTTGAAGTTGAAGGTCACCCGAAAGAGGACAGTCTCATGATGGGCATGAGTAATGTACAAATATATTTACCAACAAAGTTTTTGCGAAAGGAGCTGAGTAAGAAATGTCATCAGGGAGTGGTGTGACTCAAAAAGGAGGAAAGCTGGTCATGAGGGAGGGCAATGGATGATCAGTGCACCAGTCAACACCTTTCATTGGTGTCCACACCATGTCAAGGATCTAAAAGGTGCCCAGATGTTGGGTGGAGCCCCTTGGGAAAGATTTACAGGAAGACCTGGATAGGACTCACACAGGACAAGAGGGAACAGATAACTTGGGCTCCATCCATTGAAAAGAGTATCCACATCGATGAGATCACAGATACATCAAAGTTTCCCAATACTGCCTTGGATATCCTCCATTAGTTCAGCATCTTCACTCTTTCAAATATCTTCAAAATCCCTTCTTCTCAACATCTGGAGAACTGTGTTTCTCTCAGGCTGGATCTCCCCTGTATATACTTGATCAGGTCCAATTGTTTTTCCATATGCTAACGGTTTTATTTAGCGTCATTCGATGTCCAGGTATAATGGTTCCATTGTCACTGGCGGATAAAATAGTTTGTTATAGAAAAGTTGACAGATATTTCCCATTTTTTATTTGTTTCATATGTTCCTATTTTAACATGTGTACATGCCTTGAGAGTAGGGATTATTTCATTGTTGTCTTTTTATCTCCAGGGCCAAGCACAGCACCTACCACATAGTAGGTACTTAATAAATGCTTATTGATTAACTCAATTCCTTCCAGTTCCATCCTCAAAAGCTCTTGGGAGGCTCAAAAGCCTTACCAAACTTTCTGCAATTCATTTTTCCTTCTATTCCTTCTTCTGGTTTTATGAGGCAACTCTTTTTATCATTCTCTGTAAGATGAAATGGGTTCAATAATATTTGAACCCATTTTACAGATGAGGAAATAGGCTTAGTGAGCTTAAGTAACCTGCCCCTTATTACACAGCTAGGAAGTATCACAGCCTGTATTTAAAACTAGTTCTCTTGGCTCTAAGTCGAGCTTTCTTTCATTCATGATTCTTGTGAATCATTTCATGGCGCCTCTCTCTGCCTCCTTCATTGGGCTGTTGTGAAGATCACATGAGGTAATGACTCATGATCCTGCCCCTTCCCCCTCTATATTTAAGTCCTGTGGATTTTACCTCTACAACATTTTTCTGTAACAGTTTCCTTTTCTCCAGTCATAGCACACACACACCCTAATTCAGACCCATATCTATCCCATCCTTAAAAAATCTTCACTTGACCCTACTGTTTTCCAAGTTATTAGCCAATATCATTTCTCCCTTTCACAGTCAAATTTCACCCTTGTTAACCCTTGTTACCTCCACTTCCCTAACTCCTACGCATTCTCAACCCCTTGCAACCTGACTTTTGATCCAGCCATTTGACTGAAACTACTCTCTCTCTCTCTTCCTCTCTCTGTCCCTCTCTCTTCCTCCCTCCCGCTCTTTGGATCTCTTTATTGCTAAATCCAATGACCTTCTCTTAGTCCTTAACCTTCTTGACCCCTCAGCTGCATTCGACACCATTGACAGCTCCCTCCTGGGTCCTCTCCTCTGGGTTTCCATGACACCATTCTGTCGAGGTTCTATTCCTACTTGTTAGGTTGATTCCTTCCTGGTCTTCTTTATAGGCTTATCATCTGTATTTTACATGCTATGCATGAGTGTCCTCCATGGCTTTATCCTAGGCTCTCTCCTCTTCTGTCTTCACCCTCTTTCTTGATGATCTCATCAGTTCCCATGGATCTATATATCTAGATGACTCCCAAATTTATGTCTCCAGCCCCCATCTCTCTCTTAAATTCCAGTCCCACATCTCCAACTGCTTTCAAATGCATTATGTTCAAAATAGAATTCACTTCCTTACTCTCTAAGCCTACCTCTCCTCTTAACTTCCTATTTCTGTCACTAGATACTACCATTCTTCTAGTTACCTAGCCTAATAATCATTCTCTTCTTTTCACTCTCACATTTCCTGTATTCAATCAGTTGCCAAGCCTTGTTAACTCTACCTCCTCAGCATGTCTTAAATTCATCCCCTTTGGTCTACTTGGTGCACATCACCACTCCCCTGAAATATTGCAAAGGCTTCCTAAAGGTATCCAGTTTCTCTCTTTGCAATGTATCTTTCACCCCACATCCAGAGTGATATTCCTGAAGCCCAGGCTGACCATGTCACTCTTCTATTCAAGAAGACTTAGGGATTGCTCATTACTTTCAAAATAAAATTCAGACTCCACAGTTTGGCTCCAGCCTATCTTTCCAATTTATTCTTAACACAGATGCCAAATTAATCTTCCTAAAGCAAAAGTCTGACCATGTCACTCCCTTACTCAAAAACCTTTTGATTCCAGGATAAAACACAAACTCCTCAGCTTTGTGCTTAAAGTCCTTCATCTGACTATACCCTACATTTTTGCCTTATTTCCCATCCCTGCCCTTCCAGTGCTCTGCATTCCAGCCAAACAAGGATGATTGCTGTTTGAAACATTCTATCTTCCATAACAATAGCTAGCATTTATATATAGCTTTAAAATTGCAAAGTGTTCTACAAATATTACCAAATTTGGTCCTAGTAACAACCCTGTGAGGCAGGAGCTATCGTTACCCTTTCCCTTTTTTAACAGATGTAATTTGGAGAGGCTAAGTGACTTACACAAGGTCACACACAGTTAATCTAAAAGGAAGAATTCAAATTCAGATTTTACTCCAACTACAAGATGAGTGTCCCATCTATCAGAACCTAGCAGCCTCTTCCTATGGCAAGTTACCCTCCATTCATGGAACTTAGTGTCTCCTCAGCCTTCCTTCTTGGAATCCTCGTCTTTCTTCAAGTCATGTGTTCATCCACGAAGCTTGCCCTGATTTCTGCCTCCTCTCCAAACGCTCTCTGGGCTTTGTTGTTATATTTCAATGTATCTTACACATAGTGGCATTTAATCAGTAATTGCTCATTGAATAGATGAAACATAATATAAATGTCACATACATTTGTGTGTATACATATATATGTAGGTATTTGTGTATATGTGTATGTAGTGGGAAGAGAGAAAAAGAAACAGAGACAAGAGAAACAGAGAGAGAGAGAGATTGTGTGTGTGTCTGTGTGTGTGTGAGAGAGAGAGAGAGACAGTGAAAGAGAGAGAGAGAGAGACAGTGAGAGAGAGAGAAAGAGAGAAAATGTGTGTGTGTGTGTCTGTGTGTGTATGAGAGTGAGAGAGAGAGAGAGAGTGTGTGTGTGTGTGTCTGTGTCTGTGTATGAGAGAGAGAGAAAGAGAGAGAGACAGAGAGAGTGTGTGTGTCTGTGTCTGTGTGTGTATGAGAGTGAGAGAGAGAGAGAGTGTGTGTGTGTGTGTATGAGAGAGAGAGAGAGTGTGTGTCTGTGTGTGTGTGAGAGAGAGAGAGAGACAGTGAAAGAGAGAGAGAGAGAGACAGTGAGAGAGAGAGAAAGAGAGAGAACGTGTGTGTGTGTCTGTGTGTGTATGAGAGTGAGAGAGAGAAAGTGTGTGTGTGTGTGTGTCTGTGTCTGTGTATGAGAGAGAGAGAAAGAGAGAGACAGAGAGAGAGAGTGTGTGTGTCTGTGTCTGTGTGTGTATGAGAGTGAGAGAGAGAGAGTGTGTGTGTGTGTGTATGAGAGAGAGAGAGAGAGAGAGTGTGTGTGTGTGTGTATGAGAGAGAGAGAGTGTCTGTGTGTGTGTATGAGAGAGAGAGAAAGAGAGAGAGAGACAGTGAAAGAGAGAGAGAGAGAGACAGTGAGAGAGAGAGAGAGAGAACGTGTGTGTGTCTGTGTGTGTGTATGAGAGTGAGAGAGAGAGAGAGAAAGTGTTTAACCTATTGAAAGGAGGGAACAAGTGTTCCAAGCATTTTATAAGCCCTGTCCCATAGAAAAAGTGAATCTGCCCATTACAAACCATGCTTATCTATTCATTAGGACTAGTACCTTAGAGAATTCTACTAGACAACACTTGGTTAGCCTAGTTCTAGTTTCTATAAGTACTTGAAAGGCATGAAACTGCATTTCTTAGAAAATATTCTAGAATGAGTGAGAACTCATCCATTTGGACTATCACTGCCTCAATTAGAATAAGTAACCTGCTAGCTTGGGCAACGCAGTCCGGCCCGTGTTTTCCTGCGAGGGTCTAGCATCCGCTCTGAGATGAACAGAGCAGTGGTCTCTTCCTTGCCTCTGGAGTGGCGGGTACTCCCTCCCTCAGTGCAGCAGCTGGCTGGATTCCCTAAGATGGCTGCCACAGCTGCTCCCTGAGCTTGAGAGAGAGAATAGGACAGTGAGCAAGCAACTGAGCCAGCTGATGGAAATGGCCACTAGGGTCTTTCGGCAGACAATCCCCCAGTGCCGCTGGAGAAGGTCAAGGCTTGGGAGGACTTGCCGGAGACCTGCTCCTCAGGGTCTCCCAGAAAAGAAGGAAGACTGGCCTTCCTGATGGGAGCCTTCAGGAACTCTGCTGTCTAAGAGAAGAGCTGGGAGGGATTTACAGTTTGTCGCTGTCCAACACTAACCACCTGCTCCCAGTAGGGTGGCTTCTTAACCAAAGGGCGAACCAACACCAAGCACATGTCAACATTCAGTTATTAAATTCCTACCATGTGCCAAGCATTGTGCTAAGCACTGGGAATATTTGTTGTTTCTATCTCATCATTTTAGTCAAGTCTGACTCTTCATGACTTCATTAGGGGTTTTCTTTTCATTTTTAATTTTTTTTTCATTTGGGGTTTTCTTGACAAAGATGCTGGAGTGGTTTGCCATTTTCTTCTCCAGCTCATTTTACACGTGAGGAAACTGAGGCAAACAGTGTTAAGTGACTTGTCCAGGGTGACACAGATATTAAGTGTCTGAGCCCAGATTTTGAATTCAGAAAGAGGAGTCTTCCTGATTCCAGGCCCCATGCTCTATCTACTAACCACCTAGCTACCCCCACTGTGAATATAAAAAAGCTCCCCCCAGCCAAAAAAAGGCACAATTCCTGTCTTCAAGGAGCTCATATTCTAATGAATAAGGCAACAAGCAAATGATTGTATACATATAAGATATATTCAATATAATGAAAGGTAATCTCAAAAGGAAAGGGGTAGGAAGAAGAAAGGAGGCCAAAGGAGGGAAAGAGAGGAGAGAGGAGACTTGGTTTCTTGCAGAAGGTAACATCTGAGTTAAGTCTTGGAAAGGGCAGCTAAGTGGTGCAGTGGAAGAGTCAGGAAGATTCATCTTTCTGAGTTCAAATCTGGCCTCAGATATTTATTAGCTGTGTGACCTTGGGCAAACCACCTAACCCTGGTTGCCTCAGTTTCCTCATCTGTAAAATGAGCTGCAGAAATAAATGGCAAAACCAGTCAAGAAAACCCCAAATAGGATCATGAAGAGTCAGACACAACTGAAAAAAATGACTGAACAACTTGAAGGAAGACAAGGTAGCTGAGAGACAGAGGAGAGAACATTCCGGGCATATATACACTTACCTACACAAAGGCACACACAACACATACCTATAGGGACATATCTGGGGTGACATGACTGGAGTTTTGTCCCAAGATGGCTATATAGGAGTGAAGATGGGGCTGACAATATTATATCTCTGTAACTGTCTTCTGACCCATTGTATCTGAACTTTGTTGTCCTTCAGCGCTCCTGCTCCCTTCCCCAGTGCCAGATTGACCCCTCTTCCTTCAGGATCTTATCATGGGGGCCTTCCTGATACTTACATCCGCTACTTCCACCTGGACATCTCTTATAGTTAACATCCCTCCCCACTGGAATGCTGCCTTTCTTCCTCTCTACCTCTCTGAATCATACCTCACCTTCAAGATCCACCTCAAATTCTACCTCTTCCCCGAAGCCTTCCCTGACTATTCCAGTTCACAGTAAACTTGACCCACTCTCTGGGAAATGTCCTTTCTTTTCTTTTTATTAATTTACTTATTTTTAGTTTTCAACATTCACTTCCATAAGTTTTAAATGTTCTCTCCCTCTCTCCTTCCTCTCTCCCCAAGATGGCATACAATCTTACATAGGTTCTACATATACATTCCTATTAAACATATTTTCACATTAGCAATGTTACATAGAAGAATTATAACAAATGGGAGAAAGCATGAGAAAGAAAAAAGCAAAACAAAAAATAGTCTGCTTTGTTCTGTATTCAGACTCCATAGTTCTTTCTCTGGATGTGGATGGCATTTTCCATCATGAGTCCTTTGGAAGAGTTTTAGGTCATTGCATTGTTGAGAAGGGCTAAGTCTATCAAAGTCAGTCATCGCACAAGGTATGCCCTTTCTTTTCTAACACAGCTGCCGCCAAGGTGGACCATCTTCTGTGCTGCCCCATCCTTTACCCCAAATGAATTCACCTCAGACACAAGACTTTCCAGTCATGGCTCTGCACACATATAAACTACAACAGGGCCAAATGCATAGTAAATGCTTGCTAAATCCCTGAGGGTCAAAAAAAACCCAAAAAGAACCTTAAAGAGAGCTAGAGAGAACCTTAGAAGGCACCTGGTCCAGTCTCCACATTTTATAGATGAGAAAATTGAGGCCTGGAGAAGGGAGAATGAATGAATGAATAATTACCTAGGCAGCTAGGTGACTCAATGAATAGAGCACAAGACTTGAAGTCAGGAGAACATGTTTGAACCCTGCTTTGGACACTTATTAGTTACATCACTCTTTGAAAGTCGCTTAACCTCTTTGTGTCAGTTTTCTCATCTGTAAAATGGAGCTAATAGTAGCACCTACCTTCCAAAGTTATTGCGAGTATAAAATGAGTTAACATCTACAAAGCAGTTCCAAAACCTTTAAATACTCTATAAATGCTAGTGCTTACTATTAACAGATGACCCTTTTATAGAACTTGAATATTTATAAAGCATCTTCCTCACAATAACTCCATGAAGCAGATAGTATAGATATTCATACTTTATGAATGAGGCTACTGAGTCTCCTAGAGGCAAACTGACTTGCTCGTGTTCACAAAATGAATGAGAAAGAGTCGAGTTCAAACCTGGATTTCTTGACTCCAAGACTCTAAGACATCTGGAATCAATGACGGTATACACACATAAATTACAATAGTGTTTACACATGCACATATGCACACACATGTGTGCATGATACAAATGCCCTTGCTCACACATGTATGCAACACAGGGGACGCAATAGCTGACCCTTATTTGGCACTTTATGGCTTGCCATGTACTAGTACAACTCATTTCATTTTACTCTTACAACAACCCTGTGATTTGAGCAATGACCTGACCCCAATGAACAATGTTGTCCATTGAGAAGTTGTGTGGCAAATTCTGCAGGATTATTATCTCCATTTTAAAGATAAGGAAGCTGAGACTCAGAGAGGTTAAGTCACTTAGCCAGGAAATATCAGAGGTGACTCCAAGTTCAGCACTGTTTTCCACTGCACCCTATGCCTCTCAAATATTCAAACACATATCTTCCATCCTAATCATTCCTCACTCTGAAGGAGGCATCTCCAAAGATTAATCCACCTAGCCCTTAAAAGGAAAAATAAAAAGAGACTATAGGTCGAGAAGTCTCCCCATATAAAGAGATACAGTGTCCCTTGTTTTAATGATGAGGACACGATTATCCATTGAGGTCGGGTGGCTACCTAAAGTCACACAATGAGATAAATTACAGAATTTAAGCATGGAACCCAGAGCTTTTCCTCTATACCCCTGGTTTTTCATTTGTCTCCTATTACCATCTTCCAGGGTCCTAACTAAACGTCCTCTGGCTCCTCTTCTAATAAAACACTTTTCCTGAGGAGGTACCCCTATCAAGCATGTGATATATATGTCTGTGTTGCCTTTGCCAGGGATTGGCAACTTTCTCCAAGTGACATGCCAAGTCTTCATTCACTCGTTGGCTTGGAGAGGAAGAGGAAGTTGGCAGCTTTCCGTGCACATGTGCACACAGAGGGAACCCACCAAATGTTTTAGGCTAAATCTATCCCCAGAGGTGGGGTTAAGTGCAAAACTATGAACACTCCCTAAAGTTTAGCTTTCCAGCAGTGGGGAATAAGGGTGCAAATATATTCAACTCATGGAAGGAGAGGAGAGGGTAGGCTGGTAGACTATCCCATTCCCATCCTCATGTGCTTGCCTCCCTTCACATCTTCAGCCACCTTGCCACCAGCTACAAGTTTGCATACCATCTTTAACCCAAATGCCACGACTACGGTTTTCCTGTGTTTATGGTCAATGTGCCTAAGGTTCTTCTTCTATGATTAGTGAAATACATGAAAGAAAGAAGCAGTTACTAGACCATCGATTCCCTAAAGGTAGAGATTAAATCATTTTCTACCTTTATACCAGTCTAGTACAGTACTGTGTTAATGTACTTATGTTTTATACGTCAAGACTTCCATTGAGCTGGGATTTCATCAGAAGCTCTCATTTTGTCATACGTAGGCTTTTGTATATATCAAACAATTAACAAGCATTTATTAATCACTTACTATGTGCCAATCACTGTGCTGGGTGTTGGGGATACAAAGAAACAAACTGAAACAGCCCCTGCCTTCAAGGAGCTTATATTCTATTAGTAGAGACAACATGTACATTATAAATGCACACACATATTTGTACCAAATAAAACAGAACATATATATTTAATCTGAGGGAGACTAAGAAGTCAGGAGATCTGGATTCCAGTCCCATTGTGCAATTCACTAGTCTGAGACCCAATTTCCTCCTTTACAAAATGGGGATAAAATTCAATGTTCCGTTCACCTCCCATGGCTGTTGTGAGATTCCGAGGTAATGTATATTAAGCATCTGTAACCCCAATGGACTCTATAAATTGTGACCTATCATCATCATTCTTATGCTTATCTCTTAAGAGATGAAAAGCAGAGTGGGACCATGACAGAGAACAGGTATAAAGAGAAAGTGAGGTGAGTGATCTCTGGAGAGGCTAGGGATTAAAGTCAGTGGGGGTGGGATTAGAGAGTCAGGGACAGGTTTACCTGATCTGTGACTGCTGTCCCCAATGACTGGGCCACTTTCTAACCAAGACCTCTGTTTGTGCTAGAGTGAGGAACAAGGGAAGGTGGCAAGAGAAGGTAGATTTCTTAGGGAGCCAGAGGGCCTGGGAGGCTAGAACTGGACAGAGACCTCCAGCCCTAAGAAATTGCTAAAAGGAAGACTTGTCATCTAATCTGGGAAAAGTGAGACTCTATGCAGACATGTACATACAATTGCCAACAAGTATGGGATCTGTAACCTCATATCTGCAATAAAGGCACTGGGCGACTCACTTAAAGCTGTCAGCTTCAGTTTCTTCAACTCTAAAATGTAGATAATAATAGGACCTGCTTTCCAGGGTTGGTACAAAGACCAAATGAGATCATATTTGTAAGTACTTAACATAGTGCCTAGCACATTAGGAGTCACTTAATTTAATAAACATTTATTTCTATCCTTTCTTCCTTCTTTCTGCTTATTCAAGGTCACCAGTTTAAAATCTTTATTACTTATAATACCTCAATTTTTGAGAACAGAAGAGAAATAAGGGAAAATAAAGTTGCCCAAAATTTTGGTCCTTGAAATGGAGTCCTTTAGGGTTTGGGAATAAGGAGATAGGGACACAGCAAAAATCAAAGAGAAAACAAAAAGCCTGGAGTTTTTCACATAGTAGGGTGTATGATGGTAGGCAGGTCCATTAATCTCTGTGCCTTGGATGAGCCATCTGTAAAATGGGGATAATTCCACTCCACTGGAATTGTTAGGGCAAGGATAACATCAGATCAGAAAGTGCTGAAGGGTCCTTGAACCAAAGATAGCTGTGTCATGATGGGTCGTTCCTTGGCTCACCTTTGTACCTCATTTCCCTCTAGGCTTCAAGAGAGACAGGAGTAAAACCCCAGATAGGACTAACTTCTCCTGAGGAAGAATTGGGGCCCTATAGTCAGAAGGACTTATATAAAGGGGTACAAAACTCCTCAGGGAGCTAGAAAACCCCAAATGGGGTCATGAAGAGTCAGATATGATTGAAACAACTGGACAAGCACAGGGACCTATTTTCTATTGAAAAGTCTGAGCTTGGGAGATTTGTCAGAATTTAAGATGTGGCATCTTCAAAACCACTAATTCCCTGAAGATAATCCCAGGAATCAAAGATAGAAAGAGGCCCAAAGAAGATGCTCCCCTCCTTTCCCACTTCAGGAAACATTTATTGGCATCACTCAGACCCCCTCTTCCTGACCTCCAACTCTTTCTCTGTTTCCTTGAAAACTAATTTCCCCCATGCCAGCCTTGCCTTTTTGCGCTTGCTCCCAGGGCTGAGCCCTTGTCCACAAGGACCTCACTACCAGCTCTAGTCAGGGCACTGACTCTAAAAATCCCTGACAGTGGGTGGGCTGGAAGTTATTAGGATACAGACCCCTTGAGCCTGTTTAAGCTTAAACTCCAATTAGGTCAGAGCAAAGTTGTAGGTGGGGCTCAGGATTCTCTCCCTGCTAGGGTTACTAGCAACTTGAGGGTGTGGAATCAAGTTAGGAATCTCCTGATAGAGCTTTGGGAAGATTCTGGCAATACAAAAAAGGGCAGAGGAGAGAAGAGAAATAACTGGGGAATTAGGGAAAGAGGCCAGGGGCCAGTTGGGTCTGCCGTCCTCTAAGCTGTCTGGTCAGCTCCAAGCAACACCACATACCCCTGACTTCCATCTGCAGGCTTCTAGGGCTATCATGTGATGACTTAACCTTCAGACTGGAGCCTCATACTACCCTCAGAGGTGGGGCTGGCTCCCCCAAAGGGCAGCATACAACATCCTGAGTTCAACTTCTCTGCACCTTGAATAGTTCAGAGGGAAGAGTGGGGGGGGGGGGGAAGGAAAAGGACTAGAACCCTGGGAGGGAAGGCAGGCAGGGACTTGAATGTGGTGGAAGGCAGAGCCAGGGCACTGGAGGAGAGAAGGGACAAGAACCTGAAGATGGAAGGGAATGGGGGGAGAGGGGGAAGGTAAGGAGACAGAGAGTCAGTACTCAGAGCTTCCATACTCTGTCCTATGGATCATGATCTCCAAGATGGGTAGGTTGGGCTGTGTGTCCCTTCCTGCTTTCAGTTTTCTCCTTTTGGACATAAGAAGAGTGCTCTTTTGGGAGTAGGATGATCTATCTACTTTCCACTAGGTTCTAATCCCAAGTTCTGTTAATTTACCAGTTCTGTGATTCAGGGCAGGTCACTTCTCTGAACTCATCCATCTCATCCATAAAACAAGTGTTGGAATGGGCTAGAGGATCTGATCTCCAAGATACTTTCCAGTTCTAATTCCAATTACAACCCACAGGAATTAGCCCAATTGTGTTTCAAGCCAAGGTGACCCTTTGAGTCTCAAAACTGCCTGGAGAAAGTGAAGACTGAGACATCAACTTTGAGATTTAAGAAGAGGGAATGAATTGCTCATAGACTCAGAATGGACCACAAGCAACCTCAGGGATCAACTAGTCTAAACCCCTTATTTTAAAGAAGAGGAAACTAAGATGAAAACAACATAGCTAAGTGAACAGCATTCTAGACTTGGAGTCAAAAAGACCTGGTTCCAAAGCCTGCCTCTAATAGGAACTAGCCCTGGGACCCTGGCAAGACTCTTAGCCTTGTCTACAAAATGAAGATAACAGCGCCTACCATGAAAGGCTGTTATAAGAGTAAGATGAGATAATGCATGTAAAGCTGAGATCACCTAGTCTAGGTATTCTCCACCTGGGGTTAGAGGATGGAGATCTGTGGATAGATTTCAGAGTGTCACATGAACTTGGAACTTTTAATATTTTGGTAACTGTTTCAATATATTTGGTTTCCTTCGTGATCCTCTGTATTTTCCTTGAATGCTTTAAAGACATTGTTCTGACCAAGGGTCGATAGACTTGAACAGACTACCAGTGGGGTCCACAACACCAGAAAAGTTAAGACTCTCTGGCCTAGATCAACCCTCTCCACCAAGTAGAGAGCTGACCCCCACAGAGTGACTTTCCCAAAGTCAAACTGATAATTAGTGGCAGAGCTGGGCCTAAAACTGAGGTTTTCTGACTTCTGGGCCTACCAGTCTATACTTACTGTCACCCTCCCCAATGCAAACACATTTGCAATTTAAGTGAGCCCATCTTTAGTTGAATCCAAGGGAGAAGCTAATGGGATTTCAGGGACTGTGACAAGCGGATGAGGAAGATATTTTTGAACAGAAGTCCTTTCTCAGGGCCCTTAATCACTCCACCCAGGTGGCTACCTTCTCTGATCCTGGTAAGAATCAGCCTGCTAGAGACACAGGGCATTCTCCGAAAGACCTTGAGCAAGAGGTCTGTCTAGCAATTCCTACAGCTGTGGGAAGGCTTTATTTTTCCTGTCCTCTTTCCATTTTCCCCTCTACTCCCTCTCTCCTCATAGAAGAACAGCTAGAAGAAACTTTACTTATCTGGGTCTCAGTTTCCTCATTTGTAAAAGAAGTTTCAAATTAGATTATTGCTGAGGTACCTTTTATAGCTCTGATATAGAAATATAGGATTTCGGGCAGGAAGGGTTTTTAGTCTATCTTTTGTCCACTCCTTCATTTTACAGATGGAAAAAGGATACCCAAAGAGGTCTAATAACGTGCCCAAGGTCACATAGATAGTGGCCCAGATGACATTGCCAAAGGCAGTAACGCTCATAGACGACCCCTAACAAAGCCCCAGCCTTCGCATTGCGGGTAGGGGCTGTGTCCTCACTGCTACCCCCACCCCCACCCCCACCCCAACCGAATTGGTTCAGAAGCAGTCTTAGCTCAAGGCTGTCTTTTCCCTGCACAGATTCCTGTGGGGCCCAGAATCTGGGCTTTGGGGGCAGCTGGCTGTCTTCACTTCAGCCCAGTTCCAGTTAACCCAGTTCAGCCACATGGTTCTCCAACAGCAACCCTTTCCAGTGGTACCCTGGACTCCAAGACCCCCCCTAAAGATATTGCCCCTATCCCTTGTCTCATCACCATCAACAGCAGAGGGGGAGGGGAGAGATGTTTTGTGTGAGGGTCCTGGAGAGGAGTTTTAGCCATCCTCCCTCAACAGCTTGACGACTCCCTTTCCAAGGTTCCTTAACTGAGGTAGCTTGGACACACAAGGAGACAAAAGGATGGACCATCTGACCTTTTAGGGTTCTGTGACTCAAGACTGTCCTAACCTCATTACTACTAGCCCCCTTGGGCTTTGACCTAGAAACCGTGTGGGGTAAAAGGTGTGTTTGTGTTGGGGGGAAGGGAGCGGAAGAGACGTCTCTCTAGGACCCAGCAGGCTGCTGGCGCACCCGAGAGGTGGAGACAGGCGGCGGGCAGGCAGGCGGGCGGGCGGGCAGGCTGGGAGGGTGGGAGGCGGCGGCACAGAGGCCAGGCGCGGAGGGCGCCCAGGCGGACCGGGCAGGGGAGAATCTGTGCCCCGAGGCTGTGGAAGGGAAGGGCTGTCGGGTGGCGCCCGGACCTGAGATTCCCTAGAGCGCGGGGCAGGTGTGCGGTGGGGCGGGGCAGGCCGGGGCCGGGCTGGGGCCGAGGTAGCCCCGCCCGGGGCCGGGCGATGCTGGGATGGAACTGAGCGGTTGGGGCCACCCCGGGCAGCTCGGGCAGCGGGGCCACCCCGCCGGGGAGCCCCGCTCGGCCGAGGGGAAGCCGAAGGGGCACCCAGCCCCTGACCTCCTCGTTCTCCTCCTCCTCCTCCTCCCCGTGGCGCGCATTTAAGGAGCCGCCGCTGCCCCTAGCTCCGGGAGATCTGCGTCCGGACCCTCCAGCTCCCCGGGGGCCAGGGCACACCGCCAGCCCCAGCGTGCCCCCTCCCCAGCCAGGAACCGGCGCAAATGGCCACGGCGTCCTGAGATCCTGCCTCCCAGCCCCGGACCCGCACGCCGGACCCCGGACCTCAGCCGGCCGGCGGGCTGGCCAACGGGCCGGGGCTGAAGGCTTGGTGCCCGGGACCGTTCCACCGTTCGGCGCCGCTTTCTGCAGCTTCTGCTCAGGTAAGACGCTCCCGCTCCCCTGCCCCGCGCTACCTGGGCCCCCCTCCCCCCGAAGCCATTGTGTCCTCCCCTTCCCCGGGGTAGCAGGGGGGAAGTGGGGCAACCACCGCGCCCCCTCCCCGGGGGACGCACCTGCCCATAGAGCACTCTGGGAGGGGAGTGGGGAGGAACCCCCCTCCCTAGGGCTCCAGGGGAAGCAGCCTGCAGGTGAGCCAGAGGGGGTGATGGGGAAGTGGAAGGGGTGGTCACCTTGCCCCAGCTTTTATCACCCTCCCCTCTTTCTCCTTGTTCCTCTCCCCTTCCTCTTCCTTGCATCACCAGGCAGCCTGGACTCGGTTGAAGGACATCTCTTTGTGTCTCAGCTCAACCCAGCAGCCGCCGCCCCCTCCTCCCCTCTGGCTCCCCTTATCCTTGTTCGGCCAAGGTTCCTGCCCGCTCCCTCTTTCTTCTCCGCGGGAGGGGGCACACACTGTGCTGGGGAGAGGGATGGAAGGAGAGATGATCCTGCGGGGAGGGAAGGATCCCCCCTCTTTCGGGGGCGCTTCAGATCCTGCAGAAAGGAGGGGGAAGAGGGAGGAGCTTCCTCTCGATACCCCCATTCTGGCCTCCCCCCTTGTCTTCTTTGAGCTCCTGCTGTGCTGACCCGGGCTTGGGGGGTGGGGAGCAAAAGGAGGAAAGGTAGAGTCACCAAAAGCACCGATCCCCCAACCAGATCCGCCCTGTAAAAAGAGATGTTGGAGGGTGGGTTGTGTAGTGAAAAGAGCACCTTACTGGGAGCCAGGAGACCCGGCTTCCAGCCTAGGTCCTGTCACATGTTAGCTATGTGACCCTAGGCAAGCACTTTACCTCGATTTCCTCACCCGTGATAGGGACATAATAATGGTACCATTATGCTTGAACTTCGGACCTCACCCAAGTTGTGAGAGGCAAATGAGATGAAATGCTTTAATAAGGTATTGTTCTCAAAAAACAAACTGCCTCGAGTTCTACCTACCCCCAGTCCTCGTGGCTTCGGTTCGATGGGACAAACCTGGATTGCTGGTGGGGACTATTGCTGAATAGTCCTTTTGGACTATTCAGTTCCATGGGTGCTGCCCTTTGCGAAGGACAGATAGACTCCCGGAAATCCATGCCCTCATTTGATCTGCAAGAACAATGAAGCATCCAGCCTGTTAGCTCTGTGAGTGGAGTGGGAAGCTTTGTTCAGGAAATTCTAAGAGAACCTTTCCTGGGATCCCCCCTTCCCACTCCCCAGTCCAACCCTCCAATCCCAAAGACCTCTGTTTTTCCACCGTGTTTACTTTCCTAGAAAGGCTCATCCAATAAGATGTAAATGGTATAGTGATTCCTTCCCTAGCAGAGATAAAAGAGAAAAGTTATCTGAATGCCCTAAGCTATTTCTGTTCTGGTACCTGACTCTTTCCCGGAGTGTGTGTGGGGTTTGGGGGGTTTTTTGTTTTGCTTTGTTCTGGAGGGGGAGGGAAGCTCAGATTCTTCCTAAGGCTCAATGGGGTCCATGTATGTTCCTTCCAAGTGGGGCTCAAATGGCCTCTTTTCATTTTTCCATCCTTTCCTCCCTTGTTGAGAGGGAGAGAGGATTCGGATCCTAGGAACCCCGGGTACCTGGAAGTTTTCTATTTAAATGGAAATAAATATCTAGTGACTCTTTCCAACTGCCAACTCCAACCCTTTCTATATGTTATGTAAACTAAGAGGGAAACAGAATGCTGACTTGGAAAGAATAGGTTTTTCTGCTTTATTAGCCTGGTAGCCTTGTAGTTAAACTCATCCTGTTATGAGGATAAGGATGGGAATAGTTGCCCCTGAGATCAGAGACTCCTGAGAGAACAATGTTTCCAGAGTAGCACAGGGAACATAGATTAAGGACTGGAAGGGGCCTTAGGGTTCATCTAGTCCAATCTTCTCACTTTACAGATGATGTTCAGAGGGAAGTCATTTGTCCAAGGTCACCCAGATAATTAGCATCAAAGCTAGGATTCGAACCAACTCCAAATCCAGCCTTCCTTCTATCACTGCATCAAGCTGCTTCCCATATCTTTGATGAGACCTTACTTTGTATTGCTGTCTACACTTCTACATTTATTCTCCCATTTGATACTCATACCCCAGTGAGACATCATTGTCTTCACTTTACAGATTAAAAAATGAGGCCCAGGGAGGCGACACCTTGTACATGGTAGACATCCAAATTGTATCTGTTGATCACATAGGATCACATAGAGTTGGGACTAGAAATTAAGTCTCCTGGCTTCTGTTGTCCATTATTCCTTATGACCTTGGATGAACAATTTCCCCCTCTTTGGGCCTCAGTTTCCCTATATTAATTCATTCCAGCTCTTAACACTGTTCTGTAAGATACCCTCCAAAGCTATGATTCCTGCCTGAAATTGTTCAGTGGACTACTGTATTTTTCCAAGGGTGCTATGTCTTGACTAGCTTGAAAGGGTATCAGAACTTCTTTCCCAGGAGCCTTAGGAAGTGGGAATGGAGTGTGGAAGTTATAAAGAGAGTGTCTATGAACCCACTCAGATCTTTTCTCAAAGGGACTTTTTGACAGGTAGCATACTTTCCTGATCATTTCAGTTTCAGCTCTGATACCAAATCTCTATTTATTGTGTGACCTTGTGGGCTTGCACCTCTCCATTTATGAACCTGGGACAACACAGACAACCTAGGAAGGAGGAGAAGGATGAAGAACTGACCCATGTCTGTCCACAAATCCCCAGTGTTAGCATTTCCTCCCTCTGGTTATTCTGTTCTGGAGGTCCCCGAGTTCCCTGGGTGTGTCTTCATGTATCAATGAATATGACCCCGAATACAAGCTCAGAGAGAGAAGCCCTGAACAACTCTTTCATAAGGTGGAAGAAATAAGACAATCCCCGTTCTTAGTACTTCAGTGATTCCCCATGGCCTACAGAATAACATTTAATGCTTGATTTAGCCTGGCATTCAAAGTCCTCTATAATCTGGCACCACATTATCTTGCCTCTTTGTACATTCGACCTCATGATCCAGTCAAAACCTGCTTCCTGTCTCCTGACTACGCCGTGCTGTTACCTGACTTCTCTTCTGGTTAAAGACTTTCCCTGCAATGCCTTATCCTTTCCTCTCTGAATTATTTCCCTCCTTTAAGGGAAAATTCTACCTCTTTCATGAAGCTCTTTACTCCAGCTCAAAGTGAGCTTTCCCTCCTATAGCACTTGGCAGCCACACTCATTTGATTCATTTATTAATTTGTGCTAATAATTTTTCCCATATGCATATCTTAACTCTCCATCTAAAAAGCAGAAGTTCCTTGAAGCCAGGAACTACATATTTGAATTCCCCCCCAAAAAAGATGAACAAAGAGTGTAGATACTCAGTAAATATTTATACTCTCAAAATTTTATAACTGGATAAGACCTTAAAAATCATCTAATCTAAACCATTCAACTGTAATAATTTTAAAATAACTGTCATTTATATGGCATTTTAATGTTTACAAAGTGTTTTCACATACATGCTTCAATCCGCACATCAATCTGGGCAAAGGATGATTGAGGCTAATTAGTAGGAAATCAGAACCCAGGTGTCCTACTCCCAGCCCTGGAGTCATTCACACAATCATTAGTTTGATTGGATGGCATAATGAAGAAAGATACAAAGGAAGTGTATGTATATTGCGTACAGGTGAGAGAGCTGTAGGTGCTTTGAGAAAATAGGTGTGAATGTGTGCTCATTCACTTTTTCACCCTTAATAGAATTATGTCTAGATTTTTTTTATCCTCAGGGGCCAAGCGTTAGCCTGGATTTCTCCAAGCCCCAGCTAGTCTGTGATACATGTGAGTTTCCAACTTTTGTTAACTATTTCAGGTGTTGTTTATTCCACTGGATATACCTATGGGAATATTAAGTTAGACAGTAGAAGGAGCCATAGGTCAGCAGTGAGGAGACCAGGAACCTTGGCTATTGGCCCTGGGAAAGTCACTTCTATGATCATCTATTTCTTCATCTGTAAGATGGAGTTGGACTAAATGACCTCTAAGAAATCTTCCAGTTCTGATATTCTGTATGAGATGAGAATGGACAGACAGTGTGTCTCTAGAGTACAGTATCATCCAACAGGCATTTAATGAATGGCCTACGTATGAGGCACTGTTATATTCTGAGGAAACAATGACAAAAACCCCTAAGGAACTTATTTTCTACTGGGGGATACAACGTGTAAACATAAGGTCTACCTGATCATTGGAGAAGAGAGAGAACCCAACTGCCAGAGAGATCAGGAAAGGCTTCCCATAGGAAGCAACACAGGAACTAAATCGTGAGGAAAGGCAGGAAAGTGAGGAATGGAATTCGGAGCTCAGGGAACAGCAAGTGGACTGATATAGCCAGAATATAGTGTATGATGTGGGATCATTTACAATAAACCTGAAATGGTGGCTTGAAGCCAGATTGTAAAGGACCAAGCTAAGGACTTAGTATTTTATTCTAAAAGGCAGTTAAAAGCCATTGAAGGTCCTTGAGTAGGGAACAGGATGGTCAGATTTGGGCTATAGGAAGATTCTTCTGTCAGATGCAGAGAGTATAGATTAGAGAAGGGAGGCTGGAAGTGGGGGATCCAATTAAGAAGCCAAAGCAATCATCCAGGCAAGAAGTGATGCAGGACTAAGCAAGGTGGTCGGAAGCAGAACCCAGGACTTGGCAGCTGATTAAATCAGGATGATGGGGAATTAAAGGAGAAAAAAGAGTTAAGGATGTCTCCAGAGTTGCAAACCTGCATTACTGGGAGGGATGGTGGTACTCTCAACAGAAATGAGCACATTTGGAGGAGGGATAGATATAGGAGGCAATACGACTTTCATTTTCAATATCCAGTTGGAGATGTCCTAACAGGATATTGGTGACAATGGAACTAGAGCTCAGGAGAGAAAAACTAGCATTGGATCTGAAAGTCATATACATAGATGTCATAGAGACAGCTCAGTGCCATAGTAGAGAGAGTACTGGACTTGGAATCTGGCAGGTCTCAATCCTGTGAGCCTTAACTTCCTCATCTATAAAAAGGGAATAATAATAGTATTTACCTCTCAAGGCTTTTGTGAGGATATAATGAAATAATATATGAAATGTAAATAATAAAATAAATGAAATACAAAAAATAACATGTGAAATGCAAACCTTAAAACACTATATGAACGCTTATTATTATTCCATAGAGATGATCAAGGCTAATGAGATCACCAAGAGAGGTATAGAGAGAGAAAAGAAGAAAGCCCCGGTTGGAGTGTTGGTTGTGTTGCTCAGATGGTGGTCAAGCAAAGGAGGCTGAGGAGCAGGCAAATCTAAGTAGAATTAAGGGAGAACTTGACTGAAAAACCAAGGGAGTATCCAAGAAAAAGACTTGGCCGTCAGTGTCAAATGCTATATAGAGTCAAGAGAAGAGAGCTGAAAAATCCAATATGGATTGGAGCTGGGGACCCATTGAATATAAATAACATTTTTTTAAATGTAAATAAACAGTTATTAAACTCCTGCTGTGTCCCAGTGCAGAGATACAGAGCTTAGATAAGACAAAGTTTCCACCTCTTAGAGCCTAGTCTACCAAAGGGATTTCATATATACCCAGGTAACTATAGCTATGAAACACAATCTCTTCTTATTAAATTCATGTCTTTATTGTTACAGGGTTAAAGCACAGGTGCAGATGGGGTAACAATGTAGGCCATTTGCTTGTGTTCACACAGCTAGGAAGCAGGATACATAATAAGTGAGTAAGAGAGGGGCAAGGAAGTATTATTTGAAGACATCCGCAATGAAGTGAATCAGTAGATCTAAGGATGCTTCAGAGACAAGGTGATATTTTACCCAGGTTTTGAAATATGAGAAGAAATTTAGCAGTCAGAGAAGGGCCAGCAGGAATACTCCAGGAATAGAGAATCTTGCCAGCAAAGGTTCAGGGTCAAAGAAGCACACAGGAAGATGGTACATAGTCCACCATGGCCAAAGCCTAGAGTTTGTGATTAGGTTGGAGCCAGATGAAAGAGAGCCTTTATCACTCATGGATGAAGGGAGGTAGTTGGGGTTTGAGCAGAGGGGTGATATGATCAGAACTAGATATAAGGAAGAAAATTTTGTCAATGGTATATAGGGAGGACTGGAGGTGGAGGGGCCTCTTGGAAGGCTTTGAAGTCTAGATGAGTGGCAATGAAGGGCACATCTAAGGTGGGATCAGTGTATGGTGCCTAAGGGTCTAAGGTCTACCTGAGGCAAAGGCAAAAAAAAATACTGGAGAGAAGACTGAGGTCAAAATCTGGGGGCGAGGAGCTAGAGCTGTTGATTTTTTGCCATTAATCATAAAGAAGGGGGCCATTTAGGACACTTCAGGAAATAAAGGAAAACTCCTGGTGTGGGAATTCCCCTCACCAACGTATTGTGACCTGTCTATGATTTAGTAGTTGTACTACAGCTTCCTAAAAACTGACAGTTGGAAGAGACCTTGAACAGTAAATCCTAGGATGTTGCTTCAGGCTCATGAGGTTAAATGATTTGCCTAGGAACACCCCGCTAGTAGGTCAAAGGTAGGATTTGAATTTTCTTGACTCTAAGGACAACATTGTCTACAATGACAGTGTTTTACATTTTTCTCATACCTTATGCTTTCTAAAGCATGTTCCCATAAAGGTAATGTTCTCCCTGTGTGACACATTTGATAATAGAGGCTCAAACAAGTTGTAACCTGCTCATGGTCACACCTCGTTAAGAGCCAAGACCCCTAATAAAGTCTCTTCCCTAGCCCAATAATCTATCCTTGAGATTCTCTCCAAAGGAAAGCCAGTAGAACTATAGCTGGAGAAACTTTGGCAGCAAAGAAGGTAAAATCACCTATCAAGGCAGGTTTCTCCAAGTCTGACATGCTAGCTAGTAAAGCTGTGAAATAAGGTCAAGTAGAAAGATAGGAAAGGAAGAAATTGGTACTGGATCCCAGCAACTGCTCAGAAAGGTCTTTCTTCTCATCTGAGGTACAGTGTCCTCAGAGACTAAGCATGACTTAGCTTCCTCCTAAGGTGTGCCAGGCACTGAGGATACTGAGTTGAAAAACAACACAGCTATGTGAAGAATGGATTGAAGAGGTGAGAAACTGGAAAGCAGGCATCACTTAGGAAACTAAATCACTTTTCTAGACCAGAAATAAGGAGGGCTTGGCATAATAGAGATTATATAGTGGCAGCAGGTCAAGTGAAGAGGAGAGAGAGGATGGTTTTGAAAGGTCACGGAGACACAATCAAAAAGCTGAGGTGGTTGACCAGATGTCGAAGTACAGGACAGAGAAAAGTCAAAGACATTTCAAGTCCAAGTGACATGAAACTGGAGGTTTTGTCAACAGAAACTGGGAAGTTAGAGGGAGGAGGTTTTGTAGAAAGATAGCAAATTCAGGCTTAGACTTTAGTGTGAGGAATTGGTGGGACATCCAGGTGAAGATATGCAGAAGGCAGTAGGAACTGTGGAGCAGGCACTTGGGGGAAGAATTGGGGTTGGACATATCAATTCGGCATACAACTACCAAATGGATATTAATAAGACACGAGTCTGACTGTGTCACGTCCCACCTTCTCAAGAAGTTTCAGTGACTTCCTATTGCCATTGGGCTAAAATACAAACCGAGACTTAAAGACCTCCATCATCTAAATCCACCTCTCCTTCTAGAGTGACTTCCTATTATTCTCCCTCATACATTCTGTGTTCCAGCCAAAATGGCCTTTTTCCTACAGATCTCCCCTCCATGCCTTTGCACAGGTTATATACTTTGCCACGCATGCCTGGAATGGTCTCCCTCCACCATCTGTCTCTTGGGATTCTCAGCTCCCTTCAAATACCACCTCTGACACTAGACCCTTTCTCATTCCCCAGATGGTTGGTTCTATCCCCTATTTTGCATTAAAATTACTTTGTATATGATTTGTATTTACTTCTCTGAGCACATAGCCCTTCTGTACAGTGTAAGTTTCTTGAGAGCAGACACTATTTCATCTTCACCTGGGACATAATCAGCATTCAGTAAATGCTTGTTGAATGAATGAGAGTCACCTATATTAAAGTGATTATCAAATCCATATGAATGGGGGAGATTGCCAATTGAGAGAATGTAGTAAAGGAAAGAAGATGGCTGAGGACAGAGCCTTGGGGGACATCCATATTACACTTCTAACACAGGCTCATAGAATTTAGAGCTAGAAAGAACCTAAAAGATCATTTCACCCAACAACTCATTTTACAGATCAGGAAAGATCATACAAATTACTGCAGAGTTAGGCTTTGAACTCAAGCAGGCTGACCACAAATCTGGTACTCTTTATACTATGTCATCAAAAACAGATCAGCAAAGAGGACAGAGAAGGAGTAGTCATATAGGTAGTAGGAGAACCATCTAAGGAAGGAGACAGCATCAAGAAAGGAAGTGGTCAGTTTCACAGATCTACAAGAAAGATCAAGGAAGATGAAGACTGAGAAAAGTCCACTGGTGTTGGCAGTTGCCATTGGTGACATAGGGGGGAAAGTTTTAGTAAAGAGGGAGTCAAAAACTAGCATGAAAGGATCAAGGAATGAATTAATCAGTGGAGAAGTCATGACAGTGAATGTAGAGTACCTTATAATTGTAGACGAATTATAGTAATAAAAAGAGGAAGAAAGAGAAGGCTTGCAGGGTCTACCAGAGTTTTTGTAGGCATGTGTTTTTTGGTGAGGAGAAACCTATTCATGTTTCTAGATTGCCATGAAGGGGACAGAGACCCAGTAGAGATTTAAGAAGGACCAAAGGTGATGAGCTGGAGTGAGACCCTACAGGAGACAAGGCAATCAGACCAAGGGCAGAAATGGAGGGTTAGCCTTGGCAAGGAGAGCCAACCCATCCTCAGAGACCGAAGAGCAGATGAAGAGGACAGGTAAAGAAAGACATAGGGAGGTTTTGAGGTGTGGAGGAAGAAGGCTGGAGAAGCCTATAAGGCATAGGTCACTCTCCTTGATGAAGGAGGCAAGGAATTTGCAAAGACAGAAGGGGTGGAGGTGAAGTTGGCTGTTCAAAGAAAGAGGGAAAGGTCTAGAACAGCTATTTAGGAAGGCATGATAGGAGGCAAAAATTAAAGAATTTCAATGGAGTGATAACAATGCAGATTGGTATGAATTTGTAATAGAACCCATCAATTTTGTGACTTCTGCCCATGGTGCTGGTGGCTCAAGAATCAGAGCAGAGGAGTTAGCCAGTGTTAGGTCTTAATGGGGTGGAGGTCAGGGATTTGAGAATGGAGGACCACTCTATATTGTTGAAATGACTTTCAAGGCTATAAATGAAGGGAAATCAAGTCAGAACAAAGATGATGAATTGAGAGAGCAGGGAAAGACTGAGGCACTGAAGGTCTTAATGAGGGTAAACAGCAGACTGAGGAGCAAGGAGAAAGTGATAGAAAGATAGGAGATTGTGATCAGAGAGGAATTTCAGAGTTCAGGCACTCAGAGGTGATTCTGGGAGACCAAGACATCTTGTTTACTCTTGTAGGTAACCATAGAATTGAAGATTATGGAAGTTGAAGGGATTCATGATTTCAGAGGCTAGGGTGTGGTGTAGTGGAGAGAGTAATAGATTTACAGTCTGTCTAAACCTGGTTTTAAATCCTGTCTCTGATTATCTTTAATAGATTTTTATTAATATCTTTTATTTTTACACCACCTAGATTCTCCAATATCTCTCCTCTTCCCTCCCTCCCCAGAGACCCCTCCTCATAACAAAGATTTAACAAAGAAACAAAAAAAGAGGAAGAAGAGGGAAAAACCCAGCAAAACCAATCCACACATCATTAGATGCAAAACTGCCTCTGATTCTTCCAAGCTGTGTGACTGGGGGCATTTTGCCTAACTTCGGACTGCTTCCTCATCTGTAAAACAGGGTTAATGATACTGACAGTATCTGCCACGTGGTTCTTAGGAGACTCAAATGATGTAATGTCTGCGAAGCAACTGAAATCCTCAAGCTCTGTAGAAATGGCCATTATTTATCATTATTATCATCATATCGTCATCATCATTACCCATATAACTATTCAAAGGGTCCCCAGTAGGAACATGGAAGTCATAGAAGATTGGGGCAGTGATTAAGGAAGCAGGAACATTGGGAGTCAAGAAATGAAACCATTGAATAAGTGGGGAGTGGTCACACCCAACTTTCCCCACTGGGAGCTTGGGCCTAGTTCAGATTATCCCAGAAGGTGATAAGGCCAGGTTGGTGAGGAGACCCAGGGCCTACTCGGTCTCCCTGCATCTTCAGTGGTTCACTCCCTTCTAGTTACCTGGAGCTGTATTAGATACAACTGTGAAAGACAGCAGGATGTGGTAAAAAGAACTTCATGCATAATAGTGATCACATATACTTGTCCAGGGAAGGGAGGATGGAGTCACAGGAGTTAGATCTGGACAGACCTTAGAAGTCCTCTAGACCAACACCTTGATTCATTCATTAATTCAATAAACATTTGTTTTTTATTTCGTTAATATTTTTTGGTTTTACATCACCTAAAATTTCCCCTATATCCTCCCTCCGCTTCCCCCCAGAAAGATATCCCTTTGAATAAAGAATTTAAAAAGAAAAGGGAGGAAAATAAGCAAAGTGGTTCAACAGATTGAAAAAATCTTCTCCTGTCTCTTCTTTGGGGTCATACATGTGCCTTCTTAATTTTACTGTATTCATTTGTTTTGTGTTTCTTTATGTTTACAGTTCAACAAGCATTTATTAAGTTCTGAAACATTTGGCACTTTCCACCAAAACATTTTACAAATGAGGAAACTGAGACCCAGAGAAAGGAGGCAATTTGCCCCAGAACACGCAAGAAATAAATAACCGGAACCAGTCCCTGCTGCTCCAAATCTCTTGTTCCCTGACGATATAGGCTACTAAGCACCTTTACATTCCATATCAAATTTAATCTTCCCAACGTCCTTGTGGGAATAGGGGCTGCAAGGATTATTTGTCCCCAGTTTATAGGTGAGGAAACTGAAGCTCAGAGAAGTTAAATGAGTTGCCTAATTGCTTGGGTGTGTGCGTATTAAGTAACAGAGATAGGGTTCACAGTGGAGCCTTCTGGCCTCAAATCCTGTCCTCCTTTCCCCATACCATGTGGTGGTTAGTGCTAACTTACTCTGTATGTGTTGGAGAATGAGAGGATACAGGCTGATAAAAGAGGTATCCTTATGTGCTTTCAATACCGGGCATTAGGAGACCTGGATTCAAATCCCAACTCTACCACTTAACTATCTGTGTAGTGATAGATAAGTGACTTTCCTTCCCCTAACCTCAGGTTCCCCTTCTGTGAAATTGAAGTTTGGACAAGATGCTGTCCAAGGTCCACTGCAGACTTAAAATTCAGCAGTACGGTCTTTGGAGACTGAACCCTGAAGTTGTCTGTTCTCCCTTTCCTTATTACCCCATTTTGGGGTTAGATTTGGATCCCCTCATCCTCCTAGTCAGTTCATTAACAAGAGTACTCACTTAATAACTCTGCTTTATGAGGCAAGGCCTGGACTCCAGTGTTATTAATTGGCTGTTGATTTCTGCTTCTGGGTTATTAAGCCTCTGCCCAATACTGAGAGTTGAAGAGCAGGCAGACTCCAGGGGATGATTTTCCAAACCTGCCCCTCCCCTGCTCCATTTTGTGCCTTAGGAGCTGGAGTCCAGAGCTTACTTAGGTGAGCATTCTCTCTTTTCTTCATTCCCTCTGGGATTCACCAGACACACCCTCTCTGTACTAACTTATATTGACATAATCTTTTGTGATTTACAAAGAATTTTCCTTACAATCACCCTATTAAGTTGGTATACTAATACTCCCATTTAAGAGAGGAAGAAACCAATTCCCAGAGAGGTGAGGTCACTTGTTCAAAGTTTCAGGTGGCAGAGCTAGGATGTGAACCCAGGTTCTCCAGATCCTTGTCCTCTTTCCACTTTTCTATGCTGCCTTTCTGCCCAAAGCTAGATAGAGCAGCTATAAACCAGAAGAAGGGGCATGTCCCTGGGATATTGAAAGCCCAGGAGAGTCTACTCTGGAATTAGAGCATCTCATATCCCTAGATTATTGGTATTGTGTTTGTACTTCGTTCTCAAAGTGATAGCATCAAGATGATGACATGACTTGCAGTTGACTTTGATTTAAGTGAAGGAGGGCTGTGCAAGGTCACTCTCTCCTCCAGAGCCATCTGGGTCCAGTGGCCAGATATTCATCGAGATGACTGGAGATGGCCAGGATGTAATGTGGGACCCTAGCCATTTTAGGTTAAGGTCTTATCAGATTTTCCCTTTGAGTGAGATATACCCATTCGACGAATAGGCTTCTTTAAATAGTTACTCAAGGGATGGCCCCTTTTGATAAAATTTTTTTAAAAAATCATATTGGGAGAGGAAGACTCTCAGGGTTCCTGGGTAAAAGAAAAACAGTTACTATTTAGTATTTATCAAATCATCTGGTCCAACACCTTGCTCTGTTCATGCCCCTCTATGATGTCCTCAGCAAGTAGTCACCTAACCTCTGTTTGAAATCAAGGACCTGCATCCAGAGGGATGTACCAGTGCTTAACAGCCTTCGTGTGTGGGAGGACATCCCAAGTGATCATCTTGGGGTCATTCTGGAACTCTAGAATGGGTCCTGTCTCTCTTGAATGAGACCTGGATATGTAGAAATCAAGAATCGAAACAGTCTATTGATTAGTTATAATGAATTCAAGGCAGCCACTAGTATTCTGGATAATAGCAATGGCATCTTCTTGGAGAGCAGTTCATAAAAACAAAAAATTATAAGTGGTTGGGAGATAATTCCCAAATGATAAAGGCAGGGTGATTTTGTTAGGGACCAGATAGTGAGCAATGACCATTTGAGTAAAAGAAGACCTGGGGATCTAAGTGGACCAAAAGAGCTAACTGCTTTGAAAAGGAAGTCAGATCTCCTTGAATCTGGGATGTGGTGAAAGAAATATGATGTCGACCCAGTTCTATGCTACACTTTACTGTAGCTGTGGGAGAAACAAATAGAGAACACTCTTCATAGTAATAGCTTTCATTTCTATAGTGCTTGAGGGTTTACAAAGATCATTCTTAATAACCTTATGAGATAGGTGGTACAACTAATATTTTCCACATTTTCAAAGATAACCCTAGAAGATCAAAGTCAGGGCCAGGATTTGAACATAGGCCAAACCCAGTGTTCTTTCCTCTACACCACTCTCTAGGTCAGGGACAATTTATAAAGAACTTGAATGCCAGCTCAAGGTTTGTATGTGATAGGTAACTGGGAGTCATTGAAGATGATGAGATCTGTGCATTAGAGGAAGACAAATCTGACAGCATGTGTAGGGCAGATCAGAGGAAGAACAGACTAGAGGCTGGGAGACCAATTAGGACGATGTTATGCTAGTCCAGACAAGGAGTGATGAGGGCCTTGTCTATGGCAGACGCTGGAAATGGAGCAGAGAAGATGGATGAGAGAAATTTTAGTACGTATTTTAGTTTAAACCCCAAGATAGGCCCAAACCCTGGAGGACCCCTGGCGGGGACCAGGAACTGGACTGGCTTCCACTCAGAGTAGCTGATCCCAAACTAAGATCTCTACTTCAGACCTAAGGCGGGCCTTAGGCAAATTTCTAGGGTCATCAACCAGCAACGGTAAACCCTTGATTCCTCCAGACCCCTGGATTAATGGGAATCCCTAAGGTCACCCCGAAGCTGGGGTGAGGGCTGTGACATTCAGAGGTCCTTTGGGATCTCCTCTCCCCCTATGCCAAACCCCAGTTCAGCTGTACTACCCTCTAGACCAGAAGAAGGGTTGTTCTGCCAGCAGGCCATTAGACTTTGCCCTCTGCCTTATGGGAAAGCTGTGCCCCAGATAGAAGAATGGCCCAATGCCTCTGAGGCTGAACAACCTGAGAAAATCCAGTAGATTTTCAAGTTGGGAAATAAACTAGGCCCAAGGACACAAGATGCATTTGATGGGGAAACTAGAAATCTGGCTTTGACATGCAAGTGAGAGGCAGGCTAATGTACATCAACTATATGTATGTATCACATCCCTTCAAGGCTATTAGATGTCAATGCTTTCTGGACTTAGCATGGTGCTTGGCACGTTGTAAGAGCTTAATCAATGTTTACTGATTGACCTTCTCTATGCCTTGACTCTATCCCTATCGTCTATTTACCAGTCAGTCACCACTGAGATTCTGAAAATTCAGATTATAGATTAACCATACACACTTTTCCTGCTTGGATGCCCTTTTCCTTTCTGGTCCCACAACCTGAGAAGGTCCCCTTACCTCCACCCTCATCAAGGGCTGGAATCTGCACCTAGTGAGGCAAGAATCTCTTAGTAACCAGGGAAAAACACAGGGAGCAGATGTTTTCCTTTTCCTTTTGTCTTATCCCCCACAAGTCCTCAAATGGTGCCCAGCACACAGGAGGCATACAGCCATGATCTCATCGTGGGAGAGGATGGGGTGTGCACAGTGACTGAGTCACCCCCAGAGCAGGCAGTAGGACATCCCCTGGAACAGATGGCAATGGTCAGTCCCCATGGGAGACAGTAAGATGTGCATGGTGATAGGTTCTCTCTCTCTCTCTCTCTCTCTCTCTCTCTCTCTCTCTCTCGCTCTCTCGCTCTCTCGCTCTCTCGCTCTCTCTTGCTCTCAGAAAATCAGTTTCACCTTAAGTAACACATGCTTGAAAACATGGGCATGGTCAGGCCCCTAGGGGATCAGGGTCTATTTTGGATTTCTCTCCCAGGAAGTGGCAACAGTAGAGCGCTGACAGGAAATCAGTTATTTTTACAGCCACCAGGTGGCCCTGGGCTAAAGAGATGGGGGTGGGGACAGGGGTGTTGATGAGATGAAGGGTAGAGAAGTCAATGGTTCCCCCTAATTCCTAGAATCAGAGACCTAGAGCTGAAAGAGACCTTGAATGTCCACTGGTCCAAACCCCCTCATTTTACAAATGAAGAAATTGGGGCCCAGGGAAGTTGTAACTGTCCAAGGTCATATAGGTAGTAAACAGCTTTACAGAGATTCAAACTCAGGTGGCATGAGTCAAGTCAGCCTTCTCTCCACTACACTATGGATGCTCTCCTCCTTCTTTTTCCTCCCTCTGGTCTCCTCTCTTCATTCCTCTGTCTAATATGAAGGAGGAGGATAAGGTGTCTGTAAGCTCCTTGAGAGCAAAAAAAGATCAAACGGTGTTTATCACTGTCTTCATTCCTGAGCCCATGGTTTTGTATACTACTGGCAGCTGGGTGGTGCAGTGGATAGAGCGCTGGGCCTGGAGTTTGAAAGCCCTAAATTCAAATCCAGCCTCAGATACTTATCAGCTATGTGACTATGGGCAAGCCACTTACCCTCTCTCAATCTTAATTTCCTCAACTATAAAATGGAGGTAATAATAATGCCTACCTCCCAGAGTTGTGTGAGCATCCAATGAGGTAATATGTTTTAAAATGCTTAGTACACAATGCCTGGCATACAGGAGGTGCATTATAAAAGTTAGTTATTATTATTAATAATAATAATGATCTCATCCCAAAAATGCCTACATTTAGGCCATCATCCTGATGGCATCCTTTCCTAACCCTGCTCCCCCTGCCACCAACCTTCCCCTGCCATGGAAACCTTGAACTCTGTCCCTGGGCCAACTACCTCCAGTATGTCATTTAGTCAAGTCCAGTCCAGTTCAGTCGAGTCTGAGTCTTCGTCTCCTCCTTTGGGGTTTTCTTAGCAGAACGATCACTGGAGTGATTTGTCATTTCCTTTTTCCAGTTCATGAGGAAACTGAGGCAAACAGGCTTAAATGACTTGTCACACAACTAGTAAGAGTCTGAGGCTGGATTTGAACTCATGAAGATGAGTCTTCCTGACTCCAGGCCCAGCACTCTATCCACTGCCTGATTTTCAATAGAGATGAATTTTTGCTTTATTTTTTCCAGAGCTAGGCTTCCACATCACTTCCTGGACACCTGCACATCATACAGTTGCACACATAGCCTTCCCTGTCAACTCCCCGTACTTACTGTCTTCCTCCATCAGAATATAAGCTTCTTGAGATCACAGACTGTGGCCTCTAGTAGTAGCCTTAGTGCCTAGTACATATAAGTGCTTAATAAATGCTCTCCCTATTTATCTGATAGACATTTTGATAAACATTTAATGAACAAATGATTTAGAGAGGATACCAGGGTAACACTAGCTTAGTATGTCAGTAAGTCTGCAAGTTTCATCCTTTTGACACATCATTCATTACCCAAGTATTATTTCCATTTCACAGATAAGGAAACTGAGGCTTAGGAAAGTAAAAGGACATACCAGAGTCCCACAGCAAGGAGATATCAAGAACCAGGATTTAAATCCCACTATACCTCAGTGTTTCCCTGGGTCTTGGTTCTAGGCTTCCTTTAGGACCTTGCCTTGGGGAGGAATCTTATTATCCCTGAATCCCCCTTCCAAGCCCCAAATCTCCTGGACCTTCCTGGCTGCTGAGACTGCATGGCTTCTTGGATTCTGACCTCTCCTAAGGCCTGTCTCCTCTCCTTCCTCTCTTAGTACGCCTGCTTCTCGCTCTCCCTTCTACTTCATATCTACACATTCCAGTCCTCAGGAGTGTATCTTTTCAAGTTTTATCTACAAGGGAAACAGAATACACCAGGGGAAGGGCATTAAAAGTGATGATACAAGAAACCTACCTTATCCCAGACTAAGGGGCCCTACACTTCCCAAGCCAGCGCGTACTTAAATTCTCTCCAGGTTTAGCCTGGTTATCCTGATTTCCCAGGCGGCCAAGCATTATACCAGCCCCCCAGCGCTCCCCCTTACAGGCCCCCGGAGAGCATGGCTTATTCCCTTAAGATCATATCCAAGCCAAACCAGGGATTCAGCCACCTGAACTCTCTGGTCTAAGCCCATTGGTCCATTCTTCCAAGTCCTAGCTCACTCTCAGTCAATCAGGAAACCTCCTCATAAACTGGGAGGCTTGTGGCATTCCCATCATAGTAATCACTCCTAATAACACTCAGATTTAAGTAGGGCTTTAAGATTTACAAAGAACTTTCCTTATCCAGTGGGGGAAGTAATTCAATTCACCAAATGTTTATTAAAAGCCTGCTACAAACAAAGCACTCTGCCTGGTGATAGACCATTATACTGACAATTAAAATCAAGGGGGTGGTAGGAAGACCCAAAGTACTGTAGTGTGCAGCATAGAACCCAAGGGGATCCTTGAGTCCAACTAGTCCAACCCCCTGTATTTATGTCCATGTCATTTCTCTTCAAAATAACATAAGCTCCTTGAGGGCAGGGACTGATTCAGGTTTTACGTTTGTGTTCTAGCACAAAGCACAGTGCCTGATTCAACACAGTCACTATTGAGTCATTTCGGTTATATCTGACTCTCTGTGACCCCATTTTGTGTTTTCTTGGCAGAGATAGTGAAATGGTTTGCCATTTCCTTCCCCAGTTCATTTTTTTTCATTTTTTCATTTTTATTTTTAATGTTCTACAATCACTACCATAAAACTTAGATTTCCCCCCCCATCTACCCTCCACCACCCCCCTTCCTCCCCAAGATGGCATATAATTCTATCTATCTATCTACACATACTTTCCCATTCAATACGTTTTCACTATAGTCATGCTGTGTAGACAAACTAAAATAAATGGAGGAAATCATATAACAAATCAAAACATAATACACACACACACACACACACACACACACAGAAATGATCTGCTACATTCTGTGAATGAATTCGCTAGTTCTTTCTCTGAGTGTGGAAGGCATTTTGCCTTAGAAGACCACTGGGAATTTTTTTTTAAGTTCTTGTGTTGTTACAAAGTTCCAAGTCTACCAGAAAAAACTCTCGCACACTGTGGTCGTTGCTGTGCACAAAGTTCTCCTGGTTCTGCTCCTTTCACTCAGCATCAGGTCATATAAGTCCTTCCAGGCCTCTCTGAAGTCTTCTTGTTCATCATTTCTTATGGCACAATAGTACTCCATTACATTCACATACCATAATTTATTCAGCCATTCCCCAATTGATGGGCATCCCCTGGATTTCCAGTTTTTGGCAACTACAAAGAGTGCTGCTATAAACATTTTTGTACATGTGGGACCCCTTCCCATTTTTATGATCTCTTTGGGATACAGTCCTAGAAGCAATATTGCTGGGTCAAAGGGTATGCACATTTTTGTAACCCTTTGGGCATAGTTTCAAATTGCTCTCCAGAATGGTTGGATGCGCTCACAGCTCCACCAACAATGAATTAATGTTCCAACTCTCCCACATCCTCACCAACATTTATCATTTTCCTGTTCTGTCATGTTTGTGAACCTAATAGGTGTGATGTGGTACCTCAGAGTTGTTTTGATTTGCATCTCTCTAATCAAAAGTGATTTAGAGCATTTTTATATGATTATAGATATCTTTAATTTCTTCTTCCGAAAATTGCCTGTTCATATCTTTTGACCATTTATCAATTGGGGACCCAGTTCATTTTACAGATGAGGAAACTGAGGCAAATAGGGTTAAGTGACTTGCCCAGGGTCATACAACTAGTACGTTTCTGAGTCCAGATTTGATCTCAGGTCCTCCTGACTCCAGAGCAGGTACTCTATCCACTACACCACCTGGAACATAGTGGATACATAATAGATGTTTATTGAATTGAATTTGACCTCCCTTGTTCTACCATTGGGGAAATTGAGACCTAGAGAGTTTGAGAAGTTGGCTAACATGGCAGAGCAGAAATGCAAACCCGTGGCCTCTGGCTCTGCATCCAGCATTCTTCACTTACTGACCCGTGATGTGAGAAAGCAGAGAACACTAACTGGTATGGGAAGGTTGAGATAGGGCAAAATGGGGGACACTCCATGGGGGAGGTGGCACTCCAGCTGACTCTGGAAGGAGAAAAGGATTCTGAATGGTGAAAATGAGAAAGAAGGGCATTCTAGGCAAGAGAGAGGACTCCCAAGGAAGCTGGAGATGGCATATGGAGTTCTGGACTAGACAGAAGTCGAATCTGCCTAGAAAATAGGGCAAATATTATTAACTATCTTACAAAGAAGAACACAGGCCCAGGAAAGTCAAGTAGTTCACTAGGGATCACACTTAGGGTCAGAATTAGGATTTGAATCCAGGTACATGGGTAGTGGTAGAAAGAACAATTATTGAAAGGGAAATCAGAGGTTTGAGTCCTGTTCCTTACTTACTACCTGTGTGACCTTAGGTAAGTCCCTTGTCAATGGGATCATCCAGCCAGATCAGCTCCCAGCAGTGAAGGAAACAGGAATTCTGCAGCTTCAGTGCCAGGCCTCCCCCTAATGCCCTCTGGACCTTAGCTCAGGAGCCCAGCCTTTGCAAAGTCAGTCGCTGGGTCACCAAGTCCATACTAACCGTCCATTGTCTATCCAGGTTCTGGAAGATGGGCACAGGGATCCTTCAGAAGGAGGAAAAAAATGCAACCCCTCCCCTCAGGAGCTCAAACCCCAGGTGGGGAGGGAAGATTGACACATGAAAAGTTAAACAACATGCAGCAGTCTGTGATCCAGTGCCAAGATGAGTGGGGACAGACAGTGAGTGCTGTAGGAATTCAGAGAAGGGAACAACCAGTGTGGGCTGCAGAGTGGCATCATAGGATTGAGAGCTGGGAGGACCTTAGAAATCATCTCATCCACCCCCTTCATTATTCTGATGACAGAACTGAGGCCCAGAGAAAGGAAATGAGGTGCCCAAGGTCATATAGGTAGCACACAGTACACCTGGCATTCACACTTGAGGTCCAGGGATTCTAATTCATGGAAGATTTTGTGGTGGGGGTAGACTGTGATCTGGCATTGGGAAGAGAAGAAACACATTCCAAGCTGGAAAGTAGGGTAACCAAAGAGCCTGGGTTTAAAAAAAAAAGAAAAGAAAAAACTAAGACATCCTGACTCTCTCCCTGTTCCCCTGCCTCCCAGCTGCCCCTGAGGGTGAGGAGTGGAAAGGATTTCTCTGTATGGCCTTTCTTTTGCATCCATCCTTAGTTTGATTACCCAGGATGCCTCTTCCTCCTGGTACAAAGCTGGGCACTTAAAAGGCATTCAGTGTATGTCCTTTGAGAGCTATTGTAGTATAAAGTGGAAAAGTTTGAGATTCTGGACAGCTGGTTCTAGTCCCAGCTCCACCACTAATCCACTGGGTGACCCTGGAGAAGTCACTTGGCTTCTCTGAGCCTCCGTTTGCGCATCTGTAAAATGGCAGTATTAGACTGACTGACCATTCCATTCTTGCAGTTCTAACATTCTATTCTAAAATCCCTTCCAGTTTTTGACATTGTATGATGCTACAGTTGGTAACTTTTCTTCCCTTTGCCTGTCTGTGAATACCCTACCCACCCATTGCATCCCTTTGTCTCCCTCACCCAGTGCTCCAGAGCCTCAGGGCAATATGTAATGAGAGCCTCTGGCGTCCCTCTAGACCCTGGACCATCAAGGCAGGAAGTACCAAGTATAGGGGAAAGTATCTTCGGAGCCAGTTCCCAGGCTCTGGGAGTGACAGGTGCAGGGAGACATAGTCACCGACTATAAATACCCAGAGGATGTGCTGTGCAGGAAGGGGGGTGGACTGTTCACAGCCTCAGGGAGGGTGGAGTGAGGTGAAGGTCTGGGACCATGGGAGGATTGGAGCCCAGAGCCCATCATCAAGGAGAAGCTGGGAGATCTTCCCCAGAGACAGAGCTCTGAAAGGGAGGGGCAGGGACAGAGAAAGGGAGAGAGATGCAGATTTAGTGATTGGGGAGGCTAGTAGAGAGGGAAGCCCTTAGCCCCCGTGCATATTAACGGGTAATGAAGTGTGCTGGTGTAGAAAACAAGAGTCCAGTTCTTGTCCCAGCTCTATCCTTGAGTGACCTTGGGCAAAGGCGCTTACTTCTCTGGTGGCCTCAGTTTTCTCCGTAAAATGCAAAGTTGGGTCTCAGTGATCCCTTAGGCCTCTTCCATTGCATTATTCAGTTTTTCCATTGCTTTTGTAAGCCCAGTGCTGTGTGCAAGACTGAGGTTGCCTGCAGCAGGGAATCTAAATCTTAAGATACCTCTTAAGGAGGCCCAAGGATTGACCTTTTTTGCCAGGATATCATCCAAAGTGTTAGCAGCCTGGGTCACAGGGCTAGGTTGGAAGAGATGTGTTGGAAGTCTTAGGTAGTCCTAGGCCTAGTTCTGGAGTCTACAGGGCCACCTAATTGTCCTGGCCCGTGTTGGGATATTGGGAGATACTTGGGCAAGTGGCAGAAGGGAGGGTCAGGACCGTGGATGATCACAATGAATTACTAACTCCTTTATTAAGGGGATTTGTTCTATGAAGTTTGGATTCAACAAAAGGCCAAACTTGAGGACCTAGAGGGGCATACATGGCCTGGAGACCACAAGTTCCCCACTCCTGATAGAGCATGAAGAGCTCTAGACTTAGATCTAAGTTCAAATCCTAACTGTCAACAGTGACTGTGTGACCATAGGCAAGTCTTTAACGCTTCTAAGCCATCATGCCCTCATCGGTATGCTTGTGATTCTTTCTTTTCCATGCCCTGAACATTGTTTGCAACAGAGATATCCTTGGTGTAATAGATGGCATATCAGAATAGGAGAGCAGTGTAAAGGGAGCAGGGTATGTTGAATCAGATCCTGGCTCTGGCACTTAGAAATTGCTTGACCTTACTGTGCCTCAGTTTCCTTATTTGTAAAATGAAGTGGTTGGACCAGATGTTTTCTAAGGTCCCTTCCAGATCTGGCATTCTAGGCTTTTAAGTTGGTGCTAATAATGCTTGTGTTGACTATCATGGTTGTTGAGAAGATGGTGCTTGATAAACCTCAAGGCTCCAGTGATGGATTATTATTGTCAGCAGGCACCTTCCTCTGCTCAGCCTACTAAACTCCATCTCTGACACATAACAAATTAATAAAGCACGTGTGTCTATAGACACATTGTGTATACATATATATACATATGCATGCATACACATACATATGTGTGCACGCCTGTGCATGCACATATGTGTGCTTGGATATCTTTTGTAGGCAGCCTTTTCCTATCCCCTCAGCTACTAGAGTCTTCCCCTGTTAGGTTACCTTCCATCCATTTTGCATGTATCTTGTGTACACCTATTTAAAGACAAGTTACTCCCCTATTACACTGAACCTCCTTGAGGGTAGGGACTGTTTTTGCTTTTTCTAGGTCTCCCCAGTGCTTCTCACAACACCTGGCATATCGTAAGCACTTAATAAGTGCTTGCTGATTGATTGCCAACACTCCTGGGCAGCCCTATTGTGGGACTGAGATGCAGCTATTGCTGCCAAATCTCTCTCTTGTCGTTGGGATCTCTCTTGTCCACTTGGGATCTCAGTTTTCTCATCTGTAAAATGAGAGAGTTGGATTAGGGTCCTAATTCAGAGCTTGATCCCTAAGGTCCTTGGCAACTTTAACATACTGTATTCTGTGCTATAAGTAGATACCTCTGGTGGTCTTTGTGATATGTGCCAAGAGCTCTTTGGGTTCTACCATTTTCTGTTCTGGTTTTATGGTCTGTGATTCCATCGGCCCCTATTCTTTGCACCTCTTTACTCTAAACCATCTCCACTCTGGGTCTCTCCTTTTGTACAGCCTCAGCCTCTGCTCAAGCCAAGTTAAACGTAATGATTCTGGAAACTGAACCTATGTCAATCAGTCAGTCAGTAAACATGTATTAAGTATTTACTGTTTGCAAGACATTATGCTAAGTTCCGGGGATACAAGTACAAATAAACACAGACAGTCTCTTCTCTCAAGGAGATTACAATCTAATGGGGAAAGATAACACACAAAAAAGAAGCTAAAGGGGGAGGGGGTGGAAGCAGGAGAGAAGGTACCTGAACTATGAGCATGATAGAGAAGTCCAAAGAAATCCAAAAGCTGGGTAGCTAGTGGTAACTAGGAGGAAAATTATATAGAGCCCTCTCTTTATTTTTAATATTTTTAATTTATTTTTAGTTTTCAACATTCATTTTTATAAGATTTTGAGTTCTAAGTAGAGCCCTCTTTTTAAATAGAGGTCCAGTAACCCATGACACTGCCCTCCAGGCAGAGGGTCTGATCAGAGCGTCAGAGGATACTGATGAGTTGTGAGTACCCAGGCAGATTCAATCTTGCGAGATAATGAGATTTTCTGGTTATGAGTTTCCTGGAGAAGGCCTTTGTGCCTGGCTTGACATCCATCCCCAGTCAGGTATCCCTGGATCCTCCCAGGGACCCAACCTGTGACTTAACCTCACTTATCCTGCCTTCTCTGCTGTTGGAAAAGTCAGTGAGATATGTACTTGAGGCAGCCAGGAAAGGAACATTTGCCTTATGTGGAGAAGCCCAAAGGGGAAAGGGAGAAACAGTAGAGCCATCACCTTAGCCACCTACCTGCTTAGGAAGCTAATGAGTCAGTTATCCATCCCCAGGTACAGAACAAAGGCAGCATGTTTCTCCAGGGATATAATGAACTAACATAAGTCTCAGAGCCTTGACATTCCCTCCTCTTTTTGTAAAAGGTAAAGGGTTGTAGAAAGCTAGAAGGGGCTTTAGACATTGTTAGAACCAACCTTCCTCACTCCCATTGTACAGAGGAAGACAGCGCCAAAGAATAGGTCACTTTCCTGCTGATGTTCTGAGACTCCTATACTCCTGGGCTCCCCAGGCGAAAAAGGGTGACAGAATCTTTGAATGCTACTGCTCACTTAGTCCCTGAGTCACATAATCCCAGAGTCAGAAACAATCACAGAGGCCAACTTCATCATTTTGAATTTGGTGAAACTGAGACCCATAGATGTTAAGTGACTTGCCCAAGGTCAAACAAGTAGCAAAGGGCAGACCCAGGGTTGAACCCTGGTCCTTTTACCCCAAATATAGCATGTTTTCTGTTCCATTATCTATGTGGAATATATACATACATATTTTTCTCATCAGAATTGTCCCTTTTTTGTATCCAAATACTGAAGGTCATACAGCTACTCAGTGTTCAAGTCAGAATTTGATCCCAGCCGGGTCTTCAAACTCAAGTCTTCCAAATCCATTCTTAGCAGTAATCTATTCCCTGTACCAGGCTTCATGCTTTGTGCCTGCCCTCAGGATCTGTGGGGGTTGGACGGAGGTCAGGCAACCCTGACTTCTTCTTCCCCAGACAGTTGGGTGTGGAGGGAAGTGAGCCAGCTTAGTGCCCAGGTGAGGAATCTCCTCTGTGGGCATCACAGCCCCCACTGCCCTCCTGGCTTCAACTGGCCGCCTCCTCAGAGTGGGCTGCTTCCCTAGACTGCCTTCATCCGGCCCAGCCTCTGCAGCATCTGTGGAGCTGTGAAGATAGCAATGCTGGGGAGCCCCCGGAGCCCAGCCTGCAGCTTCCCCCTCCCCTCCTGGCACAACTCTAGGGCCCAAACCCAGCTCCAGCCTGCCAGCCCTAAAATCAGACAGTACAGGCATCATCAACCACGGTTCCATTCTACAGTCCCCATCTGCCAGTCAGCTTTCCCTTAGGTGTAGTGGAAAAGAACTAGCCTCAGAGACTGGGAGGCCCAGGCGGGACCTTGGCCAGGTCTCTTCCTTTCCAGGCCTCAGTTTGCTCATCAATAAAATGAGGAGATTAGACTGAATAATCTTATTTTTCCTTCGAGGCTAGCATCCTAAGGGCCCTTCCTGCTTGAACAGTCCATGCTTCTGCAAGTCTAATGTGAAAGAAAATAAGTCAGTGGTCATAGATGGAGGTACAGGAAAAAAGCAGAAATATTGGTATGTCATTCCCAGGTCCTTCATCTCTCTATGTATCACTCCATTAAATAAGTATGTTCATTACTTCATTAAATAACCCTCCCACGCAAAAGGTGGGATCTCTTGAATCTTCCCAGAGTCAGTCAACAAACATTTATTAAGTATTTACTGTGTGCCAGGTAGGGGGCGGAGTGCCACCGAGAACTCAGATGAATAAGACAGTCCCTGTCCTCAAGGCACTAAAAGTCAATCATTCGACATCTGGGTCAGGCACCGTGCTGAACACTGAAGATACAAAATAAATAAATAAGTAAAAGGCAAAAGACAATCCCTGACCCCTAAGAGTTCACAACTAATGGAGAAAGACAACATGTTCAAAAGGGAAGCTAAAAAGTGGGGGTGGGAGCAAGCACCATGATGGTGGAAGGGGAATGAGGTAGGCGGTGATGACTTGTACAGGTAAATATTAAATGTAATATAAAATAAAATTATTGGTCCCTCCCGTGGCAATTGGTCTCTTCCCCCTTAAATTTTAGAGTTGGTCAACCAGGATTTATTAGATGCTTTTCCTGGTACTTCAAGGACATCTGACAATACGAAGAAAGGTAAAAACACAGGTCCTGCCCTCAAGGAACTCACATTCTGATAGAGGAGACAACATGTGTATGACCATACGTACAAGAACTTGACACTGTGGCTAGAAGGTAGTGCTAGAGGAACGGCCCTGGCAATGAGAGGGGGGACCAGGAAAGATCTCCTGCAGCAGGAGGGATTTGAGTTGAATCTTAAAGGAAACCAGAGAAGCCAGAAAGGTAGAGATGAAGGTGAAGGTGAAGGTTGAGGAGGAAAAGCATTCCAAAAGTAAGGGGCAGCCAATGACAAGATGTGGAGTCGGGAGACAGTAGGTAGACAGTGGATTGTAGACCGTGAATAGAGAAGGGAAGTATAAAAAGACTGGAAAGGTAGGAAAAGGCAAGGCTGGGTAAGGTCTGAAATGCCAACAAAATTTTCTATCATGCCCTAGGGGTAATAGGGAGCCAATGGAGTTTGTTGAGTAGGGAGAGGGGATAGCATAGACAGATTTGCACTTTAGGGGAACTGAGTGATGGATTGAAGTGGGGAGAGATTTGAGACACCAACCATAAGGGTGTTATAATCATCCAGGTGTGAGGCAAGAGTGCTTACATTGGTGCTATAGCTCTTTGAATAGGAAAAAAGGGACATATATAAGAGATGCTGTGAAGGTAGAAAAAAAATTAGATTTGGCAAGAGGTTGGATATGTGGGGTGAGTGTGAGAGAGGAGTCAAGGATAACACCAAGGTAACTGGGCAGCAAATAGGACCACTCTGGCTGGCTTTCTCATTTTTGCCCTTCACACTCTATCTTGTTTTGTGCCTATTTGTGTATGTGTCACGTCCTCACTAGTAGCCTGTGAGTTCCTAAAGCACAGAAACTGTTGAGGTTTTTTTCCCTCCCACCTCTGTATTCCTAACACCTATTTAACACGAATGTTCTCCTAGTGGCACATGCTTCCAAATCTTGGAACACCACACAACCTCCAAAGAGTCAAAAGGGTGGGTGATCCCAAGGACAATGAAGAGATGCCTGGTGGGAACAAGGAGGCTGTAGTGTATTTCCAAGGATGACCTACATGCAGAAATGCTATAAAGGATATCATCCAGGAAACCTATTTATTGAAAAACAGTGTCTGTACCAAGAGTGGGGGATAACAGATGGACAGCCTGAGTGCTTCACTGATAGCCACAAAATAGCAGGGGCAGGGTGGGGGGGAAGGTCACTAGCACAAGAATCAGAGAGGATGGGGAGTGGAGAAGTAGGATCCCACATCAGCCGTTGGTTGTTGTTCAGTCATTTCAGTCATGTCTAACTCTTTGTGACCCCATTTGGGGTTTTCTTGGCAGAGATACTGGATTGGTTTGCCACTTCCTTCTCCAGAACAGATAAGGAACTGAGGCAAACGGTGCTAATTGACTCACCCAGGGTCACTCAGCTAGTAAGTGTCTGAGGCCAGATTTTAACTCAGGAAGAAGAATCTTTCTAAGTCCCAGCCGGGCACTCTGTCCACTGTGCTACCTAGCTGTCCACATCGGTGGAGACAAGAACAATAATAGCCTGCTTTAAAATGGCATTTTAAAGTTTGCAAAGCTCTTTACAAACTTTACCTCATTTGGTCCATACAACAATCCCAAAAGGTAGACATTATTATCATCCTGTTTTACAGATGAGGAAACTGAGACTGAGAAAGGTTAAGTAATTCGCCTGTCTGAAACAAGATTTGAACTCAGGTCTTCCCATCGTCGAAGCCAGCACTCTATTCACTGGGTCACCTAGATTCACTGAAGTACTATAGTGACATCCTCATCCTGGCACTTAGAAGGCATTCATTAAATTTTTGTTGAATTAAGTAGAGCATTAGCATGTTATCATCCTCAAGGAAACATTTATTGAACCTGTGATGGGTGAGGCTGTGCTAAATCCTAAGAATACAAAGGATAGTGTGGTATAGGAGAAAGATCCCTGAGCTGGAAAGAGACCTGGGTCCTCATCCTGGCACAACCACCATTTGACCGAGTGACCTTGGGCAAGTCACTTTCTCTTTTGCAACTTCAGTTTCCTCACCTGTAAAGTAGGGATAACATATTCATATGCCTATTATGAAGATGGAATAGGGGATGAGGAAACCCTTGAGAAGTTGTGAAGTGCCCTATAGATGAGATTATTCTTATTATATCATGAGGGTCTTATAGCCTACTTAGGGAAGACACGTAAATACATGTAAATAGAGAAGAAGCCTAGAAATGCTGCCACAAAATTGTGTTGAGTCAGAGACATCACTACCTACTATCTCATTTTGGACATTCCTTTTCTATGTTAGAAATTACTTACAATTAAGTAACTCTTAAAATAAGTAAAATTGTTGGTGGTAGACTGGTGCCTAGATGCAAAGAAGAGTGTTGATTTTTTTCTCCAATACTATACTACCTTCAGATTTCTTGTCTTCTATCAGGCATGACTCACCAGAATCCTGGGTTACCTCCACCTTCCTCCTTTGCCTCTCCTACTTCAGTACCATTAAACACTGTTGGAAGACATCAGAGTCATGTTAACTGGGTCCACTAAAAATTATCTAATCTTATCTAATTCTTCATTGCTGCAACTCCATCTTTTTGTTCTTCTCTAGTTGACTCTTTCACGCTCTCTGCAGCAGCATCTACTGGCTTTTTCTCCTTCACTATAAACTCAAGTTTGTTGTTGTTTCAATCATGTCCAACTCTTCATGACCCCATCTGGGGTTTTCTTGGCAAAGATATTGGAATGGTTTGCCATCTTGTTCTCCGGTTCATTTTACAAATGAGAAACTAAGGCAAACAGGGTTAAGTGGCTTGCCTAGGATCACATAGCTAGTAAGTGACTGAGACCAGATTTGAACTCAGGAAGAAGAGTCTTCCTGAATTCAGGTCAGACACTCTGTCCACTGTGCCACCTAACTGCCCCGAACTCAGGTTTATCCTATCCTTAAAAAACTTTTGCTTACCCCTGATGTCCTCTGAAATTATTGAATCTCTTCTTCCTTTCATAGCCAAATCCCAAGAAAAAGTAATCTGCACTCATTGCTTCAGCTTCTTAAATTCCCATGCACTTCTTGGGCTCCTTGCAATCTGACTTCCAACCCCTCCAGCCTACTGAAACTGTCTTCTGCAAGATTACCGATTTTTTTAACTGATCAGTTTTGTTTTAACCTAGCATACAAACCCCATCTAAGTCACAATTACACCCCCACAGCATGCAGTCCCTGAAAACACTTAAGCATAAAAAACTGATTATGATTGACAGCAGACATAGCTTTATACTATAGTTGTTTATTGTTAGTTTAAAGGAAGAAAAGTCATGTGCTTTAACTTTACTAGATTAGAACAAATGACTATCACTAGTAGGCTGGCCCCTAAGTAGTGAATTCTTTGACAATAGTAACCTAAAAACAAAGGAGGAAAAAAAGGACCCTTTGTCCCTTTTGCTTCTGCAAGTAATAGTAGCAGAATCTTGGAAAAGGTGACAGAGGGTGTTAAGAGTTACACAGTTTTTATACTGTCTATAAACTTAATTGCCAAAACTCTAGGAGTTGCTCTTTTCGGGTCTCTTTTAGGAGGTGATTGGTGGATTCTTTCAATATTTATTTTGCCCTTGGTTCTAGAATATCAGGGCAGTTTTCCTTGATAATTTCATGAAAGATGATGTCTAGGCTCTTTTTTTTATCATGGCTTTCAGGTAGTCCCATAATTTTTAAATTGTCTCTCCTGGATCTATTTTTCCAGGTCAGTTGTTTTTCCAGTGAGATATTTCACATTATCTTCTATTTTTTCATTCTTTTGGTTTTGTTTTGTAATTTCTTGGTTTTTCATAAAGCCATTACCTTCCATCTGCTCCACTCTCATTTTTAAAGAACTATTTTCTTCAGTGAGCTTTTGAACCTCCTTTTCTAATTGGCTAATTCTGCTTTTTAAAGCCTTCTCCTCATTGGCTTTTTGGACCTCTTTTTCCAATTGAGTTAGCCTATTTTTACAAGTGTTATTTTCTTCAGCATTTTTTTTTTGGGTGTCCTTTAGCAAGCTGTTGACTCGCTTTTCAAGCTCTTCCATGGCCTGAGATCATTGCATATTTATTTTGGAGGTACTGGATGCAGAAGCCTTGACTTCCTCTGATAGTATGCATTGTTCTTCCTCATCTGAAAGGATAGAAGGAAATACCTGTTCACCAAGAAAGTAACCTTCTATGGTATTATTTTTTCCCTTTTTTGGGCATTTTCCCAGCCAGTTACTTGACTTCTGAATTCTTTGTCAAGAGGAGGATCCTAGTGCTCCTCCTCACCCCAGGACCATGCTCAGGGCTAAGATTCAGATCAGCTGCTCAGTTCCCCCAGGGGCTTTAGGCAGGGACAGGGCCACCACTTAGGGCTGAGGTTCAGATCAATTGCTCAATTCTCCCAGAGGTTTTAGGCCAAGTGCTTCACAGATGGATGCTGCAGCTGCCACCACCAATGCTGCCACCACTGCTGCCGCTACCACTGCCACTGCCTAGGGCCAGGGCTGGGGGGAACCCTGCTTCCTTCTTGCCCAGTTGAGAAAGCCCTCTCACTGACTTTGAGGGTTTCTTTGGTGCTTGGGGGTTGAGGGATCTGAGACCCTCCCTGCTGGGAATTCTGCCCCGGAGACCTGTTCTGGTTCTGTTCCTCCCAGTGCCACGTAGCCAGGGCTAGGCTCCACTCCACTCAGTGTCCCATGGGATACACCTTTCCTGTTGGCCTTCCAAGTTACCTTTGGCTGGAAATCTCTTTCACTCTGTCATTTGTGGCTTCTGCTGCTCTAGAATTTGTTGAGAGTCATTTTTTACAGGTATTTTATGGGCTGTGGGGGAAGAGCTAGAGTATGTACATCTTTTTACTCATCCATCTTGGCTCCACCCCTGCCAAAACACTAAATGGGAGATCTTTGTCTTATGACCGATGAGTCAACATACCACTGGAGGAACTGAAACATATCTATTAACATTTCTCACTATAAATGAAACCTGAAGATAAAAGGAGGTTTCACATAATTGGGAAGATGGTTCATGAGTTCTCTTTGGAAGGCCAAATAAAGGAATTGGCAAAATTCATTCTATCTTGTATCCAGAGCAGCAAGAAACATCATTTCATGGGTCATTTGGTCATCTCAATCTGCAGGGATCATGATAAACATTTTCCAAAAGCCCACCATGAAATTATCTTTAGTTTCTCTGCCAACATCTCTTTCAAAGGGTATGATAGTACAAAATTCTCATGAAGGATTCAATAAAACCCTTCAAATTAAATTAATATATACTATAATACTTCAATGAAAAGGTAGACATGGGAAATGTGGCAAAAAAAAATTGGGGAAATATGGCACAAGATTAAGACATTTTAGAAGTCAAAGGTTTATAGATTATATGTCTATGTAATACAAACACTTTCTTCAAGAAGTGAGCCAAGAGGTATTGGACATGGCAAGCAACGAATAACATCACAAAAACTGAAAGTGATTTTATTTTAACAGATTAAAAACATCCAGTTACTGATAGGAAGTCATTTGCAAATCAAATCTCTGTGAACAGTCAAATAACCTATTAGAATAAAGATCAAGGTCAATATTATATTATAATAAAGAATTTAAAAATTAGAAAAAGTTTTAGTGTACAATAAAAATAGCTTGTAACAGACCTACTTAAACTGTCATGGAAAATAGGAGATAGATAGAAGAACAGGCATTATAACGGGCTCTCAACATTTCCTAAGAAATCTTAACTGATACAAATTAATCACCACAAAGAGGTCAAAATATGACAACCAAAGTCAATAGCAGGTCTTTTGTAAAATCTCATGGAAGGTTAAATGAATGAATGAAAAAAACATTTATTAGGCACTTATTGCATGCCTAGCGTTGTGCACAAAAAGAAGACAGTTGAGAAATTATTAATTACCAACTCACATGACTACTTAGCTATCTCTACTAAATCTTTTTAAGTTAATTAATATGTATGTTCAGATGCAACTTTAGTGAAGAAATCAAGTGAGAACAGGTAGACTTTCCCAAATGATAACTATAAAAGAACATATATTTACAGTCCCATAACTGATTGAAAAGTAAAGAGAATACAAAATCATCCCACTATAGTTATGTTTTTGTTGGTTGGAGAAAAAAGCATTTTGTTTAGTAGAACAAAATGCTGCCTTAAAAGCTCTATTCCAATAACATGTCTCTCATGTACATATTAAAACTGTATTTTCCCAAGTGAAATTTAACAAGGGTAAACTGAGGCAATTCTGTGAGCAAGATAATATTTATTAGCCTGTCAACAAATGGGTCAATGGATTGCCTCCATTTATGTCAGGGATCCTGAGCAAAAAGACTGTCCCCCTTTCATAAGTTTTGGGGAATACAGAACAAAGAACAGAACAGGGTGGATGACAATAGGATGGAGGGCAACATGATTGGTTACAGAGCTTGAGGTGATTGAAATTTTGGTAATAGGGCTAGCAACAACACCCTCCTTTTCCTCCTAAGTGCCTAAGAAGTACTCATTGTTTGAGTCCAGGCACAAAGTCAAAAGATAACAGATTGGCCCTATTTGTACAGCAACCAGACATCCTTGAAAGATAGCTTGGTGGTATAAAGATACTACATCTGACTCCCTTGTGTTCACATGCATTCCCCCAAAGTCAGCTAAATTCCTTGAGGCAAGAATAGATCAGTGATTTACCAGAGAACTGGATTTCTAAAAATTAACCCATTACGGGCCAGCTGAATTCTGAACTGAGAATTGTGACTAAAGTAATTACAGGACAAAAGCAGTTACAGGACAAAATCAATTAATTGCAAATAGGACCAATAAATAAATGATACGGGATCAATCTTAATCTCAACACAAGACTCCTTAAAAGAAAGAACAACAAAAATAACTTTGTTTAATGATCCTCTGATGACTAATATCAAATTAGGCAAAAAATATAGACAAAGGTATTTGCCCCTGTCTTAATGGATGCCCAGGATAAAGTCCAAATTGGATTCCCTAGAGATTGATGTCTTCTAGATGCTCCTGTTTGTGGATAACATTGTGCTTATTGGATTAAGTCTTGAAACACTGCAGAAGATTGAGAGCCATAATCACTCAATGGAATTTGACTTAACAATCCACATGGGAAAAACCATGTGGATGAAGAACACCTTCTGCCTAGATTGTTCAATAAACAATCCATAGAGCTGGTTCATCAGTCTGTATGTTTGGACACTGAAGACAAAAACTGTATTGAGTCTAGAATTCTTTAGAAGGAAGAAAGAATGATAGATTGAATCTGAAAAATTGTGCTGTAATTTTAATAATCCCAAATTTTGCCCTGAAACGAAGACCAAACTCTTTTTTAAATACAATTATTTTTCTGCTAAAGCTACAAATAGCAAGTAACCTTAGAATTAAACTTGCAAGTCACCCAAAAGGCAACAAAGAAGTATATGGTGGGCATAAATGGTCAGTAGCATTCTTTTCAAAGATGAATCATTTGTATATAAGATATCATCAAAAAGAGGTGTAACGGGCAAAGGGGGTGGGCAAGTTATGCAGCAAGAGCAAAGGCCTTGTAATGAGACTTCTAGTTCCTTCCTCTTCTTTTTTCCCTAAACTTTGGGCATTTGTGTGTATAATCATTGATTCTACCACCAACTCTCTCCTGGACATCTCCACCTGTGTGTCCAATGAACATCTCAGACTTAACATGTGTAATATAGTGGTTCTCATTATGTTCTTGATCTGTCCTCCAAAGTTCCCCATTTTTGCTGAGAGTTCTACAATCCTTCCATTTAGCCAACTTTTCACTTTCTGGGTCATCTTTGACTCTTATATCTCCCTTACCACCGGTATCCAACATGTATGCCTAATCCTGTTACTTCTGCCTCTTGTATCCATCCCATTCCCAACATTCAGTATAACTCCTTAGAGGAAGCCTGAATCACCTCTTGCCTGAACTCCTGCAGTAGCCTTAGGTTTCCAGTCTCTTTCCCCTTTAGTCTAGCCTTCTTCACATAACTGCTAAAATAATCTTCCTTAGGAGCAGTTCTGTGGCACAATGGATAGAGTGCCAGATCTAGAGTCAAAAAGATTTGAGTTCAAATTTAGCCTCAGATACTGACTGTGTGACCCAGAGTAAGTCACTTAACTTCTGTTTCCCTAAGTTTCCTCATCTCTAAAATGGTGATAATAATAAAAACACTTACCTCCCGGGGTTGTTGTGAGGATTAAGTGAAATGATCATTGTGAAGCACTTAGCGCAGTGCTGGCACGTAGTAAGTGCTATGTAAATCTTAGTTGTGGTGGTGGTGGTGGTGAGGAGGAGGAGGAGGCAGAAAAGGGTGATGATGATGACGGAAGCACTAGACATTCCCATGCTCAAAAATCTTCGGTGGTTCCTTGTTGCCTTTAAGATAAAATACAAACTGCCCCAATAGAATCATAGAATTAGAACCAGAAGGGATCTAGCTCAACCCCCTCATCTTACAGAGGAGGAAGCTGAGTCCAGAAGAGGTCAAGTGACTCGCTCAAGTCTTTACCTCTTAGAATGCGTAGCTTCTTCCATGACTCAACTCAGCTACCACATCCAAAAGGAAGATTTTTTTCTGATTCCCTTGGTTGTTAACATTCCCTTTCCTCCAATCTTTGCTATACATTTACTTAACTATACGGGTATTGTCTCCATCAGGAGAATCTAAGGTTCCTGAGGACAGACGCTACTTTGTTTTTGTCTTTGTGTCCTCATTATTTTGCACTGTACACAATTAATGTTTGTCCAATATAATTTTAATACAAGGTATCCAACAATAATTCACACTTGTTTTTACAAAGTGTTTTCCTGCAACCCTGCAGTGGAGGCCAAGGCTTTATTATCCTCACTTTACAGATGAGGAAACTAAGAATCAGAGAGGTTAAGAAATGTACCTCAAGTCACACAACTCAGAAAAAGCAGAAGCAGAATTCAAAGTAGGTCTGCTGATTCTAGGTCCTTCACTCTTTCCATTACGCCGTACTGCTTTTCTACATGCTTTTCACTAACCGACTGAGGTCCGTGTACAGGCATACCTTGGAAGTGTTGTGGGTTCGGTTCCGGATCTCTGCGATATCAATAAAGTAAATAGCACAATAAAGCAAGTCACACAAATTTTTTGGTTTCCCTGCGCATATCAAATTATGCAGCCTACTGTGTGCAATAGCATTATGTCTAAAAAACCTAATGTGCATACCTTATTTAAAAATACTGTTAATATTATTTTAAAATGTTGCTTTAAGATGCTAACCTTCATCTGAGCCATCAGTAATTAGCCTTCTTTTTGCAACTGTAGGTCTTGTCTCAGTGTTGATGGCTGCTGGCTGATCAAGGTGGTGATTGCTGAGGGTTGGGGTGCCTTAAAATAGAACAGTGGTGTTTGCTGTATTGATGGACAAAAGATGTCTCTATAGCATGTGATGTGCTTGATAACATTTTACCCACAATACAACCTCCTTTCAAATTGGAGTCAATCCTCTCAAAACCTGCCACTGCTTTATCCACTAAGTTTATGTAGTATTCTTCAATAATATTGTGTCTCAGGACATAGGGAAACCTGAGGAAAGGGAGAGAAGTGGGAGAATGGCCAGTTGGTGGAGGAGTCAGAACACACACAGCATTTATCGATTAAGTTTACTGTCTTATATGAGCACAGTTTATGGCATCCCAAAATAATTACAATATTAACATTAAAGAACATGATCACAGATCACCATAACAGATTTCATAATAATGAAAAAATTTGAAATATTGCAAGAATTACCAAAATGTGACAAAAAGACATGATATGAGCACATGCTGCTGGAAAAATGGCACCAGTAGTCTTGCTCAGTGCAAGGTTGCATCAAAGCTTTAATATGTTTAAAAAAAAAACACCAATATCTGTGAAGTACAATAAAGTGAAGCGCAATAAAATGAGGTGTGCCTATATAGGATTTAAGAGATAAGAGAATTCACTATGGGCTAGGATGATCAGGGGAGACTTCTTGGCAGAGACCTTAGCTGTTTCAATTTCCCTCAACCCTTCCCTTCCTCATTAACCTTATATATGAGGAAACCAAGGAAAAGAAAAGAGAAATAACTTGGAAGTGAGATGAGCTAAATCTTAAAAGGCAGATGGGACACAGTAGTAGTGATCTGTATTTGAAGAACAGTGAAGAGTTGCATCTAGGCTATTGCAGAATATTACGCATGGAACACTCTGGGAGAATAAGATTGTATCAGTAAGGTGGGACCAAATCTGCCTGGGGGGGAGTATGATACAAATGCCTTGCAAAGAAGTGTGTGCAAAATACTGCTGATTGAATCCAAGACAAAATAGAAGGCCTGGTTCTTGCTGTCAAGACACTTATGATATAATTGTCAAGAAAGATACCCCAGAGAGCAGAAGTTCTTGACCGAGAAACTGTGAACTTCTTTTAATTTTTATTTTTATAACTATTTCAATATCATTGGTTTCTTTTGTAATCCTATGTATTTTATTTTATGCATTCAAAAGCATGATTCTGGGAAGGGGTCTATTGACTTCACCAGACGCCAAAGGGGTTCAGGACCCAGAAAAAGGTTAAGAACTCCTGATCTGATCCAACCTCCTTGATACACAGATAAGAAAACTAAGGCCCAGAGGGAAGCGATTTGCTCCAAGATACACAGGAAATTAGTAGCAGAGCTGAATCACCTGACTCCCAGCTCAGGACGCCTTCCATTCATTGCACCACATTTTTGTTTCCTGATGAAATGACCATGGACAGAGGAAAAATTTTAAAATCAGAAAAATTCTGATGATGGGTTTGAGAAAAAGCAATTTCAATAATAGGTTTAGGGCAAAGGACAAAAAAAAAAAAAAGCTGTGGGATGGAGAAAGAAAAAAAGTCCTAGAAATCTGGATGATCTTTGAGGAAATTGTCCCCAAGAGTCAAAAGGCTGATTGATTACCCTGGGGCAGAGAAAGGAAACCCAGCTGGGAAGCACAGGCTGAAGGCTGGTGTCTCGGAGAATGTGAAACAGTAATAGGAATGCAAAGCGTGTGGGAACCAAACCAGGTCACCCAGGAAACAAGGAATCAGCCTGTGCTTCTAGGGTCAAGATCAGGAAAACCAGAACCAAAAAAAAAGGGGAGGGGCATGGGGGAAAAGGGGAGAGTAGTTTTCCAAAGACATAGAGAAAAATTCTTAAATTGTTACAGGAAGGCACAGAAACAGGTGTAATATTTCCCCCCCACCTTTTGCAGGCACACACACACACACACACACACACACACACATACACACACACACACACACACACACACACACATGCACGCACACACACTTCTCTAGAAAAGAAAGATATTAACTGCTGATGTTAGAAGTCTATAGGTTTTTCACACTTGAAAAGTAATAATACCTTATATTGTACCCATTTAGCACTTAGTGAACTCCTCAGAATGGGCACCACTCCTGAAGACAGAAAGGGCAAAGGAACAGTCAAGTGAGAGGAGGGACCCCACTGGTTGATTTCAGAGTTGGGTTTCCTCTGATCTGCCATACCTAATCTTTTATTGGAATATAAGAGTGGATCTATTATCTCATAGAGTAGGCCCCTCTCTCCCCACCCCCACCAGTGCAGTTTTAAATCAGTGTCTGAGCCTGACCCATTCTTGGCTATGTCCTTTCCCATGGAAGATTCTACTGTCTTGTGATGCTGTTGCATCACGCCCATCTCTGTACCATAGACTGTCTTCCAGTGATCACCCCTGGCATCAGTGACATCAATAGTGAATCCTTATTTTGGAGAACTCTTAGGATAGATCTGCCCAGGGAGTGGAGGAGACATACTCTGAGGAAGAGAGGGCTGAGGGAATTCAATAACTGGTCTGTAATTTTCTTTCTCAGCTTTATCATTGGTCTTGGAATCAAAACTGGATTTGCCTGGTAAAAGGAGTTACATGACTTACCATCTTTCTCTATTTTATTATAGTGTGGTAGTTACTTGCTCTTAAAAGTGTGGTTGAATTCACTTGTGAATCCATTTGAGATCCAGTGTCCCTTTGCATGTTCAGTCTGATGTCTCCTCCTGAGAGCCAGAGGAAACTTAAGAACCACTCCCCAATGTAGGAAGAAAATGCTAAACTAATCCATTTCCATTTCTGTCAGAAGAACCAGTGGGTTTAGATTGCAATGGGAAAGACTCAAGTTAACTATTGGAAAAAAATTTATTTTTAGAGTCTTTAATTACTGAACTATATAACCAAGGAGGGCTCTGTAAACAATCTCCATTCTTCTCAGTCTCTATAGAGTAAAGTTCCATATACCTGAACTACCTTCAGCTTACAGCAACCTTAGTTTTATAATTTCATTTCACACCAGATGCCTCCTGCCTAACCTCAGGTGGGCATGGAGGAATGACAGGGTTAAAACTGAAAGACACCTTGGAGATCGTGTTGTCCTGTATCCTCTTTTAAAATTGATAAAACCAAAACCCAGAGAGGTCAAGTAATCTTTCAAGATCACAAAGCTAGTTAGAAGCAAGGTACAGAAGAATACAGATCTGTCTCTAAATAAGTTCTTTATGACTCCTTTCCTGGATAGAAGGGCCTTCCATGGTGCATTTGATGGGCATTAAGACTAGCTCAGTTCAATCTTAGGGTCCATGTCAGAGAGTAGCAGGAGATAAAATTGGAAAGCAGATTAAAATCAGATAATAGAGGACTCTGAATACCAGGCTAAAGAGTTTGGGCTTTATCCATGAGACTAGTGGTACTCAAAGTACAGTCTGGGAACTGCTGGGGGTTCTCAAGATCCTTTCACAGGTTCCAAGAGAACAAAACAATTTTCTTGATTATAATAAGACATTTTCATTTCTAATATGGTAATGTAAGCCATGTAAACAAAAGCTCTCTGAGGGGGTCCTAAATAATTTTAAAGAGTATAAAGAGGCCTGATACCAAAAGTTCAAGAACCACTAGGGATAGGATCAGAGCTTTACTCTTGGGGAACTACTCTGGTCATCTGCATATAGTGGATTGGGAAGAAGAGATCTGAGAGAAAGACTGGAGGCAGGCAGACCAGAGAGAAGGCCATAACAGTCCAGGTAAGAGCTGATGAGAGCCTGGCAGAGAGGAATAAAGAAAAGAAGCAGATTCAAGAATTATAAGGAAGAACAAATCAACAGGATTTGGAGACTGGATGGAAATGGGGAGAAAGAATAACTAGGATTTCAGAGGCAGAGATACTGAGATGTCTGAGTGACTGGGTGAATGCCTTTAATAGAAATAGGCTTTTTTCCTAATTCCAAAGAGTATGTTGGCGAGGGAGAGAGGAGAAGACCAGGGACCTAAAGAGAAAACCCAAGGCCTTAGAACTTGGATGAGGATGGGTTGGAGCCAAAAATAAGAGTCCAATATACACAAAATGGCTTAAAAGATTGAAGTGGAGGGAGTAAGAGGGGCTAGATTTCCATTTAAAATTATGCTCATTTGTGCAGAATATACAATGAGTGAAAATTACAGGAGAAACTAAGGGAACAAAAGCCCTAAATCACAAAGTCAACCTCGAAGAGTCCACGAAGGTGCCCAAAATGTTTCTCCTCCTACCTTCCCAAGCTTTCCAGGGCTTTGATTCTTCCATGGATTCTTGAACCTCTATAATATTATTAAAGAAGGGACCAAAAGGCAAAACAGCATCTCTAAGTCACTATCTGGAGATCTGCAGTTTGGGATGACAGGGCCAATGTGGAGAGAGTGAAGGGAGCTGCCCTCGCTGTCCTTCTACCTGAACCCGTCAAGATGACAGGCCCATTTTTTGTTTGCTTAAGTAAAATTCATAAATATCTTTTTTTTCCTATCACAGTCAATTTTAGTTGTGGTTAAGCACACAACCTTTCTCCCCCTTAGAACAAAAATGAGCAGTTAGGCAAAAACCATCAATATAGTGACCCAGTTTGATCAATGTATGTGACATTCTGTACCTGTATGCCTCCCAGCTTCCTAAGAGAAGGAAAGTATATTTCATTGTTTGTTTTCTGGAACCAAGATTGTTTATTACTCAACATATTCAGCATTTCAGTGTCCTTCTGGTGTTGTTTTAATTCCATTATTGTCATCATTGTGTATATTCTTCTGATTCTGCTTGCTTTACTATACATCAATTTATATAAATCTTACTACGTTTCTCTGAATTCCTATTTATCATTTCTTGCTTCGCCTTGATATCCCATTATATTTGTGTAGCACAGTTCATCCGTTTTACAGTTGATGGACATCCATTTTATTTCCAGTACTTTGTTGTGAAATAAAAGGCCACTATGAATATTTTGGTATATTTTGGATCTCTGTTGCTGACTTTTACCTCATTGGGATAATTTGTCCAGTAATAGAATTATGGGTCAACATTTGACCTCGAGTTTAAATATATTAGTCAGTTTGCTCACATCATTTCAGATCATTTTTCAGAATAGTTAATCCAGTCAGAGCTCCACCAAAAATATATTAGTGTGACAGGTTCATTTTAATTAGATTAAGACGTTTTCTTACCCAGAAGGCATAGCTAGTATGATTAACCCACCATTTTCCTTTATTACCTGAAAGAGGGCAGAGCCCCTAAGGGGGAAAGTTACAGGAGGTAAACACCCAAGGTTTAACATCATGATTGCCAGACAGCTTTGAATGCTAAGCCCCAAACTCCTGAGCCAATTTGTTGAATCTTCTAGAAGGCAGAAGAAAGAATGAGAGGTCTCTATTTGTCCACCAATAGCAGAGAAGATAATAATGTACTGGCTTACCTTAGTGATGCTCCCATCCTTCAAAAAGTGGAGAAATCAATGAGAGAAATTGCTCTTCTTGCTCTGATTCTCAAGGAGGGAATTGTAGCTGAAGTAGAAAGATGGGACACCTTAGGGGAAGTGACCATTCCATCTTAGAATCTGTAATAGAGAAGGAAAAGAAAGCTTAGTCTACTGTTTAGAGAAAGGAAGATCCTATAGACTAAAAATTTTCAGGGAAGTCAACCCAGAAAGCATTGGAAGCTCTTAATGAAATTCTGATGATACAAAGGAAAGTGATGCTGATGAGGAAGAAAAGTGAAAGTTGGCAACGGGGAGACACAAAGAATTCATTGTCCAACTTAGATTTTAAAAAGACATGAACAGATGATGGAAACAAGGGTAGGTTATGGAGAATGAATACAGAAGCATGTGACATTGGTCCTGCAAAGCTCAGAATGAATTGAGACAATCAGGGAAGCCTAGGACAACCGAAGGTTTAGTTTCTTTCTTTTGGATGATTTTTTTTTTTGTTCCTTTGTTTGTTTGCTTGTTTAGCTTTATTGGGATAAAGAAAAGGACTAAAGAAGAGATAGAACTGCTAGGAGGGGTGGATGGGAAAAGAGATCATGGTCGATGGAGAGAGAAGGTGGAGCGGACTAGCTTTTATTTTATATCTGTTTTCTCGGATAAGGACAATACTCCTGGGACTAGAGAAGAGAAAGCAAAAATGGCTAATTATGAATTGAAAGATAATTAGTGAAAAGGGACAAGGGGGAAAAGCAACTGTTAAACACTTACTATGTGCCAAACGATTTACAAATATCTCATTTGATTCTCACAACAGTCCTGGGAGGTAAATGCTATTCCTTCCCCCATTTTAATTTTATTTATTTTTCTGTTACATTTTAAGTTCTCGACTTCTCCCTCATTCCCTACCCCACACTAGAGAAGGCCACCATTTGACACAGATGTGTGCATGTGTGTATACATACACATATGTATGTGTATCTATGTGTGTGTGTGTATGTGTATCAATCCCACAGCCCTCCCTCCCTCAAAACAAAGTCAAGTGCAAGTCATGTCATCATTTCTCTGATGGCATGGTCTTCTTTGGCAACAATGACGAACACAACAATGATGTATACATGTATTTATGCATGTGTATATGTATATTATGTATGTATGTATAAGTGTATACATATTATATATATACACACACATAATATTTGGGTGTAAAACCATACTACGCATACTTCTGTTTATCATTTTCTTTCTCTGGAGGTGGATAGCATCATGCTTTATAGTTGATCTGAGTATTTATAATACTCAAAAATAACTTAATCATTCACAATCATTCTTTGAACAACATTGCTGTTACTATATACGATGTTCTCTTGGTTCTGCCCATTTTACTCTTCATTATTTCATAGACTTTCCCCATTTTATGGCTGATCTGTCCATGATGAGTTCAAATCAGCAGGCCCAGATGAACTGTTTCCCAGAGTACCAAGAACTGGCAAATGCCATTGTTGAGCCACTGTTGGTGATTTTTGAAAGATCTCAGAAAAGAAAAGAGGTCTCCAGAGGACTGCAGCAGGGCAAGTGCTAGACCACATTTTGAAAAAGGGAAGAGAGTGGATCCTGCTGATTATAGACCAGTGAACTTGACTTTGATTCTTGGCACAAAATTATCGAACCTGGCATTAAAGAGATGGTTAGTGGAAATCTAGAAAAGGAACCACAGAAAGCCAGTGTTGCTTCATCAAGAACAAGTCATCCTAGACTAAGCACATTTCCTTTTTGAACAGGATTATTGGATGGAAAAATAAAAATATTACTTTAATCATAGCTTACCTAAATTTCTGTAAAGAAATTGATAGATTCTCATGCCATTCTTGTAAAAAAGATGGAAAGTTGAGTGATAGATAATTTTTAATTTATTCAGTTAATGTTAAAAAAAAACAGATACATAACCATTACTACAACGCCATGATTCTTGTTGGAATTTTCCTTCAGAATAAATAAATAGGTGGTAATAATAATAGTTATAGTAATACATGTATAGTAATACATGTAATAATACATGTTAGGTAATAGAAAATCCATACATACCTATAAAGTTGACATGTCATTTTAAAAACACAATAAAAGCAATAATTTAATGTGTAACTTTAATAATGCTTTATTATTATATTAATGCTTATTAATTATGAATACTTTAAAGGAAAACAACTACTTATTTCTTGGTTAAAACCTGAGGAATAAGAACAAGTACAAATAAGAAATAGTGCATTCTGAGCTGGTTGAATGGCTGGACCCAAAGAGTACTCATTAATGGTTTGATGTTCGCTTGAAAGACTTCCTCATCTTCCTAGAAAAGCTGCAACTTCTAGGCTTAACCTTGGGCTAGCTACTTCACTAATGTGGATAAAAGCATAATGGGCATGTTTATCAACTTTGCTGATAACACCAAACAAGGAAGGATAGTTCACACGTTGGATAACAAGATCCAAAGAGATCTGGACAATCTAAAACATCAGACCCAGTCTAAATAAGGTGAAATGTAGCAAGGATACATGTAAAATCTTACCCCTGGGTCAAAAACATCCATTTCTCACACTTTCCCCTCCCCCTACTCCTTTGCAGAAGTCAGGAGTCACAGATGTAGAATACTTCATATGACGTCAGACATTGGGGATATGTAGGTTAGTTTTGTTAGAGTTTTTTAATTTATTTTTTATTCTTTTTTATTCATTTTTAAATTCATTTTTAAAAATTCTTTATTATGAGAGAGAGTTTTCTAGGAGGAGGGAGCAGGAGAATGATACAAAGGGAATATAGGAGATGTAAGGCAATTAGTAAAAATCTATTTTTTAAGAAATTGACTCCTCAGTTATAAGGTAAAGCACGCATGGTTAAATGGCAGTTCGCCTGAGAAAGAGCTAGGATTTTTAACAAACTGCATAAGTTGAATCAGCATTGTGAAAAGGCAAAAAGCTCGATGGTAGCCTATATTAAGAAGAGGGCACCTTTCTGACCTAGGGAGGAGATCATCCCTCTCTGCTGCTCTCCCCTGGTGAGACCACACATGTGGTCAACATAATCTTGTGTTCTGGGCACCACCTTTTAGAAATGACATCAATAAGCTGGAGAGAATCTAGAGGAGGATAACTAGGCTAGTGAAAGGCCTCCAAATCTTACTCTACGGGAAGGATCTGTTTAGCCTGGAGAAGAGAAGTCTTAAGGGAACAGGAGAGTGGGATTCAAGTGTTTGACAGCCTGCCATATGGAAGAGGGATTAGATTTGTTCAGTCTGGCCTCAGAGAGAAATAATAGAAGCAATAAGTAGCAGGTGCAGGGAGAGATTTTAGGTTTGATATAAGGAACAATTAGAGCTATCCAAAAGCAGATGTGCTGCTTTGAAAAGGAATGAGCTCTCCTTCCCTAGTAGCCTCCAAGCAAAGCCTGGGTCATTACTTGTCAGGTGTATTGTATGGGGGCTCTTGTTCAGATTGGAGCTGGGCGAGATGGCCCCTGAAGTCCCTTCTGACTGAAGTTGTTGTTCAGTTTGCTTAAATTCACATGTACGGGGTCATCTGTTGCCCACAAGTCAGACCACATTTTAAAATAGTTTTTATCTTATTTTTATTTGTCTTTTATTTAACATGTCACTCACTTCTGCATGTGGCGTGAATTGTTGTGAGGATCCAATGAGACAATATCTGCATATGTAAAGTGCTTTTTAAACCTTGCTATATAAATGCTAGCTATTTTTAATGTACCCCTTCCCCTTCCTCTACCCAAAGAGCCATCCTTTGTAGCAAAAATTAAAAAGGAAAAAAAATCAGTTCAACAGTACTAATGAACACACTGATAATCACTGCCTGTATACGAGTATTTCACATTCATAGTTCCCCAGCTCTGCAATGACTTGAAGGAGATGCATTTTCTCAACTCTCCTATGGGACCAAGTTTGGTCATTATAATGATACAGCATTCAATTTCCCTTTTTTTCTTTGATGTAATCACTGATATGTATATTGTTTCTCTGGTTTTGCTTACTTCACTTTGCGATTATTTTTCCCGTGCTTCTCTGAATTCTTCATATTTATCATTTCTTCCAGCACAGTAATATTCCATTAAATTCATGTACCACCGGTTAGCCATTCCCCAATCCATAGCCATCTACTTTATTTCCATTTCTGTGCTACAAAAAAAAGAAAAAAAGTTCTCATTAATATTTTGGTATATGCCTAGCAGTGGGATCTCTGGGCCAAAACTGGTGGATATTTTCGTCAGTCCTTCAACCTAATTCCAAGTTGTTTCCAGAATGGTTGAACCAATTCAAAGCTCCACCCACAGTCTGTTAGTGAACCTATCTCTCTGCAGCTACTTTAGCATTGACAATTTTCATCCTTTGTCATCTTTGCCAATTCACCAGTCTTGTAGAATATGATGTATGCACTTGTGCCCACTTAAGTCTCCTTAGAGGAAGTGATAGCGACAAAGGAACCAAGGTCATTAGCATCTAGTCCACCCACATTGTCTTGGAAGCACATAGGAGAGTGCCCCATCTAAACTGGTACCTGATACTATGGCAGTAGCTCTGTATGGGCAGGGGCTGGGTCTAGGGACTGGATGAGACATGAAGGGCCAGCACTGGGATAAGCCCGTGGGAGGGGGTGATATGTCTGATATCTCTGGAATCCATGAGGTTAGGATACAGAGGAGAGAGGGCAAGCAAACCGTCAAAATCTTGTAATTATAACCAAGGAGTTGTGCTGGGCATCGTCACAAAACAGAACTGAGGGAAGAAACCAAAATAGACACAAATGAAGAAAAAAGTCTAGTTCACCCTCCGTCTCTCTCCAAGGACAGGTGGTGCTCCCCCACCCCTACCTCCACACGTGTGCATTCCCATGCACACACACACGCAGAGGCTCATGGGTTGTGTACACACGTGTCAGCCCTGGAGCAACAGCTCCTGAGAATTCTCAGAGATGGGAGGTCTGCACAGGTTCCTGAAAGTGGGTCAGGAGGGATCCACATTGTAAATATAGGCACATACTTACTGAGATAAATAAGCGTGTCTCCTGCCAGCCCTCCCTAACCATGTTTGTGGGACTTTTGGGCCCAGAGGATCAGCAGCAGACTTGGAGATTAGCAGGAGGGTTTTGTATCTATTCCCCCAGGGGACACCAGGCTCAGACATCTCCTGTGGGGAACTGTCTTCCTGTTCATTTCTATGAGCTCAGCTAGGCAAAACCCTAGACAAAAACAGCCAAAGGGGTAAAGAGTTAAAGGCAGTCTGTCACCCGACTCCTGAGGGCGGGCAGCAGAGAGCAATGATTCTGGTACAGGATTTGGAGTTAAGAGGCCCTGGGTCAGAGTCTTTCTTTGGGACTTCCACTGTATGGCCTTGGGCAAGTGACTTTTGTACCTAAGCTACTTCTTTGTAAAAGAGGGCTGGGGGATAAAGTAAAGGGGAAAGATGGGGGATGGAAGGGATAGATAGCTGGAAGACATATACAATTAAAAGAGAGTAGATTACATGTTGTCTGAGGTCCTTTCCAGGTCTAAATCGGTAATCCTATTTTAAAAAAATCATCTCTCAGGCCTTGCTTTCTACCTAAAATAAGGGAGTTTAGACCAAATGATCCGTAAAGTAGCTTCCAACTCTAGATCTCATGATCCTTCCATTGTCGGTGAAGGAAATTAGATTAGGAAGGGGAAAATATGTCTTAGAGTTTGCTCAATGCTTTAACAAAGAAGTAGGTCACAATAACCCTGACAAAGTAGTGAGCTCTCCATCTCTGGAAGTATTCAAGCCGGAACTATTTGTAAGGCATATCAAAGTAGTTAGGAATTGAGATTATATCAGAGTTTCACAGGCGATGAGCCAGCATCCTCCCAACTGTCTGCTTTGAACCATGTTGCCCTGCTGTCTCTGAGGAGCTTTGAGAGACTCAAAGCACAGGGCAAAGGAAACAGGATGCAAGGAGGAGGAGACTTTTTAAAGCCTGAGTGTCTTAAGAAGCAAAAACCACTGGTAGTCAAAGTTTTGCAAACCCATTAAAATGTACTTTCTTCCCACGTACCCTTTCCCTCTCCCCAATTACAACAAGGATAGGACTGTCTAGTAATTTCTGGTGTGCCCTTTGTGAATGAGTGAGTGGGAGGTAGGGAAGGGTCTAGAGGAATGACAATTCTGTATGAAGTTTGGAAGCCAGACCAGTAATGAGCCCTGGTTAAATGGTATATTAGAATGGTCAACTAGATTTGGAAGTCAGAAGACCTGTGTTCAAATCCCGTCTCTGCTATGATCTTGGGCGAATCACTTCCTGTCTTTGGGCCTTAGTCTCCCCATCTGTAAAATGGAAGAAATGGGCTAGGTGATCGTTAAGGTATCTTCTGGTTCTAAATGCTTTGATTCCTCTGCTGACTCTGGTCTCCAACCTGGAGGCCTAGGCTGTTGTCGCTCCTTAGCTGGATGCCGAGGGGGAGGAGGAGGAGGGCTGGCTTTTCTGATAGGATCTGACTTGCTGTTCTCAGGGGCCAAACAAAGAGACCCCAGACAAAGAGACCCTGCAGGGTTGTTGTCTGCTCAACGAGACCCTTTTGTGGGACTGATAGGGGGAGGCCATTGAGTAGGAGACTGGGAGCTTGTACGCACAGTGTGGCTCAGAGACTTCTGCTCTGGGGACAGTGAAAGGGGGTCAGGGGTCTGAAAGCAATGGCTGATCCCCCAGGGGTCTGAGGAACAATGATGCTGTATTAGGGCAGTCTACATACACCAATAGCCAGAAACAAATCTGGGTGTGATGGAGCTTTGTCACAAGCTTGAGATTCTCAACCCCATTTCCCTGGCTACCAGACACACCATTGTAAGATGTCTCTGGCACCACCCCCAATAGTATTTCACAGAAATTAAAATAATCCTAACTCCTCCTTCTATAACCCTTCACAGATTATAAAATGCTTTATAAACAACTGTACGAGGACGGCAATGTTATGATCTCCATTTTGTAGATGAGGAAACTGGAGCTCAGAGGGGCAAAGTCATAAAGTTAATAAGTGATTGACCTGGGATTCAAAACCAAGTCATAACCATAAAGCTGGGAAAAAACACAAAGGTCATCTACTCTTACTTCCTGGTTTTGAGGAAAAATAAACAAAGGCTCAGGGAGGTCTATACCATCCCATCTCTCTGGGAATATCCAAGTATCTGTCCCCTGGCCAAGAACAGAACCCTGAAGGGAAGTAGTCACCCCCAGATCATCCTTTACAGACATTTGGCCATTCATTCCCTGCTTCAGAATTGGGCAGATTTGTCTCCTTTCCATTGATCTAGCAATAAACAATGATATCATCCAAGAGGAGGGTGGACACATCCTCTGTGGCCAGCTAATCCCTCCTCCTTTCAAGGGCACACGTACTCAAGAGTACAAGAACCCATGGTTCAATTTCTAGTGTGAGCATTTATGCCTCAGAAACTGGCAAATGCTACTGACCAAGACTTGACTTACTGTTTGGTTCTGTAATGTTAATTAAGCTTAAAAATGTGTCATGAACACTTTTTTTTCCTAGAGAGCTAGTTGTTAAACATTTACCAACACAACCCTGCATGTATCCCAGTACAGAGTAATTAAGGGTTTGTCTAATAGCTCACTCCTATGACAAACGGTCCACCTTATCCCTGAGTAAGGGCCTAGTCCTCTGCCAGTTACCCCAGCTGGCCTCCTGAAGAACCAAAGAGCAGCCAAAACATAAGCACTCTCTCTCAAACAAACAGTCTCTCTCTCTCTCAAACAGTCTCTCTCTCTCTCTCTCTCTCTCTCTCTCTCTCTCTCTCTCTCTCTCTCTCTCTCTCTCTCTCTCTCTCTCTCTCTCTCTCTCTCTCTCTCTCTGTCATGGAAAGACAGTTGTTGCCCCCTAGTGGCTTGTTGTATTAAGATCCTTGTCCCTACTTCCCCAGGACGGTGGCCAGAGAGTTGTTTCAGGACCCACCAGGACTCGACTCTCCCTTTAGTCTCAAATTTGTGGCAAGGTCTGAGTCCACAGAAGGGAGGTTTCCTTGGTTTCAAGCCAAGTCGCCTGGATAGATGGCTTTAACCCTGGGCTCTCCATACCCCAGTCTGCCCTTTGGGGTTAGTGGTATTGCTGAAGTCACATACAAAATTAGGCACATGTGGTATCCCCCAAAATGCAAAAATATGCACACACAGTGGAATAAATCCCCCTTCAAATATACAAACAGCACTGAACTGCCACTCACATGTAATAGTATATATATCCCATCCTGTGTTTCCATAGGGGGAAGCTAGGTGGCTCAGTGTGTGGAACAGTGTTATAGACTCATCTTCCTGAATTCAAATCTAGCCTCAGATACTTACTAGCTATGTGACCCTGGGCAAGCCACTTAACCCTGCTTACCTCAGTTTCCTCATCTGTAAAATGAACTGGAGAAGGAAATGGCAAACCACTCCAGTGTCTCTGTCAGGAAAACCCCAAATGAGGTCACACAGACTAAGACTTGACTGAACAGAATATTTGCCTATTAATATCAGCAGACACTGTCTACCACTCTCTCCCCAACACATACGATGTAGTAGTTAGGAAAGAGTGAAAATGGTGTCATGGACTTTCAGAGCCATAGATCATAGATTTAGAGCTAGAAGAGAGCTCAGAGTCCATGTAGTCCCCCTTCATTTTACAAATGAAGAAATTGAGGCCCAGAGTGGCTAGTGACGTGACCAAGGTTACACAGGTAGTGCCCAAGGCAGAATTTGAACCCAGGCTTTGGAACTCCAGAACCAGTACTTTTGCCACTGTTTCTCTGAGCTCTTGGGAAGGAATAGGTGTTCAGTTTTATTGATGTCTGTCCTTTTGTCTTCTCAGGGTCATCTTTCTTCAGCCCAATGAGAGCTAGGAGCAGGTCAAGCCTCTACTTACCCTTGCCTTCACCCTCAGCCATCCCCCTCCAGCCTGTTTGACCTCTCTCTCCTCCATGCAGGGAGAAGATGAGTGGGGGCTGTCCAGAGCAGGAGCCCCCCCGTGCACTGGCCTGCTGCAGTGGCAGTGGTGTGCCCCTCCTCACGGAGGACATGCAGGCCCTCACCATCCGCACACTGTCAGGCACGGATGTCAGCAAACACTATGACCTCATCCGGGAGCTGGGCAAAGGCACCTATGGCAAAGTGGACCTGGTGTCCCACAAGAGCACAGGTGGGTTCTGGGATGGCCTGAGTCCCTAGATGGAGTGTACCCATTGTGCCTAAATGTCCACAGGAACATTAGGGTATATTACTCTACTTGTGCACCAAAATGTAGGTCATACATGTCTATACACACAGAGATATGTAGCCTATGTACCTGAACTGGCATACAGAGGTGGTTTGTATGTGGCAGCACATACACACACACACACACACACACACACACACACACACATACGCAGGTATGGTGTGGGCTATAACCCACATATATAGTCTGCATGAGGCCATGCAGTTAGGGGACTGTCTCCAGCAAGGGCATCACCCAGCAGAAGGGTGGAAAGCAAGAGGAAGATGATGGAAAAGGGCATGCTAATGATACCACCACACACATGTCCCAATCCTCACAGCATTATCTCACTTGCAGGGACCAAGATGGCTCTGAAGTTTGTGAATAAAAGCAAGACAAAATTGAAGAATTTTCTTCGGGAGGTCAGCATCACCAACACGCTCTCCTCCAGTCCTTTCATCGTCAAGGTCTTCGATGTGGTGTTTGAGACTGAAGACTGCTATGTCTTTGCGCAGGAGTACGCGCCCGGTGGGGACCTCTTCGACATCATCCCACCCCAGGTATCCCCCATGGCCCAGTTTCTGGCCTCTTCCCCTTGGAGCCAACATCTGGGGTGACATGTTCTTCTCTCCCTCCAAGATAATTCAGCCCAGCCTCCACAGGAAGGACCTGAGGATCTGGGGTCTGGAAATTTGGTTGGAGCCTGACTCCTAGGGAACGGGGGAGGAGAGTGTCAGTTTGGCTCATTTCTTTGTGGACACCTCCCTTCCTCTGCCTCCTAGGGGAGCCAGAGTCCTGACCCATAGGCTGACCTATGGAACTCTGGTGGATAATAAGAACAGCAGCATTTAAATGGGGCTTTAAGGTTTGCAGAGTTTACGTATGTTATCTCATTTGATCTTCACAAGAACCTTATGAGGTAGATATTATTATTTTCCTCATTTTACAGATGAGGAAACCAAGGCTGAGAGGTTGAGCAATTGCCCCAGATCACACAGCTGTTGAGTGTCTGACAGACCAGGTCTAAAATCCCAGAGGACATCCAGACAAGAGAAACCAGGGCAGGAAATCCTCCTCTCCTCCAGAAGCCAATCCCAGTCAAGCATAGAAAAACAGGCTCAAAAGGTCCCGCAGGAGAAAAGGGGATTCGAAAAGCTTGAATTAAAATAAAGATCAGCTCTTTCCCCAGAGTAGGACCCAGGGGGTATGAGTAGGGTTAGCCACAAAGTCTCCTTCACCCTCTGGTTAAGGATTGGGGCAGAATAGGATATGGAGAGGTCAATCCATCCATCCCCCTGCCTCTACTTAGCCCAACGTCCAAATCTACTCAGGAAGAAGGACCATCTTAGCATAACAGAGGACAAGTTTTCAGGCCTAGAGGGCTCCCCTACCAGTTACACTGACTCCACAAGCGCTTCCTTTGCCAGCCTTGGTGGGGAGGCAGGGAAGGGAGGAGGTGGGGAAGGAGGTAGAATCATACACTCATAAAGTGTTAGTTCTAGAAGTAGATCTTGGGAATCATCTAGTACACTCTTCTCCTTTTACAAAGGAAGAAACAGAACCTCTGAGGTTAGATGATGCACCTAGAACATGGCAAAGCTGAGAGCAAGACCCTGTACTCTTGGCTCCAAGTCCCAAGTTTTCCCACTGCACTTTGGGCCTCTGGTCGTGATGACAGCAGCAGCAGCCCTTCACATCTCTGGCACCCTTTCTTCTTTCCAAAGCACCTTCATTTCCCTTCTATCTCTGCCCCCACACACTCCTGTGAGGTAGATATTTTTATCCCCATTTGCAAAAGGGAAACGGAGGCCTAGGGGAGTTTAAGTGACTTAAGATCAAGCAGTGGTAGTGGTACAAGTGAGATTAGAACACGGGTCTCTAAACCCTTCATGGAGGGTCGCTCAGCTACCAAGTAAAAGAGCCAGGGCTAAAGTGCAGGTTGCGTGACCCACAGTTCAAGGCACTGGGGATCTTCATTGCTTAACCCAGGGTCAGTTCAGTTAAACAGAGACTTCATTATTTTTCTTGTTGAGTCCTTACTCATCTTGACCCCATTTGGGGTTTTCTTGGCAAAAATACTGGAGTGGTTTGCCGTTTTCTTCTCCAGCTCATTTTACAGATGAGGAAACTGAGGTAAACAGGATTTAGTGACTTGCCTAGGTTCACATAGCTAGTAGGTGTCTGAGGCCAGATTTGAACTCGGGAAGATGAGTCTTCCTGACTCCAGGCCCTCCACTCTATTCGCTGTGCACATAAGCAGAAACAGCATGGAGTCAACGGAAGAGCTTAGACTCAGGCAACTTCAGTTCAAATCCCAGCTCTGTCACTGGCCAAATTTGAGCAAGTCACTTCTCAGCAGCAATTTCTTCATCTGTAAAAGGAGAAGACTAGATGAGATCATCCAAGGAACTTTCAGTTCCAAAGTTCTTATTAAGCACCTACTAGGCACAAGGCGTGGTTCTAGGTGTTGGAGGTACAAATGTAGAAATGATACAAGCCCTGCTCTGAACAAGGCTAATGGAACAGGGGCAAATACAAAGGAGAGGTCCAGGCAGAGCATTTGAAAGAGCAGAGAGAACTTTTACCGGAAAGGAGTTTGGAAAAATCTTCAGGGTGTACTTAGGGGAGGGATGTTTGGGATGGGGCCTTCTGATCCCCTGTACTCTGCCTCAGGTGGGGCTCCCTGAGGACACAGTGAAGAGATGTGTGCAGCAACTCGGCCTGGCCTTGGACTACATGCATGGCCGGCACCTCGTACACCGGGACGTCAAGCCTGAGAACGTGCTGCTCTTTGACCGTGACTGCCGACGGGTGAAGCTGGCCGACTTTGGTATGACCCGCAGGGTGGGCTGCCGTGTGAAGCGGGTCAGTGGCACCATCCCCTACACGGCTCCCGAGGTGTGCCAGGCAGGCAGGGCAGAGGGCTTTGCCGTTGACACCGGCGTCGATGTCTGGGCCTTTGGCGTCCTCATCTTCTGCGTCCTCACAGGCAATTTTCCCTGGGAAGCCGCCTCAGGTACGGATGCCTTCTTTGAGGAGTTCGTGCGGTGGCAGAAGGGGAGGCTCCCGGGCCTGCCTTCCCAGTGGCGGCGTTTCACTGAACCAGCCCTGCGGATGTTCCAGCGGCTACTTGCCCTGGACCCTGAGAGGCGGGGACCAGCCAAGGAGGTCTTCCGCTTCCTCAAGCACGAGCTCACCTCAGAGCTCCGTCGTCGGCCTTCTTGCCGTGCCCGCAAGCCTGCTGGTGACCGCCTGCCCGCCGGGTCACACCGCCAGGAGGCCCCAGCACCACTTAAGAGGACGGTGCTGACCGAGAGCAGTGGGACCAGGCCCTCCCCTCCCACCCCTCCTGAATCTGGCCTTACCTCACCAGGGCCGGCCAGCAGGACGGATGGGCGTCAGGACAAGAGCAAGGGGCAGCTGGTCCTGGCCACAGCAATAGAGATTTGCGTCTGAGCTGCCCTCCCCCCCACCCGATGGCAGTCCCCCCTTCAAGGGCTCCTCTGTGGCATCTCCTCGGGAGGGCTCCTCACCCCAACAAATGGTTGCACCCATGAGGCTAGCAAGAACCCCCCCAGATCCAGTGGGTGAGGGGGACATAGGGGAACGGGGGACTCAGGGTGGGGAGAGGACCTTCCTTTGCCTGCTAAAGGAACCAGGAGTCACTGTTCCCAAAGCAGAAAAGAAACACGGTTAGACAATAGTAATATCGTAGTACTAGCCTGAGTAGCTCTACCCAGATCAGTCAGGACAGAGATAGAAGAATGCCCTGTTCAGATGGTGAGGAGCTGGTGGCCCCGCAGCGCCTCCAGGCTCCAGGCACTGCCCTCCCCTCAAGGAGGAAGGCAGTGGCATTGGGAACTGCAGGGCTGGACTGCAGCAATTCCATAGGGGCCTCGGGTAAGACATTAACCAAAAATCTGTATGAGGATCCAGGAAGGAGATAGGATAGTACCTGCCCCCCTGCCACCAAGATAGTGAGGGGCCCAGAACCTGGATCAAGAGGGACAGACTGCCAGAGCAGACCCAAGGTTTGGAGGGAGGATCCTGTGGGTCACAGGGCATTATCCCCAGACCAGCTAAGGGGGCAGGGCTAATGCCAATCTACTTTCTCCACCCTTGTTCCCCACCCACCCTCAATTCCTTTTCCCCGTCTTACCAATTTCACTGGACCATCTGAAGTCTTTCAGCCTATCCTAGCCACTCTGTCCCATCCCTGGCTTTCTCCTTCCCCCATCTCTTTCCTACCCTCTCCTTCTATCAGCCCAGACTCTGCCTCCTCTGTCTTGGGTATCACCCTCTCCTCAGGCCCTTAGCTTTTCTTTTCCCTCTTCTTTGCCTTTGGGAAAGAGATAGGGCTAGGTTTTCCTTAGAGGGCAGGGAGAGAGAAGGGGCTGTTGATCCCCACGTCTTGGTGGAGGCCCCAGGATCAGAGAAAGCTCTCACTGATGAAGATAGGAGAGAGATCCAAGGTTCTGGGCCACATAGAGCAGGGAAGGGGGAGCAACCACAGTAGCTCCAGCCCCTGGTTCCAAGCCCTGCATGCTCCAGAACTGTGAGCAGGGCAGGCCCCAGGACAGGCAAGGAGAAGATGGCAACCAGAAGAAAGAAAGGAAGGACACAGGGAAAAACTGACCCAGCTACCTGAAAAATGTAGCAAATGTGTAGTGTGTGTACGTGAGTGTGTGTGTATGTGTGTGTGTGTGTCCCAGACGTAGAACATAGAATGTCAGAGTTAGAGGAGATCTTAAGAGTTCATTTAGTCATAGGATCTTAGATTTAGTACTGAAAAGGACCTCTGATTTTACTGATGAGAAGTAAGGCCCAGAGAAGGGAAACCCCAGGTTACACTGCATGTCAGTGTCGGAGCTAAGACTACTTTCCAAGAGGGGTAATGGGTCCCCCTCATGGAAGGCAGACTGGTCACACATGATAGGCCTGTGACCCACTTTGCCATGTCAGTCCTGTCATCTCTCCCATCTGTCTGGGACAGTTGTCAGTGGGGATATGGCTAGAATTCAAGTGTTAGGGGGTGGGACTGAGAGATAGAGCCTCAATGCAACGAAAGGAGAGAGAGAGCAGAGGGAGGATTTGTCTAGTCCAAACTCATCTAAATTCTTATGCCTGGGTCATTAGGCCTTCCTTCTGACTCTCCTTTGAGTCAGAGTAGGAAGGGAATCCCCTACACTGGACTGGGGGAGGGAATACCTACCTTCCCCTTCCTATTCCCCCAACCTAAACAATGATAAGGAGTACTCTTAGGAGATATCAATAAAGAATGATCTTAGTAGGAATCCTGACAGAGGCCCAATAAGCAACTGATTCCCATTGCCAGTGACCTAGGGACAATGGCCTGTCTAGCAAGACAGGTGGCTGGGGGCAGAAAACATGACTCCCTAGCAGAACTTCCCTATACTGGGCTGGGATGAAGAGTTCTCTGGAGGCCTAGGGGGAGGAGAGGGTGCCCAGGAAGCTGAGGGTCCGAAATTGGGCAGGGCAGTGCAGGGACATTGTTACGGGGATAGAGAGAGTGGTTCTAGCCAGGCAGCCATGGACTCTAATCCCTGAGCCTGTGTGGGAGTACTGCCTCAGAGGAATCCTGCCCCAAGGAAATCCAATATTTTGTGTGGCAAAGGCCAACGCCACCCTGGCATGGGGCAAAGGCTTGGGCCCTATCAGAATGGAAGACTCAAAGCTAGAAGGGACCTCTAGTTAAATGCTTTCATTTTACAGAAGAGACAGAGGCAGTCCAAGGTCTATATTCAGTTAGTTACAAAGCCAGGACTCAGAGCCTAGTCTTCTGGCTTCCAGCCCTGGGCTCTCCCTAAAATGACTATCAACAGGGTGGTAGTAGGGCCCTAGGATTGAGGAAGGACCCAGGGCAGAAGCAGCCCTGATGGAGGATTCCTCAACCTTTTCCCTCGCTTGCAGGGCGTTTGTGCCAGAAATGGCTCAGTAAGTTTGGGTTGGGATCTGACTTGCCAGCTGTAGTGCCCTAGGTCAGTCAGGCAACAGTCACTTACCCTGTACCAGGGTCCTGCCTACATCTACTGAGAGGAACTTGGGTGAGGGAGGGAGCTGGGTAAGGGACAGTGGGGATAAATGTGAGTGGGTAAATGAAGGTATGAATGCCCTGCCTCACCCAAAGGTGAGTTTCTTCCACTGGCCCCTGATAGAAGAGGGGAACAGGACTCACAGGTCACAACAGTCTCCACGAAAGCCCTCAGGGAACCAGGCAAGGATCCTTGGGTGAGGGCATGGTGGTGCAATGGAAATGCAACAGGAGTAGGCATCTCCCTGCCAGTCTAAGAGGAAGACTGAGGAAATGAGAGTGGGGGCCCACCCCCACAAGGAACCCCTCTTTCCCAAGCTCCCCACCACCCCTGGCTCTTCAGGGGACTCTCAGCAATAACCTCGTATCTGGTGGGGCCAGGGAACCTAGGGGCAGCAGATTCAAATGGTTCCCCATCCTCCAGTCCCTCCTATCCAGCCAAGGCCTCCTGTTCCTCCCCATCCCACCACAGCCTCCACTGACAGAGGAGGCTCCAGGGACCCCTTGCAAGCCCAGATGACCTGGTCAACACCTCACCCTCAGGGTTGGGGGTCCCTCATCCCCATCAATCCAGAAAAGGGTAGGCACTGGTAGCACCCCACTCTTTCCATCAGGGCCTGAGCCCCTGTGTATCCAGCACTCAGGTGAGGGATGGGGGGGTAGGCTTTGGGGAGCAGCCCCCATCCTGTCTGGCCCCACCCAATGTCTCTGAGTGGGATGGGACCCCAGGTGGCTCCTGGGAGTGGAGTGCCACACATACCCATCCTACACCAAGCAACAACCCCCAATCCCCTCCCCAAAGATCACTCAAAAGGGCTATTGACTCCTCACCCCAGACCTAGGCACAGTTTACAACCAAGCTGACCCTACATTGGCCTCAGCCTCTTTCCATTCTCTTCAAAGAGGGGCAAAGGTTCTTAGACACTTCCAGGGCAAAGTTCAGGCTTAAAGTTGGAGAGGGGAAAGGGAAGGGGAGGGCAGAGAAGGGCAACATACCTAGCCCAGCCAAGATTCCAAGTGTCTCCTTGAGGGGCCTTCCCTTCTCCAGCAGGCATTGGTTCCCTCTGGAGATGTGCTAGGGAAGTAGCAAATGCCCCTCTCCTTCCCTAGACCCATCTCAGTGGAGATCCCTGCTTCCTCATCCCCTTCCCTTGGGCAGTCCCAACAGGGCAAGCCCCAGGCCTGTAGCCAGGCAAGGCCCTGAGACCACCGGTGCCCAATCCTGGATTCTTCCTCTTTGACTCCTCCTTTTGCCTTAGGCCTCTTCGAAGTCCTGATCTCTCTCGTGCAATAATGTTGAAGCGAGACTCCGCCGTAGACAAACTTCTCAAACTCTTTTTTTTAAAGATCCTGTTGAGGTTTTTCTCTCATTGTAGAATCAAAAATTGTTAGAATGGGAAGGGGACCATATGTACCATCTACTCCAACCCCTCATTTTACCAATGAGGATGCTGAGGCCCAGAGAGGGTAGGTGACCTCCCCTAGGTCACACAGCAAGTTTGTGAGAGAGCCAGGACTAGGGCCACGGTCTTCTGATTCATGGTCAGTCTAGAGCTCTTCATGCTACACCTTGCTGCCTTCTCTGGCCATCAGATTGGGACCCTTTGCCACAGAAGAGAGGTTTTGGTCACAGATGTTTACCTCAGTTTATGTCACTGTCAAAGAAACAAAAATATATATATATAGCAAAAAAAACACAAAAAAACCCACGATAGATGTGAAAACTGCAAAACAACAACAGAAACTTCCCCTAGTAATTCTTCCTGTTGTGAAGGTGCAGTGTGTGTTTCCCAAGCTGGGCAGGGTTATCCACCTATCCTGCCTGGCCTTGCTTCCTGTCTTCAGTCTGTCAAACACCCCCAGACCATGCCCACCACTTTTTTTGGACTGATCAGGGACTGAAGGGTAAATCACATCTCCCTCCCACAATGAAATCTCCCTGTGAACTGGTGCTTCTCAATTTTTCACCCAGTAGTTGTGCACTAGGGTGGAGTGGGAGGGTTGGGAGGAAGAACCTTTGTGGTTTCCCAGGGTAGAGTGTGTCAGGAGCACCAAGAAAAGGAGCCTAGTGCCAAGTGACTGGTGAAACCCTCCTGGCCAGCCCCTACAACCCAGAGCAATCAGGAATCTGGAAGCCAAGCTGGAGAGCAGATCATGGGGGGGGGGGGATGGGGAAGGTCTTCAAGAAAGGAACTTGGATGCTGTGGTCTTTTTTCATTGGCCAGGTCAGGCATTGGACCCAGGCCTGAGCTCAGGAATTCCTGGGCCTCAGAGGCCTGGTTAGCCCCACTACCACCACCACCTCCCAAGCTCTGGCACCTCTCCTCTGTATTCTCTGGGCTGGGCAGATCCAAATTGGGAGACACCCCCAGTTAGTCTCTCCCAGTATACCCAGAGCCCAGCCTCCAGCAACCCTGTAGGCCTTCCTCACTTCCATCAATGCCCTGAGTTGGTCATCTAACACTATGCTCAGTGGGGGATCCCTGGGGCTTCCTCCTTGGCCCAAATATGGTTGGCTAGGAGTTTGAGGATAAAAATGTATGTATGCTCTCCCTGCACTGAGCCTGGGACGGGAGACCAGAGTTCATCTCCTACAGAGAAACTACCACTACCCTGCAGTCCCATTCCTCTCTGAAGACCTCATTGTCCTGTCTTCCTCCACCCCACCCATGTGTTTGTAAATACTTTGGAATCCTTTGTCCCTATGAGAAGGAGGTTTTTAAATGTGTTATTTACTTCTATATTAATGACAATTGCTATAAAATAAAGGGTTAAAAAAAACGAGAGAGTGAGTCTCCTTCTGGGTTTCCTAAAGGATGGGGCTGGATTGTGGGTGCAGTGAGGCTTTGAGGGGATGGCCTCAGTGGAAAGGAAACAACATTCTCATGATGACAGTATATGGACTGCCTTCAATTTGCCAGTGTCTCAGTGCCTGTGGGTCAATTGAGGACAGACTCAGAGGTACAACCTCTCAGCAGTAATAGCATCCTGGCTCATTCCCCCATTCAGAGTCTCCTGTCTAGGAAATATGAATTTGGCTCATTTTGAGGGTATTTAATGCAGCCCTCCTGCTAGTAGCCAAGGCATTCAGGAAATACTTTGATTAGGGCATAAATGAGACACAGACCAGAGACCAGCAGCAAGGGGGAAACTCACAGCATCAACAGGGAAGTCCCAGAGATTTGGGTAGACTCGAATCTTCTTCAAAGAACAGATTGGTGTCCCTACACAGTTCTACATCTTCTCCCCCTGCTACATAACCATCCAAGTCACAACTCCTGCTGATCGCCCCTGAGCTCAAGAAGCCTCAGACACCAGCTAAAGAAAGCCAAGCCTCTGATGCCTCTCCTAATGATCCTGGAGTCCTCCCTCAGATGCTCTGAATGGCCAGTTCTTCTGCACTCCAACCTTTCCCAGTGTCACTGCTTGGCACTGCATTCTGAGAAGTGGCATCTTCCTCTAATCACCCTTTTATGCTTCATTGTTGTTGCTTAGTCATTTTTCAGTTATGTCCAAAGCTTTGTGACCCCATTTGGGGTTTTCTTGGCAGATACTAGAGTGGTTTGCCCTTTCCCTTTCCAATTCATTTGACAGATGAGGAAACTGAGGCAAACAGTTAAGTGACTTGCCCAGGGTCACACAGCTAGTATGTATCTGAGGTCAGATTTGAACTCAGGAAGAGGATGCCACCTAGCCGCCCTATATGCTAGGAGAACTGCTCAAATGCATTTGGCAGGAATCCCTTCTGTGGGAAGAAGAGTTACCTATATATATATATATAGAACTTAGAGCTGGGTTTGGGGGAAGAGTACTGACCCTGGAGTCACAGGACTTAGGTTAACCTGGATGCCTGTGGGCATTCCATTGAGCTTCCCTTGGCCTCAGTTTACTCATCTGTACAAGGAGGGGGTTGGGCTAGATGAGGTCCCTTCCAACTCTGGATCTATGATCCAAATGAATTTTTAAAACCTGATACAACCCTCTTATTTTAGAGATAAAAAACTAACAGAAAGTTTTAAGTGATGTGCCTAAGGTTGCACAGATAATAAGTGAGCATCAGAGCCTGGCTTTAAACCCAGGCTCCACGGTCCCCCAACTCTAGCATTCAGTCACTGCATGCCTTGCTTAATGGATCTTAGAGAACATGGAGTCCTCCCCATCCCCTTGCCTCTGTGCATTTCTGGAAGAAATGCCTTTGCCACTGCAAACCTCTCTGAAGAGTAGAATGTCCAAGGTGGAAGAGAACTTAGAAGCCATCACACTCATTTTTCAGTTGTTTCTAACTCTTCATGATCCCATTTTAAGGGTTTTCTTGGAAAGATACTAGAGTGGTTTGCCGTTTCATTCTCCAACTCATTTGACAGAAGAGGAAACTAAGGCAAACAGGGTTAAGTGACTTGCCCAGTGTCACACAGCTAATAAATGTTAAGGCCACATTTGAACTCAAGAAGCTGAGCCTTCCTGCTTCCAAGCCCAGTGCTCTATCTAGTGCACCACCTAGCTCTATCCACTGAGCCACCTAGCCACCTCCCTTTATTTTACAGGTAAGTAATCTGAGACCCAGAAAGAACAACAATTAATAGTCCCATTTCTCTGTCCCTTTACAATTTACAAAGCATTTCCCTACCAACAACTTTATCAGGAGATGTGCCAAGTGTGATCCTCTCCCATTTTGCAATAGGGGAAGACCCATTTAGAGGGGAAATACCATATCCATGCTGACACAGGAAATAAGAAACAGATCACCTGTTCCTCAGACCTCGGCTTATTTCCTGTCACTTGGACCTCTGCAGCCTGCCTCCTCTAACTCTGCCTAGAAACATAGTCTGACAATTACACTCCATTAAACTAAAGGCTCAGCATCTCACTTATTCTCTGTCCTGGTTTCAGACCTACCTTTAGACCCATATTCCTGGCTGTGACCCCCCCCCCCCCATTCTGTCTTCTTCCACCACCACCTGAGCTTCAGATATGACACCTTTCTTTTCTGCTCAGAGGCCTGGAGATCGACTCCCTGGTTTTCTTCTATAACAGCCACCACAGAGTGGTTCTGGTCAGAGTCTCTCCTTTCTGCTTGGCTCTCTAAACTCTGTAGAAAGGGAAAAGCAACTTCATATCCCTGAAACAAATGTTCTTACGGTAAGAGTTCTTAGCAGGTTTGTATGTCCTGGAGACCTCTGGCAGTCTTGTGAAACCTGCGGACCTCTTCTCAGAATGATTTTGTTAAATGCATGAAATAAATAAGATTTAAGAGGAAACCAAATCTATTGAATATCATTTGTGGACAGACTGTGACCACATGAGGTACACCAGTACATCTCAGTACTTTTGAAGTCTTGATGAGTGTAAAAGATATTCTGTAATGTGATAGGAAAAGGTCTGTGCCTTCTGTTGGTGAAAGTCACAAGTATTGCAAATGCTACTGCAACTTATTGCCTGTATTCAGAATCGAAGGAACTGCTAAATTTCAGTTGAAGATTAGTGAAAATAAAGATGGAAGGTGTTTTCTCCCCCATCCAAAGTTCACTGACCCTCTGAAATCTATTGGTGAAGTCAGGTTAAGAACCTGAGCTATAAGGGGTATTTACTTCTACTTGCATTAGGTAAACAGATGAGTAAAAGTCATTATAGCGTCACAATGTCTCGAAAAAGGTTTACAAAATTACTCCTGGTGTTCCCGGAATTAGAACTTGACCTGCTATTTCTTAGCGATCGTATCTTCGAGTCTGTATCATCTTCTCCATCTGGGTGAGCTCCCCTCAGTCTCTTTGGCCCTGGTTTGGTTTGTTTTTTTTTTTAATTCCCAGGACTGGGGTGGTCCTGGGTGCCCTGCCCCCAGAATGAGGAAGAATAGAAATGATCTCAATTATTTCCTTTGGCAGCTTCTGTAATTTAGTTCTGTTTTGGGTAACAAAGGCAAGCATGCTTATGGGAACACTGGGCCTGTCAGAGCACAAAAAACAGTATTCAGAATCATTCAGGGATAGGAGGACAGCCCAGAGTCAATCTAAGTCTTAAAAGCTTCGTTCTTCACCAAGGAATGCTCCCAATGCAAGCTATTATTGGAAGCTTGAAAAGTTTGGGGGTGTCCCCAAACAATAAAGTTACATCAGGGAGGGAAATCATAGTCTCCCCAAAACTGTCTCTCAGTGGGATAACAAGACTTCCTAGTGTCTCCCCACACACATCCTTCATCCTACTCCCCCCACCCCCGCCCCAAATCCATAAAGTTTCCTCCGCTTTCTGCTCTAATTAGTCCTTCTGCCACCAAGCACAGAATTCAGGGGATGCTCTCTTTTAAGATCTTGAAGCCAAAACTTGGCCCCTCCATCTTTTCCTGTATCCTCCTCCACAGTGAGTCATCCAATCACAACATGCTCAGTCAGCTGTTTAAAGTGAAAAATCGACACTGAGAGGAATTTCCGGGTCTAAGCTCTAGGCATGTTGCAGGTACTCATCTGAGTCACAACTTCCGCTTGGCACAGCTTCCCACAGATCTGTTTGGCTGTGTTCTTTCTCTCAGTCACCTATACTTCTCTCTGCCCCCTCATTCCCCCTTTCAGTCAACTGACTTTTCTCACCTTCCCACACCTAGAATCCTAGGACTTGGAGCTGGAGGCCACTTCAAAGTTCAAGTCCACCCCACCCCTCATTTTATAGAAGAGGAAACAGACCTAGAGACGTTAAACGATTATACTAAGTCACACAGGTGATAAATGACAGGGCCAGGAATTGAACTCAGGTTTTTTATTTCAAATCCAACCCTTTTCCTAATACACCATGCTGTCTCCCTCTCACTGTGCTAACCCGTGTGTCTCTAGGTCAGAATACCCCATTATTGGAAGGTAAGGATACTGGTTTATATTCAAAAGCCAAGGTCCTATCACTTACTAACTTCTTGACTGAGCAAGTCATGTGACCTTTCTAGGTCTCACCCCCTCATCTGTAAACTAGAGAGGGATGGATTTCTCTTCTTTCAAGGGCCCTTCTGGCTCTAAATTCTATTGGTTCCTGCCCTGTGGGAAATACATAAAAAGTTTCCTGGCTGTGACAAAGTCTGATTGGCCAGATTTGGTGCTTAAATTCTGACTCCCTCCTAACACTGCTCCATCTTCATGCTCAGGGTATAAGTAGGAAGGGAGCTTTGGACCTCAGGATGTATCTTTGGGAGAAGATAATATAAAGAATTGTGGGAAAGATACAGCCGAGTCCTGAGTCCTTTAAGTAAAAGTTGTCTTCCTAAGGGCTCCCTTTCCCCCTGCCAGTTCTGCTAGGATAGTGACCCTTCAGTCTTTGCTACCCCCAGTCTCTCTATGACACTTGGGCTATCCAGATTCCACTATAGTTATTGGTCTGGGGAAGAAGGAAAATTCTCTGATCCTATTGAAACACATTAGAGCTAAAAATAAAGTTTTACTAGGTGTTCTCTGACAATGAGGTGGCCCCTTGTCCTTGTCAAGTCCAATCCTTCTACATGTGCCCTTAAATCCCATCACCCCCTGCCTTCTTGCACGAATCACAGCCTCAACCACCCCTCATCTCTCTCTAATCTCCAGTCCCTTCTGATCCACTGATTCTTTACCTACTTGCATTCAGACATGCCCAAGCCTCCTCATTATTTTTTTGTCTCCTCATTCTTAAAAAAGACTTCACTAGACCAACCATCTCCTTAAGCTTTCATGCTTTCTCTCTTCCCCACTTCCCAACTAAAATCCCTGAAAAAGTCGTCTACATTCACCCCGCTACCTCTCCTCTCACTCAACGCTCAAGCCTTTGTAATCTAGCTTTTCCCTCATCTTACCTACTCTCTCCAAAGTTACCAATAATCTCTTTATTGCCGAATTTAATGTTTTTTTCTCAGTTCTCACCTTTCTTGCCTCACCTATATGCTTCATTTGATGCTGGTGACCAAACTCTCCTTTTCACACTTTCTCTTCTTTGAGTATCTATGACACAACTCTCTTCCTGATTCTCCTACTTGTCTAACTACTCCTCTGGTTTATCTGTGGGGATTATAATTGCCCAATCTACAAGAAAAACCACTGAGGCAGAGTTCTGAGCCAATGACACTTTATTAAAGGGTCCATGGTCCACTCTAACGAAGTGGACCTCAGATCTTCCTCATGATCTGAGATGCCCTTGGTGCCTAGGACCTTGTTTTTGTAGAATTTGATACCCAAATATACAAAAGAAGCATGGTAAAATACAGAATCTCATTGGTTGATAGACCTTGTTCTTGAGTGTCAAAAATGACATATCAACAGGGTCACAAATTGGGTGAAGCATGGATCATCTCCACTGACTAAGTCATAAGATGGTCATAAGATGGCCACCTACTCATGTTGGACATGAGAAAGTGGCCCAGACATACAAAAATAGGTTGGAGGACTTTCCAAAGAATCAAGGCATCCCATCCATGCTGGGTTTGGACATGGAATTTGAGTAAACAGGATGGAGCTATCTTTGTCAGCATTCTTGTGATTGAACATATGAGCTTCATAACTGGTAAACAAATAGCAAACATTACATTAAAGTTTAAATCCCATTATAAAGGCCTACTATAAGAGCTTCTTATCTAATTATCCCTATATGACTTATGTTAAATATCAAACTGATTAATTCTGATTGGAATAGAGTAGGGATCCAAATGAATCATATCTCACACTTAATGCTCCTTAATTTGGGGCGATCCTTATAGCTATGCTCTAGTTAGGCCCTCTTCTCTTCTCTCTCTACACTTGCACTTGGAGACCTCATTAGCCACCACGGATTTAATTGTCATATCTATGCAGATAATTCACAGACCTATGTACCTGGCTCCAGTCTGTCTGCTGAGCATCAGCTGTACCATACCATAAACTGTCTATTGGAATTTTCAAGCTAGATGTGCCAGAGACATCTCAAACTCAACAAGTCTAAAACAGAACTCATTGCAATCTCCCCTCCTCTTACCTCCTCCCTATCTGTAACCCACTTCTCTTCCAAACTTGCTTATTTTTGTTGAAAGCACGCTATTCTTCCAGACTTCCTCATTCATAACCTTAGCTTTTTCCTCAGTTCCTAATTCTTCATATTACATATCCAATCAATTGCTCAATCTTGTGGCAAACCTTCTGCCCTCATAACATCCCTTATATCCAGCCTCTACTTTCTGCTTACACAGTTACCACCTCCATTCAGACCCTCCTCACCTCTCCCCAAGGCATCAGCCTCAAGTTATCCTTGGTCTTCTTCCAACAACATTACAATAGACTCTTGATTGTTCTCCTTGCCACAAGTCTCTCCCTACCCTAGTCCATCTTTCACACTGCTACCAAAGTGATTCTCCTTAAGCACAGAGCATATCATGTCACTCCCCTAATCAATAAACTCCAGTGGTACCCTATTTGGTTTTTGTTTTTTAACTGCTTGGTTTATCTCATAGTCATTCATTTCCCTGAATTCAAGTCTCTATGGTACCCTATTACCTCTAGGACAAAATAGAAACTCCTCCTAAATTCTTTCACAACTTGTCCCCAACATCTTTCTAGTCTCATTAAACATTATTCCCCTGCCCACACTGTGATCTAGCCAAACTGGTCTTCTCTCTGTTTCTCACATAACACTCCATCTTCTGTTACCATGCCTTTGTCTTAATGGAGCTCTCCCCGCCTCCCAATGAACTACCTACTCACCTCCACCTCATAGAATCCCTCCATCTTTCAAGACACAACTCAATTACCACCATCCACATGAAGCCTTTCCTGATTCCTCACAAGTGCTAATGGTCTCTGTCCCTAAAATACTTTCCATTTATTTGTATTTATCTTCTTTATATCATTCTATACATATTTATGAATGTACCTGGATCCCCCATTAGAATGCAAATTCCTTGAGAGTAGGGATTATTTCATTCTTTGTATTTGGGCAATTAGGTAGAGCAGTAGATGGAGTACTGGGCCTGGAGTCAGGAAGACCTGAGTTCAAATCTAACCTCAGATACTTATTAGCTATGTAACCCTCAGCAAGTCATTTAACCCTGTTTGCCTCAGTTTCCTCATCTGTAAAATGAGCTGGAGAAAGAAATGGCAAACCACTCCAGTATCTTTGCCAAAAAAATCCCTCAATGGGGTCACAAAGTCTGAAATGACTGAACAGCAATAAATAATATTTATATCCCAAGTAAACATGTATACAGAAGATGTAATATAAATCTAATTTAATGACTGATTGATACTTAAGGGGAAAAGCAACATCAAGGTAAAAAAAAAGATACAAGATTTTGGTAATGCTAAGCTTTCACATTCCTAGAGCCCTTTAAAATGCGTAAGCACTTTCATTATAGCATGAGAAGCAGCATAGTGTGTATGGGTGTTTTGGGAGGATGAGCACCTCTGGTATGGGGATACCGAGCCCTTTTCAGGGCTGCTCATCCTCCTTTGGTGTCCATCTGACTCATGCAAGTCTCACCTGTGACTCCAAGAAGCTGTAGCATGCCCAGCAGGCACAGATTGGTAAAATATCTTGGTTAAAATTTGACAGTCTAAACCAGGTTGAGGCCACAAACCACGCCACAAACCCACTGGTGAGTTAGAGGGGTTTCTACCCCAAGCAAGTTAGGACTTCCCCCAAGTAGCCTGGGCAGAAGAGAACAATTTTTCCAATGGGCATGAAGACAGTTGAAGGCACTGTGGAGTACTTGACATCAAAGACACCAAGTTTGTTCACTGCACCCTGAGTCATGGCCAGTCATCCTGACCTTTATCTTGCCACTGGACTTTGATGATGCTGGAAGACAGATATCTTCACATCTACTTTTCTGAGAAAATCTAAGCCACTTACTGTGCGTTTCCTGGTCTTCTCAACTCCATACTCTAGTTTTTCATCCTCTCTACCCTGCATTACTCATTTCTCTAACCCTTTGTCAAGGCTAAGTGCTCAACTTGTGCCCTTGATCTAGTCTTCTCCTCCCTCCTCTGAAAGCTTGCCGCATCTAACAACTCTAATCCTCAGTCTTTTCATCCCCTAACTTCTTCCCTACTCTCAGTCATAAGCATGTCCACAACTCCCTTTCTGTAAAAAAAAAGAAAAAAAGATGCTATTTTTTAAACATTGCTGTCATTCCCTGATGACTTCACACCCCAACAAAAGAACCATCCTTAATTTAAAAAAAAGTGTGGCTAAGTCAAACAATGTAACATTTAGACTATGTCTGACAATGTATGCCTTATTCAGAACCTACAGGCCACCACTTCTCTACTGAGAGGTGGTAGGCATGATTCATTATTAGTCCTCTGAAGTTACAATTAGTCCATTAAGCAGAATTCTGTGGCCTTTCAACATTATTTTTCATTATATTATTATCATCATCATGTTAATTATTCTCCTAGTTCTTCTTACTTACATCTATATAAATTCATACAAGTCTTCCAAAATTTCCCTGAATTCTCCATATTCATTGTTTCTTACAAAGCAATAAAATTCCATTATATTTATTTAGCAAAACTTGTTTAGTCATTCCCTAGTCAACAAACATCCTCTTTTCTTCCTTTTTTTTGCTACTACACAAATACATACATATATGTGTATATACATAAGTATTTATACATATATATGCACATGCACACACACACACACACACACACACGCACATACACATCCCTAGGTGACAACACAATGAAAAGATCACTCAACCTGAAATCAGGAAGACAAGACCCGAGTACAAATCCAATCTCAGACATTTGTTAGCTATATAACCTGGACAAGTCATGTAACCTCTCTCTACCTTAGTTACTTCATCTGTGAAACTGGAATAATAGGAGCATCTACCTCTCAGAGTTGTCAGGAGGAACAAATGTGCTTTGGAAACCTTAAAGAAATATATAAATGCTAGTGGTATTTCTGGGTCAAAGGGTTTGAAGAATTTAATGACCTTTTGAGTATGATTCCAAATTGTTTTCCAGAATGTCATGCCAATTTACAGCTCTGCCAACAGTGCATTAGTGCTTCTGTCATGTTACTGTATCTCCAACATTTTCTATTTTCATCTTTGTCATTTTTTCCAGTCTGAGAGGTGTAAGGTAAAAGTTATTTTAATTTTCATTTCTCTTATTGTAGTCACCTTTCTTAAAAATCTTTCATTTGACTCTGTCATCCCTTCAGGCAATCATCCTGGTTCTTTCCCCTCTTTCACATATTTCTAGAAAAAAACATCTATGCTCATGCCTCTGTTTCCTCACCTTTACACTATCTTGCAATCTGGCTTCTCACGTTGCCATTCATCTGAAACTGTTTCCTTCAATGGAACCAATTATCTCTTGATTTATCGGACCAATAGTCTTTTCTTAATGCTCAAGCTCGTTGACCTCTTTGAAGTTTTTAACACTGTTGATACTCCTACCTCACAGACATTCTCATCCCCCTTGATATCCATGACAATGTCCTCTCAGGGTTCTCCACCTACACATTTACCAATCCTTTCCAGTCTCCTTTGTTAATTCATTATCCATCTCTTGCCCCAACTAGAGTAGATATGCCCCGACAGCTTTGGCTTAGGTCTTCTCTTTTCATCTTCTCCCAATGTCATTCCTTTGAAGATGATACCCAAAGCTACATATCTAGCCCTCATCAATCTCCTGCCCCAGTCTAATTTTTATATGCATTTTGAAAAACTGGCTTCTTTGGATTTTTTTAAAAATCACACTCATTTCCCAATATACTTCACACATTGCTCTTCTAACAAAAGAAAATCAATTAAGCAAAATCAACCGATAAAACAAATGTTTCTGATGACATATGCAACATTCTACATCCATAGTGCCCCACAATGTTACATTTTCTGTTCTCCAAAATTATTCATTGTGATTAATTTGAGTTTAGACACATTGTAGTGTTTTCATTCACATTATTGTGGACTTCACAATATACTGTTCCCTTGGTTATGCTTTCTTTGTTCTATATTGTTTGATTCAAATCTCCCAAACTCCTAAGGTTTCTCTGAATTCCTTATATTCCACGCCTTCCTCGATTGATGTGTATCCACCTTGCTTCCAGGTTTTTGCTACTATAAAAAGTGTTACTGTGAATATTTTTGCAGATGTGGTTCCTTTCTTTAGGTCTTTGACCTAATTGGAGTACATTCTGTCAAAGTGATCTGCCTAAAGCTTGAATCTGACCATGGTACCACCCTACTTAATAAGTTCCAATGGTTCTGGGGCAGAGCCTAGATGGCAGAATAGACACAGGAACACACCTGAGCTCTTCCAACAATTTTAAATGAGTTAAAATTTAAAATGAACCTCAAATTGAATTTGGAAGTGGCAAAACCAACTAAGGGTCCAGGTGAAACAATTTTCCAGCCCAAAACAATTTAAGAGGTCAGAAAGAAAAGTTTATCTCACCAGGGTGATGGATGGCCTGAAGCTCAGTGTAGCACAGGCCACATCTTGATGCCAGTAGCAGGCCTTGGGGGCAGCTGCAGCAGCAGCAGGAGCTTCAGGAGCTCTCATGCCACAAATGATAAGGGGATCTGTTAGAAAGAGATTGCAGGGGACCCTTTGCTAGCATTGAATTCAGGACCCTGTTTCATTGCCTTTATACAGTTCTGAGTCGCAGTTCCAAGGTAAAGAGGAGCACTGATGCTTGTGGCTGAAGGGGAGCAGAGGCCCTGCTCAAAGTTCCAGGGTAGAGAAGAGTGTGTGTGATCACTCTTAAGTGGGTAGGGGTCTTGGTCTCAGTTCCAAGGTAGAAAGGAGTACTAGCACCTGCAGCTACAGGAGAATAAGGTCTCTTCCTGGGTAAAGCCAGAGCACGTAGAAAGTTATTAGGGTGATAGGGAAGACCAAGGCACAAACTCAAAAGACAACAATGTGAAACATCTATAAGCAAAACCTCAAGGAAAAGTGTAAATTGGACATGAGCCCAATAAGAATTCCTAGAAGAGCTCAAAAAGGCATTTCAAATTCAAATAAGAGAGGTAGACAACAAATTGGGAAAAGAGAGTGTTGCAAGAAAATTATGGGGGGGGGGGCGGAGCCAAGATGGAGGAGTAGAAAGACGCACATATACATAGCTCCGAACCCACAACCCATAGAACATCTGTAAATAGCAACTCACAGCGAATTCTGCAGCACCAGGCCACAGAACATTGGAGCGAAGGAGATTTCTGTTCCAGAGGGACTTGCAAACCTCTCGCAAAAGATCCTTTGCGCCGCGGACTGGGCGCCACGGACTGGGAGCCAAGCACAGCCCTGCCGTGGCTGCGGCACCAAGAGGAACACATCCGAGCAGGCTTCAGGGACGGGAATTCCAGCAGCTGCATGGGTCCCTCCACCCACAGATGATGGGGGTCGGTGAGAGGGTCTCTTTGGCGGGTTGAGAGGGGAGTGGGGTGCCCCCATAACTCAGGCCCCCTCGGGAGCCAGCAGCGGAGGTGGGAGCAGACAGGGGCTCCCCAAGCAGGCAGGAGCCTGGATCCATTGTTGAAGGTCTCTGCATAAACCCCCTGAGGGAAATGAGCCCGTGAGGCGGCCCTGCCCCCACCTGAGCACCTAAACTTAATCTCACACTGAATACCAGCCCTGCCCCCGCCAAAAGCCCTGAGGCTGGGAAGCAGCATTTGAATCTCAGACCCCAAGTGCTGGCTGGGAGGATCTGGAGGCAAAGTGGGTGTGAAGAGAATATTCAGAAGTCAAGTCACTGGCTGGGAAAATGCCCAGAAAAGGGAAAAGAAATAAGACTATAGAAGGTTACTTTCTTGATGAACAGGCATTTCCTCCCTTCCTTTCTGATGAGGAAGAACAATGCTTACCATCAGGCAAAGACACAGAAGTCAAGGCTTTTATATCCCAGCCCACTCAATGGGCTCAGGCCATGGAAGAGCTCAAAAAGGATTTTGAAAATCAAGTTAGAGAGGTGGAGGAAAAGCTGGGAAGAGAAATGAGAGATATGCAGTCAAAGCATGAACAGCAGGTCAGCACCCTGCTAAAGGAGACCCAAAAAAATGTTGAAGAAAATAACACCTTGAAAAATAGGCTAACTCAATTGGCAAAAGAGGTTCAAAAAGCCAATGAGGAGAAGAATGCTTTTAAAAGCAGAATTAGCCAAATGGAAAAGGAGATTCAAAAGCTTACTGAAGAAAATAGTTCTTTCAAAATTAGAATGGAACAGATGGAGGCTAATGACTTTATGAGAAACCAAGAAATCACAAAACAAAACCAAAAGAATGAAAAAATGGAAGAGAATGTGAAATATCTCATTAGAAAAACAACTGACCTGGAAAATAGATCCAGGACAGACAATTTAAAAATTATGGGACTACCAGAAAGCCATGATCAAAAAAAGAGCCTAGACATCATCTTTCATGAAATTATCAAGGAAAACTGCCCTGAGATTCTAGAACCAGAGGGCAAAATAAATATTCAAGGAATCCACAGAACACCACCCGAAAGAGATCCAAAAAGAGAAACTCCTAGGAACATTGTAGCCAAATTCCAGAGTTCCCTGGTCAAGGAGAAAATATTGCAAGCAGCTAGAAAGAAACAATTCAAGTATTGTGGAAATACAATCAGGATAACACAAGATCTAGCAGCTTCTACATTATGGGATCGCAGGGCATGGAATAGGATATTCCAGAAGTCAAAGAAACTAGGACTAAAACCAAGAATCACCTACCCAGCAAAACTGAGTATAATACTTCAGGGGAAAAATTGGTCTTTCAATGAAATAGAGGACTTTCAAGCATTCTTGATGAAAAGACCAGAGCTGAAAAGAAAATTTGACTTTCAAACACAAGAATGAAGAGAAGCATGAAAAGGTGAACAGCAAAGAGAAGTCATAAGGGACTTACCAAAGCTGAACTGTTTACATTCCTACATGGAAAGACAATATTTGTAACTCTTGAAACATTTCAGTATCTGGGTAGTGGGTGGGATTACACACACACACACACACACACACACACACACACACACACACAGAGTGCACAGAGTGAATTGAAGAGGATGGGCTCATATCTTAAAAAAATGAAATCAAGCAGTGAGAGAGAAATGTATTGGGAGGACAAAGGGAGAAATGGAATGGGGCAAATTATCTCTTGTAAAAGAGGCAAGCAAAAGACTTATTAGTGGAGGGATAAAGAGGGGAGGTGAGAGAAAAACATGAAGTTTACTCTCATCACATCCCACTGAAGGAAGGAATAAGATGCACGCTCATTTTGGTATGAAAACCTATCTTACAATACAGGAAAGTGGGGGATAAGGGGATAAGCAGGGTGGGGGGGATGATGGAAGGGAGGACATGGGGAGGAGGGAGCAATTTGAGGTCGACACTCATGGGGAGGGACAGGATCAAAAGAGAATAGAAGTAATGGGGGACAGGATAGGATGGAGGGAAATATAATTAGTTCTTACACAACACAACTATTATGGAAGTCATTTGCAAAACTACACAGATTTGGCCTATATTGAATGGCTTGCCCTCCAAAGGGAAGGGGTGGGGAGGGAGGAAGGTAAAGAAGTTGGAACTCAAAGTGTTAGGAACAACTGCCGAGTAATGTCCTTGCCACTAGGAAATAAGAAATACAGGTAAAGGGGTATAGAAAGTTATCTGGCCCTACAGGACAAAAGAGAAGATGGAGACAAGGGCAGAAAGGGATGATAGAAGAGAGAGTAGATTGGTCATAGGGGCAATTAGAATCCTTGGTGTTTGGGGGGGGAGGGGACAAAAGGGGAGAAAATTTGGAACCCAAAATTTTGTTAAAATGAATGTTAAAAGTTAAATAAGTAAATGAATTTAAAAATAAATAAAAAAAGAAAAAAGAAAAAAAAAGAAAATTATGAAAATTATGAGCCAAATCAGAGAAAGAAAATTATAGACCAATTTCTCTAATGACTATAGATGCAAAAATTTTAAATAAGATAGTAGCAAAAAGAATACAGCAACTTATCATGAGAATAATACATTATGATCAGGTAGGTTTTATATCAGGAATGCAGGGCTGGTTCAATATTAGGAAAACTATCAGCATTATTGATCATATCAGTAATGAAACTAGCAGAAACAATATGATTATCTCAACAGATGCAGAAAAAGCTTTTGACAAAATACAACACCCATTCCTATCAAAAACACTGGAGAGTATAGGAATAAATGGAGCCTTCCATAAAATAATAAGCAGTATCTAGATAAAATCATCAGCAAGCATTATATGTAATGGGGATAAGCTAGGCACATTTCCAATAAGATCAGGGGTGAAATAAGGATGTCTATTATCATCACTGTTATTCAATATGGTACTTGAAATGATAGCTTTAGCAATAAGAGAAGAAAAAGAAATTGAAGGTATTAGAAGAGACAAAGAGGAAACTAAGTTATCACTCTTTGCAGATGACATTATGATATACTTAGAGAATCCCAGAGAATCAAGTAAAAAACTACTTGAAATAATGATAATGATAAACTTTGCAAAGTTGCAGATTACAAAATAAACCCACACAAATCATCTGCATTTCTATATATTACTAACAGCCCAACAGCAAGAGATAGAAAGAGAAATCCCACTTAAAGCTACAGTAGACACTATAAAATATCTGGAAGTCTACCTGCCAAAACAAACCCAGCGGCTATATGAATACAACTACAAAACACTTTTTGTACAAATAAAGTCAGGTGTAAGTAAGTGGAAAAACATCAGTTGCTCGTGGGTAGCTCAAGTTCATATACTAAAACTGACAGTTCTTCCTAAATTAATTTACTTATTCAGTACCATACCAATCAAACTACCAGATAATTATTTTCTAGAGCTAGAAAAAATAATATCAAAATTCGTCTGGAAGAACAAAAAGTCCAGAATATCAAGGGAACTAATGAAAAGAAATGCTAGGGAAGGTGGCCTAGCCCTAACAGACCTCAAATTGTATTATAAAGCAGCAATCACCAAAACCACTTGATACTGGCTAAGAAACAGAGGAGTAGACCAATGGAATAGGTTAGGTACTCAAGACACAGTAGTCAATGAATATAGCAATCTGCTGTTTGATAAATCCAAGGACCACAGCTTCTGGGATAAGAACTCACTGTTTGACAAAAATTGCTGGGAAAACTGGTAATAGTGTGGTGGAAACTGGGCATAGACCAATGCCTGACACCGTACACAAGAATAAAGTCCAAATGGATACATGATCTAGGTATAAAGGCTGATACTATGAACAAATTATGGGAGCAAAGAATAGTGTATTTGTCAGATTTATGGAGAATGGAGAAATTTTTTACCCAACAAGAGATAGAGAACATTATGAAGTGCAAAATGGATAATTTTGATTACATTAAATTGAAAAGTTTTTGTAGAAACAAACCCAATACAACCAAGATTAGGAGGGAAGCAGAAAACTGGGAAATTTTTGCAACTAGTGTCTATGATAAAGGTCTCATTTCTAAAATATATAGAGAACTGAGTCAAATGTACAAGAATACAAGTCACTCCCCAATTGATAAATGGTCAAAGAATATGAACAGGCAGTTTTCAGAGGAAGAAATTAAAGCAATCTATAGTCATATGAAAAAATACTCTAAATAATCACTATTGATTAGAGAGATGCAAATCAGAACAACTCTGAGGTACCACATCACACCTATCAGGTTGACTAACATGACAAAATAGGAAGATGATCAATGTTGGAGAAGATGTGGGAGAGTTGGAGACTAATTCATTATTGGTGGAGTTGTGAGCTGATCCAACCATTCTGGAGTGCAATTTGGAACCATGCTCAAAGAGCTGCAAAAATGTTCATACCGTATGACTCAGCAATATCACTTCTAGGACTGCATCCCAAAGAGATCATAAAAATGGGAAAGGGTACCACATGTAGAAAAATATTTATAGCAGCTCTCTTTGTGGTGGCCAAGAACTGGAAATCGAGGGAATTCCCATCAATTGGGGAATGATTGAACAAGTTGTGGTATATGAATGTAATGGAATACTATTGCACTACACTAAATGATGAACAGGAAGACTTCAGAGAGTTCTGGAAGGACTTATATGAACTGATGATGAGTGAAAGGAGCAGAACCAGGAGAACTTTGTACACAGCAACAACCACAGTGTGTGAGGAATTTTTCTGGTAGACTTAGCCTTTCACAGCAATGCAAGGAATTGAAAAATTCCCAGTGGATTCTTGAGGCAAAATACCTTCCACATCCAGAGAAAGAACTATGGCATTGGATCACAGAATGAAGCAGACCATCTTCTCTTGTGTTATGTTTTGTTTTGTTTTCATGGTTTCTCTCATTCATTTTAATTCTTCTGTACAACATGACTAAAGTGAAAATGTATTTAATAAACATGTATGTGTAGAACCTATATAAGATTGCACACCATCTCGGGGAGGGAGTGGGGAAGGAGGGGAAAGAAGAGGGAAAAATCTAATATATATGGAAGTGATTATAGAAAACTGAAAACTAATTAATTTTTAAAAAGATCACACAACTTGAAAAATCAAAACAAAAAAAGAGGTCAACAATCTTTTTTAAATTACATTCACTAGCTCAGGCGAAAAGTTGCAAACAGAAAATATAAGCAGAGAGGTAAAGACCAACAGACAGGGCTCTACTGCCTGAATCAAAGCAATATTGCTATACATTTTACACACATCCCTGGATCAAGAGAAACTTTACATCTGAGTAGTCGGGGGGTCTGAACATACAGCTACTCAAAGTCTTGACCAGGGAATCACAAAGTCCTTTTCATAAACAAGTTTCCCCAAAGTAAAATGCCAACTCAGAGTATATATACACTTCTCAGAGCCAGAGGGTATCACAACCCTTGTGACTCGGTCCCTAATTAGAAATTAGCAAAAGGTGTGAGACTTCCTACAAGCAAGCCTTCCCTAGCAAGCTTCCCTTAATGGGCTCCACCTGAGGCCTATTAATGGGTAGGGAAGATCTTAAACACCATTAACATTATAATCACTTAAAAAGTTAGTAGGAATAATTAACAACTTCAACAAAGTTGCAGGATATAAAATAAACCCATCAGCAAAATCCAGCAGGAAAGATTAGAAAGAGAAATTCCATTTAAAAATAACTGCAGACAATATAAAATACTTAGGAGTTTACCTACCAAGACAAACCCAGGAACTATATGAACACAATTACAAAATTCTTTTTACACAAATAAAATCATATCTAAACAATTAGAAAAATATTAATTGTTCATAGGGAGGCTGTCAATATAATAAAAATGACACTTCTACCTAGATTAGTTTACTTATTCAGTGGCATATCAACCAAACTACCAGAGAATTATTTTATAGAGCTAGAAAAAATAATAACAAAATTCATCTGGAAGAACAAAAGGTCAAGAATATTGAGGAAATCGACGAAAAAGAAAACTTAAAAGATGGTAGCCTAGTAGTACCAAATCTCAAACTATATTACAAAGTGATAATCACCAAAACAACCTGCCTAAGAAGCAGAGTGGTAGATCAGTAGAATAGATTATGTACACAATACACAGTAGTCAATGACCATAAGTAATCCAGTGTTTGATAAACTCAATGATTTAAGCTTTTGGGATAAGAACTCACTATCTAACAAAAATTACTTGGAAAATTGGAAAGCGTTTTGGCAGTAACTAGGTATAGAACAACATCTCACACTGTATACCAAGATAAAATCAAATACGTACATTATTTAGACATAAAGGATGATATCACATGCAAATTAGGGGAGCATGGAAAGTTTAACCTGTCAGATCTATGAATAAGGAAAAATGTGTGACCAAACAAGAAATAGAGAGCATTATGGGATATAAGATGGATACTTTTGATGACATTAAATTTAAAAGTTTCACAAACAAAAGCAATGCAGCCAAGATTAGAAGGAAAACAGGAAAATGGGGGGGGGAGGTGTTTTACAACAAGTTTCTCTGATAAATGCCTCATTTTTCAAATATATATAGAACTGAGTAAAATTTATAAGATTACAGATAATCCCCCAACTGGTAACTGTAAAAGGACATGAACAGGTAATTTTCAGATGAAGAAATCAAATCTATAGTCATATAAAAATGTTCTAAATCACTACTGATTACAGAAATGCAAATTAAAATAACTCTGAGGTATCACCTCACATCTATCAGATCAACTAGCATGATAGAAAAGGAAAATGATAAATGTTGGAGAAAATGTGAGAAAAGTGCAATACTAATACACTATTGGTGGAATTGTGAACTGATCCAACCATTCTGGAGAGCAATTTGGAACTATATCCAAAGGGCTATAAAACTGTGCATACCCTTTGATCTAGTAATAATATCACTACTAGGTCTGTATCCCAAACAGATTTAAAAAAACAAAAAGAAAAAGGACTTATATGTACAAAAATATTTAGATCAGCTCTTTTTGTGGTGGCAAAGAACTGGAAAATGTGGGCATGCCTACTAATTGAGGAATGGCTGAACAAGTTGTAGTATATAATTGTGATGTAATACTGTTATACTATAAGATGACGAGTAGAATGAATTCAGAAAAACCAATGAAGATTTACATGAATTGATGCAAAGTTAAGTGAGCAGAACTAGGAGATCACTATACATAATAACAGCAGTATTATATGATGATCAACTGTGAATGACTTAGTAACACAACGATCTGAGACAATTTCAAAGGATGCATGATGAAAAATGCTATCCACCTACAGAGAAACAACTGATGGAATCTGAATGTAGTTTGAAGCATTTTATTTTCTTTGGGTTTTTTCTTTTTTGGTTTGGTTTGTGGGTTTTGGGTTTTTTTGCTTATTTTCTTTTGCAATATGATTAATATGGAAATATGTTTTGTAAGACATCATATACATAATCTATACTAAATTTCTTGCTTTCTCAAGGTGGGGGAGGGGACGGAGAGAAAGAACTTTAAATCTGCACTGCTCCCACTAGCATATCTCATCTCAGTAACACTGGCCTCCTCACTGTTCCACATATAAGACACTCCCCTCAACTCCATTCTTTTTCTCTGGCTGTCTCTCATGCCTGGAATGCTCTCCCTTCTCATCTCCGACTTCTAACATCCCTAGTTTCTTTCAAGTCCCACCTAAAATCTAAGTTTCTACAGGAAACCCTTCCCAATGCCACTTCTTTCTAGTGTTCTCCCTCTGTTGAGTATTATTTATCCTGTATGTGGCTTTGTTTGTACATAATTATTTTCATGTTGTCTCCTCCACTGTGACCTTCTTGAAGGCAAAGGCTATCTTTTTCCTTTCTTTGTAGCCTCAGCAATTAAAAGAGAGGCTGGCACATAGTAGGTGATTAATAAATGTTTATTGACTGACACAAAAGAGAGAGCACTGAGGTTAAAAGATAAGAACAATTTGATGACTTTTAAGAAATAATCATTTTAAATTCTTTTTATTTTATTTAATCTTATTTCTATAGTTTTTGTTCTTATAACACCTTTATTTCTGAATGTATCCCTCTGATAAGCTATCCCTTCTAACAAAGATTTTAAAAGAAAAAAAATTCAGCAAACCTCTCAATACACCAACTACATCTAACCATAAATGTGATATTCCCCCCATTACCTTTACAAAGGAAGATTGAGGGCATTTTCTCAACTCTTCTGTAGTACTAAACATGGTGACTATATTTATACAACATTCACTGTTGGTTCTTTGTGAGATGTTGTAGACATTGTCCTTATGATTTTCCTGGTTCTACTTACTTTGCTCTACATCAGTTTATATATCTTCCTGTGCTTCTCCAAATTTTCTATATTAATTGTCTTTTTAAAAATATTCATTTTTTTCAATTATCAGGCATTTATTTTCTCTCTCTACCACTTCCCTACCGAAAAAAAAAAACTCTTTTAACAAATATGTATAATCAAGCAAAACAAATTCCCCTTATTGTTCATGTTCAAAAATCTATGTTTCATTGTGCCTCTTGGGTCCCTCGGGAAATCAGGAGGTGGGGTAGCATGCTTTATCATCAGTCCTCTGGACTAGTGGTTGGTCATTGCACTGATCAACTTCAAATTGTCTTCCAGTGTTCTGGAAGAGGGCTGGGTTTTACATTCTCTGTTCTTTAAAACTATTCACTGCAATTAGAATTTGCCTATTTTCCCAGCACACCTCCAAAATTGACAATATCTCTTTTTTAATCCTTTAGTGCTTGCATGAATGGGAGATGAAACCTCAGATGCTTTCCTTAGTATTTTTGATATTATTAGTTTTTGGAAAAATTTTTTATAAGGTGGCCAATCATTTGCATTCATAGGATCACTGATTTATATCTAAAAGGGACCTTAGATGTCACCTAATTCAGCCTCTTCATTTTACAGATGAGAAAACTGAGACCTAGAGAGAGTGTGACTCGTCCAAGGTCACACAAAGAGTTCTAAGCAGGAGTTCAAACTCTCCTGACTCTCCAGTCTAGCCCAGCACACACCAGGCAAGAGCAAGTTTGATCTTGGCATGTGAGAAGACGAAGGGTTCAAGTTTTAGCTCGACCTATTTCCTCTCAAGTCACTTCCACCCTGTTGCTATCTTCCTTTGTAAAATGAGAAAATTAGGCTTTGATCTCTAAGACCCTGTCAGGTTCTAAATCTATACTCTTAAAATCCTATTTTACACACACACATACACATCTACAGAGATCATCAGGCAGACACACACACACACACACACACACACACACACACACACTGCAAAAACTGAATTTAAACAACCAGCAAGCACTACCACCTGTGTGCAGAGCTGCGTACAGTGGAGGAGACAAAAGGAGAAATTTCCCCTACTCTCAGAGAGTTTGTGGTCTTGGGGGCGATGAGACACCCAAGAGAAAAATGAAAGAACATGACAAATTACCATATGACTAAAGAAACTCAGCATAGCAAAAACTGGGTACTCTGGCATTTGAGCAGGCACAAGATATACAATCTAAATAATGCACAATGGATACTTCAATGAACTGGTGGGAGAGGGGGAAGGGAGAGAAGGAATGTTCTAAGCATGATGCTACAAGGTAGGAGCTTATATCATTATCCCTAATTTACAGTTGAGGAAATGGAGGTAAAGTGATGTGTCCTGGGTCAAACAGTTAGTAAGTATTTGAGGCCGTATTTGAACTTATCTTCCTGTTAGCACTCTAACCACTGTACTACCTAGCTGCCTCTGAAGTAAATGAAGAGCATGGACAATTCCATCTTCTTTCTCCCTGTAGCTTTCCTTGATAACTTCAGTCTCCAAGGAACTCTGTCTCCTCCCAGCTCCTACAGCACTTTGCCATTAAGAGGGTATTTGGCATATACTACCATCTATCCTAAGCTATCCTGTCCTCTGTCCATGTTCTGCCTCATGCATTAGACTATAAGCTCATTGCAGACAGAAGCATTACCATCAGACTACTCCTCACAGCATAATAACTCAGCTCAACGCCTTGTGCATTGTTAACACTGACTGACTGATTTAACAGCTGAGGATTCCATGCAGTAGAGCACTGCTCACTGTGGGAAGCCATAATAACAACAGAGAATCCATCTTTAGGGCACTTTCAGGTTTATGAAGCACTTTATATTAACCCTATGAAATAGGGAATACAAATCTAACTATTCCCATTTTACAGTTAAGGAAACTGAGATCCAGACAGATTAGGAGATTTGCTCATGGTCACAGAGCAAATGAACGTGGGAACTGGATTCAGATCCAGATTCTTTGATTCCAGGATTCACCAGGGAAGGCTTCCTAGAAGTAGGTCTTGAGGAAGGTGATGAACATGGTTTGGCATAGAGGGGAAGCCAAGGCAAACCTGGGGAAGATTGTATCACTGTATCAAGGACTTGCTAATGGGAGCAGAGAGAGGAGGAAAGGGAACCATAGCAAGATCAATTCCAGCAGGATGCCAGCTTTGAGAGCCAACAAGGTACTGTGAGGTCACACAGAAACCCAAGGATCCCCACTCAAGGCAAGGAGGTGGCCATTCCCCTTAGTCTAAAGGACTCTACTTCACAAGTGTACACCCCTACCCACAGCAACCTCCAGACACTAGATTAAAGGGAGAAGGGAGAAAGGGAGGTGAAGGAAGAAGAAAATAGAAGGAAGGGAGAGAAGTGAGGAGAAAAGAAAAGGGGGAAATAGAAGAGTGAGAGAGAACTCAGAATCTTCAGCAATACTACCCTTATTCTCTTCTACATCTTTTTCCAGACTGGACTGAGGAGTAACTGAATTTTGTAACTTTCTGTTGTCTATCTGTAGTGGGTTACAGAGAGCATCCCTTCGGCCAAGTTCTGCTTATACAGTGGGGCAGCTAGATGGTGCAGTGGATAGAGCACCAGTACAGGAGTCAGGAGGACCTGAGTTCATATCTCACCTCAGACACTTGACACTCACTAGCTGTGTGACCTTGGGCAAGTCACTTAACCCAAATTGCCTCATCCTGGGTCATCTCCACTCATTCTGATGAATATCTGGTCACTGGGTTCAGATGGCTCTGGAGGAGAAGTGAGGCTGGTGACCTGCACAGCCCTCCCTCACTCAAAACAAAGTCAAGCGCAAGTCATATCATTATTTCTTTGATGGCATGGTCTTCTTCAGCAACAAAGGATGAACACACACACACACACACACACACACACGCTTATATGGCAGAGGCCCTGGGCATTGCCCATGGCCGGGCCACTCCCGAAGACAAGGATCCCTCACTCTCTCTTAGACCTTAGAACTCAAACACTACTCTACCTCCACTTTGGACCAAATTCCTTTCCAAGACTCCTAGTGTCCTATTGCCCAAGCCTCATTCTCCCCACAGCGTCCCCTTGGCTTCCCCACCTCCACCCCATGCCCATATCAGAGTAGCCGCAGCCAAGCCTCCCCTATCTCACTCTCATCCTCTGAGTTTCCGTTCCCCAGAGAGAGTGCAGGATGTGGGAAGGGGGGAGGGGTGGGGTCACAAAGAAAAGCAGAGAGAAAAAGGGTAGGAGTAGGGAAGGAGAATGGGAAAGTGTTGAGAAGAAACAGTTTACCTTTTTTCATGTCCTTGCCCAAAGCCCACTTTGTACAGGAAATCTTTCCTAACCAAGGGAGATTCAAAGGAAAGGAAGATTCAAATTGTGCCCTGTCCTACCCGGCTTTTCTGCTCACCAGCCACTCTCCTTATGTGTAGAGATGATTGATTTAGCATTTCAGGCTTATCTACAGGCCACTGTCTTCTTGTATCTTTTCCAGTCCCTTAACTGGAAGTAAGATCTTCCTTATCGATCTCATGATGCCTTGTGCTCTTCTCACAAAGTTTTACCCAAATTTGTATTTGATTTATCTGTTTCCACATCTTTCTCCTGCCCCACCCAACCCTGCAAACTCCTTGAGAGCAAGGACCCAGTTTTATTTATCTTTGTATCCTCCATATCACTTAGCACAGTGTAGGGAGATGCTTAACAATGAAGCAACACACATAGAACTAACTCAGTAAGTCCTTCATGCAGGTACCTAGGTAGCAGTATTAAGTTCAGCATTGTCTCTCCCAAACAGGAGTTACAACTCTCTATATGAAGTGCCCAGAGCCAGGTTGCCCCCTTCCATCCCACTTGGGTGAGAGTTGGCAACATTCATGTAACTATAAGGCAGGATATGATCGTTTATAAGAAAAGTACCAGAAACAATAGAAAGAAAATTTTATTAAGCACCTGCTGCATGCAGAGAATAGTTTGTCTAACCATACACTTACCATGCAGTTTTATATACTGCAGTATAACTCCTTTGTGAAGCAGCCTTTGGCCTGAGTCAATGGCCAGTCTTCCCCTAGAATTTCATGGTTCTACAGGCAGCAGAAAATTGAGGCTGAATGGCCTCAGGAGATTAGAGTAAAAGGAATAAAAGAGGTCAAAAAAGATCCTTTCTGACTGAGGACTTAAAAAGGCAAAAGGACCAGTTCTGTTAAACATCAAGTCGGGCTCGGAGTAGTAGAGCTTATTGTCTCTCTGTTCCCTACCCCCTCCTCAGGGTTGGGGCTGGTAGCATGAGAGCAGCCAGTGTGGTCTTGTCAGAATGGTTGTTGCTGACACTGGGAGAGGATGGGCCATCCCACTAAAAGCCTCCCAGGACCATATCAAGCTGAGGACTAACCTGGGAGTTACCTGGAAGTAGGAGAGGTGAGAGATGAATGTGGTGAAGTCTAGAGAATCCATCCGGCCCTGTATTTTTTAAACCAAAACTGCTTTGGGCAGAAATTTCTTACCAATGGAATCCTTTAGTGTACTTATAAAAACATATAGAAGACAGGGTGAGAAAGATGAAAATCTAGATCATTAACAGGAACAGTTGCTAGTCATTTGGGAATTTAAAACCAATATCATTACTTTAGTTTCCAAAATTTCATTTAATCATAGTTAAGTCATTCTTTGGGGCCACATTCAGAAGGAAAAACAAGTCAAAAAACAAGCCAAGTGAATTATGAATTATAATAAGCATGTCTTTAATCCAAAGCTCTAGATTGGCAGTTCTTAAGCTTTTTAGTCTCAGGATCCCTTGACACTTAAAAAATTATTGAGGACCCTAAAGAGCTGGGTTATATCTATCAATATTTACCATATCAGAAAGAAAACTGATGAATATTTAAAATATTTATTAAATTACTTAAAATTGCAATAACAAACCCATTTACATGTTAATATAATAATATTTTATGAAAAATAACCACATTTTCCAAAACAAAAAAAATTTACTGAGAAGAGTGGCATTGTTTTACATGTTTTTGCAGATCTCTTTAAATGTCTAGCTTATTAGAAGGCAGCTATATTCTCCTATCTGTTTTTGCATTCAATCTGTTGTAATGTGTTGATTTGGTTGAAATATATGAAGAAAACACAGTCTCACACAGATAGGTAGTTGGAAAAGGAAGAAGTATTTTAATTGGCAAATACCATCTTGGTATTATCATAAAAATAGTTTTGATTTTGTGGACCCTCTGAAAGAGTCTTGGGGGAGCTGAGGGGTCCACAGACCACTCTTTGAAAACTGCTACTTTATATGGAAGCCTAGAAATGGAGATAAGCAAGGAGGTATAGAGGTTAGTGCTATGTAGCAGAGTGAAAGAGGCTCATAGGAACCACATGGAACTGCACAGTTCAGAGAAGTAGGTGCATCATGTAGGATGCCACCTGTTGCTTGCCCAAATAGCTACTGTAGCCACTTTCCTTAAACATTGCTTCCATTTTTAGTCGAGGGCAATGGCAGGGGTGCGAAATGAAACAATAGTTGATAACTGATAAACATTAGCTATCAACTATTATTTGTAATTGTACTTCTGTTTTACTCCCCTGCCAGACTAAAACCTCCATAAGAATCATAGAGTTCATACTGGAAGAGACCTCCGTCTTTCTAATGTAGTCCAGTGTTTTCATTTTACAGATAAGGAAACTGAGAACCAAAGAAGTTAAGGATCTAAGGTCACACACATAAAGTAGCAAAGGTGGGCTTCGAATCCAGGTCCTCTGATTTCAAAACCAGCAAGTAGTCTTTCCACTGCACCATGCTGCATTTAAATGAAAGAATGAATAAATAAATAAAAAAACCCTATTTTATCGAATCTTTGTATCTACTCCCCCCTACGCCATTCTTAGCATAATACTTTGCACACAGTAAATGTTCAATCAATGTTTAATGAACATTGATGTAATGGGATAATCATGAACTGTCTTCTTTTCTCTGTGCTCCCCACCCCCATGTGCTCTGGTTAGGATATTCCCCATAGAGCTGAGTGAACCAGCTCTGGTCACTTCCAATAGGCATGTGCTTTGGCTCAGTGACTGAAGGACTTGGTACTTTGGAATGATAGTGATTCCTTGGTCCCCATAATGAAAGCAGCAGGGAAACAATAACTACTAAGCCAGAAAAAACTATACACTCAGGAGGTTTGAAAGGAAGCCAACTTCCCTGAGCAGAGTTTCATTGGCTTCCAAGGAATCTAATAGGTAATGAGGGGAACGGTGGGCATTTCAAGCATAAGAAATTGTGAACAAAGTCAAAGAGGTAGCCAAGCTCAGCATGTATTGGAAAGTAGAGAATTGTTCCATTTGGCTAGAGTGTAGAGAGAAGAGTAATCTGAGATCAGCGATAGCGACAGAGAGCAAAGACTCTGGAATTTGGATTCAGCCCTGGCATTTGCCTATCTAAATGATTGCCGATCACTTTTTGTAGTATTAAAAAAAAACAACTAGAAATAATCTTCCCCACTGATTAGGGGATAACTATACAAATTGTTCTTCATAAATGTGCAATAAGAAATAATGAACATAAGAATTCAGAGAAAAATGGGAAGACCTATCTGAATTTGTACAAATGAAGTGATCTGAACCAAGACAATATATGCAATGATTGCAACATGTAAATGACTCCTCTAAATTTGACTATGAAAGAACCAAAATTGAATGATGTGTAAGTATAACAACTTAAGCTTGACCTGGGAGAAGAGTTAAGAAAATGTGCCTCTCTCTCTACTTCGGAGGAGTAGGGGGCTATGAGTACAGCACACTGTCAGAGACAGCTGATGGAATTGTTTTGTTGAACTGCCCTTTTTGTCCTCTTTCTGTTACAATGGATGGATCAGTGGGCTAGGGAATACACAATAGTCCACAAATATATTTGGAAATTTAAAATGAAAAAATAAAATAAAATATCAATAAAAAAATTTTAAATTATAATGATCAATCTTGGCCCCAGAAAAGAGATATGCCAATGAAACTGTCCTTTCCTTTGGAGAAAGGATGGTCTATGGCTGTGGAATGTTGCATATGCTTTCAAATAGCAAATCATTTAACCTCTCTCTGCCTCAGTTTCCTCATCTGTAAAATGAGAGACTTGGACTTGATGGCCTCTAAGTTCCCTTCAAAAATCTAAATCTATGATCCTATCACCATATCATGTCAGTTGATTTTACTGAACTTTTCAAAAATTTTTGTTATAGAGGAAGGATAGTGGTGGAAGAAAAGTACATCCATTAATAAATGTAATATAAAAACAAAGCAATGAATTAAAAATAAATAACTCAAGGAATTTTTTTTAATCCTGCCTATCCTCCAAAGCCTTACCCAATAAGCCTTTCCTTATTCTTCTGGACAGCAACAACTTGTTTCTTACAGAGACCCTTTGTGTGGCACATCTCTGATGCATTAGAAATATGATAGCATATATGTATGTTATAGCCATCTGTGTATAAGGGATTGATCAGAAGCATTCCTCAATCAACTCAATTAGTTTACAGGTAGGTGGGACTTTGTTTGGAACTCCATATCTTCCTTCCTTAAGGCCCAAACATGCCCTTTTTTTCCAGTGGAGGATAGGCTTCTACAGGGACTGGCAGTGAGTAGTTAACCTGGACATCTTTGGGAGATAGATTATTATGGGAGGAACAACCTTTTGTGCTAGCCAATAAAAGACAGCCTTCATTGTGGGACTTGGTCCTTTTCCATCTTTTTCCAGGGAGATTCTAAGACAGCAGCTTAGTCAGGAATGGACTAAGCTCGCAATTAAAGCGGCCTCCAAATTATTTCTATCTCTGGTTTGTACTGCCCCACTCAAGAGTTGCTTCTGGGAAATCTCAGAATGTAGCTTGAGGATCATTCTTGTCTAGATGTCCACAGATGTAAGTAAAAGGTCCCAGATCCCATAAATAAAGAACATACACAGTCAATCCACAGCCTTCTCTGCTTAACTTCGCCGATTTTAAGAATTCCTGTGATTTTACTAGTAACTTCATTTTCACTTTCACTTTGGAAACCCTCACACATTCATGACTATGTGCAGTTGAAAAAAAATCGAGAGAATTCACGCCCACAAGTTTTTGGAGTATCTGGTATCCTACTAGACCCTTCACCGGCCTTGCTCACCCCTACCATTGTAAAGAACTTCCTTGTGCATTGGTTGCATATTTTCTTTGTTCGTCTTTAAAATTCAAGTTTTGTGATACAATTACGACTGAAAGGAAAGTGCAAAGCCTTTGGGTATGCAGTCAGTGATTCAGCTTAGTGAGAAAATAAAGGTGTTAGATAAACATTGTGCTGGAAAGTCCACAGCCACTAACCTCAGTGAATTTGGTATTAATGAATAATTTGGTAATGCTTTGTTATATCTGCCAAAAAAAAAAGTACTTCAAGCTGGTGACTCCTTTGTGATGTTAATTGCCATTTGCCAGCCATGCAGGACAGAGTGTTGGAAGTGATGTTGGGACCTCATCAGTCTTGGAGTCTTCCAGAAGCAGCAATTAAAGTCCCAGTAATATCTCAAAGGGTTTTCAGAGGGTGGCCAAGGTAGAGAGGTTTATAGCAGTACAGTACACAGTACAAAGTGCTCACAACACCATCTGATAGAGTAGAAGATAATATTTAGGTTAAAAAATGTTTCAGTTTTAAGAATTTTATTTGCTGTGCAGTATTTACGGTACTGTAGATTTCATGTGCTATGAAAATGAATGTTGTCTGAAATCAATGGGTTCTTTTTACTTGAGATGTTAGCACAAAAGGTCACTGAATTTGAGGGAATTACTAGCAAGAAAAATGCTTTTAGTATTACCAATTTATTTGTGTCCTATATTTTATGGGTAATTTCATGGTTTCTGTATTAGGAAATGGGTCTATTATCAGAATTAATGCTTGTTATAAAGAATTATATGCATAAAAGTATTTTTAGCAATCTCTAGCAAAAGATTATGGGGGGGGCAAGAGAATGACAATAGTGAGACAACGTACCAAAACTTATGGGACACTGCAAAAGCAGTTATTAGGGGAAGTTTTATATCTCTGAATGCTTACATAAATAAAATAGAGAAAGAGGAGATCAATGACTTAGGCTTGCAGTTGAAAAAGCTAGAAAAAGAACAAATTGAAAATCCCCAAGTAAATACCAAATTAGAAATACTGAAAACCAAAGGAGAGATTAATAAAATTGAAATAAAGAAAACTATTGAATTAATAAATAAAACCAATAGTTGGTTTTATGAAAAAACTAATAAAATTGATAAACCTTTGGTTAATCTGATCAAAAAAAAGAAAGAAGAAAACCAAATTACTAACATTAAAAATGAAAGGGGTGAACTCACCTCCAATGAGGAGGAAATTAAAACAATAATTAGAAACTACTTTGCCCAACTTTATGCCCACAAATTCGATAATCTAAACGAGATGGATGAATATTTTAAAAAATACAAATTGCCCAGATTAACAGAAGAGGAAGTTGAATACTTAAACAACCCCATCTCAGAAAAAGAAATTGAACAAGCCATCAATGAACTCCCTAGGAAAAAATCTCCAGGGCCAGATGGATTCACAAGTGAATTCTATCAAACATTTAAAGAACAGTTAATTCCAATACTACATACACTATTCTTGAAAATTGGGGAAGAAGGAGTCCTCCCAAATTCTTTCTATGATACAAATATGGTTTTGATACCCAAACCAGGAAGAGACAAAACAGAGAAAGAAAATTATAGACCAATTTCCTTAATGAATATAGATGCAAAAATTTTAAATAAGATTTTAGCAAAACGAATACAGCATCTAATCACGAGATTAATACATTATGATCAGGTAGGATTCATACCAGGACTACAGGGCTGGTTCAATATTAGGAAAACTATTAGCATTATCGACCACATCAACAACAAAGCTAACAAAAACCACATGATTATCTCAATAGATGCAGAAAAAGCTTTTGACAAAATACAACATCCATTCCTACTAAAAACATTGGAGAACGTAGGAATAAAGGGAACTTTCCATAAAATAATAAGCAGTATCTATCTAAAACCTTCAGCAAGCATTATATGCAATGGGGATAAGCTAGATGCATTCCCAATAAGATCAGGGGTGAAACAAGGTTGTCCATTATCACCACTATTATTCAATATGGTACTAGAAATGTTAGCTGTAGCAATTAGACAAGATAAAGATATTCAAGGAATTAGAATAGCCAAAGAAGAAACTAAGTTATCACTCTTTGCAGATGATATGATGATTTACCTAGAGAATCCCAGAGATTCAAGTAAAAAATTACTTGAATTAATAAACAACTTTGGCAAAGTTGCAGGGTACAAAATAAACCCACACAAATCCTCTGCATTCCTATATATTAGCAACAAAGTTCAACAGCAAGAGATAGAAAGAGAAATCCCATTTAAAGTTAGGGTAGACAGTATAAAATACTTAGGAGTCTACCTGCCAAAACAAACCCAGGGACTATATGAACACAATTACAAGACACTTTTTGCACAAATAAACTCAGATTTAAGTAAGTGGAAAAACATTAGTTGCTCATGGGTAGGCCGTGCTAATATAATAAAAATGACAATTCTACCCAAATTAATATACTTATTTAGTGCCATACCAATTAAACTATCAGACAATTACTTTCTAGAGCTGGATAAAATAATATCAAAATTCATTTGGAAAAACAAAAGGTCCAGAATATCAAAGGGACTAATGAAAAGAAATGCTTGGGAAGGTGGCCTAGCGCTACCAGACCTTAAACTGTACTATAAAGCAGCAATTATCAAAACCACTTGGTATTGGCTAAGAAACAGAGAGGTAGACAAGTGGAATAGACTTGGCACTCAAGATGCAGTAGGCAAGGAATATAGCAACCTTCTGTTTGATAAACCCAAGGACCCCAGCTTCTGGGATAAGAACTCATTGTTTGACAAAAATTGCTGGGAAAACTGGATAACAGTGTGGCGGAAATTAGGCATAGACCCATACCTGACACCGTACACAAGAATAAAGTCCAAATGGGTACATGATTTAGGTATAAAGATTGATACCATGAATAAACTGGAGAAGCAAGGAATAGTGTATTTATCAGATCTATGGAGAAGGGAAGAATTCTTTACTAAAGAAGAGATAGAATGCATTATGAAATGCAAAATGGATAACTTTGAGTACATTAAACTGAGAAGTTTTTGCACAACCAAACCCAATGCAACCAAAATCCGGAGGGATGTAGTAAATTGGGAAAAAATTTTTACAGCTAAGCTCGGGGATAAAGGCCTCATTTCTAGAATATATAGAGAACTGACCCAAATGTATAATCATACAAGTCATTCCCCAATTGATAAATGGTCAAAGGATATGAACAGGCAATTTTCAGAGGAAGAAATTAAAGCTATCTATAATCATATGAAAAAATGCTCTAAATCACTATTGGTTAGAGAGATGCAAATCAAAACAACTCTGAGGTACCACATCACACCTATAAGATTGGCAAACATGACAGAACAAGAAAATGATAAATGCTGGAGAGGATGTGGGAGAGTTGGAACACTAATTCATTGTTGGTGGAGCTGCGAGCGCATCCAACCACTCTGGAGAGCAATTTGGAACTATGCCCAAAGGGCTACAAAAATGAGCATACCCTTTGACCCAGCAATATCGCTACTAGGACTATATCCCCAAGAGATCATAAAAATGGGAAAGGGTCCCACATGTACAAAAATATTTATAGCAGCACTCTATGTAGTTGCCAAAAACTGGAAGTCAAGGGGATGTCCATCAATTGGGGAATGGCTGAATAAATTATGGTATATGAATGTAATGGAGTACTATTGTGCCATAAGAAATGATGAACAAGAAGACTTCAGAGAGGCCTGGAAGGACTTATATGACCTGATGCTGAGTGAAAGGAGCAGAACCAGGAGAACTTTATGCACAGCAACAACCACAGTGTGTGAGAGTTTTTTCTGGTAGACTTAGATTTTTGTAATAACACAAGAACTTCTGAAAAAAAAAAAAAATCCCAATGGTGGACCTCAAGGCAAAAAGCCTTCCACACTCAGAGAGAGAAATATGGAAGTCACTCACATAATGTAGCAGATCATGTTTGTGTATGTGTATCTGTTTGTGTATCATGTTCTGATTTGTTATACGGATTCTTTCATTTATCTTAGTCTGACTACATAGCATGACGATAGTGAAAATATACTCAATAGGAAAGTATATGTAGAATCTATACAGAATTGTATGCAGTCGTGGGGAGGGAGGGAGGTAGTGGGGGGTGGGTGGGGAGGGATAAAATCGCAATTGTATGGCAGTGATTGTTAAACATTAAAAAAAATAAAAAAATTAATAAAAAAAAAATTAAAAAAAAAAATTAAAAAAAAAAAAAAAAGATTATGGGGGGGGGGGGTAGAAAACTAACTCCCTGTTTGCCATAGGTTCAATGTATCAACATTCATGTTTTTGATTTTTGCATTGTTTTCTAGGAATGTTACCCGAGCAAAAGTTAAGGATTGACTGTATATCAGGTAGTGGGTAGCCTTTATTTATCTTCATGGAAAAATCAGAAAACCCATAAAGCCTCAAAGTAGCTCACAAAGAGTCAATATAATTTTTCTTCCTCTTCAGTGAGTCGAGGGCTCAAAAGTTCTCCAGATTACAAGCACTACCTTTAGGAGTTTGGCAGGAATCACCCTAAAGAGGATGCTATATTAATATGCATATAAACTGTAGGTAATGGGAATTTACAGTTTCATATAACATCCTCTTTTCTGTTCTTTGTTTATTGAAATGTTAATGTTTGTTAAGTTTATAGTAAATAAGAAATCTTTGAAAAATCAATAGGACTTGGTAACTGAGGGTCCAGGTCAAGGGAAAAGTTGGATAACCTCCAATTTTTTTAGCCTGGGGAATTAAGACAATATGGCATCATTCATAAAAATAGGGAAGTCAGAAAGAGAAGTATAATTCTTGTCATTTGCACTCCCCTAGAAAGGGAAACAAAGTTGAAATTGCTATTGAGGAAACTTCTCTGTCTTTGCAGCGAGTCCCACTTTGACGCTAGAGATCCATGCAGACTTCCAGTTTGGATTCCCCTCAGAATGAAATTGATTCTAGGGTCTCTAAACAGGGGAGTTCTTTCCTAGCAGACCTGCACTGCCTAAATAATTCATGGTAGTAGCGAGGGGCAGAGTCCTCATCTTTTGCATTTGACTTTCCTTCCTTGTTGTTCCTCCAACTATGGAGTCCACACGTTCAATCCTCTCCCCAACAGACTGGAGCAGCCCATGGAGTCCCCCTTCCATTGATAGAAAGATGGATTCTGGGATTATGATAACTAGGAACTCCTCCCTCCTCTAGCCAGAAGGCTGGTACTCAGCACTCCTTCAGAAAGATGAGGTTCTGGAACTCCTTGCTTTCTTCACGGTTTTCCCCCCTGCTTTAGAGGTTACATCACAGCTTCTCCAAGAATGGAGCCAGGAATTTAGGAATCAGAAACAGGATAATTCCCTGGACCTAAGTCTGCTCCCAGATCTGCTGTCCTCTGAAGATTTCTACAGTGGCAGGTCTACAACAAAGACTTCTTTATATTGACCAACACCAAGAAAGGATCCTTCCACAGACAAAGTCACAGGCTAACCAATTCTTCATTAATCACTGAGAACTATACTTCAGAAGACCCCTAAGGGACAAGAACATAATTTCTATAGGAAAATACAAACTCCCAAAGTGTCATTTCCAGTCCCAACTCTTTCTTGAGCTCCAGACACTCATGGACATCTCCACCGAGATGTTCTAACAACACATCAAACTCTTACTTTGATTCTTACAAAGATCACTATTTCATCCACATGGGCATTCCTTCCACTAATTCAGACTGCAGCCTCCACACTCCATCATAAATAGTTCTTCATAAGTCAAAACTTATCACCTAGTGGCCAATCTTCTGGTGATAAATCTCTGTGTACTTACTTGCCTAGTCTAGTCCTCAGATATCAAACATATAGTCCATCACTCGATTCATTTTCAAAGCTTTTCTAAATTTTGCTTTACTGCCAAAGCCTTTGAAAACCCAAGGTCATATTCAAGCCACAATGGAATGGGATGTTAGTGAAAGACCTCAAACTCACCACATCAAAAACTGAAGTCTTCATGTTTTCCCCCAAACCAACTTCTCTTTCTGACTTTCCCATTCTTATGAATGAGGCCATGTTGTCTTAATTCCCCATGCTAGAAAAATTAGAGGTATCTGACATTTACCTTGACCTTGATGCTCACATTCAGTTACCAAGTTCCATTGATTTTTTTTTTACTTCTTATCTACTATAAACTTAACAAACATTAACATTTCAATAAACAGAGAACAGAAAAGAGGATTTTATATGAAACTGTAAATGCCTGTTACCTACAGCTTAAGTGCATATTAATATAGCATCCTCTTTAGGGTTATTCCCTCCAAACTCCTAAAACTGGTTCATTAGCCCCCACTGATGTATTTCCCTTTAGCATTCAGCCTGGAGAAACATTTAGCCTAAAACAAAGATGTTTAATGAAATGGCATGATAAGAGCACTACCTTCAAAACTTCCCCTCATAAACCTAGAGACATTCTTTCACAAATACAACCCAGTAATGGACTATATGACATCAATATGGAGAGTGGGTCCATACACAAAGAACACTGGTAAAGAGGTACATATATAGTAAATCTACATGATCAGGTTAACTCACACCCCCAACACTGAAGGAGCTTGATGTTTTTTCTCTTCTCATAGGAAGGTCATTCAGCCAGGATCTCTAGACCTACTGCTTTCTGAAATTTGACTCTCAACTGTAAGGGATCATTTTCTCTTGAATTCATGACTGGCTCTCTTCTTTGCTGTCAGTGGTCACATTTTTTAAGGTCTCCTGACTTTTCTTTATTTTTCTGCTCCCTGCTTGATATGTTTCCTATTGAGTGAGTCTTTACCCACATCATGACTTCTCTTGACTCATTTCTGTTCTAGCAATCCATTTCCTTTATTCAGATTTCACTTGCTTCCTTACCTAGCATCATAATTTACTATTTTCCTGCTTTACTAATAATTACCTTTGGATAAGACCCTAAACTTTCTTGCATTCCCAGCTTGTGAACCACCCTATCCCCCATCCAGTGTCTCTCTTCCTGTTCCAGAACTGCTGAACATCATTGGAGAAAATATAGGTTGGGGAAGAATATTTCATTAAGGCATGCCCCCTGAGGAATTTTTTTATAGTGACCATTTATTGAAGTATAGAATAGGGATAGAAACTGGACCCGTGAGTTCACTGCTCCTGAGTAAGCAAACTCCTTCTACCGATGCAGGTTGGCATCTTCCCTGCATCTTAGAATCTTAGAGTTGCCTAGAGTACTGAGAGGATAAATGATGTCCTAGGTCACACAGCCAATGTATATCAAAGGCAGGACTTGAAACCAGGTCTTCCTGACTTCAAGGTCAACTCTCTATTATGCCATGGTACTTAAAAAATACAAACAAAAAACAGGCATAAAATGCGTCCAAAAATTTATGAGACATTGGGCTGTGCCTGGCACATCCTCCGAGTATGCCAAAATTGAACTGATCTCACCCACTATGAACTTACGGTATATAACTCTAGGTGGGTCTTTTTGTAGTAACAAAGAACTGGGAATGAAGTGGATGCCCACCAACTACGGAGTAGCTGAACAAATGATGATAAAAGAATTTGATGGAATATGTTTGTGCTTTAATAAATAAGGAAAGATGCAATTCAGAGAAACCTGGGGAGACTTGTATAAAGTGATACAGAGTGAAATGAGCAGAACCAGGAGAACCATTTATACAAGGACAAGAACACTGTAAAGAAAAACCATTTTCAAAGACTTAAGAATTTTAATCCGTTCAATAACCAACCATGTCACCAGAGAACTTAGGATGAAGCAGGTTACCTATGTCCTGACAGATGCAATGGACTCAAGGTGCAGAAAGAGACATCTGTCTTTGGACATAGCAAATATGGCAATTGGCTTTGCTTGATTATGGTTACCTTCTACAAGGCTGTGGAAGTTTTTTAGTTGGTTTTTTTTTTTTTTTAGCAAAAGGGGGAGGAAGAGTGAGAAAAAATAAATTATAATTAAAAAAGTAAAGTTTAATTTATGAGGATAACCTCAGCTAGCACTTCATACAGTTCAACGATCCTCCTAATATATTCATAACTACCTATTTCACTTCCCCAAAAAAAACCATTTCTTCCCTCCTCCAGAACCCAAATATACTTGGAGCAAATGATTTAGTCTCATATTTGACTGAGATTGTAGTCAACAGAAAGGAACTCAACTAATATAACTCTTACACTTTTCAGAATCATCATCTCTTCTCTCCTTTTCATTCTTTAATTCAATTCAACAAACCTTTATTATGTATAGGAACTGTGCTAGGCAACGAGGATACAAAAATGAAAACAAAAGACCTTACTCTTCAAGAAGATTGAATTCTACTGGTGTGGGGATGCAGAGGGAAGGAAAGAAAACACTGACATGTGTGCCAGTATTCCAATGCTTAAATGAATCTGTGATCGAAATGGATCTGGGTATCTTCCCAGTGATAAGAAATGACAACCAGTTCATTCATGTCAAATCCGATGCAACTCTCATCCATGTCCTCCAAAAAAACTTGCCACTGGGAATTTGCCCAATATACTGGGAGCCTTCCTAGAATCCTCTTGATATTTTGTGGATACAAATTAACCATGTGGGTAGTTCATTGGTTATCCCCTCATCTCATTGAGTTACCAAACCATCTTCTTTTCTGATTATACGTTTCTCAGATGACATCCTTTATGCCAGTTCTCCCATGTGACTCCTCATTTGTAATGTATGACAACCTGTTCACACTAATGACACACCTATCTATTGCCCTCACTTTCAATCCTTTAGACCTCTATGACTCATAACCATACAATACCACTAGAAAAATATATATGTACAAAAGTGGGTCTTTGTTTCAGGGAGAAATTTGAGGGCCCTTAAAAGAATATATAATTTCCCCAAAGAAATCTAGCCCATCCTCACCCTATCTCATTTGGTGCCCATTTGTTTTATCCATTTTCAGTGTTTGTCCAAGAAGTATGTATACACTGATGGATGAGCACTATAGGTTGTCCGTTCAACAGGATAACATATTCTGGACCATAGGCTTTCTTCATCTACTTTGTTTTGTCTTCATAGATAGTACATAGTGCATCTCTTTATAGACAGTTACAAATAGTCCCTTTCTAAATAGTTGAGTGATGATCTAGTACAAGTAGAGCATCTGGAGGACTCTGCCATCTTTAAAAACTCCCTTTAACTTCGACTCTTCACTGGACCTTTGTGAAGACCTTTTTTGCTTCCTCTGATATCAATCATCAGGAGGTCAAATGGAGTTATCACTGTTGTTACATTTTTCTTGTACATACCTCATCTTGTATGATGTTGAGGTAGGTAAGGAAGAGACTTTGTCAAGGGGAAAACCTTTAAGGCACAGGTAAGTGCTTTGTAAATATACAAAGTAATTTCAGGAAGGTGAGAATACTAAGAACTGAACGGATCATGTGGGCATGTTTCTGAGTTGTACCTTAGAAGAAGCTAGAGATTCTGGAAGTAAAAAATGAGAAAGGAATGAATTTTAAGCATGGAGGACATATTGCCTACATAAAGGCATGGAAATGGTAGACCTTCTAGTAAGTGGGACCAGCTAGTAACCCAGCTTAATTAGAATAAAGAGTGCTTGGAGTAGAATAGTATGAAGTAAGACTTAAAAAAGAGCTACAGCTAGTAATTTTGGTGCCCAGAGCAAGCAGTCTGAAACACACCCAGGACAAGCAACATGGAATGAAATTTCAAATCAACTTTGTGATTCAGACTGTGAAAATCATAGTAAGAAGCAAATGAGGAAAGATCATTTGAGCAGTAGAGAGAGTTGTTAATACAGTGGTTTCTACTCTGCTTAAGAAGTAGCATATATCTGATATTTTACACCTTCTAATTGTCAGTGCCCTAGTTAATAATAATAAACAGCATTAATATAGTCCCTACTACATCCCAGGCACTAGTTTTATCTCATTTACTCTTCACAATAACTCTGGAAAATAGGTGTTATTACTGTCACCATTTTGCAGTTGAAGAAACTGAGGCAAACAGAAGCTAAGTGACTAGCCCAGGGTCACACCGTAGGAAGTGAACTCACGTCTTCCTGACTCTAGGCCTAGTGCTCTATTCACTATGCCACCCAGCTGCCCAGTTATGGCTTTGCTGGAAAGGTATGAGGGAGCCAGATCTCTGAAGACTTTAAATGCTAAATTTAAAATTTTTTATTTTATCCCCTGAAGATTTTTGAGTATGACAATGACATGAGCAGAGCTGTGTTTTAACAATACTAATTTGACATCGAAGGGGCTGCTAGGTGGCAAAATAGATTGAGCACCCAGGTCTGGAGTCAGGAAGATCTGAGTTCCAACCTCAGACATTTACTAGCTATATGACCCTGGGCAAGTCACTTAACCCTGTTTGCCTCAGTTTCCTCATCTGTAAAATGAGCTGGAGAAGGAAATGGCAAACCACTCCCATATCTCTGCCAAGAAAACCCCAAATGGGGTCACAAAGAATCAAACACAACTGAATAATGACCATAAAATATTATTGAGTTTGCAGGAAAAAATAACTTAAAGAGATGATTCAGAGGAACCTGGAAACACTCACATTAATCGATGCGGTAAAGTAAGCAGAACCAGGAGAACAATTTATACACTGACAACACCTTTGTAAAGAAAAACAATCTTGAAAAACTTCAGAACTCTGATTGGTACAGTAACCACCCATGGCTCCAGAAGAGGGTTGATCAAGCATGCTTCCCACCTCTTCATGGAAAAGTAACAGACGCAGATTCAAACACTACCAATGTGGAGGGTGTTTTGCCTGATTTTGCTTATTGTAACATGGAAGAACTTTTGAGGATGGAAAAGGAGAAGGGGGCTTGTGATAATGATGCCCTCTCAAAAAAAGGAAAAAAAGATCAATGAAGCATTTTTTAAAATGGACAGTCAGTCAATAAACATTTATTAAATTCCTACTATGTGCCAGGCACTGTGCTAAGTGCTAGGCAAAACAGAAGGAATTTCAGAGAGAGAGACAGAGAGAGAGAGAGAGAGACAGAGACAGAGACAGAGAGAGACAGAGAGGACAGAGAGAGAGAGAAAGAGAGAGAGAGACAGAGAGACAGAGAGAGAGAGAGAGGAGAAAGAGAGAGAGAGAGACAAGACAGCTTTGAATTTTTACTTGAAAAGTATTGTATACTTTTAAAAAGCAAGCTATAATGCTCAATTGCAATTTCAAATACAATCTTCTTTTTCAGTTCTTCCTTGTTTATGGAAAGTTCATGTTTGTTGGTATTTGTCAAATTCTAAATTACAAAAAAAATTTAAAATAAAACAGAAGACATTGTTAATGCAGAATGAACAGGACTTTAGAGAGGGAGGAAGACGAGAGAATCAACAATGACTCTGAAGTTATGAACCTAGGCAATTCAAAGAATCACAGAATTTTAAAGCCGTGTGGTACCTCGAAGATCACCTCATCCAACCGAAACTGAAAAAAGATTCCCCTCAACAATACACATGTAGTGATAGAATGGGCCCTACGTGTGTGAAAAAGCCTGTGTCTTACAAGGCCTGTCATACTTCCTGGCTTAAAGGGAGGAAGAACAGAAATCTCTTGCCTCTTCTGCCTCCATTCTTCAAGGGACATCTTAATTCCTGCCAGGAGGGGAAGCAGGAAGCTGTGGCTGAGGTTACTCTGCTCTCCTTAGAGAGAGGGAGTGCCAGGGTAGAATTAAATCTGATCCCTTAAATATTGATCACCTAGGAGATAAGATTGGGTTTGAGCTAACTTTAAATCACTTTGTCACTTTGGGGAGAAGGGGACCCCTATGATCTGTATCTAGGGCTTGAACCCTTCCCTACCTAACACTAGTTCTAGACAACAGAGAATAGCAAAGAAACCCATTTGTCCAAATCGTAGCAAAACAGAAATCTGATAAGGTATTCATAGGAGAATATATACCAGGCAATACAGAGTAAAGGAGCTCTCCCATTGGGAGGGAAATAACTCAGTTCAACCAAGAGACAGTCCTGGATCTCCCCCAGAGGGAAAACTCCCTGCACAATCTAGAGTAGTAAGCCAGGAACAGGGACATCATGGAAACTGCCAGCTCTTCTCAGTTCTTCCCAGTCTTTTGGCCTCTTCCATCTTTTCTCTCAAAGTTGGAATGCTACCAGATACTCTAAAAAGACTGATGCTTTGGAGAGTCCCAAAGGGGACTTGATGAAGGCTAGAGCACCCTCTCACCTCTTGTCAACTCTGTCTCCCTTCATCTCCACCAATAATTTCCACCTCATTCTGAGCTCTGGGCTAAAAAGGAAAAGTCTAATCCTTACCCTTCCATATAACTGTCTTTCAAATACTTGGAGATGACGATGATGCCCCTCCATATCTTCTCTTCTCCAGATTAAACACTCCCAAGTCATCCAACTAGTCTTCATGTAACATGACCTGGAGGCTCTTCATCATCCTGGTTGTCTTCCTCTAGATACTCTCACTCTTGTCAATGTCTTTCCTCAAGCATCATGCCCAGAACTGAACACAGTATTCCAGATGTTGTTGTTGTTGTGTTCGTCCTTCGTTGCCAAAGAAGACCCTGCCATCAGAGAAATGATGACATGACTTGCACTGGACTTTGTTTTGAGTGAGGGAGAGCTGTGCAGGTCACCAGCTCACTTCTCCTCCAGAGCCATCTGGGTCCAGATGCAAGTCATATCATCATTTCTCTGATATCATAGTTTTCTTCAAAAACAAAGGACAAACACAACCTGTGAGTAGACTGTGATGCCTGAATGGGGACCCAGCTAGCTGGATAACTCAGCTCATCCTCTCCTTCTGTCTCCCCCTCCCCTTCCTTTTCCTCTCCAAAGGAAGGTAAATTTGGGTGTGCAGAGGACACCCACTTAACTTGGACTTTACTGGCTAGATTTCTTTCTTTCTTCCTGTCTTCCTTCCTTGTCTTTCCCAGAACCTTAAACCTAGTATACTCTGAAGCCCATAGATTGGACAACAATTGGTTTATGCCCAAGCTCCACTTAAGGTCTGTTTTCTGGAACCTTCTGGCTTAAGAGTGATTATCGATAGTAGCTGCTGCTCTTTCCTTCCCAGCTTGATTTAGTTCTTTTCTTTTGCTCATTTAAAGGACCATTCTCTGACTACTTTAAAAAGCCTATTCACTTGATGGCTGTTACCTCACTCTAAGTGATTCCATCTATAGTCTAAGAAGAGTAAAAGAGCGTAGGATTCTTACCTATTTCTTCCTGGAAGCTGGGCCTCTCAACATAGCCCAAGAACACAGTAGCTGTTTTGGCTGCCATATCATATTGTCGACATAAATTGAGCTTATAATTCAGCAGAACACCTAAACCTTTATTAGATTGGTCTAACTTCTAGATAACCATACCACCTCCATTTGTACACAAGGAAACTGATTTTAAAAGTCCACATATGAAACTTTACATTTATCCCATCACTTTTCATCAGCCTGGTTCTCTAGCTTAGCTGCATCTTTCTAGATCCTTGATTGTCATCTAGTGTCCCCTTCCAAGATTCATGTCCTTTACACATCTGATGGGCATGGCTAGCATCTAGGTCTTTATCCAAATTACTGATTTTAAAAAAAAGGGTTTAAAAAATCGATAGGATTATTGGATTTGTTCTAGTCTTGTGGTATCTGTCCATTCTGGAGTACTCTCCACAACACCAGAGACATGTGAAGAAGGGATTCTGGTTGGGGGAAAGAAAATGAATTCTCTTTTGGATATATTGAGTTGGAGATACCTATAGATAGCCAGGCTTATGGAACATCCAAGTGTAAAGATGTCCAACAGGGAGTTTACAATGTGTGCCTGAGGCTCATGGAAGGAATTCGGGCTGAATGTGCAGATTTGGGAGTTATCTGCATAAAGGTGATAATTGAACCCGTGGGAATTGATTAGATCATGAATAATGTAGAAAGAGAAGAGAGCCCAGCATAGAGCTTTAAGGTGCATTAACAAATAGTGGGTGGAAGGAGGATAGTTCAGCAAATAAAACTGTGAAGGAACAGTTAGAAAAGAGAGGCAGGAAAAGCAAGAGAAAGCAATGCACCAGAAGCCAAAGGAGAAGAGTCTGGGAAGTGGTGATCTATAATATCAAAATGTGCAGCAAGGTCATTTAGAATGAGGACTGAGAAATAACTATTGGATTTAGTAGTTTAAAAGAATATTGACAAGAGCAATTTCCATCAGTTTAAGGGATACAGGAATGAGTTGGAGGTGAGCAAGTGAAGCAATGAATGCAAACAACCCTTTCTAGGACTTTGGCTGTGATGGGGTAGGGGACTGGATAATATATAGGATGATAGCTTGGAAGGGTGGCAGGGTCATGTGAAAGCTTTTAGAGAAGAAACTGGGGTGTAAGAAGCAACTGCAGATAGCAAAAGACAGGATATGGCTGAGGGAGAAAGTTCTAAGAGAAGATAAGAAGGTGAGGAAATTAAAATGACTCTGTATCATTTAATAATTGATCCTATTCTGTAACTGAACCTATTCTGTATTACTGCCTCATTTTGTATAATTACTCAGTCCACATTTCCCCATCTGTGAGTTAAAGATTTTCCTCTGAGTTGGTTGAAAGTTACAAGTTAACTTGTTATCATCCCCAAAAAGTTTATTGTCCATCCTTGCCTGTCCTTGTACAATCTTATCTCGCTAACAAACCCGGCTAGGCTTCAAAGAATCTGCTAACTCGGGTCTCTTAAATAAGGTCTGCAAGATGATGACGGGTCCCTTAAAACAATTAACATTCTTTAATTGTCAGAGACTGGAGGTCACTAGCCCCAAGTGACCAAGTGGGTGTGCTAGCCCACTTTCTTTAAAAATATCCAATCGTGTTGTCCCCACCCCCACAATTCTCTCCCCTGTAACCAATTATATTGTTTTCCCCACCTACCCAAGTCAATATTCCCCAAAACTATATTAACGGTGGTGAGTAATATCTTGGGGTCTTTGGTCACTGACAGAGGCTGTCGACCCAATTGATTGGTCACTGCTAGCCTAACTAATAAATGGATCATGCTCAGATCATTGTCTCTCAGTTTATCATATTTTCAAATGTGATATTTTTCAAATATCAAATATTTTCAAATATCAAATATAACAAGGCATGGTATCAAGAGCACAAAGAGAGGGGTCCTTCTTGGCAATAAAACACTGATTATACCCCTCTCATACATGGGCTGCCAGAAAAACTATGTCACTCAAAACCAGAGTTCCGGAGCTCCTACCAATGTCTTTATTTTTATAAGTCAGCCAGCCAGAGAACACATTTGTTCAAAACCAGAGACATTTAATCAAACAGCATAGCAAATAAAATAAGATTTCCTCGTGTATATATGGGACACTCTCCCACAGGTTACCATACCATTAATAGAGGAAGCTCATACATGCTGAAAACATGCATGAACAATAAGCATACAGAGGCAAATACATATAAGAGGCACATATGCAATTCATTCCTCCTACTGCAAGAATGCTAATGGCCAATAGTGATGTCATTGTTCTGTTCTGCACAGGGTAAATCATTTCTTCTTGATAACTCTCCAATGGCTTCATGGTCATCTTCACTATGACCTTGACCTCTTAATCATCCTCAGATCCCAAATTCTAGGTTCCATCTCTTAAGGGTCATCTCATTTGCCAACTGCTAAGATGACAGTCATGACTTAGGTAGTCTTTTAGTGTTTAGCCATTGGGACTATGAGCTTGTCTGTGTTCATCCTTTGTTTTCGAAGAAGACCATGACATCAGAGAAATGATGACATCACTTGCACTTGACTTTGTTTTGAGTGAGGGAGGGCTGTGCAAGGTCACCAAACTCACTTTCTCCTCCTGAGCCATCTGAGTCCAGTGACCAGATATTCATCAGGATGACTGGAGATGGCCCAGGATGCAACGGGAGACCTTGGCCTTTTTAGGTACTCACTTAGAGGAGGTAACTCCCATTGAGTGAATAGGTCTCTTTAAGAAGTAGTCAGGGAATGGCCCTTTTAATTAGCAAAAAAAAAAATAACTAAATCAGCAGAAACTGTTACTAGTGACATTGTAAGGCAGCCATTAAGTGAAGCTCAGGAAGGGACCTATTGTCCAGCTCATGAACTTCAGAGTGTACTGGGGAGGGGAAGGAAGGAAGGAAGGGAGGAAGGAAGGAAGGAAGGAAGGAAGGAAGGAAGGAAGGAAGGAAGGAAGGAAGGAAGGAAGGAAGGAAGGAAAGGAAGGAAGGAAGGAAGGAAGGAAGGAAGGAAGGAAGGAAGGAAGGAAGGAAGGAAGGAAGGAAGGAAGGAAAGGAAGGAAAGGAAGGAAGGAAGGAAGGAAGGAAGGAAGGAAGGAAGGAAGGAAGGAAGGAAGGAAAGGAAGGAAGGAAGGAAGGAAGGAAAGGAAGGAAGGAAGGAAGGAAGGAAGGAAGGAAAGGAAGGAAGGAAGGAAAGGAAGGAAGGAAGGAAGGAAGGAAGGAAGGAAGGAAGGAAGGAAGGAAGGAAGGAAGGAAGGAAGGGAAAGGAAAGGAAAGGAAAGGAAGGAAATCTAGCCAGTAAATCCCAAAGAAAAGGGAGAGGGAGACAGAAGGGAGAGGATGAGCTGGGTTACCCCTCAGACAGCTCTGTGTACTCACATACACTTGATCTCATTCCCCTCCTGCCTCCTTCATGAACTTGCTCCAATATATATGTGTTTTTTCACATATTTTCAGCTTCTCCCTTTAGAAAGTGTCCTTTCCATCTGCTTACAAATGGAATCAGGTCTCTGCAGTCCTAAAGATAATCCCTTTGATTTATCTCCTCCATCAAACTACCTTCTCTTTTCTTTTTATCCATTCTTGATCTAATATTTTGGGTACTTTTTGTCCACTTCCTCTCCTCCCTCACTTCCCACTCTTTCTTCTTTCCCCTGTATGCCCACTACTCTCCTAAAACTGCTCTCTTAAACGTCCCTTCAGGATCATAGGATTGAGAGTTACAAAGGATTTCAGAGTTCATCTAATCCAAATCCCTCATTTTGTAGATGAGGAAACCAAGACCCAGAGAAATGAAAGGACTTGCCCAACTAATAAGTAGCACACCTAAGATTTGAACCTTCCCTAAGACTTTTCTCTTACATTTTTTGAGCAGAAGGTGGGAAGACTGTCTCTCCCTGTCTTACCCAGGCTGAAAGTTTGGGAACTATTTGCAAGCCTACTACAAATTTGCAGGAGAATTTTGACCTGCTTTGTTTCTGACTTGGGCCAGTTTGGTCCTGGCCTCCACTTCCACTCTTGGGTTTTTATCGTAGTGGTGCCTGACTTATTGGGAACACCTGATTGACTTAGCCCACTGCATCTCAGAAATCCTGAGCTCAAACTATCCATCAGTCTCCATTCCTGTGGTAACAGGGATTACAGGTGTGTGCCCTGACTCTTCGTTCTGACTTCAATCCTAGAGCTCTTTCCACCATACCATGCTGCCTCCTGTGGTACAGTAAATAGTTCTCTGGGTTTGGAGTCAGGAATATTCAGCTTCCTGAGTTCAAATCTGGTCTCAGACACTTACTAGCTGTGTGACCCTGGGCAAGTCACTTAACCCTTTTTGCCTCAGTTTCCTCATCTATAAAATGTGCTGGAGAAGGAAATAGCAAACCACTCCAGTATCTCTGCCAAGAAAACCCCAAATGGGGTCACAAAGAGTGGGACATGACTGAACAACAACAACAATTCTCTTTTTTTCTCTTATTCTACTAAGTTTCTTAGAATTCTCTGTTGCATTTTAAACTTCTGGTCACTCTTTCTTCCATTGACTTCAGACTCTACATTGTCTTGATCCTCTTTCCTCTCTTCTGTTTCCTTCAGTGAGCCTGCTTTCTGACTCCTTAAGGTGTGTGTTCCCCAAAGTTTTACCTTTGATCTTCTTCCTTTTGGCTCTCTATATTAACAATGTCATTTCCTTTCTTTTAAAAAAAAATTATTTTATTTTTTCCCCAATTCCATGTTAAAACAATTTTTTAACATTTTTTTTTTAATTTTTGAGTTCCAAATTCTATCCCTCCTTCCCTTCTCCCATCCCTGGGATGGTAAACAATCAGATATAGGTTATACTTGTGTAATCATATAAACCATTTCCATATTGCTTATTTTGTACAAGAAGAATGTCATTCACTTTGGAAGTTTCAATTCTATTCAGATAACTCAGGAATCCATGGCTCCAACCCTGACCTCCTTCCTGATTTTCATACCTACCTGAATCTCCAACTACCTACAGGACGCTTTGAACCAGCTGTTCAACCTCAAAATATTATCAAAGGAAAAAAAGTGTGTATGTGTGTGCATACATGCATGTGTGTGTGTGCATGCACACATGTATTTTACTTGTTTTAAGCATGTCTGCCAGAAACATTTTTTTAATTAACACAACAGTCTTTTCAATCCAAGTATTTCTAGTTTTGATAGAGAAATGTCCAAAGTATCTCACATGATTTGTCTCATATGATCTAAGATCTAATCTCTAACCCAACATGTTTTTGAAATAAATTTTATAGGCATCTTAGACAAGAAAAATTTCACAATATGATAAAAAAAAACATAGTTACACAATTCAAGGTTAACATTTTACTTTATCAAATAGAGTAACATTCACTTAATCTTTCCCTTCAAGGTCTTGGAAAATAATTCTAAAACCACTCAATCCCTTTTTGACCCTTCAAAGTTTCCCCTCAATCACCCCCCTGCCCCAGCTAGTCACAGATTACTTAAAGTAATCTGAAGATCACCTTCAAAATAAACTCTTCAGGAAATGGGATGAGAGGGTGCTGGCCCTTAATGTTCATCCCTAATCCCTTTGGGGTGTGAGAAGACTGATCTTAACTAGACTGGGAGTATTAGGGACTTTGGTTTTAATTGATAACCTTTTATACATTTTCCTAAAAGAAAGAGCTTACACCTAAGAAAAAGGGAGGAGGAGGGAAAGGATTTAAGAGGAGGGAAAGGATTTAAGTGGAGAGAAGTGTTCCCTGATAAGTTTGCTTAAATACTGATAAAGCTTTCTTCCTTTAGGTAAATCCAGAAAGGACTTTACACTGGAGAAATACTTATTACTTAATATTTTCAGTCAAACCAAAAAAGGAGATTACAACATGCTTGGCCAATGTCTAAACCAGAGTTTATGCTCTGTTCAAAACCTGTTTCAGTTTCTGATTTCATTACTTCAGGGTCGGAAGGGGGTCTCTCAGGTTTACAAGCTAGTTTTTATCTTTAATGTTTCGCTTTCCCTCTTACCTCCTCCCTACCACTAATAGTCGATCAATCATCAAGTCTTGTTGAATCCACCCCAACAATCTCTTTAAGGATCCATATGTTTATCCCTATGCCAAATACCATCATCATAATATAGACAAACCTCATTACCATCCCTTAGGACTATTGCAACAACCTAACCTATTTTCCTGCCTCATTTGTTTAATTTGTCCTTCATGCCCTAGTTAGACTAATCTTTATGCAATTTTCTTGGTTATGCGTCCTCTTCCCAAAAAAATTGGCAGTGGCTCTCTGTTACCTACAGAGCAAAGTTCCAACTCCTTAGCTTGATTTCAATACCCTCCACAGTGTGGCACCAACCCATCTTTCTGGCATTGTCTCCTATTCCCCTCCTCCCACTCTATGCTCCAACCAAACCAGAGTGCTTCTAGGTGCCCTAAAGTTTCCCACCTCCTAAGTCTAGAATGCCTCCCTCTTCCACCCATTTATAAGCATCCTTTAAAGGTGAGGTCAATAACACCTCCTTCAGAAAGCCTCCCCTGCTTCCTCCACGACTGTTAAATCTCCTTGCCTTAAACCTCACCCAGCCTTTTCTTTGAACTTCTCACATACTTTGGTGTTATTTTGCATCACTTATTTCTGCATGTGTGGTATCTCATTTACTATGAGCTGGTATCTACTTGAAAGTTTGTACCTTCCCCAGCATCTAGCTCGATGTTTTATATACGTACTTAATGTTTGCTGAATTTCATCTTTATATTCTAGATTCTCCATACTGCAAATATTCCCACACAATGCTGTTCAATCATTTCAGTTGTGTCCAACTCTTTGTGTCTCCATTTGGGGTTTTCTTGGCAAAGGTACTAGTTTTCCACTTCCTTCACCAGTTCATTTTACAGATGAGGAAACTGAGGTAAGCAGGGTTAAGTGACTTGCCCAGGGTCACACAGCTACTAAATGTCTGAAGTCAGATTTGAACTCAGGAAGATGAGTCTTCCTGACTCCAGGCAGTGTGCTCTATCCATTATACCATTTAGACGCCCACTTTTACTCTCTGGTCCTCAGTCACAGACATGGTCCCATGGTCAATACTTAGGAGCAACCTGCCAGAGTTTCCATAGCCATGACATAGCTTCCAAGAACCTAGGGACCCCTCCATGCTACCACAAGGAATGAGAGGAGGGTTTTAGGTAAAGAAACATCAAATGAATCTTCCAAAGAACAAAGTTCTGAAGTCTCTTCTGAGGAGAAGTCTCGGTTATGAGAAGTGACAAGAATACTGAATGCAGAGTCACAAGGCCTGGATTCAAATTCCAGTTTTCTTTACACAATTCAATAAGCAAATATTAAGTACATACTATGTGTAGAGCACTGTGCTGGGTACTAGGGATATAAAAGCAAATTGCTTCCTCCCTCTGTACCTCACTTTCCTCATCTATAAAATGGCAGCGTTGGACTAAAGTCCCTTCCTTCTCTAAATCCCATGAGCCTTTTTGGAGAACCCATAATACCTTTCTGTTGCATTGTCTACTCTCTCCTTGCTGACTTTCAAGACTTCAGTATGCTCCTTTCAATGTAGACAAGCTGGTCTGCTCACTGTAGTAGGGGAAATATCTGACCTAATTTCTCTACCCCACCACCTCCATTCTTCCCCCAGGACAGAATCCTGCCATAATGTTATCTTTCTCTGTTTCCCTACTCATAACTCCAGCAATCGTCCTATTAGGGAGAGATATCTTTCACTCTTTCTTTTTTTTCATTTTTTTCACATGCATGTATGTATTATGCTCATTTCTATATACAGGTACATGTATATACACATTGTATATAGATGTGTATATATTACATTCGTGTATACACATAACACATATGTATGCAGAGTGCACACACACACAGGTGATGCACCTATGTAAGGTAAAATAAAAGTCTTGAAATTTAAAGAAAAATTAGAAATAAAGGTCTTAGTGTTGCAAAATCCTTTTGGAAACGCTAGCAGTCTCTACTATCCTCCTACTAAATTAACCTTTCCTCAAACACCAGAATTGGAGAATTTTTAAAATGTAGTTAATTAAGTTTTTCATTACTAGTATTACTACCACATAGGATTAGATTTTTGTTTTGTATCTTAGCCATCTTTTCATTATAAATTTAAAAAAAATTTTAAAAAGTAGCAAGGTATGGTGGAAACAACTCTGGACTCGGAGTCAAGAGGATTTGGATTTAAATTCTGGTTATGTTTATTAAGCTGTATAACTACAAACAAGATGCTTCTCTGCTCTGGGCCTGTTTCTTCATCTGTCCATTGAAAGCTCTGAACTAGATTAATGATATTCAAGTATTCGGTCAGTCAAAAAATATTTAGTAAACACCAACTATGTACCAGCCACAGTGTTAAGCACTGGGTCTCCAAAAAGAGGCAAAAGACAGTAGCTACTCTCAGGGAGTTCTCAATCTAACAGGGAGGCAGCAAGCAAATACATACAAGCTATAGACAAGATAAATAGGAAATAATTAAAGGAGGAAAAGCACTAGAATTTAGATGGGTTGGGGAAGGCTTCCTATAGAAGGGGGCATTCTAGGACTTGAAGCTAGGTGGCACAGTGCTGGACTTAGAGTCAGAAAGACTCATTTTCATGAATTCAAATCTGTCCTTAGACACTTACTAGCTGTGTGATCCTGGACAATTCACTTAGCCCTATTTGCCTCAGTTTCTTCATCTGTAAAATAAGCTTGAGAAGGAAATGGAAAACCACTCCAGTATCTTTGCCAAGAAAACCCTAAGTTGGGTCACAAAAACTGAAACAACTGAACACATCAAAAAAGGAAACAAAGGAAAGCTGGTAGGCAGAAATGAGGAGGGAGGCAAGGGAGGACAGAGAAAATATCTGGAGTCAATAACTGGAACAGCCAGGAGACCAGTATCTCTGGATCAATGCTTCATTTTGGGGACTAAGATGTCAGAGTGGAAAAGTGGAGAGGGTGGGGAAGGAGTGTCTAGGGTTTTGCAGGGCTTTAGACACTAGAGAGAAAAAGATTTTGCCTTACTTCTAGAGGTAATCACTGGAGTTTATTGAACAAGGAGAGGAGGGGTGGTGACATGATTAGATCTGCACTTTAGGAAAATCATTTTAGCGGCTAAATGGAGGCTAGATTGGAGTGGGCAGAGACTTGAGGCAGGCAAATCCACCAGCAAGTCTGCAATAGTCCAGGCATGAGGTGATGAGAGCCTGTACCAGGGTGATGGCAATATTAGAGGAGAGAAGCGGGTTACAGATGTTGTCTGTGTTGGTCCTTCGTTGCTGAAGAAGACCATGCCATCAGAGAAATAATGACATGACTTGCACTTGACTTTGTTTTGAGTGAGGAAGGGCTGTTCAAGTCACCAGCCTCACTTCTCCAGAGCCATCTGAATCCAGTGACCAAATATTCATCAGGATGACTGGAGATGACCCAGGATGAGGCAATTGGGGTTAAGTGACTTGCTCAAGGTCACACAGTGAGTGTCAAGTGTCTGAGGTGATATTTGAACTCAGGTCCTCCTGACTCCTGCACTGGTACTCTATCCACTGCACCACCTAGCTGCCCCACAGATATTGTAAAGGTGAGATCAGCAGGCCTTGGCAAACAGATTGGATATTGGGCGGCAGGGGAGAGGAAGAGACTGTAAAGAATTATATTATAAGGCCTGGGAGGGTGGTGCTGCCCTCTACCACAACAGGGACTTAGGAGGAAGGGGAAGATTTAGGAAGAAAGATAATGAGTTTAGTTTTGGACATGAGTTTAAGGTATCTACTGGACATCTAGGTTGAGATGTTTGAAAGGCAATCAGAAATTCAAGATTTATGGTCAACAAAAAGTTTGGAGCAGGACAAACAGATTGGAGAATCATCAGTATAAAGATGGTCATTACATCTGTGGGAGTTGACGACATTACCAAGTGAAGTTAGGGCCCAGGTCCCAACCCTGAGGGACATGTACAGTTGAGGGTGTGATCAGAATATTCTGACAGGTGGGAGAACAAGCAGAATGATGTTCTGAAAACCTAAAATTATCAAGGAAAAGAGGATGATGAATAGCATGGAAGGCTACAGAGAAGTCATGGATGAGAACTGAGAAAAGACCATTCAGTGGGGTCCACGGTTCTTTGCAGGGCCTGAGACCCTTCCAGCGTACCTCCATGAGATCAAAATAATTTTCGTATTAAGATGTTATTGACTATTAAAACACTCTTTCCTTTTCCAATTACCTGTGAGGTTAGATTTTGTTCATATACTTCAACCACATATCACAACTGATTAAAGGCAGAGGCAAATATGAAAATCTAGCTGTCTTTGACTAATCCAGACATTAAAGAGATTTGCAAAAATATATAGAACAATTGTTCTCAATAAATCTAGTTTTAGAAAAGTTTTCATCAAAAAATGTATAATTTATGTTAACATGTAATGGATTTATTATTTTTGAAGGAATTAATATTTCAAAATGTTATCGGTTTCAATATGGTGAATATCAAAAGATATAATTGACATAAATTAAAGCTCTTGTGGAAGGGGGATCCTCAGTCATTTTTAAGAGGGCCCAAGGGTCCTGAGACCATAAAGTCTGAGAACTTCTGGGATCTTTAAGATTTCTTTTCTCTCTGTATCTTTTTTCTCTATAAAGTCTACAAGATTTCAGTCATATTATGGGTATAATAGGTTTTTGCATGATTGCCCATGACTTTAACCATATCAATAGAAGGAGAAAAGCATTCTGAACAACTTTTTTTAAGGGTATCTCCTATCACTTTTATTTCCAAATAGATTCTTCCCCCAACCTACCTTACCAAGAGAATCATCCTCTAGATAACAGAACAAGGTGGGAAAACAGTTCAGAAAAAATACCCAAAATAAATGTTCCACTCCTTTAATTCCCTCCTTCCACAAAGAATGTGTTTTCTCATCTTTTTTTGGGGGGGGGGGGGGAAAGGGTCCTGGAGTGGAGGGGTGGGGTCCAGCTTGGTCAGTTTTTATCACTGTGGTCTCCATTCCTTCCCTTTACATTGTTGTAACTGTATATATCATTTTCCAGGTTCTGTTGACTTCACTCTGCATCAGTTCATGACTTTCCATGCTGCTCTGTATTCCTCATATTTGCTACAACCTTACGGCTCAGTAATATCCCATCACACTCACATTTGCTTAGCCATTCCCCACTGGATAGATATATATTTTGTCCTCAGTTCTTTGCTACCACATAAGATAATGCTAAAAATGTTTGGGTGTATACCAAGCCTTTCTTTTTCACCTTTGACATGCTTTGGGAGACATACACACCAGCACTGAGATCTCTGGGTTAAATGGCATGGATGATTTAGTCGCTTCTTCCTCAGCGTAATTCCAAATGACTTTGAAGAGTGATTATACCAATTTATGGCTCCATCCAACAGTGCATGAATGTGCCTATCTTTTTACAGCCCTTCAAACATTTGACCATTGCCATCTTTTGTCATCTTTGCCCATTTGCAGAGTATGAGGTGGAGCATGAGAGTTGTTTCATTGTTCATTTCAGTTATTAGTATATGGAGCATTCTTTCATAGGGTTCAAAAATGACGTTCTAAATGAACATTTAGAATGTAGATTGCTCATAAATTCGGGCATACCTGGTTTTTAGTAGCCATCTCAGGGCCTGAGCACAAGGGTGGATAGAATACATACTTTTTTTTCATATATATGCAGACATGTATTATTTCTGGATATGGAAATACACATACACACACTCAGACCCAAGGGTATAAACAGAGACATACACACTCATTCACACCCTCTATCTTTCCTCATTCCACACAGAACCACAGCCACACTTAGCTAGAAAGTCTTGGACTTTATTTTAATACACTAAGGAAGGACTATAGCCCACAGGCTAAGGAACAAAGAGGGTAGTTGTTCTCAGGCTACGTCAGAAGAAGGTGCAGACTGCTTGGGACCAGGTGGGGGCAGGGGAATTTCCAAAGTGACAATAAGTTAAAGGGTTCACTCTCAGGATTGTGTCAGGATAGGAACCAGAGATCAGGGGTGGTCAGTAGTTCCACTGATGCTTCCTTTCCCCTATATCCAAAACACACTGGGCCTCAGGCTGTCAAATAAAAGAAGGCAGTGAGAATGATTTGAATTGAGCAGATACCTCAGAGACTGGGGTAAGAGGGGTTCCTAAGAAGGAGTTGGCTCTGTGGAGAGTGACTGGATATATTTGGGGGGAGAAGAGGAAGGGAGAGCACCATTGGGTTACCAGGAGTGGGAAGGCTGGGTATCTTTTAGGGTCAGAGTGGGGAGGGAGAGGAGAAGGGCTTGAGTATTCTCTCACTGAAGGAGTGTCCATTTTGATCCTGTACGTTCTCATAATCGGGTCCCTCTTCCTCACCATCCTGGTCAGTCACTGGGGCTGCAGAGGGAAGGGATGAATGTAAACCCTGATCCTCAGACTCCTAGCCTGATGACTCCTTTGTATCCTCCCTCTCCCTAGTGCTCACTCCCCAAGGGGCCTGTCCCAGCTGGAAACTCTCCCCCACCCCCTCTACTCCAGACTCACTCCTGTTGGAAGGTGTTCTTTCGTCTTGGGCTTCTGGCACATTCACATACTCACAGCTTCCACCTGGATGGAAAGATAGAAAAGGAGTTGTAGGGAGAGGGTGCAGGGGAGGGGGGAGGGGAAGGGTCCTCTTTGTTCGGGAAGGAAAGAGAGAAAGACAAGGAGGAGGTAGTGGCATGGGCAGATAGTCACTTACCCAGAGACACCTCTGTACTCCCTGAGACATTCACATAATCCTCTCCCCATAGCACTACAGGAAAATACCCGAGGATGAAGAAGTCAGAGCCAGGACACCCAGAGACCACCCTCCATGTCACCGGTAAATACCCCAACATACAAACACATGGGTAACCAACCACACAGAAACTTCCCCATTCCTGCCCAGTCCAGTTGTCCAGACAATGCACTCCTCCTCCAACCTAAACCACTCCCTACCCCCGCTACTCCACCCCACCCCTGAAAATCTCTCCCAACTTACAGGGGGATGGACTATCTCTAAGGCCAGAACTTTCCAGGTTAGGTGCTGAGTTGGACAAAGGTGCAGAACCAGCGTTCGGGCAGTCATCCGGTAGAACCACGCTGCCAAAGGCAAACAGGACAGTGTGACCCCCAAGCCTCTCTTTTCTCAAAGACCATCTCTTTGAGGCCAACCCTACTACTCACAGATAGCCTTCATTGTGGTAATCCTCATCTTCATCAGCATCCTCACATTCTAGTTCCAGGGAAAACACAGGTATCTGAGTAGATGGTCTGGGGAGGCTCGATCCCCCTCCCCCACTCAGCCCATTCCTTCCTCCCTTCCTCCCATGCCCAAAGTCCCAGCCTAACCACCCCCTCTCCCCCCCACCACACACTACCAGGGGTGACTGATATACCCTCATTCTCGTAACTGGGCTCACTGCCTGGGAAGGAAAGGGAGAGTCACCATCAGTTCAAAAACCCAGCCTGAGCCAGGATCACCCACTTCAGGCTATAGAACCACCCTTCATAACTAGCTCATTGTCCAACTCACGGGTGTCTGGATCTCGTCGAGAAGTAATCTCACGTGACAACACTGGATGTCGTGGAGAATTCCTAAAGGGTTAAAAATTAGGGGTCACCCCTTGAAGAATGGAGGGATCTTTGAGAGGCCAAAGGAGTGGGAGGAGTAGTGATGCCTTGGCTCAGGGGAGACAGGAAGGTAGGAAGACAGAAGACTGAGGGCGATGATTTAGACAGTCCAGGATTCAAAGAAGGCCAGACAGTAAGAAGGCAGAGACCCCAGACTTCAGGTTAGACTGGGGTGACTGGGAAAAAAGGGTAGATACTTACGGGATAGGGAGCAGCACCTCTGGCTGGCTGGGTATTGTAGATGGAAACGTAACATTAGTGTCTGTGGGGTAAAGATTAGGGGTACATGGCATCAGAGGACCTGGGGTAGGGGGAAGGAATCAGGACAGGGCTGAGAGCACCAAGGAGAGGCAGAGGACCCTCAATGTGGCCCTCAGTGCCTAAAAGGACATTTTCTTCAAGAAATTCAAGATCCAAGGGGACTGGGGACTGAGGGGTCTCTTAGACAAGTTCATTATTCATTCAACAAACATTAATGAAGTGCTCACTACATCCAGAACATACAGAACACTGGGCTAAAAGCACCATGAACAAAATTTAGCAGACATGGCCCATAGCCCTCTCATGGAACCTAAAACCCAGTAAGGGAGAAGACACAAGAACAGATGGCTAGCATTCACAATATTACATGAGAAATGTATCAGAGAGTTGACAAAACAACGGGATAGGAGGTCAGAGGGAGAAAGTTATTGACTGGGGGAGGGGGGAGCTTCCCAGATACGGGGGTGGGGGCTTAAAAAAAAGATGGCAGGAATTCGGTACGTGAAGAGAGGAAAGGAGGACATTTCAGGGATAGGACACATAAGGGGAGGTTCTATTGCTTCTTCCTTTTAGAAAAAATATAATTTTTAATATTTTAATTTTTACTTATTTTATTATTTATCTGATGTTATTTTTAATATATTTTTAAAATATTATTACATGCAATTGTTTCTGAAAGCCCTTCACATCTATCTACAGTGCAGGATCACAGAATTTAAATCTGTAAGAGAAATTTCAGAGTTCAAGTTTGGCTTAATTACCTCACTTTACAGAGAAGGGCCTGTCCAAGGTCAGCTAATAGGTAACAGGGTGAGCTCTCAAAGCCCATCCTTCCTACAGATATTTCCACTTAAGTCTACTGTGATCATTTAGTAGTTTTTGCCAAATTCCTCCTTGGGAGAGGTGAAATTCTCCAGCTCTCCTGGCCTTAGTGAGGGAAATATCCTCCCCCCCCCCCCCCCCCCCCCCCGCCCCAACCTATACAATGGAAATTCAATAGGACACAACACGGCTAAAGTTAATTTTTAAAATACCAGGTTGAACAAATATGGCAAAAAATACCGTCAGCAAGAGCAAAAAGCACGTGTAGAGTTGTAAAAGTTATTAACCTGTCATCTCCCAAATTTCCTAATCCTGTCTGATTTGTGGGAGCCCTATTTCTCTACATCTCCTTATTCCTTTTCCCAAACTAATAAAGGAGGAGGTGCAGGCCACATGTGGGGGTAGTATGGCATGAGTCACTAGAAAGTAATGGCTTCCTGGGGACGTGACTCCCTTCAAGACTCAACTCACGTACCTTCTACAAGAAGCCCTTCCTCACCCCTCTCAGGCATTAGTACTCACCTCTCCTTAAATTACTTGGCATTCATTCATCTGTGAACATGTAATTCCCACCACCATGTGCCCAGGAGAATGTGAACTCCTTGTAAGCAAGAACTATCTTTTTTGTCTTTATACGTCTAACACAGAGGCCTGCCACAGAGTTGGTGTGTGTCCTTTGATCTCGAAAAAGACCATGATATCAGGGAAGTGATGCCATGACCTGTTAGAGAACTGGATTTAAGTGAGGGAGGGCTGTACAGTTACCAGCCTCACTTTGTCCTCCTGAGTCACCTAGATTCAGTAGTCGGATATAGATCAGGACGACTGGAGACGGCCCTGGATGCAGCGGGAGACCCTGGCCTTTTTAAGTTCAGGTCTTTCCAAATTCTCACTTTGACTGAGGTGACACCCATTCAACAAGTAAGGCAGGGTAAGAAATGAGCCAAGTAATGAAAGAAAAATCAGGGCTCCTGACCAGAAGAGAAACAATTAATATTTACATTCACTCTGAGCCATCAGGGCTTCAATAGTGACCACTAAGTGGGGCTTGGGCTGGGATCTATTGTTGGCCAATCAATGACAGCCAAAGTGAATTGGGTTTAAGGCATGGTCTTTGAGAAAAAAATCTAGCTCATAAACCACAAAATATCTTGCTACGTTTCAGCCCTAAAAATTTCTACTTTTTGGGTAAAGTACCATAAGATTATGATACCTTATGTGGGCAGAGAGAGAGGAAGGAGAAAAGAGAAGGAGGGAGAGAGGGAGGGAGGGAGGGAGGGAAGGAAGGAAGGAAGGAAGGAAGGAAGGAAGGAAGGAAGGAAGGAAGGAAGGAAGGAAGGAAGGAAGGAAGGAGGGAGGGAGGGAGGGAGGAAGGAAGGGAGAGGAGGGAGGGGGGAAGGAGAGGAGGGAGGGGGGAGGGAGGAAAGAAGGGAAGAAGGAAGAGCTGCATTGCCCAACTGGAACTAGCCAGTTGAGTTCGGGCAGATCAGATTATTCACAGGTTATCTGTCCTTCTTTCTCAAAGAGGACCACGACATCAAGAAGGTGATGACATGACTTGCAAGTGAACTGGATTTAAGTGAAAGAGGGCTGTGCGAAGTCACCAACCTCACTTTCTCCTCCAGAGTCATCTGGGTCCAGGGGCAAGATATAGATCAGGAGGCCTAGAGATCCTGCCACATTTGATTAAATGTAGGCATTTGATTAAATGCTTATGGAACTGCACTAAGTGGTTTGTGATCGGGTAATTCAATTCCATGAACTACTTCATTAAGCAGTCCCCTCTGTGCCTGCACAGCTTGGGATGGGAAGAAACACAAAGAGGAGAAACAGTCCTTGTCCTCTTGGAGCTATCAGGAGGCTGAACATCTCAGTGTCTAAAGAGTCTAGTCTTAATGAGTCTCAAAGCAAAGGTTCTTAACATGTGGTCTGTGGATACACTTCAGGGGCTCCACAAACTGGGATGGAAAAAGTTACATCTTTATCTTCACTAATTCTAACTGAAATTGAGCATTTCTTTAGAACACACTATTATTCTGAGAAGGGGTCCACAGGTTCCAACAGAGGGGACATGAGGCCATAGCACAAAAAAAGTAAAAAACCCCTGCCTTAAAGGGTCACTTTGCATTGGAGCTGGGCTTACAGAAGGGACAAAGAACTGGGCTTAGCTCTATGACCTCAAGCAATTTATCCCCTTCCTCCGGGGTCCCATCTTCCTGTCCCCCAAACTTGTGCCTCAGTTTGATCTTCTGTAAAATGAAGTCAGACTGGATAAATCTCTGAAACATCCTCCAGCTCTAAATTCAAGGATGCTGTGGGTCAAAGGTTGTGGTAGACATTTCAAGGGCAGGAGACTGGGAACAATGCAGACACATAACAGAAGCCATACCTTTCAAATTCTCCCTTTCTGACGCACAGACACATACCCACTCACACAGTGACTCTCCCCCAAGACTTCATTCCCTTATTTCTCAAAGCAGTCCCAGGGAAATATAGTGTACTGAGACCTCCTGCCATACTCACAGGGGCGTTTGAGGATGACTAATCCAGTGACTGGCGGATCTCTAGTGGAAAGAAGGAAGGCATGGGCTGGGGGTTGTAGAAGACAAGGCCTTGTACTTCCACACCCACCTCCAGCCACTGCCCCAATGTTTTCTCACCAAACAGCCCCTCCTCAGCTAGCTCCCCTCCTTCCAACACTGGTCCATCATAGCCACCATTTGGGAATGAGGAATAGTCAGACACTCACCTACCACTTGTGGGGACCTCCAAGTTGGGGCCTGTGGGGGAGGAGGCAGGTGAGGCTGAAGGGATGGGACAGGAACAGGAGTTACTTTAGGCTAGGGTAAGGAACAAGGGAGAGGTGACGCCGTAAGAGGGACAGTGGATGAATTTGTGAATATGGGAACATAGGATCCTTTGTGCAAGGTGAAGAGATAGTTTACAAGGTTGACTGGGTCTAGGGGCCTTCAAGTTAGAGATGAACTTAAAAGTATTTCACTTACCAGGGAGGTCCCGACAACACAAACACAGGGCAGTGACAAGCAGGGCTGGGAACAGTAGAATGAGGAGCCAGAGGAGGCTAGGACCCAGAGAGGTGGTCTCCATCTGGGGCACAGGCCAAGACCCACAGGTTAGGGCAACCTGGAAGGCCAGTCCAGAAAGCCTTCCAACCATACCCCACCCTCATCCATTCCCCTTCCCACTTGACTGGACAGAGCAAGAATTCTCTGCTCAGATCCCAAACTTTACTCCCAAGACAATGAGTAGAAATGAAGAGTTAAAAGATTTGGGGGAAGAGAACATCTAAGCCCTCAGTAGGTAACGGTGTCACAAAAGACAGGCCATAAGGGATGGAGGCCAGAAGAGACCAGTGGTTCTAGTCTCGAGGCCCAGGAAGCCAGGTATTCAGTGTGGTGTCAAAGGGAGGCAGGGGGCTCAGCCAGTTGTCTCTGTATCAGAGGGGCTCAGATTGGCATTGAGAGATAATACAGGCAAATAAGGACCAAGTAGGAGGCTCTGTCTACCTCTTAAGCTCTCATAGGGTTAGGGTGGATATGGAACACAAGCTTAAATTCACCATGGTCTCTGCTGAGCCTTACTAGCCTACTGGGAGCTGGACAGATTGGCTGGGGTGGGGAGGGTCCTGTTTGGGCACCATAAACCCACTCCACTCCCTCCACGTCCCCATACCTGGTCCCTGGTCCCGACGGTTCTGTTCCCCGATCTCTTCTCCTCCACTCAGCGCCTGCCCGCCCGCAGCAGGAAGCTGTGGTGAGCTCCGGGCGGGGACAGGAAGTTATAGTGGCTCCTTGCATGGCTGCGCCCGCCTCCCACCCCCATCCTTGTGCCCCCCAGGGGGAGGGGAGCACTCTAGATCTCCCCCATTGCCCCAGCCCAGTAATCCTACTTGGGATGGTCTCTCAGGGGCCTTGGTAACCAAGAATTCCCAGCTGTTCTCAAAGGGTCCTTCTGGATGATTAGGGTTACTTAGTACCATAGATTAAGTCAGGGCCATATGTTCCCCAAAGAGGGTCCTGTTCATGCAAGAAACGATACACTAATGGGGAGGGCAGAGAACCGAGGAAAAGAAGAGAATGGAACTTTTAACCTCTCTCAGACTCAATTTCCATCTTTATAAAGAGTGGGTTGGACAAAGGATCTCTGACATCCTTTCTATCATCCAGGGGGTAGAAGAACAGGAGAACTACTATATTATCATCCCCAGTGGCTGGACTGCCTGTCGGACAGCGAGAGGACAAGCTTCTAAAGTGTCTATTAGGAAAAGACAGTGGGTGAGTCAGTGTCACACTGGACCAGACGTCTGAATTCCAGACGGCTAGAGCAGGGAGGGCCCTCAAAGCACGTACTCTAGACTCCTGTGGCAGGAAGGGCTCCTAAAACAGACTACCCCACGTTCTAACGCTAACATACACAGAACCCTTAGCAAAGTCAGAATCAGCGTGCCACCACACAGGGCTCCTCCCCTTCTCTCGAGTCTTGGAGCTGGGAGGGAAAAGGACACAAGCTGACGCTAGGCTCTGGTTACAAAGTTTATTCAGATAAAAATAGCACCAAACCCTCCTGCCTGGATGGTGGGGGCACCTTGCCCCTGACCCCAGGAAGGCAGCTTGGAACCCACCTATAGCGTGACAGGCAGAGAGAAAAAAGATCTTTCCTCCCCAAATGGACCTGCAGAAAGTTGAGAGCACCTGCTCTGTGGCCTTCCAACCACCTGCCCCCTCCCTGATCAGGAAATCTGTCCCTGAACCCTATTGCTGTGCATATAATGCATCTATGTGTGCGTGTGTACAGGGAGAGAAAAAGGGACAAACCTCAGTGACTGCCCCATTCCTGTGGTTCCAGGTCAGAGGTCATGATACCACACCAGCCACAGAGCTGGCATAACAGTTCAGGGTGCTGGGGTTAAACTCAGAGTCTTGCCCACCACCCACCACCCACTTATCCCCCTGAGGGGAACCAGACACAAGGTGGCCTCAGGCCATAGTCCACCCAATCAGATGAGTACACTGGACACCGGGACCTTGGTAGAACGACCACGCTGAGGGACCACAATCCGATCGTCTGGAGAGGGCATGTCCCTCAGGAGGCCTGGGGAGAGAGAAGAAGTGATGAGACCAGGGGAAGATGAACATCTCAGAGAGAAGCACAGGGCAAGAGATGGAGATAGGCCTACAGGGAGGGGACACAGGCACCCCAGTGGAAGGGAGGACTGGGAAGGTACAAATGGGCAGAAAGACAAGGAGGGGTGAGGAGGTTAGGGGGAGAAAGAGGAAGGCGGATGATAGACGGAATCTGGGGAAGGGAGAGCTGGGGACATAGACAAGGAGCCCTGGGACAAGGCCGCCAGTGGGGAAAGCTCACCTTGCACATGGAGCTGGGCTCTCTTTCGATCACCTTCAATGTACATGGCAGTGCCCAGGAAAGCTGCACCCCCAAGAACCCCGACAAAGGCACAAAGCATGAGGGAGTACTGCAGGGCCCGGAACTGGGAGAGGAAGGAAGGGGGCCAGTTACGGCGGAGACGGTCAGATATCTAGAGGGGACAAAAGAGAGCAGACAGCGGTCATATCCTGGGTAGGTGAGGAGGGCTAAGGGGCTAAGATGACTTTGTGCTAAAGGGGGACGGAGGGAGTCAGAGACGGAGGAAGCAGGACAAAGGGGAACAGAGAAGGAGACAGTCAGATTATCAGCTTTGCTTGCACCTCACAATCCCATATCTGTTCAAATGCTGCCTTGAACTGTTCTCTAGTTTGATGCCCCTTGTTTCCCTACAAAAGCTCTAGACCCAGGACTACACTGTCTTCTCCCTCCAAATCAGAGAATCAGAATTGGAAAGGATCTCATTGATTACACAGAGAAGACCTGAAACATCCTGGATCACACGACTCTACCCACAAACTTTCCTAACAAGTGGTCATCTAGCCTTCACTTGAAGAAGCCCAAGGATGAGGAGTTCACCACCTTGTTACAAGGCAGCGCATTCCACTTTCTGAAAGCTTTCTCTTTCCCCAACAAAAATCTGCCTCCCCGAGTTAAGAACAAGTATCATCTCCCTTCCCCATGATGGCTCTTCCTCTCTCAGGACAGTGCTAAATACATCAGTGGTTGCTGAAATCAGACAAACTCTCCTGGCTGACAAAGACTCTCTCTCCTTCCCTACCCCATTCTCACTGCTTCCTAACCTGCCCTGGGCCAGGATGACCCAGCCAAGGCTAAAGCCTTCCAAAAGAAGATTCACACTCACCAGCCCAATGAGGTAGGGGCTTCCAGCATCCCCCAACAGATGGGACAGGACAATCTGAAAGGCCTCTGCTGTTGACCGGCGTGTCGGAATAACCACATACTAGGTAGGGAATTGAGACCCAAAGTTAGATTCCCCAAGGAGTAAAGGGAGCTGAGAAAGCCAGAAGAGAGAGGGCTAAGCTTCGAATTCTATCAACACTTTCTGAATTAAGTTATTCAGCCCAAACTACATGGAGGGAGACAGAAGAGAACGGCTACCTTCCTTATATGATAAGTGAAATTCCTAACCCCCTGGAAGTTTCAAGTTCTGTCCCAAAAGTGGAGACGGCCTCCACTGGGGCACCCACACTCAGGTAGCAACCAATAGTCCACAAGTGAGAGCAAGATGGAATCATGGATCAGTTTCTTATGACAAAACAAAGCCACTGACCCAGGGGAACAAAAGCCTTATCAAGCTCTCACTAGCCAAGGTGCTAATCACTAGGACCTGTGCGAGGTCAGAGACGGCCCACCCTCTCACCAGCAAAATGTCTGCTACAATGGCCCAGTTCATGGACAGCAGAATCTCTCCAATGAAGATGAAAACCTGAAGAGAGAAAATGGACATCAGGGAGTAACCCTGGAAAGATCAGCAGCTTTCTGCCCTTCCCTCTACTTTTTCTTGAGCCATGTTGGGGAGCTGTAGGATTGAAGCTGGGGACCACGAGTTTTGTTTCCCCCCCAACCCTTCCACCTCCACCTACTCTCACCCACCTGCCCGCCCACTCAAGCTCAAGGCTGCTACTGGGAGAGCTGTGCCTGTGCTCTGTATGTGGGGGGCTGGTTAGCATCTGCAAATGGGGAAAAATTGAGGACACTCACATAGGTAACTACAATGCTGTCCTGGGCACAAGCCAGGGCCAGAAACAGAAAAGGGGCAGATCCCAACAATCCAGCTGCACAAACCAAAGGGTCAGCCCTGGGGTTGGTGCGGCGAAGACGGCGGCTGATCTCTACACCAGAGGCCACACCCAGAATCCCAGTCACACAGGTGATCAGTCCAAAGATGAGACTGGGAAGGAGAAAAAAAGAAGACTGAGGGAAGCAACGGGCCCAAGTCTGCCATGTTTGCGTGAAAAGTCTGTGTTTTCCAAAATTCATTGTCCTTCTCTAGCAGAATTGGGCCTAAAAGCTGAGATGCTGCTGACACCAGGTATGAGCAAGAGCTCCTGCCCTGGCTGGTACCAGCTTCTGGAAACTGTGGCTCCTCCCTGAACCCAGCCCATGGGGACCCTGGTTTTTGGCTCCAGGACTTTTATCTTTCACTAGTAAATGTCATTTCCATAGGGCTTTCGAGGCTGACCCTGTGAAATGGGCAGTTCATCCTCATTCTATGGAGGAGGACACTCAGGCTAAAAGAAGTGACTGGCCAAAGGTCACATGGAAAACATTTGAAAAGACCTGAACTCAGCTGTTCCAAATTCATGTTTCCTTCCACTCTCTCATACAGTCTCCTGCTTTCTAAACCTCTGATTTTCTCAAAACCCCAACTGGATTTCTCAATGAGTTTCTTGAACCTTCCTGGTCCCAGAGACTACCTGGCTCCCCAAGCTCAAAACCCTGCAACAGCTTGTCGCTAATGTCTCCCTTCTTTGGCCACTGTGAGCCTGGATCCCTGAATCTGACATCTGCTCCTTCTTGTCCCGTTTTACCTAGCTACCATATAGATATCAGCCCACAAAATAAGAGTTTTTAGAGGGGAAGGAAGAAGGGCCATTTATTCTGCCAAGTTGTTGACTCACTGAGGAAAAACATAAACCCAGAGCCCCTTTCCATATCCCCTCCCCACTCTGAGAAGCATTCCCAGTACCTGTCTGAAGAGGAGCAGGAATCTCCAGGGAGGCAAGGTGGGGTCTCTCCTAAGACTACTCGAGCACGGAGTAGGAATGCTGGTGCCCACAGTGCCAGGGACCCCGTGACAAAGGCCACAGCCGTGAATCCCAAGGAAGAGAACACAAAACTGGGACTGTAGCAGAAGAGAGAAGGTGAGAGTTCAAAACAATCATCTCCTATCTCTCAACAACACTTAGGGCAAGGGCAAAAGTTAATTTAGGGGAGTGAGAGAGAACAAAAGGATGGTAAAAGTTGACAGGCAACCATTTGGTATGAGCAGCATTTACCCTTATTAGGCAAGGAGACAGAAGATGAAGTGGTCCATTTCTCCTCCAATACCTGGACTGTAATTTAGCTGTCCAGCCACTAGGTGGAGATGGGTACTAAGGTTTCATGGCTCACGCTTCCCACAGAGGAGAACCAAAGCGTACACAGGATGAACTCTCACTTCATTTTACTGGAAGTGTGTAAGATTCTCCTTAAAGGGCTAAAGGGGTATGAGTGAAGGCTTGTACAAAAGTCCCTGGGACTCACTTCCGAGTCAGAGCCCGCAGATCAGCCCACCAGGAGGTAGGGTTCAAGGGAGGGGTGTCTGAATGGCGTTCCACAGCTCCGCGTGGAGGTTCCCTCACCACCAGAAACAACAGCAACACTGCAATCATCCCAAGGCCTGGCGTGACCTAAGGAGAGACAACAGTCCCCCCGACGTCAGGACACACACAGAGATCACCCATGCACACATGTGCACCCGCACACAGACCGTACATGCACAAACCACATATGCACACATGTGCATGCACACAGACCACACGCACACACCACATACACAGCGACCACATATGTACACACATGTGCACACGCATGCACATGCAAGACTGCACATGCACGCACACACCACACATGCATGTACACACACACACACATACCCACTGGTGAGAAAAACTTTGGAAAAGGGTCAACAGTGAGTAAGAGGCTCAGGAAAGATGATGTGTACACCCTCTCCATCCCTGATGGAACACTCACCCTGAGTGCCCAGTGCCAATCATCAGCAACATCCTTCACTTTAGATCCTGCGATATAACCCAGACCACTGGAAAAAAAGATTATGGAATACAGATTGGAGGATCTGCCACACAGAAGCTTCTTCTAAATGAAGCCTCTCCACCCAGACTAATTTTTTTATCTCTTATTCTCCAGGTCTGAAGACAGTGCCCTAGTTCCTCCTACTTCCTGACCCCCGCAACCTCACCTGCCCACAGGGATGGCAAAGTAGAAGATGCTGAGCATCCGACTGCGCTGATCAGCCACGAAGAGGTCAGCAATGAGGGTGGGGGCGATGGTAGAGTAACTGGCCTCCCCGACCCCTACCAAGCCCCGGGTAAAGAGAAGAAGCCAAAATCTCTGGGAAAAGAATTAAAAACAAACCAAATATTGGACGTTCTCCACCTCAGAGAGTTTCACAGACCCTTTACTGACCTCCCTGGCTTTCCAAGCTTCGCGGCAAAATAAAATGAACAAAATCTACCTGAAATGCTGACTTAGGAAGTTATCTACATAGAAATGATAGTTGAAACCACATCAGTAATTCAGTTCTCTAAGGGAGAGAACACAGAGAAGAAAAGAGAATCAAGGACAAAGCCTTGGGAAACATCTACATTTATGGGATGGGCAGAGAAATGAAAAAAACACAGAGGTTAAGTGTGGGAGAAAATGAATGTCCCCATAACTCTGATGTTCTCAGGTAACAGAGTAAACAAAGACAAAGTAACACATGAGTTTGTTGTGGGTCCGTCCCACCATGGATCACCAGGATGTGCACTTTGAAAGTGGGGCCACAACCAAGGGATACTTGTTCACCTCTCTAGGGATGAATGAAGAACCCAGAGTCACCAGTGACCAGAAGGCAATGCCACCACACATGAGGTACTTCCTGTTATATCTGTCACCCAGGTAGCCAAATACGGGGGCCAGGACCATATAACTGGAAATAAACACTGGAGAAAAGAAAGAAGGATTAAACCCTCCCATCAGAATGCCCTGTCTCCCCACCCAAAGACCCCATATCACTGAAGAGTTACAGGGGGAGAAAAATTTCTCAGATTTAGGACATTCCTCCTCATACTGAAAGCAGCTTATCCTAGGGATAATCCCCACTCACCAGTCTGAATGAGGCCAGAGCTGCTGTCACCAATTTCAAAGAACTGCTCAATGTCTGGAAGAACACCTGAAAAACAGTTCAGTGGAAAGGAAAGTAGTGAAGGAAGGAAAATATCCTTTAAATCAAGCTTTTCTCCCTCTTCTAACCAGTAATGGCATCACCTCCAAGAGCCCTTGGTCTTTTCTTGGTTGCTTTAAAATTCAATTCAATGTTTACTAAGCACCATCATGTGCAAAGTGTTCAGGACACAAAACCAAAAATAAAAGTCTCCACCTCCAAGGATGGGCAGCTAGGTGGCTCAGTGGATAGACTGCTGGGCTTGAAGTCAGGAAGAGTTCCTGAGTTCAAATCTGGCCTTAGGACACTTGCTAGCTGTGTGATCTTGGGTTAAGTCATTTAAACCCTGTTTGCCTCCGTTTGGCTTCTGTGAAATAAGCTGGAAGATGAAATGGCAAAGCACTCCAGTATCTTTGCCAAGGAAACCCCAAAATGGGATTATGAAGAGTCCGACATGACTGAAAAAATGACAACATCGACAACCACCACCTTCAAGAATCCTGTGTTACAAAAGTCCTTCCAAATAAATTACCTGCCACAGTGAAGCGGTCCATGTAGTTAAGAAGGTTGATGTAGCAAAGCACACCCACAATCAAAGTTGCATGGCCGGGGGAGATGCCTGTTATCAGCTGTAGCCCTTCCCCGTCTGGGTCTTCTCTGTCCTGGGGCTGTGATGCCCCCAAACTTGCAGCCCCAGGGGCTGGGCCCCCCAGGCCTTCTTCTGTGTCATCTGCTTGGCTGAGAAATGGGGTTGTGTCCGGCTGACCCAGCAGCCCAGACATCGCTGCCCCTCAGCCAGCTCTCTCTGTGGCTACTTGTCCGGCCAAGTGATCCTGCAGGGAAGAGGAGGACACGTTCACTACGACGATGCAAAGGAGGATGGAGAGAGAGCCGTGGGAGGGAAGCCGAGCCCCTTCTCGCCCCGGTTTTCACCAGGAAGGCCGCGGAGGCCCCGGAAACACCGCGGCCCCGCCTGCGTGACAAGGGGGGCGAATCGAGGGACGCCGGCCGGGGAGCCTCAGCTCACAGCTCCCGACGGGCCTTCGCTGGGAAAGGGACGTGTGTCACCCCAACAGGCGGCACAAAGACCCAGAGAAGACGTCCGCCAACACTCGGGAGGGCGTTACCCTCGCAATCTAAGAGGTGACGGCGCTGCGTCTGTCTTACAAGGGACAACACTGGGCACTCAAACGCTCCAGCCATCGGAGGCGGTCTGGCCGGCCTCCAGCCCCTCCCACCGAACGCGGAAGGCGGACACAAAACAGAGGCACGTGGTCACGGCGACCCCCCCCCAGGGAAGCGGAGGAGGCGGGCTCAGGCCCCCCGCGGGGCCGGGGCCGGGGGGCAGGCTAGTGCACCGAGGTCTGAACACCGAGGGGGCAGGCCCTGCCTTCCAGAGCCCAGAAAGAGGGGTCCGCGCAGCAAGGAGAACCCCAGGCAGGCCAGGTTTACCGGGAGAAGGGGCGGGGGATGCGGTCCGGGACGCGGCCCAGCCCCAGCCCAGCCGCGCTCCGAACCGCCCCCCTTGGGTCCGGGGAGCTCCTCTTACCCCGGGTGCTGCACAGGTCCCGGCGCTCACCGGCCCTCCTGCCGCCACCCGCTCCTCCAGCTGCTACCCGGAGCGCTCAGGCACCGAACGGCCTCGCGGCCACCGCCATGATGGCTACAAGGAGGTCATGTGACCCGGGCGCATGCGTGAGCCGGCGACCCTGACCGAGGCGTCACGTGATAGGCCCAGGATCCGAGCACGTGACCGGGCAGGCTACGCGTTACTATGGCAGTAAGAGGACTGGTTTCCAACCTTCCCCGCAGCCCCTCCCGAGGCCTCCACGGCCCGCCAGAGCCGGGCGCGGCCCCGCGCCCCGAGAAGCAGGGAGTTGGGGTGTCGTGGCTCCCCTCGGACCCGGGCCGGCGCCTGATACGCGCCTGACGCCGCACGAATCCCTGGGCCCCGGAGGCGCTGCCTCGGCGGCCTCCCGTCCCCGCCAGCCCCCGACCTAAGCACCCTGCTGGCGCGGCCGCCCCGAGCCCCCCTCTAGCGAACGGCCCCGGCTGCCCAGGCCGTGAGGTGATGGGTCCCATCCCATAGCCCGAGGCGCCGGACCGCGGGCAGAAATGGGGTTCCCGGGCGCCCCCCCGCGGCCGCAGCGGGACACCGCGTAGGGAGGAGTTGGGGAAAGATGGGAACCCTGGCCCCCAGGGCTCGCCCCTTTCACCCCGACCTGCGGCAAGGTTACCCGCCTTTGAAAGCCCCGCGGTTATCGAGATCGTCCTGGGCAGTGATCGCCGCCTGCCAGGCACTTGCCGTACGACTTGTGCACTTGCTACAGACAGTGTGCGCGCTGGTTACTTGTGCGGATGTGACACGGCAAGACCCCCCTGACGCCCCGGCACCAACAGGCTTCCTTCTGCTTCTGTGGCGGCGGCCAAGCTCCGGCGGGTCCTACAGAGCTGGGCAGGCTTTCGGTAAGGGCCCAGCCCCTGCGGGGGACCAAAGACCGACGGTCATCCCGAGGCTGGCTGCAGCTGGGTGAGGTTTTCAGTCATTGTCCATGGTGGAAGTGGGACCCAAACCATGAAAATCATGATTGTTGAAATGCTGATGAAAGTGAATGCCACTCCCTACTAAATTCTGAGCTTTATGAGGGCATGAACCATGTCTTATTTAATCTTTCCATTCCTCTCCCCTCATCATCACCAACGTCCGCTCCACAATACTGAAAAGAAAGGTGGGGTGCGCGGGGGAGTCACAGGGTGGGGATGGGAGGTGTGGTAACCAACAGAATGATCCTCCCAAAAGACTGTATTCAGCAAGCCGACTCAACTCCACCTGGAGTAATGAACCTGCTGGAATTTTAATCCAATTCTCACCTACCCCTAAATATCACTAAACCCAAGACCTAACCAAGTGATCAGGCTTTGACTCTCCTTGTCCCCCATCCCACCAACGAGGCAAAAAACTTGGAGGAATTCAAGTTCAAACCCAGAATCCAAACTACATTTTATTTTAACTCCAGTTACAAAAATGACTGGTTTAATAAAAAGATATTTGGAAACGAGGTCTGCAATATATCATCATACCCCAAAATCCAAAAGAATCAGTGCAAGGAGATAGAGGTCAAAGGACACATTTACATATATACAGGGTCACTGGGACTCAACAAATCCTTCAGCTAGCAGAAGGGGACTAGGACAAACTCATGGAAAGTGCTAAGAACAAATGCTACCAGCAGCAGCTCCACACCCAGGACACCCATGAAAGAAGGGTAAGTGGTAAGTGAGGAGGGAAAAGGAAGGTCTTCCTCAGATCTAGCTTTAGAGCATCTGGAAGACTGGAGAGAAGATGGAAAAGGAAGGCTAGAAATGCAGATATACTCCTTCCATTTCTGAAGAGCCCCAGCTTCACGTCTCACTGTCTGAAGACAGAGGAGGAGGTAGAAGGCAGAATGATGCACTTTAACCCCTAACTTCAATGAGGTCTTCTTGTTCCATGCCTAACTCTTCTGGGGTCCCTTGGCCCGAAAGCTTCTCACCATCAAAAAAGAAAGAGAGCTTGTGTCCTTTGAGTCCCATGGCCTCTGCATAGTGAGACATCAGCGTCCTAAGAGGAGCACCCTAAAGGAAGAAAGTATCATCAGCCAGAAAGAAAGGACTTGTGGGGATTTGGGTAGAGACATGATACAGAATTTTTGGTGGGAATGGAATAACAATAAATGTCATTAACATATGAAAGACATCTTGGACAAGATACTTTCCCTCTCGGCCTCAGTTTCCTCTTCTGTAATGAAGGGCATTAACTATAACCCAGAATAAAATTTATTTTAATAGAAATGTTATTGAATAAAAAACATATCAAATATCTGTGCATTAATTTATCTCAGTATACAAGAGACAATACAAAGACAACCCCCAAAGTAATTTTTAGGGAAAATGGTTAGGTGAAGCAAATATAGCACAAGTTCCCAAATTAGCAGAGAGATTTAATATAATACTAAACAAAATACCTCTAGGTTTTTTCATAGATTATCAGAACAAAATTTATATGGTAAAACCAACAGATTAAGAATATCCAGAATTATGATAAAGAAAAGTGATGACAAGAAATTAGTACTACCAGATCTCCAACTGTAAAGCAGTAACTTACAAAACTGGAACCGGAGGAAAAAAAAATAGACCAAAAGATCAGAATGAAGAACCCAACACACACAGATTTTTGAAAACAAGAGGGTTAAATTAGCTAACCTCTAAGCTTTCTTCCAGTTTCAACCTTCTATGATTAGGTAAAGTTAGAGGGCACTGAAGGCAGAAGAGAGGAAGGCAAGATTAGTAACTGAAGAAACTCTTCTTTTTCTCTTTTTAAGACAAAACTGAAGTTAAAAAGGACAAAGTAAAGAGGACCCAGAGGATAGCCTCTGGGTGCCTTCATCAGAAGGATTCAGGCTCAGACTAGTAGATCTCAAGAAGGATGGTGAGTGGCTTGGAAGGAAGATTTCCATCCCCAGGCCTCCACTCCCCACTTACCCGAGGCACAGTGACTTCCAGAAGCTGATGTTTCTCTTGCCCCTGAACTCTGAGCCGAAGTTCCTCACCCAATTCTGACTCTTTTGAAGGTTCAGGAGTACAGGACAGGACCACACAATCTTGTAAGGAAGAAGGAAGAAGGAAGAAAGTAGAGGGACTTAGCTTGGGCTCCATCCACAGGCTTTCCTGCCTCCCCGTGATTCAGCCCTACAGTCACCTCCACTCACCGATGATGTCAGCCACTCCAATCTTAAGAGAGCAGAGGGTGGCACTAGGCGAAAGTTCTACTTCTCGGAACAGCAGAAGAATCCGGGCAGGGGACACTCCTACGTGAGATGCCATGTGATCTACAACCACCTGCAAGGGCTCAGCCTGGAAAAAAAAAAGAACAAAGTATAGGAAATGCTTTCATGCCCAACCTCAGCACAATCCATCCAGAATTCATATCTACCTGACCAACCTTCCTGTCCCCTGACCTGACAACCAAGGAAATCAGGCCACCTACTTGGCCCCATATTTCCCCAAATAAACTAGTTAGAATTGTTCCCAAGTTCTCACCGTACTAAGACGCAATCTGACAAGGTCAGTCCGGCACCTCACTTTAAGAGTTAAGAGTCGGGGACTCTCACTAACATTGGTCTCCTCCACCAAGATCACTTCATCCTCGGAATTCTCAGAAACTCGGTCTTTGGGTGACAGGGGGCTCAGGTAAGATCGGAGACCCTTCAAGCGCTTATTCACTTCCCTGTAGGGTTAGAAAAAGGAATCAGGGACTCACCCACACACTCATTAAGCACCAGCTACTCTCAATTCAGTGAATCCTAATAAGTCCTCCAAAACAGCTTCCATCCAACCCCTAGTACCAGTGGAGAGATAAGCTTCACCTTATCTTTCCAAGGGCTCTTGATGGTTTCCGGGATGGCCCACGGCGCCTGGGAGGAGGAGAAGGAGAAGAGGAACTGTCCCGGACCCTGAAGAGAAATTATACAAAAGAAAATGGGTAGTAGACCTCAGAGCAGTCAATAATAAGGAGAAACAGAGGTCCCAGTTCCCTTTGGATTCTGGTGCCCAGGTCTGGCCATGAAAATTTTCCCAAATGCAGATATCCCACTGTAGCCTTCTACCCTTCCAACCCTCCCTGGGTCCCAGGCTACCTGCCAAGCACTGGCTGCCAACACCAAATACCTGCCTGCTCCCTGCAGTATTCTACATACTCACAAAAAATGGTTCTCCTCATCATTAGCCTTTTGATTCTTTTCTGAAGAAGCAACTGGCAAAAGGATGGTCTCAGAAAGGGATCTATCAGAATCCAGATCTAGAGCTAGGAGAAAAGGAAAAATAACCATAAAGGGAAAAAAAGTAAGAGGGGGCAGCACATTAATAAAACCTGGAGAGGCAAATGAAGGCTTCCAGAAGGCCCAAAGCAATGAGATCCCCTGCTGCTTCCAGCAACTGAAGGCTCCTCTTGACAGCCATCCCAACTCAACATCTTGGTTTTTAACCACTTCTCTCAACTACAAAGGATGCTCCGACTCGGTCTGTCTGCATTCTTCTCCCACTCTCAGCCAACCTGGACTTCCTATGACATATGATAAGATGTGCTCATTCCTCTCCCCTCTACTCCTACTTCTCTTCTCCCTCAAATATATCTTATTCAGGTGGAATATGATTACAATGAACACCACTTTACAGCCTAAGACTTGTGTGTAGGAGTTGTATCACCTGATTTGTCTTCAAGGGTTCAGGTGCAGATTCTACAATTTTAAAATAAAGCTGAAAAATTAGGGAGCTGGACTACTAGTGGAGCTATGAATTGGTCTAACTTCTAGAAAGCAATTTGGAATTATATTTTTTAAATGACTAAAATTGTATTTTTAAAATGACTAAAATGTCCCCACCCTTTAACCCAGAGTTCAGCATAAGCCCAAAGAAGTCACACAGACAGATCTCATGTATATCAAAATACTAATAACAGCACTCTTTGTGGCAGCAAAGAAGTGGAAATTAAAGAGATACTCATGTAGTACACGAATGCAAGGTAGTATTACTATATCATAAAAAACAATGAAGATGAATTCTGAGCAGCTTGGGAAGAACTCATGCAGAATGAAGTAGAATCAGAAAACAATATAAATTAATAGGATAGTCCAATATATGGTGTGATTCAGCCTTCTCAGAACCAGCTTGAGGCTGTGTAAAGGCAGGCTGTACTGGTTTCATCATGAAGACAACCTTCCCTATACAGATTTCAGAAAGGGTGGATACCTAGATTGTTAGAGGACTTTGGATATGGAGGTGCCTTTCAGAAATACATAGGGCCCAATACCCATTGGATATGGAAAGAAAAAAAAACCAATGCCCTGCCCACTCAGGTGGGTGAAGAGAGGAAAGTTATGATGCAACTTCTCAACAAACAATTAAAAGACATTTATAGCAAGTGTAACAACCTGGTTCCCAAAGAAGTTGCGAATGCAAATGACCCAGATCAGCAAAGACATGATGAAGAAACCATTAAAGAGATAACAAAAGAAATGAGTAGCCCTGAAGAGATCTTCAAGCCGCAGATAAACTAGCTCAGTACATGAGGGACATACACACTGTCTCAGCAAGAAGGGGCTTTCAACTTTGGTGCTAAGCAAAGAGTTATACAGATGGTGGAATTGCAAAAAAGATCCAACAGAACCTCCAAGATTCAAATAAGAAAATTCCTAACTGATCTCCTCCTCCTGCAGCTGTCATACATTCTCCTAGACAAAAGATGGCTGTAAAGAAACAGAAGCGGAAAATTTCTCCCTGTATTTCAAACAAGAAAATGCAAAGGGTTACAACATTCCATCAAACAAATGTCTGGCTGCTGATGAGGAAAGGACTGCAGACAGTTCATATTAATGGAACACTTGTCAAAGTTGCTGAAGCTCTCTACACTGCTAACAGAAAGGCTCATAAAGTAGTGGAGATGCAAGGGCATGTGGAGAAAAAAATGCTATAAAAGGAAAAGGAGAAACAAAGTTTCAAGAAATCACTCAGAAAGTTATGCAGAGAAGAACTGAGGGTGAGGAGACTCAGGAATAAGGTGAAATGAGACAAGATAGAGATGACAGCAGTGTTTCCAAGGCAGCTTCAAATAAGAGACCAAAACTACAGAGACGTGAGATTGAGGTATCAGTGAACTCACTGCTTTTGGACTTCAGAGGCTTTTCAATCAGACTAAGGGTATGAGCAAGTAATTCTGCTGGTGGAGAGGATATAATTCATAACATTTATGATCAAGCATGAAGAAGTGGGCAAAGACACATGGCCCAAAATATCTTCACTTAGAAAAATCTGGACAAAGGTATGCATAGTAGGCCCTGAATAAAGACCTAAAGAATTATACCCAATAAGGAGTTTTCTGGCTCAGACTGCAGATATCAAAGCTGAGAAGGATTAGCTCAATTTGAGGAACATCTCTTTAATCTGGACAAGTTTTTGAAAGAAGCCAAATAGCAAGAAAGATCTAAAAGAACCTCAGACAACAGGTACTCTAAGGAACATGAACATGAAGACAAGAAGAGGAATCCCAGAACACCAACGAGCCTCCTAAATGGAATTCATGACTACTTAAAAGAGTTTGGCTTAACTACTGTCTCAAGTAAAGTTCAATAAAAGATACACTGGGGCATGTTCTCTTCAAGCAACATAACAGTTTATAAATAGGGTGCCAAACTTAATAGGCTCAATGGCTTGCATTGGTTTCTAACTAAAGACAAAGAATTGGTGATGCAACTTTTTATAAACAGAACAAAGAACGGAGTAGGCGAGAAAATCATACCATTAGCCATGGAGTTGGCAATATCCTGGGGGTGAGAGATTATGATTGGTTATATTAAGGAAAGAGGGCATACACATACAGAGGGGATCAGGACCCCCCTTCTGTCTTGAAAGGATGCTTTATGAATTTATGGAATCCAGATGTATCCCTAGTCCATTAGTAATGGACTGGGAGCAGCAAATTCACAGGCACCTGAGAATGAGATAAGACCACTTTTAATTGGACAAGGATGAGGCTAAGGTGGGGCCAGGTCAGTTTGCATGCTCTCAAAGACAACATACAAATGTCCTTGGGGTTCTCAGGAACTGAAGCTATGACGGATAACAAGTTTTCTTGATACAAAGTGATGCTTTCCAAGTGGTGTTAAGAGAACAATTCCCTTAAAATTAGAATGTTTCACGAATATTGAATTTCTAAACATAGCTCAGAGTTTTTCCTTAATTAACAGTGATTGTGGGAAAGCTTAACCCTTTGCATCTAACTTCAGAGAGGGAGGATGAACTTTCAAACTCATGAGCTTCTATACTCAAAACAAAGAAATTAGACTGCTATATGAAATACAGACTAAAGTTACAGACTAGGATTAATCACAGAATGAAATCAGATGTAAAATATAAAATCAATGCTTGCTTCTTTCACTACCTCCAACTAGAAAACAAGAGACGAAAAATGCCTAATTCCCTGACTAATGTTGGTTGTATTAATGAACCAGAGTTCACCCAATAGTGCATCTATATTAGACAATTCATCACAAAGGGACATTTCAAGTGAGTCCAGAATCCCTTAAAAGGTGAAGATCTACAACCATTAGTAATATTCGAAAGTTGGTACCCGACTCTGAAAGCAAATTCTGAAGAGTAAGTAACATCAAGAAATCACTCTACACTCACAATCTTTGTGACCATTGTCCTCAATTTTCACCTTGGCTATTTTCTGACCACTCTCCAAACCAGAGCTCCAGAGCTGGGAGGAGCTACTCTAAACTCCCTGGGGTCATGCATTCTTAGATTGAACCATTAGATTATAAACTCCTTGAGAGGTTTTTTTATTTCTTTTTCTATCCTGAGGACCTGGCAAGTAGTAGGCACTTTATGCTTATTGAAACGATTGTTTTTCATTTTTACCCTAGCCATTTCCTGGCCAGTAATCAAATCAGCACTACCAATGAAATGGCATACTCACTATCCCGATGACTTCCCATCCTTTCCTAGCTACCAGTCCCCTAGGTGAGTCTCCTTCTATTAGAAGGTAAGCTTCTTAAGAGAGGTGATGTCTTGTTTTTTTGTATCTCCAGCACGGATTAGTGGATAAAGCCAGAAAAATCTGGGTTCAAGGTCCACCTCTCTGATGCTCTGCCAGAGTCATTTAACTCTTAGTGCTCTAGGTCACTCCCTAAAACTATAAATTGTAGTAGAAGTGATCCGTATTGGGAGGAGTTTCCTCATCTGGGAGTTTCCTACACTAGAAGTCACAGGTCCACTCCCTATCCTTATGCCTGTGTCCAGGGCTAATAAGCATACATAACAAGTATTTATTTCAATCAGTTGCCTAATCTAGTTGTTTCCGTCTACAGATCTCTTGCATGTGTTCCCTTCTGTCCACTTACACAGATCCCACAATAATTCAGACCCTCATTATCTCTTAACCTAGACAATTGCAATTACCTCCTATTTGGTCTCCCTGCTTCGAGTCTCTCCTCACAGTCACCAGAGTAATTTTCCTAAGTGGCCATATCACTCCTCTAACTCAATAAACTCCAGTGGTTTCCTGTCACTTCTAAGATCAAATATAAATTCCTGTGCTTGGTATTTAATGCTCTTTGTAACTGGCTCATGCACTTAGCCAGCCTCATTACACATTACTAACTTTCATATCTTCCCTACTAGCCTATTTAGTGTTCCTTAAGACATTCCATCTCCAGATTCCAGACCTTCACCACAGAAAATTCACTCCTTCCTTATTTCTGTCTCTTAAAATCTCTAACTCCTTTTAAAACTCAGCTCATGTGCCAACTTCTATATTAACATGCCAGATTCTCTCCAATTATTAATGCCTTCCCCCCCAACAGAATTACTAAATATCTACTTTATGCATATCTATATATGTACATATTGTCTCTTCCTGTAGAATCCAAAATTCTTGAGGGAACTAATTAACTTTAGTCTTTCATACTTGATTAATTAATCTATCATTGGAATACGCATACGGTCTTCCAAATATAAAAAGACACACTTGAATGTGTGAACTCAGGTATATTTGCTAAATAGTCAATTTCATTTTATATTTTTGTATGTGTTTAGAAAGATATAACTACATAGACAATTATCTACTGATTAAGATCCACCTCTCCCCCTTAAAAGAAAATACTTAGGCATCACTTCTTTCTCTCCTGTCCTTACCTCTCACCCTATTCAGGGAGAACTTTGTCTGCTAAAACAATAAATTCCAGAGAAAATGCCCCCTCCAAGGTACACTAGTGAGTACAGTTTGTTGAAGCTGGGAATTAGTCCAGCCATTCTGGAAAGCAATTTAGAATTAAGCCCAAAAAATTATCAAACTGTACATACCCTTTGACTCAGGTATGCCATTCATAGGCTTCAGAGAAAAGGATCTATATTTACAAAAATTTCTATAAGCATTTTTCTTGGCAGTTCAAAATTAGAAACTGAGGTGTCTCATTACGCAATGGCTACATAATTTGTGGCATATGAGATGTAAATACCAATGCAGTATGAGAAACAATGCAAAGGGTAATTTTAGAGGAAGCTGGGAAGACCTTTATAAACCCTGATACAGAACTTTCTAAATCAAGAGACATACATTTGTGGACGTGTCTATCGAGGGAATTTGTTTTGCCAGACTAGAGTGATTCCCTAGGGATTTCTTGGTTTGTTTGCTTCAATTTGCTCAAGAGGAAGGGGAGGTAATAGAAGGGGCAGGTTAAATTTTTTTTAAATTTACTGATTAGTTGGAAAATAAAAATCATAAACTAAAAAAGAGAACATCCTGTCTACCATCAGTTAGTCAATACACATTTATTAAGAACCTACTACGTGCTTGGCACTGTGATAAGCACCGAAGATACAAAAAGAGGCAAAAAGGCAGCGCCTGCCCTCTAGGAGCTTACAGTCTATGGTGATAAATACGCGGGACAGACACATGACAATTATCAGAGAAGGTGTTAGAAGGCTTCCCAGGGCCGGGGGCCCCGGCGACCCTGGCTCGAGCTGCAGCTGGCCCGCCTGGCCCTCCTGCCCAGCTGGCCTCCACCTCCCCAGACCCCCCATCTCACCTTCCCCGATAGGGCTTCCGGTGAACAGTGGCTGCCTAAGATCCTTGGGGAACAAGCGGAGGCTGCTCTTCACCTACAGACCGGCAGGGGCAGGGGTCGGGGTCGGTCACCTAGACTGGGCACCCAGCCATCGCCCACGGCATCCCCACGGCCCCATGCCATCCGTTCCCGTCCTCCCCCCCCTCCCTCCGCTCCCGCTCCGTCCTCCCCTCCCTGCTCGCTCCAGCTGGGGGGAGGGGGCTTCCCTTCCATACCTTCCTGAGCACGAGGGTACCTGGCCCCCCCAGCCCCCTGGGCTCCCTCAGGCCCCCACCTTGCCCGAATATACGGGGACCACGGGGGCCTCCCCTGCCCCCAGCAGGAGGCGCCGCCGGCGCGGGGCGGGGGGCCGCAGCCGCTCCGCCGCCCCGGCCCCTTCCTCCTCGCTGTCGCTGTCGCTGTCGCTGCCGAGGACGCGGCAGCGGCCTCCGCCACGTCCTCCACCCCTGGCATAGGCCGGCCCCTGCCCGCCCCTGGCACCGTCCGCGCCGGCCTCCCCGTCGCTGCCGCTGTCGCTGATCAGATCCACCACGGCAGCATCCTGCGGACACACGGGACGCGGTCTGGCCGGGCCTCCGGCCTCGGCGGCCGCCAGCTCGCCCCTTCAACTCGGCCCCCCCGCCCCGGCTCCACGACCCCAGCTCACCAGCGCGGCCATCGCGCCAGCCCCGGCCCAGCCAAATCTACAGGCCGAGGGAGCCGCTAGTCAGCGCCGGGCCCGCCCCTCCCCACCTCTTCTGCTCCCCATTGGCCACAGCCTGCTCCCGTTGGGCAACGCTCCCCACCCCCTCAGCTTTGCCTTGCCTCCTCGGGCTGGGAGAATAAAGATTGGCCCAACTTCATTCCAGACACATCCGCGACCCTCTTTTCCCGCCTCTGCGACAGGCTCTGAGCTCGAGGATTGGCTCGGCTGCCGCCCTTTCCTTTAAGCCTTCTTTCCGCTCTCGCAATAGGACCTCTTCAGCCAATCATTCCCTTTCCAGTCTCCGGCCTCCCGGTGATTTGTCAAAGCCACATTCCGACGCTCCCCTACCCCCGTCCGATCGGCCCTACGCCTCCTGGGAATTGTAGTTTCTGAGCAAGACCGAGGCAAGCAGGGTAGGGCGCTAAGCCGCGGCGTGGTCCGCGAAGTCCGAGCAGGCTTCCCGGGGTTCTGTCCTCCTGGCTCCTGCACGTGGCGCCCACCTTACGTGGACCCAAACACGCGACAGAATATACATCACTTCCTGGACCAAGCGAGATAAAGAGTCAAGCGCTTTGCAAATTTTAAAATTTAAATCTAGTATTTTTGTTTCACGTCTGTATCCCCAGAGCCCGGCGTGGTGCCTGGCGTGGTGTCTGGCTTATACCAGGTGCTTATCGATTGACTGTCCTCGCAAACATACCCAGCACACCTCAAGCAGAAGCTCTCACACACCTCGTGTGTCTTGTGTGCCCATCCCCAACCCAACATGCATACTGTCTAGCGCCACGCGGACCAGAACGCGCCCTGCAGGCACGCTGGAATAGTGGGGCTGTTCTCATCTCGGTCCTTGATGCATACGCACAAACCCGAAGGACCGGACTGGCAAAGCTGATCTCGGGGTGCGCGTGGCACCAAAACTGCCACTTAGGGGGTGCGTGAACAAATATTTGAGCACGTGCCTACGTGTGACGTACCTCTCCAGAGCGAGTGAACCCCGAGGCTGACAGCCAAGGCAGTCAGACTCATCCCTTCACTGCGCCCCACGATCTCCCAGCAGGTGGGGCTATGTCTTTCTGAAAGGGAAACTTCAGTGTGTCAGTGGCCATGGGCAGCCCCCTACATCTACACCCCCAACCCCATCCCCAAGACCGCTTCTGGCACAGGTTTATGTTACATTGTTACTGTGTCTAAAAAAAACTGTATTTACATATACATGTATCTATTTATGTCTGTCTGTATGTATATATACGTACACACATACATACATATATACATAGTATCTGTGTGTGTATAGGATATTTGGGGAGTTGGGGATATTCCTAATTCAGAGTTTCGAACACAGCTGGGATATAATGGGATTTATGGAAAAATTCAGTCGTGTTTAGAAAACCTGGTTCACATTCCCAGTTCTGTCACTTATTGGTAGCATGACCTGGGACAAAGGATTTTAGCACTGTGACAGACCTCAAAGACTACTTCAAAATCCACATTTTACTAATCAAATGAGAATATACAGAAAGCATCTTACCACTGTTAAAGTCCTAAAAAATGCTTACTACTGCTACTACTACTACTACTACTACTGTTACTACTACTACTACCACCACCAATAATAGTAATAGCGCAGCCCTTGGAGTCAGGAATCAGGAAGATGTAAGTTTGCATGCTGCCTCAGAGGCTTACTAGCTGTGTGACTTTAGGCAGGTCACAATCTCTTTCTGCCTCAGTTTCCTCATTTGCAAAATGGGGATAATAACACAGACCTCCCAGGGGTATTGTGATGATAAGTGAAATAATGTTTATAAAGAGTTTCATGAATCTTAAAACATTTTGTAAATAGTTGTTGTGTTTTGGTTCAGTCATATCCCACTCTTTGTGACCTAGCAGACCAAATGATCTGTGCCATTTTCTTGAGTGGTTTGCCATTTCTCCAGCAGATTAAGGCAAACAGATGTTAAGTGACTCACTCTGACTTCAGGCCCAGACTCTAGCTGCTGAACCACCTAACTACCTCATATAAATGGTAGCTATTATCTCATATCTCATTTATGGAAACTTAAATCAGTTCTCATTCTCAGTCAAGAGTCCTAATCCCCCCAGAAGTTAGGGTTGGAATCAGGTTTAGAGCAGGAACATTCTTTGCAATTCAGTGAAGTACACCAGAGAAAGAACTAATGACGTCTGAATACAGATCAAAGCATACTTTTTATTTATTTTCTTTGTTTTCCTTGAGGTTTTTTGTTGACTGTGTTTTCTTATACAATGACTATTATGGATATGTTTTGCATGACTACTGTGGACCATTTTTGACTTCCCCTCACCTGAGAAAGGCCTAAAACCAGGGTTGGCCAATCAGGAGAAAGACATTTTGGCCCACTCTGAGCTTAACCTACCATAAAGCTGTGTGTGCTCTGCCATAACAGACATGCTTTGCTTCACTCTCTGAGTGAACCCAAAATGTCCCTTCTTGTGTCAGCAACTACAAGGCAGGATGAAGCTGACTAGGAACATTCTTCTGTTTATGACCACCAAGGACAAGGCACCTTGAACTGGAATAATGGGACTTTTCTTATCTTGGTACTTTACGGACACATGCTATGCTATGTTATCTTATGTGTACTATACATATATATAAAACATATATATGCATACATACCAACACATATATACATAGAGAGAGAGAGTTATGTTAATAATAAAAGAAACACAGATATCCTGCATCTATAATTTCAATTGGTACCTCGACATTCTCTTATCTTATGATCTTTACAACCTGTTCTATTAATAAATTCCTTTCTTACACTATAGCTAAACAAATATGGAGACTATAATTTTGGGTTGACACAGCATCCTGAGTTGGGATTGGTCTAAGTGTATAAAGGGTCTCCCTCACCTTGTTTACTTCTGAGTTCAGAATTATTTTCTGACTCCATCATGCATGACAATAAATAAACATGTGGCACATGTACGGCCTGATTCCGTTTGTTCCTTGTTCAAACCTTTGGTAAGGTGAACCCCATTCTGTTTGTTCTTGAACAAACCTTTGATAAAGGGGGACCTCATTCTGTTTGTTTGTTCTTAGAACAAACTTTCAGTTAAGGGGGAAACTGATTTCTGTTTGTTTCTTTGGTAAATGGTTGACACTACAGATGTATAATCTATATCGAACCACTTGCCTTCTCAGTGAGGGGCCGTGGGGAGGGAGGAAGGGAGAGAATTTGAAACTCAAAATTTTGGAAACAAATATTAAAAATTGTTTTTACATGTAATTGGGAGGAAAACTTGCTAAGTGATTCAGTGAAGTACCCATATTTGCTTTCTTTGGGCCATGTTGAAAGGAGAGCTCTCAGAAAGGGTTAAGGAGGGAACATCCTTTTGTTAACCCAAAGCAATGCCCTCTTCTTAGAGTATAGAGACTATCCAGGGAGGTGACCCTTTTGTTCTTCCCAGGATCTGACCTTAGTTTTCTTTCCTGGAAGACTTCTTCTCCTAGGGTACACCTCCTAACATTAGTATTTCTAGAGTTCCATTTGGTGAAAACCCTAAAAAATAAATTTTGTAACGATTTTGTCTCATTGTGGAATTTTGCCTTTTGTTTTTTGAATACCATAAATTGTAGGTAGAAAAGGCTAGGGGCTTCATCAGTAGTATATGATCTTTTCTCAGACGTTGAACAATAGTTTACCTCTGTGTACTAACCATGTGGTTTACCCAAGGCAGCTAGGTGATGAAATTAGTGAAGTGTTGAACTTAGCATCAGAAAGACTTCAGTCTTTTAATATAGCCTTAGACACTTACTACCCGTGTGACCCTGGGCAAGTCACTTAATCTCTGCCTACCTCATTTTCCTCATGTAAACCAACCTCTCTGGATTGAAGTAAAGATAAAGTGCAAAATGTTAACTCTATAAATGCTAGCTATTCAGTGGGGGCCATCTCCAGTCCTGATCTCTATCTTGTCATTGGACCCTGATGGCTCCAGAGAAGAAAGTGAGGCTTTGCACAGCTATCCCTCACTTAAATCCAATTCATTTGCAAATCATGGCATCTCCTTCCTGACTTCATGGTCCTCTCTGAGAACAAAGGACAAACCATAACTTGTGAGTAGTCAGAGCTGCCCCACTGGGAACCCAACTTTCAGATGGGCAACACATTTCCTTCCTCCTTCCTTCCTTCTTTCCTTCCTTCCTTTCTCCCTCCTCCCTCCCTCCTTCCCTTTTCTCTTCTCCCTCCCCTCTGCCTTCCCTCCTTCCTCTCCCTATGGGTGTTCTGTCCAAAAGAATTATGGCACATGAATGTCATAGAATATTACACAGAATACATTACATTAATGGAATACCTGAAATATCATCATCATACTAACTAACTCAGTTTTGGATACTCAACACCTTCTCAACTCCCTCAGCCTCCTTTCTCCTCTGGAGGGCTGGAGGGTGGAGCACTCAAAGCTTTCCCTTATAACAGGCTTATATATGAGCTTTCCAGGTCACCCTCCAATAACTACCAGCTTCTCTGAGTGGTTTGGACTTCAAGGAACATTATGCCCCCCTACCTTCTCCCCACCCCCGCAGCCCTGGGTATCCCCTGCCCTAGTGTTACCTCCCTCTTGGGTGCTGTATAACCCCATTAGATTGCGAGTTCTTTCAGGGAAGAGACTGTCTTTTCCTTAATTGTATCCTCAGCACTTAGCATAGTTCCTGGCACATAGTAGGTGCTTAGTGAGTATTGTTGAAAACACAATATACACAATGACTACAATGCTGTCAACAGAAAGAACTACCCAAAATCAAGTGAATATTGCAAAAATGTAGAGAACAAATATGGCTTGAGAGAAGAGATATGAGCAGGCATTCCTGCTCCCACCGCACTCCTTTGCAGAGGAGACAGATAGGTCCACAAGTACTGTACAATGCATGTGTTTTCAGGGTTGGTTTTTTATCATACTGATCAGTTATGCTGATTTTTCTTGTCTTTTCCTCTTTTTGTCTAAAATTTACTATTTGTGATATGGAATGGTTTTCTGGAAAGAAGGAGAAGCTACTGGAGGAAACTATGGTGATGTAAGTAAAATAGAATATATCAATTTAAACTTATTTTAAAAAATAAATGCCACTTACTATTATTACTTGGGTGTGTGTCCTATTCCTTAGTATACTGTAACCTCCGAGAAAGTAGAGCCCATCTCTGGTATCCAAGGGTGTCCTGGAGTCCATTGTTAAATGTTCAGTGGGAGCAATTACACCTCAGAAATGGGCCAGCACTACAAATCAGAGCTTCAACTCATTGCTTCGATGATTGTTTAGACTCAAGAAAGTGATAGAGAACATTTTAATAATGCAAATCCAATGTAAACGTGTGCCATAAATACATTATTTTTCTGGAGAGCCAGTTGTTAAATATTTACCAGCGCACCCCTATACAATCTAACCAAAGACCACTAGATTACAGTCAAAAGACCTGGGTTTGAGTCCTGTATCCAGCATTCAATTGCACAAGTCACTTCATATTTTAGGGCTTCACTTTTTCTCCTCTATAAAGTAAGGATAATAATAGCCATGTTGGCTACCTCACAGGGCTCTTGGGAAGAAAGGATTTGGCAAATTGTAAAGTTGGTATGGCTGAGAGCCCTTTCTACAAAGTAGGCACTTGGTGAGATTGAATTACTGGAACTCTTCTAGTGTTTGCTATACCAATCAGTCATTGGCACTGAGCATTCTTTCTGAAGTCATTATGTGAATGCTTAATCTCCCTTAATCCAGTCTTCCCCGATTCTCCTTCTCTACTGTGGGCAGGGCACCTATCTCATACAATTTTGTATCCCCAGTTCAATTCAATTAAACATTAAGTACTTACAAAGTGTAGAATACCAAATAACAACAATGGCATTGATCCTGCCACCCAAGAACTAACATAATATTATAGGGAAATATGAAGTTAAGAAATATAATATAAAGTCAAGTGTGATAGGAGCAAAGGAGAAATCCAGACTAAACTCACTATCCAGCTACCAAATTGATATTTAGAAAACACAGTTCTGACCATGCCACTACCCTTCCTTAAGAAACTTCTGGGGTCTTGCTCTATCATCTCTAGGATGAAATACAAATTCCTCTTTTACATAACAAAGGACCACCAATCTGACTTTCCAGACTGATTTCATATTACTCCCCATCACAGATTTTATTTGGCCTATACGTTCTATCACACATGAATCAACATGCATTTTTTTAAATACCTACTATGTGTCAGGAACTACACTAGGAACAGGAGATGCAAAGACAAAAATTAGACAATCCCTGGTCTCAAGTTTACTTTCCAGTCCATCCTACCTCCATTCCTTTGCATCTCATGGTTGGAATGCTCTCCCTCCTCTCCTCCATAACTTGGAATCCCTAGTTCCCTTCAAGAGTCAACTCAAGTACTCCTAAGTGAGATCTCTCCTGATCCCTCCCCTCTAGAAATTACTTCCTATTTACTTTGTATAAGAGTAAGCTCAAAGACTAGGAAAGTTTTGGTAGCTACATATACCTAATAAAGGGAAGATTATGGTTCAGCCAGAAGAAAATAATTCAACTTGTCCCTTGAGTTGAGTTGTCTTCCAATATTTTCCCACTCATTTGTAAAGGAAAGAAAAAGAGTTTTTTAACTGAGCAATTGGGGGACACTAGAACCCAAACCTTTGTCAGCTTACTGAAACAGTAACTTCTACAGGGACGATGATTAGGTGTCATTCCCTACAACGTTTAGTCTGCATCTTTCCTTTTACCTCCATCACATTTTCCTCTGTATACATGTATGTACATTAAGCTACCAAAAATTAATCAGGAAGCCTTATAGGTGTTCTAGTCTTAATATAAAGAAAGGTGTCTGACAGATATGCAGGCTTCAGTGATCAGAAAATTCAGGTAAAAAAATAAGACTGAAGGTACTAGTTAGATAGGACAACCTGTTATGTGTGTGTTCATCCTTCGTTGCCCAAGAAGACCATGCCATCAGAGAAATAATGACATGACTTACACTTGACTTTGTTTTTGAGTGAGGGAGGGCTGTGCAGGTCACCAGTCTCACTTCTCCTCCAGAGCCATCTGAATCCAGTGACCAGATATTCATCAGGATGACTGGAGATGACCCAGGATAAGGCAATTGGGGCTAAGTGACTTGCCCAAGATCACATAGCTAGTGAGTGTCAAGTGTCTGAGGTGAGATTTGAACTCGGGTCTTCCTGTCTCCTCCACTGGTGCTCTATCCACTGTAACACCTAGCTGCCCTCAGCCTATTATACTGCAGAGCCAAAGGCTTGTGTTTGTCCTTCGTTCTTGAAGAGAACCATGACATCAAGATGATGACATGATTTGCAATTGACTTTGATTTGAGTGAGGGAGGGCTGTGCAAGGTCACCAACCTCGCTTTCTTCTCCTGAGCCATCTGGGTCCAGTGGCATGATATTCATCAGGATGACTGGAGACAAGTCTTATCACAATCTTACTTTGAGTGAGATATACCCATTCAATGAATAGGCTTCTTTAAATTACTCAAGGGATTGCCCCTTTAATGAAAAAGAAAAAAATCAAACTGGAAGGGGAAGACCCTTAGGGTTCCTGGGTAAAAGAGAAACTATTACTATTTAATTATTACATCCACTCTGTGCTAGGTGGGTGGGGACTTGTTGTCCAATCTACGAGCTCCAGAGTGAATTGGGTTTAAGGCTTGATCTTTGAGCAAGAAAAGGAAAAAAGGCAGCTTTTGGTCATAGAGTTTACCTTTCCCTGTGTGTTTGTCCTTCGTTGCAGAAGAAGACCATGCCATCAGAGAAATAATGACACGACTTACACTTGACTTTGTTTTGAGTGAGGGAGGGCTGTGCAGGTCACCAGCCTCACTTCTCCAGAGTCATCTAAATCCAGTCACCTGTGCAGAACACCAGAGGGAGGGGAGGGGAAGGGGAATGGAGGGGAAGGAGAGAGGAAGGGAAGGGGAAGGGTAAAGGAAAGGAGGGGAAGGGAGGGGAAGGGAGGGGAAGGGAGGGGAAGGGAGGGGAAGGGAGGGGAGCTGCTACTCATTCATGGCTTTTGTTAGTCCTTAGTTCTCAAAGAGGACCATGACATCAACATGATGGCATGACTTGCAGTTGACTTTGATTTGAGTGAGGAAGGGCTATGCAAGGACAGAGGACTAGAGCAAAGAATCTTTTGGGGGAAAGGAAAGCCCTGTCTTCTCACTGATTTGAGAGAAACAGAAGAGTGCAGTTAGGTGACACAGTGGATAGAACACTGACCCAGAAGTCAAGAGAACTTGAATTCAAATTTGGTGTCAGACATTTACTAGCTGTGTGACCCTGGGCAAATTGCTTAACCCTGATTGCCTCCAAAAAAATAAAAGGAAGGAAGGAAAGAAGGGAGGAAGGAAGAGAGAAAGAGGATTTCAGCTCTCTCCTATGAAGAATTACCACCCCCAGCTACAAATTCCAGTTAAGAACCAAAGCTGGAGGCAGATATTCCACAAACTAACTCTCATTGCTATGGTGCAGCTGGGTGATAACAGCAGATAAAGTATTGGGTGTGGAGTCAGGAGGACTTTGAGTTCAAATCTATCCTCAGACTATCTGGGTGATCTTAAGCAAGTCATTTAACCTCTGTTTGCCTCAATTTCTTTGACTGTAAAATGGGAATAATAGCCTCTATCTCTCCGAATTATTGTGTAAAATGAGACAACATTTGTAAAGCACTTAGCACAGTATCTGGCACTATGTACATATTATATAAATACTATTACTATTATTATGACTGTTCTGTTAGCGTTCTGTCATTTTTCCTCTCATGGCCCCATTTGGAGTTTTCTTGCCAAAGATACTACAGCGGTTTTCTATTTCTTTTTCCAGCTCATTTTTTAACAGATGAGGAAACTGAGGCAAACAGGGTTAAGTGACTTACCCAGGGCCACACAGCTAGTCTAAGTGTCTGAGGTCATATTTAGACTCATGAAGATGAATCTTCCTAACTCCAGGCCCAGCACTCTATGCAATGGGCCACTTCGCTGCCCATAAGGAGAATATACTAGCTGTCAAAAGATAATATCAGGATATAGATTGAGTGATACACTTGGAAAGGGTGAACCTCAAATTAGGAGAGGTTTAGGAGGGATGGTAGTAGAGGGAGAGTTTGGAGTGGCAGTAGGGAGGGAGGAATATTCCAAATGTCACACAATGACCAGTGAGTTTGGGATATGAGTGAAAGTGCAAGCAGCACTTTATAGGCTAGCCAGGAAAGCAGTCAGGAGAGAATTGGGTCTGAGTGAGGGCCAGAACATAGAAGGAATTAAAAAAAAAAAAGGAAATAACTTAAAATGAAAGAAAATTTGCTAATTATGGAACAAGAAATCCAGAGAGCACAGTGAAACCTTGATAGAGTAGGCAGCGTTGAGGGTATGGATATAAGGGAGCTGGCAGCTGGAGATTGGCAATAAGGTTTGTACATTGGCAGCTAGGCGTTCTGAATCACTGAGATGGGAAGAGTATGGATAGAAGTATGACAAGCATTGAAAAACAAACCCAGACACAGTATCAGTGGTTGGAGAAGTCCAACAAGTGAAGTAGATGATTAGGCTGGTCAAAGCTATCCCTTAAAGTCCAACTTGCCAGAAGGTGTTAGTGTGTTGTCTAATGAAGAGCCAGGAAGCAGGAGGTGGTAATGCAGGGCTGAAGAAGGGAGTGGGGAAGGATCTGACCCCAGAGATGGACTCTGGAGTACTACAGAAGGTCCTGAGCAGAGGAAGGCGGGGGCTGATGGAGGATGCTATGAAAAGTTCTGGGGCAAAGACTTAAGTTTCCAGCTGAAGCAAAGCACTGCTGGGTAGGCCCTAGGAGGAAGAATTTGTGACCAAAACTCAGGCATCCAAATAGGGGCTGGTGCAAGAGGCTGGGGGCATGTCCTGGGGCAAAGACTGAGGCCTTGCTGGCCAAGGTTCCCTACGTTCCCCTTATGGGCCCATTCATTGTAAAGATAGCATATTTGTGGGAGAGTGTGTCCTGAGTTTATAGGGCAAATACTTTATTATTATTTTTCTCATTATGCTGTTAATTGCCTTCACTCTGAACTAACTGCATCCTCTACCTAACTGATAAAGGTAAACATGTAGGTGAGGGCTATGAAATGTTTTTGTTATGTGGAACCATAGTGTTATCCAGGGAGGGTGGTCGGGTCTAGGAGATCCACCTGCAAGTTACAGGGGATGGTAGCCATAGACGCTACATATATATTATTTTGTATCTGTGATAAGTTATTTCCCTCTAGCAAAATGTAATCTTCTTGAGGACGAGGACAATTTCAGTTTTTATCATCAATAGAGAGAGGAGACACAGGTTTGGGTCAGGGAGAGATGATGAATTCTGCCCTTATATTAGACATTCAGTGGATATTTATTGAATTAACAAATTAATCAGATGGATGGGTCAGTTCCAATCCAGACCAGGTCTGAACCAGCAGATTCCGGGGAAGGCCTTAGAAGTGTCCTAAGGAAACTTCTTCCCCACGAGAAATTATTTGACCTGACATACCAGATTTTCAGTGATTGCTCAGTAAACTATAATCCCGTCCTTTGCTTTCATTCCCTTACCTCACCCCTCTCTAACATACACAGTTACGGTTTCTTGAAATTAGGAACTTCAGGATTTTATTGAGGGACATAAGGGATGACGGGCACAGGCTCTCACACACATACACACACACAAACACACACATCCTGAACACCATCAGACCATAGCTACTCCAGATAGACTAAGCATGCTAAGTTGAGGTTGTGTCTCTATGACCTAAAGAGGGAAAGACAAAAATGGAAGGTTGGTGCTCGGTGAGTACCCTTCCCCTTCCCTCTAGCCTTTGTAAATCCCTCCCTCCCAAAACACCAGGCATCATCCCAAATGCTCTAATAATTCTTGCTTCATCTTACCCTGCTCCCCCAAAACGACTCTATTTCCCTTGATCCCTTCCCCTTGCCACCAGAATCCAGTTTGACAGCATAACTCCCAAAACTCCCCTCCTCAACCTCTGAAGGGGGCCTATTTCCTACTCACTTAAGGAGGTGAGGTTGCAGTTGAGGGGTTCACCTATTGTTCCAGGTTGGAGCCCAACCCCCTGCCTCCCAATCTGGACCAGTCTCTTCTGGATTTTCCATGTTCTCATAGGAGTCACCATCTGAACAGCACCAAAAAGGGATTGGGTTAAAGGAGGAAAGGGAGATGGATGAGAGAGAGAAGAGACCACTTGGATCCTTGAAAGCTTAGGCAGGGCTGAAGATTGAAGGATACTCACCTTCCTCCTGGCTTAGGCCAGGCTGGGGATGAAGGTTCCGGATTTGAGGGGCAGCATATAGAATCCCTCTCATGTCCTCATAAGACTGTGACCCTGCTGACAGGTGAAGGATGAAAGGATGCAAGTGGAAAAGAGAAAGGTTAGATAGGGAAACATAATCTCAAGGAATTGGGAGCCTGAGTTAAGGAGAGCAGCCCATATCTCACTACAGAAAGGGTTAGGTTCAGTCTAAGTAAGCTCCATAAGCAGGAACAACCAGTGTCTTATCTAAACTTTGTACCTTCTCCAATGCCCAGCTTTATGCCCTGCCCATAGTAGGTACTCCGTAGATGTTTATTGGAATATTGAATGAATGGCTGGATACCAAGGATCAGGGTTATAAGTAAGGTCAGAACTAGATTTGAGATAATAATGAATAACATCTGTTAAAAGCACTTAGTAACCACTATTATTCAATGTGGTACTAGAAATGTTAGCTACAGCAATTAGACAAGATAAAGAAATTGAAGGAATTAGAATAGGCTAAGAAGAAACTAAGTTATCACTCTTTGCAGATGGTATGATGATATACTTAGAGAATCCCAGAGATTCAAATAAAAAACTACCTGAAATAATAAACAACTTTGGCAAAGTTGCAGGTTACAAAATAAACCTACACAAATCTTCTGCATTTCTATATAGTAGTAACAAAGCCCAACAGCAAGAGACAGAAAGCTATGGTAGACACTATAAAATATCTGGGAGTTTACCTGCCAAAACAAATTCAGGGACTATATAAACACAACTACAAGACACTTTTGGTACAAATAAAGTCAGATCTAAGTGGAAAAATATCAGTTGCTCGTGGGCAGGCGAAGCTAATATACTAAAAATGACAATTCTACCTAAATTAATTTACTTATTTAGTGCCATACCAATTAAACTATCACAATTATTTTCTATAGCTGGAAAAAATAGTATCAAAATTCATCTGGAAGAACAAAAGTTCCTGAATCTCAAGGGAACTAATGAAAAGAAATCCTAGGAAAGGTGGCTTAGCACTTCCAGATCTCAAATTGTATTATAAAGCAGCAATTATCAAAACCACTTGGTACTGGCTAAGAAACAGAAGGGCAGACAAGTGGAGTAAGCTAGGTACTTAAGACACAGTAGACAATGAATATAGCAATCTACTGTTTGATAAACCCAAGGACCCCAGCTTCTGAGATAAGAACTCACTGCTTGACAAAAATTGCTGGGGAAACTGGATAACAGTGGGGCAGAAACTAGGCATCAACTCATGCCTGACACCATACACAAGAATAAAATCCAAATGGGTACATGATCTAGGTATAAAGATTGATACTATGGACAAATTGGGGGAGCAAGGAATAGTGTATTTATCAGATTTAAGGAGAAGGGAAGAATTTTTGACTAAGGAAGAGACAGAAAGCATTATGAAGTGCAAGATGGATAATTTTGATTACATTAAGCTGAAAGGTTTTTGCACAACCAAACCCAATGCAACCAAAGTTCGGAGGGATGTAGAAAATTGGGAAAGAATTTTTATAGCTAAAGTTGGGGATAAAGGCCTCATTTCTAGAATATATAGAGAACTGAGTCAAATGTACAAGAATACAAGTCACTCCCCAATTGATAAATGGTCAAAGGATATGAACAGGCAATTTTCAGAGGAAGAAATTAAAGATATCTATAATCATATGAAAAAAATGCTCTAAATCACTTTTGATTAGAGAGATGCAAATCAAAACAACTCTGAGGTACCACATCACCCCTATCAGATTGGCAAACATGACAGAACAGGAAGATGATAAATGTGGGAGAGGATGTGGGAGAGTTGGAACTCTAATACATTGTTGGTGGAGCTGTGAGCTGATCCAACCATTCTGGAGAGCAATTTGGAACTATGCTCAAAGGGCTACAAAAATGTGCATATCCTTTGACCCAGCAATACTCTCCTAGGACTGTATCCCAAAGAGATCATAAAAATCACATGTACAAAAATGTTTACAGCAGCACTCCTTGTGGTGTCAAAGAACTGGAAATCAAGGGGATACCCATCTACTGGGGAATACTGAATAAATTCTGGTATATGAATGTAATGGAATACTATTGTGCTATAAGAAATGATGAACAGGAAGACTTCAGAGAGGTCTGGAAAGACTTATATGATCTGATGCTGAGCAAAAGGAGCAGAACCAGGAGAACTTTGTGCACAGCAACGATCACAGTGTGCGAGAGTTTTTTCTGGTAGACTTGAAACTTTGCAGCAATGCAAGGACTTAAAAAAAATTCCCAATGATCTTCTGAGGCAAAATGCCTTCCACATCCAGAAAAAGAACTATGGAATTCATTTGCAGAATAAAGCAGATCATTTTTTTGTGTGTATCATGTTTTGGTTTGTTATATGAGCTCTCCCATTCATTATAATTCTTCTACACAACATGACTACAGTGAAAATGTATTTAATAGGAATGTATGTGTAGATCCTATATAAAATTGTATGCCATCTCAGGGAGGGAGGGGGGAGGGAGGGGGGAGATAGGGGAAAAAAATCTAAATTATATGGTAGTGATTGTAGAACACTAAAAATAAATAAAATTAATATTATTTTTTTTTAAAGAAAAAGCACTCAGTACAGCACATGGCACATAGTAAGCGCTATATAAATGATTGTTCCTCCCCTTTCCTTGAGGTCAGGGTCCAAGCAGATTGTCCCACATCTCACCAAGTGAAGAGGCTTCCCGGCAGGTGTCCCAGACAGGCCGTTTGGGGAGCAGGAAACCTACAGAAGAAAGTAAAAGGGATTCTTTGAGTCCTTGGTCCTTCTATCCTGCACTTCTACTCCCCTTTCCACTCTCCCAGCCACTAAATTAGGAGTGTTCTTGCCCCTACCTGTTGTTGTGTAGACAGGTGAAACCATTTCCTTGTTCTCATTCTCATAAGACTCAGCTGTTGGAGAGAGGAGGGGGAAGGTGCCTCTGGGAACTGCTCTCTCCTCCCCTCAGGAGCCCCCTCTCCAGCCACCTAAGGTATCCACCCCCAATTCCTCATTACCAGTGGAGAAAGAATCATCCTCTATTTCTTCAGCAGCCACATTTCTTTTCTCTTCATTCTCATAACCCCAGTCATCTGGGGAAGAAAGGGAGTCAGAAAGAGGGCTGGACACTCCTGCCCACTGTCCTTTACTGACCTACCTGCACATCCAGTGCCTTAGGGAGAGGGAAGAAGGAGCTAGTGGGTGAGGGGTGTTTCTGAGGAGGGGAAGATTGGATTCTGTAACAGAGGAGATTGGGCATTGAATGAGGAAAGTAATGCATTATTACCTTGGGAGATCTGGTCCTGGTTATTTTCATAGGCCACAGAAGCCCCTTCACCATCAGGCTCCTCATAGCCTTCCCCTTCTTCCTCTTCTGGATCTGTGGAATAGATGTGGTCACTACCCCTAATTCCTCCAGGTCTTCCTGCAGTAGCCCTGATCCCCTATTCCCTCCCACATGGACTCCCACTTCTACTAACCAGATGCCCATGACCTGAGATCCCTCAGGGCTTGGGAAGTGTACAGTCCTCTTGCAAATGCCTCCCCTATCTCCCGTGCCTAAGAGGATGATGGGATAATGGATTTAGATCTGATATGGAAAATTAAATATTATCTTGCTGAGACTTATTTTACAGATGAAGCAACTGAGGTCCACAGAGGGGAAATGACTTTCCCAAGGTCCCATTGCTAATAAGCATCAGAATTCTACTGATGATCATGACTCCTAATCCAATGTCCTTTCTACTATGCCATGTTTCTTTCTCTGGCTTTGGCTCTGGCTCTAACCCAAATCTGGGAAGAACAGATACACCTTCTTAAGAGTCACTCACCTTCCTGCCCTGGCCTGAGCCCAGGGGTTCCTGTTTCCTGGTCTCTTCGGTATCGATTCTGAAAGGATGGAGTGGCTTCTCCAAAGCCAGGGGTCCATTTCATTGTCCGAACTAGAGGACAGAAAGGGGTGATGTCAACTGAATCCTACTACATCAAGACAGTACTTTTATTTCTCCCTAATTGACTCCCTATCTCCTCTCTCTTCATGTCAAAACGCCTTGACATCGTCTCCCACTCTCTTCTTTTCCCCTAGTCGCTGACAAAGAGGTGGTTTTCCTCCTAGCTAATCCCTCTATATGTGAACTTGATTCTATACCCTTCCATATTTCCCAATAGATGGGAACACTGATTCTCTCTCTCTCTCTCTCTCTCTCTCTCTCTCTCTCTCTCTCTCTCTCTCTCTCTCTCTCTCTCACACACACACACACACACACACTCCTTCAACAACTCCTTAAAAAAATCTTCACTAAACTCTGCCATCCCCACAAGGTGGTTTTTTTTAATCTTATATCTCTTTTTTTCCTCACCTAAACACCTTAAAAAAGCTATCTACACTCACTGCTTTCACTTCCTCTACTCTGTCTCACTCCTCAACCTTTTAAGCATCTGGCTTCATTATTCAAATCAAAATGCTCTATCTAAAGTTACCAATGATCTCATTAACTGTCAAATCTAGATGTAATCTATCCATGGGCCATCCCCACCCCCCACCATAAAGAGTTTACAGGGTGTCTGTGAATTTAGATGGAGAAAAAAAATCCATCTTTATTTCAATATGATTGTGACCCTTTGTAATCCTATGTTTTATTTTCTACGTTTAAGAATGTTATTCTAAGAAGGGATCTATAGATTTCACAATATTGCCAAAGGAGTCTAGACACCCCCACACACACACTGGGCATCTCTGACCTTGTTTTAGAAATACCTGCTTCAGTTTGACACTGTGGACCACCCTCTCCTCCTGGGCAATCTGTGGGTTTTCATGACACTGCCTTCTGGTTCTCTGCTGTCTAACTTTTCAACCTCCTTTACTGGCTCATGATCCATATTATAACCCCTAATTGTGGTGTTCCCTAGAGTTCTTTTCTCTCCACACACACTCTATCTTAGTGACATCATCAGCTTCCATGGATTTAACTATCATCTCTATGAGGATGACTCCAAATCTACATATCCAGCCCTAGACTCTCCCCTGAGCTTTGGTCTCCAATCACCAGTTGCCTATTGGATATATCAGAATGGATGCCCCCGAAACATCTCAAACTCAACATAGCTAATGCCAACCTCATCATCTTTCCTTTCAAACACACTCCTCTGCCAAACTTCCCTATTTCAGTCAAAAGCATCACCATTCTTGCAGTCATTGAGGTTTGTAACCTCAGCTCTATCCTGAATTCTTCACTCACCCACACCCCACATGTCCAACCACCTTCCAAATCTTGCAGTTTCTATCTCTACATTATTTCTCACTCATGATCCCTTCTTTTCACTCACACAGCTACCACCTTAGCCCAGATCCATATCACCTCTCACCTAGATTATTGCAACAGCCTCCCAAATTAGTCTCCAGTTCCCCATTTTCCCACTGCTGCCAGAGTGACTTTCCTTAAGCATAGATTTGGCCATGTCACTTCCTGACTCAATCAATTCCAGTGTTTCTAGGATAAAATCTAAACTCTTCTATTTAGTTTTTTTTAGGTCTTTATACCTGGCCCCCAACTATCTTTCCAACCTCATAGGACATTACTCTCCCTCCTGCAATCTGGGATTCAGCTATATTGTTCTTTCTCTCTGCTCCACACACATTCCATCTCCTGTCTTCATGCCTTAGTCCAAGTTTTACAGAACAAATCCTTTTATTAAGGGAATTTGTTCTGTGAAGTTTAGATTCAGTCAAGGGCTGCACTTGAGGACCTAGAGGGCCACATGTGGCCTCGAGGCTGCAGGTTCCCCACCCCTGCCTTATACTGTCCCTCTTTTCTTTTAATATTCACCTCAAGCTCATCTTCTATTCAAAGTTGTTCCTGATCCCCCTCCCTCCCAAACTACACTTTATTTAACTGCTTTACACAAATTTACATTTATTCATATTATATTCACGTTGTATATATTTATAGGCGTAGTTGTTGTCTTCTCCATTAGAATGTAAGCTAGTTCCCAGTAGAGATTATTCTCAGCATCTTGCCCCTCTCAACTTCTCCATTCTCTCCTTTATGCTCCCAATTTTTCTCTCCTCTCCTTTTCCAACTTCTCTCTTTCTCTTCAACTGATTCCTCTCTCTGAGCTCTCCTCTCCACAAAAGGTTTATCCAGGCTAGGATATGTCTTAAAGAGGACTAACTGGGGGAGTTTCAGGGTTGGGGCAGGAAGGGTCCTAACTATGTTCTCTGGGCATATCTCAGTTAGGAGTTCAGGGACTTTACTCACCATTCCCAAGGCTTGATACCCCAGACATGGGTAACACATTCCCATACTGACTCTGAGACTCATTCCCTGAAGATGTCACTCTGAAGAACCTGATCCCAGAAAGAGAGTGATGGAGAAACTGGATCACAAACCTAAGGGGCTATGGGACAACTAAGGGGTAGGGAAAACAGAAAGGGGCCTGAGGACTGGTCACTATAATGGAAAAAACACTGAACTTGGAGTCAAAACTCCCCATTTACTAGCTGCGTGGCCTTGGGCAAATCACTTAATTTCTTTAAGCTTCAGTTTCCTTATCTGTAAAATAATGAAAATAATAGCTATGCTACCATCTCATAGGTTTATTGTTAGAAAACTCACAAAAAGAGCTTTATAAACGTGAATTACTGCTATTGGCTGATATGGAAGAAATGAGGGAATGGGGAAAAAGAAATTTAGTCCCAGGATAGGGATAGGGGTGGCTTGGAATGGGATTCAAGGGGACTGAGATTTCTCCAGATTGAGTTTTCTTACCTCCTGGTGCGATCGGTCATCCGCTTCTTTTTTCTCCGTGAGAGCAGAGCTAGCCAGGAGTCAGAGGAGGGTTTGGGTTGGGATCAGTCAGAAAGGCTGGAATTGGGGAGGGAGGCTAGACATAGACACAGGTATGGGACAGGAGGCTGCTGGCACAGAGGCCACTCCTTCAGGAAGTCCAAACTGAGATTATGATGGAGTGGGGACCAGGAACCAGGGACAGGGCCAGGAGAGGAGGTAGTACCTCACCTTTCTGAACTTGGAGGAATCCAACGAGGGAACCCAGACAGAAGGACACATAGGTCAGAGTAACAACTGGAACCTTCCAGCCTCCAGCCCCCAAAAGCCAACGCCATACTGCAGAGGGATAAGAATTATGAGATGGGGGAAATCCTCCTCTTCCCTCTCTCAACTTCAGAGACAAGGGCTAGGTTGTGGGATAGGGAATCCCCACACACTTTCACATTCATACCCCACAAACTATGCCAAGAAGAATGAAAGAAGGCTAGATCTTTCAGCTTTGACCCCCAAGAGAAAGCTGTAGAGGACATGACTCTTCCTACCTGACTGTGAGATGACTTTCAGCTCGATGCGGATGGTGAAGTTGCCACTTTTACAGAGGTAGGAACCAGTATCCTGGGGAACAACCTGGGGCAGAATTAGCAGGGCACCTTCTCCCTCAGTACCTGTAACCCAGAACTCCCGGACTGGGAGGCCCTTTCCCAGTTCCAGGCTCAGAAGTGAAATGTTTTTCCCAGGGCGCCAGTGAACCCATGATGTAGGGCCCCAGGTCAGGGAAGATGGAGGGTGTTCACAAGAAAGCCAGAGAGGAGATCCTGGGGCCAGGGTCAGCTCCTTAAAATCTGGGGGAGAAAGATCACAGTTCAACTTATTAATTTATTCATTCATAGAATGTCAGATTTGGAAGGGACCTTAGCTTTCACCTGGTCCAACTCATGACTCACTAAGAATCTTCTCGACATGGTCATCAGCCTTCAGTCAAAGATCTCAGGGACTGGAGAAGTGTGGGGAGATTATAGACCAAGTGGTCATGACTAAGTCCAGCTTCCTTTCATCACTTTGAAATGGCAACAAGTATGTCAAATAAAGTAAAAGAATAGCAGAGAAGGGGAAGGAAAAAAAAGGAAAGAAATTCAGACAAGAAAACTAGGATAGGAGCACAGACTGGAAGCAAGAAAGTCATCTTGCTCAACCCCTTCAGTTTAAAGATGTAGAAACTGAGGGTCATAGTGGTGCAGTGATTTGCCCAGGCTCATAGAGCTGGTGAATGTCAGAGGTAAGATCTGAACCCAGGTTTTCCTAGTTCCACCTTCAGCACTCTCTCCACTACACTACACGGCTCACCTTCAATCAATCAATCAATATTCATTAAGTGCTTAAAGAAAGATTCCAAGAGTGACTTAAAATGAGCCCAAAAAAGGTCCCCAAACAATGTCTATGTGAATGTATATTATTTAGTGCATAAAGGAGAAATCTCCAAAAAAAAAAAGCACAATAATACATTTAGAAGCAAAAAATTATGTAAAATTATGTTAATAAGAAATGAAGAAAGACCTTGTATCTATAAAAATGAACATCAAATAGATGAAAACATACAAAACTCAACATGAAATTCAAACGCTTAGAAAAATCAGCAGAAAACATTAGTAAATTGGCAGCTAAAATGGCACAGTGCATAGAGTGCTGGGCCTGGATTCAGGAAGACAAAAAGTCCAAATCCAGTCTCCGATCCTCACCAGCTGTATGCCTCTGGACAAGTCACTTAATCTGCTTGCCTCAGTTTCCTCAGTTGTAAGGGGTTAATAATAGCACCTACCTTGAAGGATTGTGAGGATCAAACAAGATAGAATAAAACAAAAATAACAACTTAATAGACGAGAATATAATACATTATGCTTTGCCCAACCAAAAGAAAAAAAAGCAACAGTTGCAAACATGATCTTAGATAAGGCAGGGGTGAAAATAGGTTCTATCAAGAAGGATAAATAGACAAACTACCTTGTGCTTAAGGGCACCGTATATATTGTATACTCATGAACTAAAAGATCTACTGACAACATGACGGAAAAGTTAGTTGAAATACAAAAAATACCTAAATAATAATGCACTGATAGGAAATTTTGATCTTTCTCCTTCAAGATTTGATAAATTTGAGATGAAAAATAAAAAATAAAATTACAAAATCAATATCAATGAAATCTGATAGACTTGGAAGGTGTATCACATGGGAATATGAGAAAGTACGCTAAATTTTTGCAGACACATGGAAACTTCATTAAAAAAAATCATATCCTAAAGGCATAAATAAATAAATGCAAAAAGGAGGAAATCTTAACTACATTCTTTATAGACCATAATGCTACAAAAATAGTCATCAATGAGGAAAATATGAACAAAAGAGGCAGAACTAAATGGAAACTAAAAGTTATATCCTAAGTAATGAGTGAGTCTTTGACTCAGTGAGAAAAAAAGTGTATGTGTGTGGGTATACACACTTAGACACACATATATACATATTTATATAGGTATATGTACAGGAAAATAACATTAGTGATTCAGCATAGAAAAATGCGTATGATACAACTAAAGCAGTCAGTGGCAAATTTAAATTTATGGACATTTACATTTATAAAGGGCAAAAATAGAGGATTAATAAACTGGCCACACAAATTAGAAAAACAAAAAACTAATAATCCCAATACAAACACAAAAGAAGTTTCTAAATACATATTTTTAATTAAACTAATAAACAAAGATTTTTAAAAAATACTAATGAAATTGAGCAACAATCAACTAATTTAATTTTTTTAAGGAAAAAGGAAAGGAAAACAAGCTTACCAAAATTTAAAATGAGAAGGAAAGATAAGAACTATCAAAAACTAGAATATCTAGTTATTTTTGTTTGTTGAGACCCGTGATTTCATTTTCATAGAAAACTCCCCAGTACGGGAAACTCCCTCTACCAATGTATATCATCCATTCCCGTAATATATTCTTAAAGATTTGCTTAGAGATATTGAGAAGTTTCTTGCCCGTGATCATATAGTATATGCCAAAGGCAGGCCTTGAACCCCAGCAGTCCTGACTCCAAGGCCAACCCTTTCTTCAGTACTAAACTCTGCCTCTTGTATTCAGTTATATGCCAACAAAACTGAAAGTCTAAATAAAATAGATTGATATCTACAAAAATATAAAATTCTGAGATAAGGAAAATAGGAAATGACACAATCTCAACATGTGAAATTAAGCAAGCCATAGGTGAACTGCCACAGGAAAAAAAATTCCAGAACCAGACTGATTTACATTTACATTCTAGGAAATATTTAAAGACCAAATAATCCCCATGTCATATAAACTATTTTTAAAAATAGTGAAAGAAGGCACCCTATCAAATTTGTTCTATGAGACAAAAATGGTTCTGATACCCAAACCAGAGAAGGAAAAAGCAGAAAAAGATAATAATAGATCATTATCATTAATTAATATTAATACAAAATACTATCAAAGGTAATAAATATAGTAATATATACAAAGAAAGATTAATCATGACCAAGTTGGATTTCTACTAGTATAACGGGAATTGCATATGTCCATAGTATTTCTGACAATATTCTCAAGTGGAAAAGCCTAGGGAGCCTACTTCCAGGAGATTCTGCAGTAATATAATTATAACATTATTAATGTAATTCTGGAATTAATAGAAGAGCCTTGGAGCAAGAGGGTTGAGCTCTTGTAGACGTTCTGCAATTGATTCAGACCTGCTAACCACATGGTTAGGAGAAGCCCTTTTGATTGGTTGGGTACCTGGAACTAGGAGTGCAGTTAAAAGGTATTAGCAACCAGAGCCTCCCTGGCTCTTCTCTTAGGCTATTCCTTCTTGATTTGAATTCTCTGGGGATGGTGTCCATAGAGAGACAATTCTATAAAAGGAGAAGCCTCCAGCCTTCTCCTCAGTGAGGTTAACACTGACCCAGTGAAACAGGCCTTGGTTCCTTGCTTCTGAACTTTTCCCTTTCTATTTTAGGTGAAGGGATTAGAGACTCTGACCTTGTTAATTTTAAAAGATTGAGAGAGCAATTTCCTGGCTTCCTGGCATCTCTGCATCTAGGTTGTGTAGTCAATCCAGCATTGATGCCCTGAGGAGTATGGTGTTACCTCCAGGACACAGCTCAGCAGTAAGTGAGACAGAGATTCATCTAGCAGCCAAGCCACATTTGGATATGAACTTTGTAAAGTCAGTACTATGTAGGAACTTAACTGAGTTTGAGCCCAAGCTCCTCAGAGACCAAGGTGGGATAGAGAAGAGTGTGCCCCTAAGGTATTGAGGGAAAATATTCATATCTTTGTTGCTGTTTAGAAGTAAATATACCTTGTAAAAACTAATTGATGTTAAATGGTTAAAAGGAAAAGGGGATCTAGTCACTAGCCTATAACAGTGGATAGAAACACAACCTATGAGAGCTTGATGTGATAGCAGTAAAGAAAAGACACTACCTAACCCTTCAGGGTACTTCTAGATACCTGGAGGGATATATAGTAGCCTGGCTCCAGGATAGTGGGTCAGAGAGTACTCACTACATTAGGAGTACAAGGATGGTTCAAAATGAGGAAAATAATTAGCATTAAATCACAGTAATAATGTGTTGGGGGTTGACTGGGGAAGTCCATGCTTAATTTGATAATCCCCTCCCCTGATCAACTTGCTGAAATTAGTCTGGACCTTTGTTGGAAAGGGATCTCCTTTTCATAGAGTTAAATCTGTGCCCTGGACCATTGCAGAGAGGACATTAGGGACTCCTCTGGTGATTCCCAGGGACTGGGGATGCCTCTTGATGACTGGTTGATGAAGGCTTGAGATAATAGACTCTTGTCAGAGGAGACATTCTCTCTGTGGTCCATAGGCATGAGCTATGAAACAACCCATCTCTTTTTACTCTTTTTTGTTCTACGTTTTATTCTTTTATATTTCCTTTTTCCCTCACCTCCAGAAGCAGAAAATGGCAATAGAAGAAGCACACGGCAAGCATCTTTCGCTTTCCCAGGTGAGCGTGAGAGGGGAATTTCTGAACCTCCACTTCCACAACACCTTCAGCCTTTCTGTTTCACTTTCTGAGCACAAGTCAAAGATTAACAATTCTACCAATAGATATTTCTAGATCTGGGGATTACTTTGTGGCTAATTCTGAAGTCCAAAGTTCATGAATTTCAGAGTAAGACGCTGGTCTCCCATAGGGAGATTTCCTTAACTGCCCACTTCTCAGAAGAGAATCCAGCAGATAAAGGAGATGCCAACCCTCTACGATATTGTTGTGAGTTGCTCGGAGTAAATCTGAAGTAAATGGTTAGTATTTGTTCCCCAGTCCCCCAGAGTGTCTTTACTTTCTGAAAGGAGTCTAATAAGTTATGTAATTCTTTTATGTTTCCTGTATTTTCTTACAGATGTGAGTCCTTTGTTATGATGGGTGACATGAAGGGTATTGTACTCGTAATACCGATATAATGATACCTACAGTCCACTGATGAAGTGTAGAAGTTGGAAAGACTATTACCCACTTTAGGAGAAACAAACCATATCTAAACTTTGTTTTGGAGATTTCCCTGAGTTTTACTCTGTGGTTAGGGTACAACAAGTCAAAAGGGATAAACTGAGTCCTTTAGGGTCAGGTCCTCAGGATTGTGGCCAGTCTGTGTGAGCCCAGTCTTTGGAGGAACTCTAAACCACGCATGACAAAAACAAAGAGAAGAAAACCACATAATTGTATCACTAGGTACAGGAAAAGCCTTCAGCAAAGTACACTATTCATTTACCTTAAAACACTAAAAATAATAATAATAATGGAAGAATCTTTCCTCATTATTTTTTTAAATTGACTCTAAAAGTTTTCCCCAAAAGATCGGGGGTAAAGCAAAGATGCCTGCTATTATCATTATTATTTGGTATAATACTATATACTATAATACTATAAATTCTGGCTATTGCAATAATACAAGAAAAAGAAATTAGTGAAGTAAGCACTGACAAAGCAGAGGCAAAAATAAACCTAACTGAGAATAAGATAATGGTTTATTTAGAAAATCCTTGGAAAATGATCAGAAGATTAATTGAGATAATAATTTCAGCAAAGAAGCACAATACAAAATAAATCTGCAGAAGTAATCAATATTTCTACATATCACTAAAAATCAATAGGGGAAGTGGATAGAAAACAACACACTTTAAAATAACAACAACATACATTAAACATCTGGGAGTAAACCAACTAGGACACAACTAGCACTTGTTATAAAATAATTTATATAAATGTAGCCCCTGCTATGAGAAGTACACCTATCCTCCATGTTATCTCTCATCTCTACACTGAATGAGGAATACAAGAAAATATATGGAAGTGAAGGAAATATATGAGGAAAATATAAGTGAAGGAAATAACATGAATTTTAATGTTGAATGGGTTTCTTTTAAAAAACTCTGACAGGGCCAGACCATCACACAAGACAGAGAAACCAATGAGCAGATGTCACCCTTACCCATACCAAAAGAGGTATTTCTCTCTGATGCATCTGGGGGTTTAAAATTTTGGCCACTGGGCACAAGAGATGCTAGAAAGAGTTGTCAGAGCCAAGTAAGAGGACGAAACAGATTCCAGGAAACAGATTGAGATGGCTCCTGGCCTTGACTAGACTGAGGAACTGATTCTAAATGAGCAAAGCAGGATTCAGGGAGATAGCATATTCTACCACTCTGTGACTGGGATATTACAGCTCTCTTCTATACTAATAGCATTAGTTTAAATTCTTTCCTCTAATAAAAGTAAATGTGTAAACTCAACAGATTAATAGAGTGATTGCTGCTATCAGGCATAGAGATGGCTTATTCCTTTCCTGAGCAGGGGGAACACTAAAGTTTATTACTGGGTAAGCTATTAATGAACAGCCTGAATATAGCACGGACTGATATGATCTGAGGTCTCTCTCTATCAGCCTCAGCAGGCCCCTTTTGGGCTGGTCATTTCTCTACCTCTCCCCAAACTTGGCATTTGTACTCTCATTTAGAGAGGGGTCGTCCAGAGCTTAGATCAAGGGCCCAAGGAGAAGGGTTGGTATTTGCAAGGAAAAGAGCACTTCTTCCCTAAAAACTGGAGCAAAGAAAGAGATATCAAGAGAAGATGTTGGCATGATTTAAGCTGCAAAATTGGGAAGAAAGGGGAGATTGTGTCATAGCCTCATTTTTTTTCAGTTAAGTATTTGTTGAAGTCCTCTGCTGAAAGAGAGGAAAAGGAGTAGTCTTCTAGGCTCATTCTAGAGTTTTAAAAGGTAAAAAAAAATCTTCATTTGTATAGAATACTTCATAAATCTAACACAACTGGCTCACTAGTTTGGATCCCATCTAGAACCCGGGGGGAAATCACTAAATATATATCTATCTATACACACATACATGCATATATACATTTATTTATATATCTCTTATGTCTCATTTCTGTTCTAGATACACTCTACATGACCTACCCCTCCAAAAAAAAAACCCTACCTCTTCACATCATATAGACCAGAATACTGTTACCATAACAATGGAACTCATTACACAACAAAAACCACTGAAACAACTCCACATTTGGAAGAAAATGAGTTTAAACTAACATTTTATATCATATGCCATAATATATTCCAAAATGCTAAATGATCTAAATGTAAGAAGTCACCTGCACTAAAAAGCAATAAAAGAAAATAGGATTTTTTTTACAACTGTGGATAGGGGAAAAACTTAACCAGTCATACGATAGAAGAAATTATTTTAGACAAAATAGATAATTTTGATTATATAAAAATAATGTATGTATTATTTAATTTTATACATTACATATAATAATGTATACATTTTATGTATGCATAAAAACAATGCAGCCAGAATATGAAGAAAAGATATAAACTAAAAAGAAAATCTTTGCATGAAAAATGTCTGATAAAAATCTGACATCCAAAAAAAGTAAAATAAATCCAATAAGAGCCCAACAGCCAATAGATGTGTCAAAAAAGAGGGGAAGGGAACAAGCGTTTATATAGTACCTACTATGTACTAGGTACTGTTCTAAGCACTTTACATATCTTATTTCCTCTGATCCTCACAATAACCCTGGGATGTTGGTTGCTATTACTATCCCCATTTTACAGATGAAGAAATTGAGGTAAACAGAGGTTAAGTGACTTGTCCAGGAAGGCCTGAGTTCAAATCCAGCCTCAGACACTTAACAGCTGTGTGACTCTGGCAAGCCACTTAACCTCAAATGGCAAATCACCACAGTTTCTTTAGTAAGAAACCCAAAATGGGTCCCAAAGAGTCAGACATCACCCAAATGACTCCACAATAACACAACAGAACAGGGAGGGGTAACGAAGGCCTGGACTAAAGTGGTAGGTAGCTCTCTGAATGGAGAGACAGAGTAGGGTGTAAGAGATGTTTTGAAGGTAGGAATGGAAAGATTTGGTAATTGATTGGATATGGGGAGAAGAAGGGTGGGAAGTAAGGAGTACAGAATAATGCCAAGATTATGAACCTGGGTGGCCAGTAGGATGGTGGTATCTTCAACCAAAATAGAGAAGTCTGGAAGAAGGGAGTGTGTAGGGACAATGAGCTTGGTTTTAGACATGCAGAATCTAAGATGTCTCTATACAATACAATTTGATGTATGACTGAAATACAATTTGAAATATTCAGTAGTTGATTAGTGATGCAGGATTGAAGATCAGGGGAGATATTGAAACTGGGTATAGAGACATGAGAGTCATGTGCATACAGATAACAGCTAAGCCCATAGGATCTGGGGAGGTTACCAAGAGACAGCATAGAGGAAGAAGATAGCCCTGGAGAGCTGCCTAAGACACAGAGGTTCAGTAACTTTTTTAGTATACCATAGTTAGCGTCTGTGCCAGAGATAGGACTTAAACGGAGGTCTTCCTTACTCCAAGACCAGCCCTCTATTGACTACAACACATTGCTTCTCCTATCGTTTTTCTTAAGGAAGAACTGCATTTCATCAAATCTACATACCACAATCTCTTCTACCACTCCCAAGTCAATGGGCAGCTATCACGGTTTCGAGTCTATTTGTTTGCTTGTTTTATTTTGTTGTGTGTAGAATCTTTCTATCTTTAGCCTCCTTGGAGTGGAACATTTGTACAAAACATGAAATCTCTTTGCCAAAGGTTATGAATAATTTAGTGACATTTCTCACAAAGTACTCCCATTGGTAACAGCAAAAAGTTGGATGCAAACTGTCCTCAGTGATTGAAGAATATTCATATAAAATGTGGTATAGAAAGGTAGGGATGGGGATAGGGATTTCATTGATACAAGTTGGTACCTTTCTGTAATATATATTCTTAGACAGATGCCTAGTGCACTGAGAGGTTAAGTGATCTGCCAAGGGTTATACAGATAGGAATGTAATGAAATATTATTACACCATAAGGAAAAACATCATAAGGCTTAGATGAAGTGGTACAGAGTAAAGAAAACAGTGTAAAGCAGTATGGTGCAGTGAAAAGGGCCCTGACTTTGGAGTCAGAGGCCCTCAGGTTGATTCTGCCACAAATTAGAATCTTGACTCTGCCTGGTCATTAAAAATATCAATGTTAGCTAGCATTTACAAAGCACCTACTATGTGCCAAGCACTGTTTATTTATAATATTATAAATTTTATTTATATACTATATTTATATATATGTATTGATATACTTATATATGTATTTAAATTCTGTATATAAATGAATATATATTATAAATATTATCTCACAACAACCTTGTGAGGTAGGTGTTATTATGGCCCCTATCTTACAGTTGAGGAAACTGAGGCAAACAGAGGTTTCTAAGTGACTAGCTCAAAGTCACACATCTACTGAGTGTCTGAGTCTGCATCTGAACCTTACTCAAGACCTAGTATTCTGTCCACTGCACCATCTAAGTCTCTTAACCTATCTGGGCCTCAGGTTCCTTATCTGTAAAATGAGGGTATTGGACTAGATCACCTGTAAGGCCTATTTCAGCTCTAAATCAATTATTCCATTATGGTAGGAACTATTCTTTCTCCCCTTCCCCCACCTACCCCCATGGAACATGCCTAGGTAGAACCACAATTCCTGTCTCTACAAGGAAGCCTTGGTATGGGGGTGTGCAGGTGTGGAAGAGCCTGCTTCTGACCAAATATGACTCACCACTGAGGGCCCTTCACTGTGGGATAATGAGTCTGTTTATTAGCTATGGAACCAGAAGATATGAGGACTCAGAGAATGTATTAAAAGTAGGAGAGGCTCTCTTCTTTTCTAGTTTCAAATCATGAAGGACTGTTTTGATGTGTATCTGGAAAGTTGAGTCAGGGAGGGGCAGCAGATTCCATCCATTCTCCTGCCCCAGCCTCAGTGTAGCCATAAGCACATGAAAGCTAAATCATGTGACCAGCCTCCCCTGGAGTCAGGAAAATTCATCTTCCTGAGTTCAAATCTGGCTGCAGATGAGTACTAGCTGTGTGACCCTGGGCAAGTCACTTAGCCTTGTTTGCCTCAGTTTCCTCATCTGTAAAATGAGCTGGAGAAAGAAATGACAAACCAGTATCTTTATCCAGTATCTTTGTTAAGAAAATCTTCATGACTCCATGAATAGTCAGACATGACTAAACAACAACAATGAGTTTAAGCAAATGATTACTCTGATGTGGATGTGTTCAGGTTGGACCTGAGGCAGCTAGATGGCTCAGTGGAAAGAGAACTGAGCCTTGAGTTGGGAAAACCCACGTTCAAAATCCAACCTCAGATATTTACTAGCTGTGTGACTTTGGGCAAGTTACTTAACCTTATAGGACAAGAGCAGGGGTGGGGAACCTGTGGCCTTTTAGGTCCTTGGGTAAGGCCTTTTGACTGAGTCCAAATTTTACAGAACAAATCCTTTTATTTAGGGAATTTGTTCTGTGAAGTTTGGATTCAGCCAAATGGCCACACTTGAGTCATAGAGGACCATGTGTAACCTCGAGGCTATAGGTTTCCCCACCCTTCGACTAGGGTCTCCTTGTGTTGGGCCCGACTCCAAGAAGGTAAAATTTGTGCAATGAAGAAGGCAGTCACTAACAAGAGGATTAGTCCAAGCCTGGCCATTTTACCAGCAGATGTATGCCAGGAGTTGTTTAGACAAAGAAGTGAAAATGTCTACTTTGTAGTCTTGCAAACTACCATAATGTTCTGAGGAAGTTTATGTAGTAGGAAAACGTTCTGTTCCAATAATTCTAAATTAAGCTGCTGAATTCTGTTCTGCTAAAGTACATGTGAGTCTTTTAGGTCCAACAGTTCTTGAGTGTCTAGAAATAAACTACTGGTCCCATACCTGATTCCTATTGTACATTAAATATCTTTTTACTCTTTCCAATTGGGGGGAGATCCTAGATAGAAGCTAATAAGTAAAATCATCTCCAGGGGTATCAGAGGATGGGGATTTGACGAGCTACTGAGTATGAGAACAACTCTCATTACAATAGGCTCCCTAGATCCAAACTGGTCCAAACTGCAAACCAGAGGACAAAACAGACAGTGAGTAAAGTGCCACTACTCCCTGAGATAACTGAGCAGCAGCAGTTCCTCAAGGTTAGGCTACCAAGCCCACCCAAAAGACTAATACACAACTATGAAAAGAAAGAATATATTAAATGATGAAAAAAACTCAGGTTAAGTATGATGGCATCAAATGGCCAAATTTGAAGACAGCCTTTCTTTTTAAAAAATTTTTTAGCAATCAGTAAGTTTCAGAAGTGTAGAACTGCAAGAATTATCATGGACAAGCCTTCTAGTCTGGTTCCTTTCTCAGCTTCTGGGAGGAGTGAACTTTGTAGGTTTTTTGCCTGTGTTTGCCTTCCTTATGAAAATAAAATGTAACAAACAAAAAACAACAACACATTCCAAAACTATGTGGTTACAAATAAAAGCAAGGATCAAAAGAAACCATCAAACTCAAGAACACAGAATTCAACAAACCTAAAACCATTAGTTACTTGGGGAGTTTTAAAATATCAGCTGGGAAAATAAAGTACTTTTGCTAAAGTTAGTTTTCTAAATGATTAAAAAATTCACACTCTTTAACCCAGAGATACTACAGCTAGGCATGTATTCTAAGGAAGTAATAGGCAAAAAGATCCTACATATATCAAAATATTCATAAAATTTTTTTTTGTTGGAGCAAAGAACTGAAAATAAAGTGGATACTCATTCATTGGAAAATGCTAAACAAATTATGCTACATAAACAAATGAAATACTTCTGATCCATAAGTGATGATAAATATGGAGAATACAGAGAAACATGGGAAAACTTGTTTAAATTGATGGAGTAAAGTATGCAGAACCAGGAAAACTATGCATAGTGATTACATCGGTGTAGACAGAAAAGGCACACACAAAAGGGAAATATTGCAGTATAATTATGACTGATCATGATCTTAGAGAAGAATTCATACAACACACTTTCCTCCCCAATTTACAGAGAAAGTGGGGAATATGCATGTGGAATATTATAAAAGTTACGAGGAACTTTCTTCTCTCCCCCCTTTCTTTTTTTCTAATCTTTGTTACAAGGAGAAGAAACAAATGGGTTGTAAAAATAAAGTACAGCGGCAGAGCCAAGATTGCAGAATAGAAAGACACACTTACTCTAGCTAGTCCTCCACAGCCCATAAAATATCTGTAAAAAATGACTCTAAACAAATTCTAGAACAGCAGAAGCCACAAAACAACAGAGTGAAATAGATTTCCAGCCCAAGGTACCCTGGAAAGCTGACAAGAAAGGTCTATCCTGCAGAGTGGAGCACAGCCCACGGAGTCCAGCCCAGCCTTGGCGAGGAGGCACTGGGAGGAAAAGGACCAGAACAGGCCTTGGGGGCAGAATCCCCGGCAGCAGCTGCAGTTCCCAGATCCCTCAACCCACAAACGTCAAAGACAGCTTCAGAGGTCAGTGAGAAAGCTTTTTCACCTGGGTGATAAGGGAGTAGGGTCCTCCCCTAGCCCTGGCCTCAGGTGGCAGCAGCGCAGCATAATCCATTTTTGGAGCCCTTGGGCTAAACACCCTGGGGGAATTGAGTCGCTGATCTGGGTCTCAGCCCTGAGTGGCGATCCTGGGGTGAGGAAGAGTGCTGGTGTGGTGGAGCTGGGTAGAGGCTCTGGAAAGGGAATTCTACTTGCAGATCCTGGACAGAAAAGCTTTGGTAGCTCCCAGACCAGAGTGCAGGCCAGGAGAGGAGTAAACTCCTCTCCTTTGATTATGCCACCTTGGAGGAACTGAGACCTCACAGGTTCCCAGAGCATACCCTTCTCTTGACAAAAAGTCTTGCAACTCAAAAGTCAAGCAACTGGCTAGGAAAATGCCCCCAAAAATGGAAGAAAAAAAAATAAGACTATAGAAGGTTACTTTCTTGGTGAACAGGTATTTTCTTCCATACTTTTGGATGGGGAAGAACAATACTTACCATCAGAGGAAGACATAAAAGTCAAGGCTTCTGCATCCAAAACCTCCAAAATAAATATGCAAAGGTCTCAGGCCATGGAAGAGCTCAAAAAGGATTTTGAAAATCAAATAAGAGAGGTGGAGGAAAAATTGGGAAGAGAAATGAGAGCAATGCAAGAAAATCATGAAAAGCAAGTCAACAGCTTGCTAAAGGAGACCAAAAAAAAAAAAAAACCAACAACAAGAAAACGCTGAAGAAAATAATACCTTTAGAAACAGGCTAACTCAATTGGCAAAAGAGGTCCAAAAAGCCAATGAGGAGAAGAATGCTTTAAAAACAGAATTAGCCAAATGGAAAAGGAGGTTCAAAAGCTCACTGAAGAAAATAGTTCTTTAAAAATTAGAATGGAACAGATGGAAGCTAATGGCTTTATGATAAACCAAGAAATTACAAAACAAAACCAAAAGAATGAAAAAATAGAAGATAATGTGAAACATCTCATTGGAAAAAGCAACTGACCTGGAAAATAGATCCAGGAGAGATAATTTAAAAATTATGGGACTACTTGAAAGCCATGATCAAAAAAAAGAGCGTAGACATCATCTTTCATAAAATTATCAAGGGAAACTGCTATGATATTCTAGAACCAGAGGGCAAATAAATATTGAAAGAATCCACCAATCACCTCCTGAAAGAGATCCGAAAAGAGAAACTCCTAGGAATATTGTAGCCAAATTTCAGAGTTCTCAGGTCAAGGAGAAAATATTGCAAGCAACTAGAAAGAAACAACTCAAGTATTGTGGAAATACAATCAGGATAGCACAAGATCTAGCAGCTTCTACATTAAGGGATCAGAGGGCTTAGAATATGATATTCCAGAAGTTGAAGGAACTAGGATTAAAACCAAGAATCACCTACCCAGCAAAACCTTCAGGGGAAAAAATGGTCTTTCAATGAAATAGAGGACTTTCAAGCATTCTTGAGGAAAAGACCAGAAAAGACCATTCTTGATGAATAGAAAATTTGACTCTCAAACACAAGAATCAAGAGAAGCATGAAAAGGTAAACAGGAAAGAGAAATCATACGGGATTTACTAAAGTTGAACTGTTTACATTCCTACATGGAAAGACAATATTTGTAACTCTTGAAACTCTTCTCAGTATTTGGGTAGTTGGAGGGACTATACACACATATAATATATATATAGACAGAGAGCATAGGGTGAGTTGAATAGAAAGGGATGATATCTAAAAAAATAAAATTAAGGGGGTGAGAGAGGAATATATTGGGAGGAGAAAGGGAGAAATGGAATGGGGCAAATTTTCTCTCATGAAAGAGGCAAGAGAAAGCTTTTTCAATAGAGGGAAAAAGCGGGGAGGTGAGAGGGAAAAAGTAAAGTTTACTCTTATCACATTTGGCTTAAGGAAAGAATAACATGCACACTCAATTTGGTATGAAAATCTATCTTACACTACAGGAAAGTAGGGGAGAAGGGGATAAATGAGGTGGGGGGATGATGAAAGGGAGGGCAAATGGGAGGAGGGAACAATTAGAAGTAAACACTTTTGGGGAGGGACAAGGTCAAAAGAGAGAATAGAATAAAGAGGGGGCAGGACAGGATGGAGGGAAATATAGTTAGTCTTACACAACATGACTATTATGGAAGTCTTTTGCAAAACTACACATATATAGCTTATATTGAATTGCTTGCCTTCTCAGTGGGGATGGGTAGGGAGGGAGGAAGAGAGAGAAGTTAGAATTCAAAGTTTTAGGAACGAATGTTGAGAATTGTTTTTGCATACAATTAGGAAATAAGAAATACAGGTAATGGGGTACAGAAATTTATCTTGCCCTACAAGACAAGCAAGAAGATGAGGATAAGGGAAGGGAGCGGTGTGATAGAAGGGAGGGCAGACTGGGGAAAGGGTAATCAGAATGCATGGCGTTTTGGGGTAGTGGGAGGGGAGAGATGGGAAGAAAATTTGGAACTCAAAATTTTGTGGAAATGAATGGTGAAAACTAAAAATAAATAAATAAACATTAAAAAATAAAGTATAGCAAAAATATGATAAAAAAATTTTTAATTATTAATAAAACAATTAAAAAGCAATAACTCATTCTCAAACAAGATTGAATTATCTGTAGGTTATCAGTATAAACAAACAAAAGCTCAAGTAAGGAGGAACCCAACACCTCCCAAGTCAACCTATTCCACTTTTGGACAGCAATAACTGTTGGGAAGTTTTTCTTACTATTAAGCCTCGATATAATCTCATCCATTACTCCTAAGTTATGAGCTGGAGAAGGAAATAGCAAACCACTCCACTATCTTTTGCATCAGCTAGATGGTACAGTGGATAGAGAGCTACTCCTGGAGTTAAAAAAACCTGAATTCAAATCCAACCTCACCTGAGTTCAAATCCAACCTCAGATACTAGCTGTGTGACCCTGGGCAAGTCACTTAACATTATTTGTCTCAGTTTCCTCCTCTGTAAAATGACCTGGAGAAGAAGTTTCTTATAAACTAGTAAAACTGAAAGGGGGCTTAGACTAGATCAATAGTTCTTAAAGTGTAATCCAGGAACCCTTGAAGTCAAAACTATTTTCACAATAATACTAACCACATCTTAATGTTTTACTTTCTAAACATGGTAAATATCAACAGATATAATCCAAATAAACAAAACTTCTTTGGGGAGTCCTCAATAATTTTTTAAGACTATTCAAGGATTGTGAGATCAAAGGGTCCTGAGAACTGCTGGACTTGATGATCCCTAAGGTTCTTTCCAAGTAGCACAGTGATATGAAAAGGGTATTGATTTGGAGTCAGAATTACATTGAAATATTCACTGAATTACTTTTTTTTTTAATTTTTTTTTAGAGGGGGGAAGGCAAGGCTAGTAAGTGTCAAATATCTGAGGTCGGATTTGAAGGCAGGTCCTCCTGATTCCAGAGCCAGTGCTCTATTCACCATACCAACTAGCTGGTCTTGAATTAGTTTCTTGTGCGGCTGTGAGGGCAAGTGACTTGGGCAAGTCACTCAACCACTCCAGGTCTCAGTTTCCACATCTGTAAAAATGAGAAAGTTATTCAAGATGGCCTTTAAGATCCCTTCCAGATCTAAATCTATGACCCTATGAATGTGAGAGGAGCACAAAACCTCCTTCCTCAAGTCAATGGAAAGGATTCCTGAGGGACTGAGCAAACCTTCTTACTGTAGAATCAGGGAACTTAGTCTCATGCAGTAGATAGCCTATCAAAAAATGTTGAGCATGTACCACCAAGAGAGCTACATTTACTTATTTATAAGTTTTATACATATAGGTATACATGTATATGTTACTGCACCAATACTTAAATGTTATAAAATTTATGCAAAAAAAGACATTGAAAAAAAAAAGATGAGGCAAAAGTGAAATAATGTTTTATCCTAAAGTCAATTGGAATTTACTAAGGAACTGACATGGTCAGATATACAACCCTTCTTCCCATGCTCTAAGAGCTTGGACCCCTTAGGGTCATGCCATGGACCCTTAGGGGTACAAGGCCCTAGCTCTGGAGACCATTGCTCTCCAAGACTCAGATTGGCCACTCACAATGGAGATGGAACAGGTTCTAGGAAGCGGTGATGAAAGAGTGTTATTGGACCAAAAGATACAATTCTCATAAGAGGCCAGGATGGGAGTAACTCTAGGATTGATCTCCAGGCCTAGGGAATCACAAAGCCCAGGGAGGCCTTGGGGAAGTTTCCCTGGATTTGATAGCCCCTAGTCTGTACTAGGCTGCTTTATTTTTTATCTGTGCTTTCAATTGCCTTCACCCTCCTCTTTTATTTAATAAATATTTAATAAAAGCTCATATGGCACTTTAAGATTTACAAAGTACCTTTTTCATAACAAACCTGCAAGGTACTAAGTCTAAGTAGTATGATCTCCATTTGAGGATGAAGAAACAGGCTCAAAGGGGGTAAGTGACTCACTTATTGTGATATAATTAATAAATGCCAAGCCAGGATTCACACCCCAGGATCCTCAATTCCAAATTCAGTGCTCTTTCCATAGCAGCATTATGAATTTCTATTTTTTCTTTTCAGCCTCCACTGAAGTCCTCTTTGGAAGCCTGGCTTCTTGGAAGCCATGCTAATAGTGGAGTGCCAACCCTGTCAGGTCCTGCCAAGCTGGAAAGGCTTGGAGAACAGACCCAGCCACAGACTTTGTGTTTGCCATTCCAGGACCCAGCCTAGCTCACTGCAGACTGGCTCCTCATGACAAGGTGGGGGAGCAGGTGATTGTTCACACCCACTCATAAAATGTTAGAACCGGAGGAAACTTTAGAGATCACCTAATCCAGGGGCTCTTAGCTGGTCCATTTGTTTTTTTGTGTGTCTTGGACTGCTTTGAACCCTTTCTCAGAATAATGTTTTTAAACACATAAAATCAAATACAGAGGATTACATACAAAAACAATTATGCTGGATTATAACAATCCAAATATTTAAAAAACAAGCTCACAGGCCTCCTAGACATAGTCTAATCCAATTCTTTCATTTTACCGAAGAGGAAACAACCCTAAAAGGCATAGAGGGGATCAAAGGGATTTATCCAAGTTGGAATTTGAACCCACATTCACTTGTAAATTCCACGTTCTTTGCACTATCATGTTTCATTCTGCCATAGCTTTGATGAAGAAAGCGCATTCCATCCATCAATGAAATGGTAAGTCTTTTGAAATATGGAAGTAGTCTATATTGGTAAATAAAAATACTTGCTAAAACCCCAAATAGTTCAGATGCAATAAGGCAGAGGTAGGAAGTCAGGGAGCAGCCTGGATAATACACTGGACTTGGAATCTGGGGACCTAGGTTTGAATTCTGGCTCTGATTCTATTACTAGCTGTGTGACCATGGAAAGTCCCATGAATTCTCTGAGCCTCAGTTTCCAAGTCTGTAAAATGGAAACATACACCCCCGAACTTGCTACCTTATAGGATTACTCTGAAGCAAGCGCTTCCTGAATCTGAAAGCGTGGGGACAAACTAGGACATAGGAAATTTCATACAAAATGCTGTGAGACTGCAGGACCAAAAGAAAGCTTGCCACAGGGTTCAACTCATCCTCAAAAAAGAAAATACCACTAAAACATACCCTAAAGTAGTGATTCAGCATCTACTTGAAGATTTCCAGTGAGGAAGACTCCACTACTTCCTGAGTTAACTCCTTTCCACCTCTGGAGTGGCTCTGATTGTGAAAGAAATTTTTCAGAACATCGAAGCCTAGATTTGTCTCCCTCTCCCCAGGAAGCAACAAAGTGAGCCTCTCTTCCATCAGACAGCCCTTCAAAACTTGAATACAGATCAGAGGAGGGAGAGATCTAGGAACCAAGGAAGCCTTGGAAAGGATCAGTGTGATGTCAATATGTGGAGATGGGAAGGAAACAAGCATTTATTAAGTACTTAGTGTTTGCCAGGCATTGTGCCAAGTACTGTACAAATATTATCTTATTTGATCCTTACAATAACCCAGGGAGGTAGGTACCATTATTATCCCATCTTACAGGTGAGGTAACCATGCAGGATGGAGATTAAATTACTTGCCATACATACAGCTAATAAGTGTCTGAGGTTGGATTCAAATTCACTTCTTCCTGAGTCTCCTCTGTATTAGGGAGTATTCTAAGTATAGGAGACAGTCTAGGCTGAGCTCTAGGAGGAAGGAGGCAGCTCCTACTCTTTAATAAGCAATAATAATAAGTGGTGTTTATAGAGCACCTGTGTGCCAGATGTTTAACTGAACACTTTACAAATACAACCTTTGAGGTAAGTGCTATTATTATTTCCATTTTACAGTTGGGGAAACTGAGGCAAACAGAGTTTTGTTTTGTTTTTTTTAAGTGACTTACCTAAGCTAGTAAGTGTTCTGCGACTGGATTTGAACTCAGGTCTTCCTGAATCCAGGCCCAGAGTTCTACCTACTTTGCCACCTGGCTGCCCTCCACCTAGTGTCCTTGAACTAGACCACACCTGCTTAGCTTCTTCTTGCCTCCTCCTCTCACCACCCCCTACTTACCCTCTGTTTGGTTCTGATCATTACATGGAGTGAAGGGATCCCATGGCTCAGGTTTGTCCTCAGCCCATACATACAGTTGAGTGGAGGGATAAGTTCGGGACCTAGATCTTGGAAAGCTGACACGCCTGGGCCACAGTGAGGATACTTTCGTAAGACCACAGCCCTCTGGGCCTGTAGCATTCCACTGGAACAGTTCACCTGGCAACACATAGATGTAGAGAGATAGAGATGGAGGAAGGTCAAAGATGACTGGGAGCTGGGCTCAGAGACATCCACTCCCCTCTGGAGATGGTTCTCAGTGCTCTTCCTCAGACCCAGTTTTAATACCTCTTTCTGCATTTCCCATTATCCTGCCCACCGACACCCTGTGGATCTTCAACAATCTCTTTCCCCTCAGGCCCCCTAACAACAGGACATTCCATGGATCATAAGATGTAGAGCTGACAAAGACCTTCTCAATCATCCAGTTTGAACCCCTCATTTTACAGTTGAAGAAATTGAGACCCCAAAAGGGAAAATATGACTTCCTCACCATCACACAAGGAGGAGGTAGCTGAATCCAGATTCAGACTCTTGTCTTTTTACCCCAATTCCTTCAATGATACCGTACATATTGTTTCTTAGCAGAATGAGAAACTGAGGTCCAGAGCCATTCCTTTCCCCTACCCCCTTCCCTCTCTACTGAGCCCAGAACTTCAAGTTCCCCCTCACTCCCCCCATCCCCAGTCTGGCCCCTCACCACTGCCATTGACGCTGATAGCAGCCCCCGGCTTCGACTCTTGCTTTGTGAGTGGTCCCCATTCACAGAGGTAGAAGCCCCCAGACATAGCTGAGATGTTATAGATGAAGAGGGAGATGTTCGAGGGTTCCACCTGGACCCCCAACCCTGGTCTTTTCAGGGTTAACTGCTGCAAAGAGGATAGCTGCCCTCCTCCAGACCAGGTGATCGGCTCAAAGGGTCCATCCCTGGGGCCAATCAGGCATGGCAGCACTGCATTCCTTCCCTCTGTGGAGAGAGAGAGGGAGAGAGGAGAGTGGAGGAGAAAGGGTAAGGCAGTGGTGACATGAATCCGGGGCCTAAGAGCAAGTTCCAACTCTCACTAGTTATCCAACCACAGGCCCTGCTCCATCATTTTTCTGAACCTTAGTTTCCTCATCTAAGAGTAGAAATACTTGCTACTTCCCAGGGTTGTTATGAAGAAATGATTCAAAAACATTAAAATTAAAGTGTGAGTTATTTTCTTTATCATCTCTACTTCCTCTTCTCCCCATCATCAACCCAACCCCTACCCTAAGCCCAGACTTAGTTCTTTCCCAATAAGACACTCAACATAGTGTTGGAAAGGACCTTCTGCGGATCATCTCGACGGATCTCTGATCTCATTTTACAGAGGAAGAAAATGAAGCCCAAGAGAGATAAACTAAGGTCACACAACAGCTTGGTGGCCAAGCTGGGACGAGAGCCCCACATCTCTGCTTATTCCTACCTTCAGCCTCCACATTCAGGGGGTCTTGGGGCTCAGCGCTCTGTGGGGTGAGAAAGGGAAAGAAAAGGAGGAGGAAGAAAGGGGGCTGCTGCATGGCGAGTTGGGCTATAACTCCACTGGGTATCCGGATCGGCGAGGTGGATGCTGGGGCAGGCAAGGGCTGGTGGGAGTCGCTGAACCAAAACCATGGTTGCCTTGTCAGAGGCAGCCTATCTACCCAGTTGCCCCAGAGAGGAAGGGAGGCCGCCCACAGTCAGGTCCCCTCAGGGACTCACACAGCTCTGCTTCTCCCCAAATAACCCAGTCTTCCTCTTCACTTCCCTACGTTCATACACACACAGAGGAGTGTATCTGTGTCTGTGTACAGTTTACCAAACATCTCTAACCCAAATCACTAAAATAACTAAAAATAAAAAAAAATCACAGAAGCTTACGAAAATCCATGAACTTTTATCAAATGTTTTCTGTTGTCATTCAACCCAATCCAATCCAAGGAGTGCTTTATCAAGTACCTACCATAATCAAGGCACCACAGTAGAGCTATCAGTCCCTTCACCTTTCCCACTTAAGGCCTGCACATGACTTGACAGACTGTTTAATTTAGAACCCAGACACACTCAGAACACAGAAAAAGTTCTACGTTAGGCAATATATTCACACTCAGTGAGTATACCTTTTAGAAGCAACATGGTCTCTGAAGAAATATAGCTACCAGGACCAGGACTTCCTCCCCACTGCCAGACAGGCCAATGATCTGTCTTTTCAACCCAATTAATCTCAGATCAAGACACACTTATTAGGGACCTGGAATGTCCTAGACGATATCCTGGACACTAGGGGTACAAAGATCAATCAATCAAAAAACATTTACTAAGCACCTGCTGTGGACAGGTACTGAGCTAAACATTGGGGATACAAACGCTGCTCTTAAGAAGCTTACAACCTAAATGGGAAGCAACATGCAAACAAATCTATACAAAGAATGCTATATACAGGATAAATAGGAAATAATTAACAGAGGGAAGGCTTTGGAATTTAGGAGGAGCTGGGGAAAACTTCCTGTAGAAGCTGGGATTTAAATTGTGACTTAGAGGAAGTTAGGGAGGTCAATAGTCAGAGGGGAGGAGGGGAAACATTCCAGGCATGGGATTCAGCCACAGAGGATGCCTGGAGCCTTGAGATGGAGTGTCTTGAAGACAATGTTAGAGCTAAAAAAGGAACTTAGAATACAGAATGTTAGAGCTGGAAGGAATTTTAGAGATAATTTAATCATTTAATAAAAAGTAGTTCTCAAATTTTTTGGTCCCCTTTACACTCTTAAAAATTACTGAAGACCACAAAGAGGTTTGTTTTGGTTTTTTTTTTTTTATGTGGGTTACATCTACCAACACTTACTGTATTAGAAATTTAAATATCTCAGTATAACTAGGAAAATAGTTTTGACCTCACAGACCCACTGAGAAGGTCTAGGGGTCCCCAAACCATACTTTGAGAGCCATTGATCTAAACAAACTTCCTCATTTTCTTTTCTGCACTTAATAAATGTCAAATAAGATGAGCATTTCTACATACCAAGTAGAATAGGAAAAAAAAGAGACCATGTACAAAACTGCAAGTCTATATTATGTACAGCTTGCTTTTCTTTTCAAGTACATAATAAATTCACCATAGAGCTTTCAAAATCTGTCACAATTGTCTGTTCCCTTCTAATTTTCTTTATGTTCTCTCTTGTACATTCTTTAAAATACTTCAATGACCTTTTTTTTTCAACCCTAGCTGTGCCCCCTCACACACCCCCATCCCATTGAAAAAAAAAAAAAGAAAACCCTTGTAACAAATATGACCAATCAAAACAAATTCCCATACTGGGAAATTCTTGTCTGAAAATGTGACTCATTCTGCAGCTTGAGTCTATCACCTTCCAGTTAGGAGGTGGGTAGCATGTTGTCCCAAATCATGGTTGGTGTAAGATTAATTAAGAAAAAGAAACTAAGACCCAGGGGGAAAGAATTTTCCCAAAGTCACATAGCAAGTAAGGGATATAACCAAGACTGGAACCCAGGTTTCCAGACTCCAAATCTAGTGGTTGTTAGGGGTTTTTTTGTTGTCATTCTCCTTCCATTAATTTGCACACAAGGCTTGGAAGGGGTAGGGGCCAGCCTAGAGAGGCTTCCGATCTCTGTTGCTATTTCCCGACCTGACACTGCCCCCCCTTTCCCCTACCCACAGCTTCCTGTTTGTGACAGACAACCCTCAGGAGACCCCCACAGGTGGCAAACCCTGGCCTTCTTTCTGGCCATGAGTGAGGTGAAGTGAGTCCAGACTGACATGACTTAAGAGAAGAAAAAGGTCAGGGGACAGGAGAAGTGGGGTACTGGAGGGCCCATATGGAAGTATGGGATAGCTTTTGGAAACAACTCTCTTTTATTTATGCATTAACAAAAATATTCTGGGCCATCACCAGTCTTGCCACTGGATTCCAATGATACTGAAGGAGAGGGTGGGGCTGATGACTTTGCACAGCTCTGCCTCACTTAAATCCTATTCATTCGCAAGTCAAGACATCACCCTGTGACGTCACTGGTCCTCTTTGGGACCAAAGAATTATCAACAACAACAAAATATTAATCATCACCTACAAGCTTCATTGGTTATATCCTATGGAGAAATATAGATATATAGAGGGATTCTGACTCCTTGGTCCCACATGTTCCATTGGTTAATTAGTCCTTGTCAGATAAATACTGAGAACATACCATTGGGATTAATTCCTTTATGTAAACCGGGGCTGGTCTTTTGAGCATCCCCAGTTTGGATAACCTTAGAGTCTACTCTCTGGGTTACATTTGTCAACTCAAATACATCTGCGGCCCTCCAGGATGAAATCCCAATGTACCTTTTAAGGCTCATTTTCCATTACTTCCATGCATAGAACCTATGCTCTGGCCTCAATGGACTCCTTACTGTTATCTGAACATCTTTTCTCTTCGATGTCTTCTTTTCACATCTCTTCCACTTGAAATCTCATTTCAAATGTTCAAATGCCAGTTCCTCTGTGAAGCCTGCCCTGATTCCTCCCCAGCAGTCCAGACTTGACAGTACTGTCAGAACAAACCTTGCTTTTGCATTGATCTCATCATATCCCTCCTTTGCTCAAAGAAAATCTTTAATGACTCTGTTGCCCATGAATTAAATTTCAGACTCCTTTGATTGTCAAAGCCATCTGAGATTTGGCATCACCCAATCCTTCCAGACTTATCGCATCTCGTTCCCTTCCACTCTAACCCAGCTAGACCATTCTCAGTGCTGTTTCTTGGCCTTTGCTCATGATGCTCTTTATGCCTGGAATGCCTTCTTTCACCCCACTTTTCCCAGCATTTGAAGCCAACATATGCTATGTGAAGTCAGAGGGGTAAAAGTTACTATCGCTGAGGATCAGAAAAAACTTCCAGGAAGAGGACAGTCAGTCCTTGATAAATGAACCTTTATCAAGAACCTGGTAGGTGGCAGATGCAGGGGTAAGCCCTGGGGCAAAGGCAAAAGATAGCCTCTGCTCTGGAGGGGCTCACAATCAAATGGGGGCGGGGAGCATAATGGGAAAGCATTATTTACAAATAAGCTATATACAGCTGAAGTTGGAGAAAACCAACAGAAAAAAGAGGCTGGCATGAAGGGGGATCTAAAAGGCTTCCTGCAGAAGCTGAGATTTTATCTGGGATCTGAAGGGGGCTGGAAACTCCAGCGTCCAAAGGTAGAATTCCCCCACCCTCATCCAGGCTCCCCAGGCCAGCGAATGACTCCAAGGTTCTGAAGCTGGAGGATGGGAAGAGGGTGTGCTAGGTAATCAGTTTCTACAGGAAAAAAATAAGATTTTACAGTCCAGGTAGGCGCAGGGTCTAGAAGAGCGCTGGACCTTGAAGTCAGCATGAGCCGAGTTCAAATCCTTCTTCGGACACTTAAGAGCTAGAGCACCTCCTTCATAGCGCATCCTCTCATCTGAGCTGGCAGGTGGAACCCTTCCGTGCGCTTTGCCAGCCCGCTGGGCACACCCACAGCGGGCACGGAGCGCCTGGTACGGGCCAGGTCTCCTACAGACAGGTGCGCGCTCTTAGGACGGCGCCGGTGACTCGCCCAAGGTCACCCGGGTGACCTACGAGGCGTCTGGGGCTGGCTGGGGGCAGGCGGAGGGCTCTGCCCACTGCGCGCTCAGCTGCCCGCCCTGCCACAGGAGTAGGATAAGTAGGGCCACGAGGGAGGGAGACGAGCACGCGGATGCCCCCACGCTGGCAGGCTAGAAAACAAGAGGGCCCAGAGAGGCGTGGTGGCTCCCACAGGCAGAGTTCGCACGCGGCCCCACATCTCGCAGCCACTCTGCGGAGCTTGGCCCGGGGGGACGCTCCGTAAGGGGCGGGGACTTGAACTGGGCCTGGGAGGGTTTGGGGGGCGGGGTTCTGCAGGCTGGGAGCGGAGGAAGGGAGCGCGCGGGAGCCTCGCTTCCTACAGGAAGTCCGCCTAGCTTTGGCCAAGGAGCCGCCGCCGCTCCCTGCTGCTCCGCTCGTTGGGTCGGAGAGGACCATCCGGAACCTCCCGAGCGGACCCGGAAACACCCGAGTGTATCCGGAAACACCCGAGCGGACCCGGAAGCAGCGGCGGGAGGCAGCCTGGGAGTGCGAAACCAGGGTTTGAGCTCTGGCAATGGCGGCGGCGGCAGCGGCAAATGCAACTGCAACTGCGGGGGAGGACGGGCAGCGGCAGCCACCGGCTGGTACGGGAGCGAGCGAGCGCCTGCGTCCTGGGAGCCGAGAGGCTGGCGACTAAGGGGAGAGGGCGGGAAGAGAGACCCGGGAGAGGGGATAGATTGGGAAGGGAAAAGGGGGCGGGGTTTCCCCGAGGTGGGGGGTGAGAGAAGGGAGGGGCCTAGAGGTTCGGAAAGGAGCGGGGCGGGGAGTCGAGAAAGGGCACGTGGGTGAAGGTCAGCCAAGGAGGTGGGGCGAAAGGGGGAGAGGGCGGGGCTTATCCGGGGGGGGGGAGTGAGGTGGAGCTTGTGCTTAGGGGCGGAGCTTTGGGGAAAGTGGGACTCGATAAGGGATGGGGCTTTGGAAAAAGAAATATAGGGGGAGTGGGGGTTGTGAGGGGAAGGGTGGAGCTTGTGGAAAGTGGGTGGGGCTTTGGAAGGGGCGGAGTTTGTGAGTGGGTGGGACTTGTGAGGAGTGGGTGGAGCTTTGAGTGAGGAGCTGAGCTTTTTCAGGGAAAGCAGAGGTTCCTGAAGAAGGGTGGGGCTGGAAAAGGAGCATTGATTGGGAGAGGGTGGGGCTGGTGGGGAGTGGGTGGGGCTTAGGTGAGAGGTGGGGCTCCTGGAGAAGGGGGAGCTTTGGAAAAAGAGCATTCTAGGGAAAGAGGGGGGCTTCTGGTAAAGTTGGGGCTTTGGGAAAAGCATAGATGGGGGAAGCTTTGGGTAGGGGGAGGGACTTATGGAGAAGGGGTGGGGCTTGTAGAGTTGATACAGGGAAGGAGGAGCCGTGGGAGGGAGGGGTCAAGCTCTGAGAGAGACGTTGTCAGCATGGGGTTTAACATGGGTGGGAGGCTTTGGCATTGGGACTGGGGGAGTCTCAGTGAAGTGACCTCTGCAGAACCCACCCCAACCATGAAGGGCGAGAGTTTGGAGGCAGAGACGGGAGAGCTGGGAAGGCTGAAAGCCCAGCTCGGGGCAGCCCTGGCCGAGATGGAGAACATGAAGGCGGTGGCGGAGGTGAGCGAGAGCACCAAGGCGGAGGCAGTGGCCGAGGTCCAGAGGCAATGCCGAGAGGAGGTGGCCTCCCTGCAGACCATCCTCAAAGGTGAGACCTGACCCCCGCTTTCGAGCACAGCCCTCCAGACCTCCACTTGAATATTCCCAGCATCCCCCAGACCCTCTGTCTAATTCAGACCTCATTTTTCCTCTTCTCTGACCCTCTTCTCTCCCCAGTATTTTTAAATTTATTTGTTTTTAGTTTTTAACATTCACTTCCATAAGTTTTAGATTTTCTCCCCCTTCCCAAGACAGCATACAATCTGATATAAGCTCTACGTATACATTCCTATTAAACATATTTTCACATTAGTCATGTTGTATAGAAGAATTACAAAGAATATCTCTCCCCAGTTTTACATAATTCCTTCCTTAACACATGTCCTAAGTAGATGGTTTCTCTTGGGATATGGATATAAAAGCAAGTGCCTTCATGGTGGCTTTATAGAAGAGCAGTTGCTGATATTTATTTAACCAAATGTATATGACTGAATAACTTTATAAATCTTATCTCCTTAGATTCTCACAGAAGCCCTTGGAGGTATTGCCTGTTACTTGCCTGAAACATATCAATCTTTATCAGGACTTTTATCACTTTACCAACCAAAATGCAACCATTTTGTACCTTGGAGCCTTACTTAGGGTTGCCTGAACCTCGGAAAAATTATAGATCACACAGCTTATGGTCACAGAGGTAGGATGTATCGAGAGCTGATTCCCAAGCCAGATCTTCTCCAAGTCCAGGTCACGTAGTCTTTGCCCTCTCTCTTATGTAAAGTTGTCTAAGGCCTCCAGATTGCGTTGACCTCCAGAGCTCAGATGAGCCTGAAAGAACAAGGGAGAAGTCCTACCTTGTTTCAGATCAGATCTGGGCCTGGCAGCTAGAGGCCTGATGGCCATGTTCACACCACTAGGAAAAGCCTTTGGTAAACCTTCCAGGCTTGTAAAAATGGAGACTCTGCCCAAATCAAAGCCTTCAACTTCCTTTTTACACGACAACCCCTGTTCTGCAATTGCCAGAACCTCTGTTCTTCTCATGTCTTCAGCCCTTGCTGCTGGTCTGTTCCTCAGAGGGGATGTAAGAGAGCTGGACTTGGAGTCAGGAAAAACCCGGGTTTAAATCCTTCTCCTGGCATACATCTCACCTCAATCTCAGTTTCTTCATTTGTAAAATGTAGCTAATAATACTTGTATTAAAAAACCTTGCAGAATTGTTGTAAGAATGAAATAAGATATGTGTAAGTAACAATTATTTCTGCTTTGACCAGAAATCCTGAGGGTCTTCCCCTCCCAGATCTATTTTTTTTTTAAGAGACCATTCTTTGCCTCATTTCTTATTAACCCTTAATCACTGAATGGGCACTGCCTCAGTCAAACTGAGACCTGTGAAAGACCTTATCTTGAAAAGGTCAAGGTCCCTCACTGCATCCTGGACCATCTCCAGTCATCCTGAGCCATATCTAGTCACTGAACTCAGATGGCTCTGGAAGAGAAAGGGAGGCTAGTGACTCTGCACAGCCCTCCCTTACTTTAATTCAATTTACTTGCATGTCATGGCATCACCTTCCGGATGTCATGGTCCTCTTCGAGAACAAAGGAAAAACAGCAGTGGCAACATGCAAAGTGCCTTGCAAGTTCAAAAGCTGTGTGTGTGTGTATGTGTATGTATGTGTGTGTATATATATATATGTATATATATACACATACATATATACACATGTATGTATGTATGTATACACATATACTCACACATATATATCAGCTATGATTATTATTGTTATCATTTAAAGATTTCTACCTCCATTTTGGCAGTGTCATTTCCATCACTAGATCCTCGATTCAGCTCTAATCCAACCCCCTACGCAACCTTAGGCTAGTAGGTACCTTGTTTTGTGCCTTTTTTCCCTTCAGGATTCCTTCCCTTTTAACCCCTGAAAATGCCTTTTCACCCTTATCCCAAGGCTCCCTTTCTAGCACTTCCTCCTTTCACCCCTGGTATTACTATATCCAAAGTTACTCTTTTCTCATCCTACCCTCTATTGCTTTACTCTCTCCCTCCAAGTCCTGTTTTTCCCAATGCACTCTCTTTTCCTTGGGACCTCCCTAACCCTACCTACCCCCAGCCCTATTCAGCCATTAGGTGAAGAGAAACATTCCCCCTCAGTGGTTTTGAGCTTGGCTGGCCCTGTTCCACCACCCCCTTTCATGGGATCCCAACACGTAGAGCTAGAAGGAGCCTCAAGGACCATCTCTCTAACCTATCATTTTAAAGGTGGAGGACTGAAGAAAAGTGGCTTGCCCCAGGTCACACTGGTAGTAAGGAGAGATGAAATCTGGCCCCAGATTTCCTGGATTCTTTCCCCCATTCTACACTGATCTTCCTTCCTTTCTTTAAGACTCTATTAGTAGCTATGAGGCTCGAATCTCTTCTTTGGAGCAAGAGAGGAAGCAGCAGCTTCAAGACCAGGAGGCGAGAGAGAGGGAGCTGAGCCGGCTGAAGCAGCTTCTTTCTCGTTCTCACCCTCTGGACTCCTTGGAGAAGCAAATGGAAAAGGTTGGAACTGGAGACTCCAGGAAGCCTTTGGGTATCTGGAGGTTAGATAGAAGAGCCCAGTTTGTAGAGCCCTGGGGGAGAGAGAGGGAAGTGGGAAGGGGAATCAGTGCCTAAGGGCGACTGAGTCCAGTAGAGCTTCACTGAGCCTGCTCAGACCCCCATCCGGATGAGGTAAAGGAGAAGGCACAGGGATGAAGCTTTGAGAAGATTCGATCCCTGCACTCACAGGGCCTCCGGTCTAGCAGAGGATAGAGCCAGACCATCATAGGTGATGTTCAGGAGCAGTGCTGCCAGACTCAAATAGAAATGGGAACTTTAATCTGTATGTGAGGATTCCTGCAGCCACAGCACATTGACTTAGTTTTTGGTTTTAATATTGTATTTGTTTGTTGTTGTTTTACTTATTTTGTTAACTCTTTCCCAGTCGCACTTTAATGTGAGGCCAGCATGTTTGTTACCTGTGCAGGCCAGAGTAAGCAACACAGGTGCTATGAGAAGCCCAAGGCGAACATCATTACTAGCCAGTGTGTTCAGGAAGGTTTGCTGGAGGGAGTGGCATTGGAGTTGGGCTCTAATGAGTTTGTAGGAATTCAGGATAATAATAAAGAGGAACTAGTAACTGTTTCTCTTGGCCAGCAACCCTGAGGGTCTTCCCCTCCCAGTCTGATTTTTTTTTTTGACTCACTTTTAAAGAGGCCTATTCACTGAATGAGCATTACCTCACTCACAGTCAGTACCTGAGAAGATCTTAGCCTCAAAGGGTATCCTGGCATCCTGGACCATCTCCAGTCGTCCTGATAAATATTAGGCCACTGGACACAGATGGCTCTGGAAGAGAAAGTGAGGCTGATGACCTTGCACAGCCCTCCCTCACTCAAATCCAAGTCAACTGCAAGTCATGTCATCATTCCCTGATGTCAGGGTCCACTTTGAGAATGAAAAACAAACATAACAAGGAATTCAAGAAGAGATTGGATATGGTAATGAGAGTTACCAGGTTCAGGGGTACACAGTGGGCAGATGGTAGTGGAAAGAGTACTGGATTTTGAGGTTGGATCTGGATTCAAATCTAGTTTCAGATACCCAATAGCTTTGTGACCATATCAATCTTTCAGAGCCTTAATTCCCCCACCTGTAAAATGGGGATAACATTTTAACTTCCTTTTCACGAGATCATCGTAAGGAAGATACTTTGCAAGCCTTAAAGAGCTCTCTAAATATGATTTTTCACAAAGGGAAGTAAGACAGATGAGGAAGGGGACAGATTGTGGGTCTTGGTGTTTGAACTTTACTTGGTAAGCACTGGGAGCCTCTGGAGATTTCGAAGCAGGTGGTAATCAGGGGCAGGTAGGGGAGGAGGGAGTTGGGTGGTGTCCAGTCACTCATGGTGATGAGCTCTCCCATTCTCCTGTGTCCCTAGGCTCATGAGGATTCAGAGAAACTTCGGGAGATTGTGCTACCCATGGAGCAGGAGATTGCAGAACTGAAGGGGAAACTCCTAAGGGCAGAGGAACTGATCCAGGAAATCCAGGGAGGCCAGGTGAAAGAATGAAGGAGGGTAGATGAAGGAGTGTAGGGGACTCATTGGAAGGCGGGCAGAGAGTTCAGTATAGGAAGCCTCACACCCAAACTTGTCTTCTTCCCTTTCCCATCTCCTTAGGCTCATCCCCATCCCCAGCACTCCTTACATGGCTCCACTGAACTGCTCCCTCTGCCCCGGAACCCATCACCCCCCCTGGAGCCACCAGAAGATCTGAATGTGGATGGGGGGGCTGCTGCCGAGGTCTTTGCCCGGAACTGTGATGACAGCGCCTCTATCTCTTCCTTCTCATTGGGAGGTGCTGGCAACAGTGCCTCGCTGCCCAGAGGACGACGGGGCATGAGCCCTGAGCAGGAGGAGACTGCATCCCTCGTCTCTACGGGGACCCTGGTTCCCGAAGGCATCTACCTCCCTCCCCCAGGCTACCAGCTTGTGTCAGACCACCAGTGGGAGCAGCTGCAGCTTGAGGTGAGGCAAAGTGGATGATCACAGGATCATGGAGACATGGGGGCAATGTGGGGTAGTGGAAGGGGTCCTTTCTGGGAACCTGGAGACCCGCAACCATCCAATCACTAGGCAAATGACTTCCCTTCTCAGGGCAAATGATTAAGTGATCTCTAAGACTTTTTCCATCTACAATGTTATAAGATTTTTAAGTGCCTTCTGAGCGTGCAGGCTTCCCTTCATCTTCTGTGTCAGGGACGGCAGCAGCAAGAATCTTTGCAACAGCTTCAGAAACAGCTCGAGAATGCAGGTCGGGAGCGGGATGAGCTCCAGGAGGCCCTGAAGCGGAGCAGTGAAGATTGCGCCAAGCAGGTAGGGAGCGAGCTGTGGCCACAGGCTCCTGGTGGGGTTACTGCTTCTCTCCATCCTTGCTGGCTGGGCCTCTTGCCCTGAGCACGGTTGCCTCTTTGATATCATCTCTCCTTGACCAGGTTCAGGTGCTGCTGGCTCAGGTGCAGAACTCAGAGCAGCTTCTACAGACCTTGCAGGGGACCGTGAGCCAGGCTCAAGAGAGGGCTCAGCAACAAATGGTGAGGGGGCCTTGAGGTGGAGGCATGTGCTATAGGCCTGCAGGGTGGCCAGGTGGCTTGGCCCCAGGAGGTAGCATGGAGTAGGTATCAGAAGCATCTTAATGTGGGGTGAGGTAGGAGAGAAGCCAGTGGTGGGACATTGGGTGGGACAGGACTTCAGAAACTGAAACTAGCCAGTATTAGGGAATATTCCTGAGAAAAGTTCCTAAGTATCGGGATGGGTTCGGACCTCAAGCTGCTGCCCTGACTGTAGAAGTGGGAGTAACTGAGCCCTGTCACCCCCTTTTAATAACATCTCTCATCTGGCTCCAGGCAGAACTGGCTGCTTCTCACAAGCGTGTCTGCTATGAAATAAAGCAACTAAATGAGGAGAAGCAAGGACTTCGGTGCCGGCAACCCTTGTCTTTAGGCCCCCAAGCTCAGGAGCAAGAACAGGGAGCTGAGGAAGAGCTGCCACTGCCCGTGTCTGTCCTGGTATGGAAGGAGGCTTGGGAAGCTAGGGGAGTCACTGTTCTCTGTTTGGGTTCCCAGGGTCCTGGGGAGGACTTGTTCAGTGACCTTTTGCCTTGGAGAATCTGACCCAACTAAGAAACTCATGTGGAGACATTCAGGAGAGGACCTTTGTGATCTTGAGCAGATCAGTTATTCCCCCTCTCTGGATCTGTTTCCTCATTGATAAATGAGGAGAATGGACTGGTTAATCTCTCGAGTTCCTTCCACACTCCTGTTTTCTGAGGTGTCCACTTAACCAGCTATTTTAGTACATGTGAGCAGCCAGTGACACGTCGTGACCTTTAACACCGTCCCTCAGCACCAATCATTGGCATCTTTCTTTTCCAGGAGCTCCAGCAGTTGGTACGGAGCACCAGGCAAGAAGCCCGAGAATGTCAGCGTGCCCAGGAGCACGAAGCTGAGCGACTACGGATCGAAATTGTGACCCTGAGGGAGGCACTGGAAGAGGAGACGGCCTCCAGGGCTGGGCTAGAGAGGGAGTTGAGGGTTCAGCGGGAGGAAACAGGTGAGGGGGTGGCCAACACAGATTAATGAGTCCCAGGGGAGGTGCTACATTTTGTCAGGGGGGAGGGGGGAGAGATGCCAAGGCTTGACACCATTTTCTTCTCCTTTTCTTCCATCCCATTGTTGCCATGACAACACAGAGGTTTTGGAGGGTGAGTACAAGAAGATGGAGGCCGGGTTAGAAGGGGGAATGGAAGGAGGGAGGAGGAGGGGATGGGGGAGGGAATGGATCTGATTTGACCCCCTGACCTCCCAGCCTCCCTGTGTAGCCTAAGGACAGAGATGGAGCGGATCCAGCGGGAGCAGAGCAAGGTGAGGGCTTTGGACAGACAGGAATGTGGGAGGGAAAGGCTTCTGGGGGGAGTTAAAGACTTGCCCTTTCTGCCCCTCACCCGTTTCTCCCCCTACCCCCAGCAGTCAGAGCAGCAGCTGCAGGCATCCCAGAGGCAGCCAGCTCCCATAGCACTCAGCTGGACTGAGGAGAAGGTCTGGGCAGCTGGGCAGGTTATGTTCATGTGGAGAGGGGGACCTTGTCCTGGCTTTTGTACCTGCTCTCACTGCTCTCTCTACCTGCTGTGGCTGCAGTGTGGGAACAGGGAGGTGGGAATGCTGGGCCTCATTCTCTCCTCTTCCTCCCCTCTCCTGGTGGTGCTACAGGGTGGAGGGTAGATGACCTGACATCCAGTGCTCCATATTTCCTTTTGCTTCCACCCCCGCTAGGCTCAGCTCTCAAACCTTCTCTCAGAACAAAGGGCCAAGGTGTTACGGCTTCAGGCTGAGCTGGAGACCAGCGAACAAGTACAGAGGGACTTTGTTCGGCTGTCCCAGGCCTTGCAGGTATAAGTGGGCTCCCTGGCTGAGTGTGTCGCTTTGGGGAGGAGTGGCCTGACCTTGATGTCTACACTGAGCAGTGACTCCATGCAGGAGGCTTCCCTGCCCCCCCAAGCTGTTGCTAAGAGAGGGATGAGAGAGTTAAAGAAAAGCAGCTCAGGTCTCCATCTGTCGTTACAGAATACTGGATGTCCGAGCTGGAGCGGCCCTTTGAGATCTTGTCCACTTCCCTCCTCCTGAGATGGCTCAAACAGGAAGGGGTTAACCCAAATTCACATAATACTGCCATTTCATGACTGCTCGCCCTCTGTCTCCAGACTTCCCTTGATGGTTACTATAACCTGGCTTGTCCCTAAGGACTAGGGAAGAGTCATCCCTATCATTTGGAGGTAGAAGGGAGAGTGAAACACTTCTCTATCTCACACACAACCCTCCCCCACAGGTACGCCTGGAGAGGATCCGCCAGGCAGAGACGCTGGACCAAGTTCGAAACATTGTGGACGAGACCCCCCTCAGAGATGTTAAGGACATAAAGGACACCTGAACACAGCAGGAGGCCAGGCATCAAAACTTGCCATCACTCCTCCCTCTCACACACATCTCTGGGGAAAGAACCTGCCTTCTTAGACTCCAGCAAAGTCAAGAATTTCTGGGGCTTGGGGATAATGAAACATAGCCTTCTACCCCCTGTGCCAGCAGTGGAGGGGCTTCGTCCCAGCTAGTTCCACCACCCCATCTCTTAGCCAATAACTGGGTTTTTCTGCTCTCAGGGATGACAACCGAGAAAGGGTCGTGACCGCTCCTCCCCCAGCCAAAGGCACAGGAGCATGTTCTTGAAGCTCTCTCTACTTGGGCCCCTGACCTACACTGCCCTTCAGCCACAACTGACACTAATTCAGCTTCTGAACCCCTTGGTCCCATGGATGGCTCCCCCTGCCCCCTTTGTTCCCTCTGCAGTGCCCAGAGGGTAACACTGAACCCTCAACACACATGTAGGATGCATAGCTGCTTCCACATGTGCATTACACTAACGTGCTCTCACAGGGGTCATCTGTGACTTAATTGCTTCTGTTCTCATACACAGAGGTCTAGGCCAGAGTTTACTCTCCTTTAATGTCAATAAATTAGCAGCTCAGAGGGTCGCCTTGTCCCTACAGCCCCTGCAGCAGGGCCAGTGGGTGGGTGAAGAGGGAGGGAACCAGAGGTGGGAAGAGGGATAGAGGGAGATAGGGTTGAAGTTGTGTTTTATAAACAGAAAAATGAAAGGGCGATTGGGAAAGAGGGAACAGAGGGGAGAGTGGGGGAGGGATGGCTTTGAGGAAAGGATCTGGGGAGGCAGTGCCACATCACCCACTGAAGATGTATTTCTCTACCAGGGTGAGGAGAAGGTGGCTGTGAAGGGTATTGGGGACCAGGGGGCTGGTTACTTCCTTCTTTCATCTTCTGGATCTAGAAAGAGAATGGAAAAGGATGAATGAAGGGATAGGGATAAAGAGGGGGAGAAAAGACTACCCACTACCCTACTGTTATTTCTACCCACCTCCACAACCCCAGGGAGAGGTCTCTTGGAGGGACAGTACTCACGTCCAGTTGTGACCCCTTCTTGAAAAGGGACTCATTCTCTGGATCCTCTTTCAGATCCCACACTCTTGCCCTCTCCATACTCACCTCTCCCTGTCTCCATCTTTACCACCCTTCCCGGTCATCCCCCATGCATTCCCATGAGCAGCTCTTAGCCCTGCCCCGCTGAGCGCAGTGTAAGATCACAGAACTCCCAAGGTTGGGAGAAGAGGAAAACCTCCAAGTAAGACCAAGGAAGTCTTGAACTTCCACAAAGTGGGTCAGCAACCCCATTCTCTTGGACAGCAGCATATTAGGCTCCAGCATGGCGCAGCAGGCGCAGGGGATTGAAAGGATCAAGGAAGGTAGGAAAGGGCAGGCAGGGGACAGCAGCTTGGAGGAGGGGGTGAAGGAAAGGGAAGAGGAGGGTGATACCTGTGACACGGATTCAAAGAGATGAAGGAGGGAAAAACAGGTTACCCTACAGCCAGAGAGGACAGAGAGAAACGAGTTATGGATAGAAGAGGGTAGAGGCTGGGACAGACACACCAACAGTTCAGGGGAAGAGAACATGGAGACAGTGTGACATGGTGCCAGATGTGAACTGAATCAAGTATAGGAGGGAACAAAAGGAATGAGAGATCTGATTGGTTCCTTTGCAGACACAGGTCTGCTCAGAGCTTAGGAGGTACACTTCCACCTGGAAAGGAAGATTTGGGGAGGGGGGAAGTGGAGAAGGAACATAGAGCTGCGCGGAGGGGCTGCCCCTGCAGCCCTGGGCACTTAGAATCAAAAGGTGCTTGGGAAGGGGAGACAACTTACCCTCCAGGTAGTTCCGGGCAACAAACTTAAGGATTTCATCCAGACCAATGACAGGCAGTGAGATCTTGAGGACCATCAGCCATTGGGTTACATCCAATGCCTTTAGTTTGAAAATCATCTGTGGATGGGCCCAAGGTGAGTGATGATAGCCTGTGATACTATCCCTGGTCTGGCCACTAAGATCCCAGGAGGAAGGACAGAACATTCTTGCATAGGACCCAGGGCTAAGACCAAAATCTCGATCTAGTTCCCATGTTCTCTTCACACACACCCCTGCCCCAGACAGCCCTATTATCCTTATCTGAACCCCAGCCCAAGTCCTTAAATCCAAGAGGAAGTAGATTACTTGTGACATCAGGGCACAGGACTTTCTCACCGGTAGGGGGTCGACGTAAAGGATAAGGAAATGGAGAGACATGGAAAGGCAAATGGACCCAACGAGCCAGATGTTCACCCAGGGAGGCATCCGAACTAGAGACTGGTTCTCTGAGAGGCTGAAATAGGAAGACAGCAGCAAGGGCAGTGGTGGGGAAAAGGACGGAGAAGGCAGAGGAACAGTTCAGAAAAATGGATGAGGAGGAAAGTGTGCTGCGAAAAGGGGAGCATGGGGAAAGGGACTTCAAAGGAGCATCCTCCTCACCTGTTGAGAGCATTGCACATCTCAATGGTGACCAGCACAGACAAGGCCATGGTCATGGGTTCAGGAGCTTCAAAGACTTCACAGTCCACACCCTCAAAGTCTGCATTGTGCTCTGAGCACTTCATGAAGTGTGTCTGCGGAGTGAAGTCAGGAAGGATCAGAGTTTGGCACCGGACGTCAGACCCCTCTTTCTGGCTCACATGTCACCTCCCTCAGCCCTCTCCTGGGGAGCCAGCCCATCCAACAGCTAGCCATTCCCCTCACCAGCTGGCTGTAGTTGACATGAGGTCCATCTTCTGCATACAAGAACCACCAAGCAGCTGCCCCTACTGTGGCTGCACCCACATAACCTAGAGGGAAAGGAGGAGACGGAGAAGGCAGGTTACAGAAAGAGACGGGAAAATGAATCAAGAGGCAGAAACAGGAGCTAGAAACATTGGGAATCGGTGTCCCTGGAAGTAGAGTTAAGCCTTATGGGACAGAGAAATTCTTGGATTGGGACTTGGTGGTAAGAGGGAGAAGATAGTCATAGGATGGCCATAGGAGAAGGGATCCTCACCCCCAATAGCCATGTAGCGGAAGAAGAGCCAGCCACTAATAAGAGGCTCCTTGGGACTTCTTGGGGGACGGTCCATGATGTCCAGATCGGGAGGATTGAAGCCCAGAGCTGTGGCTGGAAGTCCATCAGTCACCAGATTTACCCATAATAGTTGTACAGGGATCAGGGCCTCAGGCAATCCCAAGGCTGCTGTCAGGAAGATACTGCAGGAGAAGGGAAGGGGGGGGTGGAAGTCCGTCACTGATTACCAGTTCTCTTCTTTTGAGGAGAGGACTTCTTCCCTCTCCTTCCCCCATTACTGCATTTCAAGATGTGCCATTTCCCCAGCTCCTGACTCTCCCCTTTCCCCCTCACCAAAGTAGCTCACCAGACGACCTCCCCAACGTTGGAGGAAATGAGGTATCGGATAAACTGCTTCATGTTGTTGTAAATGGCCCTGCCTTCCTCTACGGCAGCCACGATGGTGGAGAAGTTGTCATCTGCAAGCACCATCTCTGATGCGGTCTTGGCTACAGCAGTACCAGAGCCCATGGCAATACCAATTTCAGCCTTCTTTAGTGCTGGGGCATCGTTCACCCCATCCCCTGTCTGTAAGGTGAGGAGATGATTGTGTATTCGGAGGAACCCAGAACTAACCAGCTTCAGACAGCCCACAAGCCACCCTTATCCAACTGTTTTATACATTGCACTTCATTGTCCTCATGGTATCCTCCCTGTTCCCCATGCCAGCCCCTCTCTCTCATTCCCATGGCTCTTCTCTACACCCCCATCACTGGAGTCTCATCAAAGGATCTGAGAGCCCTCTACTGTACTCCCCAGGTCCCTGTGCCCTCTCCCTACCTGCTCGCTCAACTCCCCAAGTTCTCACCATTGCAGTGATCTCATCGAAGGACTGAAGGTACTCAACAATCTTAGACTTGTGGGAAGGTTCCACCCGGGCAAAGCAGCAGGCACGGCGACAGGCCTCCCGCTGCTCTCCCAGGGGCAGATCATCAAATTCCCTGCCTGTGTAGGCTCGACCTGTCACCTCCTCATCCTCCCCAAAGATACCGATGCGCCGGCAGATGGCGATAGCTGTTCCCTTGTTGTCACCTGTGATCATGATGACTCGGATTCCCGCATCACGGCACAACTGGATAGAGCCCGTGACCTCCTTGCGGGGTGGATCCAACATCCCCACTACCCCAACAAATGTCAGATCCGTCTGAGGAGACAGAACAAAGGAGATGAGCTCAAACAGAAATGTAGGGGGAAAGGAGATGGGAAGTGATTCAGTACAGCCATGGGGAAGACAGTATCCCATCCTAATCATTCCATCTGAGGAATAGGTGGAAAACTAGCACACCTTCCAGGTACCACAGATTCACCAGGGGGACGGGGTGATGAAGGGGGATGAAGATGGGAAAACGGGGATAGGAGGTGTGACGTAAGGACAGAAAAGTGAAACAAATGTCACCTCCAATTCTGTGGTTTTTAACAGTGACTCAGAGGGTGGGTCAAATCAGGAGAAAGGTGAAACAGGGTAGGGGTGGGGCCACTCTAACTCACCTCATATTCCATGAACTTGGCAGAATCATCTAGTGACATCTCTTCTCGCCTAGGTGGAGCATCCCGGGTGGCCAGGGCCAAGCATCGTAGGGTATCCCGGCCTGTGCCCCACTCCTTGATCACAGACAAGATTTTGTCCTTCACTGACGTTGTAAGTGGCACTCTTGTTGTGCCAACCCGCACATAATTACAACGGTCAATGACTCCCTCAGGAGCACCCTAAAAGAAAAGAAATGAAGCTTAGAAACCCCTGCTCTTCAAGAACATGAAAGCACATAAAGGTCAGTGATAGCTCTGCCTAAATTTGGCAAAAAGAGGGGGAGGGATTTTCTTCAGGCCCAGGCAGCAGTTGATGGTACCACCCTGGTTTCTAACCTTGACAAACATCTTGTTTCCCACAGCAGCTCGAGAAGACTTGGCTGGGGAACAATAGACAGACATGGACTTCCTGTCACGGGAAAACTCCAAGGTGAATTCCTTCTTCATCAGCTGGCGGATCACCTGGAAAAGTGGAGGGAGAAAGGTTGGGTTTGAGTTCAGATGGAGATAAGACATAAATTGATTGGGGTGGAGTAGGGAAGAAGAAGGTGAGACAGCATCATGAAATCAGATCTATTACACTATAGCCAAAAGAGGGCTGGACAGCAAGAAGCCCACAGCCCAGTAGTATTAGTGTAGAGTTAAGTTTGGCCCTTGGTATGGGGATTTTTTTTCAGTATAGAGAATTTCCTCTCCCAGTCCTAGAGATTTGTCTGAAGCACCCAGAGAAGCTAAGTGACTTTTGAGAGGAACACTACTAAGTTTCAGAGGTGGGATTTGAAGCCAAGGCTTTCTGATTCCAAGCCCTGCACTCTAACCACTGGGCAGTGATGCCTCTGCAGACAGGATAAAGAGGGAAAAACATCCCTCACTGCATCAGCATCATGTCTCATTTAGAGCACACATAAACAGGCTACAGCAGGCCCAGAGAAGGGCCATAAAAGTACCTTACCAAGTTAAGAAGATGACCTAGGAGTAAAAGCGAAAGGAAATGAGATTATTCAGCCTGGAAGTAGGAAGTGATTTGAGAAACAAATATTATAAATAATAGAGACCAACTCTGTCTGTCTCCATGAGGAAATGGTTTTTAAAATGTACTATAAGGAACAGAAAGGAATTAGAAACAATCATTGTTCATGTTTCTGTGCCCTCTAAGGTTTACAAAATGCTCTCCTCACGGTGACCCTGTCAGGGCAGACACATATTATTATTCTCAGTTTAAAGAGTGGCTGCACATTAACTGCACACCAGAGCTAGAATTCAAACTCCGCTGTGCCTCAAGTCTCCTGTCCTTTCTGATAGCCCACCCCCAGAGTTGAGGGGAGCCTCAGACTCACAGAGTTGCAGGCATTGGCCCTCTCCACCTTGGAGAGACTTCTCACATCTGTGTTGAAAACATTCATCTTCTCCACCAGGGTGGTGAGCGCTGTCTCAGTAGCCTCCCCGACCTTCTCATAAACACCTTTGGCCTGATGTGAGTAGAAGTAATGGTAGAAATGGTTAAAGGTTAGAATGTTTTCCATTCTCCAGATACCTATCTCCTACACACACAGACACACACAGACACACACAGACACACACACACACACGAGAACAAATATAATTCCTACTAATAATGCTGAGAGAGAGAGAGAGAGGAGGCAGAAACATACCATTTCCTCCCATCCCACCCCCCAAACTAGGAAAGAGTTCAGCTTTTCCCACTTTTTCCTAGGATTTCCCCTTGTTTTGGTTGGGTGGCAATTACTGAATTACTGAGTGGGAGTTTGGCTTGAGAACAAAAGGTATTCATGCTCCTCACCTCATTGAAGTCCAAGGAGGAGTCATTGCAGAGGGCACAGATAGTGGCCAGCTCTACCAGCCCATCGTACTGACCTGACCGGACTGGCTTATCGTTCTTCAAGCTGTGGGGGTTTGGGGAGGAGCATGAATGGGGAAGACAGAGGGAAAGGGAAAGGCAGAGAAGGACAAGGAAAGGGTGGATTGGAAAAGCAGTGAACAGGTGGTCAGAAAGGGATAGTAAAGAAAAGTGGTGGGTAACCCATGGAACATGGGATGGCACAGGCAGGAGACAATAAGTCTGGAGGGGAAGGGAAGGAGAAGACAAAAATAGCAGAGGAAGGTAAAAGAAACAGTGATTGAATGTAGGGCCCAGAGAGAGAGAGAGAGATGCTAGTCAAAAGGGTTATATGGAGGAAAGACAAGGCTGAAGAAGAAAGGAACTGGGGTGAGGTGTGGGAAGGGAAATCTTGGCCACTTACACTTCACCCTCAGGGGCATAAGTGGAACCAGTGATGGAAAATTCATTCAGAGAACAAAGATCCCCATCTATCTTATCAATGACAAACATCTGCAGGGAGGAGAAGGGAAGAGAGAAAAGTAAGAAAGAGTCTCAGATCTGATTAGGCAGTCAAGGCTGGACACAGAAAGATGGGTGATCACTATCTAGACAGGCATCTAATTCTTGGCGTTTTCCTTCTCTCTAAGCTCACTCCTACAATCAGACATACCACAAAGAAGTTACTTGTCAGTATGAAGGGGAGGGTAATTTTTCTAACTTCTTCCTTCCCCCATATTTCCCAGACTAATGGCGAGATGAGCAGGCATTGAGTATGCATCTGCTTTTAGCTCGCCTTAATCCTCCCCCACCAAATTTCCCTCAAGCTTTCCTTACACTCTATAATCAGGGCAAGGATGGAGTCTTATTTATAACAGTGAGTATTCTAAAGATAACATTGGTCTAGCTGAGTCAAGGAGTGGCCTGTCTGGGAGGCAGTGAGAGCAGCTGGGTTGAAAGGGCCTTCTCCTTCTATGGAGTGAACACAGAGAAAGGGTAAGCTAGGTGGACTCTGCACACCCACTATCAGTGACACCTTCAGTTAATGCTTTGAGCTTTTTCAAGACCAAAATAAGCGGTTACAAGTAATAAGGGGTGAATTGGGAGGAGTGCTAGTCTTACACCTTACCCCACCCCAACCATTGGGTCATCCGCTAGGAGACCAGAGTTAACTCTATTCCCAAAATCCACTGGGTCCACTGACCTTGCAGACAGACATCTGGTTGGTAGTGAGGGTGCCTGTCTTGTCAGAACAGATGACTGAGGTGCAGCCCAGAGTTTCCACAGAGGGCAGGCTCCGCACAATCGCATTCTTTTTTGCCATCCGGCGGGTGCCCAGGGCCAGACAGGTGGTGATGACAGCTGGCAGACCTGGAGATCAGATGAAGGGGTAAGGAGTGAGGGGAGTCCATGGAAAGAACAAGTCATGAGAGATAATAGGAAAAGAGAAGGCCTGCTGTGATGCCACCCCAGGTACATCATGATACCCTGGGAAGGAGTTGTGCTAAGACTAGACCAGACAAAGCTGGCACATTAGGGAACAGATGATGTTCTTCCACGTAGAGCCAGGTGAGGGCGCAGAGGGACCAGCTAAGGGACAGAAATCAGCAGGCAGGACAGGCACCAGGCAGACTGATGGGAAAGCAAAGGGGGCAGAAAGGAGGCTTCTCACACCTTCGGGAATAGCAGCCACAGCCAAGGCCACAGCTATCTTAAAGTAGTAAATGGCACCACGGATCCAGGAGCCCCCATGGACAGGGTCATTGAAGTGGCCAATGTTGATGAGCCATACAGCTACACAGATCAAGGAGATGACCTTGGACAGCTGCTCCCCAAACTCATCCAGTTTCTGCTGCAGGGGTGTCTTGTCCTGCTCTGTGGCTGCCATCTGGTCTCGAATTTTCCCAATCTCTGTGCTTACTCCAGTGGTTGCCACAATACCCACTGCCTTTCCTGCTGCAATGTTGGTGCCCTGGCGGGTAGGGACCAGACACAAGTGAATTAGGTGAGACAGCACCATCTCCCATTCCCCACAAAGGCCTCTGATCTCACCGGGAAGATGGGCACACTCTGGGCAGCACTGGTGAGGACTCTCTAACCTTCACCCTGGTACAATTCCCTCTTGTCCCACCATCTCCCACTCCCCAGAGGGACAGCCCTGGCCCACTGCTCCTCCAGTGCCAGCCTGCAACCCTGAGAAGCTCACCGAGAAAAGCATATTCTTCTTGTCCTGGTTGACAGCTCGTGGGTCAGGAACAGGTTCGGTGTGCTTGATGACAGATACAGACTCACCTAAAGAGAAGGGACAGGAGAATTAACCTGATTCTATTTCATCCTTCTGGTTTTACACTGCTCCTCTTCTCCCAACAGACTACTCCAAGGAACATCATTCTGTCAGTGCTCCCTCATGAAGCTCAAATGGCTCTAGGAATTAAGAAATTTGTCCTCTTGCCCAAGGACTCCCACCTGTTTTCCATTACTAAGGGATGGGTCATGGTTCAAAAAGGCCTGGTTGAAGCATACGCTGGTAGAGAAACACCCTTTCTTAAGTCCTGGACTCCCTCAGCCTTAAGAGGGACTCCCACTGATGCCCTGCCCTTCCTCCTCCATAGAGAAAGAGGTTGGACAGGACAATCTCTAAGACTCCTCCCAGCTCTAAAAGCCTATGAGAAACAGGGTGTTATTTTCCAAACAATTTGTCAGTGTCCTGGCTTTCCTCCATGCCAGTTTTTGAAGTGAGGAAAGCAGTAGACATTTTAGAGAAAAAAAGATAAGATGAAATTGAAATATCTGCACAGAGTATAAATGCAGTTTGGAGTGGGGGATTTGAATGTAAGGACAGATGGATTGAGTGTGGGTGGGGAGCTGACACTCTCTCCTCCTTCCCACACCTCTCATGTATCCCAATAGACTCCCCAATGTCACAAACTGGAAAAGTTTGGAAAACACTGAAACAGCGGACAGTGGTTACCAGAAATCCTAAGAAGGACCTACAGCCATTTGTCAGTTTCCCCTTTTCTGAGGCTCTCTGTCCTTTGGTTTCCAAGATTTCATCTTCCTCCTTCTCTTCTCCCTTTCCATTCGAAGACCGCATCTCTTTTTCTACGTACATACAACCTCTCACCTAGGCCACCTCTTACCTGTCAAGATGGACTGGTCAACTCGAAGAGTAGTGGATTTGATGGTCAGGATACGGATATCTGCAGGTACTTTGTCACCCACTGTGGAGGGGAAAAGAAAGGTCATGTGGAGGGGAAAGCTGATTTCTTTACTCCCAGAAACTATGGGAGGAACAAGAGGAGAAAGAAAGATGTACTTAGGGACAAAAGGATAACTGATTGGTAACAAGATGCATAAAATGAAACTGAAGTTGTACACTATGAACAAATCCAGGCTACATTTGTAGCTAGGATAACAAAAGAAATAGTGAATGGAAAAAAAAATTTTTTGTATTAAATATCTCTGGTAAAAGTCTGAAATCCAAGGTATATAAGGAACTAATAAACAGATCAGACCAAAAACCATTCCCCAGTGGTCAAAGAAAATGAACAAACTCCTCAAAAAAAAAAAAAACCAAAACCTGGAAACTATGGAAAACCATATAAAAGATTGTTCATAATAAAAGAGATATGGATCAAAACAATTCTGAAGGTTCACCTCATACCCAGTACGTTGGCATGGATGATTAAAGATGTGAATAGTCAATTTTTGAAATATTATGAAAAGATATAGGCACTTGTTGTTTCATCGTTTCAGTTGTATCTGACTCTTCATGACCTGATTTGAGGTTTTCTTGGCAAAGATCCTGGAGTGATTTCCTTCTCCACTTCATTTTACAGATAAGGAACTGAGGCAAACAGGATTAAGTGACTTGCCCAGGGTCACCCAGCTGGTAAGTGTCTGAAGCCAAGATCTGGATTCAGAAAGATGAGTCTTCCTGACTTGAGACCCAGTTCTCTCCACTTTGCCATCTAACTGGCCTACTAGAGGTAGGAATTGGTCCAATCATTCTGGAAAGCAATTTGGAATTATGCTAAGAAAGTAATTAAGTGACTAAAATTTCTACATCCACCACAAAGCATACATCCCAAAGAAGTCAAAAATAAGGAGAAAGTTCTCACTTACACACAGATGCTGAGAGCAGCACTTATTTCTAGTAGCAAATAACTGAAAATGAAATAGGTGCCTATTAATTGGACAATGGATAACTAAATTATGGTACTTTCATATTATGGATATTACTGAAGTATAAGAAACAGTGAATATGAATATTTGGAGAAATATGGGAAGACAGATGAACTGAATGAAGGAAAATCAAATAAGTAGAATCCAGAAAACAGCATACACAATGACATTTACAACCATGGAAAAGAATCAGTGGAAAGAACAAAAAAAAAAATGAAAGTTTCATAATTATACAGACTAAACTTGGCCCTGAAGAAGGCGTATGAGAATATGCTTTCTTATGTGAGTAGGGCATGTAATGTAGGATGAGGATAGGATACACACACACACACACACACACACACACACACACACACACACACACACACACACACACACACACACACGGTTTGTTTGTTTTAAATAAGGAAGCAGTACACTAAAAGGACCTGAGGGTGGAGAGGCAGAAAGGTGAGAGAAAGAAATGAGAGGGAAAGAGGAAATGTAGCCAAGAAAAAGAGGGAGGAAAAAACAAGTGAACGAGAGGAAAGCGTCTGAGCTTCAAAGAGAGGCTGGGGAAAGGAGGGAAGAGGAAGCAGGACTAAGAAAACCTTGAGAGAATGGGGTAAAATCAGACAAGATAAAGCTGGGGAGGGCAGAAGGAGAATGGTAAAGAGAGGAGGAGAAATAGTATGCCAAGAAATAAAGGGAGGGGGAAAAGTAGACTAAACTCATCACTTTCCCACCTCTGTGCCCTCCCCACTGGTCTTTGAAGACAAAATTCCCACTCAACAAGGTCACTTGCTTCCAGGAAGTCTCCCCTGATCCCTCCACTGGGAAACAACCTTCCTCCTCAGATTGGCGGTAGAATTTGGTTTTGAACCTTTTTAATAATTATCTGTGTCTTACCTTCCTACTAGAGTTTAAGGGATTCTTAATCTTGGGTCTCTGAACTTAAAAAAAATTTGACACAACTATTTCAAATATAATTTGTTTTCTTTGTAATCCTATGTATTTTATTTTATGCATTTAAAAGGAGTCCATAGACTTCAGCAGAGTGCTGAAGGAATCCATAACACAAAAGAGTTTTTTCTGTCTGTGAGCTCTATGAGGACTAGGACAATGTCTTCAGATTTCCCCAGTCTAACACAATGGTGATTAATATTTGTTAAATGACTGACTGACCACAAGGATGTGGGACAGACCAACAATGGGAAAGCAAATCATGTGACTAGGAATAAGCAAAACAGAGAAACAAGGCCACCCAAGGAGGCTGGGGAAGGAAAAAATGGAAAAAAATAAGCTAATGGAAGAGCAAGTTGGAATGAAGAAAATAGGAGAAACTGAGGAAAGGGAAGAAGACAGGGAAAGAGAGAGAGAGAGAGAAAAGGGGAGGTGAAAGAAGAAAACAAAGGAGATACACACACACAGAATGGGAATAGGGATGGTGGACTCAGAAGGAAGAAAGACCCATGAGTGTATCAATTAATACCAGGAATTCAATGTTGAACAGACAAGTGTCATGCTGTGGAATGACCTCTTCATTTTAAGAACCCTTTAGGGAACAGAAAAATATTCTCTGAGATCTTAGCCCAACAGATTCGATCCTTCTGCATGGTCCTTGGGGGGAAGGTACGCCCTTACTCTCCTTCCTTTCATTTTTGGGGTGCAGGAAAGCCACCCCAGCCATCCCTGGGACCACCCCTCCTAAGGACAGAGGAAAGAAGTGAGGGAAAAGGCTGGCTGATGTCGGGACACCCTGTCAGTCACCCTACCCCGGGCAGTATTTATAGATAGTCATGGCCCTGGCTCCAAACTGTGTTGCCGCTGTGTTGGGGCACAGGAGGGACATCCTAAGCACCCACCTCTTCACTCGGTTCCCCTCCCCAGAGTCTCCATATCCTCATAACGGGGTCCGGGTAGAGGGAGAACATTTATATATGCCACAGGGGCCTCAGGGATGGAGGGAAGCCCTGGGCAGAAGTGCCAATATAAAAACCGCTGAAGGGGACAGAATCCTCGTAATCTTAGCCGCCTGGCCCCCACGCCTCTCCCCAGTTAGGCATTAAGTGTCCCTCGGTTTCTAGGAGGCGGGGACACTCTTCAAACTCCCTCCCAACCCACAGCCCTCCCCCCACCAACACCAGGTCTCGTGCTCTCTCGGTCGCCCATGTTTTCCATACAAGGCCGGGGGCTTGATCTCTCGGCCACCCACGCTCCTTCCCCTCGGAGACTCCTCAAGGGCACTGAGAGGTCAAGATTTATAGCTGACGAAGCTTGGGGTGGGGGTGATGGGGCCCATTGGCACAGCCCTGGGTACACCTGTTGCTAACAAGTGCCGGGTGAGGGAAGAAGGGGGAGGGGGGCAGGGGGTTCTGCTTTCAGCAACAGGGACAGGACTAGCTGTTCCTGTTGAGACTCTAGAAGGGGGCAGCTGCTGGGGGGCGCTGATGAGGGGGAGAAGACTGAATGCCCTGGGGTGACCTCCTTAGGAGTCTGGGAAGGAGGAGCTAAGACTTTCTACCTCTCCCTCCCATCCTCCTCACACCTCCACCCCTCCATCCTAACCCTTCAACGCTGACACCCTGTTCATTCAGATGCACACACGCAGAGGAACAAATTCTCTCTACCTGCATAAACTCATATGCAATTCCCAAGGCTCCCCCATGCCCTTCCTCTCCTCTCTTCCAGTCTCAGGATGTAGAACTCACCAGCTACCTCCACGATGTCTCCGGGGACGATGTCCCGGGCCTTAATCCGCTGCACAGCCTTTCGGTCAGCCCTGTACACTTTGCCCATCTCAGGCTCATACTCCTTAAGAGCTTCAATGGCATTCTCTGCATTACGCTCCTGCGGGGAGACAGCACGGGAGAGAAAGGATGATGAGCAGGGACCCCAAGAGGGAGGAAAGGATTGTAGGGTCTCAAACAGGAAAGGAGGGAAAAGGGCTGAGGAGTGGGGGTCAGGGAAGAAAAATGGGTCCTTGAGAGATTAGGGCATCCTGTAGAAGAGTTATAGAATGACTTATCTGAGGTCTAAGTCTGAGGGGTATCATTAATGTTATCTAGGGGAAAATAAAGGAATGACAGACCAGTGCTACCAGTACTAGTATTTGCAGGTTGCCAGGATGGAGTGGAAGATGGAGAAACCACATAGGGATGGCAAGAAATGTCAATGGGATATGGTTGCAGAGAAAGAGAGTGAACAAAGAGCGAAAGGGAAAGAAAAGGAAGAGCCAAGGGACAGGGGGAGGTCAGAAAATAGGGGATAGGAAAAAGGGGCAAGAAGGAACAGGGTCTTTGGTGGCTGGGTGTGAGAAACCAGAATGGGAGGAAAGATACCAGCAGGCACCAGCAAGAAAGAAAACAGTGTTGGGATAAGGGAATGTAAATGAGAGGAGGGCAAAAAGTCAGGGGTGGCCTCTTAAAGGAGACAAAATGACGAGGGAATAAAGAAACTCAATACAGGGTACCACACACAAGGGGCACGAGGGAGGGGGTGGCTGTGATACTGACCTGCCAAACCCCAACAATGGCATTGGCAATGAGGATGAGGAGGATAACGAAGGGTTCCACAAAAGCTGTGACGGTCTCCTCACCTTCCTCAAACCAGGCCAGCACCTGTGGGAGGGAGATACAACCAATGAGACTGCCATAGAAAAGGGCAGGAAGTAGAAGGGTTAATTAAATGCCTGCCACCAGCAGTCCTGGTGGTGGACAGAGGAATACAGATGCATCTTTCCACTCCCAACCCTCCAGAGGGCTGCTGGGCACGTTCATACACATCAACATGTGCTCAAGTCCACCTCTCCTCTGCAGACACATGCGCTCACAGGCAGTGGGCATAATTAACTCATAATGATGTAGCTTTTTTAGGTCTAAAATTTGCTTTATATCAACTGGGGGAGGTAAGTCGATATTACAGTTATTATCATCCCTATTTTACAGCTGAGGAAATTTGAGGGTCTCTGGGTTTAAACAATGTTGCTTGTGATTCCACAAGCGTCTTGAGGCTGGATTTGAATCCAGGTCTCTTGACTTCAAGTCTAGCAAGTCAAATATATACCTCTCAAAACAGACACACACACGCATGCATGCACACATGTACAAGCCTAAGGATGGATGATCTATTTCATCTCTCTTTCTCTATCTACACAGTTTGGTTTGCTTTTCTGTTCTGCACGGAGACCACCCAAACTCCCAGTTACTCCTTTCCCACAAACAGGAAAACTGTTTTGCAAAAACACTACCCATTTCAATAGGCACTGCGACTCACCCCCGCTGCCTGAGTCCTCCCCCCTAACCCTAGCCCAGGGTTTAGGGGAGGAGGGGGGCTCCAATTTCAAGAGAGCTGTGGGGAGATAGGATTACCGGGCCTCGTGCACACACACCCGGCCCCAGCTGTTTTCCCTGCCCAGCGACAGCTCCAGCAAATGTCAAGATACAAACTTGAGAGGGGAAAGGAGGGCCCTGACAGCCAAGAAGAAAGGGAATCAGGGTGAGGAGGGAGAGGGCCCAGGAGGACGAATTTCCAGGAGGCTGAAGAGATGATCAGTGAGCATGAGAGGGAGGGAGGAGCTGCTGTGGGGCTGGGGAAGGAAGATGAGATGTGATCCCTAACCAGGGATGGGTGGAGGACTGGAGGGCAGTGGGGAACCGGAGGCTAGAGCCAAGGGAGAAATAGGGAGGGGTTGGGGGAAAGCTGGGGAAGGAGATGCCCAGGGTGAGGTCAGGAGGTCTGGGCAGTTATTTCAAAGAGGAAAGAGATGGAGGCTGGAGGGACGCCAAGGTCAGGGCTTTTGCAGATTCATCTGGAGTGGCAAAGAGAGAAATCTGGGGGCTGCGGGAGCCAAGTGAGGCTTCGGGGAGCTACAGGGTGTAGACCCTGGCCGTTAGTGGAGAGAAAGAGAAGCTAGGGGTCAGTCATTTGGAAAATGAGGGGTGGGGAAGCTGGGAAGAAAGGATCCGGCGCTGGGAGCCAGAGCACGACCTAAAGGCAGCGAGCGGCTCGTTCCCTGACTTGCACTCCCCGGCTCCCGGCTGGCCCAGTCAGTGTGGAAGGGCTGGGGACTCCCTAGAAGCTCCAGCTTCCCAAGGTTGGGGAACCCGGCCCCAGAGCATACCGGGAATGGTGCTAGCTAACCGGTCAGTCCTGCTGCCCTGGGAGGGAGCTGCTTCATTAGTAGTAGTATTTTGTATTTCACTTCACCTTTTAAGATGGAGGCAGTGTGAGGTGTCAAATTCGCGGTCCGGAGAGTTTTCCCAGGGAAAGCAGCCCAAGTCCAAGGGGAGGAGGGGCACTGCCAATCCCCCACCTCATCCCCCCTTGTCTGCAACCCCACCATCTGTCCCTACTCCTCCCCACGGGTTCCTGAGCAGACTCTCAGGCTTCCCTCAAGCCTACCCCCACCCCAACCCTGACCCCGAGGTAGATGATGAGGCCATGACCACCACCCCTCCCTCCTTCCATCATCATCCATCCTTTCTCCTGATACAAAACCTCAGCGTAAGCCAGTTCAATGAATCGATCATCATTACTTATATATTGTACTTCTCCAGCACACATAATGATACTGATAAAAAACAATAACATCCCTACACAAGATCTGCACAGCGCTTCTCTCAGCAATCATTAGTTACATGACCATTTTTAACAGAAGAAAAAATCATCTGAGGGGGAAAGGAATTCTGCAGACGTCCTTTCCTAGCTTCTCCCTCATCTCCAGCTCTTTGTGTCCCACATGGGAAGCAGCCCCCTTCCCGTGGTCCCCCAACCTTCTTCCCCTGTTCTCGTGCCATCTGCTGCACTTACAAAAGATATGCAGGCAGCCAGGAGAAGAATTCGAACGAGGAGGTCTTCAAACTGCTCTATCACCAGCTCCCACAGGGACTTGCCTGGGAGAAGAAGGCAGGGGAAGAGAGAAGAAGGTAGCAAAGAGAGAAATGCTGGATGCTTGGGATTGGGGATAGGGAAGAAAAAGGCTAAGAGATGTGGGGTAACAAAGGGAGAGGGGGCTGAATCTGAGGGTCTGGAGAAATTAAAGTTCCCAGCCCTGAGAAGTTCCTTATCGTAAGGAACAAGAGGCAGACCTCAGTGGGGAAGAGGGTCAACTGGCCTTACACCTCTCTCTAAGAGGAGGGGGACATCTTCGTTTTTGTCTTTTTTTGGGGGGGGGAAGGGTGGTGAAAAAAGGATGGACAGTGAACAAGGGCAGAAATGAGAAGCACTTCCCTTCTGGTGAACTTTAAGGACAAGGGCCTATAGACCAAAAGGAGGGGGGACAGAAAAAGAGGCTGGGGGGAGGGAGAGATACAGGAGAAGGGGAGGGAGAGATACAGGATTATTTGACTTACCTTCTTCTGCAGGGAGTTCTGGGATAGGATTGAGAGAGAAGAAAATAAAACAGTTCATTTAGGATGCCATCTCTCCTGCCCAACATTTCCTCCACTCCCATAATGTCACGGCCAAAGTGAAATAATTAGGCCACAGAAAATGAGACAAGCTACTAATGCATCTGAGCCTTGAAGATGCTGCCCCACCAATTCCTACTTCCCTTCCAGAATTCAGCTGTCCTAACTCCTCAGATATTCCCCCAAAATTTCTAGGGGAAAGGGACTATATTAAGGAAGACAGATGATCAACTCCAATTCCAAATACTCACCATTGTGTCCATACTTCTCTAGGTGTCTCTTAACTTGGTCAGGGCTGAGGCCAGAATTCTCATTCACCCCAAAATAGGCCAGGCATTCTTCTGTGGTCTTGGAGTGTGCGGCCTCCATCTTGCTCCCTTCCTGGGGGCCAGGGGCCGGTGCCTTCTTTCTAGGGGGTCTCTTTTACACGTGGGGGATTTCCTTCTTAGTCTCTCCACCTGCTTGTCTGTCTGTCTCTCTTTAGCCCCCCGATGGGCTTGTCTCCCCTCCACGCAACTCTGACCCCCGTCCAACCTACAGCAGCCGGCCACCCCCCCAACCCCCAGCTGGCCCTTATGAGTGAGTTGAGGGGGTGCCCAACCCCCCCACCAGGCCCAGGATTGGCTGGCCAAGACCCTAACAGGAGGGGCCAGAAGAGAGAGGTATTTTTGCTGACAGAGGGGGAACAGTGGGGCTGCAGCCTGAGATGTCACTCATAAGGCCAGAGTGGCCCCTGCCCCAGGGAAAGAGGGGGCAGGGGGAGACTGAGATTATCTGTCTCAATGTTTCTCATCTTCTCTCTAACTTACTTCCTCTGCCTCCTCTCTCCATCAAATTCTAGCTTCCTCAACCCAATCTTATTCTTTTCCTTTCCGACCCCCTTTCGGCTCTTCTATTCCTCTTCCTCTTCTCCTTCCCTCCCCCCGTTTGTTTCCTTCACCACTACTCCCACCTGGACAGCTCAGCCTGTCTCCACTGCCCCATAACTTTCAGCATCTTCTTCATCCCAATGAAATAACAGAGGAAATACAGAGACTGGAACCAAGAGGTCAAGCAAAGGGGCCAGGGAAATCGAAGACAAAACTAGAAGGGAGATTGTCCATTGTGGAATAGGAGAGGGCAACTCTAGAGGGGCAAGTGGAAATGAGGAGGGGAGAGGGTCAAAGGGACAGGGCAGAAGGTGGTAACTCTACCCCAGGAAGGGGGGCAGCAAGAGCCATCAACATGGGATTTAGTGTCCAAGTGCTGGTGAGCAGAGCCAGAACTGCATGTACCCCCTGCCAACACCACCTCCCTATCTGCCCTCCAAAAGCCATGGGAAACACAAGGCCCTACCCCATCATTCCTGATAGGGAATCCCCCCCCTTCCCAGGAAAATGGGATACCCGGCAACAGGGGTAACCCAAGAGGCTACAAAATGTGCTGATGGCACAGAGGGGAGAGACATATGGTCTGAAGGTTTAGAATGGGGGTGGAGATACCTTCATAGACAAGGATGGGTAGAAACAATTATTTTCTCTCAAGCCATGGCTTCCTCCACACTGACAGGTCTTGACCCAAAACCTTATGGCTAACATACAATTACTACTATGGCCTGACTGTTGGTGTTAGTACCAGGCAAGAATTGGAAAAGTTAAGACAGGACAAATCTAGAGTCAGTGGAGAGCAAGGAAAATGGTTGCACTGTGCTGAAGTTAGACAGATTCCTCATGGGAAATCGGGATGGGACGAACATTTGTGGAAGATAACTAAATCAGGCTGATGAAGACAAAGAGAATGGGTTGTGGGTATTGATTGGGGAAGGTCCTATCTGATCTAACAGGGCCAGGTGTAGGGGAAATCATGGGATTTGGAGGCAGAAGGGATCTTGGAGACCACGTATTCTAACACTCTGGTTTTATAGATAAGAAAACTGAATTCCAGAAAGATGTCCGCAATCACCCAAGTAATAAGTGACAGAGCTGAGATTCAAACCCAGATCTTCCAAATCCATCGCTTTGCTTTTTCCACTATGCTACAGCTGCCTTATTAGGAGAAGACACAGGAGAGGGAGGGAGAATGAACAAAGCCCTAAAGGAGATGGCTGAGGGTAACAGACTAGAGATGAGAGGATGACGGAACAAGAAGCAAACTGAACCTTAAGAAGAGGGGAGCCAGGCAAGACTGAAAGACTGGGTTCGAAGGCACAAGAAGTTTCTGAGCCCAGGATTCAGTGTCAGCCTCCCAGGAGTGGCAGCTGCAGAGCCAGCCCCCACCCTTGCCCCAGGGTGGAGCGTCTGGTTACCACTAGGCAACTGTTGAAGAATGGGGGAGGTAGGAGGGGACCTTGGGGGTCAGGAGGAGAGAGTGTGAGTACTGGGGACTGGTAAGGAGGGGTGGAGGAGAGGGAATGAGGAAGGCAATAACTGAAGAAGCATGGGAAAGAAGTGGTAGCAGAGCAAAGGAGGATGAGGATTAACCAATGAAGGGTTGGGAGGGGAAGGTCGTAGAAAGGGAGCTGTGACCTTGGGCCTTCATTTTCCCATTTGTAGTATGAGGATGTCAGATCAGTTGATTATTGTTTTAAGGTCTATTTTGGCTCTAACAGCCTAAAGAAAGGTACAGGGAGAAGACAGCCCGAGAAAAGGGGACTCCCTCACTTGGGAAAACCAGAGTGTTTGGTGGGCTGGGGGTGGGAGAGGCTTAGGAATGCTTCCCTCTTGAACCCTCCAATACCCTACCACTTCTCTGCCTGGGTTGGAAGGGCAACCTCCAGGGTGAGGTGAGGACATAGCTCTCCTCCCCCTCCCCTTTTTCACAGCTTTGACTGTCTCTCCTCCACAGCTGAGTCCTTCCCTGACCTCTGGGGGGCGGGGGAAAATGAGGGGGTAGGAGGTGGGAGTGTAGGGGCTACACAAAATGGGGCTGTTATGTGAATCACACCCACAGGAATCAGGGGACTTGCAGACCTATCCCGTGATCCCATGTTATCTGGGTCGAAGAGAGAGGTGTAAGAGGGCAAATTCACCATAACCTAAGCTACTGCTCAGGCTAGTTTCTCCCCACCCTGGTTGAGTGACAGGGGCCACTGCCCGTCTTGAAGGAACAAGAGTGACCAAACATGGAGAGGGGGGGAAGAAGAAGGGAGGGAGAGAGGGAGGGAAGGAGGGAGAAAGGGAAAAGGGAAAAGAGGAGAGAGAGAGAGAGAGAGAATTAAAGGGGGCAAAGAGCATTATGTCGGAGTCTTTGAAGTTTATTGAATATTAGTCCAAAGCCCTAAGTCCCCTAATTTTACAGATAAGAGGTTTGGGGAGGAAAAATACTTTATCCAATATTGGAGTACAGGAGATCAGAGGTGTCCCTCTAAAAAAGAGTTGAAAAAAGATTTAGAAAATGATTAAGATTCTTTTCTGAGGATGGTCAAACACTTTCTAATTGGATTGAGGAAGGCATTCTCACTCCTATTCCTAGGGCTGGTAGGAAAAAAGGGCTCTGTCACCAACTCTCCTTAGAATCCTGGCAAATATCTTCTTTCCGCACCTCAGTTCTCTCATCGATAAAATAAGGGGGTTGGAACAAAATTCTCTGGCACATTTCAGCTCTAATATCCCAGTGAGTGTGAGGAGGTGCTAAGGCCCAGAATTTAAGGAAAAGGAACAATTATCATCCAAACATGAGAACCCAGGAGGAAGGCCTTTGGAGCCTGTGTGCCCTGCATTCCCTGAGAGTCCCTGTTAGCCTTACATAGGCAATTTTCTGAAGACCAAATGGGCAAGCTGGGAATATAATTCGTTTCTGTTAAGATTAGGTCTGAATTAGATCCTGTTAATCTCTGACGTGGTGGAATTCTCATACTCCCCATTCATAATACCATGATTCCCTCAACTTTTTCCCTCTTCAAGGGCTGGTTCCACCCCTCAGGTTTCCCCAACTGGATAATGAGGTAGCCCCAGAGAAAAGACCAAGTGGGAAAAATCAGCAGCCTTCGGCCAGCTCCCTGCCCAGGGCATACTGCAGACTCCAGCTGTCTCCTGTCCATCTCCTGTCAGAACCAGAGGCTCAGAATAACAAGGTCACAAGAGCCTAGGGCCTGCTGGAGGAGGGGAGCTGGGACAGAAGAAAAGGGAGTGGCAAAGGAAAGGAAAGAATATAGGGTTGGAGCATCCCATTAGACTGGGAGTGTCGATGGTAGGGCAGGAACACAAGAGAAAAAGAGTGTGAAGGCCAGAATTAGCAAAACAGAGGGAGAAACTCAGGAATGTATTTGGAGATAGTCTTAGGCAACTAGCATGATGCGACGTCAGGAGCAGCGGTCCTGTGTTTGAATCCCAGCTCTGCTCCGATTACCTGTGTGGCCCTTGGGGGGGCCTGTTTACTCATCTTTAAAATCAGGAGGTTTGACTGGATGGCTCTGACCAGTTCTTTTTTCTTTCTCTCAAATGTTTTTAAATCCAACAATCCTCTGAATTCCTCCTGGGGGCTAGAGCAGCAAAGAGGTCCAGGAGCGCCCTCTTTGGGAGAAATGCACCAGCAAAATTGGAAGCAGCCATAACTCAAGGAGATGCAGAAGGATCCTCAAGATACCATTTAAGTCTAATCCCCTCATTTACAGAGGAGTAAACTGAGGCCCAAATAAAAATCAAGTGACTTCCCCAAGGTATCACATTTAACTGAGTAGCAGAGCCAGGACCCAGGTTTCTCAACTCCAGGTCAGATGTCTCCAAGCCACACCACAATGCTTCCTTTTTCAAGAACACAGAACCCTGCCCCCAGCTTGGCCTTTCTAGCCCAGCTCAATGGCTATTACCTTTGACCTCTCCCAGAACAACCTATTTAGGAAAAAAGATGCCACCCTCATCCCCTGGCTCTAAGCCTTCCCGTGGGGTTGGAATTCCAGAATCAGAATGTTAAAGAGTTGGAAGGGACTTAAGAGATGACTAGCCTGACGTGGGAAGTGACAGGCACAGTCACCCAGGAAGTAGCTGACCCAGGACTCAAAAAACATATACATGTGCACCTCCTGAGCCAATCATGCCCCCTCTCCAGTTCCATTCCATGATACAAACACTGGGCCAATGACCAGAAGAGAGCTGAGATAAACCTTTTTATTTATGTTTCTCCATTTCACTTAAAAAAAAATCCTTAATGTAGCTGATACAGCCCCTCCCCAACACATCACAGAGAGCTGTGAGAGGTACTGGAGAAATGGCCCACAGGGGGCGAGGCTGAGCACAACTGGCCCACCCCCAAAAGGAGGTAACGGATCCAAGTCCCCTGCCCAGGGAAAGGGGCAGCTTGGAGTGTGTCATCTGGGAAGTTACTACATGGCTCTGTCCCTCTGTCCTGTTACTGCTCCCACCCCCTAGACAAATAAGAGGCAAGGGAAGTGCGTGTACCTCTCTGGGGAAGATCTGTCCTGGGTCCTGGCCCGGAGCCAAGGAGAAAGGGGAATTGGTCATATGGGGGTATTCATCCTTATAGGAAGGAGTACTGGTTATTGATGGCTCTGGAGCGGACCCCTTCCTCCCCGGCATTCCCTGGCTGCAGCTGCAAGAAATGCACAGAAGGACTCACTCCCCCCTCCCCCCCAGGCCCCTCCAGCCCTGAGGGCTCCCCGTTTGGGGCTGTGGCCTCCTCAAGATCAGCCACAGGGCCCAGTTCTCCTGGGGTCCCTCCACCGCCTGCCTTCTCTTCCTCTGAAGCTTCTGGTGCTTCTACCATCTCCTCCTCTTCCCCAGGGTGTGCAGGGTCTGCCCTTGGATCAGGGTCAGGAAATTGGGACAATGGGTCATGGGAGATGTTCGGTTCTGGAAAGGGTAGGAGGGAAGGTAACTCAGGTAGAGCAAGGATGACTTAAAGTCTTCTTGGCACCCCCTCCCTTTGCCCTCCATTATCCTCAGGACCCAAGAACCTTCTTCTCACACCTTCCAAGCCCCCTCATGGAGGATGGAACATGGGGAGGAAGCACACTTACACACAGTCACTCGCTCCGATGGGCATGAGGGTGGAAGAGGCGTCGGGGTAGCAGCGATCTCCCTCACACACCCCAGCTCGGCTCCCTGCCCGTTCCCTGCCTGAGGGGGAGTGAGGAGGGGGACAGACAGGACAGTAGGGGTTGGAGGGTGGTTAGGAAGGGGAAGGATGAGGAGCAGAGGTTTGGGTGAAAGGCATAAGGGGGAACAGACAAAGCATTGCCAAGAAGGGACAGAGGAAAATCAGGGTACAGATGGGGGAGGAGAGGGGGAAAGAGGGAAAAAGGGAGAAAGGGAAAGAAAGAGAGAAAGAAAGAGAGAGAGAGAGAGAGAGAGAGAGAGAGGAAAAAGTAGGGAAGAATGGAAGCAGACAGACAATGGGCAGAGGCTTTTTGATGGAAATGAAAATGTACCAACCCCATTCTCACCACCTCCCCACCTCCCACCTGGTTTGAGTATCACCTCCAAAGGGAAAAGAAGGAAGAGGGGCTAAGCGCCTCTCTGCAAGCTACATCCACCTTCTTCTCCATCCCTCCCTTCCTCATTCCCCTCTAAACGTGCTCCACAACTTGCACATGAGAGCCTTCTCCTCTCCGCTCACACCTCACTTCTCTGATGAGCAAGAACCTTCTCCCCTGCAGCCCCGCTTACCTTGCAACCTCTGGGAGGCCACAACATAGCTGACGAGGGTGACATCACTGGAGCCCCCAGACTCCAGGGGAATGGGGTGGACCCGGAAATGCTCCAGCATGTCAAAGACTGTCTGGAACCAGAGGTGCTGCACCCGGCACTGACCATCCTCATTCAGGGACAGACGAAGGTGCTGGGGGCCGGGATGGGGAAGGTAAAGACTGCTTTCTTCTTGGTACCTGAGGGCTGCTACCTTCTCATTGTCATCTCTCCTAAACTATCCTTTCCCCTGGGGTGGAAAATCTTTCCCCCAACAGTTCCCCATGTCCTTGGGAACCTATTTCTGAACTCCCCCTCCTTCTTTGAACTCTCTTTCCATGGGATACTTCCCTAAGCTAATCCCTCTTCCCAGGACACTCTAGCCTTCTCCCCTGAAGCTTCCCTTCCTCAAAGAACGAAAGAAGTCCTTTCTTCCATGGGGCCACTCACCTTGGCCTTGCCCTGGAAGTTGAATGTGAGGACATATTCCCCCCTCCTCGTCTCGCTTTGACGTACCAGGAAGACACCATGGCTGCCAGCACCCCCTGCCAACACTAGCTGGGCAGCTTTGAGGCGGGAGAGGGTCCCATGGAACCAAGGGTACTCTGAAAGGGGATGATCCCCATCACCTCCATCTGACTCCCCCTGGAACAGGAACGAACCTTCAGGGAGGAAAGAGTGGGGAAACCGGGGCGTCAGGGAAGCCTCCCCCATCCCTGAGGATAAGAGTCTTCTGTCATGAAGCCCTTCCCTTGTATATCTTCCCCTTTCCCCTAGTTTAGACACCCACTGTCCCTCAGATCTGAAAGACCCAAGAGAAGGAATTTAGGTAAGAAGAAAAGTAGAATTAGATGTAGTTAAGACCTATAAGGCAAAGAGACACACACACACACACACACACACACACACACAAGCACACACCCTCCTCTCCATGCACACATATATGGAAACATATGTACATACACACACATAAACATACACATACACATATACACATACACACCCTGGTACCTGTGGTGTCTGGTGTGTCCGGAGGAGGGTAAGGAGCTGGTGGGGGGTAAGTTGCCCCCACCGGCGGCCCCTCTTCAATAGGGACTCTGGGGGGCAACTCTGGGGGCAGTAGTTCCATTGAATCAAAATGGGAGGCAGCAATAGAGGCAGAGCTGGGGGAGACAGAAGCTGAGGGACGATCCGAGAGGCCCCCATAAGCCCCTAAAGGAAAAACCAAGAGTGCAAGGATGGTTTGAGATTCAGTACCCTCCATAACCCAATTCACTCCCCAACTAGGCAAAGGAGAACCTTTCTCCCTAGAACACAGAGACAACAGCTTCCTAACATATCCCTGTGACTCAAATGTCTTCCTTAAATCTATCCTATAGACACTACTGGAGAAATACTCTTAGAACACACAATTCGTTACCAAGCTGCTACTCAAAACCCTCTGTTGGCTCATGTCCTAAAAGATCAAGACCGATTTTGGCTTAACGCTGAATCCTTTGGCCTACCCCCAACCTCTCTCCAGTCTTCTTTTTATTCCCCTAATGCAGATCCCCCACACCTTTCCAGCACAACTGATCACTCGTTGTCCTTCAAACATACATCCTGCTTCTCTGCTCATACTGTCTCTTCATCTGTGCCAATCAAAATCCAAGCCCAGCTCCTCCAGAAAGCCTTCCTCAACTATTCCAGCCGCCAGTGGTCTTTTCCTCCTCTCAGATCCAACAGAACTAGTCTGCAGCACCACTGACAGTGCATTCAGCTGGTCTGATCTCGTACTACTGCTTGTTTAATCATATGGTAAGTCTTCCCCTCCCCTTCCCTCTATTATGGACCTTAAGAATATGAGCTACACCTTAAAGTTCTTTTTGTGTCCAGAGCTCAAAGCATTTACTTGACACTAAATAAACATCTCCATCTTAGAAACAGAAGAGACCTCAGAAGCCACAGAGCCTGACAATCTATTGACTGATGATTAACTGATTAAACTAAGATAGCAAGACCTCAAAAAATACACCACCTGTATTATCAGTCCGGAGATCTGGGTTCTAATCCCAACTCTGCCACTTACTAGCTATGTTACCTTGGACAAGCCACTTCTCTCTGACCCTCAGTTTCCCCACCTGTAAAATGAGGAGGTTGGACTATAAGATCTCTTCTAGCTCTAACATTTTATGATTAATATCTAGTTAACACAAAAGTTCTCCCCCAAGGATCTGGCTTTCCTCCCCTCCTGCCTCACCCTGAGACAGGTGCTCATTGCTTTCACTAGGTCCCAAGGGCAGCTCCTGGCTGGGCAAACTCTCTGAGTGGTTGAGGCAGGATAGGTCCAGGCTGTCTGTGTTCTCCCTGGTAGTGAATGAAGTGCCAAGGGTAGGCATCAGACTGGGTCCAGTGACACAGAAAATTTCAGGGAAAAGAAGAGAGAGAGGAAGGAATCACAAGGTGAACTGAGCAGCATTAAGCACCTTTTCTACCACCTCCCCTCCCTTGTTTCCTCTGGTCCCTCACCCTGGGCTCAGGCAATCCTGTAGATCAGATACCCAGGCCTTCATATTCAAGGCATCAGCTGTCTCTAGAATGTATTCCAAAGAACCCTCCACCTATGGAGGCAAAGGTAAGGCACTTTAGATGGGAGATGGGGGAAAAAAGAGGCCAGTAAGACATTGAGAGCTCCCAGGGTCTTTTTGCCCAACTTCAATGAAAAGAGTGTTCTCTCTAGCTATTTCTTCTCCTCTTCCCAAGTAATTTGATTTGTGTGTATATGCATGTATATGTTTGTATACGTATGCGTATGTGGTTGTATGTGGGTATATACACATACATATATGGAGAGAGGGGGGAGAGAGAGGGAGAGAGAAACAGAGAGAGACAGACAGACACAGAGGGAGGGAGGGAGGGAGGGGAGAGAGAGAGAGAGAGAGGGAGGGAGAGGGGGAGGGAGAGGGGGAGGGAGAGGGAGAGGGAGAGGGAGAGGGAGAGGGAGAGGGAGAGGGAGAGGGAGAGGGAGAGGGAAAAAGAAGGTAGCCTAAACTTCAAGAGTATGTCTTCATTTTGGGGAAGAGCCCCTGGCTGTAGGGTCATGGCACTTTTCTCGCAGCTTTTAGTCTTCGGAAAAACTGAGAACCTGCCCATCCCCCGCTCTACACCTGCCCTCCCTTCCCCAATACATAAGAATTCTATTCTTTGGAACAGGTAGTAAAGGAAGAATGGAAATACCAGTCTCTGACCTTAACCACAAAGGTGTTCTCCCTGTCGGGCATCTCCAGGGCTGTGGTTGTCCGGACATCTGTGATGGTAGAACACAGGATGTTGATCCGGGGCCGGGATGCCTGTGGTAGAAGAGGCGGTAGGAGTCCCAATATTCAGGCTCAAAAACAGTCCTCTACTTCCTGGGAGGGGGCGGGGGAACCTGGCCTCCCCACTCTTCCCACTTCACCAAAGAGTTGTCAACACAAGCCCAATGGCTCCCTGCTCTACCTTGTAAGTAATGTGGAGGTGGCAGAAAGACTGCTGATATCACCAGCCTAGTCCTGGACACTCAACAAATGTCAAGAGTTAGCAAGATGGGTCCAAGTTTCAAAAAAAAAAAAAAAAAAGGAAAAGCCCATAGGCTTGCAACCTTCTGGGGTTCTATCTGCAAGGCTTCTACATCATCTCTCCCCAGTCACACTTCCCCTTCTCTCTCACCTTAGGTGGGATATAGAACTCCAGCCGACTTCCTCCTCCTTCCCCCTCACTCCGAAGCAGCAGGCGACACTTCTGCCACCTTGGTGGTCCCCCACCCCCAGATGAGGCTCCAGGTCCACCTCCCCCTCGACTTTCTCCACCAACAGCTGCCTCCTCTGTTCCCATGAAGCTCAGTAGTCCCTCCCTTTGCACTGTCCCTGCCCCATCCTTTAAGGGTCCCCCTCCCCTACTTAGTCTCAGCCTCTCAAAGCGGTGTGTCCATCTTTCCCCAGGGGATGTCCCACCACTAGTTGGCCCCACATTGGTGCTACCACCCCCACCAGAGGAGTTGGAATTGCTGTTTCCACCCAGGACAGGTGGCACAGAGGCAGAGGTCTCTAAGGGTCCCATTGGAGAGGGGGGATCACCAGCTCCCCGCCACTGCAAGATCCCTCGGACTGAGCCTCGTACTGATCGGCCCACAGAGCGGAGGGAGAAACGTTTCTTCAGCTTAGGTTTTGAGGAGGATGAAGAGACTGAAGAAGGGAGAGGGCCAGCCAGGTCTTCAGAGGATCGAGAAGGACCCAACACAGTCAGAGGCCCACTGTTCCTGCAGCTCTCCAGAGATGGAGTTTCCGTACCAGGACTCAGGGGGATCGGACCAGATGACAAAAGGGAACCTGAGGCCCGGGCCACCTCTGCCTCAAAGTGCTGCAAGAAGAGCTCAGCAAAACGTCGAGAGAAGGCTGCCTCAGCCCCAGGCTCTGCATATTGGGGATGGGAAGCCAAGTAGAGGCGGAAGCGTCGGGCAAAGTCCAGGGCTGCTGCTCGAGCGTGGGATTCACAGAACTCCCGCCAACTTGGGGGAGGAGGTGGTGGTGGTAGTGGTGGTGGTGGCAAAGGGGGAGGAGAAGGGGAAGCCCCATCCTCAGGGGAAGGGGCACCATTCATGATGAGCCAGATGAAATGGAGAATGGGGGACCCAGGGGAGGGAAGGAAGTGGGGGGGGAGGCCAGAAGACTCAGGGTCATCTGCAGCAACTGTGGAAGGGAAAAAGAGGCACATATATAGTAGTATTAGGATTACAGCTTATAGAGAACCATCTCTAGACCTTTCCCCAGGTACCAGAGATTCCCCAATTGTTCCAACCCCACTGAAAAGCCATCCACTTGTCCACACTACCTTCTGTTCACCTCGTCCCTCTCTGATTCAGAGAGATTCAAGAAAGTCCTTCAAAACATGTTAGCTTCCTTCCCATATTCCAGGTTCTTACACCTCTCAAGCACTGATAGGTTTTTCCAGATAGCTAACCTCCATCTTCCTCCTGTAATCTCAGCCCACATTCTTTGGCTTTGATCCCAGAAGAGTTAAAGGTAAGCTGGTCATCATCCTCCACAAAAAAACCCTTTAGAGATACAAAGCTTCCTTTCCAATCACCTCTCTCTCAGGAATAAATCCATCTAATATCTTGCTCCAAGGAGCCCTAACAGGTCAGCAATAGGTAGATGACTGCCACCTTGCTTCTCTCTCTAAGACTCGTTGGCATTTTAAGCATTGTGGTAGGAGGGCACTGCCTTGAAGGCATCTTTCCCACACACCTTCCCACCTGCCCTTCTATCAAACGCTCAGTAGCTTCTATCATAAAATGTGGAGTACTGCCTTACTCCTTGCCCTCAGTCACAAGAAGAAAAGGAACTATGAGAAGGCAGGGATGAACCGTTTTCTATCTTCTCTAAGAATGGAAGAAAGCAAAAGGAGCTAAAGGTTAGACAAGCTGTGAAAATGGGCACCCGGGCACCCAGGCCCTTGGCCCCCCAGCCCCCAGCCACTGGACTCTGGGAAAAACCAGGCTGGGAACCGGGAGCCCCGAGTCCCGCGTCTGTCCAGGCCGGACTGACAGCATCTCTGGGTGCCCAGGCTAGGAAGGGTTTTAAGACAAATGTCTGCCGGACCCACAGCGGCTCTCCCGCAGCGCGTTATTACTGCACACGCACACGCACGGTCCTCCGCCTGACTTTCACGCCAGCCTGCCAGGGAGGCACGCCTGCCGCCCCTAAGCCCAGCTTGTGGGTGACAACGGGGGCCTGACACCCCCAACGAGGGGGCTGCAGGCTCTGGCCAGGGTCCGCTAGGACGGGAAGCTCTGGGCGAGCCCAGGCTCAGCATCACCGCGATCCCACAGGGAGGCAGCAGGGCCCGGGGGGCCGGCCCCCCGCGGACCAGGCGGGGCGAGAGCGGCCTCCTCCCTCTCCTTCTGGGGGCCTTTTACAGCCACCCCCAGGAAGCGGCCTGGAAGGAGGGAGGCCTCCCGCCCCCACACTCAGCCCGCGCACGGCGCACCAACGCGGGGGGCCCTCACCCCAGGCGGGTCCCCCCAGACGCCGCAGCTCCTCGAGCCCGACCCCTGGCCCTGCGGCGGCGAGGCCCCAGCGCGCCTCCGGGGTGGGGGGCTCCGGGGAGCGCCCGGCCTTCCCTCCGCCCATGGCGGCCCGCTCCGGCGGCCTCCCGGGGGGCGCTGCCCTCGGGGCGCTGCCCCGGCCCCCGGCCTCCGAGCCCGGCCCCGCTCCGGGACCTTCGGCCTTCCCTCCAGTCCCTGGCCCGGGGAAGGGGGGAGGGTCCGAGTGGGGAGAGGAGAATGAGGAGGGGGGTTCCGGTTCCGGTCCCACCTGCATCTCGGTCCCCGCGGTTTGCTCCGGCGGCAGCAGCAGCGGCGGCTCCCGCTCCCCCCCCACCCCCAACCACCAGTGACCAGCGACCAGCCAGCTACTGCGCAGGCGCCGGGACCCCCTTTCCCATCAAGGAAAAAAAAAGACCATAGATAAGCCCGCGGAGAGAGAAAGGCACGTTCCCCGCCGACTTCCTCCTCCTGAGGCACGGGGATCATAGAGACCGTTCTCCCAGGGTGTAGGAATAGGGGCTCTTCATGCGGAGGAGGAGGAGGCGCTGGGAACACTCGGGCGTCTCCACCACTCGCCCCTCAGGGTGGAACATCCCCTGAGGCGTCCCGCCGAGATGGCTTAGTCTAGACTAGGACCTCCCCTGCCATCTTCCGTAAGGAGGACGGAGGTTGGCCGGCCGACCGACCATAGAGACGGGGCCTCGCGATAGAGTATCCCAAACAGAGGCAGGGGAGCGTGAAACCAGAGAGAGGACGGCGCCTCCTCCAGCCGGCTAGAGGTCACAGAGAGGTCAGGTGGCCTCCTAGAGCGCCGGATTCTCTCGTTCTAGGAAGAAGAGGACAGCGCCCCCTGGAGGAGGGATGTGGGAAGGCTGAGGTGACCTTGAGAAAGAATTCCCACCTCCCAGCTGGGGAGTCTAGAACCTGAGTTTATGTTCAATGGTTTTCAGTCGTGTCCGATTTTTTGTGACCCCTTGGTGGGGTTTTCTTGGTGAAGATATTGGAGTGGTTTGCCATTTTCTTTTTCAGCTCATTTTACAGATTAGGAACTGAGGCAAACAGGGTTAAGTGACTTGCCCAGGGTCATACAACTAGTAAGCGTCTGAGGCTGGATTTGAACTGAGGTCTTCCTGACTCTAGACTCAGTGCTCTCTATCCACTGTGACACCTACCTGCCCCTGAGTCTAAGACCTTGGCCTTTTTCTGGGCAAGAAACAGCAGCCCCAGAAATGCCTTGAGGTTCTTCCTCAGCACTTGGGGGACTGATATCAGACCAAGGGGAATGCAGTGGTCTTGATGGGCACATCCAAGGAGACCTCCACCCTTGAGTCTCCAATGGAAAAAAAACCCTTCATTGACTTCCTGCCATGTCTGTAATTTACAAGATAGTATAATGGACTGAGAAAGGGAAGTAGAGAACCTGAACTTAAATTCTGGCCCTAGAGACATTCTGAGTCTCAGTTTTCTCTTCTGTAAAATGAGGAGATTGAATTAAAAGACTTGTATGGTCCCTTCTGTTGATGCATAATGATATATGAGCCTGCTAATAGTCATGGGATGGGGTAGGGGGGGCATCTCCAGTCCTGATCTATATCTTGCCACTGGACTAAGATTGTTCTGGAGGAGAAAGTGAGACTGGTTACTTTGTAGAGCCCTGCCATCCAATTCACTTGCAAGTTATGACATCACCTTCTGGACGTCATGGTCCTCTTTGAGAAGGAAGGACAAACAACAAAAGTTGTCTCAGGGGTTTCAGAGATAGCTCAAAGAAACCAGTAGAATCAAGTCACTTTAACTGAAGATTCATGTGGATGGTGTTTTGTTTCTAGGATTCTACAACTACTTCTGTGTTAAGGGCTTGTATTTAACATAAGACAACATGGTGTAGTTTATGTACAGACTTAGAGTCAGAGGAGACTGGAATCTGAGTCCAGGCTGTAACGCTTATTAGCTTTGTGATCACAGACAAGTCTCTTGACCTCTCTGAGAATTAGTTTATCTGTAAACTGGAGATTACATTTGTATTAAATATCCCATGGGCTTGTCATAAGTATGACATTCATATACCATAATTCCCCAATAAATGGACCTCATCCCCTTAGTTTCAGGCCACTATGAAAAGTGCTGTTGTATTTTTGTATACATAGGTCCTTTCCCTCTTTTAAGTTCTTTGGGATATAGCCCCATTAGTCAAATCGCGAGGTAAAAGGTATGCAAAATTTACAGACTTTTGGGACATGGTTCTATGTTGTTTTCCAGAATGGCTGAACCAATTCAAAACTCTACTAATAGTACATTAGCATTCCTGTTTTCCTTCAGCTCTTTCAACATTTGCCATTTTTTCTTTTTGTCATCCTTGCCAATCTGATGCATTCGAAGTAAAATCTCAGTGCTGCTTTAATTTGAATTTCTCTGTTAATGATCTGGAACATTTTATCCTATGGTCATTGATAGCTTGTATGTCTTCCTTTGAAAACAGCTTGTTTCATGTTCTTTGTTTATTGGTGAATGGCTCTTATTCTTATAAAATTTGAACCAATTCCTTATGTATCTTGGAAAGGCCTTTATCAGAAAAAAAAGTTGTTGCAAAGATTTTTTTCCCTCAATTACCTTTTTCCTTTCTAATTTTAATTATAACCAATTTTGTTTGTACAAAAATTTTTACGTTTTATATAATCAAAATTGTCTAATTTATCATCTATCATCCTTTTCCCTTGTTATAAGTTCTACCTAGATGTAGACTTTGATAACTCATTTTTATAGAACTCAAGAAAGATGCTCTGACAAAAATATGTATCCCCTGATTCTCAGTACCCAGACATCTTTAAGGAAGGCCTGGGGAGAACAATAAATACTCTGTTCTTTCAACTAGAGACTGTGGCACCTGTGTAGCTCCATGTGTGGTATGCCCTTCTAACAAAGAAAAGCTCTTATCTAGTTGATTGGGAAACTCATCGTATTGATCGGGATTCTCCTGGTCACTTGCTACAAATATGGTGAGAACTATAGAAGAGGTACAGAATACTTTGAGAATTCTGAGAAAAAACCCTTTCTGATCAAGAATTTTGCCAGAAGATTCACTAAGTAGAAAGAATTTGAGCTGGGCCTTGAAGTAGTATATGATTCACATAGATGGAGAGAATAGATGAAGACATTCCAGATCGAACACTGACCACGTTGGCTGGAACATTAAGGCAGGATGCAACAGTGGGATTGGAAAGGTAAGGTAGGAGTCAGATGGTAGAGGATCTTGAATTCTAGATCAAAGAATTTGGATTTTATCCTGTAATAGTAATAATGATTCACATTTTTATGGAACTTGAAGGTTTTTAAAAACACTTTCCTTCTCACAACAACTTTATAAATTAATATGAGCACTATTTCCCCCATTTTGCAAATGAAGAAAGTAAGGCTAAGAGAAATGAAATTATCTATTAAGTTTACACATTTAATAAGTATCAGAAAGGGTATCTGAACTCAGGCCTTCTGACTCCAAGACCAGTCATTACTCTTTCTATTATACCACAAAGCCTGCTATACATCTGGGAGAACCGCTGGGGATTTCTGCTTAAGACAGTGACATGAGCAGAGCTGTGTTTTATAAAAGAATCTGTTTGCAGGATGGATCAGAGAAAGATGATATTGGAGCAAGAAAACCAGCTCGGAAGGTTGTGCAGTAACTTAGACTAGGGGCCTTAACACCCCCATTTTAGAAGTTGTGGGTGGCTAGGTATCTCCCATTAAGAAGACTGAGTCTAGCACGTTAGGTAAATTTTATTTGTTACTGATGTAAGACTATTTCCCTTTCAAAAGGGGAACCCAAAAGAAACTCAATAGAGGAATTTCTGGCAGAAACCAGAATGGATCTTCAGGGCAGATATGGGAGACCCCATTCCTCATGCCTTGGAGAAATAAGCCACTGTACTTTGGAGCTCCCTGGGGAAGGTTCTGTGCTGAATAATGAGATCTCAACATACCTAGGTAGTCTTAGACTCCTAGCATATTGAACCCCCCCCCCCCAACCCATTTTGCAGCTCTGCATGGAAACCACTACCTTCTCCCCAACCCCTTGTCCCCCTCTTACTTTGGGGCCTATACATCAATCAGCAGAGCCATTGCTTCTGGAAAGGGTGTGCCCATTGCCCTACACCTCCACTCACCATCCCTCTTCCTTTCAGCCCAAAACATCCTTTCCTATGGAATATCCTTGCCGTATTGCCTGCCCTTGTTAGGTTGCGAGCCCTGTCAGGGTAAGGACCGTCTCGCTCTTGCATTTTCAGGGCTTAGCACAGCGCCAGGAGCACAGCAGAGTTACAGGGATAAGGACCAGATCTGTGATTTCAATGACGCAGGGTGCCCCCCGAATGAGGACACTACCAAGGCAAGTGGCACCTTGTCTGCAAGACCGCTCAAATGGTTTTCTTCACTCATTCGCCCGGGGTGAGTAGGGTATTTGAGACATAAAGGGCTCCAGCCCCGAGTCACTTCAGGTCAAGTGGGAAACCCCCGACTTGCCTACAACCATCTCCTAAAAACTTCCCCAGAATGAGCCCTAGACAACCCCTACCCTCAGATGACCACAAATCCCAGAAGGCAACACAAAAGGGGCGGGGCTTTGTTGTTGTTCCTGGAGATGCATGATGGGAGCTGGCAGCTGGTCTATGTCTCCGGCCTTCGGCCCCAGTCTTCTTCCGGGTATCCCTGCCTCACAGGAAGTCCGCCACGGCGGTCCTAGAAGGAACCACTCCGTAGTCTCCCTTTCCTGCCCTTCGTCACTTCCGTCCGACGGAAGTGCTTTCCAGTTCCCCGTGCCCTTAGCGTCTCGCACGCCGTCCCGTCCCCGGTCCCTTTCCCCTCTGGCGCTCTTTTCCTTCTAGCGCTTCCATTGGCCCCGTTCCTCCCCCTCCGCCCGCCCCCGTCCCTCGTCGCGATGGCTGCAACCGTGATGTTCCGTGCACGGCCCGGGCCCGGCGGTAGGAGGGAGGCTGCGGGGCCTCTTGACCCGGGGGCAGAGCAGAAGCGATGGGGAGAGCCGGCCGAGGCAGAGCGGGGAGGAGGAGGGTGCCATGGAGGGGGCCGCCGGCGGGAGGGGTGCTGGGAGAAGGGGGCGGGGCGGGGGGGGGCGCCGTGGGGGAAGGGGCCGCCGGCGGGAGGGGCGGGGGGAGGAGGGGGCGGGGCGGGGGGGTGCCGTGGGGGAAGGGGCCGCCGGCGGGAGGGGTGCTGGGAGAAGGGGGCGGGGCGGGGGGGGCGCCGTGGGGGAAGGGGCCGCCGGCGGGAGGGGCGGGGCGGGGCCGAGGGGTAGAGGAAGGAAAGCCCAGAAGGGGCGGCCGGGGGTGGGGGAAGGGAGAGCTGCGCTTTTCGTCCTCTGACGCCTTCCCTTCCCTTCCCTTCGCAGCCCTGCAGAGCTGCCAGCTGCTGCACAGGTTCTTGAAGAGGGTAAGGACACGTCCCAGATCCCACCCCTGACCAGGGCGCGAGGGAGGGGGAAAGCTGCGTGAGCGTGAGCGGAGCTGCCCTTCTCTGGTGCCTGACACTTGAGGGCCCGGAATTTTTCTTTCCCTGCAGGCTCACCTTTCCAACCCGGGGCAGAGGCCCTCCCTGCCCCTCCTTTTACGGGGCCTGGCTGTCGAGGCCAAGAAGACGTACGTGAGAGACAAACCCCACATTAACGTGGGCACTATCGGCCACGTGGATCACGGCAAAACCACACTGACAGCGGCAATCACCAAGAGTAAGACCAGAGGAACGTGTCTGTGGGGGAGGGCAGCGTCTTGGTTGTCGGGGGTCAGAAAATATATATGAACAGGTGGGCATTTTAAAGGGGCACTGCTAGAGGATATCCTGCGAATCTAGGTGGGGTGAGAAGCAGGGCGAAGATAGAAACTTACAGGATCCTTGTTTCCCGGATGTTGCTTGCCTTATTCTTGAAATGGGATCTGGACTGTGGTTAGGTGTACGTATTCCCTTCAACTCTTTCTTCCCTTCTGGTTCCAAGTTCTGGCAGAGGGTGGTGGGGCCAAGTTTAAGAAGTATGAGGAGATTGACAATGCACCAGAGGAGCGAGCCCGTGGTATCACCATCAATGCAGCCCATGTGGAATATAGTACAGCCACTCGACACTATGCTCATACTGACTGTCCTGGGCATGCCGACTATGTCAAGGTGAGAGGAATATACTGGGCAGCCTGAGGCTTGGAACTCTGGGGAAGATACAGAAATGTCATGGTTTTACTGTAAGGTGCTGGTAAGAAGAAAGGAGAAAACAGAGCCTTAAGGGGAGGATTTAAGGCACAGGAAAAGGAGGAATAGTGGAGAAAGACTGACCACATCATGGCCCTTGGAGAAGAGAAAAGCAGAAAAATTTGAAAGCCAAAGCAAATTTTCATGTTCAACTAGCATCATTCTCTTTCTCCAGAACATGATCACGGGCACAGCCCCATTGGATGGCTGCATCCTGGTAGTGGCAGCCAATGATGGCCCCATGCCCCAGACAAGGGAGCACCTGCTGCTTGCCAAACAGGTATCAGTCTCTTCAGATGGAGCCTTGCTAGAAATCTAAGTCTGCAGTGGGGAAGGATGGTGTAGGGAAAGGAAAGCAGTCTTTAAAAAGGGCTCTGAGGTGAAGCATGGATTCAGTGCAGTCAGGATCATTCCTACATTGCATTTCAAATGCCCTTTTCTAAACTTGTCTGTAAACCTTGTTAATGGGAGCAATTTTCTCCCACCAGATTGGTGTGGAGCACATGGTAGTGTTTGTGAACAAGGCAGATGCCGTCCAGGACAATGAAGTGATAGAGCTTGTAGAGCTAGAAGTACGGGAGCTGCTCACTGAGTTTGGCTATGATGGAGAGAAGACTCCTGTCATTGTTGGTTCTGCCCTCTGTGCCCTTGAGGTAAGGGGGAGTAGAAGGTGGCATGTTGGGGGGTGATTCTCCTTGGGGTTTTTTGTTCATTCTCATTCTCTCATGGGGATACCTTTGAAAGGGTTGTCACATGACCCCAGGCTGGACTGACCATCTGACCCATTGTCCAAGATTTTGTGAAGAGGAAGACTTATGATTGGAAGACTGAATAGGAACTTTAGCCCATGTACCACCTCTCCGCTGCTGCTGCCCTGTATTCTTTGTCTTCCTCTTTGAGGAAAAAAACTGGCTCTTCCCTGACCCTATGCTTCTCCTTTAACCATAGCAGCGGCAGCCAGAGTTAGGGGTGAATTCTGTAATGAAACTGCTCGATGCTGTGGACACTCATATTCCTGTGCCCGCTCGGGATCTGGAGAAGCCCTTCCTGCTGCCTATTGAGTCTGTTTATTCCATCCCTGGTGAGATTGCTGCTTTATATTTTTCCCAGCTTCTTTGAGCCTCCCCAGTGGTCTTTCTCCTGGTTTAGAATCATCCCTTCTTGGCATTTTTAATTTTCCCCAAATCCCTTGAAACCCTCCCCACATTCTAAGCCTTTCTGTTCTAGGTCGTGGCACAGTAGTCACAGGGACCCTGGAGAGAGGAACTGTGAAGAAAGGGGATGAATGCGAATTCTTGGGCCACAGCAAGAACATTCGTTCTGTGGTCACAGGTCAAGTTCACATGCCACCATTAAACCCTTCTTCCTATTTCCCCTGTTCTTGCTTACCGACTGAGACCTTGTCCCTCTCCCTGTTCCTGCCTTCAAGTTGCTCTCCTATTTCAGGAATTGAAATGTTTCACCAGAGTCTGGAACGAGCTGAGGCTGGAGATAACCTTGGTGCATTAATTCGGGGGCTGAAGAGGGAGGATGTTCGACGAGGCATGGTGATGGTTAAACCAGGCTCCATTCAGCCCCATCAGAAGGTTGAGGCTCAAGTAAGCTATAGTTGTCCCAGGAGTCCCTGGGCTGTATACTTCCTTAGCCCTGGTCCAGTTCTTTTTTTAGGAAATCACAGGTGACAGCAGGCAAAGTCTTCTAATGGTTTCGTTCCCCAGGTTTACATTCTCAGCAAGGAAGAAGGTGGTCGCCACAAGCCGTTTGTGTCACACTTCATGCCCGTCATGTTCTCTCTCACATGGGACATGGCCTGTCGGGTCCTTCTGCCCCCAGAGAAGGTGAGTTGATAGTTTAGGAGACTGTTGAACTTCATTTTTGTCTTTGTATGCCTAGCACATAGCAGAGCCTTGGCATATGATTGGCATGTGTTAAATACTGTGTACAGCTTCTTGTTTAAAAAGCCAGTAGCCTAGGGGGATTGTTAATGCTTAGATGAGGTTATTTGTGGGTGGAGGTGATTTCTTCTCTCTCCTTTCCTACCCTCCCCTTCCAAACCCCCTCTCAACCCCCGCTCCCCCCAGTTAATTGAGGGTTGTGATTTGTTATCTAACCCTCATTTTTTCTCCAGGAGATGGCCATGCCTGGGGAAGATCTGAAATTAAACTTAATCTTGAGACAACCCATGATCTTGGAGAAAGGTCAGCGTTTTACCCTGAGGGATGGTGGTAAAACCATCGGTACTGGCCTAGTCACCAATATATCAGCTCTAACTGAAGAGGACAAGGACATTAAGTGGAGTTGAGCTCAACTCTGGCCTTCTTTCCAGCATTGGAACCTCCTTGGCCTGAGTCAAGAAGCTCAAGTTTGGGGAGTGAAAAAATAGTCCTCAGGCTTTTCCTTCTATCTGCAGCAACGGTGTCTCCTGGAACTGAGGGGCCTGTAAGTTGTATGGAAAAATAAAGTGTTGTGTGAATGGTGGAACACAACGTGTAGTAACTTGCTGTTGTACAGATTAAAAGATTAGGTACTGGTATTGTACCTTCAGATAGATGATTTCCTGTTGAGGGTGTTTTCTTTCTGGGATTTTACAATGACTTCTAGTTGGTTTAGCTGGATTGGAATCCCCCAAGTCCTTGGTTTTAGTCCCAGTTAGCTCATTACCTTATTTGCAAAATGGGAATAACAATATTTGTGATACCTACCTCATAAGAGTTATTGTGAGGAAAGTATTTTATAAATAAACATATTTAGAAATGTTGTGCTGTTAATATCATCAGGATGGGAGCTCAGTGGGCAAGAAAGAATCAAGTTTGATTCTGTAAAGGCATGGACATCTCAACAGGACTGAGAAATGTTGCTGCCAAGCCATCCTACTGCAAAATTAGAGGGAAAAACCAAAGCTGACACTAGTAATGAAATGTGTCTCTACCGTATCCAAAGGAGTAGTGCTAGTTCCCTCATCAATACTTTTCCTCTCTGAGCATAAGAATTACTAACTCTTCAATTTAACTCATATTTGTAGTCTTTCATAATTTTGAAGTTTCCTTATTAGTTTGTTGTGGTATATCAGAGAATCAACGTTATTGCTAGTAAGAGACTTAACCTTAATACATAGAATGTGAGATTTGGCAAGGGTCATAAATTCCTTCAGACCCATTAAGTAGCAATGGCTGACTTTTATTTGTAGAATGTGAGTAAAATTTTGTTGGGTATTTTATTTTGTGTGCGTGCGCGCAGTGGATCTGCAGTTTTTTGAGAACTTTTGGGATGTGGAACCTCCCTTTACCAGAGCCTATCAGTACTCTCTTTGCAAAGTATAGCCTTACAGAGCTGCCTAGGGGCACTGACAGTTGCCTGGACCAATTCCAAGGCTGGCTTTCATTCCATTTCATTCCATTAGGCCACACTGATTAAAGTGCATTAAGGTTTGTAAAGCACTGCATATAAATTACTGAATTTGATCCTCACACAGTTCAGTAAACATGAAGGGTCTACTATGTGCTAGTCATTGTGCTAAGCCCTGGGCGTACAAATGAAAAAAAAGACAGTCCCTGCTCTCAAGGAGCTCACAATCTAATAATGGGGAAGGGGCAGCTTTGGGACTTGAGAAGGTATTGAGTATCAAATACTGAGTCACTCAGTCAGCATAGCATGGTGGTGACACTTCAGGTGATCAGCTTATCCTGAGTGAGGCATGATGTTCCCTTGGAGTCGAAACCAAGCAGGGCTGCCAATGGAAAACGAAGAGTTACTACTGCCATCCTCAGATGGGTACCACATACCCCTTTTACAGTGAGAGGAAACAAACTCAGGTGAAATGCCTTGGTCATGGTCCTACAGGGGTTAGTAGAAAAACATGACTTACCCCTAGGGCTTCCAAACTCTCAAGGGCAGCTCCTTCCCCTATCCTGGGTTGCCTCTTCTCTTTAATTATTTGAAGAGGGCTGCCAGTCAGGGCTTCCAAAAACTCATTAGCAAAGTCAGCCATCATAGCTTTTACTTTCTTCCAGGTTCACAAGTGTAGGGTTTGAAAAATAGTGGATGGTATCAATTACTAGGGAGACTTTCTCCCATAAATGGACGAGCTCAAAGAATTTTTAAAAATGAGCTGGTTTCTATAGCATCTTTAGAGAAAAGGTTATAAGATCGTAAATTTAGAGCTAGGAGGTTGTTAGTCTCTACACTATCAGAAAGTGCTAAAAGTGGGGAAAGAGAAGATAGATACTTGGGTTCTGAGGGGAGGTGAAGATAGGGACATGGGAAAAGCCAGCCCCAAGCTAAATCCACTAATTGTTCTCACTACTCTCAACCTCCCCTACTTTGGGATTCTGGTGGACCCTGAGGAAAGAGGTGGGGTTTATGGTGGAGAGGGAAATCTCAGAGGGAGGAAAACTTTTTCCTAGGTCAGCTAAATATGTTTAAAATCCCAATTAAAATGATCATAGAATGTATTAACACCCTTTTCCCCCTTCTATCTCGGCAAAATGAGGCAAGTCTTACATTAGTCCTCTCCAGCATGTAGTGGCCATGGTTTGGGGGCCCTACAATCTGTATCCTTTGGCTCTTTGCTTGGGTAGATAAGAAAGGTCTTCCCAAATAGCATTAGTTGTCTAATAAAGGATTCCTCGAGTACCTAACTTAAGTGAAAGTCCCTGGGATAAGTAGTCAGGTACAAACATGGACAAACTCTGCCTCAAAATCTTTTTTGGGGGAGTGGGGGGAATACAGGGGGAATGGGTTAAATATGCACAAACATACATTTGGAACTTACCCTGGTGTATATGGTATGAGATATTTGTCTAACCTAGGGGTCTTTTTTGTTTCCTGGACCCTTTAAACAGTCTGGTGAGGCCTACAGACCCCTTTTCAGAATAATGGTTTTAAAGGTATAAAACATATGACATAACAAAGGTTAAAATAGTTGTTAAACATTTTTTAAAGTGTATGAAGACTAGATTAAGAATCTCTGATCTAAGCCTCATTTTTGCCAGATTTTCCAGTTTTCTCAGCATTTTTTTTTTTTGTCAAATAGTGAGTGCTTATCCAGTAGTTGAAATCTTTGGGTTTATCAAACACTGTGCAATTATGTTTTTTTCTGTACATTGAACCAAACCTGCATTCCTGGCATAAATCCACTTTGGTTATAGTGTATAATCTTTCTAATATTATGTAGCCTCTTTGCTAATATTTAATATTTTTAATATTCATGAGAGATATTTGCCTATAGGTTTCTCTTTTGTCCAGTTTAGGTTTTAAAGACCATTTTTGTATCAAAGGAATTTGGTGGGATCCTTTTTCCTGTTTCTGTTTGATGGAATTTACTTGTAAATACATCTGGTTCTGGGTTTTTTTTTCTGGGAGTTTATTTTTTGTTCAATTTCAGTTTCTCTGATTAGCCCATACACATCTAACTATAATACAAAACCAAATACAAATGTAAGAGTTAGGAGAAGCAGTGTGACATAGAGGATAGAGAGCTGGTCAGGGAGTCAAAGAAGGTCTGATCGCAAGTCCCGCCTCTGACACAGGGGCTGTGTGACCTTAAACTCTCACTACTCTAAGCAGCTGTCTAAAGCTGTATGTTGTAGATTAAGGTGCTGACCTGCATTGGTAGAGAGAGTTTCCCAAAAAAGGGAAACCATCTATGAAGTCAAAAGTCCGGTCCTTATACTGAAGAGTCAGAGAAGTTACAAAATACTAGAATTTTTAGCTTCTGGTGGAGGATTTGGGGGAAGAGTTCAGGAAGGTGAATTTTAGCTGGGTCTGAAACTATATTTGTTTCAAAGAGATGAAATTAGGTGAGGACATTGCAGATGGAGAAACAGAAGCTGGAAAACGAGGTATCACCATTTTGTCTGAAACGGAAAGATGTGGGAGAATGGTAGGAGATGGGGTTGGAAAGGTGAAATTTGTAGGGATCAGATGATGGTGGGTGGGCCTAAAATGCTTGACCAAAGAGTTCATTCATACTTCATTCTTCAATAATAATAATGACTGTTTCTAAAGTTTTAAAATATTGTTTTAAAAGTTGGTATTATGAATCCTATTTCTCCAACAAAGAATCTGAGGTTCGGGAGGGGTTAAAGCGACCTACAAGGGTAACACACTGAGCTCAGGACCTCGGACTCCAAGACTGACAGTCATGGCTCTTTCCCTCGCACCGTAACGTCCACTTCAGGACCTGGAAACACACCAAAGGTTCCTGATCAGAGCTGTGTCTTAGACAGGAACCCCTGGGTGGAGAGTGGATGGCTTCTGCCGAGAGTGCTGTTGGAGGAGGGGGGGCGAGCCACTCAGACCTGGGAATCATGGCCTTATTTCCCTCTTTTAGGAACTGAAGGGTGACCGGTGGTCTTCGGTCAGGAGGACTGGGCCTGCACAAGTATTACTTGCTTCAGGCGTAAAAGCCCTGGCCCTCAGCTTGGAATAGTAAGGTAGTATTAGGGAAGAAAGGTTCCGCTATTAAAGCTTGAGCCTGGACCTGCCTCTAGCTATTCACGTGGTTTTGAACATGCCCTCAGGAAGACTACAAATCCCATGAGGCCATGGGAGGGAGGGGGCGGAACTTCGTTGTTTCTCCTGGTGACGCATTATGGGATCTGGGAAGCAGCAGGCCCCTCTGGAGCATTGCTCTTCAGCTTTCTTCCGGGCACCCTGCAATGGCGGAAGTCCTTGAAGCCTCTCCAAAGGAGCTTTGCTCGCCCTTAATATGACGTCATTTCCGGAAGCCACGGAAGCTTGTTCCCGCCTGCGGCCGCGGTGTTTCTGCAGCGTGCCTGGCTCCCGCGGTCCCTTCCCCTTCTCGGTGTACCCGCAGCAGCCCATGGCCACTACCCCAGCAGTTGGAAGGCGGGGTGGGGAGAAGACCCCGGGACAGAGCAGAACCGATGGGGAGGGCTTGGAGGAAAGGCTTAGGAAAAGAAGAAGAGTGGGCCGGGCATGTACCAGGGGAAGTGCCGGGGGGACGGAGGGAAGGTCATCCCAGTATCGCTCCTCACTGCTCAGGGGCCGCCTGGCACGATTGGCGCTCATCTACTACAGTAGTTGGTCACCTGGTTCCCTTTCCCCTCGGGGTGCTGCCAGTTGCTGCACACCTTTTGGAAGTGGTTAAGGAAATGCTCCGGATGCCCAGCCTCCTCAGGTCAGTGAAAACGAAGGGCTGAGAAGAAGGTAAAGCTTGGAACTCGTCAAAGGGGTGACTTTTATCCTCACTTGTCTCTAGAACGACCAGGTTTTTTTACACAGGCCCTTGCTGTATGGCAGCCAAGAAGACTTAAGTGAGGGGCAAACCCCACCCTGATGTGGGCACCGTTAGGCACACAGGTGATACCTAAACACTGTAATATGCTAACAGCAGCCATCACAAAGAATGAGGAGGAAGGGAAGAGGCATTTATTAAGCACCTAATGACGTGCAGACACATGCTAAGCCCTTTACAAATATCTCCTTTGATCCTCACAACAACCCTGTGAGGTAGGTGCTCTTATTATCCCCATTTTATAGACAGAGGCTGGAACAGACAAGAGGTTCAGTGACTTGCCCAAGGTCACGTAGCCTTCCTGACTCCAGGCCTGGGGCTTTATCTCCACTGTGCCACTGCGTTGCCTAGGCAGTATTTGCAAATAGTGTGGTGGCTTTTTGGCCCTTACCAAGGGTGGAAATAAATCACAACCAAGTGGGATATTCCAAAGTTTGGTTGGTCTATCACTGTCATCCTAAGACATCCCCCTTGGCTCACTGTCCTGTCACTACGCTAATAGGTGAATCAGCGGCTCAGTCCAGCTTATTCACTGGGCTCTGTGAGCATGCAGTCAAAACCCTGCAGGTTTCCTGGCACTGCAATAGCATAGGAAGTAGGTCAGGAGGGGACAGTGTACTTACCACCTATAGGACTCATATTCCCTCCCTTCAACTGTCTCTTCCCCTCTGGTTCCAAATTCTAGCACAGCCATTGGACACGCTGTTTATTTACACTGCCTCTCTCCTGGGATCCTATGTCAAAGTGAGGGGGATGCACCTAGGCAACACCAGGCATTGAGGTTTCTTTAGGAACTAGGAGCTCTGTATCTGGGGAAGATACAGAGGTGTCATAGTTGTAATCTGGGGTACTGGTAAGAAAAGAGTAGAAAAAGGAGTTAGAAACTTGAAAAGTATGAAGGCTAGGAAAAGGGGAAATAGTGGGAGGACTGAACACATCACTTGAAAAGGGACAGACAGGGAGGGTGTGAAAGCCAGTTAGCATGCTCAGCTATTAGCATTGTGTCTCCAGAAGCCTCACTTGGAGGCTGCATTTCGGTAGTGGCAGCCAATGATGGCCCCATTCCTCATATAAGGAGGCACCTGCTGCTTACCAAACAGGTGCCAATCTCTTTGGAGGTGAGTGGTGGGGAAAGTATCGGAGAGGAAGGCAATTTTTAAAAGAGCACTGAAGTGAGACATGGATTCACTCGGGTCAGGATCATTCCTACGTGGCATTTTAAATGTCCTTTTCCAAGTTTGTCTATAAACCTTAATGGGAGCAATTTTCTCCCACCAGATTGGTGTGGAGCACATGGTAGCATTTGTGAACAAGGCAGATGCCATCCAGGACAATGAGATGGTAGAGCTTGTAGAGCTAGAAATACAGGAGCTGCCCACTGAGTTTGGTTATGATGGGGAGATGACTCCTGTCATTGGTGGTTCTGCCCTATAGCCCTTGAGCTAAGGGGGAGTAGAAGGCCACAGGGCGGGGGATGATTCTTCTTGGAGTTCTTTGTTCCTTCTGATTCATGGAGTAAATCTGTTCGGAAGCACTTTTCTGAGGGATGTCAGCGAGAACAACTTCCCTACTTGGTCTGACTACTCCCAGTGACACTATGACTCCTGAGCTGGATGACCCACTGTCCAAGACCTTGGGAAGAGGTGGCTGGGAACTTCAGGCTCTGTACCACATTCCCTGCTGCTGGTGACCTTTCACCTCTTCCCACCTCTCCCATTTTAAATTAATTCAATTCGTGGGTTATGGCATAGTGGTTACAGAGTTCTGGAGAGAACTGTGAAGAGGGGAGCTGAATAGAAATGTCTGGGCCACAAGATTACATGCTCTGTGGTCACAGGTAAAGCAACACTTAAATCAGCACTTAAAACTCTACCTCCTACATTCTCTGTTCACATCAAATTGAGGCCTTCCTCTGCCCGAGCCCCCCCCCCCCCCCCCTTGCAAACGCAGGTAATTACACCTTGCTCTCTCCAGAAGACACACAAGTAATGGGGCAGGGTGATTTTAACCGTGATTTACATCTCTTCAAGGGAGAGACATGACAGTTAAGTTCTCTCACATGGGAGAAAACCTCTCTGTTGGGTATACTACTTTAATGAATGGTGAATTTCTCCTTTAGTTTTCCCATCCTTAACACTTACTAGCATATAGTAGGCACTTAAATGCTATAATAGGGTAATAGGTAAACTCTCCCTCTACCAACCCTTACCACCCACCAGCCCCTCCACAATGTGTGGTTGGGAAACTTTTGTGCTAAGTTAACAGTAGGAAGGGCAGAATTTCAAGGTCTAACTTCCATTTTCTGTGGAGGAGATGGCCATTTCTGGAGATGCCCTCCATCTTGAAACAACTGAGGATCTTCAAGAATTGTGTTTTACAACTACCAGCACTAACATGTTAGATATGACTGAAGAAGGAAGGGACAATAATTGTGGCATGCTGGGATTCTTCATCACTGGTTTGAAACACAAACAACTCAAGTTTAAGAAATGGGAAGTAGTCCTTAAGTCTTTCCTGCCATCCCTAGTAGGATATACTGGGAGGCAGATGGGATGGATATATTTAACGTGTAGTGGTAAAGTGGCCATTTTATTTATGGCTACTTAGATCACTATCCAAACAGCCACTTATTTACTCCTTTGTAATTCTCATCTATGGGTTTCTCTTAAATTTATCCAAAATCCTGAAGGCCTTTCCTGACTCTTGGGTTTACCTGAAATTTTGATAATTCTAAAGTCACTGTATTTTCTTAGGCAAATCAACTAGACTAGAAAGCCTGACTCATCACCCAAACATCTTGGTGATCCCATCCATATGTAAGATGTAAATTTTAGGTTTCTACTGAACAACAAGAAAAAAAAGAATTTATGCCAATAAGACACTCATGATCCTCCAACGTGTGTATTCTGTCTTGAAGCTGACCATGGAATCACAAGCTAGGCTTTTAAAACTATTACAAGTATGAATAAGGAAGGGAATGAGTATACCACTTAGGGCATATAAAAGAACATGTCTAGAACTCCCTAAATCCTATTTTGTTTTATTAAGAATGGCTGGGGGGGGGGAGGGGGGCGGGGAGAAGAAGATTTGAAGAGTTACAGGATTACCAGACCTCTAAAAATTTTATCTTGACTAAAATTCTTGGGGAGATGTGTTCTCAGGAAGCCTGTGGCAAGTCTTTGTGAGAACAAGAGAGTTTCCAATTTTTGAAATTGCATATGATGCCTATCTTGGGACCCTATTTTCAGAAAGATGACTGTCAGTAATTACATTGGCATGGGCTAACTCATATAGAAGTGCAATCTAAGAAAAACATTCAGATGTCTGTTCTTCTCCCTTGTTCCCCATTCTCTAACACCTTGCAAGTCTGACTTTTATTATCTTCTGTCAAATGAACTGTTCTCTTCAATTCTTTTTGACCTCTCTGGAGCATTCAGTTTCCTTCCAGTCTCTCCTCACCTAGTTTTTCTGGCTTTGCTCTCCTGTTTTCCAGTTTGCTCAACCCATCTCTTTTGTTGGATCATCATCCATATCATTTCACCTAATTGTGGGTATACCCCCTGAAACACTGTCCTGGGCCCTTTCTCTGCTCTACCTCCAGCTCCAGTCGGTTTAAATATCTATAAAGAAGAACTCCTAGATTTGGATACTCAATCTCTGTGTTACGCTAGTCCAAACTTCCCTGTTTCTGTGAAGACCACCAACCTTTTAGTCACCTACATTTACAACCCACCACCATCCTTGTTAATCAAATCACTCCCTCATCATCACTTACCAGGGCTTTTAGAAGTTTAAGCTACCAGTGATATTTTAAAAGCTTAAGTCGGTCATATCACTCCTGAGCTCCAACTCCGGTCAAATTGGCCTTCCTGCAGTTCCTCACTCATGACACTCTCGTATCTCTGGATTTTACACAAGCTTGTCCCTCACCCTGCACTGCACGTCATACCCTCACCTCTGCTTCTCAGAATTCCTAGCTTACACTCACAGCTTGGTCCAGGTATCACCTTCTACACAAGACCTTTACTACTCTTCTCCCTTCAAGTGCCTTGTATTGATTTTGTGTATATTTGTAAACACACACATGTATATGCAATAGGCGTGCCTATAAGTGCTTGAGGGTAAGAACTGTTGGATTTCTTGTCTTTGTATTCCTAGCGCCTACCACAGAGTGGGCACCTAAATGACTATCTGATTGAAAAGATACTCCATTGTTAATGGCAACAAGGTCATATTTTTGGATAAAGTACTAAACTTCTCTGATTCAGTTTCCTCATCCTTAAAAATGAGGGGACTGAATTTGGAATAATGCCAAGATGGTCACAATCCTTCACCCCAAAGATCCAACTACTAAGACATATGGTGTATCAAGGTGGAAATTAAGTAAATTAAATGGTAACATATGAATGTAACAAAATATTACTGTAACGTGAGAAATAAATTCAGGAAATGTAAGATAGAAACCGATGCAGTAAAGTAAGCAGAACCAGGAAAATGACACACACAATGGCTAAAATATAAACGGAAAGAGCAAAACTTAAACTAAACACTAGTGGTTGAGATCCACAAGTATGGAATATCACATACACAGTCAGACATGGTAAATAGATTTGTGATTTAGCTGCACTACTTTTTAAAATGTTACAAAGGATGGCTTCTTGAGTAGGGTACATTCAGAGATGATTTTTTTAAAACAGGAATTGATGTCTTGAATAAACAAATTTACAGATGACATAAAAATTGAAGGGAGAGCTAGAATACTGAATGACAGAAGTGGGACCCAAGTTAATAGGCTAGAATGGAACAAATCAAATTAAATTAATTTCAAGTCTTACAACTGGATTTTTAAAAAAAACACCCCACTAGAAGGTTGGAGGGAGGCACTGCTACACAACTTTTTGGGAAGGTCTGGACCCTGTGATTTTTTTTTTTTTAAAATAAATTCTAGGTGAGGAAAACTTCCTCTTATCAGGGCAGACTAGTACTTTCTCTGTAACTCAAGACGTTTTACAAGAGAACTGCCTAAAGCAAAGTTGTCCAACTATCACAGTATCAGCCCAAACTCCTGAGTGCCAGAACCAGATGAAAACCATTATGTTTCTACTGGAGTTTAAGTGATTTACTTGTCTAGTCAGAAACAGTTCTTGAACTCCAAACTTTTTCTGGCTTTGAGGTTGGCCTTCTGACCACTTACTCCATGCAGCCTCTAGTTTGATGAAGGCAGTTAAAATGTAAGCACCTTGAGGGCAGGACCGTTTGCTCTAATTTCACCATATCTTCCTCTATAGCACAAAAAAGATGCGCTAATAAATATGGTTTCCCAGTTGCTAGCTATACTGCCTGCTAAGGTTTCCAGAGTCCTTTTCCTTACAAAGACCAACCAGATGGAGTATAATTATTCCCATTTTACAAATAAGGAAATGGGGACCAGAAAAGCAAAGTGATTTATCTGAGATAACAAGAGCAATCAATATTAAGTGTCAATTTAAAGTCTGCTCTCATAGAACTCATATTCTCTATCTGGTAAGGATCAGACGCAGTAAAAAGCAAGATGAATAATGGGGGGGAAAAGAGATGGTAATGTAAATGATTTGACCCTGAACTATTTTTAACAAACAATTGACCAAAAAAGGGAAATAACCATCAGAAATAATATTGACACCAATTATACTGCAAAAGTTTAATCAATGTAAATTACCAAAAGAGCCCAGAAAATTCCTTAATCATCAAACATTTTACTTTGCCAAGAAATCATCCAAAGGCAAAACTGTTAAGAATAATGATGGATGATTATGAACACTATTTTCTCTCAAAGCTGAGAGAGGAGAAACCTATTTAAAGAAAGCTTTGCAAGAGATCCAAGTAAGCCAAGTCATCCCAAGAGTATTTCAGGATGAAAATGGAATGAGAACAACCAGAAGAAAAACGAAAAAAGATTGGAAAATATTTTAACAAATTTTTCCCCATCAAGGATACTGGAATCACCAATATTTGGACCCTGACATCACATTCCCAAGATGAACATTGTTCACAGAATGAAAAAGGCATTTATTAACATGTTCAAACTATACGGAGAAGAGAGAAATAGCACTACTGAAAAACCAAGCTGCGGAAAATAGCCAGAACGAACCCATGCCAGAGAGGACACAAAACTGTAAGGATGTGGAGGGATCTATATGCAAGGTATCTGATGGAGAGGAGATACCAAAGATGAGGGAAAATCTCAGACCTTATTAATACAAAACCCCCCCAACAACACCATCAAACGAGTGATCACTTGATTACCCTCTCATCTCTACAAAATGAGTTATCTTAAACACAAAATGAAGGCATCCAAAATGAGAATGCATAGGCAATGAGCACTTGTAAAATTCATTTCACAACTGAAAGATGCAGAGAATGTAAGATCCCACTGCATTTTGTTGGCTAAAAACTAAAATACTTTCAAAATTCATCTCAGCCAATACATACATCAAAATTATTTAAAATTCCTTAATGATGAGGGTTACTGCTGCTTTTTACTTTATGTTTTAAGTTATAACAATCTTTCTGCACTATCCTCTGATTATAAATGTTAGGCAAAGGATAAAATGGGGAGATATATATACTTGTCAAAAATATTCTCCTTTAGAGTCCAAATTGAAGAGAGATTTGATATAGATAGATAGTTGGGTCAGCCAAATGCTTTTCTCTAACATTATATTGGTTGCATTAGGCCCTGGAAAACTGAAGAGCCTCTAGAGAAATGTATAACCACCCAAGGATATGGTTTTGACCATCTACACAACAAAGACTAAAGTGGATGCAGAAATCTTACCCAGATCATGTATGGTATGGACTTGACTCAACAACCTAGCACTTGCACATCGATTCATACAGATGGACAGACAAGTTGAGCCAAGATTGAGTTAGGGGGAGAACAGCACCTGGAATCACCTGCTAGAAATTGCTCCAAATGAGCCCCAAATCTAATTACAGAAACAAAGACCAATCTTTTTGAATACCTATATATTGCTAAGTGTTGCAATTTGGCAGGAAAAGGCTGAACAAAAAATGAATGTCACAAAGATGACGGTCAGCGTGAGCAAGCTGTAATATATTACGAATAAGGAACTTCAAAAAAGAACAGGCATTAAAGATGTCATCACATAAATAGAAAGAAGAGATGGGTACATGTTAAAGAGTGCTCCCCGGTATCGTGATCTGGTCAAGAGAAAGCAAGAAAGACTTCCAAGGACACTGCATTACGTACCTTGGGTTAAACTTATGGGAGGGCATGGACAAGACAAACATCAGGTAGATGGGCTGCAATCTGGGTCACTGGAGGGAACTTCCAAACTGATGAGCTAACAGATTGACATAGTAAGACAAAAACTTCTAACTTGAGTAGTCCAACAATGCATGGAGGAAGGAGGGAAGAGGGCTGCCTTACTATACACTCAGGGGCCATTATTTAAAATGTGCCCAGAGAGGAAACATGATTGATAAACTCTTGTCAAGGATGTTTTAAAACAAATTCCCCATGGATGTAGAAAGACAAGAAAACAACAATTAAATCACAACCTATTTTTTTTTTTTTTAGGAGGCTAGTCTCCCTATCTCACCCAGAAGTGCAACGGCCATTCATGGGGTCTAATCCCACTGCTGAGTGACATGGAAGCCTGGACCTGGCTCCACTTTTGTGCTGATTTACCCCTTTTTAGGCAGTCTGGTCACACACAGCCCTGCCACCCCCCTCATTCTCAGAGGCTCACCATATTGGTGAGAAACTTAGTTTGGATGCCTGATCAGCTTTAGCCCTACTACAGCTGAGAGTTCCCAAGTTCAGATGATCCACCAGGCTCAGCCTCCCTAACAGCAGTTACTACAGGTGAGTGCCATGATACCAGGCAAGATTTCCCAAATTCCTAGAGTAGCACTCTGGAATATTATCAAGAGAACGAGAGTGAGATTACACAGCCATGTGCTTTCACTTTCTAAAGTAGCAATCATGGAAACACAAAAATGCAATATCCACAACCAGATTCTCTCCTCAATAGAGCAAAAGCCTGGGTCTAGCTGCTTTTATCCTCATGCCAAAGAAATGCCATGAAATACCTGACACATCTTCATAGCAATTAGTGTTTAATCTCTAAAACTACACCCACTCCCTGCTTTTACCCAGGACTCCTTCCCAGCTCTTTCAAAACCTTACTTCCCATACTCTATGAATCATGGCAGAAATTCACTTTTCAAAATATTTCACATACCATCTTATTTGATCCACAAACCAATTACTACCGATTTATTAATGATGGAACCGAGAAATAAGCTTGCCCAGGCCTCTTTAATTCTAGGCTCCATTTAGGGCATAAAGGATAAATTGAACAATTTCAAACTGGTGACCTACACCCTCACAATCTAGTCATACAGCATCAGAACATATGGTCACCCTCGCCAAGAGCCACAAGATAAAGGCTTCATTACTCTAGCTGGCAACCCAAGAAAAAAAGGATAGTTCTTTCATTTGGAGTGCAGCTTCATAAGATTGTGAATTACAAACTGAAGGAGATCCTTATGCTTACCTAGTTTGACACCCTCCCCCAAAAAACCATTTTACAGATGAGGAAACTGGAGGTCAGAAAGGTTAAAGGACTGCAAAAGGTCACACAGGTGAACAGTGATAGAAATTGAGCCTCTGCTCTAGTGCTCACTCCACTATACCACTCCGTGTCTATGTCTGGGAGAGAGAAAGATATGCATACACACAGGAGGATCAGACCAAGTTTATCAGTGACAGCACATTTACCCCTTCCCCTCAACTTAAGGACTCTGGCCCCCAATCTCTTACCTCTGTATTTCCTTGATGCCCTAGTCTTATGATAGACTAGGGTTGCACCTTTGTCCTTTTCCCCAGAGAGGGAATTCCAGGCATGTTGAGTTAGTTTAAAATTTTATTTTTTTTCTGTTTTTTTTTTTTTAAATATTTTTATGTAATAAAAAGTAAAAGTCCTTGTCAACCATCCTTGTGGGGCATCTGTCTATGTGACTGTCTCAGGTTAATGGGAAAGAAGGGTAGGGGAGCCCAAGTCTGAGGTTATAAATAATAGAAAATAAAAGATCTTCCGTCTCCAGCGGGGATGGGAGGGAATGAAGGGGAGGGGTAGGAGGAAGGATGGGTCAAGCAGGAACCCTCCACTCCTTCTGGACCCTGGCCCTGCCTTGAGGTCCCTCCCCCCATCCCACCCCCTGCCCCATTCAAGGTGCTTGGTAGGAGTTCCCTACTCCCCCTGTGGGGGTGGGTTGGGGAGGGGAGTGGAGGGTTAGAGAACTGGTCCGAGCTGCTGGGGGAAGACATAGGTCACTCCTCCATCCACTCAAGGAAGTCTCTCAAGTGACGGCCAGGACCATCTTCAGTTCCCCGGGGGGTGGAAGGGGAGCTGCTGGGAGGGATGAGATTGAACTGGTTGAAGGGGAAAGAGAAGAGATCAGGAACATTAGAACCTAGCCATCTATCCCTTAGTCCAGTGCTGCCCAACTTTAAAGGAGGAGGCCACATTTATGTAAAAGTAACCACCACAAAGTCCAATGTTAACCAACCTTTTCAAAGTACACACCTGTTCTTCACGTTAGTTTTCATTTCTCAGGCTCTCGGTCCCGCCTTATCAGCCTCATTCCTGACTTAACCCTTCCTAACTGGAAGGCTACTACAGTTAACCACAGCTTAATAAGCCACGAGTCAGGTTATTAGGTGACCAGAGCTCAAGGACAGAGTGCAAAAGAATGGAGCGACAAACTAATCCAACTCAGGCAGCAGCTATGGCCTACAAACAACATTAAACCTTTCGCAGATCAGATGCAGCACACAGGCAGCATCTAGCAAGCGGCCCCTTCTGACTCCCATTCAGTCTCACAGTTCTTTCTTGCCACCAGCCTAAAACCTTCCGTGCCCAATTCCTTCAACTGGATTTCATGAATCCTTTCATCTGCCTCCCCTCTTGTGTATTTATTCCTCCCTTCCCGGAAAGGCAGGTCAACATGGCCTGTCTGCTCACCTTGGTGGTGTCCGATGTAGGTGTAGGGTGAAGGTGTGGAAGCAGAAAGAGCAGGCACACCACTCTGGGGCACACCCCCCTGAGGTGGACCCCCATGGCTCTGGGGTGGGTGCAGCAGCATCACCTGGGGTGGGTGGGGAGCCCCAGGATGAGGGGGTGGGGCTGCTGTGATTCCAGTCTGGACATGGGCCTTCAGAAAAGAAGCAGATGTGAAGACTTAACAAGTCACAAAGAAAAACTATCTCAGATAGCCACTACAAATCATTGCCAGAGGAGAAAGATTCCTATGGGTTTGTTTTTCCACTCCAAAACAGGAGAGAAGAGAACATTATTAATGAAGGCTATTCAGAGAAGGCAGATTTGGAAAAGAAATTTGACTTGGGAATGATTATCCTGGCCTAAATGACATGGGTCATATTAAAAATCACAACAGGGAAGGAGTCGGTGGGACGTGAAATAAGGCTAAGAAAACTACTCTGGTAGCCAAAATAATTTAAGTCCTATTGCGTACATGTGCTAGAGAGAGTCTATAAAGTGTTACTTTGGAATAGTTACCTGGGTGACATGGGCCATATTGGTGAAGCCGTGGGGTAGCTGCTGGTGGGCATGGATGGCATAGACTGCAGCTGGCTGAGGAAAGCTGCTCTGAGGGGACTGAGCAGAGGGTCCCGGTGGCAGAGATGGTGGTGTGCCAGTTAAGGCACCTGGATGGTACAAGTTCTGTTGTGGCTGCCCACTACCCAAGTGTGGCGGCTGCCCTGCCTGATGCTATTGGAAGAAGAAAGAAGTTAAGTTCCAAAGCCAGGCAAGCAGCAAACTTACTTCACACCTAGCTCTACTTTGTGCCACCTCAAATCCTAAACCCACCCTGAAGGTAGAGCCATTCTCCATCCCTCTTTCTTCCCAGTTCTACCCCCATCACTTTATAATCTAAGTATTTCTGCCTCAACTCTTATTCCTCTCCCACGTCAGGCACCTGGACAGGGCTGGGGGCCGCATGCTGGGACTGCGGCTGGCTCCCAGTAGGGGTGGTGGCTGGCTGCGGCTGGTGGGCATGGAGCTGCGTGGCATGGTGTGGATAGGACTGGTGAACAGTGGCTGCAGCAGGAAAGAGGGAGAGAGAATCAGCAAAAGAATGCACGAAGGGCAAGGAGCTTATTTCAGGACAAAGAATCTAAAAATTTAAAGGACTTACCATATAGGGCTTGGGGAGTGGGCTGCTCTGCTGGAGGGTACTGAGGAGTAGAAGATGAGACGATGGCCTGGGGGTGGCTGCCTGACGTCAGCATCCTTGGGTTACTCTGAAGCATTGGGGCAAAGACAGGCTAGAGGACAGGGAAAAAAGGGAGTCTAATGAAAGGCCCATGCTTCCTTTTTGATACTTTCTATACCCCTGACACATGCCAGTTTGCACCCCAATTCTAGAAAACAAAGAGCAAGGTAGAACAACACCCAAAAGTATTCTCACTTACCTGCGAGGGATAATGGGCCATGGGCTGCATCATGGTAGGCTGGCCTGGGAACTGCTGGGGATTGTAGGAGATATAGGAAGAGTATGGTGTGGCTGCCACCAAAGGGGGCCCTGCAGCTGCTGCTGCCTGCATAATAGGCGGTGCTGAGGCTGGTTGGTGCTGGTCTGAGCGTTGCGGGGGCAAGGAACCTGTAAATGAGAAGGGAAACAGCTTAAGTTCAGTTAATAGGGAAACAGAACGAAAATTGAAGATGGGTGGAGTATTTCTGAATTACCACCAAATAATGACCCAATATCCCCCAATCCCATGAGAACAACTCATATGGTGCTGCATGGTTCAGATCTCTTTTCCCCACTCTTACCTTTAGCTCCCCGGTACTTGCCCTGCTGACCAGGCACAGAGTTAGATACAGGGTATGGGTACATCTGAGGAGCCTGGAGAGATCAAAAGGACCAGGGCTGTGATTCCCTCTTAAGTCATCTAATCACAACTGTTCAGGTCCTTTCCTGGTATTAGTGACAAATTCTGAGTGTCACATACGATGTTAGCTCTCCTCCCCAATCCCCTTTTCACTTCTCACCTGCACGGCCGGTCCCATATGGATCTGAGGTATATAGGAGATGTATTGGGGGCTATACATCCCACTCTGGCCTGCTGTCAGCACTGGGATTGAAGGAGTTGAATGAGTCCGGGGACCTGGGGAAGTTGGGGTGCTGGTTGACTTGTTCTATGACAAACAAAAGAGGAGGGAGTTAAGGGAAGATGATAACACCACTTTCCTAACAGCTCTAAGTATATAGCAGGCAAATACTTCCTGACCTGAAGAATGAGACCCCTTAGCCTCTCAGGCCTACCAACCTACCTTTTATAATTACACTCTTTTGTCCTACCCTATATACATATTCAAGTATTCTTAAAATATTCTGCCTCTACGTTTCCCCTAGATATTTCCCCTTTGTCCCTTTACAACACTGCCTACTTCCAGATAAGGAATAAATGTTAAGAACTGCTGTTGACTCAGACTGTCCCCCTCGCCTTCAGAGAATTCTTTATCCCTGTCCTCTCTCAGCTCTTGAAAATCTCTTCTTTCTTCTGCCCCCATCTTACCACAGACAACAGAGGCTTTGAAGGGTTGAACTCCTTGGCATTGGGGTTCAGAGTTGACTTCTTCACTTGACTATGAGAAACACAAGGTAAATAATAGTAAGTCTCTTACTGGCTTAATATCCCCATCTTCCTATGTTCTTCCTGAATTCCTTCCTTCTCTCCGCCCCCCCAAGCATGTTACCCTAGGTCCCCACCCCACTTACTCAGCGACAGGGCCCTCTTCCTTGTCATCCCCCTTGCTGATGCCTCCAGGAGGACTACCCATTTGGTTCTGTCGAGGTGTTTGGGATTGCTCTGGTCCCTCAGCCCCTCCTGTTGAGGTGAGGGACAGCTTTTCCTCCTTATCAGGTGGAGATTCTGTTTTGGAGGAGCCAGAGGATACCAGGGGCTCTGGAGCCAGAAGACCCTCCACCTCCTTTTCCTTTCCTTTGGCTTCCACCCCACCCTCCTTGGGTCCCCGGGGTGAGAAAGGGTCCAGGCTGGTCTCAGGAGAGCTGCTGGACTGGAGCTGCAGATAAAAAAACACATATTAAAGGACTTTGTATTCGCTGCTCCACCCCAGCTCCTGTCTCTAAATTCTCCTCAAAATTATCTATCTTACCCTCTCCAAATTTTTTTGTCCTATTTATCTTTCCACATTCCTCATTTGTAGTTTCATCCTCCAAAATCTCTTTGTTCCGTCCACATTTCACAACTCATTCCCCTAATTCTCCCAATCCTCACCTTAAACTGAGCCCCAAACTTCTTCAGTTCTTCCAACTGATAACGTTTCTGTTCATTCTGAAGTCCAGGAGCTACGGGTAGACAATGGAAAAGGGAATAAGGTATTATAGGGAAGTACATCTCCCTTCCTAGAGCAGTTAAATACAGCCTTAAATGCAGAAACTGGGAGGGGAGGGGGGCAGGGAGAACAAAATAGAAGGAATTTTAAGGGAATGTAATAAGATATATTGGAATGGAATCCTTAATTGCTCTCTTATCCCTTCCTCATTATTCTTCTTAAAATATACTGGGGGGAAAAAAGTCACCTAACATTCAAGGATGAGAAAAAGACACCTAATGTTCAAAGATGAGGAGGCAGAAACTAATCTTCACCTTTCCCAGCTATTCGGGCTAGTTCTGGAGGCTCCAGAGTTCTCCCAGGTTCCTTCTGGGGTAGTTCTTTTCCTTAGTGAAAAGAAAAAAAGAAAACACATACATTGTAAGACCCAACCCAGGACCAAGTCTTGTCCTTTTCTCTTCCCTTGGAGTCCCACCATTCTCCTTACCATCATTAGGAGCTGTAACCTTTGGGGAGGTTGGGGAAATAGGACCAGCTCCAGGTTCCATAGCTGAAGAAACTGGAGGAATGGAGGCCGTAGAGGTGGGAACTGCAGAGCCTACAGGTGGCTCAGGACAGGAAGCTGAGGCTGGGGCAGGAGCAGCTGACTTAGGGGAACGAGGGGGGTACATCCGACCAACTACCAGAATGGGGGAAAAATGTTTTTGTGGTCAACAAGTTAAAATAATAGATTCGGACACTCAATTGAACTGAATGTTAAGTAAGTACATATGAGCAAGTTACATTTCTTTTTCACTTATTTAACAAATATTTTATTCCTAGGGACCTGGGACCCAGAGCCTCATAAATACACATCCCAAGAAAGCAGAATTCCTTATTATCCTATCCTCCCTTCCCAATGCTTTGCTAGCAGTCTTCCCATACATTTCTCTTTAATCCCATCCAGGACACTTTTCTACAATTTATTCCTGTTTTGATATAATTTGTACTTCCTTATCTATCACATTTCAGAACTCTTACCTGTAGGAGGTGGGACAGAAGTTTCTCCAGGGGGCCGGCTGCTAGGGGAAGACATAGTCTTTGCACCTCTAATGGGCCTCTGGGCTTTTGGGGACATGCGGGAAGGACCTAAAGGTAAGAAAAATGATCTAGCCAAAAGGGCAAATAGAATTACAAGGAACACCCCTAACATTACCCTTTTGGCCCCATTCCAATCCTACTTTCTTGATTCCCATCCACTGTCCCAACTCACCTCCATTGATACCACGGGACTCAGGACCAGGACTGGGACCGCTGCTATCAGGGTGGTGGGGGCCACCCCGAGGGGGCAAGGAACCAATGCCAGGTCGACCTCCCCTGGAGCTATTGCAGCGAACTCCTCCTCGGGGGCCTCCCTCCCTCAATCTCTGGGGCAGAGGGATATACTTCCCTTCCCTAGGAAAAGGGAGCAAATAAAGTTAACAAAAAGCCAAAACCAAACCCCAAAACCACTGAGGGGTTTTGTTTCCCTAAATCACTTTACCCACACTAACTCCTTTTTCTAATTTCCTTTACTAAGGATGTCCGTTGCAGACTAAGACCTGTTGCTTGAAGATTATGTATTTAACCTCATTCCCATGGTGGACAAACTCTGCCAACACGAACATCTGTTTTCTAAGCCAGTTCCAGCCTCCCACCTCTTCCCCTAACCCTGGGGCCCTTAATGATGTGTACTGACCTGGACACTAAACTGGGACTATCACGACCTGAGCCCTGTCGTTGCACAGAGCTATGCTTCTCCTCCTCTGTACGTCCATCATCATTCTCCATTGCAATACGTAAGCGGTACTGGGGACTGGACTCTATTTCTCGGGCCAGTTGGGATGCACGCAGTTCCCGCAGACGAAACTCTTCTGTGTTGTCCTTCTCCAGGGGGACCCTAGATGATTCCCCACCCATAACCCATCAAAACCACAACACAAGACCAAGAGAAGCAGAAAAGACAGGGGAAAAAAATGAAGAAAGATCAGTATCAAAACTGGTGTTTAGGTTTCTACCCCTTTGGACAGAGTCTATTTTGCCACCTCAGTAGTTGCCCTACCTCCTACTTCTACCTCTGGAAGATGTTCAGAAACTCACGTATAAGAAGAGAGGCTACTGTCATAAGTTGTTTTTACTCCATAGTTTTCCTCATTGAACTTGAACATTTCATTGGGGTCCCATCCATTAGACTGCAAGGGGAACAACAGAAAGAAGACAAATGTTAAGGAAGAAGGAAGAAGAAATAACAACACAAGCTTTAGAAAAGAACCAGTAATTACACCTCAACAATACCCCTTTCTATAGACAGCATCTTACATTGATTTTAAGCCCAAACTGATATTACATGTCCACCAACCCACACCCCTGCCATCTGGGTTCCCTGACACTGTGAATGGAGAAGCCCTCAAAAGATATACTGTACCATATCAGATTCAAGGTCATAGTCATCGCTGTTGCCATCACCCCCTTCCCAACGCTGGAGCACCTTCTCCTTATGTTCACCATTTACTTTTGAGTTCATGGCAATGGCAGAGTCTGTGAACTTGTCTGTAGGAATAGTTTAAGGTCAAGAATTACACGAGGTCTAAGAGACTTTCTTTTACTACTCAAAAGAACGGGCAAAATGGGGATGCTAAGTGTGGGAAGCCGAAGCCTCAACAAAACCACACTCTTCTTTTTCAGGGGTGGGGATAGAAGGCAATTGGGGTTAAGTGACTTGCCCAGGATCACACAGCTAGTAATTATCTGAGGCCTGATTTGAACTTAGGTTCTCCTGACTCCAGGGCCAGTGCTTTGTCCACTGAACCACCCTGCTACCCCAAAACCTCATTCTTGAATATACCCAAAGAAAAGAGAACTCAGAAAAAAAATAAGAAAAATATTCCCTCATGCCACTTTGGGCAGCAGAAAATAGAAGGCGGGAAGCATTTCCCTCTCCTCCCAACATACAAATAAGTTCAGAAACAAATTATTACCCTTAGTGGCATAATTGAAGTCAACGTTTCGGAAGTGAACCATCATCACATCACTTGGCTTAAACACCATGGTATCCACAATATCCTCTCGACGGGGACCACCTGCTGGCTCAGAAGCCTTCCTATGAACTGCATCCACTGCTAGTTCAAACTGCAAGACCCACCCCCAAGGCCCCAGGTCAACACTAGAGAAGATAATTCCAGTTTGAGATTTCCTCAGAAGTATGGAACTCACTATAGTACCCTGTCCTTCCTATCTCCTTCCCAAATATTTTCTATTATAGTTCTTAACTCCCAATCCCTTCCTAACACCAACCATATGCTTTATGTAATCTTAACGATGAAAAGAAATCAGGCTAGAGATAACGTACAAACGCACACCTGCCCAGCCATCAATATTTTTTCAAAGCTACAGCGCTTATTATGATGAAATATAAAACAATTATAGCAAGCAATGCTAGGCTAGGAACATCTGTACAGAATGGCAGAGTTTTTACGACGATCTTTAAGACTGACGGCACTGCATCTCCCACATACCACCCTTTCCAGCTGGTTCTAACTTCCAAGCCAGGTTGATGAATACACTTACCTTTGAACTCAGAGTCTTGAAAATACCTTCATATGTGGTACCATTTTTCACCTTTACATCACAAGTGGAGCCCTGGCAGAAAGAGCAACAATTAAAGACTTCACATTACACTTATTTAAGACCCCACCAAACTACTTTAGAAGACAGGTACATACCACAACAGCAGTAAGGAAGTGTAGCATCCTAGAGTTATTGTAGACACCCTCAAATACCTGAAAATAACACGGAGATGACAAATTAATGAGTAAAGGGAAGACGCTTATCAGGTATCCTAAACTTCTACCTTTCTGACATTTCTTTTGCCCGATTCCCCAGTGGTTCCCACTTCACCCTTTTACATCCCTGAATTTAACTACTGGAAAGGCACTCACAGGTGACGGTGGGGGCCCCTTTCCTGTGCTCTGTCCCCTATAAGAGAAAACAACAAGGACACTTTTAGTTATTCAAGTCTGCCCAATTCCCTCCTACACTCCCATCTACAAAGGGGTCAGGAACGTCTAACTCAACATACAACAAAAAAAGAAAGGTCCACATCTTTTACAGGAGTAAAGAAAGGCTGGATAAGAGACGTCCCTGGGCCTCATCAGGCACAGAGCAATGAAAGTCTATAAACCAGTACAGCCTTCAGGCTTGTCCACATCTTAAAAAGGCAAAGAACTGGAGGAGCGAGATGCATTATTTTCATTTCAAAGCCCACGGCCTAGCTCTCTGTCCAAACCATTCTGTGAGACGAGATTAAGAGGCAACCTTCCCGCAGCTCTCCCAAGGCAAGGGGACGGGGCTCAGGGTTTACAACACCCACAAGAACAAGGAAGCACATGGAGCCCATCTAGGACTGGCCAATCTAAAGCCATCACCCCAGAGTGCCAAAGGCACCTCTAGCAAGCCCCCGAGCTCGCCCACGGAAGACAACTGTCTCCACCCCTACACGAAAAGCCCCATTACCCATTCTGGGGAGAACTAACCGCCGCGGATACCAGGGTCCTCACAGGCTGATGTAACTGGCCGTTGGGGGGAGGGGGGGCCGTTTGGCGGGGTGAGGGGACCGCGCAGACGCAGACGCTATCCACAGGGAGGCCTCACCCATTCAGCGCTTGCGCACTACAGCCCTCAGGCTTCCTTCACGCTCGCTCGCCTTCCTGCCCCCAGAGCGCCTGCGTACAGCCTCAATAAGCTCCACGAGAGATGTGCGGTCCGCCGAGCTCCCACCCCCGCCCTGACCTTAGAAACAGACCGCAGAATATTGGACTAGACCGCGCCGGCTACAGCTATCCTCACGGAGCCGCCAGGAGCGCCGTCCTAACACCCTGTCATAAGACGGCACCTTCTCCACGCGCACGTACTGGGGTGCGCGCGCGCACAGGGGGTTATACAGGGTCTGCAGTTCCCTCCTTGGGGGGGGCGGGGGGAAGGCGCAGCCTATTTCTTCTCTGCCCATTGGCCCAACTATGGACTCCACGCCCCCCCATTGGCTATAGCTAGGGACCCCTTCCCGCCTCTTCCCACCCATTGGCTGAGCTTTGGGACCGCGAGACCCTTCACATCAATTGAGCCGGGGACCCTACTCACCTTTACCTCCCTCCTCTCCTCCTCCCCCCGCCCCCGCCATTGATGCACCCCCTTCGATACGGACACTGACACAGACACACACTCTCGCTCGCTCCTCCGAGGCCGGGGATGGGGGGCATTCCATCCTGCCCAGTCTACCCTTCCCGGTCTACACAAGGCAAAGAATTCCCACCTAGTCGAGCCCCCTAGGGCTAGGCTCCCTTCTGCTGAGCAACCTGCTGGTTGGCCAAAGGGCCGCCCCTTCCCCCATCCTGCCCCACCATTTAGCCCGACTTAGGAACCCCACTTCCACAATGGGATGAAATGAAGGATCCCCCCACCCTGCATTGGTTCGACTCAGGGACCCCATCTCCTCTATTGGCCAGACCGTAGGGGCACACGCCGCTTCCTCTTTCATCCCCATTGGCTAAACCCAAGAGCCCCCGCCGAACCCCTCCGGAAAGTTGGACCGGGGACCCTCAGCGTTGCTGCCCCCGGCACAACGGCAGCCCACCGCCCAACCCTGGCCACTGTCTCCCTCCGAAAGTGGCCGGGTCAAGGGACTCCGCGGGCTTTCCTTCCCGCCCCTTCCTTGATGGCAGACAGACGTTTACCAACAAGCAGGGGGCCCTCGGCCGTCCCACGTCCCGTCATCCCCCCTCGTCCAGCCCCTCTTCACCTGGTACTGCCAGTAGCAGCGCCCCCGGGCCGCTCCTGATGCTGATGTGTTGGCGGCTGTGGCGGCAGAACCCCCTCAGCTCCCCGGCGGAGCCCACTGCCTCCGGCAGGAGGCCCTAGGCCTGGGGAAGCGGCAGTGGGCGGCCCCGGGGCCGAGGCGGAGGCTGGGGTCCCCCCGAGGTTTCCGTTGGGGGGGCTGGTCCCCCCGGGAGGCCGGCGTGCTGGTGCCGGTTGCTGGATGGGTGTCTGCTGGGGCTGAGATGGCTGAGGCGGCTGCGGCTTCAACATGGTGGCGGCGTCCGGAAGGGGAGTTGGGGGGGGCAGGACTGGGCTGAGGCCGGGCCCGCCCGAGCGCGCGAGGAGTGAAGGGGGTTGGGAAGAGGGGGCGCCGCCGTTAGCGGGTGGGGGGGCCGGTGTGTGAGGGATACAAGGAGGCGGCGGCGCGAGAAGGCGCCGCGAGGCGGAAGGGGGGATCTCGCGGGCTTGAGGAAAGCGAGAGAGAGGGCGCGAGCCGGCGCGCGTGCGCGAAAGAAACAGTATGAGGCGGGGGAGGGGGAGTTAAGAGAGAGTGCGCGCGCGTACGCAAGCCCCCGGGAGCGAGGGACCGAGGAGACGCGCTCACACCTAGACGGTTAGCTCTAGGTTAAGCGAAAAGGGGTAGCAAAGAAAGGTGAATTTTGCGTTCCTAGTACACTGGGAAGACTCAGAGTAGGGAATGGGAGATGGGGGTGGGGGAGGGGGAATGTTGAAGAGAGCTAAAGGCGCACGCGCGCGAGGTATCGGAGTCTCTGGCGCGCCCCGTGACCGCCCGCTCGCCGCCGTCGCTTGACAATGAGCGTGTGAAGTACTGGGGGAGGGGCAAGAAAGGAGACCAGCTATAGGTAACCACTGCGCATGTGCGATTCTCCTACCTAGTACAGCCAGCGCCGCATGTGCAACGTCACAGTACTGCCGTGCAATCCCTTATCCTTCCGCCTTACCGGGACTCGTACAGGGATCGGTTTGAAGGCAAAAAGGCCCGGAGGGAGCGGGTGGCATTGACGTTTCCTCTGCAGTAAGGAGCCTACGTTTGTTTGTTAGCCCACGGAGAATTTATTTAGACTTTTGCTTCCCGTCCCTTCGACCTGCTTATTATCGTTAACAACTAACTACGTTAGTAGGTGTCTCGGATACATTCAGGAAGATAAACTATTTTTTAAAAAGTTGTGTTCCTTTATTAACAGCTCTAATGGAAAAAAGGGGGGTGAGGTTGTCTCTTGAAGTTACTGGTTAATAGGTGGTTTGGATCTGTTAGAAGAACAATTTTCTACATCTTTGTTTCGAGTCATGCTTTTCCCCAACTGATGGAACAAGACCCACCGGTCAAGTCATCAAAGTCCCGCAGGTTGGGAGGAGGCTTTGGGTGAAGATGTCGTGCAGGCTCTCATTTAAAATGAAGCCTGCCAGTTTCCTATGCTCTATTACTGTCTTCTCCATCTTTTCTTGGTAAAATTGGAAGACTAAACTCTCCCATACCGGAGAAATGAAGGCAATGTGCTCAGGAGATGAACAGGAACCACAAGTATGTTGGCTACAAATGGGTGATTCCTTAGGTTTAGGAGGAGCACTGGAAGAGATGATCTAGGCCAATCCCTTCATTTAAAGTCTAAGGCCCATCTTTATGGAATGAGAGAGGATCAAGAAGAGTGAAGGAATGGTAGTACTTAAAAAGAAGTATTTATGTACACAGTTTTTAGCATTTTTCTTCCAAAGGGTTTAAGGTAGTGGGGTAATAATAACTAAGGTTTACAAAATATTTTACAACTTCATATACATATATCTATATATGTGTGCGTGTGTGTGCGTATTTTTAAGTGTCCTAACCTTGAAAGCTAGAAGGAAGAGTGACCACAGGAAGGAAGGCAACAATATATACACAAATGTGCCTTCTCCGGATAGTTACATATGGAGGCAACAGTCACATCCAGAGATAAGAGAACTGGAAACATTTTAGGAGCCAGCCAATTCAGTAACAATCTCCATTCAGATTTTTCTAAAACAATTTGGATCTGCAATTAGACATTTTAGGTTAATCAGATTAGAGCTGGAAGAGGCTTTAAAGGTCATCTAAATCCACCTCCACTCCACACACACATACAGATGAGGAAAGTGAGGTCCAGACAGACAAGGTGATTGGCAGAGGTGCTACAAAGATTGAAAACGGGCAGATATCCAGACATTCAGCAGAATGGAAATCTGAAAAACATAGGCCAATAAATTCTGTTTTACTTCCTAGCAAAATCTAGTTGGTAAAAAAAAAAAAAAAGCAATAACTCCAAGTGTCAGCATGGTGTCACTGAGAATAGGTAATACCAAACTAAACATTTCTTTTTCTGATGGCATAATTAGACTTGTAAAAATAAGGGGTATATCATGCACATAGTTTACCCGATTTTAGCAAAATATATGAAAATGTATATTGTGGCATTCTTGCGGACAATGCAAAGAAATATGAGATGATGATATTTAGTTGGGTGGATTCAGGACTAGCCGAATAACTACACCCAAAGAGTAGCCATTAATGGTTCAGTGTTACCTTGGAAGAAGGTGTAATCAAGTGTCCCAGAGAGCTGTGCTGTTTAATATTTTTATCAGTGATTTGGATAAAGGCATAGATACCATGCTTACTGAATTTGCATATGACAAAGTAGAGAGTGATAGCTTCTAGGGCTCAAGAAACAAAAAAAATTATTAGGTTAGAATACTGGGTTAAATATGATATGGTAATTCTTAACTTTTTATTGGGTTTTGTAAATTTAAAAATTTTTTTAATTTTAATTGGTTTCCTTTGTAATCTTATTTTATCCATTTAAAAACATTCTGAGGAGGGGGTCCATACATAGGCTTCACCAGAATGCCAAAGGAGTCTGGGTCTACAATGCAAAAAACTGAAGAATCCCGATCTAATCCTAAGATATTTAATAGGGATAAGTATAAAGATTCATAGTTGGGTTAAAAATATCGAATTCTCAAGTGCAAGATAGAGAAGGCAGAGTTAGCCAGCAATTGTTCTGAAAAAGATCTAGGTGCTTTAGTAAATTGCAAGCTCAATATGGATCAACTCTGGGATATGACAAACAAAAAAAACCCCTAATGATCTCTGAAACTGTAGTGAGAGGCAGAGTAGCCAGGAACAGGCATGGGCAGGACATCTGGAGTACTGTGTTTATGTCTGGACATTCATCTTTAAGATCATGTTATGTGGATTGGCTGAAAGAGCTGGGGAGGTATAATCAGGAGAAGACAGGTAGATGTGACCTGAAGTACCCTTGATGGGACAGGGGTCATGTGGAAGGACTGGACAGCACTAAAAGCAGTGGATGCAAGGTGCAGAGGCAAATTTATGCCTGATATAAGAAAACTTTCCAGTCAAGGTTGTGAGAGCCTGTAAAATGATCTGTCTGCCTCAGGAGGTGGTGGACTCTTCCTTTTCGATGTCATCACACAAATACTGGATGACAATCTGTAAGGCAGTATTCTTGTTGGAGTATGATCTCTGAAGTCCCTTTCCACTCACCTGTGAACACTGGGTTAGGAAGAAAGGCCTCTAAACTTGTCTTTCCCCCTTCACGCCTCCTTCATTCTAGCTAACAAACATTTCTTGAATGTGCATTTCATGAATGGCATGAAAGGAATATTACTCAGAGCCCCAGGGAAGGTGGTGAGATAAATCACTCTCATTATACTTACTGAGCACCCATGTATAAATCAGGTGAACAGGTTTAAACTTATGTATGTATGGATTACTGTTTGGCAAAACCCTACCATTCATACCAAGTTATAAACAAATGTTATCTGAAGCAATCAGGCAGGTGAGTGCCAGAACGAACCTCAAAATTCATGTAAAATAATTGAACCATCTCCTTCACGTCAGGTGATATAAATAGTGGCTAGGTTCAAAACCTTGTGTTAATTACTGTGTACTGAATTTCCATGAACTGGGGACATTTCCTAAGGTTATCCTTCAATAATTACATTCAGTCCCCAAATCCCTCAATCTCTGACCTAAAAAAGGAAGACACTAGGCTGTTCCAGCTACCTAAAGTCAATGAAAAATATTTTAACTTTTCTCCATGAAACCTTCCCTGCAACCTATGTGCCAGGGTTTTATAAGTTCAGTTCTAATTTTCTTTTTTTGCATAGCCTTCTACCCTTTTCTCAAAGGATGTACCAGCTTCCCTGCCCTACGGCTCAACTGGTTGAATCCTTTGCACACTAAGCAACATGTTTTCTTATTTTTTTTCTCTTTCAGGAAGTGTTAAGAATGAGAGCACATTATCAGGCATTCTACCTATTTTGTTCTAAAACTCAAACTGACATCTGTTCCCCCATGCCACCTCTACCCCCAAATAAGCTGCTCTGTTAACATCATCAGAATATCAAGAGATGAAAGGCCTTTCAGAACAATTTATCTGGAAATTATGGTCACAAAGTCAGGAGGCACAGGGCTGAACTTTCCTTCCTATTCCTCCCTTGATTATTTCTGCTTGCTTATTTTTCTGCCCCCCTGACCTCTCCATCTGTCCCTGGGGCTGAATGATGTCTTCGTCTTGGGGAAGAACCTATGTCTCCAAGTGCCCCTGGGGATTGTTCTGAAAGATCCTCATCTGTCCTCAATGGATGGGTATCAATCTTTCCACTTGAGGCCCATCCCTCTATCCCTTCATATCCACTTGGGATTTGCTCTATGGCCTCTCCCTCTCCCTCCCCTCCTATGGGTTTTGTTTCATTTCCTCCAACTTCCTTGGAGACATGTTCTTCAGTGGTCTCTTCATCCCCTCTGTGGACTTCGGTTTTAGCATCCCCTCCCTGGGTCTGCCCTTCAGCATCTCTTCCCTTGATTTGTCCTTCGCTGTACCCTCCCTGTGCTTGTCCTTCACTGTCCCCATCCTGGGTCTGTCTTTCACTATCTCCTCCCGAAGTTTGTCCTCTAGTGGCTTCTTTATCTCTCTTGGGATCCTCTGTCTGTTTACTACCTTTGACAATCTGTCCTTCAGTTCCTATTGCATCTGCCTCCTGAAACTGTGTCTCAGTAGACACTTCAACTTCTTGCAGAACCTGTCTCTCATTCTCTCCATATCCTTCTAGGTTCTGTTCCTTACTTTCACCTGTCTCTACCAGGAATTGACCCTCCCTACCACCCTCTAATGCAAGGATCTTCTCCTCAGTCTTTCTACATTCTACATTGATTTGTCTCTCCATCCTCGCATACCTCATTTCCATTACCCCCACAGTCTTTCTATAGCCCTGCAGGAATGCAGCTTTTCTGTTTCCCTGAAGGATCTCTTCCTCAGACTCAGTATGCTCCCTTGGTAACAATTTTTCCACCTCCCAGTTTCTTCCAGGGGACTGGAAGTCAGATTTTTCTTGAGGTTGCTCCCTGTCTTCTCCATCTGCTGCTATCCGGAATTGTCCCTGCTCCTGCTCTGCTTCCACTAGGCCTGGGTAATATGGAAGGATGCTCAAATGGGGAAATTTCTCTCTACAGAGGAAAGAGCTCCCCATTTTCCTCTTCTTATAACTTTCAAGATTTCCAGACTTTCTGGACTGCCACGTCTTTTTTCACCCCCATCTTTTTCCCTTGAGGATACTCAATTCTCTCTTTCATTCCTCCCATGTCCCTTCTTATACTTCTAGATTCCCCATCCTCCCTGCTCCCCAGTCACCTCTGTTCCTCATCAAGCTGTAGATGATGACAAAACCTAGAACAGTCATACCCAAGGTGGTGATCAGGATGCTGCTAATTGATGGCCTACTGTTGCTTTGAACATCTTCCCACCATTTTTCTAAACGATGGAAGAAGAAAGGGAGAGATAAGAGTCAGTTTCTTTACCTGTTGCTCCCATATATAGGCTCTATCTCCCTTTAATTTTCCCATAGATCAATCTTAAGAATACAAACTTTCACAAACTACCTCTGCCTTTCTGCCCTTCAAATACATGATAGATGTGAGCTTCATACTTACTTGCAACCCAGCTCTCCTTGACTTTAGGACATATATATTTCCTTCACTTCTAGGCTCTTCCCCTATTCCCTTCCTTTCATCATTCACAGTGACCAGAGATTCCACAATAGTTTGCCCATAACCCTCTCCTTTCTAGGAACTCTCTTCATCTCCCCAATATCTAAGGGATTTTAGATCCCACCCTCCCCTTTTACTTTCCATATGCCCCCCTCTCATTTTATCCCACTACAATCCTATTTTCCCCAAAGTTCATTCACTTCTTCCTATAAATATCCTCCTACCATCCTAGTCACGTTCCATTCCTCTAGTAGTGAACTTCGAGATGCCCTTATTTTGTCTCTACACTTAATCAAACATCCCTCCCCAAACCTTTGAGAACCCTCAGCTTGAAGCGTCATCAGACCATAGAGTTGGAAAGGACCTGAGAGATCATTTAGCCCAATCTCATTTTACAGTTAAGAAACTGAGGTTCAAAGGAGTTAAGTTCATCTATGCTGGATGAACAGAATTCACTCTGACTCCAGGGTTTTCCCACCATACCATATGGCCTCCTAAGTTGCTTCTCACATGTTTTCCCCAATAATGACTTTCTGCCCTCTTGCTTCATAAAGCCCCTGTAACTCCCTCACCTTCTTCTTTGACTTCCATCTCTAATATTTGTTGCAGGGGATGTTCCAGAGCAGGATGAGTCACATGACAGGTAAAGTTGGCTTCTAGGTCATGGGACTCCAGGGTCAAATTTAAGATCAGTTTCAAATCAAATGTGCCATCAGGGTTTTGTGTGGGGGACCCCATAGGGACGGCCTCTGGTAGCTTCTGCCCATTCCGTAGCCACCAGGCTTGAAGGCCCCCTGCAGGGTAAAAACCTTTGATCTGGCACAGCAGGGTGGTCTTTTCTCCTAGAGAAACCTGGACTGGAAACAAGGAGATGTGGGGGGCAGCTAGAGCCATGTAAGGAGAGAGTGAGAAATACTAATATTAATATTTGGATTGACTTGGCCTGAGACCTAGAATCTCAAACACTAGAAGGAAGTTGAATGAAGGCATAAAAAGGTTTTTCATTGCAAAATATAGGGCACCAGAATGTGTTAAGAAAGATTTGCACACATTAGAGGGGCAGCGTTTATAGGATACTATAAGTGTCTACAGACACAGATAAGGGATGCCTATCCCAGATAGCTTCAGGGAACCACAGGTCACAAGAGATAATTTTCAACAAGGTACTGACCAAGGTGGGTGGAAGAAATGGTTGCATGGCTAAAATTCAAAACTATCAAGGACAAAAAAAAAAAAACTGAAAGGAAAGAAAGGGTTTAGGATTGGGGGGGGGGGGGGGGTGGAATTACCCTTCCTCACCAATGACACTGAAGAGGCTCTCACTGTGCCGTTCCTCACCTCCATATCCCACACTGCAGCTGTAGAGTCCTGCATCCTTAGGTTGTGCTCTGAGTATTGTCAGGGAGGCATTGCCCAAAAGTAGCTCTGCCTCAGAAAAAGAGTCTAAGGTTGTTAGCCCCCCAGACCCTTCACCCACATCTTTCTTCTTCTCCTCCTCCTCCTCCTTTGGTGGAAATTGGGCTATAATTTGTCCCCCTGGGGCATACCAGCGTATTGTGAGTGAACTCAACTCAATCACATCCCCTATGCTGAATCGACATTTGAGCAGTGCTGAAGAACCCATAGTCACCCAAGAGGAGGGCTCTGTGTAGATCTGCAAGTCAGAACCTGAAGGAGAAAGGTAAGAATGGGATAGGAAGGGACAGAGAAAGAGAGAAAACAGATCCAAGGATGAGAAAGTAACAGAAAGGTAGAAGTAGGAGAAACAGAGATGTAAAGATATGGAAGAGAAGGAGAAAGACAGCAAATTCAGAATCAGCTCAGAGCCTGAATCTTACACCCCCCAAAGCAGACACTACAGGGGGAAAACAAGCTTCCTGATAGTTTCAGGGACAAACTCAAAATATAGAAGGAAAGCTAGACTAGGAATCAATATATGTTTTCTGGGTGTACCATTGGTTCACAGTGATATCAAGGTTAGGTTATTTACCCTCAGTCTCTGTTTCCTCATCAAATGGAAGACAACTCTACCTCACAACGTTGTTGCTAGCATCAAAGAATATTTGTGAATGTGCTTTGAAAATCACATCATAAGACAAATTTCATTATATACCAACTTTTCTTCAATTAAATTAATCAGGGTCAAGCTACTAAAGGGTCTTTTGATTTCATATGATCATAAGAACTAAAAGGGCAACTGAGAGCATGAGAAGGGGGAAATGTGGACAATGTATTTAGGACAAAGTAGAGAGGTCTACAAACGCTGTGAGGGCAGCTGACAGGACAGACCTGTCTCCTCTGCGGCTCTTCCTAGCTCCTAAGGACAACCGTTACCTAAAGCAGAGGGTCCTCACTACTACCACACAGCACTGTGAAAAAAGCACTGTCTGGAGGGTCAGAGTGTCTGGGTTCAAATATCCAGACTTGGTTCCTGACTTTATGGCCTGCGGGATTATGGACTTGTCAGTTAGCTGCTCTAGGCTTCCATTTCCTTCTCAGTTAAATGAGGCATTAAGCCTCTATAGCTTCCAAAATCCTTTCTAGCTAGTCTATGATCCTACTCACTAAACAACTTCATTATCTTAATTTATTTTCCCAAAAAAGGAAAGAAATCTTTCTTTATGCCTTCCTTTCTTTGGTAGGTACCTAGTACGGGACAAAAGCCTGCAATACGTGCTAGAAAAGACGCAAAGATATGGTAAATAAAACGTTGAGCTGGGTTTTGAAGAACAGGTAGGTTTGCAATGAAAGATGGAAAGAAGGAAAGGGAATAAAAAAGCAAAAGTAACAAAGTTACAGGACACAATCTATGTTGGCAGTGATGAGCAGACCACTTCTGGTTGGAAGGAAAAGGGAGTTTAAAGCCATACTATGGAAGATTGGAGTCAAAAAGAACTGAGATTGTGCTGTCACTTGAAATAGGCCAAAGGGAACCAGTGAAATGAAATGACAGATAACTGAGGTCCGAGCATGCAAAAGACAGATGTAGATTTTGGTGTCATCCTCCCAACTCCTTTCACTGTGCCAGTTAAAGTGGTAATATTGGATGAAATCACTGGGATAGAAGAGGGCAAGGGACAGTCTCGGGAAATGCCATTATTAAAAGGATAGGAGAAAGAATAGGAATAAGTGAAAGAGTTAGGAAGAATGGTCAGAAAAGTAGGAGAACCAGGGAAGTGTGGTGTCATGAAAGTCAAGAAAAAAAAGAACAAATCCTGAAGGAAAGAATGAGTCCAAAATGTCAAATATTAGAGAGAAGACTATGAGAGGTTGAAGACTGAAACAAACACATTAAATCTGAAGAGAAAAGGCCATTGGCCACTTCTGGGAGAACAATTTCAGTAAAGCTATAACAGGTGCAGGATGGTTATTGGAAAGCAGATGATCATCACAGCCACCTCTTTCCAGAAGTTTGGCTGCAAGAGGGAGAAAGATGGGGCAATAGGCAGATGCTGGGAAGGTTTTGTTTTCTTTCACAGGAGAGACATGCATATGTTTTAGTCATTCAATTTTTATTAAACACCTAGTGTATGCAAAACACTGAGATAAAGGGACAGAGACAATGTCTACAGAGGACATGGTTCTTGCTTTGATGGAGTTTACAGTTTGGTAAGGGATAAAACAAAAGCAAAGATAACTACGACAGATGTAGCATTTATTCAGCACTTACAGTGTGCCAGGCATAGTGCTGATACACAATATTACATGATAGTCATGTTACAAAGATTCAAAACAAAGCACCAAGTAAGGTCCAAGGGGGAAGTTTGTTACAGACAAGGGAGATCAGGATAGGCTTTCTGGAGAAGGTGGCAACTGAGAAGACATTCCAGTTAAAGGGAACAGGGTGAAAAATGCACAGAGATGGAAAAAGCATAGGGTATATTCAGTGAGCTAGTAAGGAGTACATGGAGGGGAGCAATATCAGATAAGCTCAGAAAGTCAAGGCAGAACCAGATTACTGAAAGTCTCGAATGCCACATGTAAGTTTGAACTTTACTCTTCAGGTACTAGGGAACCACTGAAGGCTTGCTAAGCAGAAGTGCTATGTGGCAGAGCAAAAGCAGCATTAGAGGAGATGAAATTCCATGGCCTTCCTGGCTGCCATTACCATCTTCCCCCTACTCTGGGTACAAGGGAGTATGGGGGAGGTTCAGCAAAGGAAAACTGCAGTGAGTTGCCTAGAGCTATTTGGACCTATTTAGATAGTTCCCCTCATCAAACCCAGGCAGGTACTCATCATGAGTAGCCTTGAAGTGACTGTTCCTGCTGTTTGCTGCCTGGAATTAGAGCTTTTCTTCACCTTCAGGGCCACCATTACTAATGGCTATCCTGTATGGTGCAAGCAACTCAAGTTCCACCTGGAACATACCATTAGCAAAGATACCTTCACATCAAAATTCTAATTAGAACCGTAGGGCTGATTTAATCCACAAGTTTCTTAATACTTGGTCATTTCCCCTGACCATGGCTAGCAAATTTCTATGTCTTGCTCTGATTTGCTCAGGCTAAAAAACTGTCTTCTCTACAACCACTTCCTCATCACTACCGACTTACTATGTGATCTCCAGTTCCATCATTCTGTCTGAAACCACTACTCTCTCATCCCCCGCCCTCTTTATGTTTTAATGATGCTTTTAAGATGTCACTGTCACTTTCCAATGCCTTTCCATCCATCTCTTCAAACCTTCCCAGCAAAACAAATTAACATGTTGGCTGTATCTGAAAACATATCCTTTTAAACCCATGTTCTACTTTCATTCTTTAAAGAGGTAAGAATCAGTCCCCTAATGCAATCCTTAGAAAATTCTCCTTCATCCCAGATATTGTCCACTCACACTTTTACCATATTCTGGTGTTTTTAACTGAAGACCACCCTCTCCTGTACTGGCTATTCTTTATTTCATCTTCTCTGACATACGAAGACAGCACAAAGAACTTACTCCTTGTTCCCCACTAATACTTCCAAATTCTCCACCATCATTCAGCAACCCAGCTTCCTTTGGAGTTAACACTGTCCAAATCCTTGTTATTACTATCTACTAACCTAGATATCCTTCATTCTTTCTCAATGACTTTCAGTCATTGCAATTTTCCCTCCCTACCCAAGGATCTGGCTGCCTCATTTTTGGTGACTTCACATCAACAACCCTTTACAATGACCTCCAAGGTCTCAATCTCTTTAACTCCCCATATCTTCTTTTTCTTAGCTATCCAAGACATGCTCATACTTTAGACTTCAATGTCACATATTCTCCCATAATCCTGAACTCTGAAATTCTCCTTCTTGGAGTCGAAATAGTATACTTCTACTTTTCTTACTTCTCCTAAACCTGCTCTTTATCCCCATCAAGATCACTAGTCTCCCCATCCCTTCCTTTATTCCCAAATTCATTCATCTTACCCTGGCTTTTCCTCCCTACTGAAAAACTCCTTACCATTTCTAGCTCGTTTCCCAATCTCTATGATTTGCTGAGGCAAAAACCCATTTTCCCTGTGATCACTTCTCCATTACTACCCAGCCTATCCTCATTTGGCTCACTCCTTAACTCTCATGATCTGATTCCATAATTATCCTCAAAGACTGTCTCAAAGCTTTCTCTCAACAGTTTTAAAAAAAATTGATATATTTCACTCCTACCAGTGGTCCATCCGATGCAACAAAGAAAAAAAATCAGTAAAAACCAACATATCAACATACCAACCAAATCGGACAACGTATGCAATATTCTACAGTCATTTTCTCTCTCCTCTGCAAAGAGCAGGTACATTTTTTCGAGTCTTCTTCAGGGCCAAGCATTTTGGTCATGACCATTATGCTATTCAGGATTTTTTGGCTATTATTTCCATTTATATTATTGTAGTCAATCAGTGACCTCTAGTTAAATCCTGTATCATATTGTCATTCTCCATCTTCCTTCACTTTTCTGCAGTTTTTGATACAGCTGACCAGTTCCTCATCTTGGACGCTCTCTTCTCCTCTGATTTCTATGAATGACACTGCTGTCTTTTGTTCTTCTATCAGTGTGACTATCTTTTGTTGGTTCGGCAAATAAATCTTACTCCATAAAGCACAAATATTCCTCAAGATTCTGTCCTAAGTTCTCCTCTTTTTCAATACTCCATCCCTTAGTGATGTAATCTGCTTCAATGGATCCAATTACCAACCCCTTCAAATAATTCCCAGACCTGTCTTGAATTACAGAAAGACCCGTATCTTCACCGTATCAGTACCTTAAACTCAACATGTCCAAAGCAGAGTTCATCATAATCATCTTCCCTACATCTATTCCTTCTTACAGACTTCAGAAAAACCTGGAAAGACTTACATGAACTAATGCTGAGTGAAGTGAGCAGAACCAAGAGAACAATGTACACAGTAACAGCCACACTGCTTGATGACTAACTTTGATATACCTACCTCTTCTTAGTAATACAAGAATCTAGGACAACTCCAAAAGACTCATGATGGAAAATGCCATCCACATCCAGAGAAAGAACCATGGAGTCTGAATGTAGATCAAAGCAGACTATTTGCTTTCTCTCTTTTTTTGTTTTTTCTTTCTCGTGGTTCCTCCCATTTGTTCTAATTCCTAATTACTACATGACTAATGAGAAAATATACTTAATATGAATGTATATGTAGAGGTTATATCAGATTGTACAGTGTCTTGAGGTGGGGGAGAGAAAACCTGGAACTCAAAATCTTATGGGAAGTGAATGTTAAAAACTAAAAATAAATAAATATAAAAAAATCTACCCCTTCTCCAAACACCCTCATTTCTGTTGATAGCACCACCTTCTCAAGCCACTCACATTTAAAAACTTGAAGTATCTCTGACTCTGTCCCCTCCCTTACCCTGATTACCAATCAAGCAGTCACCCAGGGACTACTTCTTCCTCCCCATCTTTCCTATCTCTCCCCTTCTTGGTGATCTCATTAGCTCCAAAGGATTTAATGACCATCTTTATGCTGATGATTCTTAAATCTATCTTTACTATCTTAACCTCTCTTTAACTCCAATCCCGCATCTCCAACTGTGTTTCCGACATCTCGAACCAGATGTTGAGTAGGCATCTTAAACTCACTGTGTCCAAAGCAAGACTCATTATCTATCCCCCATGCTCTCCCCCTTTCCCCATTACTATAAGAGGGCAAGACCATCCTTCCAATCCCTCAGATGCCTCCAGGATTCCTTATGATCTCTCACTCCCTATATCCAAGCAGTTGCCAAGGCCTGGTGATTTCACCTTCACAACAGTTCTCAAATACACTCCCTTCTCTCCTCTAATGTCACCACACTCTAGCTCAGGCCTTTATCATTGCACACCCAGACCAGACAGCCTGCTGTTGAGCCGCCTGCCTCATGTCTCTCACTCCATCCTGCATTTGGCCACTAAAGTGGTGCTCCAGAAACTGCTATGATATTAATCCCTACTCAATAAACTCCAGTGGCTCCCTCTCGCTTTCAGGATCAAATATAAAATGCTCTATTTGGCATTCAAACATCAGAACCCAGCCCATTTCTTTCTCCCCACTCTCCTTACACCTTATTCCCTGACATATATTCTTTGACCCAAAGACACTGGCTTCCTGACTGTTCCACAAACAAGATACTCCATCTCCGTGCCTGTCCCCCATTCCTAGAATGCTCTCCTACTGACCTCTCCAGCTTCCTTTAAGTCTCAGCTAAGATCCCTTCTTCTACAGGAAGCCTTCTCCAATCCCTCTTAATTCCAGTGACTTTTCTGTTAATTATTTCCTATTTATCCTATATATAGGCTATTCTGTATATATTTGTTTGCATTTTGCCTTCCCCATTAGAGTATAAACTCCTTGAGGGCAGGGATGCTCTTTTGCCCCTTTTTGTATCCCCATATCTTAGCTCACTGAATGGCACATAGCAAGTGCTTAATGTTTACTGACTTATTCTCACAATTCACCTTGACACACTACAAGAACCCAATTCCTAATCCACTCTCCTCTGAGTTACTATAGTTGGTCATTGTGTTTCCAGTCTTCCCTTCTTAAATTCATTCTTCCCACTGCAAAAATAATTTTCCTAAGGTACAGTCCTGAATATGTCATGCTCTTTCTTGGCACTCTTGAGTAGGCTACCTATTTAGCCTCTAAGATAAAATACATATTCCTCAACCTGGCTTTCAAGCCCCTTTACAATCTTGACTTCAACCTACTTTGTGCATTTATTACACAAGTTCTTCCCTGTGATTGGAATGAATGATCATTAAGACCTTTCAGAATCCCCATCTTCTTTCAAATAATAGAATAAATAGATCAGATGCCTTTTTTAAAAAACAAAATGAAATAAAACAAAAAACACCTTGCTTCATCCATCCCCAAGTGAAAAGTTTCAATCCCTCAAGTTATTCACACAGCACTTTGTCTAGCTTTCCCCTCAAACCCTCAGTTACATACTTTGTATTATTTATACTTATCTGTGTAGATATCAACAAATCACCCTCACACCCACCCCACCCTACCTGCAGGAACTGCTTCCTTTTTCTGGTTTTTAATCCCAGGTCCAATCATGGTGTTTTGCTCAAAACAGATGTTTAACATTTGTAGAGCTAAATAAATAATAGCTCTTCCCCCACAAAAAGAGGGAAGTGTGGGTGAAGACAAAAGTTTTGAGGGACACTGGAAATAGCAGTAAGAGTTAAAATTTAAAAAAAAATCTCAGTAAAGTAAGACATGAAGTTTGACAATAAGGCTGAGAATGGGTGATTGAGCAAAGAGAAGAATTAAAACAGATTCTATAGGGAATGGGATAGGTTCTGTGATAAGAGATGAATAAAAAGATTGCCAAGTAAAAGCAACAGTCCTAGATGATGTTAAGAAGCAATAATTGATTAGGGATGAAATGAACTTTGGCTTCATGCTTTTTTCCCCAACAGTACTTGGCAGTTCAGGAGCAAAAAAAAACAACAACAAAACAGATGGGAGGTTTACACACTGTAAACCACTGGGTTCTAATACCAATCAGCTTCTTGTGAGTTGGGATGACATGAACAGTGAAGAATCTGCCCACCAGTTTCATACTGGAAGAAATCGGAGACCAAACTCTGGAATCCTTCCCAAATACCTGAAGAGCCCCTAAAAGGTATTTAGAAAAACTAAGCTTCAGGGACCTCCTCTCCCTTATAATGACTGTCCCAGTTAGTACCTTTAGGACAGAAGGATCTAGGAGTTCTGCTTAGAGAATAGAAAGGATGAAAACTCACTTTGCACAAGGATCAGAGTTATAGAAGGCTGCCAGTGTCTAGTTTTCGTTTTAGACACCAACTGCTTCTTGGCAGTAAGTTAACAGTTGGCAAAATGTCTGGGTTCACAAGTTGGCAGAGAAAAACATATTTGGATGCCTATAGTATGATGAATGGTACATTTGCCTGGAGCTTTCTAGTTTACAAAGTAGTTTCACATATATTATCTCACTTCATCCTCCCAATTCTGTAAGGTAGTTATGGCAGACATTGTTTCCATTTTTTTACATTAGAGGGAACTGTGAACTCAAATAAAATTTTTGACTTGCTCTAGTCACAGCAACAGTGGTGGTAACACTCAGACTAGAATCTAGACCTTCTAACTCCCTGTCAAGTCTTCTTTCCCCTACTCTATACCAATACCATAGAAATAAGTCCAAAAGGCAGGGTTTCTCTGTAGCCTCATAGGAAATGGGATAAATATGTCTGAACAACTCCCAAATGAGAGAACCAGCTGATCTTTAGTTACACTTTATTATTCCTAGAGCTACCATCCTCTACCTAGATAATTATTATAAGATGTCAGGGATGAAAGGACCTTAAAGGTCAACACCCTCATTTGACAGATAAGGAAACTGAGGCTTAGAGAGAGTAAGTGACTTGCCCAATGGCACTCAACTGGTAGTAGAAGATTTGAACTTAAGTCTTCCTGGCTCCAAGTCCAGCACTCCACTGCTATACCATATAAGTAAACCGGGGCCCAAAGTCACGTAGTTACTAAGAGGCCAGGACACAGGATTTAAAGCCAGGTCTTCTAACTCCAAACGGAGTACTCTTAACTGAACCACAATACCTCTGAGATAAGCATGTGGGCCCTTACCTGAGATCTCCAGAAGGACTCCAGCTTGTGCCTGCTGTTTCCCAACTGTCACAATACAGTAGTATGAGCCCAGATCTGCCATGGCCACACGACGGAGCAGAAGAGAAGCATTGCCCTTCCGCAGGCCCTCTGCACTTTCTGGGAGCTCGGTGCCTGGACGCTGGGTCACCAAGATCCCATCGTATTCTGCCAGGCGCCACTGGCCGTGGTGCCAGGACACAGCGGGGGTTGGCATGTCCTTACCCACTGCAGGGAAAATGCACTGCAGGAGCACATCTGACCCTAAGGAGACCAGCACCGGAGAAGGGTCCATGGAGATGTGGAAGGTAGCTGGATCAGGAAAGGAAACTCACCATGTGTAAAGCAGTGATCAATACCGGGGCACCCCTAGCCCTTCCCGAGCGTGCTTTTAAAACATCTGGCAGAGGGCAGTGAAGCCGCCAGGCGCACCTTCCAAACTTAGCGCTTCCCCCCACGCTCCCTCACGGGATCAGCCTCCTCGGGACCGCTACGGAATCCCGGGTCAGACAACTTGCTCACTCGGAGGCCCCCCGCCGGGCGGGCGGTCTGAGCGGGGGCCCCCCGCCGGGAGGGCGGTCTGAGCGGGGGCCCCCCGCCGGGAGGGCGGTCTGAGCGGGGCCCCCCGCCGGGCGGGCGGTCTGAGCCGGGCCCCGCGCACGGCCGGGGCTCGTACCGGGGCCCGCAGCACCGAGCTGCCGCCCTCCCGCCACCGTCCGGGCCCTCTCTGCCTCCCCTGCGGGCGAACCCCGTGGGCGGCCAGTCTTCCTCCAACTCACCAGCGCCCCCGAGCCAGAACCACAGAGTCCACTCCATGCTGGGAGGGCGAGGCTGGCCGGCCCGCACACACCTCCCCTAACTCGGGCCCGGCTCCTTCGATTGCCGCCCTTCAACCTGGACCCGGGCCACGGCGGAGCCGGGGCAGGCGGGGAGCGGGCGAGGGGCCCGGGCAGGTGGGGAGCGGACGAGGGGCCCGGGCAGGCGGGGAGCGGACGAGGGGGCCAGGGGCCCGCCCCCGCTCCGCGCCGAGGCTGAGGCCCTGGAGGCGGAGACACCGGGAGGCTCCTCCGCCCGAGACCTCGCATGCCCACTCGGCTGCGGCTGCCCCTGCCCGTAACGGCGCCGACTCGCGCCGCGGAAGCTTTCCCGCCGTACCCACCCCCCCATCTGCCGTCGTCGTCGCCCCGGCCACAAGCCGAGAAGTGGAAAACAGCCATCCGGAACGCCCAGGGAAGTGCGCTGCGCACGCGCCTTTCTTCCCGAGAAGGGGGCGGAGCCACGGGGAAGGCTCCACGTCGTATGGCCGACTAGAGAAAGGCCGCGCCCGCTGATTGGCTGCGGGGCCCAGGCGCCAGCAGCATAAAAGGAAGCTTCCAGGCGCGGACCGAAGAGAAGGGCGCAGACGAGGGCGGCCAGCCTGGTGTGATCAGTCTCGGCCGCAACTCCCTTCCCCGCGCAGCATCACCTCAGCTTCTCGTCATCATGTCTTACTCCTCTTGGTCCCATAAAACCGGCCCACTCACGCTTTATTTTTTATTCTTTTTTTTGTTGCTGTTCCTCTTCTTTTGCGGTTGGTACATCTACACCCGAATCCACATCCAGAGGATTCTAGCAGAAGACAGAGATGACCCCAACTGGAATGACCAAGACGGCTTCAGCCGCCGAAGATGACCCGGAGTCCGTCCTCCCCGAAAGCCTCAGGTCGCGGGCTGGCCCTAGCCGAGAGGGAGGGGTCTCCAAGGGACGGCCCTCGAAGGACGTGACCGATCGCTCCGAGCGTTTACTAAAATAAACCTGGCGCGTGCCGCCGGCCGTAACCTGAGGCTTCCTGCCCCTCACTGAGGAGCTGGACCACGACGCACTCCCCGCCGGAGTCCTCGTTACCCATGCCGGTAGCCGCCGCACCATTCTCCCCCTCCCCGCTGCTCCCTAGGCCGGAGTCGGGCCAGTGCTCGCCCAAATCCAGCCTGGCCGTTTCTCCTGGAAACCTCCCGGGAAGGGGCGGCAGAGCCGATGTTTCCTGGGCCTGTGGATCCCCGGTTGTTGCTGTGGGAACTAGGCATCGTGCCGACTTGTCCGATCAGTGAAGAGGGTACTCTGATTTAACATGGCATTGAAGAATTCGGTGCGTTCCCTTGGTTTTACTGAAGACAAACACAAAGCTAACCATGCTATCCTACGAGCTACACGTAGTAGGTGTTAATGATTGCTCTATCTTGGAATCAGCTTCTAGCCACCCCGTCTTGTGGTATTTCTGCCATTACCGTGGCTCCCCCCACTCTTGCCAAATACACCCTATTTCCTTTTCTTGCCAAAGCCTGTCCCAAAGGTTCCCTGAGCTACACGGCAAAGTGGAGTTGCAAAATCAGGAGCTGGAACACACTAAATGATTATCTACTCCAACAACTTAGCGTTTCCAAGCCAACCTGGCAGCCTCTCTTAAAGAGGTGGTAGTTATAAAGCGAGGGCTAGAACACTGGAACTAGGTCAAGTGACCTACATCTGAATCCTGCCTTGGACACTTGAGAGCTGTGGCCATGGGCAAACACACCCCTCAAGTAACCCGAGTTCCTTTATCTATAAAATGGGCTAATATTTATATAAGGTTGTAAGAATAACACTTGTGTATCTTATATAAACATCAGATACGCAGTTTCTTCTTGAAATTAGGGGGAGGTCACCATGTAATGAGGCAACCTAATTCACTTGAACAGTTTTGTTTTTCAGCTCCACTTTGGACATTCATAGCCCTGTGCAATCTGGCCCTAAAACTATATTGCCAGTCCTGTCTTAGACCACTGCCCTTTACACAACAATCCAGAACACAGTATGGCCTTGAACTGTTTTGATACTTAGGCTGATTGAGAATGTCCTCTAACTTCCATCTAAACAGTGTGGTGTAGTGGCAATTACACTGGACTTCAGGACATCTGAGCTGTAAAGGATACTTATGACCAAGCACAGACAAGTTATCTTCATTTGTTTTCCTAATGAGTAAAACTGGGGAGAACACTTGTGCTACTGACCTTCATGATATTTCTGTAAGGAAATGTATGCAGCAATAAAACTGGTTCTACGCTTTTGCCCTTCAGAGATAACTTTAATGTGGATATCCTTCCAGGCTCAATGGAACCACTGCTCCAGGTAGCCTTCCCTCATCACACCAACCCCATCCCCTCAAAGGTCATTTTTGGACCAGATAATTCTGAGCACACCTTCTCTGACAGGTAATCTAGCCAAACTGACAGTTCAGCCATTTAAATTTGATATAATTATAAAAGGATCCTTATTATCTTTAAGGTCCAGTTCAAATGTCACCTCTTCCATGAGGCCCATCAGTGGCTCCCTTAGCCAGAAGTGACTTCTTCCTCTTCTGAATTCCTACTAAGCCAATTCTACTCGGGTGACTGATCATTTATTCTAAGTTATCTCTACCCATATTTTGAGAAGCAACATGATGGCTGAAACTCATTCATTTTTGTTTCCTTGGCACCTATGTGCAAGGCTCACATACAGCAAGGCACTTGACCGGTATTTACACTCAAAGGGACTTCAGAGGCATAGTCAATGTGGCTATTTTATAAATGGGGAAAGTAAAGCCAAGAGATTAAAAAAAAAAAAACACCAGGTAGCTGCTCATGGGTGTAATATACATCTAAGAGGCAAGGCCAAGATCTGAACTCTAGTCTCCTGACTGACTGAAAGTTAAGTGCTCTTGGGAAATAACTCAAGGGTCCCACTGAAAACACCAGCAAGACAGATGATCAGCAGACCTTGGAAAGTAGATCAAGTCAAACTTAGCTCCAAAGAAAAGATCTGAGAATGGATCATCACCCCTCAACTATAGGTGTACAATTCCACATACAATAGCAGACTTAGTTCATAGACTTAATTTTGCTAAGTGTTGTGTTTTTTTAATCTTTGTTATGGGCTCTCTGAGAGGGTGAGGTATATACTGGAAAATGAAAAGCCAGGAATCCTCACAAGGTGACAGCCAGTCTCGTAAGGTAGACACTGACCAATTCTTCAAAATACTCCATGAAACAAAAGGTCCAAGTCACCCCACCTTCTCCTAACCTTTCCAGTCTCTGGAATTCTCTTTTCACTTCCTGATCTCTCCTAAGTATTTCACATACATACTAATCATCTCCCAAGCAAAATCATAGGCAGAGAATGTGTCACTTGTATATATCACATCAGAACTGTTTGGGCACACAGCCACAGGAGCTGGCACTTAGTGTTTGATGAACTGACTTGAAATATATACAGAGATTGTGAGTATTCTTTCAATGTTAATGTTCATGGTTCAAACATAGTTAAACTGTTCAGCACTAAGCAGGCATCTAGACGACTAAATTACTTTCTTCCCATTAGGGAGTTTGCTCTACACAAATTCCCTGGAGTTCAGTATACACAAAGACCCATGCCCTTCTTTGACTCACCCACACTCTAACATTATTCTGACCCATGCCCCTCTCTTCGAGACAGTACAGCCCTGAGCCAAAATAGCTTGCAAGCTTGTGGCCCTTCCCCTCAGGGGGCCAGTCCTGTGACTGAACCATTAATGACTTTACCCAAGTTCACAGAGGAACTCCACCCCAATGAACACAATCAATGCTGGTTATGCCTGAACTGCTTACTTCCAGAATCATGTCAATACAACACAGATTTTTAATTACTCTGCATGGAAGTTACATTTCAGGGGTAGCATGCCATAGGGAAGTCAGTAGGAAGTCTGTGACTGCTGTTGGCGGTAGCCTCCCCGACGCATGTAGCCTCCCTCATTTTTTCGGTAGCCATCTTTCTGATCTGGAGAGGGAAGAGAAAAAGGTCAAAATACAAAGAAAAAAACTTAACAGTGATGCTAGAGCCAGAGAGTGAATGAGGATGGGAGTGTAAAAGGTAGAAGGGAGGAGTCTCACCTCTAAAATAACCTCCATAGGTACCCTGCTTGTGGTCGAAGACACGCTCATTGTTTTCCACCAAACTACCCAGTTTTTCTGCCAGTTGCAGGGCCAGATTCTGCTGGGCAGTGGGCTCAGTGCGGTGCATCACCACTGTCTGTGTTGGCTGGTCCAGAGAGGCCTTAGTTTAGGGAACACAGAAGGAATTAAATAATGGTTCTGGTTTCTTTCCTCTACAAAGAACTGCTGTCCCTCCCTTAGGATCCACCATCCTCCCTCCTTCGTTACCATCAGCTCTTCACTGATGATCATCTTGCTGATTATGGAGTGGACGGTGGGCAGATCCAGCTGGAACATGTCAGACAAGGTCTCCATGCTGAAGAAGGAAGAGAAAGATTAGGAATCAAGGGTATTCATCAACTAAGCCTAGTCCCGTTTCCCTCCCAACGCAAAGAGAATCACTATAGCCTCAAACCTAATAGAGTCGTAGACACTGCTATAAGTGAAAAGATAAGTCCGCAATGACTCTTCCTGGATCTTTCTGTGGGGGAAAAGAAGAACGGTGACTAAGTACAGGATCTTCTTTTCCATTCTCCCCATCACTCCAACAGCCCTTGATGCTTCCTTCCCTCTGTCTAGCACCAGAACATCAAGGTCTCCTCATTCCCATTCTCACCTAACTAGCATGGTACGGACTTTGTTGGCCTCAGGGAACAAATCCCAGACTTTTCCATTCATCTTCTCATTAATAATAAAACTGTGGCAAGTCTTCCAGTCACCCATCTTCATAGCTTTAGATGCTGCTACTACATGTTCCCTCATTGACTCAGGTGGACCTAGAGAATTGGACAGGTCGTAAAATGAGACCTAGGATGACATTTAAAGATGCTAGAAGCAGGATAGGTCTTTGTCTTCATTTACCATGGAAAGACAGACGTTCTAGTACTGGTGCTACCCCTAACTAGCTACATGACCTGAGATAAATCTCTTCCCACATCATTTATAAAATGAAAAGAGATTATCTATAAAGGTCCTTTTCACCTCTAATATTATGTGAGTTGATTCAGAAAGAACTTCCTGCTACAATGCAACATTTACATCTTCATGGACACAAAGGAGAGGCTGGAGAGAAGAACAATGAACATTCTTGGAAACACTTCTGCATTTGCAGCTGCTTTGTGAAAGAATCATCGTACCATAATCATCACCCAGTGAAAACAACTGTTCTCAGTGTGGCAAAAAATGTTCCCACTGAGAACAGACACTCGAGCAAGACCACAACCAAACTAAATACCAAGATGCTGCAGCTCACCAAGCAAGGGCTGCCGCTCGCCCACTCGAAGCTGATGATGGAACTGTTTGCTGATCATGCGCCTCCGAGCATCACTTTCATGGGCTGCCATGTATGGGATCTCCAGCAGCATGGCAGATACCAAATAGACACATTCAAGCAGCTCCAAGTTGATATGCAAGTGGAAGGGCACCTGCCGCCGGCGCTCCACCTTCTCCTGCTCCTGGTTTCGCTCCTGCAGGCTCCTGAGCAGCAGACCCTGCCCCAGCAGCTCCTTAGCACGACCACTGGATTGAATGTCCAGCAAGGCATTGTGTGCATCTTTGGTTAGGCCCTGGCGGAAAGCACAGATGCCCAACTGCACCATGGTACGGTTATAAAGGATCTAGGAGGAGAGAAAAATACAGTCTATTAAAAGGAAAAGGAGGCATGGGAGTTCCCGCAAATGATATCCGACCTGAACTCTGTTGAAAATAAACTCTGTAATCTCACACAACCTTGTAAACCCAGGACTTAGTATTTGAAGAACAGGGATAAAGATTTGGACCTGTGCTATCGTTAGTCTTAGTAACTCCCAGATGAAGAAGCTCCCTTGGCTCAATGCAGGTCAAAGCTTTCTCAGCATCTTAACAGAACTGCGTTAGGCACTGGGTAGGGTAAGTGACTTGCTGAGGGTCCCAAAGACCACATGTGCCAGAGGGTGGACTTGAACTTGGTTTTCCTGGAAGTGAGGCTAGCTGTTGTTCAGCAGAACAAGCTGGGAGCATCCCAAGGACAGAAGCCTATTTATTCTACCTTCTTCCATTTCCCTCCATAGCACAAAGACTGTCTGATGACTCAACACTCACTCTATCCCAATCCTTCAGTACTTCTGACACCTCAGACCTACACAGCCCTTTCCTGACAGCCACCATCGGCAGTATTATTATCCCCATTTTACAAATGAAGAAACGGAGGTTCAGATAGAAGTGACCTTAGCCTCAAAGCTAAGTATCTGAGCTACAGATCAAACCTGGGTCAGTATCCTCCAGCTACACCAGGGAGTTGGCACCTTTTCATGTCCTAGAACTCTCTAGCAGTCTAATGAGGCCCAAGGACCCCAGACAGGCTGAAATATGGCTAAGAATAGTGCAGGATTCCAAGTCCTGACTATTCCCCACACCTCCTTCCGTAAAAAGTGCACTTTGTAACACAATTCAGAATGTCAGAAAATGACTCAATTAGAGACTCAGAAAGGTCATTCTCCCTATGCAGTAGAGGTCTGTAGAACCAGATGCTGTTACCAGGGAAGCTATTACCACTAGAAAAGGCTGAAATGTGCAACTAATGTATGAAATTAGAGCTTAGAATGTATTTTCCACAAATATTATGGTTAATGTAATAGCATTATTAATTTTACATTTCAAGCATATAATGAGATAAAATATTTTTAACAGGTTGACCTAGCATCTCAAAAGACTTTTTTTTATGGGTAGGCACATTTCAAATTTCAAAGAACTTAGAATACAATACAGATGTCAATAAGTTGTTTTCTAAGTCAGTAAATAGTCTACAGGGATGATAATTTTTATTTGTGTTCAACACCATGGATCACTTGAATGGTAAGAGCTACAAAGATATGTTGGGGTAAAAAATATACCACAAATCCCTTGTTATAATAGTTAAAATTACAAAGGGATATTTTTGGGAAAAAAAATTATCATTCACTTGGGAGGCCATGAGAGAGTTGGAACCTCTCAGACCTAAGAAGGGGCACAGAACAAGCAAAATCTAGGCAGCTACAGCCACAAGTAATATTCAGTTTGGAATTCAGTTTTCTTTAATACATCCTTCTAACAACCTTACTAATCTGACATATCTCTGAATTTGTTTGAAATACTTTTGTAGTCTAGAGTATGTGCTCTCAAGGGTGAGAAGTATATGTGTACTCAGAGACAAAGATCATCAAAGAGATTTTACCTACTATTTTTTGAGTTCAATAATCACCAAAAAGTAATGAAAAGCAAAAGCTCTATGGCTAAAAAGCAAGATCCTGTGGATGTGTTCCAAGGAAAATCTGAAATTTTGATGAAAATGACCCAGTTTAGAGCCCTAAAATCAAGGACTGCTTCTTTTACATTCTTGCCTCCCCAACTAGACCAAGTTCCTCAAGTGAAAGGTCTGTGCATTCCCCAGACCACTCTGCAGTGCTCTACATGGTAGTCATTCCATGCTTCTTGATTAATGAGAAAAACCGGCACATCAAAGACATGAGGAATTAGATTGAGCCAGACCAGGAGTTCTTCTGGTTAAACCAGTCTGTAACTAGAGAGGAATCTAGAGCTGGCTCTTCCCCCACCTGGGCCCCTCTCTCCAACCACAGGAATGGATCCTGGATCATCCTGAGCTTCCCTTTAAAAAATCTGCCCTTGTCCCATGCTACTGTCCTACCTGTACAGGAGGGTCTGCATGCTGAATGTTGTCCTGCAAGTGACTCATAAGCATGAGGTCCCGAGCCTGGTACCAGCGAGAGTGAAGAGCATGGTGGTAGATGTGGCAGAGGATTGCACATGTCCGAATTCTGTCTGTCCGATCCTTGGCATATATGTACTTGCACAGCCTCTCCATCAATACAGCTGAATCCTCCCCCTCATTTTCAGCCTGGTCTTGTTCTGACTGGAAGGAAAAACAAGGAACATGGCTGGGATTCAGAGTGATAGAAACTTAAGAAATCCCAGGCACAGAATGGTCTCTCAGGAGCATCCTCATAGACACTAGATTTCCCAGCAATTCCAAAATAAGACATATCGTCAAGTTATTCCTCACTCATCTCACAAGATGTGTCTCCTTCAAAGATAAATGTGAAAGCCAAACAGCCCAGACTTGCGAAGGTCTTTTCTCCCCAGCCCTTGTACCTTTGAGGACCCTTCTGGGGGAGCGAGCTGCCGCTGATGGGCCTTATAGTCAAACTTGTAGTAGGTATGGAGCACACGGCGAAGGTAGATGCGGCAGATCTCCTCAGTTGTTCCTTTTTCCTGCAGGTAGCGCTGAACACGCTCAATGATAGCACAGACGCGTGCCTCATCCTTGAGATGTTCCACATATTCTGGTGTATAGAAAATATATTCTTTTAAACCCTAGAGATCTCATAGTAACAATAGCAACTTAAATCCTTTTAAGATTCAAAACGTCCTTTATATCATCCCCGTATCTCATTAGATCTTCCAACAACCCTGTGAAGTAAAGTATCATTAACTCCATATTTTCTCCATGAGAAAATTAAGCCTCCAAGAGGTTAAGTGATTTGAACATGATCAAACAGTAAATTTCAGAGGTGCATGTAAGTCCAGGCATTCTTGCTTCCCAGTGCAGCCCTAGTGCTGCCACCACATGGCCCTCCAGAACCAGGCCTGCCTTTCCCAATTATTCCTCCACTCCCCCGTCGTCCTGATGTACATCTTGCCACTGGATCCAGATGACCCTGGAGGAGAGTGAGGCTGGTGACTTTGCAAACAGCCCTGCTTCACTTAAATCCAATTCACCTGCCAGTCAAGACATCACTTTCCTCATGTCAGTGCTCTCCTCATGCTGGAATCTGCTCCATGACTTGCTATGGACTGCCTAGACACCTTCCTTCAGAGTTCAGCTCAAGCATGACCTACGTGAAGGCTTTCCTTTCTCTGGTCCCCCAGCATTTTGTATATACCTGTATTTGTACTTAACTTCCCTTATTAGGTTGAAAATTCCTCAAACATCAGGGAATAAATGCTTACAGATTAACTATGTACACCTATTGAAATCTTACTTTTGAAGTCTAGTTTCAAATGCCACCACCTATATTCTGAAACCTTCCCTCATCACCCCATACAGAAAAATAAAAAAAATCACTCCCTCCCTCCTCTGAACCATTACAAAGCTGATTACATGCTGCACTTAAAGAGAGCTTTGTATTTTAGTTATTTGTGCATGTCTTTTCTTCCCCTAGTTGCTAAAATTCAGGGATTATCTGGTGTATTTCTTTGTATCTGTCCCTCACAGTCTTGTGACTAGGAAAGCACTCAATATTTGATTTGATTAGTCACTGATAAACTTCTACAACAGACTAGTTAGGGCAAAGCCAAAAATCAGACAAACCAACTTTGTTGGGGTTGACGCTACTCATTCACTGAAGACAACAATTCGACAATTACTCCCACCAGCCAACCAGAAAATTTTTGGCCCCTAGTAGGACTCAGAAAAATATAAATTTCAAGCTCTGATTTTATCAATTTGAAAGGAAGGCAGTGATATCTGAATTTTCTCCCAGCAGCACTTTATATCATTTTCATGTACTCCAGTTACCCTCTGCTAGGCCTGCACAACCTTCAGCCCTCCAAAGATGGAGAGGATGTAAATACAAGCCTGAGCAACATCCCACCCTCAGGCTGTTCTGGTGGGCCACAAGCAGCCCACAGGCTGTATGCTGTTTGGGGCTGCCCTAAGTATACCTGCCCAAACTCACCTTGGGAATGAGGATCTGTGTTCTGCATGATCTTGGTAAACTCTTCATCCATCCTTTCCACCAGAGTTAGGATACAACCACGAACTCGAAGTGGCTGAGGTAGGAAGAAAGGAGGAGGAGTAGCAGTTTAAAGTAATAAATTCCAATCCAAGAACAGGACCCACCAGGTCTCTTATCCCAGCTGAAGTCACTTTTCCCTTCCCCCATCCTGTCAGTTTCTCATTCTTCTTTTCCTAATTTACCTGCTCAAAGTTGGAGAGGTTCTCACTCTCTTCCAAGATATTCTCTCCAACAAAGATATTAGGATTAGCAAATAAAATGTCCATCAATTCATTGATGCAGTCTAAGCACTTCTGCCACATCTCTGGCTGCCAAGTGGGGAAAAAACAGGTTAAAGTACAAGAAGATAACAGAGTCTGACCCCAATTTTCTTCCTTTGAAGAATGTTCATCCTTCTAACACCCTGCCTTAAGCACTTTAAAAAAAAAGTATCCAAACAAGATGGTGCTTTTCTGTTCTTCCTGCTTTCTGTAGAGCCGCCAAGTCTCCACAGACAAAACTCAAAGCTGGTCCCGATTCTTAAAACTCAAATACTTCCACTCTCACCTTCATATACGTGGCCAGGTTGGGGTTGTAGTCATAGAGGGAAGCAATGATGTTGAATTTGATCTTAACAATCACTCCTTCTCCCAGATTATTTTCTTCTGTGATCTGAACCAGCAGCTGCAGCAGCTCAATTTGGGCTGCACTGTGTAGACACAGGAAAGAAGGAGGTTTAAAGGACAAACCTCAAAGCCCAAAGCAACAAAACATTTCTTTCTTCCTGTGGGCTCTGACCTCCCACTTTTCCTGCCAGCATCAGCATCACTTTGGTGAATGCCTCCTCTCTTAAGAGTTTCCAAATCCAAAGCTCCCTCCCACCAACCCTTCCTTTCTCTTGCAGTGGGTAGAATAAAAAAAGTGACCAGTCTCACCGGTCAGTTCCTTTCTTGCCACGAGCCTGCAGGATCTCATTCAGCTTCTTGACTACAATTGCATGTGTAATCTCTGTTCCCTTGGCAAACATTTTAGGCTTCTCCTAGGCAACACATGCCCCCGTCACACCCAAGAACATCAAAGTGCCCTCTTCAACCCTCTTCATTGCATTGACAGTATTTTCAGGCTCCCCATTACCCCCTTATTAATACCCATAACCTCCCACATTCTCTGCACATCAGCCCTGAAAACCTCACCTTGACAAGTGGTGCCCCTCCTCGAACCCTCTCCCACTCTCCACCTTCATTATCCTCCTCCTCCTCATCTAGGCGTTTGGATTTTCGGTCATGTTTTTTCTTGGCTTTGTCCTCTCGCTTCTTCTCTGCTGCCTTTTTGTCTGTGGTGCTCTCTCTGCAAGAAGAGTCACCAAGGAAGGTGTGAAATTAGATGTGGTGCCCTAAGGGCCTCAACTCTCAGCTCTGCTTGTCTACCATGCCTCAGCTTTCCTTCTCTCTACTGATCTAATTTCAGGCTCTAGCTGGATCCAGAGGATCTATGGCTCACCTTCAACCACAAAAGGAACTAGGGCCTGAATAGTGAGCGACTCAGTAACAGGCATGTCCTACAGAATACCCAGGTAAACATTCTTTCACAGTAATATGGCTAATTTATCATTGTACAAGTTGGATATTTGCAATTTAGCCACCAATTTATAACATTATTCCTGTAAAACTGCCATAATGCTATGCTTTTTTACACAAAACTATGTTAAGAATTGCTAGGTCATCCCCCTGCTACAGTCAACCCCAACAGGAAATATAAAGTCAATATAGGGCTCTATAATCAGAGTATTCGATTTTTAAAACTAACTTAGCTCCACAACTTCCCTTGCTTTACTCACTTTTTAAGGAATTTGGAAGCCAATACAGTGTATTTCCCATCCTCCTCCTCTGAGTCAGAGTCTGAGGAAGTGGAATCTGAACCCCAGTCTTCATCATCATCTGAATCCTCAGAGTCCTCATCTTCATCCTTAAGGAAGGTACAACAGAAGATGGACAAAAATCAATGTGCAGTTAGAAGGTGGCAAGGACATTTCTGACATTTCCATGGAGTTTCTAGTATGTGGAACTAAATTTTATGAGGCTTCTCCATGGACCCAACTCTGACCTGCAGCAGGCAGACTACTTTTGTCCTCATCTTCTCCCCCAGATCTCACCTCCATCTTCTTAAGGAACTTTCGACTTTCCCCAGAAGGTGCCTCAGACTTTTTCTTCAGGAAACTTGTGGCACTGAGACCATCCTCATTCTCATCTGAAGAGGAAGAACCTGGAAAGGAAGTCCAAGTGAGGTTAAACAAGTAGGAACAAGATTATGTAACAAAAAAGAAACCAATGGAAGAAACCTTCCCCATACACACTTCTGTCTTTTTTCTTTCCAATCTGTTCCACTCTTACCTTCCGAATCCTCCTCATTTTTCTCAGCATCCTCATCTGCAGACTGCTCAGGGTTCTGGAGGTGGAGAACAGCAGAGGAGTGAGGGATGCTGCCACTCCTCAAAAACACCTGGCTCCACCCCACCCCAATAAACTAGCCCCACAACCCAACACTGCCTTGTGCCACCCTCAAGCTCCCCAGTCCAGCCTACTTGTCATTTGGTCTAACCCAATGCCTTACACAATGCTGGGATATAGCCACTTAACAAATGCTCAATGAAGGAAATGAGCACACAATACTGCAATGCACTACAATTTTCCTGACCTGCTTATAACTCGTGATCTGGGCTTCATAATCCCGATTATATTTACGGATCTTCTGACGCAAGGTACTCAGAGCCTTTGCATTGTTCTTGTTCATCTTCTTCTTTCCCTCCTTGTCCTCCCATAGCTAAGGGATGAGAAACAAAAGAGAAAGGAGAAGGAAAATTACAACAAAGAGCAAGACAGTAAGAATGAGATGCTTTCTCAATGCCAGCTCCAACAACCTCTTTTGTCAAACTAACATCTCCACCCCAGCCTCAAACCTCATTAAGATAGTCCTCCAGATCAGCCAGGATGCGGATGTAGAATCGGGGGACACCCTCTTTGTCCACAATGCTCTTGGCTTTTCCAAATGCCTTTCCCAGAAGCTCAAATTCCTCAAGACATTTAGTGACATCCCTAATTTTCATGGCATTCCGGATGGTCCGGATAAGGTTGGTCAACTCTTCAAACCTAAGATGGGGAAAGGAGATCAAAGATAACAGAAAAACCCTTAAACCATTCCTTTCCAAACCCTGAATAAGAAAAACAGATGTCCTCCATCCTCTCCATCAACTATCAATGGAAAAAATTCCTTTAACTCCTCCTTCACCTTTAGGATCCCATCCCTAACTACCATATTCACCTTTTGTCTTTGGCACTTCGAACAACCCGCTTAGTATCCTCCTCATCTTCACTCAGCAACAATGGCCTATGGGGAGAAACTGATCATAGGTGATCTTGCTCATAGAAGTCTTGAAAACATTCAATTCTTTTGATTGGGGCAGAAAGAAAAAAGGAAGAGTTGAAAGGTACATGTTGGTCAACGGAGCTAGTTGGGCATAAGCTCACCTATCCTATACTTTCTCTTCACTGTACATTCATGAATTATATGCTTTTACATTCATCACCTCACCCCTAAAATTCAGGCCCACAATATGCAAAGGCTAGGTATCCTGGGGCATACAAAGATACATAAGATATGGTCCTTATCCTCAAAAAGCTTACAAGCCACACAAATAATTTGTACAAAGTTAATGAACGCTGAAGGACACTAATTGAGTACAAGGGAGGTAAAAACGAAGTGCCAGTTCATTGTTCAGGAAGAAGAAAGATCATTTCCTGCTGAAGTAAAGGGAGGTTTTATGGAATAAGTGACATTTTGAAGCTGGGGACCTTTCAAGAACATATCCCCATACAGGAGGGTGGATAGTCCAAACTCGCTGGAGCTCAGGAGGATGTAAAAGAAAGGAATGTGAAATAAGGTTAGAAATATAGTTTGGAGTCAGACAACATATAGCTGGTATCAGGTCACTGGACTCATAGCTCTGGAGGAGAAGTGAGGCTCGTGACCTGCACAGACCTCCCTCACTCAAAACAAAGTCAAGTTCAAGCCATGTCATTATTTCTGCGATGGCATGGTCTTCTTCGGCAACAAAGGATGAACACAACAACAAAGCTTGGATAATATGGAGTAGGACACCACTGAAAGGTTTTAACCATAAGGGTGATATCAACCTTACAATCTGACAGTGTGTGCAGAAGGAACTGGAGATAAAAATGATGGAAGGAAGACTCACCAGCAGATTTGACGCAATAACCCTAAAACAGCCAGTAAACTTTGACTTCCCTTTCAGTCTCCTGTGCTGGATCTTCCTCCAGAACATGTCTACTAACAGTGGGTATTCCCATGGCTCTACCTTGGGTCCTTGTCTCTTTTCTATCTATACTACCTCACTTGGTAATCTCATCAGCTCCTATGGGTCCAGTTTATAGAGATGAACCAGATCTAAATACCCAGTCTTAATTTCTCTCTTAAGCTCCAGTTACATATCATCAACATGTCCAAAATAGAACTCATGCTTGCTTCCTTTAGCTGCAAATCTCTCCTCTTCTGATTTTCCTATTACTATCAAGGGCACCACCATCATCCCAGTCACCCAGACTGACAATCCTGGTGTCATCTTCTCTTCTAGTCTAGCATGCTGTAACATACAATTTCATTTCAGCCTTTCAGGTTCCTTCAAGTCCTAGCACAAACTGGAAGATGGGAGAATTACTGGAGATGTTTGGATCAGTCAATGTAAAGAACTTACCATGTACCAGACACTGTACTATGTGCTGGAGATACAAGAAAAGCAAAAAGTCCCTGTCCTCAAGAACTCATATTCTAAATAGAGACAACACACAAATAACTATGTACAATGAAGAAGTATGCAGTGTAAAATAAAAGCTAATCTCAGAGAGAAGCAATAGAGGGAAGACCTCCTTCACAAGACAGGATTTGAGACAGAACTTGAAGTCAAGGAAACAAGAAGGCAGACAGAGGTGAGGGGGAACATTCCAAGTACAGGAGATGCAGTGCAAGTATATGGAGTCAGAGAATATATCATGAGCAAGGAATAAGGCCAGTGTAACTTGACTGTCCTTCAGGATAAAATACAAACTCCCTCTCTTGGCCTCCCAAAATCTGCCACCAACTTACCTTTTTCAAGCCTAATTTCATACTACTATTTTCCCTTTTTACAAACTCTGCAGTTCAGTCAAACCAATCTTCTACACTTCCTGATCCTTTATACATTTCCCTTCCCTGTCAATTAAAATTCTCACTCCTTCAAGGCACAGTTTCTCTCCTTGGGTCATCTTGTCCTCTCCTATTCCTCTGAATTTCATGCACTTTTTAACTTCTTTATTTCTATCCAAAATACCAACATCCAATATAGGTGAAAAAAAAAAAATGCACTGACTTAAAGTCAGATGATCTGTGTTCAAATCTCACTAATGACACTTGTAACCTGTGTGACAAAGGGTCCCTTAACTTCCTTGACTGTTTCCTCATCTGTAAAAATGAAGGAGTTGGCCTAGATTTTTTTTTTAACGTCTTTTAGCTCTAAATCTACGTATGATCCTTTTGGACACCCAGGTTCACAACTCAGTTAATTTATCTGAGTCTTCTTTCATCTTCACTTCTCATATCCATCCCTCCCGCTGCCAAGTCTGGTCCGTAATATCTTCCTGACAACATAATCCTCTCTCGTCACGTAGCAACCACTCTAGTCCTTTTCACCTTACATAAACTGTCAGCCTTCTGAATGGTCTCCCTACATCCAGCATGTCTCCTTTCCATAATCCATGTTCTGTAGAGGTGACTGACAATTTTAAAAAGCAAACTTTACCAATTCACTCCCCGGCTCAAGAAGCTTTGATAGTTCCCTAGTGACTAGGATCAACTTCAAATTTCTCCATCTGGCATTCAAAACCTTTCAACACATCTTTCCAGACTTGTTACATATAGCTCCTCTTTCCTCTTATGTTTCAGTCAAACTGGTTTATTTGTTGTACCCTTACACGACACTGGCTACTATCCCTGTGGTTTTTTTACAGGCTGTTTCCTCTGGAAAGCTCTACCACCTAACCTCAGTCTCTTGTAATCTCTAGCTCTAGTCAAGGCTGAGCTCATATGCCACCTCTTACATGAGGCACTTCCACACTTCCCCCAATTGTTAATGATTCTCCTACTCCTGAAATTAAGTTCTTTATCTGTGTATACGTCATTTCCCCCAATAAGAGTACAAGCTGCTTGAGGGAAAGGCTGTTTTCATTTTTGCCTTCCTATCTTCAAGTGCCTAGGTCTGGTACACAACAGCTCCTTAAAAATAAATGCTTGTTACAGAACGGATTCCTTTTCCCACCACTTTTATCTTCTTGGGTTCGCTGGGTCAGTAGCTTCCACTGCACTGACTGCCGCAGAAATCTAATTTTCCCCATACACGGTAGTGGGACAAACTTTATTTCGCTTTCCTCACAACCACCCTAAATAGTTGGAGAGGCCCAGAAAGGTCCTCGGGTTCCATGGGAGATAAAAAACCTCTTCCTACTCCTGGAAGGGGCACCGGGCTTGGGTCTGAGACTGCCCCACTGGGCCGGGGAACACTTTCCTCCTCTGCCGAAGGAGGGGTCAGGCCTACGGACGCAGCCGGGCCATCCTGAGAATCCGAGGCTCCAAAACACCTGGCTTCTCTCCCCGAAGGGCCTGCCCCCCAAGGCTAAACGGGATCGGGAGGAGCGTGGTCGGAGGCCTGCGGCTCTGCCGAGAGCACCCCCACGGCGCCCCCTCCCCCGGGGGGGCCTACTCGTCCCGGGGCACCCCCCCCACACACACCGCACTCCTCCTCCGCCCCCTCCCCGCCAGCCCTCGCAGGCTTCCCGGCCTCCGCGAGGCTCGCTCACTGTTTGCCGTAGTTGCCCCCCGCGGGCTTGGGTGCCAGCTCCTCCCCAGACAGGGAGGACTCGGACTCGCTGTCCGAGCCGGTGGTGAAAAAGCGCGACATGGCGGCGGGCGCTCGGGACGCGGCAGGCCGGGCGGGACGTGGACCTGGGCCTGGGGACGGGAGAAAACCGAGTCGGTCAGAAGGGCCGCCCCTCGCCGCTCTCCGTGAGGACGAGGGGCACGCGAGGCTCGGAAGGGGGTCCCCGCGGGAGCTCCCCGCGCTGCGGCCGCCTCCCCGGGTTCGGACGCGGGCAGCACGAGACAGAAGAGGCCTCTTACCGGATCGTGCGCCGCAGGAAAATCCTCGGAAGCGAATGACGCAACGGCAGGCCAGGGGCGCGTCTGACGTCACTTCCTCCAGGCCTCACACACTTCCGGCGGACGGCCCCGCTTCCATTCGGAAGGCCAAGGGGAGGCCGGGAGGTGGGCGTGGCCCTCCGAGGGGCGGAGCCGACAGTGCCCCGGTTAATCACAAATATAGAGATCAAAGCCGCATCTCGAGCAATCCCCTCATTTGAGAGGGAATAACTCATGTTCTTACGGCCTTTACAGTTTGCGGAACGCTTTACAAGTATCCCATTTTATCCTTACCACGACTGTGAGCGGTGGTGCTATTTAAACTCATTTTACACCTAGTAGGCGATTAATAAACATTTATTGATATGAGCAAAGCTGAGGCAGAAAAGGCGACTTGGCCAGGGTCACACAGCTGTTCGATGTGAACCGAGGTCTCTGGGCCCGCAGGCCCGCGGCTTTGCCCGCAGCGCCACCTAGCGTTCTCTGGAGGAAACTGAAGCCCGGGCCACTTCCAGAGGACCCGCCAGGCTTGTCCTAGGAGCCAAAAGGTCTGGGCCGCCTTCTCCTTTGTCCCACGTGGTTACTGAAAAGGAAGGTCTTTTTTTACAGATTCTGGAATGATACATCTCTGTCCCACTAGCCAGTCCAGTGCGATACTGAACGGGCATCTTTGTTTCACCCCTGATCTTCCTGGGAAAGCTTCTCGAGGAGCCCCATGACAGACCCCGATGTCCCGTCCTCTTACAGAAGGAAGGACGAAGCACAAACCTGCCATAATGGGGACCCCGCTGCCCAGCTCCAGTTGGGCAATTCAACTGGTCCCTCCTGTGCCCTCCCTTCCTCTCCCTTCCCAGTGCTCTAGCCCAAAGGAAGGTAAGTTTTAATGGCTAAAACCCACCGAGTTATCTAGGGGTTTACTGACCAGATTTCTTTTTTAAAGATCATGCCTTATATTCAATTCACTAAGACTTTCATTGATTGGACAATAGGTCCCTGCCCAAGCACCACTTAGTGATTATTTTGGGGGCCCTGCTGGCTCAGAGGAATGGATAGTAATTGTTTATTCTTCAGGGCTCAAAATCCTGAGGGTCTGTGTCCCTCCCTGTTTGCTTTTTTTCCCCCAAGGGGCCATCCTTCGATTCACTTCTTAAACAGCCCTATTCACTGAATAGGCATTGCCTCACTCAAAATGAGAACCCCGAGTGACCTTAGCCAAGGTCTCCCACTCCATTCTGGGTCACCTCCACTCATCCTGATCTATATCTGGCCATTGGACTCAGATGGCTCCGGAAGAGAAAGTGAGACTAGTGACTTTGCACAGCCCACTCTCGCTCAAATCCAAATCAATTGCAAGTCATGTTATCATCTTCCTGATGTCATGGTCCTCTTCCAGAAGGAAGGACAAACCACACATACCACAGAATTTAGCCCCTTGTCCTATCTGCTCATGCCTTGCCAGACTTAAACATAGCATTACTTCCATCAACAAGTCCCCGAGTGACCCGCCCCTCCCAACCCCCATCTAGTCTCCCACCACTAGAAGCCACTCAAAACAATTAAAACTAAAACTCTAATCTCCACTGTTGTTGTTTGTCCTTCCTTCTGGAAGAGGACATGACATCAGGAAGATGACGACATTACTTGCAATTGAACTGGATTTGAGGGAGGGAGGGAAGGAGGGAAGGCTGTGCAAAGTCACCAGCCTCACTTTCAATGGCCAGATCAGGACAAGTGGAGATGGACCCTCTAATCTCAGCTGGCCCCTCACTGGATGGTAATTCTTTTTGACTCCCCAGTTGTTTCTCCGTAGGTCTCCCAACAAGTGGCTGTTCCAAATCTCCCTCCCCACTCTCTTACTTGGTGATATCATCAGCTCCAATGGATTTCATTACCACCTCTATGCTGATGATTCTCAAATCGACTTCTCCTGACCCAAAGTCTCTGTGGACTTCCAATCTTGTATCTCCAACTGCCTTTCAGACATCTTAAATTCAACATATCCAAAATATAACTCATTATCTTTCCCCCACTCCTTCCCCATTTTTCCTATTACCACTATCCTAGCCTCTGAGGCTCACAATCTAGGAGTTATCCTAGATTCCTCACTTTCTCTCACCCCTTTATATCCAAACTGTTGCCAAATGCTGCCAATTTCACCTCTCCCAAATATGCCTCCTCTCCTCTGAAACTTCCACCAATCCGGTGTAGGCCCTTCTCCACATTTGGATTACTAAAATTGTTGTTGCATTTATTCTTTGTTCTCAAAGAGGACCATGACATCAAGATGACGACATGACTTGCAGTTGACTTTGATTTGAGTGAGGGAGGGCTATGCAAGGTCGCCAACCTCACTTTCTTCTCCTGAGCCTTCTGGGTCCAGTGGCCGGATATTCATAAGGACGACTGGAGATGGCCCAGGATGCAGTGTTGAGACCCGGGTCCTTTTGTGTGTTTGTCTTTTGTTGCCAAAGAAGACCATGCCATCAGAGAAATGGTGACATGACTTGCACTTGACTTTGTTTTGAGTGAGGGAGGGCTGTGCAGGTCACCAGCCTCACTTCTCCTCCAGAGCCATCTGAATCCAGAGACCAGATATTCATCAGGATTGCTGGAGATGACCTAGGATGAGGCAACTGGGGTTAAATGACTTGCCCAAGGTCACACAGCTAGTGAGTGTCAAGTGTCTGAGGTGAGATTTGAACTCAGTTCCTCCTGACTTCTGCACTGGTGCTCTATCCACTACACCACCTAGCTGCCCGGACCCTGGTCCTTTTAGGCTAAGATCTTATCACATTCTTACTTTGAGTGAGATATACCCATTCAATAAATAAGCTTCTTTAAGTAATAACCTTCTGGTTTTCTGCCTTCCTCAAGTCCCTCTGGACTCCAATCCATCCTCCATTCAGCCACGAACGTGATTTTCCTAAATCACAGGTCCATGCCATGGCCCCCACTCAGTAAACTCCAGTGACTTCCTACCACCTCTAGATCAAATATAAATGCTCTGTTTGACATTCAAAGTTCTTCATAAGTCAGCTCCCTCCTACTTCTTATCTTTCTCTCCAAGAGGAACTCTTCAATCCAATGACACTGACTCCCGAGTGTTTCCATGAACCAGACACTCCATCTTTCAGCTCCAGCATTTTCTCTGGCTGTTTCTCCTCTTCTCTGCCTCCTTCAAGACCCAACTAAAATCCCACTTCCTACAGGAAGCCTTTGCCTTTCCACTGTTGGTCATTTCCTGTTTATCCTATATATAGGTTGCTTTGTATGTATTTGTTTGCCTCTTGTCTCCCGTTTAACTGAAAGCTCCTTACCAGCAGGGGACTCTTTTTTTCTTTTTCTATCCCCAGTGCTTGGCACATAGTAGGCACGCAATTTTCATTGCTGGAGAAGCCTTCTCTACTCTCTTGATGATGATGTTCTGTCATCTCTGACTCTTTGTGATCCCATTTTAGGTTTTCTTGGCAAAGAAATTGGAATAATTTCTCATTTCCTTCTCTAGCTCATTTTTCAGATGAGGAAACTAAGGCCTATAAGGTTAAGTGACTTGCAAGGATCACAAAGCTAATAGTGTCTGAGGCCTGATTAGAATCCAAGAAAATGTGTCTTCCTGACTCCCAGCCCAGCACTCTATCCAGTGTGCCGTATAACTGATCTACAGTCTCTTAGTGACTCCCAGACTGATATATCTAGCCTGAGTCTCCCAATTTCCAGTCCAAATTACCAACTGTCAATTGGATATTTTGACTGGATGTACCACTGGCATCTCAAACTTAACATATCCAAAACAGAAATCATCTTACCCTCCCTCAACCCCCCCCATTCTAAATTCCCCTACTTCTGTTGAGGGCACTACCACATCAGTCAGTCAACAACCAGGAAGGTGGGATATGAATTGAATCTTGAAAGATGCCAGAGAAGCTAAGAGGCAGAGGTGTAGAGGGAAAGCATTCCAGGCATAGGAGATATATATATATATATATATTTTATAAGACAATTGATTTTACATTTGATAGTAGAGGAGTTAACAGAAAGCCCTGGATTTTATGGGGGGAAGGGTTCATATGGTCAGATCTACACTTTAGAAAAATCTCTTTATTGGCTGAGTGGAGAATAGATTGGACTGGGGAAGAATCTTAAAAGACCAGTTGGAAGGCTACTGCCATAAGTCAAGAGAGTGTGTGAATAGAGATGAGGGGATATAGTTGAGAGATGTTGTGAAATAGAAAAGATCAGCAGAATGGATGTGAGACTGGCATGGAGGATGACACATTGGGAGCCTGAGGTGACAGCCTTGATGGTAACAGGTAAACTGGGAAGAGGAGAGTTTGGGGAAAGGCTGAGTTCTATTTTGGACATGTTGAGATTGAGAAGGCTGCCATCCAAACTGAGATACACAGAAGGCATCTGGATTATAGTAGATCTGAGAATCATATGCAGAGAGTTTGAAGTGGAACAGACTAAAAATTGATGAGATCACCAAACAAAATAATATAGAGAGGAAAAGGCCCAAGATGAAGTTTTAGAGGACACTGATTGTTGCTGAAAGTGACCTGGAAGAAGACCCAGCAATGGACAAGGGGTCAGACAGGTAAGGAGAAGCAGGAAATAGCAACGTCATAAAAACCTAGTAAGGAGTGTATCTGGGAGGAGAGAATGATCACTACTGCCAAAGACTGAAAAGAGGTCAAGAAGGATGAGGATTAAGGAAAGGTCATTAAGCTTTGGCAATTTCTTAAAAGGTCATTACTAATTTTGGAAAAAGCAAATTCAGTTGAATTAAGAGGCCACAAGCTACACTACAGAAGATTTGGAAGCAAGTGAAAGTAGAGTCATTCTCTGCTTCTCATCCTTCTTGACCCAAATATCTATCCAGGTACTAAATCCTGTCAGTTCTGTTTTTATAACAACTATTCCATCTGTCCTCTCACCCAACTATTACAAGTTTCCTCAATAGATTCCCTGACTCATCCCTGTGTATCCTTCACACAGCTGCTAAAGTGATTTTCCTAAAGTACAAGTCTGACCACGTCTCTCCCCTCAAAAAGCTCCAGTAGCTCCTTATTACCTCTAGGATAAAATGCAATCCTTGACAATCTAGTTCCAACCTACTTTTCTAACCTTGTCATATATCACTGTCACACATTTTTTGGTCTAGCTAAAAGAACCTTCTTACCATTCGTCACAGAACATTCCGTCTTCCATCTGCTTACCTTTGCATAGGGTAGCTGTACCTTGATTGAAGGCACTTCCCTTGTGCCTCTTAGCATCCTTAGTTTGCTTCAAAGCTCAGGAGACAGAAAGATCCAAGTTCAAATATGGCCTCAGATACTTACTGTGTGACCCTGGGCAAATTACTTAACTCAGTTTCATCAATTGAAAAAACTGGCATAACTGAGAGTACCTACCTGGTAGGGTCACATGGAATATTTGTAAAGCGCTTCGCATATAGTAGGTGCCTTAAAAACGCTTATTCCCTTCCTTGGTTCAAAGCTCAGCTCAAAAACCTCTTCATAGATGAAGCCTTTCCTAAGCTGCTTCATATATCCACCACCACCTCCTTCTAAAAAATTCAAAACTGTGTACTTATTCAATAAATATTTATTTATGGGGTCACAGATATAGAGCTAAGTTAAAAGCTAGACCTCAGAAGCCATACAACCCTCTCATTTGACAGAAGACAGTAATTTGCCTAATTTGAAACTAGGCCCTCTCTTATCATACCACAATGCCTCCAATTGTGTTATTTGCCCTGACAGAACGGCAGCCTCTTGGAGACAGGGACTATTTCATTTCTGCCTTGATCTCCAATGCCCAGCAGAATACCTGGAATATTAGGTTGTTGAGCATTAGAACCATGAGTGTGCTGTTTGTATTTTAAAGTCAAACTTTTACCATCATTTCTTGCAACAGATTTCAGAAGATCTAGAACTGGTCACTTTAGAAAGCATCTCTCCTGATCCCTTCACTTTACAGAAGAACAAACAAATACAGGGATGTTAAGTGCCACTCGAAGCACTAAAGTCACCCGAGGATAACACCAAATCCAGTGCTCTTTCCACAACACTCCACTGACCTAACCTCCAAGTTCCCTGATCAAACTTAGTCATTTTCTACTCAGATCAGGTATGAATGGAGAAAAACTAAAAATTGCTTCAGAACCTCAACCTTTATGATGATTCCTTACATCACAATGTGGGCATGGGGAAAGGATTTTGTAAACCTTAATTCATTACAAAAGACTATTATGGCTAATGAACTTTTTATAGCTAGGACAAAGTTATTGAAAGCATGTGGCTAAAATTTCCAATTCATATAGGAATATCAATTTCACTCATCAAAATTTCTTCACCTAAGATATCTATAATAATGTAAACACTGCAATAGAAGTAAGGTTTGTGTGATAAAGAGCAAGAACATGACCTGCTTTCTCTGATCACACTGTTTCACATGGCTTGTCAGGGAGACAGCATAGAGACCAAGAGTTCAACTTAGGAGTTGGAAGACCTGAATTTCAGTCCTGGCTCTAAAGCTTACTGGCTATGATAATGATCAAGTCCCTAAACCTCCTGGGGCTTTAGTTTCCTCATCCACAAAAACTTGTCTGGACCTCACAAAATTGCAGAGATCAGAGATTCGTAAAGTGCTATGTAAATGTGAGCTATTATCCTGTGATCAGGTTCTAACCAGATTCCTTCCTGGGGCCACGAAGATGCCCCTGAGATCCCAAAGGCAAGGCCAGCAGAATCCAGACTCTGGCAAGACCTCCCAAGCTGGACTTTTCAGCTTGGGCTGAGCAAGGGAGCATCAGCTAAGCTAAAGTAAGGTAAGAGAAGCTCATTAGCAGAAGACTTGGCCAATGGGGAGTGAACATTTTCAGCCACAGCTAAATCTACCTACTGAACTGTAAAAAGTCTGACATCTCTCAGTGGAATCTCCACACTTCATGAAAGTCAAATGCAAGCAGTACGTTAAAAGAGTTATAGACTGATCTTTAGATGCTTCCTCTGGGATAAGAAGGAAGAGGAAACTACAGAATGTGGCTATTCTTATTAAAAGTGCTTATGGTTTTTTCTCCAAGAAGAAACAGCACAAAGTGACACCTTCGATAATTTTAATGGGTACTTTAATGCATCTTATTAGGCATGTATAATAATCATGTCAATAGGAGTATTCCTGTAGTGTTAACTGTGAAGAAGGAAGAATAAGGAGAGAACTAGGAGAGGAACTGGGGGTAGAGGGGTGTTGTTTGATAACCCACAGCCATATGGTACCTAGGAATCATTATATACACTACGCTGTAATGAAACAAAAATAAGTTCATGACTATTCATTGGTAAGGAAAGATTATTTTGAGTCCCTGCTGTGAAAGCCCCAGCCCAAAGGCCTTGCTAGCATCAGGAAAACCTACCACATCAGCTTTCAGATGGTACACAACCCTCACTGGCTCCCCCAGACCCTCAAACATCCCTTTTAACTCCCGAAAACAATTGCTGACCTTTGTTACGGTTCATGCACATCTCTACTCCTTCTGCAGAAACTGGATACAGGGCTATTTGACAAAATGTTATTAATGGGAGAACATGTACGTCAAATTTCAGCACCTGACTGGCAGTCTGATGTCAAAAGCTCAGTTCTACAGTAGAAGATAAATTTTATGCATCTTCCTGGACATTCTTCCAGGGCCTCCAACCATCCACTTGGTCCCACTGTAACAAGCACACTCATTAAGTCTCTCTGGCATCCAAATTCAGGGGAAGGTTCTATAGAACTCACAGGGGAGGACATCCTCTAGCTTATTCTGTTCCCAGGTTATAGGAAGGGCTCCAAGATGGTCAAGTGTCAATGACTCCGGCATAGGAAATCATGCAGAGGCAAGGCCAAGGCCCCTGACAGAGCGATCCCCAAGGTATCTGCTATGCAGGCAGTTGCCATGGCGAATTCCCGGTGCTCATCCTGGGTCTAGAAAGAGCAAAGGAAAAGTCAGTCTAAAGAATCCTCATTTTCTCCTCCCCCACTATTGATTTACCCTCCCCTTCTTAGGGTCAGGGACTAGGTACTTCAGATTCACTCAGAACTAAGGAGCAGTACCTGACCACATAACTGACTATAAGACCTTGTGCACTCAGCCCTTTACACTCTTAAGAGTCTACCTATTTCTTCCCTTTCTCCCTGATCCCCACCCCACTCCTGCTGACCTCAACTGAAACATGGTAGAAGGTGTTTACATAGGCAGCTCCACCCAAGAATCCCTCATACAAAATGATCACGAAAATAAGGTAGATGCTGGGAAGGAAACCGAACCATACTTCGACCATCAGGAAGCCTAGATTCAGGAACTAGTGGAGAAAAAGAACTGGAAATCAGTAACAGAATCAGTGAGTTGGAAAGAGCATAACACTCAAAAGGTGAAGGGATAGGGTCTATGGGTACAGTCTTTTGACTGAGTCCAAGTTTTACAGAAAAAATCCTTTTATTAAGGGGATTTGTTCTGTGAGGTTTATATTTAGTCAAAGGGCTGCACTTGAGGACCTAGAGGGCTACATGTGGGCTCGAGGCCAAACATTCCCTACCCCTGGGATACTCTAATCCCAGAGCAAGAAAAAGAGAGGGTTAAACAAAAGAAACTCCTCATTCATACCAATACCAGTCTCACACTTGTGGCATACTTTGTAAACTTTAAAGCAGTATGCTTCTCACAACAACCCTCTGATGTGGGTAGTAAAAGGACTATTCTCCCCATTTTCAAGATGAATAAAAAGGCAGAAGTTATATGACTTTTCCCATAGTTTCAAAGCAAGTAACTAGCATAGCTGGTGTCCTGAATCAAAGTCCAGGGCTCTCTTCATTACAACACCCAAAGTTTGCCTAAGGCTCAGGTTCCCTGTTTTCCATCAGCAAGTGTCTCCAGGATTTAGCTGAACGATAAAAGCACTGGGGACTTGGAAACAAGGGAAGGATGAAGGAATGGAGGGATTTCAAAAGGGAACCATACCTGAAGCACTGCTAGCAGCCAAATGAAACGGAAGCGGCAGCAGTGAAGAGAGGATCGGGAGACAAAGACTCCCACTTGGTACAGCATCTGGTACCTGGGAAGAGCTGAGTGGTGAAAAAGGCTCCCCTTCTATGGGGAGGAATCTGCCCCTCAGCCACCCTCCCCCACTTCTGTTCTCACCATCGGTACTGCTGGGCATGGGTCAGAGACGTGTTTCTGAAGAAAAGGAGCTCAAACTAGGTAGAGAAGTGGATGACAGGGAGTTAGGAATGCCTCTTCCTTACTCCTTTACCCCAACCCTCTTCCTGATTTCCCTCCCCAACGTATTCTTACTCACCAGCCCCTGGTTGATAAAATACTCTGCAAAATAAACCAGAGCCAAGGGAACAATGTACTTCAGGAGACCCTGGAAGGTTCAGAGGTTAAGAGGATGAGTTTTTGACGCAAAGCTAGATTCAGCTCTAGGCCTGACAGTTCTCTGGCCAGACACTAGAACAACAACCCCCATTACTGACCCATTCCCTTACTGATCTCCACATCCAAAGTAATATCACTTTATTCCCTATCCTGTTTCCCCATACCTTAAAAACATTCCACCTGTCACTGAAAGAGAGGCTCAGATTGGAGTTGGGGTCTGCTGGGAAAAGAGGAGTGGATTAGAGAGAATTTCATCCTTTACCCTCTTTAGGAGAAGGTCCAGGAAAGGGGGCCCATAGATAAGCAGAGAAATGTCAGAATTGCCATGGTAAATTTGAACTATATATTTTTTACAAATTCGCGATGTACACAGTAGGGGGGAAAAGACAAACTGTACGTTACTGAAGTTCCCAGTTTCATACACAATTCCCTTTTTTGTTTTTCTATGCACACTGAAATGTTTATATTTGTTGAAGTCCACTAGTAATTTTAAAAAATGTATTCTTAAAAAGGAGGTCTAAAGGGATCACAGATTTAGGGCTAAAAGGGACCTCAGAGGTCACCTATGCCAACTCTCTCATTTTATAGATGGAGAAACCCAAGATTACACAAATAGTTAAGTAACAGAATTGGGATTAACAACCCAGACCTCCTGACTCTAATGCTCTTTTCACTACACCACACAATACGTTATTATCATTCATCATAATCATACTTCCTAACTTCAGGTTATGATTTATCCTTTTCACAATGTTTTCCTGTCTGACCTTATTTGACCCAGCCCACCCCAAGCTCCTGTGAACCACATTTGCCAAGCGAAGAAAGTAAGACCCTAATAACCCAAGTGATGCGAACAACATCACAGGACAAGCTGCCTCCTGGGCTTGGCGAGACAACAGACTCACGGGGCTTTGAGCTCTCTCCTGCTAGGAGGGGCTGCTGAGCTGAGGTCTCAAGCGCCCCATCTCTTTGGGAAGCCAATGAATCTGGGGACTTGAGCAGCAGAAAGTAACTGGAGGAAAGAAAAAAAAGAGGAGAGAGTCTCAAAGTCTCTTCCCTTCCCCTGACTCATATTCTTTTTCCACTCCCTATAGGAAAGTATAGAAGTGGAAGTATGAAGAGATACTCACGTGGCCAGCAGGAGAACAGGGATACCCAGCATAGAGATTAAAGTGTTTTCAGGGGAAAGACCAACCAGGGTCAGACCGAGGTAGGACAGGGCCCCCAGTACCCCTGCCCCACCAGTGCCTGAAGACCACCAGGATACCACCTCACTGAAAAGGAGACAGCCAAGAAGAAGAGCTGTAGGAACCAGATCAGCAGCACTGCCTGTACGCCCCTCACTCCCTGCATCCCCTCAAAAACAAAACAAAACAAAAAACCCTGCCTCAGACTCTTTCCCTTCCCTCAGTTTACCTGGGGTAAAAGGCAGTAAGGGCTAGAAAGGTTATCTCCCCCAGCCCAGAGGAAATACTGGCCAGGACCACACCTAGAGACAGGAAGGTGGGAAGAGAGAAGGGGTCAGTCCTATGGAACTGACCAAATCTTTTTCTTCATGTAGCCCTGATCTTGTGTCATCTTGCCCCAACCCTGCTACCCCCAAAGTACAAACTAAACCATCCTGTGGACTAGTCTCCCACCACACAACTCACCACTTAGGCTGGTCATAACTGCCTGGGAAAAGGCCACTAGAAGGAAGCTCCCAGCAGCACAGGCTCCACAAAGAATAATCCGAGGGCTAGAGAGAAAGGTGGCCAGTTAGTCCTCCCCACTCCAATTTTAACCCCATTTAACACTCAGACCATGATCTTTCGTCCCTGTTTCCAGCATTCTGCTTCTCTTCCTCCCCATTACCAGTCAGATCCCAACTTAGAAGCGCAAGAGACCTTAGCAACACCTAGAGCAAACCTCCTATTTTAAAGAAGAGGAAACTGAAGAACAAAGACAAATGATTTGCTCAAGGTCTAGCAGGTTAACGACATGAAGAGCTGGGACCACTGCCCCAGGTCTCCAGGCCAGAGTACTTCTACAGAATCACAGGGTTTAGAGTGGAAAGGAACAAAAGAGAGATTTGCTCCAACCTTATTTCACAAATGAAGAAACTGAAGCCTGGAGAAACTAAAAGACATGCCTAAAGTCACACTAAACTACACCATCTTCCTCCTTTTCATTTCTACCCTATCCCCATGTGCCACAGACCTGTAGGGCAGCAAGTGAAGGCCAAGAGGAGCGAGAATCTTGATAATGAATGTAGGCAGAATATCAGCCAAGAGGACAGCCTAGGATAGAAATGATAAGTAAGATTTCATTCTCGATGCCAGGGTCCTAGAGATCAAAGATTACTCTGATGAGGCAGAGCACAGAACATAAAAGGCTTGTTTGTCCTGTATGAAATAGGTAGACAGACTTCTTTCTTCCCCTGCAAGGGCACTCAGATCTAGAGGACCTTAACAAGATGAAATGGGGGCTGGAGCACAAGGCTTTAGGGAATCATGAACAACACTCACAGCTGTGGACACAGGGTTGCAATCATATCGAGATGTACTGTTTCGAGGAGTGGGTGTTGGCTCTGGATCCACCTGAATGAACAAAGGAAAGGTCTCAGTTATCCAGTATCTTAACAATAACTGCGATTCCTTTGTAGAGTATTTCAAAGTTTAAATTACAGACAGTTTTCTTAGAGCAACCTTCCTGAGCAACACTTTCCAACCCTGGGGGAGGTAATCTACTCAACACTGATCTAGAACTGGGGCCAACTGACAGCACTGAAGATTGAAGGTTAAGTATCTTAAACCTCACCCTTTTACAATGAGCCAAGCACTAGTACTCCTCTCCTCCCAAATCTGACCATTAAGAAGGAATCTCCTCTCCCCTTCCCACCCAATGTTTTCTACCTCTTACAGGGGGAATAACGAAATGCCATTGCTCCAGAGAAGGGTAAGACAAGTGACAATTTACTGCTCTGTGTATCTACTCAGAATCTCCATGCTCTAAGTCTAGGGCTGCCTAGGGAGAAAGCTCCTTTCTCTGGCCACCACTCCCCATTCCCCTACATATCCATCCATGTCTGCCCCATCCCTCCCATATCCTTATCCTACTCTATCCTAATGTTACACTGTGCTCTCTGGAACCTTCATTAGATCATTAAGAAACTGCCCTTCATATTACATCCCCATTCTTCTCCCTTTGTTGTCATTCAGTCATTTAGTCATGTCCGACTTTTCATGACCCCACATGGGGTTTTCTTGGCAAAGATACTAGAGTGATTTGCCATTTCCTTCTCCACTTTATTTTACAGATGAGGAAATTGAGGTAAACATAGTTTAAGTGACTTGGGCAGGGTCACATAGCTAGTAAGTATCTGAGGCCAGATTTAAATTCAGGAAGATGATTCCAGGCCAAGCCCTCTATCCACTATGTCACCTGGCTGTCCTATGTATCTATACATAACCCCCTAGCATAACCAGTTCTCAATATGCTGCATAAATCAATGAATGACTACTGTTCTTGCCAATAACTCAATGTGCAACTGTAGATTAGCCTCTGTGGTCCCCAGTTTCCTCCTCTGAAAGATCAGGATGACCCTCCACTTTCTAGAATACCTAGACGATGCTTAAGGTCCCTTCCAGCTTTAAACTAGAAGCCATATTATTATTATTGGTAACTCACGTGGCTGTTGTTTTCAGGTGTCCTCTGGTTACGGAGGATGTCATGGGCAGCACTGAGCATCACCACATAGGAAAAGTTGTTGCAAAGACCTAGGAGCCTAGAAGTGAAAAGGGAAACAGAATCAAGAGACAGCATTCCCCTTCCAACTCCACCCTGAAACCCTTCTACTTATCTATTTCTTTCTGACCAGCTTACATCTCCTCACAACATACAGGTACCAACATTTTCACTATTTACAAAGTGACTTCCATTGTTTTTCCTCTGTCTCCATGATTTCTCTCTTCTCTTCTTTTCCTGTCTCTTTCTTCAATTTCTCAAAGGCTTAGACTGAATCCCTACTCTTCCACGAAGACTCCCTGAAGCAATTATCCTACTCCTCCAACAACATAGGGCATTTACCTGGCCTGCTACTCATTTAACTCTTAGCATATACTGCTTTGTGATAGACATTCTATTATTGTCCTGTACAGTTGCAGTCTCAGCTCCACTACAACATAGCTGGCCAAACTACTTAACTTCTCTGGACATCAGGCTCAACTATAAAAAAGGGTGAACTATGTAAAGAAAAGATCTCTAAAATCTGGGTAGCACTGGGAAAGAAAGATTAGATATGGAGTCAGGAGACCCAAGCCCTAGCCTCAGTTTAGTCATTATTCATTAACTTTATATAAAGAGCCTACTAAGTACAAAGCACTACATTGAGTGCTGGTTCTGTCAGTACGTTCCTTTATGAATTTCACCTCCCTAATTTGAAAATGAATGGATTGAGTTAAATGAGTCAACATGCTCTAACATACAAAATCTTCAACTGCAATTCAACTTTTCATGTATTTATATTCTGTGTTGTTTCCCCCAGTTAGAATGTAAGTTCTCTGAAAGCAGGGACTGCTCTTGTTTTTCTATTTGTAATTCCCAGAGTTTGCACTGAATAAATGCTTGCCCAACTCCCGTTCATTCATTCCATCTAAACACTTAGACTATCACCTACTTCAGTGAAGAAACTATTTCTTATGCAAGGCACTCTTCACTGGGCCTAGTACCCCGACAACTTCTATCCTTCTCCTCTCTCATCTCCTTCATTCCTTCACCCCTCTACTTTTTCTATTCTTACCCAACTCTATGTCCATTTTGCTCCTCCTCCTCGAGTCCACTCTGGTCCCTCCTCCTCTATCCCCTCTGATTTCTCCCATAGTCACTCACCAAAAACCAACCAGGTTTCTCCAGTGGACAGACTGAGCCACTGGCTCATGGGATTTTCTAGGGAGAAGCTCCTCTCCTAGGAGGGGAAGAACAAAAAGAATCTTCAATTCAATGTAGCAAGCATTTATTCAGCACCTACTATATACAATATTCTGGGGCAGGCATTATGGGGGAATAAAAAAATGAGAGGCTATCCTTTATTGCCTAAGAGAAAAGCTATAACTTATGTACAAGTAACTATAATATAAAATAAATGATAAATGCACAAGATGGCATAAAGACATATGTGAGGTCTGAAAACAATATTTTTAACTTTGGGGAATCCAGGAAGGCTTCAGAAAGAAACCTGGCCTTGAAAAATGGGCAGTATTTCCACACCATGAGCTAAGAGTTGACAAAGAAGGATATTCACCTAAAATACGTGCCCCAAAATACAAAGGTAGGAAAGCACGGGATGTGTGGATGAACAGAAATTCACTTCAGTCCTCAAATTCTACCACTTGCAGCTCAGTTTTACGAGATGTGAATGGACTATTCGATATACAATAGTTGGGTTATTTAATTGATATTTATTATTTAATATTATTTTGGTTTGAAAGGCTTATCAAGTACTTTATACACAAAACCTCAGCTGATTCAAGTAATCTATCCAAATGAAGCCTCTGTGCCGGGGAGACACACAAAAGTGAGACAAACCTCATCCTTAAGGAATTAGGTACTAAAGGCACGGTCATGAATACTATGAACTCATTCTTATAGGGCTTTCAGTTAAAACACTTTCCTTAGAACAACTTTGTGGGGGCAGCTAGGTGATGCATTGGACACAGCGCTGGCCCTGCAGTACCTAGCCTCCGACACCTGATAATTAGCTGCGTTCTCCTGGGCAAGTCACTTAACCCTCGCCCAAAGAACCAGAAAACCTTGTAAAGCAGACGCTGCCCTATTATGATAACCATTTTCACAGAGGGATGATCTCCCCATCAAAGACCCGCCACAGCCCGGCGGAGATCTGGATTCCCACGCTGGCTCCGACATTCCCTTCGAAGTCACAGAACCTGCTGCATTCACAAAACTGCGGGTTTGGAGCCGGAAGGTTCTTTAGGCCAAACTGGGTCATCCCTATCCCTTCCCCTCCTCCCCCCGCATTTTGTGAGTTAGATCTGGGGTGAAACAGCGACGTTCTCGACTTCACAGAGGTGACCCCCGGGCTTGGGGCCTCTCCGGACCGCAACGTCAGCGCTCTTTCCACCGCCATCCCGCTCGGGGCGTACGGCCACAGGGGGGTCCCACACCCGCGGCCCCTCAGTCATCAGGCCTGCTCAGCAGACGCCGGGAGCCGGACCCCGGAGGGGCCCCGGGGCAGGGGATACTCACTCTCTGAATCCGAATGCTGCTGCCAGGTGTCCGTGGACTCCATGGTGGGGTCAGCGGTCACCGGCGCTCAAAGCCTGGCCCCTGGCAGGAGGTCACGGCGGCCTCATCGGCCTGCGGAGGGGCAGAAGGAAGCCCACTCGCTCCCCGAGTCCGTCCTCCTCCCCCGAGGCTGCAGGACGCAGTCACCGCCGCCCCAGACACCGAGTCCGGAGCCCACTCCTGAGGCGCTGCGGGTCAGAGCAGAGAAGACCCTGGGGGGAAGCTACCGGCTTGAGTCATGTGATCTTCGCGAGGTGCTTCCGGTCAGGTGGGCCCTCCCTTCCGGCTCCGGCCCGGATGTGCGTCGAGTCTGGTCCTCGGCTAAGACCCTACCGCAGCGTCGAAGCTGAGCGTCCCGGACTGGCGGGTCGGACCGGTGCGAACCTCGCCCGCCCTTCCGTGGCTCCGGAGCCCTCGGATCCATGGCCAGTTGTAGTCAGGGTGGCCCCGCCCGCGGCTGCTTGCCAGGAACAAAAATGGCCGCGGTCCCTCCTCTCCTTTACCTTTCAAATCCTCACATAAACAGAGCAAGAAGCGAATGCGGCCCCTCCCTTCTCCAGGCTTCACCGAGCGCTCTCCCCGGACCTCTCGTGGCCCTTATGCCACCCCGCTTCGTACTGTGGAGCGGGCCAAGCGGCGCGCCCCGGGGCAGGGAGCCTGACGCCATCCGGCCGCCCTAGCGAGGTGGACGGCCTGGAGGGAGCGCCTTCAGCTCCTCCCAGGAGCCAAGTGCGTTGTGAACCCTGAAGGGCGGAGTACATGCGAAGGGTTCTCGTGGTGATGCGGTTCGGGGTGCTAGGAACCCCCAAACTCCAGGGTGCAGGGCGGCTTTACGAAAGAATTCCCAAGCCTTGTTTTGGTCGGAGACGGTTTATGGTGTTTCCAGCAGAAGCAGGCGGATTCCAAGAAGACTGCGAGACGATCCGCGTGGGAGCGAGGAGCGGCACGAAGCGCGGGCTGGGCCGCGTGCTGCCAAGCAGGGCCACGAGGAAAGGACCTTTAGAGCAGAGATTTCAGTCCGATACTCTTAACTTAAAGCTCCTGTAGTAAATACAAACGATAATACCGGCATTTTTCTCTTGGATCACCTATGTGGGAAGACCAGACTTCATGGGGAACAGGGGCGGGAGTCAGCGGTGTTCAGTTTATTGTATAACTTTTTGTATGACGATGATTTTCCATGGTAAAGCCTAGACTTGGCCTAGAAGGAGGGCAGGGTGCTTTCCAGCGCAAGCCCAGAGATCCAGGCCAGAAGAGAAAGCACCAAGGGGCAAGAAAGCCCCAGTGTATCGATATAGCCAAAGCTCCCTCGACTGCCCCCTGGTGGCACATCCCGGGATTGCACTCTGGGTGGCTCTTAAATACCCTGTGCCCCTATGCCAGTACCCTGGCCAGAAAAAAGCAAACGAAAACTACTCAGTCACTTTGTACTCACCTTTACCTCATTGAATTGAATTAGACTTGGGTGTTAACGCAAAAGTGCTTGAAATGGAGTACACTGCTAGAGGTGGCCTCAACAAGTGGGAAACAGGTACACTACCAAACTGCTACAGGAAGCCTACCCTGCCCCCACAAAGGAGCAAAACAAGCCAGCCCTGCTTTGTGGGTGAGCTCAGAGCTGCATCAGGGGATCATCTAGAAAGAAGCTCAGCGGTCATGCAACCCCTTATCATAGAGATGAAGAAACTATCCCAAGAGCAGTTTGTTCACAGAGGTGATTAGTACCAGACTTCAAATCAAGGTCTTCTGACACAAATGGAATGCATTTTTTAAATGTTTTTAATTAATGAAAAATTATTTTCTTTCCACATTCTCCTTTGGAAATTAATAAAAATTATTTTCTTTCCACATCCTCCTTTGGAAATTAATAGAAAATTATTTTCTTTCCACATCCTCCTTTGAAAAACAAAACAAAACTCTCGCAGCTATGTGAAATCATGCAAAAAAAATTTCCTGCCTGCAACTCACATTTTACTATATTATGATGCCTTTCATGAAGATTCTGTCCCTCCTAAACCTGAGTCCTCCCTGTTATATCTGACTATAAAGGTCTATAATCTACTAACAAGATCCTCCTTCCCAGAATATAGATAGGTATAGAGTTCCAGCATCTACCAATGCCCTGACAGTCCAGAGCCACTCACTCTGCCCCAGGAAGCATTCTAGGCATCCCCCAAAATGCTCAGTGCTCTGAACTCTGACTTCCCTTTGCTTGCCCCTCTTTGTGGCCCAGAATTCTCTTGAATGTAGTAGGGTCCCCAAGAAAGCAACCCCAGGCTGAAGGCATGCTTAGGGTCAACATCTACTCAACCAGAAGACACATTAGTTTAAGAGATACCTAATTAAATAGCATAGCAAGATAAATGACAAGAAAAAACCCCTTGCCCATACACTGGGATGTACAGATTTTCGCATTTGTTTTGTCTGCTTTAGAGAGGGAACATACATATCAAAACCCTCCTGAGTCATGGTGATCACAATTCTCTGTATTTGTTCTAGTGATGTCATCAAGCTGTGATAAATAATACTGACAGGCTGTTCTCCTCACGCTCTACTACCATCTGTTGGTACTCTGACTACTGGAGAAGGGGGTTCAACTCTTTTTTTAGTTCTTAGTCCTAGGACCATCTCCGTCCTTATATGTCAGACCCATATCAGCAACCAAATAGCCAGCAGAAGCCTTTAGACTAATGTGACCTCTGTTTCTTGAAGTACTTTACTTCTGTCTAAGCTGCCATTCCTGAGCTCAGTCTTCTATTTGACTTAGAGTGAACATGTTTCTCAATTCCCATAAGTGCCCCAGATGGGTCCATGGGGGTCACACTGGGAATTTCACCCAGCAAGATTGGAGGGATAAAGTGAAGCTGGTAACCTTTGCCTTGACATCCCATAGACATAAACTCACTGTTCTCACTCTATTTGTTTTCCCTTCCCCCACTTACTGTACCTCATCTTAGATGGAAGCAGGAACCACAAACCCCAACTTCCTCTCCCAGAGGGGCCTGTGGTTTGAGTTGGGGCTAGGGGGTGCTGAAACGGCTGAGGTGTATTAGCACAGTTATTGAGTCACCAAAGCTTTAGTTTCCATGTTTCATATCCCCACCCTCTCCAATCTTGACAGCATTCTGCTCTTTTCTCTCCAACCCCAGGTCCCCCCTCCCCAATTTGTATCCAGCAGCCTATCCATGCACTTACAGCTCCCAGATTTAAAGGGTAGGGGGTACAGATTTGTATTTGTTGAAGTACAGGACTCTATAGTCCATGGTGTTGGGGGTGAATGGGAGGGGTCAGGGCAGAAAAGGAAGTAGCTACACTAAGGGGAAGATAGGATGACTGGGGAGGGGAAGGTCATTGCAGGCTTTCTGGATGGACAAAAGACAGACCGATGGAACTCCTGAGGCTTCATTTCCCTGGGGTGCACCATGCCCTGAGGGAGGCTCTGGTGAGAGGGGCAAGGACATGCCAGGGTTTTAGACTCCTTTCCCTAATATATGAGGTCAAACACCCTTTCCTCAACCCGGAATCCTAGATCTATGCTTTGGGGGAATCAGATTTCTTACTCCCACAAGATCCCTGATCCCTGTCCCGGTGAAAAGATCCTTTTCCTCCTGGAAATCCAGACCTCTGCCCTCTTTCTTCCAGTTTCCCTGATACTATCACTTTCACCCTCAACATAGACACCCTTTTTTTTTTTATGTCTGCTGTTTTTCCTGTCCTCTGCAGGACTTATTCTATCCAATTCCCTCTCCCACTTTCCTCAGACTTCTCTTAGCTCCCTTCCCTTTGGGTGCTCTCTCTCTCTCTTTCTCTTTCTCTCCTTTTTGTTGAAATATCTTTCTCAAATGAGCTCCTCACTCTTCTTGTCCTGGTACCCATGGTTTCCCCTTTCCCCTAGAATCATGATGTAGCTGGAAGAAAAAGTTGAGGGAGGGTCACTACTCTCTGCCCTCACACCTTATTCCTACCTCCTTTTCTCATTCTAGGAATCCCTTAGCAACTTTGCTTCCTACCTCTTAGGGGACACAGTTCCCTCTGCAGAGGAAAGGGAGGAATACTTCAGCAGGAGAGATGGGAGGAGAAGGGAGGAACTCCAGGAAATAACTGCACAAGGGAGCCAGCAAGCTGAGGAGTCTAAGGAAGCACTGGAAGAGGAAGTGATCAGCTCCAGAGATAGGGAAGATATCTTTTCCTCTAGAGGGTCAGAGTCAAGAAATGCTTGGGAGAAAGGGAAAGAAAAAAAGGTCAGGGATATCCAGGAATCAGAGGCTGAGGGAGTCTGGGAGATAGAAGAGGTTGGGGTATGCCTGAATGAGGAGATGACCAGGGTCTGTAGAACTTGGGACAGCAGCAACAAGAATTCCAAAGAGGCTAAAGGAGAGATCAAAGGGAACTATGAGGTAGAGGTCCAAGGACCTTGGTGTATGAAGGGGACAGAGCCCAAGCAAGGTCAAAAAACAGATTCAGTAGAGGCTAGAGAATGCAAAAAGGAAGGGATCTTGACTGAAGGATACTTAGAGACAGAAGGATTTGCCTCAGAAGAAAAGGGTGGTAAAGAGCCAAAAGCACAGGGCAAGGAAAATCGAGAGCCTGGTAAGAAGGAAGTCAATACAGGGAAGGCTGAGAACTACTGGAAATGGGAGGAAACTGGACCTGTAGGGGTGCAAAAGGAAGAAGTCAAGGAAGTGAAGTCAGGATATCTTGAAGAAAGGCCTGAGAATGAAATTATCTGGGAGAAGGAAAGGGAGGACAGGCAAACACAGGATATAGAAGGAAATGTCAGAGATTGGCAAGAGGCCAGAGAAGGTGAGAAAGCCCAGAGGATGAAAAAAGGAGAGCCTGGGGATGGCCAGAAGATAGAAATAGAAACCAGAAGTCATGAGACCAAGAAGGCACCTGATGGATCCCTGGAGGGAGGATTTGGGAAAGATGGGAAAGTAGAAACTCCTGAAAAACAAGAGTTAGAGAGGCATGAGGTCAAGGAAGCTTGGGAGGCTGAGAGGATTGAGATCAGATGTGAAAAAAAGGAAATGGAAAAGGAAGTGACTTGGGAAGTCCAAGGTATAAAGCCAGTGGATAAAGATATTAAAAAGCTACAAGGAGTCCAGGATCCAGGAGAAAAGACTGAGAGAGAAGACAGTGCAAAATTTGAGGTCTGGATAACTTCAGTCAGGGAGAAAGCTGAGGCTAGGGAAGCTGTAAAGTCGAAGGCGGCAGAAACAAGTCCTAAAAAAGAAACTGAGGAAACCTGGAAGGCAGAGGATATGGAGATCAGTAGAGAATGGAATACAGAGGTGATTCAAAGGGGCTGGGACACAGAAGAGGCAGCTGGAAAAGATTTGGAAAAGAAAGATAAGGAGAGAGAGACTGAGGAAAACATATTCCCAGATCAAGTTCAAATCCAAAAAACAGGGACAGAGCAAGAAGTGGAAGGCTTCTGGGTCCTGGATAAAAAGGAGACTGTGAAAGTTCTAGAATCAGGAATAGAAGTTGAAAGAAGTTGGGACTTGAAGGGAGAGAATGGGGAAAACTGTGAGAATCAGTCAGAGCAAAATGGAGGCCAAGACAGTCAGGAGACTACAGTGTGGAAAGGAACATTTGATGATGTTAGTAGGAGCAAGGAGACAGAGTCAGTGGAAGCTAAGGAAATCATGGGAGGCTGGGAAGTAGAACCTGGGAGGCCCCAGGATGTTGAGGAGTCCAAGAGAATAGAAGACTCAGATGAAACTTGGGTAACAAGGCCAGAAAAAGAGGTAGAGGGAGCCAAGTTAACGAGAGAGGCAGAGGTGGGAAAAAGTCAAGAGTTGGAGACAGAAGACAAGGTAAGCTATGGGACAGTGGAGGTCAGAGAAGATCAGAACCCTGAGGAGATGATTGTGGGAAACTGGAACATGGAAACAGAAACTGGGAGAGCCCAAGAAACAGAGAAAGAGCCCAGGGAAGTCCAGGATCTAAAAGAGGAAGAAGACAAAGGAAGAGAGGAGGAACCATTCAGAATTCCAGAGAGAGAGACCTTGGAGGGCTGGGAGATAGAAGCCTATAGTGCCCAAACTATTAAGAACACAAAGAATGGAAATATCCAAGAAGTGAAAAAACAGGATTTAGATGTAGGAGAAGGCTGGAAGATAATGGAAGGAGAGGTTGAGAGTGGTCATGTGACAGAAATAGAAGACAAAGGAGGCTGTGAGGGTGAGGAAGGAATTTCCACAGCCCAGACTAGAGAAGATGAGAAAAATTGGGAGGCTAAGGGAAGTCAAGAGTTCAAACAGCAAGAAGTTCCAAAGGCAGAAATTAAAACAGGCTGGGGGACCAAAGAGGCTGGGACAACAGAACCAGAGAGGGAGGAGGAAGAAGTCAGGGGAGTTTGGGAGAAGGAACTTGAGAGAGGCCAAGAGGCACAGCTTGATAAAGGCTGTAAAATAGAAGAGTCTGAAACCAGAAAACTCCAGGCAAGGAAAGCAATGGAAGCTAAAGAATACTGGGAGGTCGAAGGAGAGGTCCCAAGAAGCCAGGAGATGAAGGAGACTGAGGGAAGTCAGGACAGGGAGGATAAAAGAAGCAGAACATTGGATAGAGAGGCTGAAGAAGTCTGGGGAGGAAATGCTAGAAGTTCATGGAATACTGAGATAGTAAATGAGAAAGTAGGGCTGAATTTAAAGGAGGCTGAGGCTGGAAGAGGCCAAGAGACAGAGAAGAAGGTGAAAAGAGACTGGAAGGAAATCAAAAGAGATTGGAATTCACAAGAGGAAATTAGCCAGGAAAGTTCAGAGACCACAGAAAGTCCAGCTTCAAATTTATTAGAGGTTGGGGTCAGGGAAACATTGGAGGAAGAAAATAAAGGCTTCTGGGAGGCTGAAGGGACTGAAGAATGTCAAACAGAGGGAATGAGTGAGAAAGACCCAGTTGCAGAAGAATCAGAGGCTGGGAGAACCTGGGAGAGGAAGGAGGAAGGATCTGAGGGAGACCAAGAAACCAGCTTAGCAGGTGTTGAAGAATCCTTGACAGTTGAGAAAGAGAAGACAGGGAATAACTGTGAAACACAGAAATCTGCCTTCGGTCAGGGACCAGAGATAACAGTAGTAATGACCAACAAGGAAGTGGAGTTTGTGAGGGAGGAAGAGATGAAGGAGGGGCAGATTAAGTCAGAGAAAAAGCCTGAAGAGGGCAAGGAAAACAAGGCAACAGGGAAGGGGGTTGATGGAGACCAGGGTGTGGACTCTAAGAGTACCTGGCCTCTGAGGGAAGAGACACAGTATGAGGAAGACACCCAGGCAGAGGCCAAGGTTGAGGGGAGCCATGCTATAGAGGGGGAAAGTTCCATGGACAACCAATATATGGGGAAAGTAGAGGCTAATGAAGGCAGCAGACCGGAAGCAGAGAAGACTGAAGGCAGTGACAGCTTAGAAGAAGCAGCCAATCAAAGAGATGGAAATAAGGAGGAGTTGGAGCCTGCTGGGTGCTCTGATACCAAGAAAGCAGCGGGCTGGGGAGATGAAGACAAGGCCTCAGAAACTTCTGGAGTCTGGGAATCCAGTGAGAAGACTGCAAAAGTTTGGGACTTTGAGAAAGCTGAGTCTGGTCAAGGCAGGGGAACAGAAGAAGCTGCAGATACAGGCTCTGGAGCCCTGGAGACTTCAGAAAACAAGGAGATAGAAGCCACAGCATATCCCAACTCGATAGCACTAACGCTGTCTCCTGCACCCAATCCTGCTGATGAAGCCCAAAGCAGCTGGAATGAGGTGAGATAATGTGAAAGGACTTTGAAAACTGTGAAGTGGTAGACAACTGTAAAGTATAATTAAAATGTAAATCATCATTGTTTATATTAATGATAAGTAAAGTACCTAGTAACATCAGTGAGATTCCAAGGATCAGTTAGGACTGAACCTTGGACATGACCCCAAGATTCCCCTCTCTATTGCTTTCCCACAGGCCCCCATCCCTGGTCCATGCCTGGACCTCTCCATTCCAAGAAGTAGAGTTCTCCTCTCCAGGAACGCCTCCCAACGCCGATCACGCCCCTCTTTTCGAAGGGTACCAGCACCAAAGAAAGGTGACAGTGATGATGATGAGTCTTTGGGCTTCCTTCCCAATGAGGGATCCCCAGCTCCAAAAGTGAGACTACTTCAGTCTGAGGAAACTGCAGTGCCAAGTCCCCCCAAGCCAGAGGGGACCCCAGTCACAGCAAGGAAACGGCCCCTAGGCCATGGGTAAGGAAAAGTGGGTGAGGGTGAGGCAGGAGAAAAAGAACCAATCCCTGGGTCCCAATCATGACCTATTAATTCTCCATGATCCTCTTTACTCCTTCAGGTTTGGACTTGCTCATCCCAGCATGATGCAGGAGTTACAGGCTCGTCTGGGACGGCCCAAGCCCCAGTAACCTGAAGTCCCATGAACCTAAAAGCCCTCCCCTCTTCCACCGTTCCCCACCCTTACTTTGCTCTCTGGTCACAACCTACCTACCTTCAAACCTGGGATGATCTCCTTACATCATGATGGCTTCTAGTCATGTGTTCTGATCCCTAGAAAGGGAAGCCCCAGCTGTTGGTACCTTTTCCTATCTCACCCAGATGGTGTGGAATTGGAACAAAGAAGGCAAAGAAGAAGCTTGGAGGAAGAATTAAAGAGACTTACATTCATTCGTCTCATAACCTTGAAGCTTTTACCACCACCATTACCTCCACCCATCCTTGAACCCAAGGATCTGCCCCCAGATCAGATGAAAGTCTGAAATAAAGAAAGGTGGTTTTGACTTTCATGTGGTACTTGCCCATCATCCCTGTTACTTTAGGAAGCCCCACTTCTCCTCAGGACATAGTGTCCACAGGTGGATTATGACCTCCATACTGTCCAGACAAGAAACAGGGGAGAGAGGGAACGTGTCAGAAACCCAGGGATCCTAGAACAAATGTCAGCCTAGGCTACCTGGAGCTAAGTTGTTTGAGATAACTCCAGCAAGGGACTAGGGAAGAGGACCAGGCAGGGACACTGCCATCCCCAAGGCAGCCCTGGGCCTGAGAAGTACCAGGGCAGTTGTTAAAATCCTACAAGGCTAGTTGTCCCAGCAACCACCACAGCTGAGTAAGGTCAGACTGGCCCCTCAAACATGCTTCTGCCCCAGGGAGAAGGAAGAACTCCAAGCAATGACATCGAAGGGGTAGCAGATGATCAGGGGCACTTTGCCTTTGAAGACGTTCCACTTTTATCTCCTTTTGCTTTTGGCTCCTCTCTTTTCCTGTTCCCAGGTACATGTACTTTCTGCTATAGGGTCTACACAGAGGACTTAAGTGCTCAGAGAAGAAAGAGAGGTTGTGAGTTTTATTATTAGGCTGCCCAGGAATGAGTATCTGATCTCACTCTCTGAGTTATGCAAGGGAGCATAATCATTTTATTTTTTTGCACAAAAGAATAAATACAACTAACACTTTTTTGAAAAATAAATAAATATCCAAGAAATAAATATCTTCCCTGAACTTGAAGGGCTCTTAAATTATGGAATGGGAATGGGCTTAGCAGGTGAGGCAGGAGAGAACCAAAGGGGCACATGCCAGTCTCCTAACCAGAGATGATACCACTGGCAGGGGATGTGTACTTGGGCTAAAATCTGGGATTATTCCCTCCCAAATGGCTCAGGGCAGGGCACTTGGCCTCAGGTTGGAAACCAAATGTAAGGGAGGGAGGAAAACAATCCTGGAAGGTGATACAGGTGGTAGAGGGTCATCACTCCTTGTTTGAAGACTGTAGACTGTACTTCTTAAGTAGCCAGGGACTGTGCGTGAGCAATTCCCTTTGAGAGCAGAAGGAAATCTCGGACAGCTCGGGCAAGGACTAGCTCCAGGGATCGGAGAAGCTGGTAGGTACTCAGGAGCTGTGGCCAGGAGACTTGGTGCACAGTGAGAGAAAGTCTTTCTAAGGCCTTCTTCTCTGGACCCTGAGTTTCTTTATCCCCCAGAGGATTGTATCCTGTAGCCTCCATCTGTGATAAGAGACAAGGGATCAGGAGAGTCTCTCAAAGACCAGGATAAAAGCAGGGAGTTACTCTAGATATCAGTGAGCCCAGAGGGCAGAGGGAGGGGTGGCCACACCTGGAAATGGAGATGTGACTGTAGGTCCCTAAGGTCCAGCTGTGCGATCCACATCCGTTTCCTCAGGGTACTCTTCCAGCCCTGGTGACTCTCTAATTCTCTTAGAGGAGCCTGAAAGTGGCCCAGAAGTCTGGAAAGGGAGCAAAGGCGATCTGGGTCCTGGGAAAGGAAGAATTAGATGGGGAATAGGGTTAAGGCAGTGGATCAAAAGTTCTCAGCGCAGAACCCTGACACTCAGGCTTTGACTCAATCATGAAGTCATCTCAGGCACCAGCTCTATCTCCAGCCCACCCACTTTCTTTAATTCCCTCACCTATGCAATTTCTTCCAACCCCACCTCATCCTTTGTTCCCAATCACATACCTTCATCATTATCCCCATCCTATCCTATCCTTATCCTCATACCATATTCCAGCCCTTCACACCCCTCCTCTTATCCTATCCACCTCAGTCACATCCCCTACCCCCTACTTCAGTCCCTCATCAATTATCATTCTCACACCTAAACTAACCCCATCCTCATCTTCAGGAGCTTCTTCATCTTCAATCCTGACAACACACCCTCTTCCCTAACTCACTGAAAGTTGAAGCCAGGTCTTGAATGTCATGGTGACATTGGGAAGTTGTTCTCTCAGGGGTAATAAATCCAAGGACACACCAACCAGATGTGTATCTGCCTGTAGAAGAAAAAGATTAATGGGGGGAGCTCTCCAAGGTGGCTTCCATTGTCAACCTCCTGCCAACCACACCTTAGCAAGTTTTTTCACTCCTTAGTCAATTGGATTCTGATAACTCACAAAGAGGTGGGCAATACCCCGGATCTCTGAAAGCAGTTTTCTGGAAAGCCTCAGGCTGATCTCGAATTCATTCCTCATGTCCAGCAAACCATGGGGAGGTTGCCCTCGAGGCCATGGGAACCCCCAGATGACAGCTTTGTTCAGGAGCAAGGAGAGCAGCAAGACATTAAACCCTTGAAAAGGGGAGGAGAACATAAAATCAAGAGAAAGTAAAATAGGGGAGAATTGAGTGAGTAATTGAAGAGGAACACCAAGGACACAGAGTACAGCTGGTTCCAACTCTAATGGACTTAAGAGAAAGACTAGCCTGGACTAGGGCTCCCAGAATATGGCAGGGGGCTGCTAGGGCATCTCAATTCTGAGGAATCAATGAGTTTGAGTTCCCTATTACCTGGCTGGATAGGTGTGTGTGTGAGGGGGTAAATCTGGGGGTCTACACAGATTTCCCAGTATATATTGGATTCCTTTCTGATCTAGAACATCAGAGTTTGAAAAGGAATAAGGATAGAGATCTAGGGAACAGACAGAAGGAGAAAGGAATGAGGATTGAGAGGTAGACAAGAGAGACAGGATAGGTGGGGCAAGAACTGCAGAAATGTATGTCCATTCATGTGTGCAAGTTGTGAGCTCCATGAATGAGAGTAAAGTCTGCTTTATTTAATTTTTATACTTCCCTCAGTATCTAACATGGTGTTCTCTATGGAGAAGACACTTGAATGTTTGTTAAATCTTTAAACTGGCAGACCATGTTAGGGGAGGGAAGACCATGAGGTGCCAGGTGGAATAGTTGGGGGAATATCAATGGATGGGGTACAGAGGGATGAGGGTTGGAGTGAAGAGAAAAACAGTGGATGTTGGAGTATGGACAAATAGGGTCAGAAGAAGGATGGGATAGAGATCAAAGAGAATTACTTTTGGGTGAACCTTGTAAGGACGGAGGAATGAAGGTTTGGAAAAGAGATGAGAATTGGAGAGGGGTACAGAGATATAGGACTGAATGCAGGGATAATGGGAAAGTGGTCAGATAAAGATAAAGGATTAAAGGTTAAGGAAGGGAAGAGAGATATGGGTCAGAGGGAGAGACAGAAGATGGAAGTTAGCGGAAAGGATTGGGGAAGGGAAAAGCTTGGAAGGACAGGATTGGGGGTGGAAAAAAGAAATAAAGGTTAGAGGGAGGAACAGAAGAGGGAGGGAAGGAATGGGGAGTTGTGGAAGGGGTACAGGATAGGAGTCTGAAATAATTAGTGGTCTGGGGTTTCTCTTTCAGGAAAAGGACATCCTGTAATTACTAGAGTTAGCCAACTCTCCTCGAAACACAAACCAAAACTCTGCCTTTGATCTCATCCTTGTCCATGTTCTAACCATCCCACTCCCCAGATAAGGAATGCCCCCACCTCTTATACCTTAACCCGACTTTTTCCTTCTTCATTCCTACCCTCCCCATTTTCTAGTTAGTCCTGAGTTCCAGTACCCAAGATGACTTAGTCTTCCCATCTCAGTTGCATGGAAAGCCCTTCAGGGGATGGGATCAAGAGAGTTGAAAAAGCATTACTCTCCTTGGTCAACCAGACAATCCTACATTTGGGATGAGGACCACTGTGATTCTTAGTTCTTAGACTCCAGTTTAATACTGTTCTTGAAGAGGAAATCTAGCTCCCCCTACAAAGAACCGAATTTGTGAGAAGGCAGTCATGCAGACTGAAACCCAATGGAGAAACCTGCTTACCTACGGGTTTTATGACCAGAAGCTGAACTGGCCCTTGAATAGCCCATTTCTACCCCTCATACCTCTAGACTTCATGATGCCAAGTAAAACAGATTCTTCCATTCAGTCTTGGATTATAGATTCATTACAGATTTTACTTTCCCCCTGCCCCCAACTCCATGCTCCTCTATTGGAAGCAAGGCACCCTGCCCCCCCAATCCCTTTCCAGTAGATCTAGGGTCCCACCCTTTTGCCTTACCATAGTCTGCCTTCTTTTCCCTTCAATTTTATCTTTTCTTTTAGGGAATCTTTCCCCTTGATACTTGGCCCTATGCCACAAGCCCCTTGGCCCCCACATCCCCAAACCCACCCCTCATCCCCAAATCCCTCAATTCCAGAGGCTCAATTAGTCTACTCCCTATTCCATGACTCACGCCAGCTCCCGTCTCTCATCTTCTGGCAATGTCTTTCTTACCAGCCATCCCCCCTCTTGGGGTTCTTATACGGGGCGCCAGCCCCCACTTTCAGTTTCCCTCCTACTTACACTTTCGGCTTTGCTCTCGATCTCCTCTGAAATGGGGAAATGTAATTTCCCTTCCCATAGTCAAGGGGGCTGGAGTTTTTTTGGCAACATAAGGGTTGGGATAAAGGACTGGCTTCCTTCTTAGGTAGCTAGGACTCAGCTCTTCCTCTCTCCTATTTATCATCTCCAATTTGATTCTTGGATCATTTCATCCTCTCTAAATTTTTAACTAGTTCAGACTATTTACAGAACACTCGTGGCATTAGCAGCATGGTACATCCATTTGTTTTTCCTGCAGACATAAATTACCTGCCCATTTCTTGCCTATTTGTATAATGAAGCTATCTTTCTTCCCATTAAATGACATTGAACAGCGATTCATGAGAAAAGAGTTTTGAGGGCTTCCCTCCACTGCCCCCTCCCCCCCCCCCACCCCCCGCCCTGCCAAGAGTGGGAAAGATTCACACTCCATTCTGATTCTTTTTCAGACTGTAGACAGTTGTAAGACTTTGTGCTTGGTTAGGGTATCAGGCTATGGTTAATGTTAGGGAACCAATCCATGGCTGGCATCCATCTATGGTCAAGTTAGGGATTGGTGGTTGGATTTGGTGTCAATTTGAGGCTAGGACTGAATCAATCTGTGACCAGAATTGGAGTCATTATATGACCAAGATGAGGGGTTGGTTTGTGGCTGGGATTAAAAGAAAATCTGTGGGATTACAGAATCAGTCTTTTATTCATCAGTCGATGGTTGGTTGGTGTTAAAGATTCAGATCCTGGCCAAAGGTAGGAGTATGGCTGGGACACAGGACCGGCAAGGGATCCTTACAGTCCTTAGGCACAGCAGCCCATTAAGATCCCAGGATTGTCTTCAGCTTCCTGTCCTTCTCTAATGCTGGATTTCCCATCTTTGGGAGGGAAGGCAGTATTGGGGGTTTCTTATTCTTCCCGACGGCGGTTGCTGCCACTTTCCATTTACAGTCTATGGGATTTCCCAGTTAGGTCCCTAGCAGTGAGAAAGAAACCAGAGGGGGATTCCCCATCCTTCCCCTCCTCCTACAGTCCTTTAGCATGGGCACTACTTAGAGCTGGCTTTCCAGGCCTTTGTGGCCAGGCCAGGAAAATACCAATTTCTTCCCCAGGAACCTAGTCACTCTGGAGGGAGAGCTAAGGGTTTCCAGGAACCAGTGGCACTGGAGGAAGAGAGACCCAGGACTCTGAAGGGTGTATGATCCTTCCAAAACACCTAAATAATGGGATGCTATTTGAGAAAAGGACTTTTCTTTTTCCTATGAATTGAATTTTTGTTTTTAAAGAAATGTGTCAAGGGAAGCAGTTGGAGAATCAGAGATGGGGGTCACTGAGAGATTAAGAAGGGTGTAGAAGTATTAAGAGGGAAGGTCCAGCAAAGTGGACAATACAAGGGGGATGCTGGACTTCACCTCCAGAATGAACAAGCTTTCCTTCTTAAAGACCCCTTGACTGACCCCTCCTTAGCAGGAAAAGGAATGTTCGACATTTTTCACTTCTGAGAATTTTGGTTTTTCCAAAATTTTGTTTTGCTTAGCCTCTTACTTTCTTTTTTCCTCAAGACAGTTCTAACAAATGGGAACTCTTGGAGATGGCTTTGGTTAACAAGTAGCTGTGTCCTGAGCAGCGAAATCAAATCCAGGCCACCCTCTCCCACACAGCCCCACATTTTTTCTTGGTGTGGGAGGGGCTTTACAATTAATTACATCCTGAGGAGCTCACCATGAAGGCAAGGAAGCCCTCTTTCTGGGTTCCCATGGGTGTCTGAAAATTCTGCTACTACTGGGAAACAGAAATCCCTAACCTCTATGGAGTCAGCTCCCAGGTGACAAAGCTCTTTCATCTATTCATCACCATGAAGATAGAAAGAGTATCTCCCCATAACTCACCCTGTGGCACAAGGAAAACCAGGAGCCAGGAATGAGTTCCCCTGAATCACCTAGGGAGATGATATCAGTGCCCATTCTGGGTGCTTGAGGGGTTTGGAGCTGAGGAAGGGTGTTCCATATCTATATAGGTGATTGGGGACTTGAGATCAAAAAATTCCAGCTGTACACCCTGCTGACTACTTACTTCTGTGAGACTTTGACCAACTCATGGCCTCTCTGACTCTCAGTCTTGTTGGTAAAACATAGATGTTTCTTGTCCTGCCTCATATGGTTTGTGCGAGGACCAAATGAGAACTACAGAGCACTACACAAATGTAAGCTATTGTTATTATTATTAGGCCCAGGATAGAGACAGTGGAGCCAGGGCCTAAGGGGCAGAACAGGAGGTAAGGACCCACCTCCCCACCCCCCTCAAAGTACACACACCCTCACAGACAACATGGTGAGGCCTACGGGCCCATGTAGACTTTATTACTGTGCAGCGTTGACTCCACTGGCATCAGGAACGGTGGTAGGTCAAGTTGCCTCTACTCCCTGTGTCCTTTCCAGGCTTGAAAAGGAGCATCGGTTGCAGTGTTTGGCCCCGGAATGTTACTCCAGCTCTCAGTCCCCCGGTGTCTCTGGGAATGGGAAAAGCTCCAGGGTGGGAGAGGATGGTGGGACAGAGCTGGAGAAGGGTGGACAGGTAGCCCATCCCTGCCCCCCCACCCCAAAAACACTGCTTCACTTTCTTCCTGCCTACTGAGTCGACACTGCACCAAATTCCCTTCAATTTTCCATCTCAGGGCAGGGACCTGGGTGTGAGAGAAGAAGGAGTTGAGAAGGTAAGGTGGGATAAGGGTTTGGTTTTTCCTGAGATAGGGTCTAATGAATAGCTTTCCCATTTGTGTTTTTACTGAATCTTCCCTAGATCAGATGCATGTTCTAAGCAAACCAAAGACCTCATATACACAAATATATGCCAAAAAAAGAGAGTACTTAAAATTGGCTGGACTAGCTAAATAATCAGTGTAAAGATAAGTTTGAAACAAGGTATGCTGGGATTGATCAGGGGGCAACAAGGGAGAGAAAAGACAGGACATAAGAGAAATTGGCAGGAGACTAGCAGAAGGGAGTAGGGGTGGAGGGATGGAGGACTAATCAGAAGCCTCCCTTTGGGGCAGACTGCCTGAACAAAAGGGTTGGCCCTGGAGATTCTGGCAGAAAGGGCCTATCTCCTCTTAGGTTAGGAGACACAGAACTTGGAAACCAAGCTCTGCCCTTTGTTGAGGGCAGAAGCAGGGGAATGAAGAAGAGCAGACTTCTGAGGGGCCAGAGCAGAAATGACCATGAATCATGAAGAGGCTGGTATAAGGGAAACTTGATAGAGGAATATAGGTCTGATAGACTGGAATTGTAGATATTTCATTAAAAAAAATTTTGTTCACATAGATGAATATTTGGTTTTATTGATGGCTACTATATATATATAATTTTAAATTTAAAGAAAAAAGAATCCCAACCTATGAAATCTCTAAGACTTACCTCCTAAGCTGGACAAGATTGCACTCTGAAACTATGCTGTGTACCTGTAATTACCAGCCTGGAGAGTCTGCACCCTGAGCATCCTCACCCTCGAGTTAAAGTAGGCTTTGGCACTCTAAACAACTGGCCTGAATATGGTTCTGCTGATGACTCACTACTGAGGAGGGATACAGAGGAGATAAAGCACCAAGTTTTCAGCCCAGGACAAAGAACCTGCCCCCCCCCCCCCAGGTCCTTGGGTAGTGGTGGCATGAAGGACAGAGGCACCTGAAGCCTGGCATTTTACCAAGTAGGATACCACTGACCACCACTCTACCATGTTCAAAGGCAGTGCTGGTGCTTCCTCCTTCCAGGCAGATCTTTCCAGGGCCCTGCTTACCTGCCCAGGTCGGGCTGAGGTCTCAGTCATCACTGGCTCTCATCCCCCTCACTGGCCCCGTCTTCCGCATCTGAAACCGAGGGTGGGGTAAGAATGGAGGCTATGGGAGCTAGGAAATGGGAACCCCAACCCAATCTGATATATCCCTTTCTCAGGTTTGTGACCACATCCCTCCTATCCCTCCCCAGTTTTTCTTCCTCTTCAGCTCTGTTCCCAGGATCTAATACATAATTTAAAATATAATCTAAAATGCTAACTCCAGAGTTCTTTCACTTACTATCTCTTCTCCAATCTCCCTTGGGACTGAACCAAAGAAATAGAATTAAAACCATACTAGGTCTGGAGGTGGAACCAAAGAGCAAGAGGAGTCAAACACAGGAACAGATAGGTAGCCAGACAGACACCCCTAGAACACTAGGGCTGAAGGGAGCTTAGTGGTCCCTGGGTCCACTCTCTTCATTTCCAGAGAAGGACACCAAAGTGTACAGGGAAGGGGCTTGCCCAACAACGTGTAGCAGGAGAGGGAGTCAGGTTAAAGCCTTTGGCTCACAGACCCGCTGGGCTGATACCCTTTTTAATCACCCCATCTTGCCTTATTTGCAAACCCCCTTGAACATGGGCTGGGTGAGGAGCAGTCCAGGATCCATCTGCCTTAGCTGGCACCTTTGATCCCTCAGTTAGAATATTCCACTTCTAACCTTGGAGTCAGGAGACCTGGGTTTGACTCTTTCCTCAGATACTCCCTCGCTGTATGACCATAGACAACCTAAGTTTCAGTTTCCTCATCTTCAAAATGGGGAAAATGATGCTTGCACTATCTCATTCATAGAGCTGTTGTGAGGAAAACACTCTAAATCACACAGTATATGGATCAGTCTCTAGGGTATAAGCTCCTTGAAGGCAGTGTAAGTTCTCCATGTCTTCTCTCTCTTCTATTCTCTCCTCCCCATTCAATTAATTCAAACATTTATTGATTTCTTATTACGTGCAAGGCACCAGAGATAAAAATCCAAAAACAGGATGGTGCCTCTCCTCAAGGAGTTTATATTCCATTGGGCCCTGGTTAAGTGTGAAGATTATGGTAATGGCTCATCAATACTGCTGACTGATTGATCAGTTTTCCCAGTTCTCCCCATCTATTCCCATGTTGAACTATTACCTGGTCCAATTCTCTCTGAGTCTCCTCCTCTAGGTTCCGGATGTCCTCCATGGACAGATCAACCCATTGATCTAGCCAACAGAACAGCTGCCTGTGGAAGTTGGTGAAGAGCCGCTTTTCTTGCTGTAGGAAGAGGGGGAGGGTTCTACAAGAAGCAGCACACATAATGGAAATGCAAGAATCCCCCCTGAATCCACCTGTCCATGCACTGTTCTGACCCATTGCCCCGAAGGTCTCAGGCTCCAATGATCTTGATCAGCTTCTTGGGGTAAGAGCACTTCTTTAGACCTAGTCCAAGGGATCTTGCTTTTGGCTCGACACCCTAATTTTTCAACTTCCTGGTGCCCAACAGAAGGCACCAAGCCTCTGGACTTTGCCTTATCTTTGAGTATACCTGGTTTCCTGGGTGGAGGGATGTCATCTATCCAGTTTTCTTATCATCTCAAAGTATAATACATTACTTTAAAAGTACACCAACACAAGCCCATCTGTCACAAATACACAGGGTTCCATTGTTCCCAGGCCCCTACCTATGTCTTAAAAGATTTTTACATATTTATCTCAGCCCTTTATGTCAGAGATTGAAGCTGGGTTTTCAGTCTCCCACCTTCCCAATCAAAACCCAAGACTACCCTATCCATCTCTTCCAACCTTGTGGATGAAGCTCTCCACTCGTCCCTGAAGCCCCCACCATCGGAACTTGACAGTCACCAATTTGTAGGCACACATATGGGGTGGATGTTTCAACAATTCTGTCTGTACAAAGATAAAAATGTAGACAAATTGCTAACCCAACAGTCCTCAGAGATCAAGCCTTTACCTAGCCCAACCCTGCCCAGCCTGGGCAAGTATGAGGGAATAGTTTACCTGCCAGTTGGGTCCCAAGGGGCCACGTCCTGTTTTGACAGACCTGAAGAGAGCAGGGTCCTCTTCTGGTTTATAATCCTGGAAAGGAAAGAAGAAGCTGTGAAAGAAAATCCAGCCCCCTCTGCTAAAGTTACACCTTTGTTCCCAGACCTCTGACCTTCCTGAGGGCTAGGCATTGCCCTTCCTGGTCCCTAGATTTTACCCCAGAATCTGTTACCCTCTTGAAACTTAAGTATTTTAACCTCCGGTCCCCAGTTCTACTTCATTTACCTCATCAGACACTTGGGTCCGATCAGCAATGTCAATATGAACCACTTCTACCTCCTTCCATGTCTCTGCATCAAGATGGTGAACCTAGGGAAAGGGTGGAGGGATGACAGGATGCTTGTGATGGAAGCAGACAATGCAGGTTGAGGGAAGTCAATGAGTAAGTGTTTAATGAGCACCTGTTATATGCTCGGCACTGAGAGGAATGCAGGAAGCATAAGGCACTATGCCCTCCAAGGGCTTATAATCTCATAAAGAATAATCAAGCACACGAATCAACCATGAACAAGACAAGACAGGATGTGTAAAACTAAGTACTACATTATGTGGTAGAGATTCAGTATTCTACCTCCTCTCTGGAGAGGGAAGGCTGGGCTACCATAGGAGGAGCTTGGTAACATCTGTCCAGTCCCAGCAGAGAACTGGTATGAGAGATACCAGTCAATCAACATGCATGTATTAAGCACCTACTAGGTGCTCAGCACTGTAGTGGGCACTGTATGGGGACACAAGAGAAGTATAAGACATGATGCTGGCTTTCAAAGACTTCAATCTAATGTGAGAAGCAACCTACTACAGGTAAAACAGAAAGCAATTAAAGTACTAAGCTTTGCGGAGCTGATGATAAGGGCTGCTGATAGGATTTGGGGAGAAGGAAGAGGCCTGAGGAGGTGGAGAAGGAGTCATGAAAAAGAGAGCTTCAAGTTAAATCTTGACAAAAAAGTAAGATTTTCAGAATGGAAGGAGAGAAGACAGGGATTTTTTTTGTGGGGGGCAGGGAAAGATGAAGGGGCAAAGGTACAGAGGCATGATGGGAGAACTGTGTGTAGACCTGCTTGAATCAAGTGTCTGTTGGGAAATAAAGGACATAAGGATGGATGAGAAATAACCAGTACAGGAGATCCCTAACTTCTCCAAGGACAGAGGATAAACAGTGAGGGTGGGGCACAGAGGACTACTGACTGAAGTTCTTACAGGGGAACATAGCCAGACATCTAGGCACAAGGGGAAGGGAATAAGTACTTATCAAATACCTCCTACACGCTGGGCTAAGAGTTTGCTAATATATACCTCAACTGTCCCCACAACAACTCTAGAAGGTACTTGCTATGACTACGTCCATTTTACAGTTGAGGAAACTGAGGCAGGCAAAGGTTAAGGGACTTGCCCAGGGCACCCAGCTGGTATGCGTCCCGGGCAGGATTTGAACTTGGCTCTTCCTGTCTCTAGGCCAGCTCTGTAACAACCTCACCACCACACTCACGTTGTCCTGAGTCCCCATGTCTGGACGATGCCAGGTTTCAATCTTGATGAAGAAATCGTCCTTCATATATTCGTTCTAGATACAAAAACAAGGGGAGACTCAGTGAAAGCAAGTTCTGCGTTTTAGCCGAACCCGAGTTGGCCCTCCCCACTCTGGGACAAGAGGGGCTCTTACCGTGATGACTGAGGTGGACAGCGCCAGTCCGTAATTTTATAGAAATGAAGAAGGAAGAGAGGAGTCACAGGTTAGAGCTCTGTAACGCCAGGGCCTGCCCGCCACCAGCTTCCCCATCCCACTGAAGGCACCGGGACAAGGAGCGCCCTTGCTCAGGCCCCTGGCCACCTGAACTGTCCTCACCAGTCCGGCAGTACGGGTAGGCATTCCATGCCTTCTCATGGAACACCAGGGAACCCTCAGGGGCGAACAGGCGAACAAATCCCGGCACCTTGCTGCGTGTGGAGGAAGCCAGAGTCAGGGGCCAAAGGTCCAGGCTGAGCCGGAACCGCCCCCGAGCCCCGGCCGGGTCCCCGAGCCCCGGCCAGCCTCACCTGTGCAGGTGGTAGATCTTGTGGGTAAACTGGCCCCGCTCCCCGGGGCCCCCCTCGTAGGGCTGGTTGATGAGGACCTCGATGCCCTCGCCGCCCCCTGTGTTATGCTTGCTGGTCTGGGCCACGGAATACAACTGTCCCACCTGATACTGGGCGTAGAGAGAAAACAGCCGGGTGAGCCCAGGCGGCGGGAGGCCCCCCGCCGTGGCCCCGCAGCCGGTGGGAGGACCCCCGGGGAGAATGAAAGGTGGGGTGACGTCACCGGGGGCTAGGAGGGGCAGGGGGGGAGGCTCACCTCCTCCACGGAGCAGGGCAGCAGCACCCGACTGCAAAAAGGAGAAGAGACACGGAGTGAGGGGCGCGGGGGCGGGCTGGGGGGGCAGTCCCTTTCTTCTTGCACGAACAATCCTGACTTTTCTGGAGCTGGGTCTACTCCGAGATGGGGGGCCTGGGCAAGCCTGGTTGTCGCCGTTTTGCCCAGAGAGGTTCACAGGACAAGCCCAACGCACGAAGAACTAGTTAAGGATTTGGGGCAAAGTCCCCTCCCTCCTGGTCCAGGGATTTCTCGTGCACAGCCTCCCTCCTGCCGTCCCGGGTCCCTACCGGCACTTTGCAGAACACCGGCCCCCGAACCCTTCTTTCCCGTTCGGACCCGGAACCCGTACTCACAACTCCTTGATCAGGACCATCTCGCTTCTAATTTCTCTAATGGGGACCCCCCCACCCCACCCCGGCCTGTGGCCACCCCTTCCCCCTTCCGGAAGCGGAAACTGGAGACCCTGCTCCCCAACAATACCGCTAACTCCCAATCTCAGCCATTTCCGCCCGGCGGTGGGCAGGGGCCGGGAGGCTTCGGTCTCAAGGAGATGACAACATCCTAAAGGGCCCCCAGAAAGCGCCCCCCCATCTCCCGGGCAGGTAGAGATACTAGCTAGTACGGCCCTCGGGAGAGGACATATGCAACTGGCAGAGGACGCCGGCAGAAAAAACTACGATTCCCATCGGGCAATGCGCCAGCCCCCACCCCCCCCCCACCCCCACCCCGTCTCCTGGGCGAGCATTTGGCGCTAGCCATTCTGGGAACTGTAGTTTTTTTTAAAGAGAAGGATCCTTCCATTTCAATGCTCCACCTTTAGGAGTGTCCAAGATTGAGGGTGTGGCCTGAGAGGTGAACAAAGAGACTGGTAGAAGGTGGGGAGGTTCCTGAAGGGTGTGTGTTTCCTCACTGACCCCCGGGAAGAGTAGAAAGGAGACTCTGCACTCAGAAGACTTGGATTCAAATTCTGTTTGTGACCTCCTACTGCCTGTGTGACTTGACTTGATACCTCCTTTGGGTCTAAGTTTCCCCAACTGTAAAATGAGGTGAAAGAGTCGGACGGGTTCGGCTCCAAGGGTCCTTCCAGTTCCACATGTTTGCTGGAATCCTGGACTTGGACTGAGGAATGATAAGAGCTAACCTTTATTGAGCGCTTAGGGGCAATTAGGAGGTTCAGTGGGTAGAGGGCTGGACCTGGGGTGGAGGGAGACCGGAGTTCAAATATGACGTCATATACTAACTGGGTGACCCTGGGCAAGTCCCCTAACCCAGTTTACCTCAGTCCTTCATCTGTAAAATGAGCTAGAGAAGGAAATGACAAACCACTCTAGCATCTTTGCCAAGAAAACCCCAAATGAGGTCGCTAAGAGTCCAAACAGAAGAACAACATACAGCACTTATGTGCCAGTCACTGTTCTAAATTAATATATTATTATTTAACATATTATAAAATAATATATCATTATTTAATAATATTATTTCATGTTAGAATAGATTATTTAACAATAATGTTATTATTTAAGTATAATAGCTAATATTTACATGACACTTCACAATTATCATTTTATTTGATCCTCATAACAACTCTGGGAGGTAGGTGCTTCGATAATCCCTATTTTACAGTTGGGGAAATTGAGACAGGCTAAGCGACTTAGCCAGGTTACACAGCTAGTAACTATCTAAGGTCATATTTGAACTCAGGCCTTCTTGGAGACGTCAGGCCTGGCACTCCATCCACTGTACCACTGATCACTGATGCTTGGGGAGACCAGAGTTCAGATTCTACCTTCAGATGCTTAGAAGGTATGTCACTCTGGACAGATCATTTAACTTCTCTGAGGCTCAGATTCTACATCTGCAAAATGTTTTAATCACACCCATCACAGAGTTTGTGAGAATCAAATGTGATCATAACAGCTAGTATTTATTTAGCACTTCAAAGTTTACAAAGCACTTTACAATCATGTATCTAACTGTGCCCTTATAACCTTAGGAGATAGGTACAGATGAGAAAACTGAGGCAGACAGGTTAAGTTTCTTGCCCAGTGTCACTCAGCTAGTGTGACACTGAAATCTGAGCTAAAAATCTCAGGCTAGATTTGAACTTAGATCTCTTCCTGACTCCAGGTCTAGCACTCTATCTAAAACTCCATGGTACCTAGGCATTTTACTATCCTAGTGATAATGTATATAGAGTGACTTTGCATATCTTTTAGTATTATATTAATGAGTTACTGCTATTATTACCATTCAACCTGAAACTATGGATCTTAGGCCCTGTCTTATCCCTCCTGGTGCTATTTTCAGAATCCAATGCAAGGCATCCTCTCATTATGTGTCTACTCTGTAAAAACTAGAATTCTAAAATACCAGAACTGAAAAGGGACCATAGAGTCTCTCACTCACAGATTGGATTCCTCCACTCCACTTCCAAACAAGTGTCTACTTTCATAGGTTCTAGTACTCCATGGGTCCAAGCTCCTAAAACTATAGGTGAGAAGCCCCCACTGGTGAACCTACATTTAATAGTTAGTCAGGTGACATAATAAGCTCAAAACCTTTACCAGGATAATATAACTACAGTAGTTTAAAAGGCATTTGCCCATAAATCTGTGATGCTCTATCTCATAAATAATCACACCATCAGTGGGAAGAATGAACCCAAACTTAGAGCACACTAAGCATGGATCTGTTTATAAGGATCCCAGGGCCAGAGGTACTTACCTCTAGTACTACAGGGTCCCAATGTTCTCCTTGCAAAGTCCACATGCTGCTCCCCTCTGGGTGCAGCATTTCTGTTGGCCTAACTGCTCATTTGGGGTCCTTAGGTCTACTTTTCTATCCACAGTTTGACTGAGTCTCTACTACCAGGTCTGGGGTGTATTGGCAGGGGGTAGTTCAAGCAGGACTAGATCTCTGGTGTGAGGGCTTGCCCATTCCTTTCAGGGATGCTGATCCAGCTTTGGTATCTACCTGGCACTCTATTTTCACTCCTGATTTCAAGAAGCTATAGCGTACATAGCAGTCACACTGCTCAGTAGACAGCCTAAACCAGGTTGAGGATAACCTCAAACCCATCATTGAGTTAGGAGGGGTACCTACCTCAAACATATGAAGACTTCGCCCTGCAGAATGGGTAAATGAGAACAATTTGTTCCAGTAGCCATGAAGGAGACTGAAGCAAGAGCTATGGTGCACTTAGAATTTGGTCAGACATCAAAGACACCAAGGTCATCTGTGGCATCCTGGGGCATCACCAGCCATCTCTACTTTTGCTGTTGCACTTTGATTGTTCGGCCTAGAGGCAGATGGACTACCCGAGTCTTACCTTTTCACTGGTCTTCGGTGGCCAACCGGATAAACGTATTGAAAGAAGAGACTTTCCAGATTCAAACAAGGGTTAGGCTTTATTCAGGGTCTTGGTTACATGTGCAGGGTGAATTCTTCATCAGGAGAGAGGAATCCTCCTCCTCCCAAGGGGCAAGGATCATACAGCAAGAGGATGGGAGTGGAAGAGGGAAGGGACCCTTTTCCCTCCAAGGGCCCCGCAGCAAGAAGAGCCCCCGGAGGGGACCCCCGCATCCAGAAGAGGGCCTTCAGGCTTTCCTGTCCCTACTTAAGCTCTCCCGCCACATAGTTTGCACGTGAATACTGTGCGTGCTCTCAGCCCCTAGCTAATCAACAACAGGTGTGCTCAGACCACGGACTAATCTCAAGCGTGGGATGCTCTCCCCAGCAAGTTTCCCACTGAGAAGAGGTGGAAATGCACAAGATAGCCCGTGTTTCACACCTCAATCCCCAGCTGTTCCCTGGGGGACCTCGTGAGAACTCTGAAGTTTAGAAGTCCTCACTTTTACCTGCCCGAGACTGTCCACGTGAAAACTGAGCTTACACCCCCAACATTTGATGACTCTGGAAGAGACAGTGAGGCTGACAACTTTGAGCAACTATGCCTCTCTTATATCAAATTCATGCACCAGTTAAGACATCGCCCTGAGATGTCATTGGTCCTCTTTGAAAATGAAGGACATGTGTTTAATAGGAATGTTTGTGTAGAGCCATATCATATTGCATGCCGTCTTGAGGAGTGCATGGGAGGGGAATAAATTTAAAACTTATGGAAGTGAATGTTGAAAACTAAAAATAAATAAAATTTTAAAAAAAGAAAATGAAGGTCAAATGACAACAATAACAAAAACCAAAACCACTCGGTCTACGTAGTCCTATGTATTTTCCATAATTGCTCAAATAAAAACCGTCCCGTACATGATACCTGATACAAGAAAGATCTTAATATCACTGATAACCATGATCATGTTGTTACTGACATCCTGGAGAATGAAGTCAAATCGGCCTTAGGAACATTGCTAATAACAAGGCTAGTGGAGGTGATGGGATTCTAGCTGAGCTACTTAAAATCCTAAAAGATGATACGGTTAAAGTGCTGCATTCAATATGCCAGCAAATTTGGAAACCTCAACAGTGGCCACCGGATTGGAAAAGATCAGTTTACACCCCAAACCTAAAGAATGTTCAAATTACAAAATGATTGCACTGATTTCACACTCCAGCAAAGTTATGCTTAAGATTCTGCAAGCTAGGCTTTAGCAAAAGTGAACTGAGAATCAACAGAGGAGCAGGCTGGTTTTCAAAGAGGCAGACAAATTAGAGACCAAATTGCCAACATTGGCTGGATTAAGGAGTAAGCAAAGGAGTTCCAGAAAAACATCTACTTCCATTCTATTGACTACACTAAAGTCTTTGATTGTGTGGATCACAGTAAAATGGGGCAAGTCCTCAAAGAGATGAGATTACCAGGTCACTTTGTCTCCTGAGGAATCTGTGTGCAAGCCAAGAAGCAATAGTTAGAACTGAACATGGAACAACTGGCTTAAGATTGGGAAAGGAGTATGGTGAGGTGGTATATTTTCACCTTATTTAACTTAGCCACAGAGTATACCATATGAAATGTCAGACTGGATGAATCAAAAGCGAGAATTAAGGTTGTTAGAAGAAATATCAACAATCTCAGATATGCTGATGATACTACTCTGGTGACAGAAAGGAATTAAGAAGCCTCTTGATGAGGGTGAAAGAGGAGAGTATAAAAGCTGGCTTGAAGCTTAACATAAAGAAAAAATCTTGGCAATTGGTTTTATCACTTCCTGGCAAATAGATGGAAAAGAAATGGAAATGTTGTCAGATTTTATGTTCTTGGCCTCAAAGATCACTGCAGATGTGACTACAGCCATGAAATTAAAAGACATTTAACCTCTGGAAAAATTGGCAAATCTGAACTGCATGCTAAAAAAGCAAAGACGTCACCTTTCCAATAAATGTCTGTATAGTCAAAGCTATGGTTTTTTTGGTAGTAATGTATGGCTGTGAGAGTTGGAGTGTAAGGAAAGCTGAGTGCCACAGAACTGACACTTTGGAATTGTGGTGCTAGAGAAGACTTTTGAGAGTCCCTTGGATAGCAAGGGCATCAAATCAGTCAATACTTAAAGACTATTATCTGGAAGGTCACATACTGAAACTGAAGCTTAAATGTTTTGGCTTCATAATGAGAAGATAGGACTCATTGGAAAAGACCCTGATGTTGGGGAAAATTGAAGGCAAAAGGAGAAGAAGCAGTCCTCAACCATCAGTGATGCAAAAAAAATAGAGATAAAACAGTACACAAATACGTAATAATGCAAGGATTAAGTACAGATGTTTTCCTCTATGCAAAAGTGCCTGTCTTCATATGACTGGGCACTTTATTGGAAAGACAGTTGGACCTACCATGCCTCCATGCCTGTCAGGGTCGGGATTTCACTAGAAACTCTGAGCGTAATCTCAGCATTAACCACCAGGTGTCCCTCTGAGCTCAGGGTATCAGTCTGGGTTGTGCTGATGTGCTTGCATCCATGTGATTGTGGCCTCACCAGCAATCTGAAAGCTGCCAATTTTGACATGGACAGAACAATCCCTCCTTGGAATCACATGGTAGGCTCACTATCCATGTTGTGATGCAATGAGCATTGGTTTTGGAGTCAAAGGACCTGGGGTCAAATTGGGCATGTCATAATCTCCCAGGACCTCCATTTTATCTTGGATAAAGTGGGCGGGAGGGGGCACCTTAAACTAGATGACCTCTGGGGTGGGGGGCGGGGTATCTTCCAGCTTTAGTTCTGTGATCCTCTGATCCCTCACTAATGTTTCCAGTGTGCTTCCTATAAAGTAGATGCTCCTCTTTGTTTTTAAAGCCCTACATTGTCCTTATGCAATTCTCTTTACATGACTGTTCCAGGCAATTCAGCTCCTTGCCTCCTGCATTTCTCATCCTTGTCTGGTGCCTTAAAGATTTAGCAAATTTTAGAGGCTGTCTCAGAATGCAATTTACCATAAAAAATAAAATGTGATGAATTTGATGAGAGTAAAGACAAGGTCCAAATAAAATACTACAAGAGACTTGAGAGTGGAAGGGTCCCTTTCAATTATGGGGAATGACACCTGAGTTGGACCTTGAGTGGAGAGAACCTTTCAACAGCTGGAGATTGAAGACAGGAGGAGAGTCCTTCCTGGACAGACCAGGAACAATGTGAGCAAGAACAGGAGTGGGAAAATACAAGATGTTTTTGAGGGAGGGTAAATAAACTAATGTGACCTCTGAGTATTTGGGAAAAGGAGCAGTTGCAGATATGGCTAGAAATGTAGGCTGGGGTCAGATATTGAAGGACCTTGATATATGTTGGGCAGTGGGGAGCCAGGATTGACATAATGATAACTGTACATTAGGAAGACTTGGGCACATTTGTGAAGGATGGACTAGGTGGGAGAGGCTCAGAAGGCAGGAAGACCTGTGAGGTAGCTACTACAATACTCTAGAGAGGTGTGTGTGTGTGTGTGTGTGTGTGTGTGTGTGTGTGTGTTCGTCCTTTGTTGCTGAAGAACACTATCCCATCAGAGAAATAATGACATGATTTGCACTTGACTTTGGTTTTTTTGGGTGAGAGAGGGCTGTGCAGGTCACCAGCCTCACTTCTCCTCCAGAGCCATCTGAATCCAGTGACCAGATATTCATCAGGATGACTGGAGATGACCCAGGATGAGGCAATTGGGATTAAGTGACTTGCCCAAGGTCACACAGCTAGCAAGTGTCAAGTGTCTGAGGTGAGATTTGAACTCAGGTCCTCCTGACTCCTACACTGGTGCTCTATCCACTGCACCACCTAGCTGCCCCACTCTAGAGACGTAATAAGGGCTTGGACCAGAGTATTGGCCAAGGGAATGGAGAGAAGGACACAAATACAAAAGACATTAAAGGTAGGGTAGAACAGCTAAATGGCACAGTGGATTGAGCACTGCACTTGGAATCAGGAAGACTTAAGTTCAAATCTAGTCTCAGATACTTACTAGTTTTTATTTGTTTTTTTTCAGTCTGGCCTGACTCTTCATGACCCATTGGGGTTTTCTAGGCAAAGATAACAGAGTGGTTTGCCGTTTCCTTCTCCAGCTCATTTTACAGATTGGGTTACGTGACTTACCCAGGGTCATATAACTAGTAAGTGTCTGAGGCTGGATTTGAACTCAGAAAGACGAGTCTTCCTGACTCTGGGCCTGGAACTATGCCACCTAGCTGCCCTGTCTAGCTGTCTAACCTTGGGCAAATCACTTAATTTTTATTTGTCTCAGTTTCCTTATCTATAAAGCAGAGATAATAATAGCACCTACTTCCCAGGGTTATTGGGATGATCTAATGAAATAATATTTCTAAAGCTTTTAGCACAATGCTTGGCATACAGAATGTGCTATATAAATGCTCACTATTATTACTAATACTACTGGTACTAGTACTTGGTGACTGATCGGATATGAAGAGAGGAATCTAAGAAAGAGGGAAGACCCAAAGACTACTCCAAGGTTTCAAGTACGAGGTAAACGGCGTTACTATTAACAGAGAAGTCAGAAGGAGTGGGGGGAGAGGGGAAGATGTGTTTAGTTTTGGATCTGTTGAATGTGAGGGGTCATATCCAGGTGGATATGCCCAGCAAATATAGGACTGGGACTCTGGAACATAGATCAAAGTTGGAAATGTGTATTTTTAAGTGTAAAGTTGATCCAATGGCAAAAAATCCTACATCTTCCCAAAAACCCTTATTAAGTGAGGTCCAGTGTCCCTTTCACCTGGGTCCGTATAACCTGGTGTAGGACCCTGTTCACAGTAGGAACTCATGGGAAATAAAAGCTTGTTGCTTTAACTGATTTACACAGAATGTGACCAATATGCTGAGCTTAAGACCGTCCTTTAAGGTAGATAGGATAGATATTGGGTGTCTCTGATCCGTGGTTGCAGGAGTGTGTTAGTACCAGCTCTCCAATTTTGAATTTGAGCATTTACACCCTGGGAATCGACAAAAACTATAAATCAGGGCTTTAATTATAGTTGTGTTTATTGTCTAGATTTAAGGAAGTGATGGAGAAAACGCTAATGATTTAAATTAAACTTTTAAGTGTGTCCTGCATATTTTTTGGGGAGAGAGTAGCAATTAAACATTTGCCGACAAACCCCTGTAGGTATGGGTCATAATTAAATCTTCTCATATAGGGGTAACAGGGACCCTTCCTGCAAAAGTACTCAGCATACAATATGAGCATCAGTTATAGAAGAGATTTTATTTCACCTACCACAGAAAAGGCCTAAGACAAAAACTCAACCCTCAAATAGCCCATTAGAGTCAGTCATTAGTACTGAGCTGAAAGGTGAAGACACTTGGTGGTCAGCAAATACTTCCCTTTCACCTTGGTGATGACACAGTGTTCCAATGGGGCCTAACCAGCTCCCTTGAGTAGCTGTCTCCTCAGCCATGGGAACATAGATACATAGAGCTGGAAGGGACCTCAGAGGTTTTCTGGTCTAACACCCCATTTCACCGATGAGGAAACCACAGCCCAGGGAGTTGTCCAAAGTTACCCAGGGAGAAACTTTGAAAGCAGAAATCTTTGAAAGTATATGCTTTGATGGCCGATGTAGCAGTCTTCTTGCTGTACTAGGCTCATCCCCACCACCACCTCTCCCCACCTCTGAATTCCTATGGTTTTTGTAAAAACACACATTCTTATATTTTCTTTACTACTCTTTATTTGTGGGAGTCATGTCTTCCCAATTAATCCGAACTCCTAGATATCAGGGACCAGGTCTCATATTTCTCTTTCATTCCCCACTAAGCTTGTAGCAGGTGGTGCCCAATAAACACTTGTTGGTTGATAGTTGTAGGATCACTGGGAAGAGTATAGGGAAAGGAGGTGCTGGCTCTAGAAGGAGGGAGAGAATAAGTATTTATTAAATGCCTGCAAAGGGCTGGGACCTTTACAAATATCCCTTTTGATCCTCACAATCACTCTGGGAGGTAGGTGCTATTATTATCATTTTTTACAGTTGAAGAAACTGAGGAAGAAGACAGAGGTCCCACAGCTAGTATATGTCTGTGACTCTAGATCTGAACTCAGGTTTCCTGACTCTGGGTCCTGCATTCTATCTGCTTCACCACCTAGCTGCCTATCACCTAAAGCAGAGTGATTGGGGCAGGTGGGGGGAACTAGCATTCCTCATCGATCTCCAGGCCCTTGGGAAATTCCCCTAAACCTTGATTCCTGATGGGAACCTTGCTCCCCATTCTTGCTGAGGCAGTATTAGGTAGTGGACAGGGAACACCAAGAAGATCTGGATATGAGCAAGTCATTTAATCTCTGGCTTTGGTGTCTTTATTTGTAAAAATGGGGATAATAATGTCCATAGAACCAACTTCTCAGAGTTTTCTGTGACATTCAAAGGAGGTAATGGAAGTATACATTGTAAACTTTCTATAAATGACAATTATGATCATTGGCCTTGCATTCAGTTGGGGGAAGGGGTGAAGCATCATGATATAAAACAGAGTATTGGGCTAATCTGTCATTAATTCACTTTGTGACCTTGAGTAAATCATATTACCTTCCTAGTTACAGATTTTAAATATGTGGAGAATGAGGTTAATAATAACATGGTTGAATCTGTTAAGCAAGATAACTAAAGGGCTTTCAAATATTACCTTTGTACCGTTGTCCCCAGTACAGCTGTCCTTTGTTTAACGTTTTGTTAGTTTTGGTGCCAAGGGTCAGGGCCAAGAGAGAGACATACCAAACTTGTATGTTCCAGGACATAAAATTCCCCAGAATGAACGTAGTCCATGTGGGCTCAGAGCTTCTATCTGAACCCTTGAGTTATATCAACAGAACAAATATTCCTGGCAGCATTATTTGTAAGGACAAAATTCTGGAAACAAACTAGAGTTATCGTAAGATAAGGAAGTGCATGAATAGATCTGTATTATGAAATATGAGGTGAAACAGAGTTACAGAACAGATCTGGGTATTCTGAAATGGTAGGGTACATGAGACAGAGTGGGAAAAAAAAGCTAAGAAAACATGCATGCTGACTTCAAATAAGTCACTAAAGACAAAAATAACCACAAGAAATCCATGTTAAAAACATTTTAAAAAATTCAAAAGTGTTAACAGAAATAAGCAAGACACTTTGGCCACTGTCTTACTTTTCTTATATATGTATATATGTATGTATATTTATGTATATGCATGTGCGTATGCATGTACATATAGGTGATCGTATGTTTCGGTATTTGCGTATATGTATATGCATCCACATGACTGTGTACACATACGTATATGTAGATAGACATATATACATATATGTACATATATACATATATGTATGTGTGTATAAACACAATACACATCCTATTTTTTAGTTTAAATTTGAGTGTTTGAATACTTCTACTTATTGATACAAGTTAACACTCTAAAAAAATAGTCACATAATGATTTTTCTACCTCCAATATTTTCCTTCTCTGTCCAAACTTACAGAACTACTAAAATAATTTCTTTTTTAAAATAGGTTATTTTTTACCCAATTATGTGTAATTTTTTAAAATATTAATTTAAAATTTTTGAGTTCCAAATTTTCTCTCTTCCTCCCTCACCTGCCCCCTCCCTAAGACAGTAGGTAATTTAATATAGGTTATACCTGTCCAATAATGCAATCTTATATATCAGTCATGTTGTGAAATAACAGATTAAAAGGAGAAAAAACAAAAAATACAGGAAGTGAAAAACAGTATACTTCCATCTTCATTTAGCCTCCATCAGTTCTTTCTCTCAAGGTGGATATTGTTTTTCATCATGAGTCGTTTGGAAGTGCTTTGGATCACAGTAACACTGAGAACAGTTAAGTCATTCACAGTTGGTCGTCGCAGTACTGCGGTTACTGTGTACAATGTTCTGGTCATGCTCACTTCACTTTGTATCAGTTCAAATAAGTCCAGATTTTTCTGAAACCAGCCTGCTTGTAATTTCTTATATCACAATAAAATTCCATTACATTCATCTACCACAACTTGTTCAGTCATTCTACAATTGATGGGTGGCCCCTTAAATTCTAGTTCTTTTCCACTACAAAAAGATCTGCAATAAATAAAAATAATTTTTTTAAGGCCTTACTCTGACCATGACATCCTCCTGCTCAAGAATCTTCAGTGGCTCCCTATTGTCTCCAATATAAAAAACACACCCCTAAGCCTGGTTTTTAAGACACCCTCATAATGTGACTCCTATCTACTTTTCAGCCTTATTTTATATTATTTCCCTTCACAACTCTTACGTTCTGGCCAAACTGGACTCCTAAGTGTTCCCGCAAATTTGATATTGTCTTTTTCTGCCTTTGAACTTTCTATCTCACACACATATAATATATGGAAATCACTTCCCATGCCTGGAAGGTATTTCCTCCTAACTTTCCTATTTCAGAATCCTTTTCTTGCTCCAAGATTCAGCTCAGTTGTCATCTTCCTGCAGAGGCATCTAGGTGATTCAATGGACAGAAGTGGGGGCCTGAGTTCAAATCTTACCTCAGACACTTAGTTGTGTGATTTTGAACAAGTCATTTCACTTCTATCTGCCCCAATTTCCTTAACTGTAAAAGCCTTCCAGAGTTGTTCTGAGGATTAAATGGAATAATATTAGTACTACATAGTAGGTGCTTAATAAATGTTTGTTTCCTTCCTTCCTCTATAAATCCTTCCTTGATTCTCCTAGTTCATAGGATCAGGGGGTCATTGATTTAAAAGTACAAAGGATCTCAAGGGCCATCTGGTCTAGCTTCCTCATTTTTAAGGATGAGAAAACTGAGGCTAAAGGAGGTTAAGTGACTTGCCCAAGGTCAACAGGTAGGTCAGGTCTCTAACTCCCTACTCAAATTTTCCTAGTACACTAATTTCAGCTTCCTCCCCACCCCATTTTCTGCTTAATAATATAAAATGTGTTGTATCCCTCCTACATTCTCCTACAGAATGTAAACTCTTTGAAAGCAGGTACTGTTTGGTTTTATCTTTGCATCTCTAAAACCTAGCATAGTGCCTTGCAAATAGGAGGTATTTAATAAGTATTGGTTGAAGTAAATGGAATTGTACCTGTCTGTGGCTCTCTATTCCCACTGCCACTAAGCATTATAAGCCCTCATTACCACCCACTTAGATGACTGCAAAAGCCTCCTGATGGTTTCCCTGCCTGTACTCTCCAGTCCACTTCCAAAATGTTCTTCATGCTATTTCTTTAACCTTTCCTGTGCACACCAGATCATGTCACTCCCTTACTCTTAAGTCTTCCTTGGCTCCCCACTACTACTGAAAAAAATTAAAACTCCTTTGCTTGACAAATAAAGTCATCGTTAATCTAGTTCTAGTCTACCTTCCCATCCTTATCTCCTGTTACCCTCTTGTACCCCTTCTGTGTTCCATCTCAGCTGGACTACTTGAGTATTCTCTGTTGCTTGTTTTTTTTTTGTTGTTGTTGTTATTATTATTGTCTTTGCCTGGAAGGTGTTCTCTCTTTTTCTTTAAATTCCTACCTTCCCCTAAAGCACAATTTGAATGCTACCTTTGCCATGAAGCCTTTCCTGATCCCTTGGGTTGCTAATAAATTTCCCTCTAGAACAGAATTTTGTTTTGCAACTCTCTATTATATTTATCACATAATGTTGTGTAATATAATTGCCTGTGTTGCTGTCTTAACCCCTTTCTGGATTGGATAAGATCTACTAAGCCAGTTACCCAGGTTTTGTACATCCCCTACCGCTCTGCATCATCTTTAATACTTTGAGGGTGTATGACTTCATTGGTGTGGGCGCTTGTTTCATCGAGGCACCGTTAACCTTTTAAGATGGTCTTTAGAGAGTCACTGTGGTTGAAAAATTCATCCCTTGGAGACAATCTGGTGATGAGGCTCTGAACATAGAAAGGGCTCAATAAATATTTGCTGAATTAATCAACCTTCCAGAATTTATGTTCCACTGGCATAGCTTTTAGGACATAGAATGATATTGGAATAGGAATTCAACTACTTTATGGGTTAACTGGCATTTGAGAATTGGCCTGAGAATCTAACCACATTGTTTCTATGAGGAAATACAGCTGAAGTTTCCAGCTGACCCACAAATGAACTTTTGGAACACAATATTCCTAGGTTGGGAACAGACTGTACAAGTAGAGCCTTAGTGTCAAATTTAAGGATGTGACAGGATGAAAACAAGAGAGGACTTGTCATGCCTGGTTGTAGGTGTCCGTAGATGAAGCAGGTTGAGTGAGTCTGCTCCTGGGAAAGCCCATAGAAAAACTCTGGAGGAACCGTTTGTGTTTCATGGCAACAGTGGAGGCAGAAACCAAGAAAGTAAACAGAAATAAATCAGGAAATACATGTTGGAAAGCCAAGCAAGCTCTCTCTTCAGAGAGTCAACAAACAGGAGAGCTACAGTCCAAGTCTCCCATAGGCTGACCCTGACTATCTTTTCCATCCGTATCTCTTACAGAAAAAAATGCTTTAATAAACAACTTTGGCAAAGTTGCAGGTTACCAAATAAACCCAGATAAATCATCTGTGTTTCTATATATTACTAACAAAGTCCAATAGCAAGAGATAGAGAAATCCCATTTAAAGCTACAGTAGACACTATAAAATATCTGGGAGTCTACCTGCCAAAACAAACTCAGGGACTATATGAACACAATTACAAAACACTTTTCCCACAAATAAAGTCAGATCTAAGTAAGTGGGAAAACGTCAGTTGCTTGTGGGTAGGCTGAACTAATATAATAAAAATGACAATTCTACCTAAATTAATTTACTTATTCAGTGCCATACCAATCAAACTACCAGATAATTATTTTCTAGAGCTAGAAAAAATAATATCAAAATTCATCTGGAAGAAGAAAAAGTCCAGAATATCAAGGGAACTAATGAAAAGAAATGCTAAGGAAGGTGGCCTAGCCCTACCAGATCTCAAATTGTATTATAAAGCAGCTATCATCAAAACCACTTGGTACTGGCTAAGAAATAGAGGGGTAGACCAGAGGAATAGGTTAGGTACTCAAGCACAGAAGCCAATGAATATAACAATTTACTGTTTGATAAACCCAAGGACCCCAACTTTTGGGATAAGATCTCACTGTTTGACAAAAATTGCTAGGAAAACATGCTTTGCCTATTTAGCTCTCTAGATCCAGCACCTATATTTATGAAACACTGACTTCCTGATGAAATGGCATTGCCCTCCTCCCTATTCACCCAAGTTCTGAGTTGCCCTCAAAGCCCAGTATGGGTTCTATCCCTTCCAAAAACCTCAGACTCTCTCTCCCTCCTCTAGAATCTCGTAGTACTTACTCTCTGTTCCATTCTTTCCCTGCCTGATGTGGCTAGTCTACAATCTGATTTATATATATATATATTCTGTGTAGTCCCCTCACCGTGGTTGTCTGTGCCTCTAAGATAGACTCATTCATCTTTATATTTCCTTAGTGCCCAGCACAGTGCCCTACATATGTTCAATAAATATTTATTGGTGATGATTTTTAGTCTTTAAAGAAGTAGTATAATAGGTAGTTGCTAGGTCAGGCAAAATGTCAGTGTCTAGGAAATCATCGTTAACTAAGAAAACAGGCACAAAGAAGGCAGGAGAACAGATACCCCCAGATGCCCAGCACCAGGAGCAAGGACAAGATGCTGGTATGGAGTTCTCTTTTCACCCTAATGAAAACTGTTCCTAAGCAAGCTGGTATTGTAAGGGATGATAGCTGAAAATAACTGGCAGGCTAGTGAGAATGGGTAGGGACAGGAAGCAAGACATATTTCTTTGTTTTGAAAATTTTCCTCATACTCTCAAGTGTTTTTGTGACCTCTTTACCTTGGGAGTCCAGATCCATAACTAGATAAATCACTGTGCCTAGGGAAGGGGTGGGGGGATAAAATGGACTCTTTAAAAAGAATTCAGGGTGGTAGCTGGAGACAGGATCCCTGGGACACCTCAAGGCCACTGCTGGGGAGGCTGACACCAGGAATGGAGGTTGTGGAGCAGGATGGTGAAAGCTGAGTTGAAAGGAAGTCACCTGGGATGCCACAGGGGCTGGGGAGGGAAGTGAATACCAACTGGTAGCTTCCTATTTTAACTATTCTTGCTCACTAAGTACCATTTGCTTGTCTGTATTCTGCTGGGTGGCAAAGAGAAAAGAATACTGGGCCTGGAGTCAGAAGGACTTATCTTCTTGAGTTAAAATCCAACCTCAGACACTTACTAGCTGTGTGACCCTGGGCAAGTTGCTCAACCCTGCTTATCTCAGTCTCCTCATCTGTAAAATGAGCTGGAGAAGAAAATGGCAAAACCACTCCAGTATCTTTGCCAAGAAAACCCTAAGTGGGGTCACAGAGTCAGACGTGACCAACTGAACAACAACGAAATTCTGCTGAGAAATTAATAGTGCTATCAGTACCTAATAAATTTTAACACCCTGGGACAAAGACTGGGCCTTCCTATCCTAGTTACAGCTCTGCTAGAATCTGTTGCCTCTAAGTGGTTCTGGATACATAAAGACAGCTAGGTGGACTCCAGGATAGAGCGGTGGACTTAGATTCAGAAAAAACTGAGTTCAAATCCAGCCTGACATTTATTAGCTTTATGACCCTAGACAAGTGATATAAAGTCTGTCTGCCTCATTTTCCTCATCTGTAAAATGGGTGCAATAATAATAGCACCACCTTCCAGTGCTGGTTGTTGAGAGTACAAAACAAGATAAGGTTTGTAAAACCATTTTGCAAACCTTAAAGCACTTTAAAAAATTATATAATGGTGAATGAACATCCTGGGACTGAAGGTGCCAACACTCTGTGGTCTGGAGTGTGGTTTTGTCTTTTACATAGTGTGATCCAGAGATGTGGAATGCACAGTCCATGGGCTGCATGAGGCCCACAACCCTCCAGGTGTGGCTCAAACCAGATTAAAATGTAGTTCCTATCCGATTTTAATGTGTTGATGTATTAAAAAAAAAAAGAAATATATAAAAACATGTGGTTTTCTAAGTCACTATGTGGCCATGGGGATCCTTATATACAGTAGAATAGCCTGCATTTCTGTTTTGATATCACTAGTGTTGTTCCTGCTTGAAACAGACTTGTTTCTCTTGCTATAATTTGCTGGGTCTGTTAAATGACAAAAAAAAAAAAAAAAGAATTGAAGTGGATAGTAAATGTAACAGAAGTCATTATAATGCTCCACTCTGAGGGAACGATTTTGAGAGAGAGTTGTTTGTTGTGCCTTATGGTAAAGATGGCGGAGACATTGCAGGCCTTCCAAAGGAAATGTGGTGGATGGAGTGACAGATTTGTAGTCAGAAAGACTTGTACTTGAATCCCACCTTGCTACATGTTAACTGGGTGACCTTGGACAAGTTTCTCTCTCTCTGAGCCTTCCACCTGTAAAATAGGGGGAGGGGGTGGTATAGATTCAATAACCTCTAAGGTTCCCATAAGCTGTGAATCTATGATCCTAAAATAAAGGCAGGATATTATTTTTTAGGCAATCAGGGTAAACTGACTTGTCTAGGGTCACACAGTTAGTAAGTATCTTCTGCTAGGTTTAAAAACCCAGGTGCTCCTTTCTGACCCCAAGGCCCATGCTCTATCTACTGCTCTACCTAGTTGCCCCAAGGCAGAATTTTAAAATGTTCACTGCTATAATTAATACACTATGTGGCTACTCTATGTTAAGTGCCTGTATCCTGTGAAAGTGGGGGTGGTTGGCTGAGAAAGACAATGTGATAGCATGACTATAGTGAAAATATACTCAATAGGAAAGTATATGTAGAATCTATACAGAATTGTATGCAGTCGTGGGGAGGGAGAGGGGTAGTGAGGGGTAGGTGGGGGGGGATAAAATCGCAATGATATGGCAGTGATTGTTAAACATTAAAAAATAAAAAAATTAAATTAAATTAAATTTAAAAAAAAAAGAACCAGAAGGCAAAATAAAAAAAAAAAAGAGAGAGAGAGAAAGACAATGTGAGATTGTGAGATGGGGACTCTCGAGTCATCAATTTTCTGTTTTTAATATTTTTGAGTCATATTTATGATACCCTAGTTTAAATGTCAAACATTGCCAGGGCTACCATTTGGGATTGAGGGGAAAAGAAGGGAAGAAACATTTCTATGGCTCCTTTTCATAAATTTTGCGTCATTTGGTCCTCACAATGACCCTGTGCTGCTCTTATCCCCATTGAGGAAACAGAAGCAAACAAAGATTGTGATTTGCCCAAAGTCACACAGCTAATATGTGTCTGTGGCCAAATTTGAACTGAGGTCCTTCTGACTCCAGGCCCAGAAGTCTATCCACTGAGCCATTTGGCTTCTATTCTGATGGTGGAGGTGGGGAGGAGAGAAAGAGAGACAGAGGGACAGAATCAGAGAGTTGAAGACCCCAGGGTGTATGTCTATAAAGGGGAAGGTCTCTGAACAGGGCAAAGTGGAAAACTAGTCTGTAGCGTCATGAGCTGAGCTATTTTTGACGTGAGCATGGCTGGCATGGGTACTTCCTCAAAAGGAGGTTAGAAGGAAGGACTCATTAGTTGGAGGGAAAGACTTTATAAGGGTGGAAGAGTAGGCAGGAAGGCCCTCTTTTTTTCAGAGAGACTCTGAGACCATTTGGCTGACAGATTGAGTCCCATGCCAACCAGTGGACAAATCAGATATTGCACTCTTTCACTGGATAATTATTATAGTGACATACTACCTTTCTGTAGGTTTATGGAAGGCAGCATAGAAGTTAATGTGGGCTAATATCACTACTTCAGTGCCCCCAAGTATCACAGAGTATGTACACAAAGGGGCATGTTCTGGTGTCACATAATATGGTAAACAAGTATAGGTAATAATTAACTGTTAGCAGATAAGTGAGATCTCATTTCAGTGGTTCAAGATCATAGTAATTAGAAGGGAACTTATGCAACTTTGGGGGCTAGGGAGTGAGGCCATTTAGAGGAAGAATGAAAAGTTCATTAGTCAGATGAGCAGAATTCAGTGTGTGCTTGGGAGCAGAAACATAATGGAATTAAAGATTGTTCGTCCTTTGTTCTGGAAGAGGGCCAATAACATTACCAGGGGGATGTCTTAATTTGCCCCTGAATTGGATTTAAGTGAAGCAGAGCTGCACAAAGTTGTTATACTCTTTGTCTTCTCCAGAGCCCAACTTAAAGTCTTCCCAAGCCTCAGTTTATATGAGACAATGCCAATTTATGAGCCAAGAGGGAAGGAACTTGGGCTGTGGGAATAGACTGTATTTGGATAACTGAAATGAATTGTACAGAATAAGCTAGACCAAGCTGATTTTCAATTATTTATGTGCCAGAAACAGCTAGCTTGTATAGACCTCATGCCTCATACCTATAACAAGGTAGTTTTTAGTGCATTTGAATCAAGTGACCTGAAAATATTGTCATCTAAAACATACTATGAGCCATATGGCAAATTTGTGGCTAGTTTGAAGGCCAGTCTATACACAGAGGCAACCAAAGCAAAGAGGCTCCTGGCCATTAGACATGGCAAGCACCCTGACACATTCAGATAGCCTACTATCACAGGTTCTTTGACCTGCTTTTCTAAAAAGAAAGGCAACTTTTGAGGGTTCAACAATCACTTTAATCAAGCACATATATCATTCACTTAGTTTAGGAGGAAAAGTCAGCACCCTGAACTTCAGAGAAATTACAGAGAAACAAAGATCAACCAACAGACAGGGCTTCCAACTGTCTGACTGTAAGCAATACATAACATCACAGATCAATAGACAGATAACTGTCTGATCATGCACACCAGAGGGAGAAACACCAACTTCTGGGTTTTCAAAGCCTGGGGTGCTCCTTAGTGGCTGTCCAGAGTCTTGTCTGACCAAAGGAACACTTCTAATGAGTAAGCCCCAAAGTAAAACCTCACCTCACAGTATTTATATGCTTTTCAGAGCCAGAGGGTATCACAACCCTTGAGAACCAATGCCTTATTAGAAATTAACAAAAAGTGTAGGCTTCCCTTAATCAAGCTTTCCTTAATGGGTGGGCCCATCAATGGGTGGGAAAGATCTTTAATCTTACTAGCATTACATTTGGCCCCAAGATCTTTCACATCCTTTACCTGGGCAACTGGTATCTGCATAGGCGTTAACATTTCTTAAGTAAATACAATATAGCTCCCATAAAATAAACATATCATGAACTTTACATTTGCAGAATTCGTATAATAACATCATTCTTTGGGAGGGGGCAATCTCTGGGGAGTGAGCAACTAGCTTCTCCTTCCTCAATCCAAAACAAAATGTCAAATAAAGTCCTGTTCGGAGTGTATATCCTCCCCACGCTGCTGTTGCAAGCACTTTCAGGTGCAGGCTCTAATGAGCCAAGTCCCAGTCTTAACAATGCTCCAGCCCCAGCTTCCAAGTCCTGAGGGTAGCTGGGCAACAAAGTCATGAAGGTGGGGTCCTTGGGAGTACATGGCACTTCCCCCCACCCACCATAGGCAACTAGTGTAATAACAAGCAAAGTAGGATCTTTTGTTATTTCTGTTTTAGACAATTAAGTGCCTCTCATTGAATCTTGCCTTTGATTAATTAAGTCTTTAACTAGAAACAGTGTATATATATTGCATCAGACCTCCGATAGCAGAGAGGAAGACCTCTGAAATCCAGAAAGAAGCCCTGTCTGTTGATCTGTTTCTCAGACACTAGTCTTGTCTCTTGGTCTGTGTTGAATTCTCAGACAGAAGCCCTATCTGTTGGTCTTTAGGAGTGAATTGAGATGATGGTGCTGGTGGTGTGTGTTAGTATTGTTGTTGCCCTGTTGAGCTTGGTTTTCCTGGAGACAGAAGCTGCAGAGTAGAGCAGTCCTCATGAGCTGAGACATGGAGCAGGAGCAGAGATCTGCCTGTGTGTGAATGCAGGGAGAGTCAGGAGTGGTCAGGCCACTGACAAAGAGCCATGGGACTTGGAAGCCAACCTTGTATTAAGATGAAAGAGGATTTCACCTGGACACCTGATACCGATTGAGAAGACTGTTTTTACAGTGACCTAGTGGTGGATAATGGGATATTTTGAAAAAGGACTTTACTTGGATACTTAATATTGATTGAATGACATGTTTTACTTAAGGACATCACTATTACACATTAGACCCTTGAAATCATTCACAGCAGCAGTCTTCAGGTGTGCTGCCTGTGATTGGCTTTTTTACAGCCACCAAAGCAGAGAGGGTCCTGACCATCAAACATGACTTGGAGGAAGTAGGATTGCTTGGTTATAGTACAGCCCATTTATTAGGTGGCAGAATCTCACCCCACCCCACTTAATTCGAGTGCTTTCCTTCTGTTAAGTATTTCCTATTACAAAGCTTGCTTTGTATGTTGTGTTCAAGATGATGACATGACTTTCAGTTGACTTTGTACTTAAGCTTTCTACGTATTTGCATGTTGTCTCCCCATTAGATTGTAAGTTACTTGTAGGAAATGATGGTCTTTTGTCTTTTTTTGTATCCCCAGTATTTCGTACAGTGTCCAGCACGTAATAGGTGCTTAATAAAAGTTGATTGATTGTTCTCACAATCATTCCAGAGTGTTTTATCTCTTCTATCATTACCCTAGATGCAGAATATGTTTCTTTAAATACTCCAAGTTGACTCCTCAGATATAACTTCTTTCTTTAAAAACCAGAACAAAATATTTCATCTTTTGGACTGGACCTAATTTCATTGGTATAGCGAACTCTCAGCAAGAAAACTCCTCCTATCAATGCAGGTTGGTATCTGCTCTGAAACTTAAAGTCTCAGGGAGATTCTTGGAGCACAGGGAGATAAAGGGACCTGCCTGGGGTCAGTTAGTGTGGGTGGATGGGAGGAGAAGAGAACTTGAACCCAGGTCTTCCTGACTCTAAGGGCTGATTCTTTGTCCCCAATATCCCATTGCCACTCTCATATCCTTCTCCTCATATACTTTCTCTTCACTGTTCTAAATTCTTTGCTTATAGACTGTTAGTTTAAAGAAGGTATCAATTTTCTTAATGTGCTAAGAATTCCTGGAATCTTTTCCCCAGGTTCACTGTCTATAGCCATACAGCAAAATCAGAATCACAAAGGTCAAGGTTGTAAGTTCTTTTCTGACACCAGCCTTACAGAGTTTCCAGCATTTGATGGAAATAACAGCTGAAAGGGCTTGATCTTATAAGCCTGAAATGAGTAGGAAGAGATGTTTTTGTGGCCCTCTTATCATTTTGGAGGGCACTAGGGAGAAGGAGGAGAAGAGGAGAGAGGGTGTTTTCGTAAACATTGGAGACTTGAAATCAACCACACACACACACACACACACACAACCTTCTGATTGATTCTTTATTGTAACCTCTGTCCTTTGATAGACAGTTTCTTCAGGTAGATTCTCCCTTTCCTCCTGTTCCTCCCAGTTCATCCATTCCTACCATCTGCTCCTCCTCATCCCTTCTGCAAGTGCTAAAGGAACTCACTTGCTAGACCCTTCCAAACTCCAGCTAGGCTTCGGAGGGCACATTTCTTGAGATAAGGCTGTCAGGGAAGATTAAGATTCAATCTCTCTTGCCCTGTCTTCAATGTCGTATGTCCATAGCCGTGATCTTGGTATCAGTACTCAGGCCCAGCCTGGAAGAAAAAGAGATCTTTAGAGGTTGAGACCAGTGAGTCTAAGTTTCCCAACTTTAGGGGACCTTCTAGGACTCTAGGGTTTTTTCCTAGACTTTAGGGGTCATATCTCCCAGCTGGCTCTGAAACTTAGAGTTGGATACCATTTTTTTCCTAGTGTGTCAGCCCATATATTCGGTTGGGAGAGATCTGAATGGGGGTTCTGGGCTCCCTTACCTCAGGATTCTAGGCTCAGGGTCTAGTGCCACGTTTCTTTTGTTCTGTGTTCTGAAGCTTGGTCAGCAGCTTCCGCTCATGGCCACCTGGGCTGGGTCGGTTGGTATGGTTAGCAGCTTCTCTTTTGGTACGACCCTTCCCACTCCCTCTTCCTGAAATAGAAAGCAATAGTCCTAAGAATGAGCTGCTCAGAGAACATAGTGGGTGGAAGCCACTTGGTACCCATGGTTGCAGAGACCAACAAAAAGAGAGTTAGAGATGTGAGGGGGAAGAATACTGGACTGGAAGCAGGAGACCTGAGTCCTATTTTTGGATGTCTCCTTAACTTGCTGTGTAAATTTGGGCAAACCATTTCATTCTTCTCAGCCCCCTCTATAAAACTCAGAGTTTGGATTAGACAGTTTCTCAGATAAGTATAATTCAATTCAGCAAACATCTTCTACGTGCAAGGTACTGCACTCAGTACTGGAGATCCAAAGGAAAAAACAAAATATCCTTGCCTTTAAAGAACTTATGTTCTAATGGGGAACAACATGTACATGGATAAATGAATATAAGATAATTTGAAGAGGGTAGGAGATCTAAAAACTGGAGGGATAAGGAAGGTCTCTAAAACAATGAGCTGAGCCATGATGGGAAATAAAGATGCTGAGAGGGCTGAGATAAGGACACGTGGCAAAGGATTCTATAGGGTTGTTTGTGGGACTGGCTAGTATTTAGGATTGAAATTAAGTGGATAGAGGGTGGAGATAGGTATCAGATGGGTAGAGATGGTTAGATTGAAATCCACAGGCAGTCTGAAAATATCAGGAAAATATTAGGAAAAAATGTTCTAGAGATACAGAGCTGAGTCTGGATAGGGAGAGGACTGAAACTAGGGGTACTAGAGAGGAAGCTAGAATGAGTGGGCATCTAGGTAAGGAAGGTGGGGTCACATCTCTCACCCAAATAAGAATCTGTAAAGCTGTATATGTCATATTGGTCCAAGCACTCGGACTCCTCATCGTCTAAGGTCAGGCGATGGAGTGGTGGAGCAGCTAATGGAGCTGTGGCCATTAGGACTGGAGAATTCTGTCCCTTCAGGGACTAGTCTATCTGATTTCTTGTTTGTGAATTTCTGTTTCTCTCTGTCTCAGGGCTTTGCTTCTCCTTGAGACAGCTCCTCCCCAAATTTATAAGGCTGGGTTTCCTCCCCTCACATAATCCACGTTGGCCTAGTCTGATGCAATCTGGCCCCATTCCAGTACTCCAGTATCCAGTAAAAACAGAAATGAAATCACAACAGGAAAAGTCTTCTGTCTCATGACTCCCCACACCACCCCCCACCTCCCCAGCAGTTGTTCCTTTTTCTCCTTTCTGTTCTCCTCAGGTTCCCTCCCATTTGGATATTTTCACACAGGGTAACTCTTATTTCAGGGTTCTGGGGTCTTTGGGAGTAGAAGAGCACAAGAAAGGAGAAAATGAGAAGAAAAAATAAGGGGAAAGGAGGAGAGGAGGAGAATCTAGGGACAAACAACCTCCTAGGACTGGGAAGAGTTCAGTACCCAGGTCTTTCTTCATCCAACAAACTTACTATGGATTGGTGGCCTAGAGGGGTGGGAAGGAAAAAAAGAGATAAAAATCCCCTTGATCCTTCCTTTGAGGCTTTGACAAACCAAATACAGATAAAGGTCTGTCAAAAACGTGAGGGGGTCCATGTCAGGCATTCATTTAACAAATATCTTTTGAGCAATATCATCTGCAAGTCCTCGAAGCAGAAAGAGATCCAAAGATATGTTAGATATCACCACCCCAGCCTTTAAAGAAAAGAGCAGAATATCCCAACTCTACTACTTGCTAGCTGTGATCTTAGGCAAATTCCTTATCCTCAGTTCCCTCATCTGTAAAAAAAGGTTACCTGTCTTAAAAGGTTACTCTGAGGAAAGTGCCTTACAAACCTCACAGTAGTATAGAAATGTGAGTTAAAAAAACCAAAAACAACAGGCAGTTTCCAAGTCTTTGGGGGAATAACTATAAAGCAGAATGTGATTGGGTTTATAAGAGTACAAACACAGTATTCTAGATGGGAAATATGAGGGAAAGCAGTTAGAGGAAGCACTGAGATAGGACTGGAAGTGTGGTTTTAAGAATGAAATAGTCTGGTAAATGGAGATCCGGGAGGAGTGGAGGATTTTCAAGCAATGGTAAAAACACAAGTAAAAGTGCGGTAGAGATGATTCCAGAGGACCAGTGATGAAGTGTGCTACCCAATTCCTGACAGAGAGGTGATCGTTTCTTTTTTCAATGGGTAGTAGTGGTGGTGGCAGTGAATGGCATGCAACTACATGAGGACAGGTTAGAATGACCCATTGACACTTGGCAGCCAAGCATGGGATGGTCAGATGCAGTCAGGGAAAGATTTGTATCCAGTCTTTTTCATCCTCACAATCCCACAGGGTAATATTCTGTGAACAATTGCCTTCTGAACACCCACGGGTTGGGTCCAGAGGAAGGAGACCAGGATAACAAGGAACTTTTGAACTATGCATGATGATAGTTTGGTGCACATGTAGACCCCATTAGCTTGCTTGGTGATGTAACCTCTCTACATGGAGGACACTGGAGAAATGACTTCTGGGAAAATTGTGATGATGTTCTTTGGGGAAGAGACTATGGAGCGTGTGTAGACAAAAGTACTGGTTCTGGTTGGTTGACCACATGGTTGGAAGGGCCCTTTTTCAAAGAGCCACATAGCTAGAGCTGTCAGAACTTTAAAAAGACTTGAGTCAGCTTTTGTTTCATTAGTACCTTGGGAAGCTACTACACCAGTGTCTGGCAAGAGAGCATTCTATATAAGTAATGGTCTTAGAACCTTTTCCCATATGCCCCCCAGTGCTCCTCTGATAGAAATGGGTTTGGGTCCTTGGACTTTTCATTTGTTCTTTGTCTGTTCTAGTTGAAGGGAATGAAATCTTACAACCTAGTAAGTTTAAAAGGTCATCATGAAGACATCCTATCATCTTGGCATTCCAGAACCTGAGTTCCAGGCTGGGTGTTGCCACCAGTCCAGTACTGATGCCCCAAAGAAGCTTTTAGATCCATGTCAAAATCTGTAACCGGACTTCATCAGAATTGATGCTGCATTTGGCTGTGAACTTGGCAAGAGCAATGCTGTCTAGGAACTGAGTTAAGTTTTGAATCTATTCTCCTAAAGACCAAGGTAGTGTAGGGAAGAGTGTTCTGTGGAGGGACTGGGGAAAATGTTTAAAAATTTGTTCTTTCTATGTCTGAAATAAATATCCTTTGTAAAAGCTACCTGATATTAAGAAGTTAAATGAATGAAGGGCTCTAGTCACTGGCCCTTAAGTAATCCACATTAGTAACACAGTTGGTGGGTGCTTCAGCTGATGTTAAGAAAAAAAAAAAGGATACTCAATTCCTCAGGTTACCCTAGAATCCTCAGAGGAGATGTAGCAGGCCTGCTTCTATTAGAGAGGGAGAGGGCACACTCACCATCCATGTCAAATGTAGAACATTTAAAGAAATTGGAAAGAAGTTCTAGAGCAATGAATCTGAGAACCCATTTGTACCTGTACTCCCTCCATTTATAAAGAACACACCCAGGCTTCCGTATTGTGTGTAAATATTACCTGTGTCTTTCCATAAATTCTCCACAAAAGACCTGCCCAGTGTAACAGAGTCCTTTCTCTGAGTCATTTAGGTATAACTATCACCATCTTCTTTTTATAGATGAAGAAACTGAGGCTCAGGGAGGGAGGTTATGTGACTTACCCAAGGTCACACAGCCTCTGGGTCTTTTAAAATATTAAGGACACCAGCGTAATACTCAAGGCTTCCAAGTGTTATTTCCCTTTCTCTATATGTGCCTGAACTACCTACTTTTACAGTTTTACATGTTATAAATGACTTCTTTGCCACTTATTGAAAGCAAATTGTAGTTAATATTGCAGCCTACTTATACTTCTGCTTTATCCTTCCATTTTTCTTTGGATCATCTATAATTCTGAAGTTTAAAAAATTGGCATAGTTTATTTGATTTTTTGCTATTACAAAGACATTTATGAGGTAGCCAGGCAATTGCCTGGTTTCTCTGATATCTGTCCTTACAAGATGGTGAATGAATTCCTTATAGGGAAACTTAGTAAACACAGTCTCCTTCCATGAACCAGAAATTAGACAGCTGAGGGTTTTAGAGATGGCATCAAAGGTAGCTTTAGCAAAGGGGTCCAGAGTAGCAATACAGCCGTTAAAAAAAATAGAACAACCATCAATTCTGACCTTCACCAAGGGTTTTTTTAGGCACAGGAACTGAGACTTCCCTTAGGTAGGAATCAGGTTCATCAGGACTGATTCAGTATGGTCAGTGACAAAACTGTGGGGCACTAGTGTGTATACGTGTGTGTGTGTGTGTGTGTGTGTGTCTTTGCTAATCTTGCTTCCTCAGTGGCCACATCTTGCAAGCTGAATGGTCACTGTGTCTAGGATGATGACACAGATACAGGAACTTCCTTGGGACATTTGATACCCAAGCCAACTTGTCTACAGATATGATCTTCAGACTTCATCCTTCAGAGAAGACCCCCAGGATTCAAGACTTCTTGATGGGAAAGGAGAAGAGACAAATGTCCTCTAAGGTCTTGATTTTCATGTCCTTGACTGGTTGGTCCAGTGTGGGGACCTTGTTTTTGGCCTTTGCTCCCCAAGCCCTGAAGCTTTGGCCTTAGCCCAGCCTTGCCCACAGATATGAGGCATCCCGATCTTAACTTCATCTCATTCTGCTGAAGCCCTTCTAGAAACTGCCTTGGCCTCTAGCTCCAAGATCCTGAGGGCCACCCCCCTTCTCCTGTAATACCATCATGCTCTTTGGTGTTTCTAGGAATAGAGGACAACTTTGCTTTTTTGTAGATCATCATATTTCATGATTTGCAACCATATAGTATTAACAAGGAAGCCAGGGAAGGCAGTAAGCAGATGAAGAAGGACATTTCAGGTATGAGGGACAGTCAGAGAAGATGCCCAGACCCAGAGATTAAAAGATCTTGTCCATGAAATAGCAAGAAGACCAGCGTTACTGGAACACGGAGTATGTAGTGGTGAGCCAGGTATAAGAAGGCTTGAAAGGCAAGAATGATCTTGAATTCATTCTACCTCTCAAGCAGTGTTGTAACTCTGAATGATGAGATTAATAATGAGATCTGCCCTGGACAAATGGGCTGGCCAATGAAATGAAGACTTATCTGAACAGGATATTCACAGAACTCTGAGCTTTCACCCTTTGCCTGCATATTCCTGATTACCTCATCTCCTTGCCCTCGTGGCACATTTCCTGTATTAAAATCCCTAGCTTCTCCTGACTGCTGCTGCTGTCTCACTGAATTAGAGTCCACTGGGTGCATCACTCCAAATCGATGCCCTTACTTGATTTGGAGACAGTCTGAGTCTGAATTCTTTTGAGACAACATTGAGACCCATGCCCTGCACTTCAACATGAAGATGTGGTCTGCTGCAGAGAATCATCTTTGAAATTCTATTTGTTCCATTTTGGTATTTTCGTGAAGAACACCCATTACTAAGTGTAAAGATCATTTTCATAAACACCTGACATAGGTGAAAAGCAGAACTATGAACTAACTCCTAATATCTTCTTGCACCTTTTCTGACATTAATGCTGTGATTTTTACCATTTTTACAATCTTCTCTTCTTAGAGGATTTCACTTAATGTCAGGAAGACCTGAGTTTAAATCTTGACTCAGACACTAGGTGTGTGACCCTGGGAAAGTCACTTCTTAGTCTACTTTAAGTTCCTCATCAATAAAATAGGGATAACAAAAACACCTACCTCCAATGGTGCTTGTAAGAATAAAATGAGGTATTTGTAAACTGCTTTGCAAACCTTAAAGTATATAAATGCTAGCTGTTTATTATTATGATGATAATGGTGATGATGATGAATAACAATGCCTTTTAAATTGTGTTGTGTCCAATACAAGATTTTGTTTGGTTGAGTCTTCAAATATTTGAAGAGTTATATGGAAGTGGGATTAGACATTCTCCTTGGCTCCAGAGAATAAAACTTGTACAATGAATGTAAGTTACAGAGAGGAAGTTTTAACTGCTAACAGTTACAATTGTCCAACAATAAAATAGGCAACTGTGTGGAATGGCTCAGGTCCCTACATAAATCAATTACTCAGAGGACTCTCAAAGTGATGACAGAAAAGTGATTTATTCGATTCTCGAGAAGCGGGGCTAACCTGTAGGAGTAGGAAAGCTGAAGACAAAGAAAAGGGCAGTGATTTATATAGACCCTAATGCAAGTCCCTCCTCCCCCCACTGACCATCATCCTCATTAGCTGAGAATATGATCTTACATTCTAGACACGAAATCTAACCAATCCCTTTTGAAATGAAGACATCGAGGAATTACATAAGTTTTATCCAGTCATTGAGACCCTAATATACTACACAGTTTTATATCCTTATATGGAACTATTCTATTCTAAAAATATTGTAACCTTGAGCCTCTAGGTCTTACCTCACTCCTGGGAGAAGAATTACAATCTGAGAAGTCTTCACTAAACCTATCCCACTCACTCCCTATTGAGGTAATGAGCTCCTTGTCACTTAAAGTGTTGCAGCACAAATTTTGCCCTAAAGAAGATACGAGATCCCAAAGAGATCATAAAAATGGGAAAGGGTCTCATGTACAAAGATGTTTATAGCAGCTCTCTTTGTGGTGGCCAAGAACTGGAAATTGAGGGGATGCCCATCAATTGGGGAATGGTTGAACAAATTGTGATATAGAAATGTAATGGAATACTATTGTACTATAAGAAATGATGAACAGGAAGACTTCAGAGAGGCCTGGAAGGACTTATACGAAATGATGCTGAGTGAAAGGAGCAGAACCAGGAGAACTTTGTGCACAGCAACAACCACAGTGTGTGGGGAATTTTTCTTGTAGATTTAGTTCTTCATAGCAATGCAAGGACCTAAAAAATTCCCAATGGATTTTTGAGGCAAAACGCCTTTCACATTCAGAGAAAGAACTATGGAACTGGATCGCAGAATGAAGTAGACCATTTTCTTTTGTATTATGTTTTGTTTTATGGTTTCTCCTATTCATTTTAATTATTCAACATGACTACGGTGAAAATGTATTTAATAGGAACATATGTGTAGAACCTATATAAGATGGCACGCCATCTTGGGGAGGTGGTGGGAAAGGAGGGGGAGAGAGGGGAAAAAATCTAAGATACATGCAAGTGATTGTAGAACACTGAAAACAAATAAAATAATTTTTAAAAAAAGATATGAGAAGAGACCTACACCCTTCTCCTACTCTTTTTGCAAAAATGGGGGAACTATGGGGTTTACAACATTGAATATATTGTCAGAGTTTTTTAGATATATTGATTGGTTTTTTTCTCTCTTATTTTTCATTTTTAAAAAATTCTTTGTTACAAGGGATGACTATATGGAAGATGCAAGGGAGAAGGATATAAGAAAAAATTAGGTGATGTAAAAACAAAAGATTATCAATAAAAATTTATGTCTTAAAATGTTTAAACAGATGCTAGGTAATAACAATTATTATTTATATAATTAGCTTTATAAAAATCGTCTAGTTTCTATCTTCACAAGGACCCTGGGAGATAGGTGCTATTACTGCATGAATTCACAGATGAGAAAACTGAGGCAGAAAAAGCTTAAGTGACTTACCCACCTAATAAATGTTTGAGGTAGGATTTAAATTCAGGTCTTTTTCATTCCAAGTACTGTGCTCTCATCATCTAGCTATTAGGAATGAGTAGTGGAATTTCATTAGGAAGGTCTGATTAGATAGTGATTAATCTGAAATTCAGAATTTGTCCTGTATTACTTGCTACTGTTTTATATGCATTCCTAGAAACTGAAGGTGAAGGATACAAACATCTCTCTAAACTCTTCATGCCAAGTCTTTCAGTTCTATGTTTAGTGATGCTAACCGACCTAACTAGGTAAGGTCCCAGTGATACAAAGTAGCTGTATGATCTGCGTGGGGGAAACACCTACTTTCTTTCAGCCTTAGGTGTCTTCCTTATTAAATGAAGAGACTCAGTTGGATGATTTCTGAACTGTCTTTCAGCTCTTAAGCATCTGTCACTCAGTGGACCCTAGGACAGGTACCTACTCTACACTTCTCCATCGTCCTCAGCAACGACCCCCCTCACTGATGATACTAAGAAGTAGATGGTTTGACTTCGGGCAACTAGGGGGGCGCAGGGACAGAGTGCTGAGCCTGGAGTCAGGAAGACTCACCTTCCCGAGTTCAAATCCGGCCTCAGACACTTACTAGTGGGAGCGTGGCCCAAGACCTGGGGGTGGTAGTAAGCAGGGGAGCTGGTCCTCTGTGGGTTCTGCCCCTCGACACCGCCCACTGCTCCTTTTTCTGCCCAGGTGCAGGCTGTTATCACCTGAAACATCGTTCTCCTGTACCTCGGCCACACCAATTTTCCTAAAATACCTCTTTCAGTATGAAAGCCCTTGTATGACTCCCTCTCTTCTCAACTCTACCTCCGTTTCCTCATCTAGCTGGAGAAGGAAATGGCAAATCGCTCCGGTATCGTCCCCAAGAAAACCCCAAATGGGGTTCCGAAGGGTCGGATACGACTGCACAGCAATTAGCAGAAAACCTGAGCTCCTAAGGCTCTGTAATACAAATCCTCTACAGATGAACGCAGAATCTAGAGGAACGTAAACCGGGAACGTGTAACAGGAAAAAAGACAAGATTCTGAAGCTTGCCAAACGCAGGACTTAAAACTACATTTCCCAGCAAAGAGCACGCCGGGCCAGCGCGTAGAAGTCGAGTCCCGGGTCCCTTTCCGCAGTCTCTTTGGAGAGAAAGACTACATTTCCCGGCAGGCCATGTAGGTGCGCATACGCAAGCGCACTAACATTCCCTAGCCCGGGAACGAGGATGAGAAAAGTTCAGGGGGGTTGTTGCAGTTGCCGTCGCTGCGGTCTTCATCGCCTCCGTCACAGTGGGCTCGTTTTGGCTCGTCCGCGGTAGGTGGGTTTAGGTAGCAGCCATGGGCCTCAGGCGGACCAGGGGAGCGGGGCAGCGGGGAGCGGCAACATCTCACCCGTTGTGCTCCCCCCATCCCGGGCCAGGCTGTGGTGCCCCAAGACACTAACAGTACGCATGCGCACCCTGCGGGGCTCCGGGAAGGGGGGCTGCGGGGAGGGGGGAGAGGTCACGCACCCGCCGCGGAGGGTTCTTTGTTCGCCGGGGCCGCGCCTGGCGTACCACGTGGGGGGCGGCCTTTGGAAGCACGTGGGCTGGTGGGGAGGAGGCAAAGCTTTCCGAAGCACGTGCTTCGGTGCGAGGAGCGCGGAGCGCAGGAGGAGCTGCGGGCGGCCATGAAGGAGAGCATGGCTTCGGCGGGTCCTTCTCCCGAAAGCCGCGGTAGTGATAGTGGCGGCCGTTTAGAAAGCCCCTTAGAGCGCTCCTTCCTGCAGCGCCACGAGGTCGGTAGCGCGAGGGAACCCCGGGGCTTTCCCGGGAGCTTGGGGGCCGACTTGAAGTTGGCTTAGTTCTTGTTCCCCAGCCGCCTTGGGAGGTAGGTAGTGCCAGGATCACCCCGTTTAACGGAGGAGGACACAGCGTCACCAGGTATCCCAGCCTGCCCAAGGTGCCGGGGCTGGTAGTCAGTGGGGGAGCCGGCCCCCTGGGGGGTCGCCCTTCTGCGCAGGTTCTGGGGGTTGTCCCCCGAATCATGGCTCTCCCGCCTTTCGGTCTGAAAGCCCTTCCCTGATCTCCTCTTTCTTGTGAGATCAGGTCCAGACTCCTTTGGTCGGAGTTGACAGGGAGCCCAAATGAAGAATTTTTCTAGGTGGAGACTTGTGTATGTTAGAAGGTAGTGGGGTTGCAGCTGTGTAAAGGGAGAAGTTACAGGTAAAAGCATCATATCACGCACCCCCAACCCCTTCATTTCCTTCATATGAAAACTGAGCTGCAGAAAAGCCAAGGGATATGTCTGAGAACACTTCAGGTAGTAAACTGCTGGGATAATAAACAGATGGGGAATTAATCCCCCAAATATTCTGATTTCTGTTGTAAAAAAGGAAAAAATTATGGGAACAAATCCCTTTGGGAGTTATAAGGGATGAATTTAGGAGGACAGCAGATTTCCTTGCTTTTGGTCTTTTCCCCCTTTCCAAAGCATCTTATTGCTAGAATAGTTTGAACGCTGAATTTGGAGTCAGAGCACCAAGAGTTCAGATAGCAACTTTTTTATTTACTACCTGTATAGCTTTGGGTAAAAGTGGCTTTCTCTCTGGGCTTTCCTCTCTGAGGAAGCTGACTTACAGATCTCTGAGGTCCTTTCTAGCTGTAAAAACTAGGTTCCATTAAATCAAAATTATCCAGGGTCCTTGCAGTCCAGGGCCCCTTCAAACAGTTACCTTACTGTGTCTTTTCACCTGCTATTGCTTCTATACATGACCCTTCTTTTTTAACCCCACTTGTCTTAACAGCTTCTGCAGGTGCAATGCTATCTCCTCCTTGTTGTTGTAGGTTCCCCTTCAGTAGAATTTCCCTTGTTTTTTAGTAATCTTAAGGCCTTCTGCTAAGACACATTTTTGCCTGCCAAACCTCATTTAAAACTTGGAATTTCCTTAATACCTGTCAGTAGTTTGAGACCTACTATAAACTAACTCAGTAATTCATAACTGATAAAGTTATCGTTTTTTCTTAGTATTAGCCTCATAGAATCTGGAGTTGGAAGGACATTTTAGTGATCACTTAGTTTTACAGATGAAGAAACTGAGACTCAGAAATAAATTTATTTGCATAAGGTCACAAAGCTAGTGAGTGGCATAGCTTTTAGTCCCCTGACTTCAAATCCAGTTTTTTCTCTTATCTCATGGATATTGCTTTTCTTCTTGATAGATTGTAAGCACGGGGAGGACATGGACTAAATCTTCTTTTTAAAATACCCCTGTTGTTATTGCAATGCCATGCTTTCTGAGCAACTTGTTTGCAATTGTTGCTGGATGAATTAAACTTACTGAATGCCCCAGTGTGGTTGGTCCTTTAGGAGCCTCCCCTCCCAGAGGTTTTTGACCATTCTTTTCTTCCCTTCCATTCCCCTTTCTCACAGAAAGCCATATTTACCACAGCCATGGCTCTGGTGTCAGCAGACTCGAGAATAGCTGAACTACTCACGGAGCTCCATCAGCTGATCAAGCAAACTCAGGTGATACTTGATTCTTCTCCTCAGAAGAGGGGATGACCTTGGGAAGACTCAGAGGGTGATTAGAAAGGGAATTAAGGTCCCATAGGCTTCCTTCCTACAGTGCTGAAAACATGATTTTAGAATAAACCAGTATTAGAGGTGCTGTTCAGTGCCAGAGGAACAGCGTTGTAAGTGGTGGTTCCTGAACAGAAAAAAGAACAGAAGTCTGGGGGGTTGGAGAAAAGGCTAGAGGACAAGTGAGCTTTAGGTCTGAAGGACAGGAGACTAAAGGGAGCAGAGGTTGTTGGACAATCTGATAGCTAAAATTGCAACTGAATTGGCTATAAAGTATTAATGATGTTATTTTGAAATGTTGATTAGATGTTCCTAAGTCATAGTAAGGGAAGTGAGATATTCAGGAAGTTTGGGGGTTTTATTTTCAAGTTTTATTAATTTTTTCTTCCCCATTGTACCATTTTAAATAGTTAAGCAAAACATGGATGAGGTATATATATATGTGTGTGTATACACACACACACACACACACACACACACACACACACACACACACACACACACACACACACATATATAGGAGAAACTAGGTATGCATAATGGTTACAATAAAGTTGTGGATAGGTGTATGTTTAAGCAAAGTTTTATTGATGAAAATAAGTAAAAACCCTAACCTTCCCTGCTTCCATTTCTTTAATTTCTCTCTTGTAACCAAAAAAAAAAAAAAATGAGTAAAACCAACCAACATAGAGACCTCCATCTGCATCTGAGAGACGTAGGGAGCGCAGTGGAAAGAGCATTGGCTGAGGACCCAGAGGCCTGGGTTCAAATCTTGTCTTTGATGCCGTCTGACATTTCAGAAGTGATATAACCTCCATGAGCCTCAGTTTCTTTATCTGTAGAAGGAGGAGGATGGACTAGATGACAATCTGAAGTCCTTCAGCTCTCAGATCTTTGATCCAAATCAGTAGTGCCTCCATTTCAATTTGGCAGCAGTCATTTATCAGACCAAAAAAAAGAAACAATCTACCCTTTCTTTGTCCTTCCCCCTCTCTTCTTTCCCCTCATCTTTCCCCTCTTCTCTCTCTTCTCTTTCCTCTTCCTTTCTCTATCTCCTCATCTTTCCCTTCTCTCCATCTCGTTTCTTTTTCTTTTCCCCATCCCTCTCTTTTGAGACTGGATCTCCTTATTTCGCCCAGGCTAGAAGCTCTGCGTCCTTTTCACTGACCCAGTCCACTTCTGATTGACATGGAAGTTTTGACATGCCCTGTTTCCTACCTGGGGTGGTTTACCCCCCGCTTTGGCAAATCTAGTGGCTCTCCACTCATTCTCTGTGGCATCCCAAAAGTCTTAGTGTGTTCTTAATGCTGCTCTAGGACTTGAAGGACATGCTGCATCAGTGCTGGATTTGATGGAGACTCAGGACAGGCCTGGCACTCTGCATGCAGCTCAGAAGGCCTAGCCTTGGCCTCCCTACTAAACAGAGATGACAGGCATGCAGCACCCATGTCATCTAGCACATTCCTTACTGTCAAACAGTTTGTTTAATCAAGACCAACCACATATAACTATTTACAGAAAATGTAGGAGATGGTTAGGAAGGTGTTGGGTACTGGCAGGTGGGATCAGGAAAGGCTTTGTGTTGAAAGTGGTGGTTGAGCTGTGTTTTGAACAAAAAGAGGAGTTCTGTAAGGCAGAGGTAAGGGAGGAGGGCATAGGGACAGCCATGTGAAGGCTGGGAGAAAGGAGGCTGAGCACTGTCTGGGAGGGATAGAGGAAAAGCCAGTCAGCTGCTTTACAGAGCTTAGGAAGGAGAGTAATGTATAATGAAGCTAGAAGGTAGGCTGGGGCCAGCTTGTGAAGTGAATTAAAAGTCAAACAAAGGGAGAGTTTCAAGTTGATCCTGGAGAAAATAGGGAAGCACTCAACTTAATTGTTGGCTGTTTTTGTGCAGGAACTTTTTGAAGAGCATTTTGGGCAGAGCCAGTAAAGGGGAGATCAGGGGAGGCACTGTGCTGGTTTAGCAGGACAGACCCTCTCTTTCCCTTCCTCATTCTCCTTTTGTCTCCACATCTGTGTAGGAAGAACGCTCCCGAAGTGAACATAACCTGATCAATATCCAGAAGACACATGAGCGAATGCAGACAGAAAATAAAAGTGAGAGATGGGGAGAAAGAGTTTGGGGAGGGAAGCTGTCCTGGCATGTTGTCAGGCCTGTACCTATCTTGTTGATTTGTGTTCTGTGTTCCTCTGCAGTCTCTCCCTATTACCGGACAAAGCTTCGAGGTCTCTATACCACAGCCAAGGCAGATGCAGAGGCAGAGTGCAAGTGAGTGTGGTCATCCCAAGGATTCTTGTTTCCTCATCCTTGTCTCATGCCTGCCCCCCAGAACTTAGTAAAGATGTGGTTCACATCTGCATCCTCGCTACAGAAACATAGTTTCTGCTCTCACATGGCCCAGATTCTCCTACTCTATCTCCCATCGTAGTCTGAATTCTTGGTCTTCTTGTCCTCAGGCCATTTCTCATTCATTACATGTGGGAAGCCAGTACTTTTCCTTAGGCTTGTGCATGATCCATTCCCCCTCCAGTGACACTGGTCTTCATCCTTTGTTCATAAATTCCTTTTGTTTCTATGCCCATTCCCTGTTTTCAGAGTTTCCTTCATCTTTTTGTCCATTTTTCTGTCTCATTGTATCATCACTCCCTTTTTAAAAAAATTTCCCGTTTCTTACATTTTGAAACTTATGTTCATGTCATAGCTGCCACATGAATGTGTTAAAATTGATCTGACTTTCTGAATCAGAGAACAAATTCTGTTCCTTGATAAAGCAAAGAAGAAACCTTACACATCTGGTGCTACTTGTGGCAGATCAAGCAAATTTAGGGGAGGTTTTCAAGTCTACATATGGCAGCAATTTACTGCTTCTTTATAATTAAACCATTATAATCTTGTTTGAGAAGTAAAAGCAGGGCCAATGATTTTCCTCTCTTTTCTCTACTGAAGTGGGAAAGGAATCTCTTGCTCTGGGCACATAAGCTAGCACTTTCCATGCTGAGCAGCAGAAGATTGTCATTCTGCTGTCCCAGCTCTGGCTGCTGTTGTTACTTCTGACTCAGCAGGGTTAAGGCATAGCCAAGAGCCTTTAGTAAGGGCTGGCCCAGGAACCCTCCCTTATCTGAGACAGTGGAGGGAGAGGTATGGAGCCATGGCCAGGCAGATGTATGTACAAGTTCCTGCTTGTTCAAAGCTGCCATTTCATTTTTAATTTAGTTCTACCCTCAAAAAAATTGCCCCTTCTATAAAAGGAGAGTCTTCAGAAGGTTAGGGAGCTAGACATAGGAAGTTACTCTTTCATCATTTTACTAGAATAGAGTGTTAGATCTGAGAGATTCAAGGAGGTCTTAAACTTCTTTGTGTCCTGGACCCCTTTGATAGGCTGGTGAAACCTATGAGAACCGCCTTTTCAGAATATTTTTTAATATTTATATTAAATATATATATATTTTTGTAGATATAAAATAAAATACATAGGATTACAAATGAAGACACTTATATTGAAGTGTAGTTATAAAAATACTTTTAAAACTAGTTCAGATGTGGACATTGAAACCCTGAGGGAACAAACTTATCTATAGTCCAAAACAAGTTAGTGCCAGGATGCCAGGACTGCGGTTAAAGTGTTTTATTCCCCCAGTCGAGTCATACAGCTTCTTGTTTATCCTTATAACATATCTGGTAGGGAGAGAAATTCTTAGGATTTTTATCTGAGAGGCATGCATTATCATGCCATTGAAGTTGGTAGATAAAAGAAATTTTTTTGGGAAAGATTTTAGAACTTTGATCTACAATAAACTAAAAGAATGAAGATGAAACATACCACACATCTTCTGACAGAGAGGTGAAGAACTTAAAATATAGAAAAAGAAATACATTTTTGGACATGGCTAATGTGGGAATTTGTTTTGCCAGACTATTTGGGTACTTGAAGTATTTGTTTTTAATTTTTAAAAAACATTCTCAATGTAAGAGGTGGGTTGGGTTTCAGGAAGGACTGAATAATAAAATACTTGTTACTTGGGGGGAAAAAGAGTTAGGAGATAACGGGTTTAAATCCTGCCTTTTTTACTTCCTTAGTTATGTGACTTGGATAAGTCATTTAACCTCTCTGAGTGTTTTTTTTTAATTAAATTATTTTATTTGTTTTAAGTGTTCTACAATCACCTCTATATATCTTAGATTTTTTCCCCTCACCTTCCCCACTCCTTCCCCACTCTCTCCCTGAGACAGCACACAATTTTACATAGGTACTACACATACATTCCTATTAAATACATTTTCACCTTAGTCATGTTGCATAGAAGAATTAAAATGAATGGGAGAAACCATAAAACAAAACATAATGCAAAAGAAAATGGTCTGCTTCATTCTGGGATCGAATTCCATGATTCTTTCTCTGGATGTGGAAGGCATTTTGCCTCAAGAGACTGTTGGGAATTTTTTAAGTCCTTGCATTGCAATGAAGTTCTAAGTCTACCAGAAAAACTCCTCCCACACTGTTCTTGTTGCTGTGTACAAAGTTCTGGCTCTGCTCCTTTCACTCAGCATCAGTTCATATAGGTTCTTCCAGGCCTCTCTGAAGTCTTCCTGTTCATCATTTCTTATAGCACAATAGTGTTCCATTACATTCATATACCATAATTTATTCAGTCATTCCTGAATTTTTTTTTTTGGTAAGGAAAATAGTAAATATCTGTACTACAGTCTGCCCTAAGGGTGGTTGTAAGGAAAGTATATTGGAAAGCACTATGTAAATATGGGCGTTAGCATCTTAATCTGTAAATTATGGGTAGGGTTAGATTAGACACTTCTCCGAGGTCTCTTCCAGATCTAAATTTATAAATCCTATGAGTTACTACTCTTATTTAAAGTTGGAAGATTTGGGTTGAAAGTAGTTTTGTATTTGAAAACATTAAGTGGCGAAATACTATTGGATTGATGAACTGAAGCTCATAATTTCAGTAAAGAGTCCATCCTCAACAGTTAATGCATAAAATCCACATCCTATTTCTGATATGCTTGTACCACTAATGAGTGAATGAGATAAATTAGAGAAAGTCAAGAATTCATAATCTTAGAACAGTGATAACATTTTTAACTTCAGATTGTCAAAATAGAGTTGACAGTCTGTATAGACAGAAAACAATGCACTATAGCCTTTCTAGAAGGACTCTTAGGTATTGTGAAAGTCTTTGTGGAAATTCCCAATTTGTAGATTGTGAATTTGGTTACGTACCAGGTGGCAAGTAGTGATTTGAGAACCTCTAGAAAGGCTAACTAACACATTTCATGAATAACCTGTGATGACCTGAAAAGAAGGTATTTTGGCCTCTCTTGGGCCAAGAAAGGTTTAAGAAAACCCCCGACATGTTTCTTTCCCCAATACCCATTTCATATTGCCTGAGATAATACAGTGTGGTGGCAGCTCCTTCCAGGGCCTCTGGAACCCTCTCCCCCCAGCCTCCTCCGCCCCCCACAATAAGTTTGTTTTTACTTCTCTGCTTCCCTTCCTCAGTATCCTGCGCAGAGCTTTAGATAAGATTGCTGAGATCAAGACTCTGTTGGAAGAAAGGCGAATTGGTGAGTCAGAAGAAACCTGCTCTGTGCAGTGGGGAAGGAGGCACCCCAGAGGATAGGGCTGTGTTTGCCTGCTCCTCTGCCACCCCAGGTGCCCTGTCCTTGAGTGAGGGAGGGTAGCTGTGATTTTCACCTTTGGTGGGAGGTTGAGTTCCAGTACTTTTCTTAGGTTTTCTGGTATCTATTCACTGCTTACTGCATATTCTTTACATTCTGCTTACCACATTTTCCTGAAGAGAATTAGAGAGCTCTTACCCCTGTTTTGTGTGGTTATTGGTATACAAATAAAAGCTTTAGCAAGCATCACTCTATTGGGGCTGTCCTCTAGAGGTATGTAAAAACAAGTCCTGCAAGGTTAAAGTCAGTGTTGAGCCAGTCCCCAGTTTGTGTCCCCTTGGCGATGCTTCTGATGAAGGCGATGCCACGGGCTGGATTTCCTATTCATCTTCTTATTTTTATGCAATCACATGATCATTTATTTAATAAAATTGTTCATATTTTGAATTATTTTCAGCCTTCCAGTGGGTTTTTAATGATTTCTGTAGATTTCAGTCAAGCATTTATTAAATGCCTATTGTATGCCAGGCACTGTGCTGTGGATAGACGGAAAAGGAGCTTAAAGGATCCTGGACTTGAGGGCACAGAAACAGAAAAGAATAGTGTCAGGGATCTCAAGTAGAATTAGGGTTGGAATACCAAAGGAATGTCCTTCCCATTCCCATGTTTTTTTCTCCATGAGAATATGAAAGATTTTGTGATTAGGGGCCAGTGGCTCATACTGGAGAGGGAGTTAAACTTAAAAGCCTAGTCACAGTCTTGTGAATAAAATCTTGAAAGGAGAGAGGACCACAGTGTTCCTTGCCATTCAGTGTGGGAGGGCTCCGCGTCTTCTTTTCTCCTTCCCCGCAGCGGCTAAAATCGCGGGATTGTACAATGATTCAGAACCTCCACGGAAAACCATGCGCCGAGGGGTGCTGATGACTTTGCTGCAACAGTCAGCCATGACCTTGCCTCTATGGATTGGGAAACCTGGGGACAAGTAAGTGCAGGGAGCCTGGGAAAAGGAGGAGGGAAGGCAGGATTGGACTTGATCCTGGTGGTTTGGAGTCTTAGAGAATTCAGGAGATTGAGGGTGAGAGTGGAGGTCTCTTTAAAGGAATCCTTTAACAGGACAGATATGTGGGTTCAGTTGGAGGTTCCCAAAGTAGATCTATGGGGGAATTGGGGTATTGTAGTGAGGAGAAGTGCTTCTGAGATAGGGATCTGTAACAAGCCTTTTCCACTCCATAGGCCTCCACCTCTGTGTGGGGCCATTCCAGCTTCGGGGGACTACGTAGCCAAGCCTGGTGATAAGGTGGCTGCTCGAGTGAAAGCTGTGGATGGGGATGAGCAGTGGATTCTGGCTGAAGTGGTTAGTTACAGTCATGCCACCAACAAGTAAGTGAAAAATGTTTTGTCCTTTTCTAGAATTTTTGTTTCCTTTCTCTTACTTCTTGGGTTTCTCTTTTTAGTCTTAGCCTCCTCAACTCACAGATTTTTCTGCCACATTACTTCATTGTCATCCTGAGTTGTCTCCTGGAGAATAACTAAATCAGAGAATTTATTCTTTATTTTTTTTTCCCTTGTAGATATGAGGTGGATGACATTGATGAGGAAGGCAAAGAGTAAGTGTCCTATGGAAGGGATCACTAGAGGACAGGAGAAGGGAGGAGTGTGGGATCAAGGCAGAAATGAAAGTAGAGAAAATGCTTCCTGGGAAATAATTCAGGTGTACTTTCAGGGCAGAGGGTCATGCTTACAGTCTTTCCCCTTACCAGGAGACACACCTTGAGCCGAAGACGTATCATCCCACTACCACAATGGAAGGCCAATCCTGAGACAGACCCTGAAGCTTTATTCCAGAAGGATCAGCTTGTTCTGGCATTGTATCCCCAAACCACCTGTTTCTACCGGGCTTTGATTCACACTCCCCCACAGCGGGTAAGGAATGATAACCTGAGACTGAGAACTCTTCAGTTTTGTAAGTGTGAGAGGTTAGGGTTGCATTGGTTGGTTCTTAAGTTTAGGATTTCTGAAAGGATAGAAGAATGGGGAGAACCTTCATGTGTTGGTCTTTATTTTGTCTTGACTGAATTGATGCCTTCTCAATCATTCTTATATACCACTTTTGGCTTCTTTTAGAATTTTAAGAGTTGGAAGGGACCTTGGAAGGTTTAAGTCCAGCATCCTACCCAGTACAGGAATCCCTTTATCAGCATCCCTCATAAATGATCATCTGATTCCCCAATTGATAAATGGTCAAAGGATATTAACAGGCAGTTTTCAGAGGAAGAAATTAAAGATATCTATAATCATATGAAAAAATGCTCTAAATCACTTTTGATTAGAGAGATGCAAATTAAAACAACTCTGAGGTACCACATCACACCTATAAGGTTGGCAAACATGACAGAACAGGAAAATGATAAATGCTGGAGAGGGTGTGGGAGAGTTGGAACATTAATTCATTGTTGGTGGAGCTGTGAGCTGATCCAACCATTCTGGAGAGCAATTTGGAACTATGCCCAAAGGACTACAAAAATGTGCCTACCCTTTGACCAAGCAATACCATTTCTAGGACTGTATCCCCAAGAGATCATAAAAATGGGAAAAGGTCCCACATGTACAAAAATATTTATAGCAGCACTCTTTGTGGTGGCCAAAACCTGGAAATCCATGGGATGCCCATCAATTGGGCAACAGCTGAATAAATTATGGTATATGAATGTAATGGAGTACTATTGCGCCATAAGAAATGATGAACAAGAAGACTTCAGAGAGGTCTGAAAGGACTTATATGATCTGATGCTGAGCGAAAAGAGCAGAACCAGGAGAACTTGGTGCACAGCAACGACCACAGTGTGTGAGAGTTTTTTCTGGTAGACTTGGAACTTCGTAATAACGCAAGAACTTAAAAAAAATTCCCAATGGTTTTCTAAGGCAAAATGCCTTCCACACTCAGAGAAAGAACTATGGAATTCATTCACAGAATGTAGCAGATCGCTCGTGTGTGTGTGTGTGTGTGTGTGTATTATGTTTTGATTTGTTACATGATTTCTTCCATTTATTTTAGTTCATCTACACAGCATGACTATAGTGAAAACATATTCAATACAAAAGTATATGTAGATCCTATATAGAATTGTATGCCGTCTTGGGGAGGGAGGGGGGTGGTGTGGGGGATAGATGTGGGGGGGGTAAAAATTTAAGTTTTATGGTAGTGATTGTAGAACATTAAAAAAAATAAATAATTTTTAAAAAGTAAATGATTATCTATCTGGAAAGGATGCTGAAATTGCTTACAGGGGAGGCCTTGAGACTTGTGTAACTGTGTGAAGCTGGACATAGCCTCTTTATCTTAGCCTCAGTTTCATCATCTGTAAAATGAGGGTAATACCTGTAGTACCAACTGCACAGACTTGTTGGAGGATCAGATGAAATAAAGCAAGTAAAGTATTTTGCAGACCTTAAATTTCTGTCAAATAATAGCTCTTATTTTTCCCCAGCATTTAGTGTACTGCCTTTCCAAATGTTTGATGAATTGAGTGAGAAAGTGAGCTTTTATTTTGCTAGCTAGTTGGTCTAGTCCATCATTTAAGTGCTCTAATTATTATAAAGTCCTTCTACATATTAAGCTCCTACCTGTATCCCTAGTACTGCCTGCTGGAGCTATGTGGAACAAATGGACCTCCTTCCTCAAAGTGTTGGGCTTTTAGATATTTGCAGATAGTTGCCACATCCTCCCTCTTCTATCCTAGTCTTCCCTTCTTTACGTTCCTAGCTCCTCCAGGCCTTGCTCACATTGCTTAGCTTTTAGATGCCCTCTCCATCTTGGCCACCCTTCTCTGCTCAGACCTGAGCAGACTACTCCAGATGTGAGTTGAGTAGTACATAGGAGGAAGCCTTTTCTCACCTCTGCTCCCATCACGCACACCTTTCCTTCCACTGAAGACAGAACAAAATGAAATGGCAACAAGTGTGCCAGATGATGCTAACATCTGAAAATAACAATGACAGGCAAAACCCTCCCTGTCTTTGAGCAGCACATGCTTTAATGGGCATAGAGACTAGATATTAGGACTTTCTTGGTTATGGGGAGTGTCAAATGATAGAAGATGGCTCTTGAGTTTTCTAGAAAAAGTGTTTTCTCAGGATGTACTAGCTTTTCCAGTACTCAAGTTGGGGCAACAGGCAGATAGAGGTATATGATGACCGCTTGGTTATCACTGTCAGCCTTGGGTTTTCTGATTCTTCTTAATTTTATTTCCTTGTCTTTAGCCCCAGGAAGACTACTCTGTCCTGTTTGAAGACACCTCCTATGCAGATGGCTACTCTCCTCCCCTCAACGTGGCCCAGAGGTATGTGGTGGCTTGCAAGGAGCCCAAGAAGAAGTGAGCTTTGGTTCAGCTGAATCACGGACTTCTATTTCTTTGCCTTTGTTTACCTGACTCTTCTGCCATGCTCTTGGAAGGGGGGAATTAATGTATCATTCTCTGCAGACAAATAAATATACCGCCCTGTCCCCCACATCACCTGTTTCCAGAGTTTCATTTCCTCAGACTTCAGTCCCCTCCCCAAGTGAGAACTGGGAGCTGTGCATATTATCCTTTGGTTCTAAGAGTGACTCATGAGCTAGGGTGTAAATCATTTTATTTTTTAGACTGAGACAGTGTTTACAATAGCTGAGCAGAATGAACTCTGTAACACTAAGAGCAAGCTAGATTTTTTATTCTTACTAGAATTGTAAGGGAGCTAATTTTGCATGCTGAAAACGATTACTGGATAGAAGGAAATTGGGGGCCAGTGCAGAAGTATGAATGGGTTGATGACCCTTTCTTCCTGCTGCCGTTCAGAGCTCGTTATAAAAGTGAAGTTCTGAGCCAGCCATCTTCCTTTCATAGTGGGCATCAAACCTCTCATTCTGGGCTACAGTGAAGACATTTTTCCAGTCTCCAGTAGCACCTAAGAGGATAGAAGAAGAGATAATGTACCATGAGTGAAGCTACTTTCTTCTCCTTTAGATTTTGCACATGACTAGCTTGACAGGAACTGATAGACCTAGGTTTCCATTGCCCCTCTTTCCCAAGCTGCTTAGCTCTAGAATCTTCCTCTGGCCCTCTCACCCTATATTCTTATAATCACTTGGCTGTCGGCTGTCTGTATCCACAGAATGCAGGCCTCTCTTGGAACCCTAGCTTCTATTCAATTTCTTTTTCTACTCTTAGGGATCTCAATCCATCGGCCCCTTCCTTTCCTTTCATAGAGCTTACCCTTCCTCATGAAGGGACAGATCGAATGGTCCATGATGTCATCGGGGAGGGTGCTATAATTAGCCATGGGGTTCTCCTGCATCTTCTTGAAAGATGTCTTTTGGACAATTTGGTCTAGGACATCCTCTGGCAGTGGCCGTCCCACAAATTCTGCGATCTTCTGAATTTCCTTCCTAGGATCCTGGAGAATGGTGACAATGGAAGGCGAATTTGAGTTTGGGAGGGTTGGCAAACTCAGGGATCATAGGATTGTGATTAAAGTTGGAAACAACCTCAGAGGCTTGGTCAAGTTTTTTCCCTTCATTTTACAGATGGGGAAACTGAGGATAAGGGAGGTAAGCGACCTGCCCAATTTCATACAGGTAGTAAGCCTCAGAGGCAGGATTTGAACCCATTTCCAGTTCTGTCTATTCTACTGTACTGTCTTGCCTGTAATGTTAGAGGGTGACCAGAGCTACAGTTAGATCACTCAGAGCACTGATCTTTTATCTCTTTATTTATTCCTAATCTTTAGTGTGGGTTCTAACCTGGGGTCCACAGACACTCAAGGGTTCTGTGGATACAGGTCAGGGGACCCATGAACTTGGATGGGGAAAAACTACTTTTTTATTTCCACCAACCTGTAACTGAAATCAAACCTTTCGTTCAGTTATTTAAAAACATTCTAAGAAGTCTGTAGGCTTCACCAGGCTGCCCAAGAGGTCATGGACACAAAAATTAACTCCCAACTTTCACTATCTAATTTTGATGAAGGACTAGAGCATTGGGGTTACCTTCGTAATCCATACTGGCTAGTATCAGGGTTCAGTGAACCAGTCTCAACATTATTCTAGATTTGAACCGTAAGAAACTCCCTGACCTTTGGTTAAAAAGGCTTTTGGAGAAGATAGGTTGAAAATGATTGGAATTGAATTACTGGATGAAGACTTCAGATAGAAGTCTTGGCATGGCCTTCCTAGGATGGAAGGGTCATGGCAATGTGAGAAGTGTATGGAAGGTTCTCTTCTTGTGCCCAACCTAAACTCTCAATACCTGCAGTTTGATAGTTTGTAAAGGTGCGGGGAACAAGGATAGGAGGGTATGGTCTCAGGATTTCCTGGTAAGAAATGTTTTCCTAGAGACATTGGCAGGGAATGGAAAATGTTACTTAGATGGGGAAAATCTTGCCTTCTTTATGTCTTCATAGAAGAGGTAGAGAACTGGATGCCGCTTGGTCAGCTCCCACCATTCCAGTACATGCTGGTACCAGGAGCCATAGGATACTGATTAGAGGAAGAAGAAATACTAAAACCTGGCCCCGTTCTCTTCCTTTGTCTACACCATCCTTTTTAAGCATCTTCAGTTTGACCCCCCATTGAATCATATCTTACCTTTTCCAGCCATAAATGTCTCCAGGAATTCCTCCCAGGTCCCAGGATCAGGGTGTACCTTTGCCATCTTATAGAAGTTGAAATAGGAGACTACCACGTCCTTGGCATTTCTTGCCACATAGATGATCTGGAGTAAGGAAGAGAAGGTCCCACATTGCCTAGTCCAGAGTAGGGATTGGTTCTTTCCAGCATTCCCTATTGGTCTTGATTATTCTTACACTAGACAGGTTGGTAATCAAATCCTTTCTTCTTCCCCCTCCAAGTCCTCCCCCACAAAAAAACCCCAAAAACTACTTGGAAGAAGTATCTTTGGTTGGTATGTAGAATTCTCTTCAGCACCCATTTTTTTCCTTCTATCCCTGGGAGTTTGGTATGGCTGGGAACTCCCTGCTTCCTTCATCTGCCTTGCATCTTTACCCCTTTACCTTGGTTTTTCTATCCAGTAAAGTCTGGGGGAGCAGTGACAGAGGCAGGTGGGTCTTTATTATTCGAGGTGCAGGTGTTTCCTGTAGAGTTTCCAAGCCTAAGGCAGAGAATGAGTGGAGTTCGTAGAGGCAGTTAGGCACATCATTTCTCCAAGTCTTTCTTGACTCAGCCAACAGTACAAGCAGTAGGCCTCATCCCATTTTTCCTGCCTCTTTTCCACCCCCCTACCTCCTCCAGTACATCTTCTGTTTTTTCAACTTCCTTAGGTTCTCACTCTTTAATTTTTCCTCTTTCTTTAGCCCTTCCTGCCTTCCACCCCACTAGCAACTCAGTTACCTGTGGGGACTCCTGGGACGTTGAATTCAAGAAATGGCACTCGGATGTAGATTGGGGCCCGTTGGCATTTCTCCTGGTCACCCCCATGGAAGATCATATCTAGGATCTCACTTACCCAAGTTGTTCCTGCAATGAGAATGTGAAGTAAGGGGAATAGGAGAAATTCTTGGTTATATCAGAAGTTATGAAGGAGACATCTGAATTGCAGGGAGGTGGCAAATACTAGAGGACTAAAGACCCTGCAGGAATTGTGAATTATGCCCAGCTGTTAAGAGCTGAGAAGGAAGGGAGCAGGAAGGGTACTGGAACTCGGCTGGGTAGAGTTTGCTCACCAGACTTGGGATAGGTGCTGATGAGAACATCATCAGGCTGGGCCTGAAAATCCTTCAGCAGTTCAAAATTTTCAGCAAAGTACTTGATGATTGGAATACCTTTCACAGGCACCAGCGGCGGCCGAGAACTGTCTTGGATCAACTCCATTCTGAAAGGCAAATCATCAGATCAGGGACTCATCAGTTACCTCGGTTCCATGGAGCCTTCTTTGTATGTACCTGTTCCTCTTCTATGACTGCTTTCCTCTTCCCCTTTCCACTTTTTCAACTGAGCATACTCTTCTGTCATAGTCATGTGGGGTGACGGACTTGCGGAGTCTCCAGTCCAGCGCAAGCCTCAAAGGAGTCCCTGTGTACGCTGCAAGTAGTGAATGAACCAACCTCCATTTTTAAGACTCGTAGGCAGGGACAGCCTCTGCCCCCTAAGCTACTATTCTGCTTCTGCACAGGTCCAATTATTCAGGCATTTTCCTGCTTCAAGCCTAAACTTGCCTCTTTGAAACTTCTGCCTTGCTTCTGGCTTTGACAACTGGAACCAAGTGGTACAATTCTAATCTTATTTCTACGAGACATCCCTTCATATATTTAAAGATAGCCACTGTGTCCTGAGTTGGTCAACACTGATTAAGTACCTGCTATGAGTCAGGCACTGTGTGGTACATACAGGAGATACAAAAAGAGGCATATCACCTCCCCCCCCATCCCTTTCCCTTCTGTTTTCCTGTAAAGCAAGATAGATTTCTATATCCCATTGCCTATATATCTTATTTCCAAGTTGCACGTAAAAACAATTTTTAACATTCATTTTTAAAGCTTTGAGTTTTACCCCTTCCCATTCACCCTCATTGAGAAAGTAGGCAATTCAATATAGGTTATATATGTGTAGTTATGCAAAACACTTCCTTAACAGTCATGTTGTGAAAGACTGTATTTCCCTCTATCCAGTCCCATCCTTCCTTCATTCTGTTCTCTCCTTTGACCTGTCCCTCTACTGAAGTGTTTGCTTCTGACTACCCCTTCCCCCAACCTGCCAACCCTTCTGTTATGTCCCCTCTCTTATCCCCTTCCCCCCTGCTTTCCTGTAGGGTAAGATAAACTTCCATACACAATTGAATGTGTATGTTATTCCCTCCTGAAGTCAAATCTGATGAAAGGAAAGCTCATTTATTCCCTGTCATCTTCTTCTTCCCCTCCACTGTAAAAGCTCTTTCTTGCTTTTATGTGAGATGATTTACTACATTCAACCTCTCCCTTTCTTTTTTAGTGCATTCCTCTCAACACTTAATTTTCTTTTTTGGATATCATCCCTTCATATTCAGCTCACCCTGTGCACTCTCGATAAGATACGTAAGATAGATAAACAGACATATATACAGACATATATGTATAAGTATATATGTGTATATGTGTAGGTATTCCTATCCCAGACTCCATCCCACCAAGTCTCAGTGATGCCTGTGAAGTCTGATTTGCCCCAGGATCTTTAGTTCATTTTTATTGTTCTTGAACTTTGTTTCTTGTGAATTTCTGCATGTGTCAACTGCTGTTCTCCCTTCACTGTAGCTACTCTCTGTAGTGTCTGTGATTAATCTCCATTATTTCTAGAGCTTTTCTTTCCATTCTCAGTCCTTCCTTAGACTTCTCCAGCCTTGCCATCCCTTCTGTAGTTGCTTTTGGATTGTGGATGTTCTTCGTTACTTCTACAAATCTAATCCACTAAATCCCACTTTTCATCTCTTCATCTCTACCCAGATTTCCACTGGAGCCAGCTCAAACCAGAAGGCTGATTTTGACTTTTCAGTATGAATACTTACACTTCAGAACTTGGCAAACACTACAAATCAGGACTTGATTTCCTTGTCTAGATTGAAAGTGATGAAGAAAACGTTAACACTGAATATTAAACTTAAGACTGTGACATACTACATTCCCCCCCTCTTAAGAGCCAGCTGTTAAACATTTTATTTTAAAAAATTATTTATTTTTAGTTTTCAACTTTCATTTCCACAAGATTTTGAGTTCCAAATTTTCTCCCCATCTCTCCCCTCTCCACTCCAAGACACTATGCATTCTGATTACCCCTTCCCCCAATCTACTCTGCGTTCTATCACACCCCTTCCTTCTCTTATCCCCATCTCTTCTATTTTCTTGTAGGGCAAGATATGTTTCTATACCCCATTACCTGTGTTTCTTATTTCCCAGTTGCATAAGAAAACAATTTTTAACATTTGTTTTTAAAACTTTGGAGTTCCAACTTCTCTCCCTTCCTCCCTCCCCACCCATCCCCACTGAGAATGCAAGCAATTCATTATAGTTTGTATTTATGTAGTTTTGCAAAAGACTCCCATGAAAGTCTGTTAAACATTAAAAGCATGATTCCTTTCAGGGTCAGCCCATTGAATTAAACAATTCTTTTAGGATCAGAGTTCAGTATTAAGAGTATGGACTCAACCCAAGCCTGAGTCAGCAAGACAAAACAATAAACCTATCAGCTTGGGAAGATAACAAGAGAAAAAAACCCAGGGTTAGCATCAACTAAGTAAAAGAAATCAGGCCAAGATTAGCAGACCTGAAGGCAGGAGCTGTGGTGAACACTAAAGGTATGTATGATTTGGGAGGGGAGCCTGGAGAATGTTGAAGGGTGTCATTGGAAAGAAGAGAGAAGTGCTAGAGCCATCTACTGGAAGTGGAAGAATGCAGAATCCCTCTAGAAGGAAAGAGTGGGGCCTTCTCTCTAACTCCCCTCCAAACTCTCTGCTAAGTCTCTACTAACCTGAATTTTCCAGGATCTGGAGATGTGCGGGTACGGAAATCAGTGTCTTGGAGAGAAGACTGAGTGCTTCGGGTTAAAAGGTTTTGTGGGCCACCTATGGGCGGGGTACAAATAACTAAAGGGGCTGTACTTAGATTTAGATGAAAGAAGGAAGGGAGGGGCAAGAGGAAGCTGGAGTTGCTGGCCAACCTCTCTCTGACTTGGATCGATGTAATATAAAAAGTGAGCTAAACTGGGGCAATGGGGAATGAAAGGGGCAGGGCAGGATGCCCCCAATTCTGAATTCTTGTCAAATCAAGAATTTTTACAGTTCTTGGTGCTTGGAGTTAATGAAGGCATTTCAGTTCCCTTGCGTAAATACCTCCCATCTTTAAACTGTTCCTTCTCCCCCTAGTGTCTTCTAGTTTAAAAATCAAGCTGGGTTTGGAGTCAGGGCCTGACACCATGCCACACTTACTTTGCGTGATCAGGAGGAAGTCTCTGAACCTTTTTGAGCCTTTTTGGCTGAAAAGAAATGGGTCCAATACATATGCTACCTTAACAGTGTTTTGAGGACCAGGTATGGATAAGGATGAATAAAAATTAAGAATATACGACGTCAGCTTCTTAATGAAAGAGGTTGTAGGATTTTTTTGTGGGGGCGGAGCAGGCTGTTGGTCTCTTTGTATCCCCTGCTCCTGACAGTGCTTGGCACTCAAAAGATGATAAATGTCTATGAATTGAATTTTATCATTTAATGAGAGTACACTACTTGCTGTTTTTGAATCTTCAGAAATAGTGTAAACCATGGCCTGGCAGCTCTCAGGAAGCTAAGAGTTTAGCAGGGGCAACCAAGTTAATACATATGACACAGTGTTTGTAGGATTCTTTTAAATCGCATGTTACAAACTAAGTGATGTGGTGCTGATGGGGTGCTTGGGGGCATGGCCTGGCAGCTCTCAGGAAGCTAAGAGTTTAGCAGGGGCAACCAAGTTAATACATATGACACAGTGTTTGTAGGATTCTTTTAAATCGCATGTTACAAACTAATTGATGTGGTGCTGATGGTGCTGATGGGGTGCTTGGGGGCATGTGCTTGGGCCTCAATTCTAAAATCACATTTCTCTTTTTTTTTTTTTTTTAATTTTGTAATGTTTAACAATCACTGCCATACAATTGCGATTTTATCCCTCCCCACCTACTCCCCACTACCCCCCTCCCTCCCCACGACTGCATACAATTCTGTATAGATTCTACATATACTTTCCTATTGAGTATATTTTCACTATAGTCATGCTATGTAGTCAGACTAAGATAAATGAAAGAAATCGTATAACAAATCAGAACATGATACACAAACACATACACATACACAAACATGATCTGCTACAATATGTGAGTGACTTCCATATTTCTCTCTCTGAGTGTGGCAGGCATTTTGCCTTGAGATCCTCCATTGGGATTTTTTTTTTTTTTTGGTAAGAAGTTCTTGTGTTATTACAAAAATCTAAGTCTACCAGAAAAAACTCTCACACACTGTGGTTGTTGCTGTGCATAAAGTTCTCCTGGTTCTGCTCCTTTCACTCAGCATCAGGTCATATAAGTCCTTCCAGGCCTCTCTGAAGTCTTCTTGTTCATCATTTCTTATGGCACAATAGTACTCCATTACATTCATATACCATAATTTATTCAGCCATTCCCCAATTGATGGACATCCCCTTGACTTCCAGTTTTTGGCAACTACATAGAGTGCTGCTATAAATATTTTTGTACCTGTGGGACCCTTTCCCATTTTTATGATCTCTTGGGGATATAATCCTAGTAGCGATATTGCTGGGTCAACACATTTCTCTTTAAAAGTCACATTTCTCCCTAGCCTCAAAACACAATCCCAGGCAGTTTCTTCCCAGCCCAAGGACACAGCCTGCCCTAGCAACAACCTGTTATCTCCCTCCCTGCTGTAGTAGCCAAATGCACCCATGGAACTCATTAGGCTTAATTGGCTTAACAGGCCCCTGGGTCATAATGGCATTTACTGTTCACTGACCAATCACATGTATCCTAGACTTAGACATACATACGCTCCCTTACATTTATCTTGTCTAACAGGACATTGATGAGAGCAGCCTGGTATTTCTGAGCCAGCCCTGTTGGTTGACTTAGTGACGTTTTAGACCTAAAACCACAGGTTTTAGGTAGCCCCGCCATGGGCTATTTCCAGATTTTGGATAAAATTTGGGCACAGTAGATACCAAAAGTGCATGTTCCTTTAAGAACTGACCACTCCTTATTCACTCCCTAATCCCATCCCAAAGCACCTGGTTAGCATATTTGGCACAAGTGACACTATATATTATCCTGTGTAAACTTTACCTATACCCTGCTAAAGTTGCTGGTTGCCTAAGAATTCTTGGTTGCTGGAAAGTGTAATAAATCTTTACCTTGACCTCAACAATGCATGAGTCCATGAATTCTTCTCTAGACGACCTGCCCCTGGCACCTCTGGTCTTCATGGGGACCTTACACTCCCCTTCCAGCCCTCATCAGGAGGAATTGAGAAAAGGGAGATCTTGGAGTCAGGAAGGTCTGAGAAGATATATGTCACAGAGGAGACAGGACTTGTAGGACTCAGGAAGGCCGAAGGGAAATGATGTCCAAGGCCACAAAACAGCAGGCGTAAAAAAAGCATGCAGACGGCAGCTGGCATGATATTCTTTTGTTTTTAATTCCATTTTATTTTCAGTTCTGAATTCTCTCCTTCCTACCTTCTCCTCCCTCACACATTGAGAAGAAAAATAAACCTATTACAGAAATATGTAGTCAAGCAAAACAAATTCTCCTAACTCATGCCTAACAGAAACTACAGCTTAAAATTCTTATGGAATGTTACTTAGCTATCTCAGCTTGACTAGACTTAGAAAATGCACAGGATACTGAATATAGAAGCTGGGAGCTTAGGCTTCAACTCTGAACCCCTTGCTTTTCAGGAAGAAACTAAAGCCCAAAGACGGGCTGTAGATTGTCCAAGATCGTGGGGGGATCCAGATGTTAGAAAGTAGAGGAGGAATACTTTTGGAAACTTGGACCTTATAAATTGGGAGTCATCGAAGACGTCTGGACAGGTGAATGATTTGTGTTCAAGGAAGAGCGTGTCTATTGTCCCTAAAGTCCTAATCTGAGAGTTCAGCTGTGAGCCTTTTTTTTGGTAGTGAATAAGGTACATGCCAATGAGTTTAGACTAGGGTGGTGGCAGTCGACATGGAGAACAAAAGAGGACTGGAAAAGAGATTATGAAAGAAAAATGGACAAGATTTATTTGGCAAGGACACATCCTCAGATGCAAGATAAAGATGTCAAATATGACTCAAAGATTTCTGCCTTAGGGTGAACAGAGGAATGGTTGTGTCATAGACCGCAATGGGAATTGGGAGAGTCAGTTGGAGAGATTCTCCCTTGGTAGAAATGCAAGAACTCTCTTGTAGCTGTATCCCCAGTATCCAGCACAGTGCAAACGCTCATTGACTGAGTGTAGTGTTTCTATGTAGGACACTTCCCACGCCCCCACCAAATGAAAGATCAGTTGAGCAATCAGGAAGAAGTGTGCTGAATAGAAAGACATTACTAGTTATTGACTGATAAACGAAAGCAGAAAAGATCAACATATGGAGTCAAAGCTCTACATTTCTGGGAACCAGAACAGGAATACAGAGAAGAGAAGGCATCAAGATCTAATTAGGCTTGTTGCGGTATTATGAAGTATGTGTGGCCCTACCTGCTGCTGACAGTGAATCATTTTGCAAAGAAATATTATTTATAAGTTTGTAGGCATAACACATCATTTTATACAAATCTTATATAAGTCGTATCCCAAGAAATAACAAGTCTGGGGAAAAAATGAGTCTTATTAAGTTGGCAATTTTGTCCTATCATTTTGTGTAATGTTGTTAACTTTGCTAAAAGAGTTCAATTTGAATGCTACCCAATAGTGTTCACTGCTAATGGTTATAGTTCTTTTTTTAAAATAACTACTAAACAATATTTCTTATTCAAAAATCTTTAGATATCTGTAATAATGAGATTATGAAGAATATTGGAAAAATTTAAGAAAAAAGATTAGTCAACTTGTTCAAATATTTAAAAAGTCAGTAAATGGTACATTAGTTTGTAATAATAATAAACCATGCATTCATTATTTTATCTTTTTTATAGAAAACCTGAAACTTTCAGTATAACCCTCACAGAAAAATGGTTGTTTATTATTATGATTGTTCACTGATATTTAAAAACATAAATATTTTTAAAATACAGAATAACATGATTTTGTGAATTACAATTTCTCATTCCCAAATCCTGAAGATTAATCTCCATTAGGAATTTAGAAACACTATTGAAAGTACATGAATGGATAAAGAAGGATTTAAAGTGCTTACTAGGTGCTAAGCTCTGCTAGATGCTGGCGAAACAAACAGAAAACTGAGACAATCCCTGATCTCAAGGAATGTCCATTCTCATTGGAGTGCTGAGCCAGATCTTAGTCTGACACACCAGCTCTTTCCTCCCCTTCCCTGCCCCTCCATCCAGCTCTTATCTTCCTGATCCTTTTCTCCTCAATTGTTCCAGGTAGCTGTGAGCTCTCCCTTTGGTCACTAGCACTAAGAGAGTTAAAGCAAAGTGGAGGTCAGGAACTAAATGCACTGAGTCCTCATGTCAGGTGCCTGTAGCTGCTCTCTTTGCTGTAGGGTTTGTTCTCCTAGGATAATCTCCCACCTACAGGAAGGGAAAGCCTGTGCCAGCTTTCCTTCCCTTCCTAATACTGTTTTTGTCTCCTCTAAGCTAAACCCCCATACGTAAGAAAGCACATTTGTCTTCTCTTTGTCCCAATCCCAGGTTTCTTCCTTTTTTCCCTACCCTAAAGTAGCCCAGCATTTCACTTAGTCTCTTTATTGTAAGACCTAACATTAACAACTCTACAGCTCTAGTGTGATATGGCTAGTAAGTTTTGGAACTAAAATTTGAATCCAGCTCTTTTAACTCCAAATCTAGCCTTTTCCATGTGTCCAATAAAAATGATTAAAAATCCCCCCAAGCCTGCTGAAGGTGGAAAATAAAACTAGATTCCTGGGAACCCTAGGTCTTTTAAGGCAGAAAACGATGACCTCTTAAGTCTTCAGCTCGTCTGTCCAGTGTGTCTGTGGAGATAAATGGGAAAGTCAAGAGTTAGGCCTAGGATGAGAAAAGAGGGAGAATTAGTCTGGCCCACAAAACACATTTCCTACCTCTTCAAGGTCGGATTGCACGTCTTCCACATTATTAGAATATGCCTGGTGTAGATGGATCAGGTCTCCCCACAACAAAGTATTCTTACAGCTACACACAAAAAAGAAGTGGGTCAAAAGGAGAGATTTAGTGGAGGAGCGACATAAACCGTTTTTCTCCTGAGCTCCAAGAGCGTCTAGCTTCCCCCTCACCCTGGGCAGCAGCCCTTCAGGGGCAGAAGCTGCTGAGGTTCCTCTTGAAGGAATTCTTCAGCAAGGCAGATGAGGTGAGCATTCAGTAGACAGTTGGGGTGAGGACAGCACAGGGGTCCATCCTTATCCTGCCAGATAGCCAGGAGAGAATACCTCCTTTACCGCTGGCACACCACCGCAAAGCTTCCCCCGAGCCCCCATAGCTGAGGGAAGACTGTGCTGTCTCACCTGGACTAGCTGCTGGCAGAGAGAGCAGAAGACCCCGTCTGCTCCCATGCCCACCCCTCTCCTTGCTCTGGGAGGGAGGCCTGGCTGCAAAGGGCCAAAAGCAAGGGGCATGTGCTGGGGAGGCGGAGGGCTGAGCTCCTGCTGGAAGTCCTGTCGGAGCCAACGCAGGGTGAGGGGCAGCCGATTCCAGGGGGCCACCTGCAGCATCTGGGCCAGTACCCGAAGGTGGAAAAGAAAGGTCCCCTCCTTTCTAGCTTTGCCACTCACGTGGGCCAGGCGACGCGAGGCCGCAGGGTGCTGCCAGGCCCACTCGAACTGAAGGGCAGAGAGGGGGAGGACCAGGGCTTTCATTCCCGTCCTTCCCCAACCTGTCCCTCCGCCCCTGCGCCCCCCACTCACCCACCCCCTCTCCGCCGGACCCCTTACCCTAAGGGCAGCCACGTCGGACGGAAAGCCATGGACGATGAGGACCATTTCCCTGCAGAGACCACAAGGGAGTCAGGGGCACTGTCTAAGGTCTGGGGATGCTGGGGGGCTCCGGTGTAAGGGGGGGCGGACTTAGGCCTGGCCAGACTGGGCGCGCCAGGTCCATGTGGGCCCCGCCCCTCCAGCTCCGCTGGGAGGCGTGGCGTCCCCGCCAGGCCCCGCCCCTGGCGCCAGGCCCCGCCCCCTGGCTCCCGTTACCAAGGTCCTCGGCCGCTAGCGCGCCCCGCCCCGCCCCCTGGCGCCCCGCCCCGCCCCCTGGCGCCCGTTACCAAGGTCCTCGGCCGCTAGTGCGCCACGCCCCGCCCTTCTTGCGCCCGGCGTTATGCTGCCGAACTCGCCGAGAGGGGTTCACCGTGAAGCCCACGTAGACGCGGCCTCTGTATTTGGGGTTGAGACAGTAGAGGAGGTAGACCCCGAAGAATGGCTGTGGCTTCTTCACCGCCTGAGAGGCGTCCGTGGGCCCCATCGTAGCCTGCAGAGGACAGAAGAAAGATCAGGGGTAACCCCGAAGCCGGGGAGTCGCTGTCATGGCTGCGGTGTGGTTTTTCTGAAGCCTCTGACCCAGACGGGCTCGTTTCCCGGCCAGGGGCTTCGTTCCTGGGGGTCGCCGCATTGCCTGAGGCGCAGGGCAGGGGAGATTGGGGGAGGGGGACCCTCACCAGGCTACGATCGTGACGTCGAAACTGGGCCACAAAATACAAACGGGGGGAGGGGGCTTTTCCGAAAAGAATCGGGAGCCCACCAGGAGCAAAGTTTAGCAGCGCAACTTCCGGCGTGGGCCAAATCGCAGGTTCCGATTGGCTAACGGTTAAGCGACGGCGGAATGGCGGGTCCTTGGGGTAATAATAAGGGCAGAAGTGACGTTACATGGAACTGGAATGGCAACCAGCTAGAGGTGTCTTAAGGGCGGAAATGACCAGTGTGGGACTAGGGAGACAAAGCCTGAACGGTATCTTGAGGGCGGAAGTTGTACGTCGAAAGGCATCCCCGGAAGTGACGAAAGTGTGGGCGGAAGAGGCCCCGACTCAGCGTCCTGGGACCGGCCTGGGATTCGGCCACCGAGATGGAGCTGAGCGCCGAGTACCTTCGGGAGAAACTACTGCGGGAATTGGCAGCGGAGCACGTGGTGGGTGCGGGGGCGGGGCGAGTCCACTCCCCCCCACGTGTACTCGGGACCCGAGTGGCTGTGGGGGTGGGGGGAAGAGGAGTAGCGGGGTCAGAGGGCATCCTCTTAACCCTTCCCTCCCCGGGCAGGAGGTGGAGGACACGACCCCCTCCCGTTGCGCTGCTAGTTTCCGAGTCCTCGTGGTCTCCTCCAAGTTCCAGGGGAAGCCGCTGCTGCAGAGACACAGGTGAGTGTCCCCACCTGCCACGCTCCCCGGGCGTGCCCACAGTTCTCCGGGACAGTGACCTCTGACCCCACCTTGGCTTTCCGGCAGGCTGGTGAACTCTTGCCTGGCGGAAGAGCTGCAGCACATCCACGCGTTCGAGCAGAAGACCCTGACCCCTGAGCAGTGGGACAAGGAGCGGCAGAAGTGAGGCGCCGAGCGGGGCCGGAGACCCCCCCACCTCCACATTAAGACATTAAACCTCTCGGCCCCCGCGGCGCCCCCCGCATCTGTGTCTCTGTGTCAGTGTCTATGTGTCCGTCCGTCCGTCCACCGCGCTTGGCCTTCTGGGCCCGTGTCAGCCCCTTTACCCCCTGGCCGGCCCTCTTCTCTAACGTAAGCCAGGAACGGACCTCGGAGGGATGCCTTTAGGCGCCTGTGAATCTTTGGCCCCCTCACAGGGGGTCCTGTCTGTGGCCAGGGGGCTGTGGTGCTTTCCAGGTTGCTGTTGATGAGTCCCCCATGTTTCCCCCTCCAGACCTCCAGCCCCCCAGCCCCAGCTCCTTCTTGGTTTATTTTCTCAAGCTGAAGTTACTAACTGGGATATGAAGAAATCACCCCCGGGATTTCCCAGCTGTCTAGAAGGCTGAAGACTCTGAAGGGAAGTTCCTTGTACCCCTGAAATCATATGCTTGGTTTCTTAGTGTTGTAACAGCAACTCTGGGAACTATGAGGTGGCTGGAAATTTTCCTTTCGAGCCTGGAGTGGTGGAGGACCAGGTTTTTCTCGTGCAGTGTCCTTGAATTACGTATATCATGTTAAAACCGAAGGCCACTTTAGAAACTGTTGATACCAAGCCATTGTTTAAAGAGGAAACAGACTGAGAGAAAGGAAAGATTTGGGGGGGGGGGGGGCACGGTATCAGGAAGCAGGTTAATAGAGCCACAACTAGGACCCTCAGGTCTCCTGACTCAACACCGATGTCTTTCCTTTGCCTGCACTGCCATCTGGAAAAGAAGAATTTCTGCTGATTCTCAGGTATCCCGGCTTCATCTGACTGTGCTGTGGGTCACTTTCTGAGGTCCGAAACCACTCCCAGTTCTGCAAGTTTCATTAGCCCATGATTTGGAAAAGTGTTCCAAAAAATTACTCTGATCATTGTGTAGTTAATAACAACCAGGCTTGCCCCTCAAAAAGGATTGAGAAAATGGTCCTCCTTGTTATGTTGATTAGTTTTGCTGAACTGATTCCCCTTCCCCCCTTTTTTAATCTTTGGAAATGAAAGCAATGTGAAAATAAAGGATAGCAATTAAAGTAAGTTTGAAAAGAAAAGGTTTTCTGAATGATCTGGGCCTAAAGAAAGTCCTGATGGAGCCAGCAGTGTGGTACATAGCACTGGAGTTGGAGTCTGAAAGGCCTGAGAGCCTGGGCAGATCACTTAACCTCCCTCATTTCCTTATCTGTGGTTGTGAGGATCAAATAAAATAATATGGAAAACACTTTGCCACTTAAAATGCTCTATAAATGTTAACTTTTACTACCACTTAGATGATTAAAACAGTTGCTGGGCACAGTGATCACTTACCCATTCTCTTTCTGGAAGACTCCTAACTTGAGGCTGCTGGGAGTTGCTGCTACTGTGTGTCACCAAATTTAGAAACAGATTTGGGGGGGACCTGGGAGAGACTTTAGAGGTTATCTAGTTCATTTTATAGAGGAGGAAACTTAAGGCTAGGTATGGTGAAGTAAGTAACTTTATGTGAAGTCACATGGTGAGGCAGTGCCAAGTCAAACTTCAGATTCGTTCTCAGATCCTGGATCGTGTGCTTTCCAGCAGGCTCTGAGTTGTTGCGGACTGATTGATGGGAATAAGTACAGAAAGAACTAAGTTCTTATTTGCTGTGTGCTGAGTCCTGGGCACAGCTGTGGTATGAGCTGACCCTTTCCTCTTGGGGTTTGAGATAAGCCCCTAACAGGACTCTTAGCTTGTTAGCTCATGCCGAAAGCTTTCCAATCCTTAGTGTTAACTGAGTGTAAGGCTAATTGTTTGACAGTCAGCCCATAGCTCATATGCCCCAACATATTACTTTTCAAGTCAATCCTCTTGGGAGGTAATACATACTCTTAGCATGCTAGAATGCTGGAAAGGATTCTAAGGGGCCACCTTATCCAGCTGTCATTTTACAAGCAATGTTTCTCAAAATCTGTGTGTGTGTATGCGCATGAATGCATATGTAAGTATATATACACACATAAGCAGTTCACTTTGATTTTGATTCCTGGGGAAATTCTAAAATTCACTATTAAAGGGACAGTGAATATATAACGAAAGCAGTGATCACAAGGGACGAGTCATGTCAGACTAACCTTATTCTCTGTTTTGTCAGGCTTACTAGATTGATAGATTGGGGATGCTGTGGACATAGTTTACCTAGGTCTTAGAAGATCACTTTTTAAAAGTCTCCCATGATTATGGACAAGAAAGAGATATATGGGCAAGTTAACAGCCGAAATCTGGCTTGAATGGTGAAGGTCTTTTAAGTCCATGCTCTGTAGGAATCAGATGAAGGAAATGAAGATGTGCAGCTTGAGGAAGAGATGGCTTCTGGGGCAGGGGCTTCACAGGGAGAAGATAGTGGCCTCTAAGTATTTAAAGTGATATCTTGTGGAAGTCTTAGCAGATTTCTTAGCCCTAGAGGGCTCAGTTGCAAAGAAGTATACTTAGACTTGAAGTCAGGATAAATTTCTTAACATTTAGGGCATTCAGAAGGGGAATGGGCTGCCTTAAGAAGTAGAGCTTCCCTTCTAGAGGTCCTCGGACAGAACCTAGGTGGTCCCTTGTCAGTCTGTGTGGTAGAGAAGATTCTTGTCTGAGTTGGGGCTGGACCACCTTTGAGAGTCTGTGATTCCAATGCTCCTCTTAGGGAAGCGCTATGAATTTATACTCCACAGAAGGAAACCCATCTCAGTATTTTATCATTACTTTTGATTTCTGACCAAAAATGGAATTCCTTCAACTTCCTGCCCACCTGCCTTGTTCTTCAGATGTATCTCTGAATGACTCAGCGCTTTCCAGAAATCAAACCCACCCTCAGGGCCTAAGATCTGCCACTGAAGATAGCCAGAAGAATATCCTTGGGGCTCTAAAGGCAACCCCAAAGGAGAATTTCCCTAAGTGTCTTGCGCAATAGTATAATTAGAATAGGTAGAAGGCCTCCTGGAGTGACTGCTTTGAAATTGGCTACAGTCAAAGGAGGGAATAATTGTTAACCAGAGGGCTAAAGGACGTGCTGTATGGAATCAGGGAATGGGTGAAAGGGGGCTTTGTTTTACAGCAGCCCTCACATAAATTGTCTTGACTGCAGTGTGGCTGAAAAGCCACAGTTCTAGCCCTGGATCTGCTACTAATTAATGCGAGACCATAAATAGGATACTTTTCCTCTCTGGGTCTCAGCTGCTCCATCTGTAAAATGAGGGATTAAGCTAGATTATCTCTCAGTCCATGCTTCCCCTTCTGACATTTTAGGATGCTGCGCCACAAGGTCACTAAAGCTCTCTATCCTTCACAAAATAGTCAGATGAGACTTAGCGGAAAGACTGATGGTCAAACTTTGATTCTGGCTTGCCAAGTAGTTGACTCGTATCCTCAGAACTTAAGTTGGTGTGCTAAAATCAAATCTGCTGTCTAAACTGGAAATTGAATGTCAGCTCTTGTGTTTTGTCTGTGCTTTCAGAGTCTCCCCATCTTTGCCCAGGTGAGGCATCCTAGACTCCCTTTAGAGAGCCACAAAGGTTCGGTGAAACCTTTGAAAGGCTTGAGTTAGTAGAGTCTAGGAGGTATCAGAAAATAAAACCATTTTATTTTTCTTTGCTTGTAAGGCCCACCCCATCCCATAAGGTATGGGGACATGGGAGGGGGAAGGGGGGGTGCTCTCACAGACTTAATTCATCCAGTGACTTCTGCCCATGGGGCAGGGCCCAGCCAGGTTTCCAGTACTAGGGCCAACTACTTCCCTGTGATTCTCTCCTCCAGCTCATCTAGGCGCTTCTGCTGCTGCTGCACTGTGGCCCTTAATTGCCGAAGCTCTTCCTCCAGCCTTGACATAGCCTCCTGGGAAGAGAGGCAGCCTGGACTTCAGATGCTGGCCTTGATTCCGGCGCCAACCCCACCCCCATATGCTCTCTACCTCTTATCCTCCCTAGGATTCACCTTCATTCTGGCCAGTTCCCATACCTGGCTGCCTCACTCTACTCCTTGTTCACCCTTGGCCATTGCTGCTCCCGTTTCCTCTAGGCTGGGGCTATGAACCTGAACTCTTCTCCATCCCTTCCCCTTTGGAAAGCCCCTTTTACCGTGCTAGGGGCTGCACTGGGCTCTGTGGTCCCACGCTTGCGGCTACTGTCCAGCCCCCTGTTGACTCTCAGCTCCCGACTCTTGGGGGGCACGTAGCCATCCTTAAGGGACACAAGTAGGGGCCCTGCGTCCTTGCCCCCTAGCCACTCCTCTGCTGTGAGCGCAGGATCTGGTCCAGCCGTGGGTGGGTACAGGTCCTCTTGAAAAAGGTCTGACTGTGGGAGTAAGGTGCAGGGATGGTAGGGTCAAGGTGTACCTCACAAGGGGTCATCTTCTACTGGCTTTTGGGGGTAGTGAGAGCCTAAAGCTCATTTCTGTTACTCTGGATGTGAAATCACTGATATCCTGGCTATAAGACTCAGAGATACCTCCCTACTCCCACCTCCATTGCTACCCCAACAGCCTTCCTCATGGACATGTTGGACCCTCAGGACCATCTTCCCAGACCCTAATCTATGACATCCCATTATGCAGCTGAGTGGAAAGGCTGGTTCCCCAGGGAATGGGACCCAGAAGATCAAGGAAGGAAGATGGAAAGCTAGATAAAGCTGTATGGGGGAGGCATAGAATCTCACCTTCCTAGGCACAGTCATAGCAATGGGTTCGCACTTCCGCTCATGTAACTTGTAGAATCTGTAGGAATGTATTTTTGGTGAGCAAAATTGCCTAGTGGTCAGTGCTGACTTGGGATAAAGAAGGAAAGGGTAACCAGGCCAAGGGATGATCCCTCACCTGGCAATCTCACATTTGTTGACCTCCAGGCCTCGCTTTGGCATGTAGCCCATCCCTCGCTGGGACTCCTTAGAGCTGAACATGGACAGGTAGTGCAGGAATGGGGCCTCTGCTGTGATCTCAAAATAACGGATGGAGCTATCCCCCTGGGGGTGGAAGCAGGGAATTAAGTGCCCAGAGAAATGCCACATTCCCATCCCCAAGGCCTAAGGCTTCCACATGTAGGTCCTCTTGCCCTTTCCCCTTCCCACTTTCCTGCCCCATCCCCATAACCCCCTGGCATAGCCTAACCACCTTGCCACAAAGGTAGACGATGTTGGTGTCGGGGTCAAAGAAGGGCAGTAGGACCCCACTGCTTGTGTCCAGTTCTTGCAGGGACAGAGGTTCCTCAAGCTTCTGCTGCAGGGACAAGAATGTAGGAGTTGGCTCAGCCATCAGCCCCTGTCATGGCCATTCCCCAAGGGAGCCTACCCTATAACCAAAAGCCTTTTGTCATCTAGCCCATACAAGAGCTCTCGGAATGTAAGAGCTGAGCAAGACCAGAGATCAACTAGTCCAATTCCATCATTTTATGGAGAAGAAAGCTGAAGCCCAGAGCAACGTAGTAATGTGATATATGAAATCCTTAGCAGTGTTGGGTCTAGAGCTCAGGTCCCTGGATGCCTCTTCCCAGGCTCTGATCACTAAACTAGGCTTTCAGGGCATGCCCCTTCCTCATGGGCCTCCTGAGGGTGGAGAAGATATTGTCTCACCCTTTCAATCTGTTTCTTTCCCCCAATTTTAGCCTGAGGTGTTCACTCACCATGTCCCATAAGGCCACCTGCCTCTCACTCATTCGACTGAAACCTGTGGTAAGGATCTTCCCATCTGATACAAACACAGCACGAACTGGCCGAGTTCCTTCGTGAGGACGTTCTTTCTCCTGAAGGGATATGTGAGGTGGAATGAGTCAAGTTTATCTTGCCCAAAGAGGAGATCATTAGGAAAAGAATCCTCCCCACTGAAACAGGATCCTTGCTTGATATAGGGAGGCATTCAGTGGGTAGGGGGTGAGGACAAGTAGAGGAAGAAAATCACAGCCTGTGGGTTACTCACAGCTATAACTGTGCCCTTTCGGGGGTCAATGACCCGGACCCGCTTGTCCCGGCAGGAGGTACAGAGCAGTGATCCATCTCGGTTCCATTCCACGCTATAGATGGTGTCTGAGTGTATATCTGGGCCCAGGGTCAGCACAGCAGACCCAGTCCCCACATCCCACACTAGGATCACATTGTCACAGCCTGTGGGAAAAGGTGAAGGGGCTGAAAACCTAAAGGATGTCCTCCATTCCATGTTCCATGTTCTTCCATATGGCTGTGGCCAGTCCCCCCACCTACACCCACCTCATACCTGCACTGAGCAGCACATTTTGGGCAGTCGGGTGCCAAGCCACGATGCCCACTCGCTTGGTGTGCCCCTCTAGTGTGACCACTGGCTCCCGGAGAGGCAGGGTCAGGCCCCCATCAGGGATCTCCCACACCTGAGAGGACAGAGAAGGGATCCTGTTTTCTCTGACCCCATCCTCCCTTGTGACCAGCTCTCTTTTTCCTGCCCTCTGCTCTAAAGAGTGACCTGCACAGATTCGCCTGACTTTCCATTTCTCCTGTACTCTTCTCATCCCTGTTCTTCAGGTCCTTGGACTCTGTGACACCTCCCTCAGGTTCCTAGCTCCTCCCCCTGCCTTTCTTGGCCTTGGCCTTGGGACTTCCCTTTCTAGCCCCCCCAACTCACCATGACCATGCAGTCCTCAGAGCCGCTGGCAATGACATTATCATTATGGGGACACCAGGCAATGTCCAGGACTGGAGCTGTGTGACCACAGACAGTGGGCACATTCTTGTCTACCCGGCCAGTCTGAGAGATAGGAGGTCAGGGAAGAGGTCAGGTTTTCCTGCAACAGACCAACCTGGAGCCCAGCCTTAGACCCTCTATGCCGTATGACCCCTATTATGGAGTATGTCCTCCATATTGCCCTTCCTCTCACATCCGAGCTTGGAGAAAAGAGGAAGGTGGAGGTAATCCAAAATACCAAAGGAGTGTGTGTATCTACGACTCCCTTGGGCAGCAAGGCATAGTGATGATGGGAGAAATAGAACAGCTATACCTGTATATTCATGAGGGAACTGGGGCAATGTGCCCTTGGGTGGCTGGGAGTAAGGCCTCTTTGGCTCTTGTGCTGACCACAGATCACTTTGTAAAAGGAACCTAACTGCATGAGTGGATGGATAATGGGTGGGAGGGAATGTCCAAATTGGGGTGGAGGAACATCATGAAAGTAGTTGAAAGAACACTGGACTAGGTGTGAGGAGGTTTAGGACCTATTTCTGCCACTCAGCAGATGTGTGACCCAGGGGTAGTCATGTTCCCTCTCTGTTTCCTCATCTATCAAATAAAAGGAATGAACTAGAGGATTTCCAAGGTACTTTCCAGTTCTGACTTTAGAATTCTCCCTAGTTCTTTCCATCCCACCATATTCTTAAGATTCATTGGAGTTGAGGCAGGGTCTTCCGTTCCCTCCCTTCAAGCCTAGAAGAGTGGGAAGTGGAAAAAGGATCATCTTCTAGTGCAGGGATGGGAAACTTGTGGCCTTCTAGGTCCGTAAGTGCAACTTTTTGACTGAGTCCAAGTTTTACAGAACAAATCCTTTGATTAAGGGGATTTGTTCTGTGAAGTTTGGATTCAGTCCAAGGGTCACATTTGAGCACCTAGAGAGCCACATGTGGCCTTGAGGCCACACGTTCCCCACCCCTGTTCTAGCATGTCTTTTCCTCTGAAGATCTGGGGCTTCTCTGTTTTCTTTGTGGTGGTGATTTGAGAAGGGAAGCTGAACTATGGGGAGGGGTAGAAGAGGGTGGAGAGGGAGCTAAATCCCTGTGACTGGGACCTTGAAGCTGGAGTAATGGACCACCTGGAGGAATGTCCTGGAGAGTGAAGGGTGGATGTCTATGGAAGAAGGAAAGGGCTAAGGTACTTGAACCCCCTAACCTGTACCCTGTAGCCTACAGCAAGGTGTGGGAGGTTTGGAAACAAGGCCTTTCTTCTGGGGGTTGCAGGCTGAGCAAGGTTTCCGGTGTAGAGAGTTGGGTGGGGGAGGCCAAGGGCTGAGCTCTCAGCACCCAAAACCACTTCCTCTTCTGTTTGTCTCCATCAGCCCTTTTAAGGTAACAACCTCAGACTTCAGACTACCCCCATCCCCCCAGCCCAAGTTGCAGAAGCACAGCTGAGGAGGGAGGCTGGGGCGTCAGATCCCCTTAAGCTAGGTCCCCCACTACCACCCCTTCCTAGTCCCCAGTAAGTCCCTATGGGAGCTCATAGGGAAGCAGAAGACCAGCTGACCCACAGATGATGAGATGGGGAGGGTAATGTGGAGTATCTTGTTTTTGTCCCTTTGACCAGATTTCTTAAGGTATTCTCTGCTGGTCCTTTAGCTTTCTTCTGGTGCACTGTGGAGACTCCCTTCCCTCCCCAGGTGGTATCCCTAAAATGAGACCACCTGAAGAAATGGAAGAAGGTGAAAAGGAGACAGGGTCTAGATCTAGGTCAGCTAATAATCATGACCTTGGACAAGTCAAGTATCCTGTTTGGACTTTATCTCTTCTAAGCAAGTTGGATTAGATTTCTTCTCTCTTGGAGGTCTAAATTTGCTGGATTCTAAAATCCTGGAGGAGGGACATTTCCTTACTACTTGAGGGCTTCAGGGGGCTGAGGGGACCTTTATTTTCCTATCCCCTTTCCCATAGAAGGTTTACCCTTCTGGTTTCTCCCATCTCCCAGGATCTCATTACCTTGGTCAGGGGCAGCACCAGAAAGGCCCCTCCCCCACTGGCTTCACAGATCAAGGCCATAAACTTGGGGTTGACAGCGCAGAACCCACTGTCCCAAGTGGTCTGGGAGACTCTAACATCCTCATAACACTGGTCAGCCTTGGCTGGTTGCCCAAACACATGTCGGAACTTGCTGCTTCGTACCACCTGTCGGCTCATCCTGGGGGTAGACATATGAAGAGAGACTCAAAGGGGGTCCTGTGAGCTTCCCACCTTCTCCCAGCTCAAAGGAAATGAGCTAAAAGATCAGCTTCCTCACTGATCTCTCAGCTTCCAGTCTTCCCTCTTCCAGACCATTCTCCCACATTAGCTCTAAAATTTCCATAGCAAAGCATTGATTCTGATACCTCCCTCTACCACCTTTATCCTCTTGACTACTGAATCAAGTTCGACTTCCTTGTCCTGGTATTCAAGGCCTTCCATGAGCTTACCTTTCCTACCTTTGTTTCCCATGACATTCCACCCTGCAGAAACCCTGGGCTCTCCATTCACTGGTGTGCCCATGTCTACCAGGGCTGTCCCTCTGCCTGACATCTCCCCACTCTCCATCTGCACACATGGACTGCACGATTTCTTCTTCCTCCACTCCTACAGCATGTTGCTGTCTGTGCCACCCAGTTGGCATTTAGGCATCATCTAGCATTTGTTAATTATCTTTTCATGTCTCATCTTCCTAACTTGACTACCCTGCATGACAGCGGAGATAGGTTCATATTCATGCATCTTTCTGTCTCTCATAGCACCTAGTTTATAAAACCCTGCACAAAAGTAGGTGATCCATGGACTTGAATGAATGACTGCTGCCAGAGAATAGTGGGGATAACCTTTGTAAATCCCCTCCTCTCTCCAGCAGACATCTTTCTAGAAATGGTCTCCCTTCTGCTGCTTTGCCCCTCTCCTGGTACCTTAGAGACTAGAGGCTCAGAGGATGCAGGGAAACCCCCCCTTCCAGGAGGCCATGAAGATTAGACCTAAAGGAGAGGCCAAGCTTCATTTACATCTGATACCTGTTCCTTTTAGGCCCTCCCATGCTGGGAAAAATTCCTCCATTACTGGATCAGAGCATGGTGCTCCAGCCCTCCCTCTTACTCCCCAAAACCTTGCACTACCTGCTCAATCCACAGGGATATACAGAGGCTTCTCTCCTTAAACCCCCATATACCCCATGATCCCAGATCTCCATCCCTGACTGGCCCCTGTCCTCGAGGAGGTGGTGTGACTGTTGAGTCCTGTTCTTGTCCCTCCATCCTCTTCCTAGGAAGCTCTGCTTTAGCAAACTAGGCCTCAATGGAGAGGGAAGTTGAGGATTCTGGACCTGAGCTAGAAGAACCAGAGCACTGGCTGGGATATCGACAGCAAGGGCAACAGGTTGTGTGCCCCTCAGAGGGTAGGGGAGCCATGGGTGGAAGGACACAAAGGTCTGCTGCTGCCCTAGATCTTGACCCCCTTCCCACTCATCCCTCCGACTCACAGGGCAGAGGATCCTGTCTGTCTTTAGCTTAAGAAAGGCAAGCTCTTGAGTTGAACCTGCCTAGGTTGATTTGATGGGTTTTTTTTTTTTTTTATGGTGGGGGAAGGAAAGGCAGGAAGCTGCTGCCCCACCCAGTCCCCCTTCCCACCCCAGGTACCCTGCAGGGCTCAAAAACCACAGAAAGGGGAACTTAGGGTTTTCTTGTTTTTCTCTTAAACCTCTTCCTGTCTCCCAGTTCTGAACATTCTGCTCATCCTTCTGTCTTCTGTGCCTCTGCCGAACACCTCCCATACTCTGGGGGATTTGTTCTCAGGCCTGCTCCCTTGGACTCTTCCAGGGGAGCTGGAGGGGGTGGGGGTGGGGATGGAACTCAGAGTCTCACCCACAAGCTCCTCCCTTCCCATCCCCCCAACTCGACCTCTACAGTGATCCAGGGCTGGCAATGAAGCCTCTTAAGACACCCCACCCACACAGACACAGAAATAGTCAAACATAGGGGAGGCACACAAATACTTGGGGTGGGGATATAACTCTGACATCTCTGTCCCCACAGCCTACATTTCTCCCACACGCAAACCCACACCCACAGGTGGCTGGTAGGTGGGTGGATGGCCAGACCCTCCAAGCCTCCCCGTGGACATATCCCCTCTTGTCCCTAAGTCCCTTAGGCTCACCTGATGCAAACTGAGATCCAGGGAGACCAGGCCTGATGAGGAGGAAGGAGCTGAAGCCGGAGCCTGGGAGACACCACCCGCCCGGCAAAGGATGCTCCTGTCAAGACAATGAATGAGAAGCAGACGGCTTAGCCCGGCCCCTTTAAGAACGGCAGCACCCCTTTGGGGAGGGAAGGAGGCCGGGCTATGAAATGGAGCACGCCCACTACTCTTCCTTTAACTGTCTTTAGGTCTCAGTTCCCCAATCCTGCCCCAGGCAAAGTTCACCAGCAGAGTGGATGAGATGGAGATGAGGCAGTAGTGTGTGAACCCTTTTCAGGACAGGTTTTTGAGGGATCGGGCCGCTCCCCTGTGCTCCTTTTAGGTGGGGCTGGTCAGGGATTCTCAATCCTATTATATATGATCCTCCATCCAGAGCTTGAAGGAGCCCTAGAGGAATCCCCTCATTCTACCTATGGGGAAACTGAGGCCCAGAGATGCTGGGTGACTCTCACAAGGCTGTGCAGGTAATAGGCCTTGACATGAGCTAGGGTTAGAATTTAGACCCAAGCACTCTGTAAATCCCAGGCTCACACTACTTCACCACACTACCCTTTGAGTTCATATTTTTAATCTCCAAATGCACGGATCCCTTCTCTCTCTCCCTCCTCCTCCTCCCCCTGACCCCCCAATTTGATTCCCTTTGCTTCAGTCTCATGAGGTCTCTTAGTTCTGTATAATTAGTATTATTAGTCCCACAGGCAGGAGTCTCCTATCGAATCTATTCCGTTCCCCTACTGCCTCCGGCATGAGGTTAAGGCAGGCACCTTCAAGCGTTCTCAATGCCAGTATCCCACCACTCCCTTAACCTAGGTACTTATTGGGCTCTCAAGGTTTTGTGTAGTTAAAAGCACTGGCCTGGGTAGTCAAAATGTCAAAATACCAATTTCCAGGTCTCTACTACTGACTCCCTGAGGAAGAGAAGGCAGCTAGTTCCAAAATCACCTTGGAAAGGGATACACTTGGGGTGGGGGATAGACCAGGAATCTTGTACATAGTAAACTCTTAATCAATGCTTGATCAGTGACTGATTGAATAAAGATTTAAAGGAGGAAAAGGAGGAGACTCCTGAACTTTTGGAGAAGGATTAACAGGAGCTTCCAGGGACCCCTCAGAGCCATTCCTCCTTCTACCCTCACTCCATCTCATATCTACTGGATGTCTCTGATGAAGGAGAGCATTCATGCTACCACCACACTCCCCTCACTCAGTCACTCCATCACAGTCAGGAAGGCTTTCACAAAGTCTAACATAAATCTCTCTAGAAGCAGCTCCAATACATTTTCTCTAGGTCAGTAGTCTCTGAAGAGATTTTTGCTGCGGGTGAGGGCTAAGTGGTCCAGTCTCATAAATTCATGTTTATATGTACAATATAATTCTCCTTCATTATCTGGCAATTTCCATGCTAAAACTGGATTAAACTGAGGTACCATTCCTTAATTGTCTTCTTTATTACCACAGTGGCTGTACCTCAGAACAAATATAGGAAAGCAGAAACTTGGATGGTCAGAAGTTGACAAGAAAAACATTTAAGGTCCTTATACGTATAGTAAGTAAACTATGTGATGTAATGGCTAGCTTGGATGTCTTGGCAGCACTATAAGGAAAGCTTCATGACAGGAGGGCATCTGAGGAGGGGCATTGAAACACTGGTGAATTTCTAGGGGAAGATTGACTAAGATGGTGAAAGGTCTAGAAATCCTATCATTTGAAGGAACTAGAAATATTTCATTTGAAGAAGATAAAATTTAGAGAGAAAACAAAACAGTCATGAAGAAGAGGGATTACATTCCTTCCCTGGCTGCTGTGTCCCTACCCCCTCCTTCCCATGTCTCTGCAGAGGGCAGAATCAATTGGGAGTTTATGGGATCATAGATCTTAAAGCCAAAAGGAAGCATAAAAGTCATCTAGTCCAACCCCATCGTTTTATAGGTGAGGAAACTGAAGTGTAGAGAGGGAATGGCCTGCCCGAGGTCACCTACGTAGTAAGAAGTAGAGTAAAAATTTAAACTGTTACTCTTTGGGGAGGCTGATTGGCTTGATGTGAGGAAGACCTTTCTTACAGTCAGAGCTGTCCCAGTCTGGAACAAATGGGCTGCTTCGTGAGAGATGATAAGCTTCTTTTCATGAGAATTATTCAGAGGCTAGCTACCTGTCAGAGGCTCATCGAGGACTTCTTTCGCTGAGGGAAGTTGGGCTGGTTTCCTCTAAGGTCTTTCCAATGGTTGAGCATATGCTACTGATTCTTAGTGTGTAGTAGAGAGGGAGTCACACAGATTGTTAGCATAGCAAGGACCATCCTTAGGCCATTGATGGCAACACAGAAGAAGCCCCTCCTGAGTCTAGAATTTTGTACAAGGACCTAGTTGACTATACAACGAAACCACGTGGCATGATGGAAATAATGCTGGACTAGAGCAGAAGACCTATGATGTGCCAGTTTCACCATTTACTGCATGGCCTTCCCCTCTTTGAATCTCAATTTCTTCAGCTGTAAAGTGGGGGAAAAAAGAATAAATAAGTGTAGGCAAAGAGGAAACAAAATGATCACTTTTTGTAGATGATATGATGGTGTGCTTGGAGCACTCTAGGGAATCAACTGAAAAATCAGTTGAAATAACTTTGGCAAAGTTGCAGGATAGAAGATAAATAGATCTAAATCATGAGCTTCCCTATATATAGACCTCAAAACTCAGCATGAAGAGCTGGAAAGACAGATTCCATTCAAAATAACTATTTTGGAGTATACATACCAAAATTCACCCAGGGACTGTATGAATCTAATTATAAAACTTTACTTTTTGCAGGTGGTACAGTGGATAGAGTACCAGTGCAGGAGTCAGGAGGACCTGAGTTCAAATCTCACCTCAGACACTTGACATTCACTAGCTGTGTGACCTTAAGCAAGTCACTTAACCCCAATTGCGTCATCCTGGATCATTTCCAGTCATCCTGATGAATATCTGGTCACTGGATCCAGATGGCTCTGGAGGAGAAGTGAGGCTGATGACTTGCACAGCCCTCCCTCACTCAAAAAAAACAAAGTCAAGTGCAGATCATGTCATCATTTCTCTGATGGCATGGTCTTCTTTGGCATTGAAGGACAAACACACACATGCTTTTTGCAAAAATATAGACCTAAATAATTTTGTTATTCATTCTTTTCAGTTGTGTTCAACTCTTTGTGACTCCCATGGGGATTTTCTTGACAAAGATACTGGAATGGTTTACCATTTCCTTCTCCAGCTCATTTTACAGATGAGAAAACTGAGACAAACAAGGTTGAATGACTTGCCCAGGATCACCCAGCTAGTATGTGCCTGGGGGTAAATTTGAACTCGGGTCTTCCTGACTCCAGGCCTGGTGCTCTATCCACTATGACACCTAGCTGCCACAACAAAATAGTGTTTCATAAACCCAAAGACCCCAGCAACTGAGGTAAGAACTCACAATCTGACAAAAGCTACTGGCAAAATTGGACAGCAGACTTACAGAAATCAGGTTTAGACCACACCATACACTAAGATAAGTCCCTAACAGATACATGATCTAGATAAAAAAGTCATGTCACAAACTAACTAGGGGAGCAAGGAACACATTATCTTTTGGATCTATGGATAAGGGAAAAATTCATAACTAAACAAGTGATAAAGATCACACAAGATAAAATGAACGGTTTTAGTGATATAAAATCAAATGCACAAGCAAATTGAAACAGGTAATTGAGGGAAAAGTTGCGACATTTCACTGATAAAGTTATCATTTCCAGGATATTAATAAGGAACTGATTTAAATTGCTAGGAAGCAATTGCTGAACAGGCAGTTTTCTGAAGAAGGTATCAAACTTCCAAAAATCATATGAAAAAATGCTCTAAATCAACAGTAATTAGCAAAATGCACATTAGGGGAACTCTGAGGTTCCACCTCAGACCTATGAGACTGACAAAGATGACAAAAAGGGAAAATGACAAATGTGGCAGGAGCTGCTGGAAAACAGGTATACTAATGCACTGTTGGTAGAGATGTGATTTGATGTAGCTATTCTGGAAAGAAATTTGGAACTATGCCCAGAAAATTACCATACTTTTCATACCCTTCTGACCCAATTATACCACTAAAAAATAAAAGAAAGAATAAAAGTATCTATAAATACAAAAATATTTATAATAGTTCTTTTCATGGTTGCTAAAAATGAGAAGCTAAGGGCATCCTACTGGAGAACAAATTCTAGCATATAGATGTAATGGAATATTATTATACCATAAAAATTACAAAATGGACAATTTATGAAAAAACTGGCAAGATCTTTATGAACTGATGCAGTGAGAAGTAAGCAACAACAAGAGATTTGTACAGTGACAACACAGAGAAAAGAAACTTTGAAATACTTTAGAACTGTGATCAATGTAGTATTCCACAAGTCCAAAGAATGTAGATAGAACATCTAACTCATCTCTTAAGAGAGAATTGTTGAACTTAAAATGCAAAAAGAGACATATACATGCATTTTTAGACATCACTAATATGGGAGTTTTTGCCAGACTATACAGCCGTGCATTGAGGGATTTTTTTTTTTAAGTAAAGTGAGGCCAATGACTGCCCTGTCTCTCTCACAGAATTTTGATGATCAAATGAAATAATGGATATGAAAGGACTTTGTAAACTGTAATTTTTCGTGCGAATGTGACTTATTCTACTATCGTTATAGTGACTGTTTAATTATGTGCCATTAGCTATATACTGATTTTCTTCTGATAGCATTATGAGAACCAGTATTTTCTTTCTTTTTTTTCTGGATTCTGTATGCTTTTCTATTGACATCTTTATTTTTACATCATTTTCATTTGCCAGATATATTCCTCTCTTCTTTCCTCCCCAGAGAATCATTTCTTATAACACAAAATAAAAAAGAAAGAAAAAAAGTTCGGCAAAGCTATCCAAGACATCAACCGAGTCTGCTGGTATGTGTGACATCTCTATACATAGTCCCCCCCACTTTTAAGGAGAAAGAAGAGAGGTGCATTTTCTCCTTTCTTTTTTTAGGATAATCAAAATTACACAGTGTTTGGTTTCTTCTTTTGTCCTGTTCATTCACATTGGGGTAGCTTGGTACAGAGCAGTGATTCTCAATGTGTGGTCCAGGGAGAGTCCCTAACACTATTTCATTAGCTCCACAAGGTCAAAACTATATTCATAATAATATTAAGACATTCTAATTTCTAGTATGGTAGATATAAATATATGTAACCCATATAAAAAGGTTCCCAATAATTATGAATCATGTAGAGGGGTTCCGGGACCAAAAAGTTAGAAAACTACTGGAATAGAGAATAGAAATCTGGTCTCTGAGTGGACTCATCTTTGGAATAAATATGATGATGTAAGAAACAGAAGACATCAATAAAAACTTATTTTTTAAAAAAAGAAGTATTCAAGCTGAGGCTAACCACCTAAGGAATACTTTTTTTTTTTTGCAAATTCCTGTCATATTTTATTAAGTTTTTATTTGTTTTATTTATAAATTGTATTTGTTTATTTTTAATTAATTTATACTTTTTATTTTATTTATTATTTATTTATTAACATCTATTTTGTGTTAGGTACTGGACAATGTACTAGATATTGAAGATATGAGTGGTAGCCAGGGAAAGGAGTTTTTCTTCTAGAGAAGACCAGAGTTTGAGTCATGCCTTGGACACATGCTTAATATGTGATCCCTTGCAAGTCACTTAACTTTGTGCCCTGGGCAGCTTTCTAAGTTCCAGACAAAGTGCTTCTCTTCAATCCTGATTGAAGTACTCCCTACTCTGATGAAAAAAAAGGGATTGTGCTTATTTTTTTCCTAGTTCTGTTTATTTCACTTTTTGTCAGTCCATATGCCTTCACATACATCTCTGTGTTCTTCATATTCATTGTTTCTTAAAATGAAATAATATTCCCTTAAATTCATATAATGCAATATGTTTAATCATTTTCCAACTTGATGGGGATCTACTTTTGTTTCCAGTTTTTTTGCTACTACAAAAAAAAAAGGTATTGCTATAAATATTCTGGTATATATTGAACCTTTATATCCTTGATCTCCTTGAAGTGGAATCTTTGGGACAAAGGCTATGCACACATTAGTCATATTCTTAGTATAATTCCAAAGTCATTTCCAGAATGGTTGGACCAATTCACCTCTCAGCCAACACTGTGTGTACCTGTACGTGCCTATAGTGTATTGTATGTATCTGCCTTCCAATATTCCTCCAATATTGACTCTTCTTATCTTTTGTCTTGTTTGCCAGTTTGCAGGGTGTGAGATGAAACCTTCAGGCTTCTTAATGTTCATTTCTCTCCTTCTTAGGGAACTGAAGCCGTTTTTCATATGGTTACTTATAGCTTGCAATTTTTCTTTTGAGAGTTGTTTGTTCATATACTTTGTCTATTTATCCATTGAAGGAATCAGTTCTTTCAAACTTTCTCACTAGAGCTGTCTAACAATGGAACAAATAGGGAGCTAGCTTTTACTAGAAGTGTGTGTGTTCGTCCTTCGTTGCTGAAGACCATGCTATCAGAGAAATAATGACATGACTTGCACTTGACTTTGTTTTGAGTGAGGGAGGGCTGTGCAGGTCACCAGCCTCACTTCTCTTCCAGAGCCATCTGAATCCAGTGACCAGATATTTATCAGGATGACTGGAAATGACCCAGGATGAGGCAATTGGGATTAAGTGACTTGCCCAAAGTCACACAGCTAGTGAGTGTCAAGTGTCTGAGGTGAGATTTGAACTCAGGTCCTCCTGACTCCTTCACTGGTGCTGTATCCACTGCACCACCTAGCTGCCCATTTTACTAGAAGTTATTCAAGGTTGGAATACTACTGTGCTATAAGAAATGAAATATGTGATGAATACAGAGAAACATGGGAAGCCCTATATGAACTGATGCAGAGTGAAGTAAGTAGAGCCAAGAAAAAAATATACACATGATGGAATCCTAATAAAGTTGCCCCCATCCCCAATATTCTAACTTCCTTATGGGCCCCACTGAACAGCAGGCCCATTGCGCCTACATAGTAGCCACTTACCCCTCCCTCAATATTCTAACTTCCTTATATATGCCTCACTGCTCACTAGAACAACAGGTGTGTCCATGAACTCACAGTTCTCACAGAAACAGCAGATGTGGAAATCCCACCATTGCCTCTACCTTGGCGCTGCCCCCAGACCCATTCCTCATATTTCTGTATGTATCTGCTGCAGAAACAGCAGGTGTATCCATGCACTCAATCACAACCACATCCATTTAGCCTTAAAGAGGACCACAACAGCCAACCAATCACTGGTAGGCAGCACTACCAGGATGCCCAAGCAGGATGTGGACCCCTTCCCTAAGTAGGCACCTGACCTAGAGTAAATTTATGACATAGAGAAGCTTATTAGAATATCATTATCAATATACATACCCCTCTAAATAGATTTCTCTGTATGCATCGTGGATAATCACATACGCGGTTCCACTGCACTGGGACCCTTCCCCTGTTACCTAATCCCTCAACAAATCCCTCCTGCTTTTTTAATATTCATAATTTCTGTTACATAATTGCATCTTTACCCTATGTTCTCTCTGAAGTTACTGGTTCCTCTTGGAACTTAGCCCCCTTTCATGAGAGACATCTATCTTAATAAATGCCCACACTTGGATTAGAGGTGGTCTGACTCTGAATTCTTTGAGACGATCTACCACAACACATAATGAAACCCCAACAGTTTTTGGTGTCCAGAATTTTTAAACCACAACAGTAACTACAACAACGTGAGTGGAAAGACATCCACGAAAAATCAGAAGTGACCGTAACAAAATTACAGAAATTGAGTAGGATTTGAATGAAGAAATATGAGAAGATACCCCCAACCCACCCCATTTGTGGAGGTGGAGGTGGGGTGGGTCCAAAGGTGTTACACATTACAAATGTTTTCAGACTTTTTCCAGTGCATCAATTAGTTTTACTGATCATTTTTTTCTCTCTAAAATAATACTATTTATTGCATAGGATGACTCTCTGGGAAGGAAAGGGGGATATTTGTGATAAATATAATGATATAAGAAACAAAATACATCAATGGAAACTTTTTTTTTTAAGTATTCAAGCTGAGGCTAACCACCTAAGGGATACTTTTGGGGGAAATTCCTGCCATGTTTTATTAAGTTTTTATTTCTGATCATAGATCCTTTTATTTCCAAATTATACTCTCGTCGTCTTCCTTTAGTGGTGTATATTTTTTCCCCAAATGCAGCACAAGACTGACCCAATCAGAAATCAATTAGCATATATTTATTAAATATTTATTTGTGCCTGGCACTGGACAATGTACTAGATGCTAAAGATATTGAGTGGTAGCCAGGGAAAGGAGCTTTGGTCTAGGAAGTTGGGAGAAGGTCTCCAGAGCCAGAAGGCAGTACACTGTAATGCATTATCCAGAAACAAGGGTAATACTGATTTAATTATTTTTCCCTTTAGCAAAAAAGTAGAAAGCGGGGTAGAGTGATACCTGAGTTAGCTAGGCCTTGGTGTCCCAGTGGAGAGGGGACTGTCTTTGGGCTAGCCAGAGGTAGAATGCTGAGGTGACTTAGATGGTCAATAGTAGAAAAATTACCACTCATCGGTGGAGAATGCTTTTTGATAATAACAGAGATTATTTATTACTATTTTTTTTGTTTTGTTTTTGAGACTGGGTCTTCACCCTATCTGGTCTTAACTGGAAGTGCCCATGTCCCTTTCATACCCAGTCCCAATGCTTATTGGTATGGACATTTTAACCTTCTTGTTTCTCTGACCTGGGGCAATTTGCCCTCTCCTTAAGCAGCCTGGTAGCCCTCTGATCCTGAAGGCTTAACATATTAGTGCCAGACTTAATGTGTACATTTGATTGTCTTTAACTCTATTTACAACTCAATCCTTCCAAACTGAAATGACCCACCAGCTTCAATCTCCCCAGAAGCCCAGATTACCAGTAGGCTGCCTCATTTGGTTACTGACTACTATTTCTGATCTCCCACCTTTAACCAGGATTAATGATTACAAACAGAATAATTTTGTATAGATGTCTATTGTTTTTATCATTATCACTGGAACTTTGTCGTCTGATCAAGATCTACAGATTTAATTTTTTTTAATGTGACAGTTCTGAGACTTTGAAAAATAGTGAAAAATCCTATTGTGGGAGTTCTGAGTAGATCCTCTACAAGTGATTAAGGAACTTCATCTCAGGACCAAGGACCTTTTTTTGATTATAAACAAGGCCTGTTATTTGCCACTCACCCCTTGTCTAACATTGCTGTCCAGAGTTGGTTCCATTGCATGGTTACGAGTCCTTGCCATGTATAGAAAGTCTGAGCCCAAGAAATATTCACCATGGCCACTAGATGGTGCATTCTGTCCCATAGAAAAGAACCTCCACTAACCATAGAGAGTGAGAATTAATTAGCTGATTCTCATTTTCCACAAATATCCTAGCAACTAACCCTCTATAGACCCTAGGTTTGCAGTGGATTGTTTTAAAATCCTAGAGTATTAGAACTGGAAGGGACCTGAGTGATAATCTAATTCAACTCTTTCCCTTTCCCTTTCCCAGCTGAAGAAACTAAGACCTAGCCAAGTTATATGACCTATTTTGGGGTCCCTGTTAAGGCACTTATTCAGCTAGATGGGCAAGTCATTTAACTTCTCCTGCAAAACAAGGAGGATAATATTTGCATACTGCAATAATACACACCTCACTAGGTTGTGAGAAAAGTCCTTTATATGTTTTATCTTTTACATAAATTTGAGTTATCAGTATAAGTATTCTCCAACTCCACAGAGCAAATTAGGGATTAGCCACCAGATCTTCTGCTTTCTGGTCCACTGCCCTTTCCACCTCATCACACCGACTTATGACTATTTTTCAGTTGTTATGGAACCTCCAAGGACTGGGTCAAATGAAGTAGAATCATCTCCTGTTGTAACTAGGGCAAAGTCTCTCTTTTGTATATCACTACCTTTCTTCACATTGCCCCAGTCAACATTCCTGGAATGCTGCCTTTTCTGAATGCTTTTCAACTGCTAAGCTGACATTTCTTTTAGAAGACTAGGGCCAGTTCCCCAAATACAGTAGATGTCCGCTGAGGTAGGCCTCCAGGAAGTTTGCTTGGGAGGGAGGATACTATGAGTACACCTGGCAATAGCCTTTATCTAAAGATTGTTTCAGGTGCTAGTACAGGGGTGGGGATGACTTTTGATTGAGTTCCAGTTTTACGGAACAAATCCTTTTATGAAGGGGATTTGTTCTGTGAAGTTTGAATTTAGTCAAAGGGCTGCAGTTGTGGTCACATGTGGTCACATGTGGTCTCGAGGTTGCAGGTTCCCCACTCCTGCCTAGTGTTTCTCAGGGAAGGTCTCTTTGACATTAGTCAGCATGATTCAGTCAGATGAGTCTCTATCTGGTTTTTAGAGTTCTTAGGACCAGTTGCTCAGGGCCCCAAGACTGTTGGTTCCCACTAAAGGATTTTCATCTTGGGAGTTGACCCAGAGATTTACTCTGGAAAATCTACAAATATAAATCAACTCTGAGTTTCCACAGATGTGGGGAAAAGGGGTCTCCAGATTCCCGAGAAGCATTCAAGATAACAATTGTGCGTTGGTATTTTTCTTCATCCCATAGAAAATGTAGAGTGCAAAGGACTCAAAGGAATTCGTAAACAAATACAGAAAACATTTCAGTCACTTGTAGTGATTTCTCTCAGAAGGAACAGAAATTGTCATAGGGTCAACACTGATATTCTGGTGAATCTCTAGCTCTCTCCCTGGGGTCTACATAGTTCTTTTTAGTATCCCCTATGATTTGGACTTTCTCCAGAGGGCACAATTTGGAACTAGTAGATGGGCAACCCTCTTCCCATTAGACCTGCACCATCCAAATAATTCACTCCAGTAGCACAAGGTGGCAAAGCCTTCTTCCTCATAGTGTAGGCTTGACCCCTCCCACTCCTCTGGATTCAGGAGCCATGTGGATGATCCTCTTCTTCCTCCAAGTTGCATGATACTCAGGAACTTTCTCTATAAGCTAGGGCCCCAAATTCTCAAACTTGGGAATACTTTCATGTACTTTTCATATGTTCCTGCTTTAAGGAACACATGAATGGTTCATGGGGAGAGGATTTCCCCTGGTCCCATATCATGCCCTCATCCCAAACCCAAGTCTGTTGTGCTCTGGTCTCTCTTCTGAATAAAGAAAGATTAAAAAAGGGGGAAAAGATCGAGAGCAATATGAAGGCTCATTAAAAAAAGTTTTATTGATTTCTTTTTTTAAAACATCATGGGGGGCGGAGCCAAGATGGCAGACTAGACAGACACACTTACGCAGAGTCCTCCCCACAGCCTACAAAATACCTGTAGAGAGGGACTCTCAACAAATTCTGGAGCAGCAGAAGTGGAGAACAACAGAGTGGAGGAGATTTCCAGCCCACGGTGACCTGAAAGGCCCACGGAAACGTCGGTTGCACCGGAGGCAGAGCCAAGCGCAGAGCCCAGCCCAACCTTGGTGGAGTGGCACAGCATGGGGTGGCGCGGCACAACGAGACTCTGGAAGGAGGACTCTTCGGGGGTGGAATCTCCAGTCGCAGTAGTGGGGCCTCAGATCCCTCGGCCCACAGGCAGCAAAGGTCAGTGATGGCGTTTGATCAACAGGCCAGGAAGGGAGAAGGGCTTTCCCATAGCTCCAGTAGCAGGCAGCAGCCACAGAGCCTGCACAGCAGCCTGCGCAGAAGCTCCATTGTTGGAGCATAAAAACCCCTGGGGGCATTGAAGAGCTGAGTCTTGCCTCCGCTCTGGGTGGAGGCCCTGGCCTAGCTGGTCTTTCCCACTGAATGGTGGCCCTGCCCATTCAGCTTATCTGAAAATCAGCCCCCAGTGCTGACTTGGGAACTAGAGGCCAAGTGGCTGTGGAGAGGTATCTGCTAAGATTCTGGGCATAAAAATCCCTCTCTGTGTCCAGACCAGTACACGCTTAATCGTGCCACCTTGGAGGAACTGAGATCTCACAGATTCCCAGAGTATACCCTACTCTTGACAAAGGACCCAAAAGTCAAGTAACTGATTGGGAAAATGCTCAAAAAAGGGAAAAAAAATAAAACTAGACAAGGTTACTTTCTTGGTGAACAGATATCTCCTCCCATCCTTTCAGATGAGGAAGAACAATGCTTACCATCAGGGAAAGACATAAAAGTCAAGGCTTCTATATCCCAAACATCCAAAATAAATATTCAATGGGCTCAGGCCATGGAAGGACTCAAAAAGGATTTTGAAAATCAAGTTAGAGAGGTGGAAGAAAAACTGGGAAGAGAAATGAGGGAGATATAAGGAAAGCATGAGAAGTGGGTCAACACCTTGCTAAAGGAGACCCAAAAAAATTCTGAAGAAAATAACACCTTGAAAAATAGGCTAACTCAATTGGCAAAAGAGGTTCAAAAAGCCAATGAGGAGAAGAATGCTTTAAAAAGCAGAATTAGCCAAATGGAAAAGGAGGTTCAAAAGCTCACTGAAGAAAATAGTTCTTTAAAAATTAGAATGGAACAGATGGAGGCTAATGACTTTATGAGAAACCAAGAAATCACAAAACAAAACCAAAAGAATGAAAAGATGGAAGATAATGTGAAATATCTCATTGGGAAAACAACAGACCTGGAAAATAGATCCAGGAGAGACAATTTAAAAATTATGGGACTACCTGAAAGCCATGATCAAAAAAAGAGCCTAGACATCATCTTTCATGAAATTATCAAGGAAAACTGCCCTGAGATTCTAGAACCAGAGGGCAAAATAAGTATTCAAGGAATCCACCAATCACCTCCTGAAAGAGATCCAAAAAGAGAAACTCCTAGGAACATTGTGGCCAAATTCTAGAGTTCCCTGGTCAAGGAGAAAATATTGCAAGCAGCTAGAAAGAAACAATTCAAGTATTGTGGAAATACAATCAGGATAACACAAGATTCTAGCAGCTTCTACATTAAGGGATCAAAGGGAGTGGAATATGATATTTCAGAAGTCAAAGGAACTAGGACTAAAGCCAAGAATCACCTACCCAGCAAAACTGAGTATAATACTTCAGGGGAAAAAATGGTCTTTCAATGAAATCAAGGACTTTCAAGCATTCTTGATGAAAAGACCAGAGCTGAAAAGAAAATTTGACTTTCAAACACAAGAATGAAGAGAAGTATGAAAGGGTAAACAGCAAAGAGAAGTCATAAGGGACTTACTAAAGTTGAACTGTTTACATTCCTACATGGAAAGACAATATTTGTAACTCTTGAAACTTTTCAGTATCTGAGTAGTTGGTGGGATTACACACACACACACACACACACACACACACACACACACACAGCACACAGAGTGAATTGAATAGGATGGGATCATATCTTTAAAGAAATGAAATTAAGCGGTGAGAGAGAAATATATTGGGAGGAGAAAGGGAGAAATGGAATGGGGCAAATTATCTCTCATAAAAGAGGCAAGCAAAAGACTTTTCAGTGGAGGGAAAAAGAGGGGAGGTGAGAGAAAAACATGAAGTTTACTCTCATCACATTCCACTAAAAGAAGGAAGAAAATGCACACTCATTTTGGTATGAAAACCTATCTTACAATACAGGAAAGTGGGGGAGAAGGGGATAAGCAGGGTGGGGGGGATGATGGAAGGGAGGGCATGGGGAGGACGGAGCAATTTGAGGTCAACACTCATGGGGAAGGACAGGATCCAAAGAGAGAACAGAAGCAATGGGGGGCAGGATAGGATGGAGGGAAATATAGTTAGTCTTACACAACACGACTACTATGGAAGTCATTTGCAAAGCCACACAGATATGGCCTATATTGAATTGCTTGCTTCCCAAAGGGAATGGGTGGGGAGGGAGGGATGAAGAGAAGTTGGAAGTCAAAGTTTTAGGAACAACTGTAGAGTATTGTTCTTACTACTAGGAAATAAGAAATACAGGTAATGGGGTATAGAAAGTTATCTGGCCCTACATGTCAAAAGAGAAGATGGGGACAAGGGAAGGGAGGGATGTTAGAAGAGAGGACAGATTGGTGATAGGGGCAATTAGAATGCTTGGTGTTTTGGGGTGGGGGGAGGGGAGAAATGGAGAGAAAATTTGGAACCCAAAATTTTGTGAAAATGAGTGTTAAAAGTTAAATAAATAAATTCAAAAAATTTTTAAAAATCACAATAATTTTCAAAAACAAAAATTTCCTCTTTCCCTATTCAGTGAGATTTCCCCTGAAACCAAAAAAACAAAAGAACCAATTAATTAAAACCAGTGGAAACATCAACCATATCTGAAAACATATACAACATTCTACACCCACAGACCCCTCCACCTCTACTTCTCCAACAAAAGGAAGGAGACATGTAGTAAAGATGATGTTTCCACAAAATACATACTATTTATATCTTAGTGACTACTGTATTTTTGGCAACTGACATTATGTTAAAATAATATAGCAGGTATTTTTAGAAGCAAATGTTCAAAATTTCCACCAATAACTTGTGTTTTTGAAGAAGCTACATCACTAGTTGACACACACATACCCTGCACTTCCTTTTAATTCTCATAACTTTCCAAGTAAATAACCTTTGTATATGTAAACTGGAATGGTTACATAGAATCATAGTATATTTAAACTGGACAGGGCCGTAGAAATCATACCCTGGGCCTTTATTTTATGATGGAGAAAACTGAAGCCCAGAGAATTAAAGTGACTTACCCACCATCAGAGAGGGTTAATGGCAAGATACCAACTCATAAGTGAACTAAATATTTAAAAAATCATGTCTAAAAAAAAAACGCTGGACTCATTTTTAAGTTTAATCTATGTCATTATTTTTTCTTGAGTCTAGAAATTAAGAAAAAGCACTATATCAAGCCTTGTTTTGTAGTGTTTGTTGATTTCGGAGGTGTAAATGCTTACGTAAAAATTTAACAATTATCTCCTGGGAGCCTGTTCAAGCTGGTCCCATCACATCCTTGCTCCTTTCTAATAGACTATGTTGACTACCATGGAGTGGACTTCATTTCAAATTTGTCTCTAACATTTTTTGACAGTTTCTAACATAATACTTTAAAACCTGCTTAATTTGACTTCAAATATTACTCATAATTTTGAATTTCTCCTTTTTAAAGCCCATCTTGCAATCATATGATATCACTAATGTCAAAGAGTTGTAACATCACTCAATAATGCAACCATATTTTTTCTGATATTTTAAATGCCTTAATTTGTCATTATTTAAACTGTGTAAACAGTTTATTGAAAAACTCTCTACTTTGATACCAATTTCATCATTTCACATTTCACTCCAAAACTATCAACTATGAAACTGAAGTCTAAATCTCTTAGTTCATGGTCCCCCATAATTTGATCCCAATCTGTCTTTTCAGGCTTGTTTCTCATTACTTCCCTAAATTCACTGTCTCCTACTCTTGCCTTTCATGCAAATGCCCTTCCAATTTCTCCCAGCTCTCTAAATCTTTTCCTTCCTTTATGTTATTTTATTGTTTTGGGAAGAAAATTACAGTTAAGTGACTTGCCCAGGGTCACGTAGCTAATAAGTGTTTGACACCAGATGGGAACTCAGGTCCTCCTGACTGTATGGCCCGTAATCTATCCCCTGTACCACTGACCTGCCTCCTACCGTCCCCTTTAAAACTGAGTTCAAGTCCTATATTCCCCCCTGAGACCTTCACTAACTATCTCAGTCCAAAGAAATTTCTCTCTATTTTGAATTCCTGTACTACTGAATGTTATACTACATACTTTATACTTATTGTAGACTGCCTCAAGTCAGATGTACTTTTTTCCATGCATGCCTTATGTATTTCTGAAAGGCTATTCTGGATTTAATTCTATACAAGAAAGTATGGGCTGGTAAAGAGAAAATGGCCTTGTGAGAAAATAGGATCCTAATCTTGGAGTTTAAAAGTGCAAAGGAAGAGGGCACTGTAGTCAATCAATCAGTATTTATTCAATGCCTACTATGTGCCAGGTACTGTACTAGGGAATAATGGTTTCTACTTGCAATGAACCTACATAAAAATTAAATTTCAGAAAAGTAGCTTTCCTCTATCTTGTCTTACAGGAAAATAGAAGGAAAGGGGATAAGAGAAGAAGAGAGGGAGAGTGATAGAAGGGAGGCCAGATTGGGGGAAGGGGTAATCAGAATGCACGCCATCTTAGGGTGGGGAGAAGGAAGAGATGGGGAGAAGATTTGGAACTCAAAATTTTGTGGAAGTGAATGTTGAAAACTAAAAATAAATTAATTAACAAGAAAAAATAGTAGATTTCAAAAAGTCCAGAGGAAAAGATATGTAATTCCACGGACAAAGTAGTGTAGTGGAAAATAAAGGGGAAGATAGTTCATGCAAGATGGGAGGCTCTAAAAATAAGATCATGAGAATACTATACCACATAATCTGATAAGAGAGAGAAGAAGCCAATGTGGTTATCAGTGAGGTAATATTTTAAAAGACAGGTTCAAAAGATGGAAGTACAGCTACATGAGTAGGGAAAAATAGTCCTAAAAGAAAATGTCAGAAAAACTAAAACACAAAATAAACTGATGTCTGTTAAAAACAAAGTGCAATGTTTGTGTTTCTTTAAAAGCTTTTTTTTTTTAAAGCTATGTTTGGAGCCATAAAAACAAGGAAGTTATAAGCACAGGGTGTAATGCTAACAGACAAGAAAGAAAAATTACTCAATTCTCTGTCACTTCTGTTTTTCTTTTTAAACAAGAAGAATGATATTTAGAATGGAAATAATGCAATAAATAGCAGGAATAATAGATGAACATTTGTGGTTAAGAAGACATTCGTAATGGCTGTGAAGAGGACACTTAGCTGCTTTAAGTTTCCATGTCCAACAAAATGTATTTCCGTAATATTGAAAGAGTGCCAACATGATCCCAGAACCACTTTGGGGAATTGTGGAGAATGGGGGAAGATATCAAAAAAACTGGAGCTCGGCAAGTATCCCAATTTTCAAAAAGAGTAAGTAAAGAATAAAGACCAGTTCAGACCATTGTAAGACTGGCAAAATTCTAGAGCAGACAACTGAACAGATCTTTGGTGTTCACTTAGAAAAGGAAAAAGTGATCACCAGGAACCATTGTAGATTCACTAAGTCATACTGAACTAAACTGATTTCCTTTTTGATAAGATTATTAGACTGATAGAACTGGATAATAATGTAGACACACTGTATCTTGATTTTAGCATGGGACATGTAAAAGTATCTCATGATACCTTTGTGAACAAGGTAATGAGATGTAGGCTGGATGGTGGATAGTTCTACTAAGAATATTCACTATTATTGTCTTTTTCAGTCATGTCTGACCCTTCCTGATCTTGGCTGGCATGGTTTGTCATTTCCTTTCCCAGCTTATTTTACAAATGAGGAAACTGAGGTAAATAGGGGTAAATGACTTGGTCATAGTCATTAAGTGTCTGAGACCACAAAGATGAGTCTTCCTCACTCCAGGTCCAGTACTCTATCCACTGCACCACCTTGCTGCCCCAGAATATTTATAACTAGTTGAAAAAATCATAGCTTGGAGAAATATTTCAAGAGAAGATTTATCCTTGATCTTATCCTGTTCAAAATTATTTATCAATAACTTAGCTAAACAGGTAGATGGTGTGCTCATCAAATTTCTAGATGAAACAACACTAAGCTGGATAGATGTAGGAAGGAATAATACTTGGATAAGAAAAATCAAGATTCCAAAAGATCTCAATAGGCTGAAAGAATGGGCTAAGACCACTAAGAAGAAATTTAATACGTATTAGTGTAAAGTCTTGCATATAGGTTAAAAGACACACCTATACAAGAGTAGGGAAGGGGAGATCTGGTTTAATAGCAATTCCTATGAAAAATACTTAGGGGCTTTACTTGATTGAAATTAGGTGTGAAAATTGAAATTAAGTATGTGTGATAGGTTTATATGCCAAAGAGATCAAAGAAAGAACCTGTATATATGAAAATATTTATGGCAGTTGTTTTTGTGGTAGAAAAAAGAAACTGAAGAGGTTCTCATTAATTGGGAATAGCTGAACAAGTTGGGGTATATATATGTGATGGGATACTATTGTGCTGGATATAATGATGAAGAAAATTATATGTTGAAGAAAGAATTCTCTGAAGGTTTCAGAGAAACCTGAGACTTGTATGAACTGATACAAAATGAAGTAAGCTCAACCAGGAGAACAATTTAGACAATAACTATAATGTCATAAAGACACGTAACTTGGAAGGTTTAGGAACTCTGACCAATATAATGATTAACCCCAGTTCCAGAGGACTTGTGGTAAAACAAGCTACTCACTCTTCCTGATAGAGAGATGATGGACAATTTTTTTTTTGACATGGTCAATATGAAAATTAATTTCGCTTGGTTATTCATGTTTGTAAAAGAGGTTTTTTGTTTTCTTTCCTTTTTAATGGTGGCAGGGGAGAGATCAGGTAGGAAGGAGAGGATACAGACCTAAAAGTAAAATAAATGTAAATTTAAAAAAAATTAGTGTAAGATGTATATTGTGGCTACCAAAAAATTTTAGTTTTAAGCTGCATGAAGTATCCATGATAAGGGAATCCCTACTTCCCTGGATAGAGAACATCTAGAGTACTGTGTATGGTTCTGGAAGTTACAGTTTAAGAAGGACTTTTTAAAGAAATGGAACAGATCCAGAATTGTGACCACATCATATGAGAAAGAGCTAAAGGAACTGAGTTTACTTATTTAATTAAAAAAATAGAAAGCTTAGTGGGATGGGAAATCATTCGACTGCAGAGGTCAACACTAACAGCAATAGGAAGATATTGTAAAGAGGAAAATTTAAGTTTATTATAAGGAAAAATCTTCTAAATATTGGAGCTATCCAAAAATATTCAAAATTGATCCCAGGAAACATTCCCAGTCTTCAAGCAAAGTCTGGATTACCATTTGACAGCTATGGTGTAGGATATTTTTGTTCATACAAAGGTTGGACTAAAGGGACAATGAAGTCCTTTCCAACTTTGTCCTTGTAGGATTAGAATAATATAGTTGTTTTCAAATGGTGGAAAGATTATTAAATGGAAGAAGGGTAGATTCACTTTGTAGATCCAGAGGGCAGAACTGGAACAAAAAGGAGATGCTGTGAGAATAATAATAAAATTAAGTTAAAAAAAAAAAAAGAAGGAAAGAAGATTTCGGCTCAAAGAAGAACTTACTAACAATAAGAATCTTCAAACAACGAAAAGAACTATCTTGTGAGCTAGTGAGCTCCCTGTTATCAGCATAGTCGGTTAGGGATCTGGTAGAAGGGATTCTTGTGTTGAATGGAAAACTGGACTGGATGACCTCTGAGGGTCCTTCCCTTTCTTGCTAAGATTGGAAAATGATTTGTGTTTCCCCACCCCACTCCATACCAGCTACCCCCCAGGCTCTACACAGAGATTCCCAAACTTATTTCTCCTATAATCCCCTTTACAAAAAAAAATTACTCAGAGCTCCCCTGGAAATTTTTAACCCTTTAACAGTTTTTTAAAAAACATTGTGTCATTTCAAAAATATAAGATGTTTTTAAATCTAATATAAATCTAAAATTTAATAATTAATTTATAATAATAAATCTTAAATTTAATAATTTATTGTGAATTTGTGTTTTTCCTGCATTGACATTTTAATGACCCAATATTGTGTCATGTAACCATATGGTATTGTATTGTAAACAAGTCATTATATGCACATATTCCTGCCAGTGTATGCTGGACTTCCTGACAATGTGTAACATGCTTGCCTGCCAATACTTGCTTATTAAGACCTACTGGTGGACTTGACCACTGATGGGATATAACTTGCATTTTGTGTGTTTATCTGGAAAACAATGTAATCAGTATGAGTTTAACTCTGTTATAAAACAGATGAAACATGTACGAAGGGTTTTTCAAAATTTTATTCTCTTCTTATGCTTCCACCACCTCCCTTGTTTTTATTCAATGCCTCTCAATTGCACCAGAGGCTACTACTACCCCCTGGATTTTTCCAGCACTGCTCCCCAGGGGGTGATATCACCCACTTTGGGAATCTCTGCCACACATAGCAGGCACTTGAAAAACATCTGGAACGAGCTCCATGTCTCTTGACATTCCATAGGCCAAATCACTTTACTTTTCTGGGCCACCGGTAACTAGAGGGGGTTGCGTTTGGATGAGTCATTTACTAAAAATTTTTAACCTGTGGTTTCAGTTTTAGGCCACAGGTCATAACTGTTGAGGCTTAACCAGAATTCCTATGAACTGTAACACTAGAAAAAGGGCTAATTAAACTCTCTAGGCAACCCAAGTGCTTTCTTCTGGCAGGGATTTTTAAGAATCTTATCCTGAAATCTAAGCTACTGTTAAATACATTTTTGTGGGGTTGTTTTTTTTTTTTGTATTACTGTTGTTGTGAGCTCAACCTTTTTCCCTTAAAAGTGATGAAGTTTAGAGATCCTTGCAAATGCCAAGACAAACAAAGGAGAATAATTATGTATTATGTTGCCCAAGTCAATAATTAAGTATTGGATGTGAATGTAAAAACCAAGGCTGCTCACATTTGAGAGATCTGGACCTTCACAAAGGATTGTTGATTTGGAAAAAGCCTATGAACTGTAACAAAGACATCATGGAAAGGACTTTGTGTACTTCCCTGGACTCCTAAGAGGGATGCTTCTTACTGTTGTTGGAAAAGCCCATGACATCAGGAAGGAGATGTCATGACTTGCAAGTGAATTGGATTTAAGTAAACAGGGTTGTGCAAAGTCACCAGTCTCACTCTCTCTTCTCTGGAGCCATATGGGTCCAGTGGCAAGATACCGATCAGGCTGACTGGAGATGGCTCTAGATGCAGTAGGAGACCTTGGCCTTTTTAAGCTAAGGTCTTTCCCAGGTCTCAACTTGTCTGAGGCAATGCCCATTCAGTGATTAAGGCTAGGTAAGAAATGAGACAAAGAATGGTCTCTTTTACCTAATCAAAAAAAAAAAAGGATAAGAACCCTTGAGAGACAAAAGTTAAAACTCCCAGGCCACAGTAGAAGAATACAGAGTGAGACAGTTTCTCACAGTTCTCCTGCGAGAAGACATGTTCAGTGATTCCAGGTAGAAGTGGCCTAAGATGGAACCAGGGTTTGAAAAGATAACAAAGAGTACATACATATTTTTCAGGAGTTCCTTCCCTCGAAGGTGAATGTTTTACCCGAAAGCCTGTGCCACAGGTCATCTCCCTAAGAGAAGTTCCTTGTTGGCTCAAGCTGGATAACCTGTGTTTGTCATCTTGCCAAATCATGTTGCCCAAGTCAATTCCTGACCTACCATATTCACAAAGCTATGACCCCATCGCCAACCTTGCCCTAGAGTTCTGGTCTACCTTCAATTTCCTTCCGTCTATCCTACCAATACCTATCAAACTCAATCAATTCACAATGTAAATTGTGAAATACTCTGATTAGTGCTACTCCAGACTTGCCCTTTCCCCAGTTTCTCTTCTTGTGGATGGCCTCACCATCTTCCTCATCTCTTGGTTCTTCTTCATCTCACACACACCATCAATAGTCACATCCTATAGAATTTACCTCATCTCCATATCTAACATCCTCTTCCTCCTTTCCACTCCTACTATGATCATTCTAGTTCAAGCCCTCCTCTCTTCTCAATTAGATAATTCTAACAGCCTCCTCTCTTATTTTTCCCTTCTTGCTCTAATCCATCCTGTATGATCAGTCTTCCTAACACGCTGCTCTGATTGTCAAGCCTCTGTTCAGAAAACGTTTAGGTCTTCTCTTCTGCCCATTCAACAGAGTATAAACTATCACTGACTCCCTATTGCTTATCTCCCAAAACATACATATTCAGTCTCATTCCAACCTAGTTTTCAGCCTTACCTCATGCTCTTTCCCTTCCTATATTTTATACTCTAGTCAAATTGGACTACTCTGTATTCTCCATCTTCATCTTACCAGTTCCCAGCAACATACCTTTACATATGGTTTCCCCTCCTCTTCCCACCTTTTTTAAAATTTTAAATTATTTTGTTTTCAGTTTTCTACAATCACTTCCATAGATCTTGTATTTTTCCCCTCCCTCTCCCTTCACTCTCCCCGAGACACCATGCAACCTTATATAGATTCTACACATACATTCCTATTAAATACATTTTCACCTTAGTTGTATTACATAGAAAAATTAAAATGAATGAGAGAAACCATAAAACAAAACAAAACAAAACATAACACAAGAGAAAATGGTCTGCTTCCTTCTGCAATCCAATTCCATAGTTCTTTCTCTGGATGTGGAAGGCGTTTTGCCTTGAGTCCATTGGGAATTCCTCTTCCCCTTAACTGATTGAAATTTCCCCCTTCCTTTAAGGCCCTACCGAGGTTGAACTTCCTTCACAAACTTCCTAACACTTTTTCTAATCCTTCTCTCCTGATCTCCCGGGAGTAAGTGACCAGCAGCAGTCAGGAGTAATGAGACCTGAGACCAGGTCAGGGGATAATGATTGTCTCACAAAGAAGCAACCAGAAGTCAAAGAGAGAAAACCAGAGCTGAGCTGAGAGTGAAGACCTAGAACTGTGGGCCTAGCATAACTTCTGTGACAGACTAATATACCTCCTGTGATAATGAAGAGACTGAGAGTTAACCAGAAGACTAGTGCTCCTCAGGAGACATATGATCCACGTTACTGTGAAAAGGAGTGGCCATTTGGGGATAAATGCTGAAAGTTTAAAACTTGATTTAATTCTAATATTCTTTCATATTAAATAACTTTGCTTTGAATCTATAGGCATCCCAGTTTAGTTCAGTAAAAGAAACATTGTTAGGGACTCATCAACAGTGAGTTTAAATTGCTAATTAGTCTAACAGTACCAGGAACCTAGAACTAGCTGTAAAAGAAAGGGGTGGGGCTCAGGATGCACTTGATAAACATATTATAAAGAAATTATTACATTCAATTGAGGGGTATAGGGAACACCTCATGAAGGATTTAGATCAACTGGAATTTAAAGGATGGGTAGAATTTCAAAAGACAGAGGTAGCAGGTAGGACTTTCCAAAACTGGGAATTGTATAATCAAAGGCATGGATAAAGGTATGACATGGCTGGTCATGGTGGCACACATCCTTAATTCCTATTACTCAAGTGGCTGATGCTGGTGGATTGACTGAGCTTGGATGTTTTGAATTATATTGCAATAGCTCTAGAGGTGATCAGGTGTCCTCATTGACTTTGGCACTAATATGCAAGAAGGTGTTTCACCACACTGTCTAAGGAGAGGCAAGCTGGCTCAGGCAGAAAATGGAGCAGGTCAAAAGCTGCCATGTCATCAACAGTAGCGTCAGACCTGGGAATGGCCACTTTACTTCTGGATGTGGGTAAGGTGGGGAGATCATTCAAAAAAAGGAAAGTATGAGATGTGTACAGAGGATGGCAAGTAGTCCAATTCAGCTGGAGTACAGAGTACACAGTGGAGAGAATACTCTTATATAAGACCAGAAAGGTGGAAAGACACCAGATTACGGAAGCCCTTGAGTGCCAAATTAAGGAATTTTGACTTATATTTGGCAGGCAAAAGGAACATATGGAAAAATTTGAACAGGAGAGTGACATGATCAGATCTGTATATAATAATTTGGATCCTGTACAGAGGTTTGATGTCTTGGGAGGAGGATAAGATAATCAAAGGAAAGGGCCAAAGATAAGCCTTGGAGAATAATTTTGTTAAAGAGTTGGGAGAAGAAAGACCAACCAGGGAAGGAAATAGAGAAGGAACAGTTAAAAGTAGAACCTAGAGTGCTGTGTCACAGAAGGCAAGGGAATGTCAAGGAAGAGGATTCTCTCTCTGTGTGTAAACAATAAGGCCATTTATTCAGAACATAAATGCATAATAAAGCACATTCCTAGTGAGCGTAGTTTCATTTCCCTTCCCCCCCAGACTAGTTTGAGTTTTGACTGCCATCTGATTGATGATTCTGATGGGGAAAGATTTGTTCCAGGGGGGTTGAGCCTTGCAGGACTCGGGTTTTCAACAGTGTCAAATGCCCCAGAGATCACAGACAAAGAGGAAGAGGCAGAAAGAAGAAAATGGAGTAGTTGTTCCTTTGGCTCTGCACTTGTACAGACTGGAAGGATTCTGTGTATTTCCAGACCTCCTAATCATTTTTACTTTTTAAAATTCTTAGTTTCCTTCAAGGTTCAGGTCTGATGTAGATATTTACAGGACCCTTCCAGATCCAACCCACTTTCCTGAATACTTCCTTGTATTTACATATATTTGTTATATACACCCAGTTAAACCTAAGTTTATTTAGATCAGTAACTGTTCTGTTTTTGTCTTTGCAACCCCAGCACCCAGTACAGTACCTTCATATAGAGTAGATGCTCAATGTTTGTTGAAATTAACTTAATCTCTAAAATTCTTTCCAGCTCCAATTTTATGGCTGATTTAATACGCTGAATCAGTCGCCTCCAACATAGGAGTTAGTTTCAGGAAATATCATTCATAGTCACTAGAAAATGATTTTTACAAACACTGCATGGGGTGAAATAATTGCAGTCTTATATGACAAGCTGTCATAGAACTAACTTCCCTATGTTAGCACTCCACCCATGGCTCACAGCAGATCTCTATCTGGTACTTTATTGAGTCACTGGTCTCTTGTAATTACACGAAGTTAGTTTATAAAAAAAGCCTTATCATATTAGCAAGGGCTAAACCCAGATCCTGCCAGGCCTGTTGCATGTTCCTCGGGGGTTTATTAAATTAGCATATGAGCCACACCACCGTGAATTAGTATATCTGATTCAGAAACAAATTATGAGGGATTCTGGAATCATGAAGCTCCATTTTGCACAGGTCTGCTTTAGCACAAGAGGAAGATTTTGTTCCTGATCTTTCGAGGGGAAAAAAAAATCATACGGAAGCCCTCCAGATATGTTTGTATAACCCTACCCTATTGTACACTGTTGTCTTGTCCTTTCAAGAAATTCAGTGACAGGGAGCAGCAAAGTATAGATAAACCAGAGGAAGACTTCAAGTATATCAAAAAGAGCTTCTAGGAAAGATTAACGGAAAGCTGGGAATAACATCCACATATGCAGAAAAAAAAGATGGGTTGCTTTGTGCACACTCCCCTGGTAATGGAGCTGGGATAATCAGTCATCTCAAGTATCAAAGGAAATCTAAGTGGTAAAGTGGATAAAGCCCTTAGGCCTGGAGTTAGGAAGACGTGAGTTCAATTGCAGCCACAGACACTTGAGCAATAATTAACCCTGTCTGCCTCAGTTTCCTCGTCTGTAAAATGAGCTGGGAAATGGCAAACCACTTCAGCATCTTTGCCAAGACAACTCCAAATGGGGGTCACAAAAAGCCAGACAGGACTGAACAAGACATCAGTGGAAATAATAACTTAATCTGTACTGGGGGAAAGGCAGGCAGGTTGGTGACTAATTTTTTTTTTTGACTAATGAGGTTAACTCATGATTTCTGTCCATTTCCAGGCTGAATAACCATTTAGAACTAGATTTAAAAAAAATTTAGTTTTTGCTGTCCTAAATTATCATCCTCTATGCAGTTTTCTCAGCCCAGTCTGTGCTCAGGGGGTAAATTAAAAGTGATGAAATTTCTAAGAGCATGGAGTCTAACCTTAGACGGGATCACGTCACAGCCCACTCCCCAAAAGCTCCCTGTGGCCTCCAGGGTCAAGCACAAGCCTCCCTGCGTGGAGGTCACCTAGCCCCCTCTGAGCTTTCCAGTGTCCTCACACTTGCCCCCTGCTGTTCTGGGACAAGGTCCTTCCCCTCCAGCTGCAGGCACTTCCTCCGTCTGTCCGTCCCCCCTCTCCCAGCTGGTGCCTTCCCTCCAGAGCGGCATCACTTCCGTGTCCTCGTGGAGCTCCTGGAGGGCAGGCACTGTCCGTTGCCTCTTTATTTCTCCAGCATTTTGCCCGGTGCCTGGCACAGAGTAGGCGCTTACCAGATGTGTACTGACCAATGGCATACCCACTCCTCTTGTATCTATGAAACAAAGCCGTCCTCCCAAGGAGGGGCAGAGGGCCACAGGGTCGGGGTCGGACGCGGGCCTCGGGGCCACGCGGTCTAGGCCGCTGTTTTACAGAAGGGGAACCTGAACCCCAAGCCTGTTGGGGCACCTGCCCAGGCCCTCTGGCCCAGGACGGGAAGCTGACCCCCCTTGGGCTCTTCCCTAACTCTCCAGGTGGAGGCCTAAATGTGGCCGTGGGTGAAGCCCCGGACCTCTGCCCTCTCGGCCCGGCCTTTCCACTCGTGCTCGTGAAGGCGCTTCACCGATGTCCACGCAGTTTTACTGCCCGGAAGGGCCTCGCCGCAAGGCCCTCAACCGGGAAAAGACAACGAAACTGAGGCCCGGAAGACATAGAGCGAGGCAGGCTTGCCCAAGGCCGAGCGGCGAGGGATCGCGCCCCTCCGGCAGGGGGTGGGGTGCCAAGCCCCGGACACTGCTCCCAGGAGGCCCAGGCCTGCGGTGGAGGCCGGGCAGAGGCGTGGAGCCCAGGCCGCGCAGGCGCAAGCGCCGAGCCCGCCAGCCCGAGAGCCAGGAGCTGCGAGCCAGCGGGAGCCGGGGGGCGGGGCCCGGTCGGGGGCGGGGCCTGCGCGGCGGGGTGACGACACGGAGGGCGGGGCCGGCGCGCGCCTAGGCGGGACCCCGGGCGGAGCCGCGGGGAGGGAGGGGAGTGGAGATGGCGGCGGCGGTGGCGGCTGAGGGGGGAGGGGGCGGGGAGCCCCGGGGAGTTGACGGGTCGGGTCCGGGGGTCCCGGGCAAGGTGGAGATGGTGAAGGGCCAGCCGTTTGACGTGGGACCGCGCTACACAGAGTTGCAGTACATCGGGGAGGGGGCGTACGGCATGGTCAGGTACGGGCCGGGGGAGGGGGCTCCGGAGGTGTCCTGAGAGAGGGGAAGGGGCTCCCGGGGTGTTTAAGGAGGGGAGGGGTCTGCGGGGATTTTCTTGGGGAAGGGAGGGGAGCCCAGGGTACGATCTGAGGAAGGGGAGGGGTCTCTGGGGATGTTCTTAGGGAGGGGAGGGGCCTCTGGCGATGTTCTGAAGGAGGGGACGTTCCGAGGTTGAGGAGGGGGCTCCGAGGATGTTCTAAGGGAGGAGGGGGTGTCCAGGGGTGTGAGGAAGGAGGAAAAGGGAAAAGAGGGAGCGATCAGAGGAAGAGAACGGGGCTCCGGAGATGTGCTGAGGGAGGGGGCCCTAGGAAGGGGAGGGGGCCTGGGCAGGTTCCTGGGGGGGAGGGGCATCTGGGTGGGGAGGTGTGAGCTCCCCTCAGACTTGGGGTGTGGGGCTGGGCTGGTGCATGGCTATGCCCCTGTCTCTGCTGCGCCCCTCTAGACATCCCCCTCTGCGGGACAGGCCTCTCCTGGAGACCCAGATCCCCGCTCGTTCCTTATGTATACTTTCTTCAACCACCACCCCTGTGGCCCTTTGGTACCCTCCTTCTGGGCCCCATCTCCTTTCCTCCTAGGATGCCTGGCTTGAGGACTTCCTGACGTATTTTCTCTTTATTTCCTATTTTCTCCTTACCCTCCTCATCCCTCTTTTAGACTTCTGGGTAATAGGAATAGAAAGAGACATACTAGGGGTCCTAACAGCTGGAGTTTAGGTTGAGAGGTGGGGAGGAGGAGGGTCAGTGGTCTCTTCTTCCTGGAGTGAAGTCAGAGCTTGGGTTGGCTGGTCCCCAGCCCACTCCCTGGAGGCTTCAGGCACTAGTGGCAGGAAGGAGCCAGCATTGTTTACTGCCTGGTCAGAGTTCTCCCTTGACCCCCCCCCCCCCCCATCCTCCCTCCACCTCCTCCTCCCCTCCCTCTTCCCATCCCCTACCCCAAGGCCTGGGTGGAGCTCAGTGGCCTAGGCTCTGCAGATGTTCCCTTAATCTCTAGGCTATCCTGCTCCCCCCAAACCAACCCCCCCCCCAATTCTGTCTGCATTTTTTCTCCTTCCCCCTGGGCACAGCTCTCCTCCAGCTGTGATCCAGGATAGATCCTTTGCCCTCTGCCCCAACAGCTCTGCCTTTGACCATGTGCGGAAGGCCCGGGTAGCCATCAAAAAGATCAGCCCGTTTGAGCACCAGACATATTGCCAGCGCACCCTACGAGAGATTCAGATCCTGCTTCGTTGCCATCATGAAAATGTCATTGGCATCCGTGACATCCTTCGAGCACCCACACTGGAGGCCATGAGGGATGTGTATCCTTAACCCCTTTATTCAACTCTGACCCCAGATCAGGCTCTGTAGGGGCTTTTTTTTTCCTTCTCTGTCTTGTGTTCCTTTCTCGACTCCATGCCCCAGTAGAAGAGAGAATGTGGTATAGGGAGAAGCGAAGGGGTTTATGAATTAGTTTTGTTCATATGTTTCAGTCATGTCCAAATCTTCATGACCCCTTTTGGGATTTTCTTGGCAGAGATACTGGAGTGGTTTACCATTTCCTTCTCTAGCTCATTTTTCAGATGAGGAACTGAGGCAAACAGAGTCAAGTGACTTGTCCAGGGTCACACAGCTAGTAAATATCGGGGGCCATATTTGAACTCAGGAAGAGGAGTCTTGGGTCTTCAGACCTAGCACTGTATCTACTGTGCCACTTAGCTACCCCTATAAATTAGTAGATCCTGATTTTAATCCCATCTTGTGCTTCACTTTCTTCTTATAAAATGAGATATTGAACTAGATGATCTCTGAAGTTCCTCCCAGCTCTTAATATTTAGAGATTCTGAGACCTTGGCCAGGTCTCTGCCCATAGTCAGGGTTTAATTAAAATTTTGTAGATAGTGAGTCTCTGCAACAGAGCCTGTGAAGCCCCACATAAATCTTCTATATATCGCCTGTTTTCCTGCCAACCCCTCCTTTTTCTCCTGTCAAACAGATGGGGGCTTATAGCCATCTTCTCTTGAACTTTCCCCCTCAAAGCCCCACCCAGGTACCTCCCCAACAGGAAGATCCTTGGACCTTGTCCAGATTTTGGACTGTATTATCATGCCCTTTTTCCTCTCTGCTGTCTTTTTCAGTTTTCCTCCCTTTATTTTCTTCCAAATGCCCTTTCCTCTTCTCAACTTCAAGTGAAACCCTGTCAGTCCCTTTCCTCCCACCATTCCCCATGTGTATGGATTTATACTGTAAAAAGAACTGTTTGATGGGGTCCGGGCCATTCAAAAATAAAATGGCAGAAAAAGACTAGATGAAGGGGCCCTTTGGTTGGCCTGATGGGGTTACTGACAATAGCATCAGTCTGTTATTCTCCTTAACTCTACTTCCTATCGGTTCCCCCACTTCCTGGTTGGAGTGGGGGGGAACTCCTCCATGTCTCCCTCAGCTACATTGTTCAGGACCTGATGGAAACAGACTTGTATAAGCTGCTCAAGAGCCAGCAGCTGAGTAACGACCATGTCTGCTACTTCCTGTACCAAATCCTTCGGGGCCTCAAATATATCCACTCAGCCAATGTGCTCCATCGGGACCTCAAACCCTCCAACCTGCTCATTAACACCACTTGTGACCTCAAGGTGAGAAGGCAGAGATGGCAGACCATCACGTCTCTTCCTTCTCCCACCTCACCCCACTTTGCCCTGTATGTACGTCCAATCTCTGTGTCAAGAAGTACAGCCTCCAAGCTGCTTATCACTGTCTGTGGTGGTAAGGTCTTTCCTCTCTCCCCCAGTGGCTCTTCCTCTCTGACTCTTACCTGACAGGGCATTTTTTTTCATCATTATCTTCTACAAATTAAATACCTATTATGTTTAAGATCTTTTTGCTAGCAGAGGATGAAAAGAAAGAGGTATAAGACGTGGTCTTCAATAGCCTTAATCTGTGAGAGGATAAGACACATGAAATGCATGCCTAATAGAACACTGGTGAATAGAGCTCCTATGGAAAAAAGCTTTTATTCTTCTCTTCCAACCAATCCTTACTGCACGTAGCAGTTGTATGTAGCAATGAAAATAGTTTTTAATTTCCTTTGTTGCAGATTTTTCCCAGCCTCCTTTACTCCTGATGTAGTTCATGTCCCGACCAGCATTCATAAGTTCTGTTGGCATATTTCAATGGCAGAAATATTCTTTGGTCATATTAGTTGGGGAAACATTGGCCATTTCAGATAGTAAATGCTCTTAAAGTTGTTAGAGATAAGTTCAGTTTAGTCATAAAAGGAGGCAATGTGTTCCTTGAAAAGTTAACATTTGGGTCAAAGAAAGAATTATAATAGGGAGAATACACAAAAGAATGGAGGAAGACTACGAAAAGCATGTTCAGGGAATAGTAAATAGAGCACTTTGTCTAGAGTTGGAAGTTTGTATTGGGGAACTGATAAATAAGCGGAGTTGGGGCCAGATAATGGCATTGAATGTGCATCTAATAAATTTATACTTTCTATACAAGTAATGGGATACCACTGACTGAAAATGAAGTGGTTTTTGTTTTTTTCCCTAAGATCTGTGACTTTGGCCTGGCCCGAATTGCTGACCCTGAGCATGATCATACAGGCTTCCTGACAGAGTATGTGGCTACCCGCTGGTACAGAGCACCAGAGATCATGCTCAATTCCAAGGTGAGGAGGTGAAGCCATCCCCAGACCTTCCAGAAAGTTTCTTCAACTGCCAAGTGAGGGTACTGTAGGAAAGGTGTGAGAAGCCATAGAAAAGTGAAAACATTGAGACTGTTAAGGGGTCATTGGTGAAGGTGCCAAACTTTCATCCAGAACGTTATGAAGAGGAGGAGACAAGATTGGTTATTTTTCACATCTCCTGATCTCAAGTTACACTTATGGGTGTTTACATGGTGGAGACAGGAGAGAGGAATTGACCAACTGTGTCAGCAAGTACCCATTCAGCTAACCCAAAGGGGTAATGACAAGGGCACCAAAGCTCATTTGAGAGCCCCTTTGCCTTCAGTTGGCCCTCTTGGGACAGAAGGGTTGGAAGGAGGGAATAGTGGTGTAGGGATAAGAGCTCACCAGAGAAGCTGCCTATTTGAGATAGCCCCATGGCTACCTATTATCTCTCCCCATATCAGGGCTATACTAAATCCATCGATATCTGGTCTGTGGGCTGTATCCTCGCAGAAATGCTCTCCAATCGACCCATCTTCCCTGGGAAGCACTACCTGGACCAGCTGAACCACATTCTAGGTGAACAGGCGGTGGAGGGGTGGGGTGAGTGTTTGGTAGGGGCCTTGTGGGCTAAAGGCTAGAATGGGGGGTGGGAGGGGCGGGCATTTATAAAGTGGGTTGCCTAAGGAAGTGCATCATAAGACTTAGACACCATTTAGTCCAACTTCCTTTTTTTTTAAACAGGTAAGGAGCCGAAATTCCAAGGAGGTAACATGACTTCTACAAGGTCACACAGCTAGTAAATGGCAGAGTCATGCTTCAGACCCAGGTCTTAAGAATCCAAATTCAGTGCTCTTCTATTATACAATGCTGTCTTCCCTAGAGTGAGTTTAGTACTGTTTGCCAGAGCAAGGGTGTTCTGGTTTTCAGCTTCTAGACTATTCAAGTTCTCTATTAGTAAGGATGAAGTCCTTCTGAGCTAGTTTCCCTGGGAAGATGAATATCAACAGTGATCCCTTGTCTCCTTGATTTCCTTCCCATGTCATATTATGAACTTTCCTTTTTTCCCAGGTATTTTGGGTTCTCCATCCCAGGATGATCTGAACTGTATCATCAACATGAAGGCTAGGAACTACCTGCAGTCCCTTCCATCCAAGCCTAAGGTGCCCTGGGTCAAGCTGTTTCCCAAAGCAGACCCCAAAGGTGAGGGGGAGGGAAAGAAATGGGATAGATAAATAGAAATGGGAAAGTTTGGCTATGAAGAGGATCCAGAGGAAAGAAGACATGAGGCTGGGGGCAATATAGGATTAGAATTTCAGTCCACATAGGGGACCAGAGTGGAGGTGGGGGTATTTCCATATCCAATTCCACTAGCTAAAGGAAACCAGCTTTGGTGGTGGATCTCTCCCTTTCCAATAAAGTTTGTGCCCCCAGTTCCATCATCTAAATTTAAAAGGGTCTTTAAATATGGAGGGGGGGGGAAGAAAAGTATCTAGTGTACCTTCCCCTCCTACCCATCCCTCATACCTACCCTGCCTCATGAGGCAAGGATTTGTGGGTCTGTGCCTCTGACCCATAACCTCACCCAGCCCTGGACCTGCTGGACCGGATGTTGACCTTTAACCCCAACAAGCGAATCACAGTGGAGGATGCCCTGGCCCATCCCTACTTGGAGCAGTACTATGATCCAACTGATGAGGTGGGACATGGGGGTGGGATGGTGGGAAAAAGCAGAATTCTTGGATGGACATCTCTGAGGTCTCTAACTTTAATCTTCCCCTGCCCTTTCTTTTCCTAGCCAGTGGCAGAAGAACCCTTTACCTTTGACATGGAGCTGGATGACCTGCCAAAGGAACGACTAAAGGAACTCATCTTCCAAGAGACAGCCCGATTCCAACCCGGAGCCCCAGGAGCCCCCTGAAACAGGGACCCTCTCCTCGTGAGGACCTGGTAAGTGCTTCTGATCCATTTGTGTGTTTATATCCCTGTACGTACCCTGTGTGCAAGCACCTGCCTACAGCCCCTTCACCATAAACATGCTATATGTGAATACATACATACACAAACATGCCTACAAACACCTGAGACACAAAGGCCTACGTGTATGCATACAAATACATTCCTTCCCCCACCCCATGTGTACACAAACCCATACCTACACACTCCTTTAAATAAACACCTATTCCAGTGTACCTTTACATCTCTATCTCTTGTCCTAGGTTTGTTTCCCCCAGCAAGATCTCCTCCCCCCCACCTCCTTCCACTAGGCTTTTCCACCTTAATCACCCCTCCTCTATCTGTTTGGCCTTATGGGATGGAAAAGCAGGGTTTCTTGGAGCTAAGTTTGCTTGGGTCCCCCTATCAACCTTTTCTTGTTACTCAGTCTGCCCCATTAGGGATTAGGGTTCTCCCTTCAGGGTACCTTCAGTCTATGTTCCTTGGCCTCCTAGGAGTTTAGAACTGCAAAGTAGCTTCCAGAAAAAGATTGTCTGGAGAGGCCTTTGCCCCAAAGGGACATCCCTCCAGTAATTCCTTTTCCTCCATTCTGAATAATAGTGGTACAGCCATTTCTTGGCTCCTTCCCAAGAAGGGGGAGATAAATATTTGGGGAGAAAGCTAACATATCCTAAGGCCCCAGCCAACCTTCCCTGACCCGTTATTTAGACCAACTATTCAGCCACCTTTGGCCAATCAGTTCCCTGCTTCTTTCCTATGATCTTTTTATCTCAGGTTCCTTCTCCCTCTTTATAAATCTCTGAATTTGGGTATTGGCCTCTCTTTTTCCATCCAGAGTCTGAATTCCACCTGCCCCTTTTCCTGCTGGACTGTTTGAAACTGGATGCCACTCACACCCTGGGCCCCATTCCAGGCAGGGGATGGATGAGTGTGTGTGGGGGGGTATCTGGGCCCCCCTGTCCTTATATGCTTTATCTCAGAGACAGCCTTTCATCCTCTTTACTTCAGGCAGAAATCATGGCCCCTTCTGCCGCTGGGGGTTCTGGACCAAACCTTTACTTCCCTGGCTGGCTCACCACTGCCCCAGAAGCCTTCACTTCCCTCCCCACTTCAGTCTGGCCTAGGGAGCCCAAGGCTGCTTTGCCCCATTCCTTTCACATGCTCCTTTTCTCAAGGGCTAGTGCTGCTTCTCAGCCTCTTAATCCCTACAAGGCACCTTGCAGAATGTTTGGTGAGCGTGAGTAGGGAGTGAGTTGGAAGGGTTCTGGCTGTCTTCTCTAACCTCTGTGGAACATTCCTGATTCTCAAGGGCTAGTTTTCAGATTGGGGAGAAAGAAAAAGGTCTAGAGGGAGGAACTGGGGTCCTTCCTTCAGACCCTGGGCTGTGCCCCTGAATCTGCCACGTCTAACCCCATTACCCCCTCACCTTTCCTGAAAGGGATGCCCCTGCTGCTTGTGTGTGTGGTGTGTGTGTGAGTGTGTGGGAGGGAAGGGCTGGTCAGTCAACCCTGTGGTATGGTAGGGGAGGCCATACCACTATCTCCCAGCATCTGTATCTAATATATAAATATATAGATGTGTATCTGGATCCCCTGCCTCTGTGTCTCTATTTGCTGCCATCACCTAAGGGCTTCATCGCCTTGTGGACCTTTCTTGGAGTAGACTAGCTAGCCCTAGGTCACCTCTGGAGGGTTGGGGTGGTGAGGAAGTTGAGAGAGCTTAACCAGAAACAGCCTCAGCCCTACCTAACTTCAGAGATCTTTGACCTTAGCCAACCAGATGACTCCCTTCCCCCACCTCCAGCATACCTGAATGAATCCAGATTGGACCTAGGGTGGGGTAGGGAAGGTAGAAGGGTTTGTAAGAGCCAAAGGTACATGTAGGGGGACTTGGCACCCAAACAAGAGTGGGATCATTTTCCCCATTAAGTCCCCACTCTCTTCCCACCCTTTCCATTTCCTGCCTAACTGGAATGGGGGTAATTCAGGGGTTTCCCATATGCTCCCACACCCCATGACTACCTGGAGGGTAATGGGTTCACCCTGGTCCTGAGCACCCTGGGAGGGGGGGAAGTGAGCTCTCAGCACTCCTAGCTGGAAGACCTTTAGATTGGCAAGGAGCGGCAGCAGGGGTGCTAGAGTGGGCTTTCCTGTTCCTGTTCTGCTGTGTCCCTAGGGCTAGAAAGCCGCCTGAGATTGGTGGGGGGGGTGGGGACATGGCCTGGGGCTGTCCAGGTCCCTGGATGTCCCGCCCTGGCTCCTGCCCCACGGGCTGGGCCTCCTGCCAGTGGCAGGCTCAGCCGGTCCTAGGGGCGTGGTGGAGCTGCAGAAGCATAGGCAGAGGTAGCCTGCCGCAGAGGGAACCTTCTGCAGCCAGAAAAGGAGCTGGAGAGGCAGCCAAGTGGAAGCCCAGTCTGCAGGAGCCAGAGACCCTCACACCTCATCCTCTGAGATTGGCCTCTTCCATGAGTTCCTTTCTCTACTATGCCCTCCCTGCTGTGGGGGGCTATGCTGTGCTCTCCCTCTTCTTCCTTCGATGGCCCCGGCTGCTTCATATTCCCTGGAACCCTCCCTTCCGATGCCAACTTGCTGCCCACAGAGGAGGTGAGGACATTGTTTCCAAGGGATAGATAGCAGTGAGTTTGGGATCAAGAGACAAGAATGGAAAGGGAGGCTTGGAGAAAGATGAGAGGTTCTGGGGTGTGTGGAGGAAATGGAATAAAAGATTACATTTTAAAATTTAGCCAGTATGTGGCTACTAGGGATCTTTTTCTGTTGGAAAAACAGTGACACCACTGTAAAGGCTGGATGGGAGGAGAAGACATGATTCTTAAGTGTATGGTAGGGAGAGGACTGGGACAGGGGATACAGGGGATACTGGCTCTGGGGAATAGGACTGGGGAAGAGGCTAGGACTAGGGAGAAGAGATGAGATGGAATTGGAGAAAGAAAAAACAGGTTCTAGGAAACAGAGAAGAAGAAATTAGGAGGATGGAGGAGTAGTATGGAGAAAGGAGAGAAGATCAGGTACTGATTAGAAGGACAGAGAGAACAAAAAGGTGCAGAGAAATGGAATGGGATTAAAAGACAAACTGGAACTGAAGAAGAGAGCCCAGACTTACATCCGATCCCTTAACACAGGTTCTGGGGAATGGCTTGAGAATACCATGAAGGCCTTTGAAAAGTGAGTCTGTCCCTCTCCTTTCATCTCAGATCCCAGTGTTTCCTTCCTTGGCCCTACACCCCACAGGTACTGGGTCAGAAGTGATTTGTACCCTTTCATTCCCACAGCTCCATAGCCCAACGATCAGACCTCTTTGAGCTGGACTGCCAGCTGAGCCGGGATGGCCAGGTTATTGTCTCCCATGATGAGAACCTTTTTCGACAGTCTGGGTTAAACAAGAATATTCAGGATGTGGACTATGAGGTAGAGATTTCCCTAAGTCCTTTCCCACATTTAAGACTCTCCAGTCTTCTCCCAGAATCTCCTTAATGACCCCAGCTTTAACCCCGCCACCCATACACATACTAAGGTCCCTCAAATCTTTGCCCCTTCATTCTCTACCAGCCTGGTTCCCCTATGATTTCAACCCTTTCTCTCCTATGCTTCTCCAGGACCTGCCTCTTTACAGGGAGGAGTTGGAAGTTTACTTTTCCCCAGGTGAGATACAGAGGGGCCTTGGATTGGGGACCAGTTACTATGACCCTTGGCCTTCCTTGGGAGCTGCTATAGGAAAGGGAGGGAGATATAAGCAAGCCCAGCTTCCTTAGTCTGTGTGATGGGAAAGAGGGAGCTTTTATATCCTGCCCTTCTCTACACATATATCTGATTTTCTGTGACTTCAACCTTCCCTTTTACTGTGGCCTTTACTCTTTTCTTTCACATTCCCCTCTCAAATCTTCAATGTTTAGTGACCTCTGAACTCCCCTCTGACCTCCAGTCTCTTCTGTGTACCTCCCTTCTCCTCTCCATTGACTCTAGGCCGATTTGCACGAGGATCAGACCGAAAGATGGTTCGGCTAGAAGATGTTTTCCAGAGGTTCCCCCAAACCCCCATGTCTGTGGAAGTGAAAGGGGAAGATGAGGAACTCATTAACAAAGTAAGGCTGAGGGGCTGAAGGTAGGTGAGGAGGCAGGGGAAGGGAAACTGAGGAGCCAAGAAAGCCCCTCTCACGCCCCCTATCCCCCAGATAGCCACGATGGTCAAGCACTTTGGCAGAAGTGAAATAACCATCTGGGCTTCTGAAAAGAACTCTGTCATGAAGAAATGCCATGCAGCTGTAAGTTGTCCGTTCTGCCCTGAACTCCCTTGTCTGTCCCACTTCCTAATATTCCCTTGCTCTCCCACTATCCCAAACCCCTACCATCTACCATCACTCAGGGAATACCATGTTCTTTACTAGTCCTGAAAGTCAAGACCCTCTTCAGAGGGCTTTCTGTCTCCTTCAAGACACAGCATATGAGATCGATTGGGCTTGTTCTCCAGCTGCTCCTGAGGTTTCATTCCTTTCCTTGGCCTTTAGGTTTTTTAGGTATCCGTGGCATATATGGATCCTCAGAAGCCTCATAGAAAAAGGACTTTTGATGTCTGTGGGGTGGAGAGTTAGGGAAGATTTCTTCAAGTGAGAAGTTGTTGAGCTGGACCTTAAAAAGTTACTTGGAGTCAGAAAAATTTGGGGTTAGAATTCTGACCGCCACTTTCTAGCCAGGTAGTCATAGTAAAGTCATTTCTTTGGTCTTGTTTTCTCATCCATTCCAATGAGTGGGTTGGACTAGAGAATCTTGAAGGTCTGTTACTACTCTACCATTTTATTCTGACAGAGAAGGGCTTCCCAGGTAGAAGAAGCAAAGGAAGTGTTTTCCTTTGAGCTAAGCAGATGAAGTTAGCATGATATCAGAAGGAGAGTCATTGAAGACTCTGGCTTATCTGGATTGGAGGGTTATGTATGTGGGAACAAAGGCTAAACCATTAAATAGGAAATCATGGTGGGCCAGATGATGGAGGGTCTTGAATCCCAGGACAGAGATGACATCATTGGGAATCTGTAGGCCTTTGTAATTTCTGGAGCATTCTGCTCTCCTGCACTCTTGACCCTCAAACTCACTACCTCTTTTGGGGAGTCCCGCTCTCCATTCTCCTTCACGTCAACCTGGGGCTCTACTCTTCCTCTCCTTACCCCCGGCACTGACCCTCCTGGCTCCTCCAGAATCCAGAAATGCCTACCTCTTTCACTGTGATCCGAGTCATTTGGTTGCTGTTGTTGTATTATGGGGGGCTGTTGCCGTTCTTCTCCATCCGTGAGAAATTCCTGCTTTGCTTCCTGCCCACCATCATCAACAGGTAATGGGGCTTTAGGCTGGGCCCTGACCTTGGGAGAGGGACAGGGGCATAGGAAACTAAGGCACCAGGGGTCCCTGGGACATCTCTTTCTCCCTCTGCTTTGAGATCATTGTTAGTCATTAATGAGAAGAGTTACAATCTTGGGATGAGAGGGGCAAAGAGGAAGACATTAAGCAGTATCAAAGTCAGGCCTAACTGGCTGATCTGATTCCCTCTGTTGAACTAGGACCTACTTTCCCTTTTCCTGTCCTACTGTGAATAGGTTGGCAGCAGCCCTATCTAAGAGGTGAGATGGGCAAAAAGGGGTTGGGCATTCCTGGGGCCCCTTGACCTCCCTTGTCTATAATATTGCCTCTTATTTCCCACAGGCTGATCATGAGGAAAAGTCTAATCAGGCATCTTGAAGAAAGAGGGATACAAGTGAGTTTAATCATTACTTGTCAACAAATATTTCAGAATACATCATGTCTACTCAGAGCCCTGTGTTAGTTGCTAAGGGGGAAAGACGAAGCAAAAAATCACTTTCCGTTTCCATTATGCTTTTACAGTTTTCAAAGCATTTTCCTCAGAACACCCCTGTAAGACAGGTAGTGTAAGTATTATTATCCCAGTTTTAGTGGATTAGGAACCTAAGATTTAAGGTCGTCAGAATGACTTGCCCAAAGTCATACATCTAGAAATGTCTGAGCTGGAGTCTCCAACTCAGGTTTTATCACTGCCACTTCCTACACCTAGGAGCTCATCATCACACATGTGAAAAGATTAAAATGTATTTTATGGTGTCTAGTGGTACAGGTAGATAGAAGCACTATAGGAGTTCAGAGGAGGCTTTAGGAGGTAGAAGGCTTTGTGGGGGAGGTCGAAAGGAAGGGGTGGAATTTAGATAAGCAGAGGATTGCATACTTGAGAAGCTAGAAGAACAAAGCACTTTCCTAATTTTATCTACTCTTCAGGTGGTATTTTGGTGCCTTAATGAGGAATCTGATTTTGAAGCGGCCTACAAGCTGGGAGCCACAGGGGTCATGACAGATTACCCTACTGCCCTTCGACATTACCTGGACAACCATCCCCAGGAACCTAAGCGGAGCAACTCAGACGAGTGACTTGGAGAGCTTAACTGGGTCAAGCATCTTTACATTTTTCTTCCTTTTTAAATGCTTGGTTGAAGAGCTATTTTAATGCATCACTGTCACTTCCCAATGATTCTCCAGCCACACAGCAATAAAGATTTCCCTAGGAGTCAAGCAAAAAGTTTATTCCTATCAACTGGTTGGCTCTGTTTGAAAATGTATGCCTCCTTCTGTTCCTTTGGTCTTTTCACATTTCTCTGCTGAGAGGCAAGAAATAGATTTCAGAACTGAGTCCCTGGAAATCACAGCCGGACATCCCCACCTTGACTAGAATTTAAACTTTTCGGTGCCGGTTTCCCTCATTTTGTGACCATCCCACATATTTATCGCTCATCTGCTGATTTCGCTCCGCATCAGCTCAGGCAGGATCTCCCTTAAAACACTTCCCTTCCCCGGCACCATCCTCCCTCCCTATTCCCCAATAAAAGTTTTCTTACTGAGTCAAGCGTCTTTACTGAGGAAGGGGCTGGGGATGCAGGCAGGAGAAAAGGGCGGAGGCTGTCCTGGGCTTCTGGTCTGGCCACATTCCTGACCCTCGAACAAGTGTACTTTCTGGGGCCCCTCCCAGCCTTTGTGCTTCAACCCAGGCGAGGAACCCAGACTTTTTCCCGGTAGGACACCACGAGAGGGCAGGCCGGGCCTGGAGCCGAGGGATGGGGGAGGGGAAGCGGTCCCACCGGGCCGGGAAGCCCACTCCCGGGGGCTGAGGAGCGCATGCACCGCACGGCCCGAGGCGGGGCCGGGCTCCCACGCTTCCGACCCGCGTGGCCGAAGAGCCCGAGACAACGGATTCCCTCCGAGGCAAGCCCGGGGTGCCCCTGGGGTCCCGGGGGCCGGGATGGGGACCGGCGGGCCGAGGCACTCGCGGCGCAGGCTCCCAGGCCTAGGGGGCGGGCGGAGAAACTTTGTTACCGAGCCGGGAAGGCCGGGCGTCCGGCGGCTGCGGCGGGGGGCGGGGCGGGGGCGGGGCGCGGCCAAACCCCGCCCGGACTCCGAGCTCCTTTGTTTTCGGAGGGTCGGCGTCCTGAGCGCCCTCCGCGCCCACCGCCCTCACCCAGCGCCGGACTTCGCCGCATTTCCGGAGGCGACGATCCGCCGGCTCGGACGCTACCAGAGGGAGGCGAGGGCCGGGGGCTCGAACGCTCCCGGATGCGTGACGCTCACCGCTCATTTGCATAGAGCGCCCTGATTGGCCGCGGCGGCCGCCGGGAGAGTGCAGGGAGGGAGGGGGGAGAGCTCACAGCGGCAGCAGCTGGTCTCGGTGTAAACAAGTCGCGGCTGCGAACCCCGGGCGTGGGGACAGCGCCCCGGCTCCGGAGCGCCCCGCCACCCGACCCCAACCCCGGAGGATCGGGCCCCTCCGCGCGCCTAGGTGAGGCCCAGCACCCTCGGAGCGTCCATGGGTCCCCTGAGCGATGCCTGCGCTCCTGGCCCCCATCCCCGAGCTTCCAGGCGCCCTCCCCTCTGCAGCTGTCCCCCTCCCTCTCCCTGGACAGCCTGGGACCACCCCGAGGCCAGAGGCCCCCCGAAAGGCCCAGACTCCTGGACTGCCCTCCTCCGTAGCTCCAGACCTGTGCACCCCTTCCCCTCCCCCTCCCCAGCTGCGCAGTTTTTTACAAAGCAAGACTACTTCCCCCCAACGGCCCCCCTTCAGCTTATCCTTCCTTTTCGGGGCTCCCTCCCCTATCCTGAGTTTTGGCCCAGCTTCCAGAGTACGCTTGGATTGTCTGGGCCCGGGTGGAGGAGCTGGGCGGCTGAGTCACCCCATCCCAGCCTCAGTTTCCCCTGTGATGCAGCTTGATGTCTCTCAAGGCAATGAGTCAAATCGATGCTTTGACCGAACCCAGGCTGAGCAACATTCCTCCCCCGGGGAGGCAACCTGGGCTCTAGGGAAGGCAGAGACAGCAGCCACGTCTAACAGCTGAGGCAGCCCTAGCCCTGGGGAGAAGTCGGACACCAGCTATATGAGAGGCTGGGCTGTTTGGTTCTGGAACGGACAGAGAAACTGTGTAGAAGATGGAGAACTTTGGGGTAGGAGAGGAGGGAAATGCTCCTGATGCTTCTTCATGATCTTCTAGGCTCTGGGCTCCCTTTGCTCACCGTGGTCCCCTCCCCGGGTGGGGCCACTGCCCCCAGCCCCCGCCATGGTTCGGATCTCCAAGCCCAAAACCTTTCAAGCTTATCTGGATGACTGTCACCGAAGGTATAGCTGTGCCCACTGTCGGGCACACCTGGCCAACCATGATGACCTCATCTCCAAGGTAACCTGCCTAAGGATTGGGGAAAGCTCTCAATCCTGGGAATTGTACTGGGAAGGGAACTTGAAGGTCCCCAGAAATGACAGTGACTGTGACTCTTTTCCTTTTCTACAGTCCTTCCAGGGCAGCCAGGGCCGTGCCTACCTCTTTAATTCTGTGTGAGTATCAGAGCTGGAGGGATTCCCTTCAGGGTTAGGACTGTGACCTCCTCTTTGAATCTGTAGTTTCTTGTAGTGCTGGAGTTTCAGGGCCAAAGAAGGTTCAGGTGGGATTGTAACCCATCTGGGACTTGAGACCCTAGATTACTCCATAGTGGGGGAATTGGGCCGTAGGCTTGGGATGGAGTGGTGTTTGAGGCCCCAAGTCCCCTGAGGGCCTAGTCTCATTTGTGACAGCCTGGTGACCCACCCCACAGGGTGAACGTGGGTTGCGGGCCAGCTGAAGAGCGTGTGCTACTAACTGGACTCCATGCTGTGGCTGATATCCACTGTGAGAGCTGCAAGACCACCCTGGGCTGGAAATATGTGAGTGTGACCTGTGACCCTCCCATGGTTCTAAAAAAGAATAGTCAGACCCCAGGTTCTGTGAAAAGCATTCAGTTTGGAGTTTGAAGACCTGGGCTCAAATTAGGGCTCTGCCGCTTAGTACCTGTAACACTGGGCCAGTCACTTCCTCTCTCAGGGTCTCAGTTTTCTCATATGTAAAATGAAGGTTAAACTAGATCATCTCTAAGGTCACTTCCAGAACGAAGTCCATGGTGCTCTCAGCTACTTTATCAAGTTCCCCTTTTATTTTATTTTTTTTTAATAAATATACTTACAGAGTCCTGAACTTTTTCCAAAGCTGTTGCACATTTGTTATCTCATTTGATTCCCACAACCACACTATGTGAGATACATAGCTTAGGTTATTATGACAACCCTCATTTGACAGGTGAGAGAACTGAAAGCTTGGTGAAGTGAGAAATTGACCTCAGGCTCTCTAGAAGGAAAAAGAATACCCCAATTGTCCTTCCTACCCATTCTCAATCTCCCCCCTAACCCCCTATTCTTCCCTGCCTTCCAGGAACAGGCCTTTGAGAGCAGTCAGAAATACAAGGAGGGGAAGTACATCATTGAGCTCAATCACATGATCAAGGACAATGGCTGGGACTGATCTCTGACCTCCAACCTCAGCCCCGGGATTCTCCCTGATAAGATGATTCTGCTGCCCTCACCCCAGCCAGGCTGCTGGAGGAGGGGCACTTGTGGGAGAAACAACTACTTGCTTTTTCTCCAGGGACCCTGGGAAACTGCAAGTTCTCCCTCCTCAGGGCTTTGTTGGGAGATGGCCCCAAGCCCTTGTACATACATTTTATTATTTTATTGCATGCACTGTGACTTTTTTGGGGGGGTAGGGGAAGAAATGTCCCTGTTCTGCTGCCCCCCATGATCTGGCTGGTTTGGATCTCATTTTTAACCCTCTCCCTACCCCGGATTCACCTGTAGATATGCCCTTTGTTGTACATAACTCCCTGGCTCCCTTGCCCTCCTGCCTATATACCTCAAGCCTGTGCCACTCTTTCCCCATGATTTCCATACCCCTTCGTGGTCTGTAGCATCTGTAAATAAAACTCCCGGAGATACCACTCACCTCTCTCTTTTCTTGGAATCTCTGGGTTCTGGGAAGGACTCTTGTACCCAAGCACCGCAACCCACCCCCCTCCCCAAGCACATCCTTTCTTATCTAGCGGCTTGAACAGGCTATAGGCACTGATCACCCTCCGTTCAGCTATAGACAGGCTCATCTCCGATGTGTGTTAGTTGTGTGGTGATCCTGAACTTCCTTGTTTGTAAAATGGGGATATTCCTTGCACTACCTAAATCACGGAGCTGTTGTGAGGAAAATGCTTTCACGTCCTATGGAAACGAGTTACTGGTTTACTAGTCTCCTTTTATGCCCATTAGCCTCAGCCCTTATTTAAAACTCAAAGCTCCAGGGACAGGATCTACCCCTTCCTCTCAGTCTGCCTTGATTTCCTAAAAGCAGCACCAGAGGCTCTCTGGAAAGAGTGATAGAGCACGTAAAGCATCTTCTCCAGTCTGGCTAACATCTGCGTTGTCTGTTTTGGAATCTGTGGAGTTGAGACTACGGCTCCCAAGAAACGCAGCGCAGACTCTGGGCAAGAACGCAGATTCCTTCTGCGCTAAGCCTCCTGGGAACTGTAGTTCGAATGAGCCTGCCCTTCCTAACAAGGCGGGGCGCAGAGCTCATGTGCGATTCTTCCTGGGTAACGTAGTACGGTGCAGTGTGGAGCGCTTAACTAGTGGCCCGGCCCCAGCTCTCCGGGTACTGGGGAGGCTGCGGGGAACCCCGAAGGTCCACAGGCAGCTTCCCGAAGTGGCAGTCTAGACTGCTGGCTTCAGATTTGGGGCACACTCTTCGGAGATCTCGGGGTTTAACAGTCCCATCCCTGCGCAAGGGGAGAAAGTGGAAGTCGACGTCCCGGCTCCGGGTCCGCAGACACGTATATTACTTTCCCGAGGCCCCGCCCCCAAGTCCTACGGCCCCGCCCCGAGGCCCCGTGGCCCCGCCTCGAAGATTCTCCCAGGTTCCCTCGTGGGAACCCCGAACAGCTGGCAGGAAGCGCCAAACTGCTGTCCTGGCTCAAGCCCCCGGGGATCAATCAGGCCGAGGAGTTAATTATGTAATTAGAGAGTAGGGGGCCAGGGCTAATGAAGTCGAGCCGTCGGGCTGGCTGGAGGGGACTGGGAGAGGGGGAGGGAGGTGGCCTGACTTGTTGGACAGATGGGATTCGGGGGGGGGGGACCCAGGCATTCCCATCTGGGCCCCATGGGCCGCCCCCCTCCTCCCCACACAGACCTCCCCCCCTTTCCCACATCCTGCACCCCCAGCCCTGAAGGCCCCCGAGGGGAGGAGGAGCTGTGACCGGGGGCTAAGAGGGCTGAGCCCAGGGCTATAAAGGGGGCATCCCCTGGGCGGGTGGCTCAGAGCTGAGGAAGCAGGACAAGACAGGACAGGAGGGGCCTGGGATCGGCCCCATGTACCATCCCCGAGAGCTCTATGCCCCCTTGGGGGCCAGCTACAGGCTTCGGCCCCCCCAGCCAGGGGGGGATCTTGGCTTTCCAGCAGGGCTGTCAGAGGGGTACCGTTACTCAGGTGAGAGGACAGAGGCCTGGGTGACTTGGGAGGGATGCGGATATTAGGACCAAGGATTTTTTGGCGGGGTGTGTATCGGGGGAGGGTGGGTGGGAGGGGAGAGAGTACAGCTATGTTATAGTAGGAAGAGCTCTGGGCTGGGAGCCAGGAGACGACTCTTTGTTAGTCTTGGCCCGGCGGCTAACTTGTATGACCTTGGGCAAGTCATTTCTTTTCTCTGGACATCATTTTCTCTATATGTAAAATGACATGGTTGAACCAGATAATCCCTAAAGTCCAAACTGAATGTTCTGAAATTCTAGGGGAGCCTAGAGAAGTAGGGGGAAGGGGACACGATGAGTTCAGACAGTCCTTCATTGATTGTTTTCTCTTCTTTTTCCACTGTACCCTAGACCTTGACACCCCCAAATTAGATTGCTTTCTCTCAGGGCTGGAGGCTGCGCCCCGGCCTCTGGCTGCCCCACCACCCTTGCCTCCATTGCCCCCTCCTTTGGGAGGAGAGTCAACTGCCCCTGCCTCAGCTTCTGAGGCCTCCCGCCTGCTCCCAGGAGTCAGCCTAAGCCTGGAAAACCATGATTTGTGGAAAGAGTTCAACTCTGTGGGAACAGAAATGATCATCACCAAGGCTGGGAGGTGAGGCCAGGATCCAAAGGAGCCAAAGAGATGATCTGTCCCCACCTGGGACCAGAGCCTGCCCACAGAAGCTGGTTTGGGGCTGTGAAGGGTTGCATGAAGCTATCCACACTTCCCTTCAGTTTTCCTTGTGATGGAAAAATAGATAATTTTGAAGTCATTGTGGTTGGGTTAGGGAACAATTGGTGTGGTAAATCTGTGCTCAGGGTTAGACTTCATTACTGCAGCATAGTGATTCCTTTTCTCTAAGGTAAAAAATTTAGATGGAGACTTCATGCTCCATTCTTGGGCAGATAAAGCCTAAATCAGTCACTGAACAACTGTTATATTAAGTACTTGTTACATTACCAGGCTCTGTATGTATACTGGTCCTACTGAGGAACCAGGAGGGAAAAAAGGATAATTGCCAAGATGTGAGGGAGAGCATCTTTCTTCACTGCCTTCTGTACCAGAGAAAATGGAGTTTGAGGCAGGATGAAGTAGTTTTGGACTGGGGCTTTATGAAACCTGGGTCTTAATCCTGGCTCTGACCTAAATTCACTGTGAGCCTTTGAACCCAGGAGCCTGGGATTTAGAAATGGAAAGGACCTCAGAGCAGGAGTTCTTAACCTGGGGTCCACAGATGCAACTCCCCTCCCCCAACTGATCAGTGGATAGATTTGAAGGAGTCCATGAATTTGGATGAGAAAAAGATGATGTATTTTATTTTATGCGTTTAAGAACATGATTCTGAGAAGAGGTTCTTAAGGCTTCACCAGTATGCCAAAATAGGGGTCCCATGACACATACAGAAGGTGAAGAACTCCTGTTTGAGCAATCTATTCCAATGCCTTAATTTTAAAGAAAAACTATCAGAGGTCTAAGAGCAAATCTGGCCCCTCCTTTCTCTCTAAAATGAAGGATTGGAGTAGATCCCTAAGGTCCCTTCTACCACTGTTCTGTGTTCTAAGCTCCATCCCAATCATCTCTCCCCTGCTCCCTAACAATTGACCGTTGTGATTCTGACCCCCCCCCCCTTTTGTGGTCAGAATTAAAGAGGGCCAGCCTAGCAATATTCCCATTCCCCCTGGCTGCCCTACCCTTGCTCAGATGCTCCAGGCCTTCTCCCCTCCCTCCTCTGCTGCTTCCAGACGAATGTTCCCGGCCTGCCGAGTGACTGTGACTGGTCTGGACCCTGAGGCTCGTTACTTGTTCCTCCTCGATGTGGTGCCTGTGGACGGGGCCCGTTACCGTTGGCAAGGCCGGCGTTGGGAACCAAGTGGCAAAGCGGAGCCACGCCTCCCAGACCGAGTATACATCCACCCAGACTCCCCAGCCACTGGTGCCCACTGGATGCGGCAGCCTGTCTCCTTCCACCGAGTCAAGCTCACCAACAATACCTTGGATCCACATGGACACGTGAGGCTCCAGTGGGTGGCAGAAACAAGGAACAATTCCCAGGGGGAATCAGAGGGAGAGAAAACAAGGTCATTGTGGATCTTATTGAGCTATAGGGCCATAGGGTTGGGTGAATCCCAGATTAGAGGTTTCAGGTCAAGGGAGGAGGGGACCCCTTTGTTCCACCCATCTCCCTTTCATTCTTGTATGCCTTCAGCTGATCCTCCACTCGATGCACAAGTACCAGCCAAGGCTTCATCTGGTTCGGGCTGCCCAGCTCTGTAGCCGACATTGGGGTGGTGTTGCTTCCTTTCGATTCCCTGAGACATCATTCATCTCCGTAACAGCCTACCAGAATCCTCGGGTGAGGCTCCCCACTCACTTCCCTCACACCCTGGGGCTACCCCCAAACCTTCTGTTCTTGAAAGAGGTTTCAACTTGCCTTGACATCTAGCCTTGAAGAGGGAGGGTTGTCGGGTGGGCAGTTGAATTAACCCCAGATTTTCCCTTCCAATTATGTCCTTCCAGATCACACAGCTGAAGATTGCAGCTAATCCCTTTGCTAAGGGGTTCCGGGAAAACGGGAGGAACTGTAAGAGGTGGGAGTATTAGGAGCCTAGATATGGGTCTGGGGGGGAGAGCATGTAGGGAATTTTTGGAGGGCAATGTTGAACATATCCCCATTCCATGGGCTCCAGGGAACGGGATGCCAGGGTTAAGAGGAAGCTGAGGGGACCAGAGCCTGTCATTATGGAGACCTATGGTGGAGGTAAGCACTGTTGCAGGGGCAATGAGAAGGGGAGAAGAGTGTGATCTACACGGGGTGGGATGGAGAGAATAGGGGCTGCCTCCTTCCTCTATCTATGCCAACTCTGACCTTTCCCTTAAACCTCTCTCCATACCCCTTTCTTTCCTCTCTCCTCCATCTCTTTCCAACTTCTCATCTTCAACAAAGATGGTCCTGGAGGTCCCTGTGACTCCACATTGGCTGGAGACCTTCCAGAACAAGCCTCTTCATCTACTGAGGTACCCACCCCTCCTTGTGGAGGGCCTAGTGCTGAGGCCTACCTTCTGCACCCAGCTGCCTTTCACGGGGCTCCCAGCAGCCTCCCCACCAGGTGAGACAGGGTTCATGATATATGAGGATTTAGGGGAAGCCCATTGGTAGAGAATCTGGAATTAAGAATCAAAGGAACTGGGTTTGAATTACTATCCTACCACTCGTTCATTAGCTCTCTGATTTTCAACAAATCACTTTTCCTTTCAAAGGGTCATTGATTTAGAGCAGACAAAGATGTAGGCTCTCTAGAAGTCACTCAGAGTTTCTCATTTTATACAGATGAGGAAATCAAGGCCCAGAGAGGTTATGACATGCCCAAAGTTTCAGAAACTGGAAGTGGCAGAGCTAAAACCTGCTTCCTTAGTGTTCTAACCATTTCCAGTCATTCTATCGTGCTCTCCCCAGTCCACCTCTCACACCTCATTCAGAAATCAGCAGTAATCCCGTGCAGGTATTCAGAGGCAGGGTGGTGTGTTGGACAAAGATTTCTGGACTTGGAGGCAGGAGACCTGGGTTCAAATCCTAGCTCTTATTACTTGCTACGTGACTGGAAAATCTGAGCCTCAATTTCCAGGCTAAATAAAAAGGAAATGATAATGCTCACAGGGTTGTGGTGAGGAAACAACTTTGTAAGCCACATAAAAACTTAGGTGAATATAGGTTGGTATCCTTATCTTTTCTTGATCTGATTTTTTTTTTTTTTGCTTCTCAGAGCCTCTTCCTTCTCCGAGGCTGCAGATCAATTGTCTCGTCCTGCATCTTACCAAGCGCCCTTCCTAGAGCTGTCTCCAGGGAATGGGAACTCTGGTCCTGGATATCCCCCAGCACCTCCAGCATCAGCCTTTGCCCCTCACTTCCTCCAAGGGGGGCCTTTCCCTCTCTCCTATGCAGCCCCTGGGGGTTACCTGGATGTTAGCAGCAAGCCCCTCTATTAAGTTAGAGGAGGCACCTAACAACCTTTCTCTCTGGAGCCTGGGTGACTCTTGGGGGCCATCTCCCTCCCACACCAAATGGCTGCTTTGGCCTCCTTCATCTCAGCCAAGCCTACCCCCAGTCAGTTCACACTTAAGCTTTAGCTCACACCCCCCTCCTGCTTCAAAGCCTGTGGAGGTAGGCTTGGAGGGAGACCAGCTGCTCTGGCTTCCCCTTCCTGGGCTCTCACCTGGGTGTGAATGGAGGGTGGGGGCTGGGCCAGCAGGAGACTGGGCCTCGCCAAAAGGACAGGTCAGGGGCCACTACCAGAAACTTTCAAGGGCAGCCCAGCTATGGGAGTTCTGACGAGGTCTCTAGGGTGTATACCCCAAGTCTTTCACCCTTACCGCACTACTGTTTGACCAATTTACATATACATATCCTTATCTCCGGGTGGGGCAACTCTCCCAGGGATGTAGAGCAGACTATCTTCACCCCCCACGGCCAGATGTACAGTAATTCCTATTATCTCAAAACACCTTTGGACTCCAAGCTTTTTTCCCCCTAAAATAAAACTTTTGAGTCATTTGTGTGTTGTTATAGAAATCTCCTATTAGATTGGGAGGCAGTTAGCTTCCTGCCCTTCTAAGGCCATTTCAAAGGTCTCCTTTCAGGAAGTTTTCCAGTTTCCAAGGATTCCAAAGCAAGGTGTCCTGTCTTGGTTGCCTCCAAATGCTATCAGTCAGATTTCCAGGCTCTGAGAGGTATTCAAGTTAACAGGTCCAGAGCGGGCTCCATGGGAATAAATGGAGATAAATCAGCTGAGAGGCAGAAGGGCCCACCTGATGACCCTTCTGACCTCCCGAAGAAAGGTGCCCAGTGGAACACAAAAAATACCGGCTGTTAGGCTTGTATTCAAACCCCACTTAGTTACTACTGCTAGAGCTATCGACTCCTCTCCCACAGGGATGTAGTAATAATTACTCTAGCACCCTCCTTCGTGATGGTGTGGAGAGGAGAGTGCTCTGTGAAACATGGAGCACTGCAGAAACGTGAATTACGATCATACTTCTGTGGTATAGGGTAACTGCTCCTGCTGAGCCACATCGAGGTAAGAACAAAGGTCATTTTCTTTCTTTTATTAGAATTTTTTTTCATTTTTTCCCAAAGTTTTTATCTAAAAACAAACAAACAAAAAAGAGAAAACCAGAAAAAAAAATCACCAGAAACTTTGAAACAAAGAATCTGGGGGAGGAGGAAATTGGATGAAAGGTTGTCCTCCTTGCCCCCTGACCTCTGCCTAGGACAGAACACAGGATGGGAGAGGCTTCTCTGCTCTCCCAGTGTCCTCTGAGATCCTAGGGAGGAGATGGGGAAATTGCCCCCACCTTGGGAGACCCTGGCCTGAAGATGGTGGCAACAGGAACATCAGGGACAGTCACAGTGGTCCAAAGGATGTTGAGGCTGGGGAAGAGGAGTAAAGGATGGGGGTGGGAGGGGCTTGGGTAGGGTCACAGGAAGTAGTCGGCCACTGGCTTCTTGGAAGGGATGCCCCGGGTTTCCTGGGGTGCAGCTTCAAAGATAATGAAGTCTTTCTGGAGGTGCTCATCCAGCTCCAAGATGGCTGCCACATTTCCGCAGCTATTGAAAGGGAAAAAAGTCAGTCATCTGAGCTACTGGATACCAGAACATTTTTCCCAAGGTTTCCCTTCCCAACCCCAGCGAAGACACCCCTCCGCTCTTCTTTCTAGGCTAGCCTCAGAGTACTGAGGCTTCCTTCTCACTGCTCCCTGTTGAGAGCTTTGTAGTGCTCTCTTCCTTTCCAGCTCACCGGTAGCAGTAGTTGGGTGCTGACCACACGGTGAGCACAGTTTCATTGAAGTGCCACTTGTAGCCTTCCATCACCAGCTGGTGAGCCCGGCATATCATGTCAATGTCATTGGCTGCATTGAACTGGGCCACCACGTCACTGCCGAACAGGTAGCCGGCTCCTCGGGGACTCACACCCCAGCCCGTTGTGTCTGTAGGGTACAGAAATGGGGACATACATATGATCTCCCTCTTCTCGGTCTACAAGCCCAGCTTTCTCAAAGCTTGACACCCCCCTTCCTCCATTAAACTGGAATGTTGAAAAATCTGGAAGACGTGTTTGGCTACAATGTAGCACCAGGGATAAAGTTCAACATTCTGAGGTCAGAAAGAAAAAGGTTTGAATTCCATCCTTAACATTTACTCTGTGGGGCCATGGGCAATTTAACTTGATCTAAGTCTCAGATTCTTCCTTGCTAAAACTGGTACAGCCTTCCTTATAAGGTTATTTTAGCAATGATAAGATGAATGTAATGTGCTCTGCAAACTTAAAGGACTAAATTCCAGTCCTTAACAGAGACATGGTGGTAGTATTCAAGTATTTAAAGGATTAGATTACAATGCAATAGAGCAATTCTACTTTTTCATAGCTCTGGAAAAGAGAAATACAACTTTTTAAAAAAGGTAGATGACGACTGGGAAGGCAGATCTTGGTTCAATAAGAATGACCTTAACAATCAGTTGCTCAGTAAAAAGAATGGGCTCATTTGGGAGTTATTAAGAATCCAGTCACTGGGAAAGTAGCAGAATGACAACTTATTAGACAGGATTCCTGCACTAGTTTGAAGTAACAGATTTGTAGTCAGAGAATGTGGGTTTGGGTGTTGAACTCCTCTACTTATTCCTCACGTGTCTCTAGGCAAACCACAACTTTTTTGGAACTATTTCCTTATTTGTAAAGTGAAGAACTGAGAACTAAATTATCTTTAAGGTTCCTTTAAGAACCTAGATGACCTTTATAGTTACTTTCAATGTTATGGTTCAATTCAAAACACCCCTCCCAACCACTCCCATTTAAGTAGCCCTCTAAGCCACTGGCTGACAGAAAGATCCTAGCTCAATGCCGCTGTCAAAATGAAAGTTCCCCTGTTATCCAAATGGGAAAGTTCCAGGTCCCACAGTACTCAAGTGGTCAAAGGTCACTGGGCTGATTTCCATAGCTAATGCACAATATCCCAGCAAATTAAAATTTCCAGTGCTGCTCTGCCATTTAGGGCATGCTCCAAAACTCAGCTCCCTAAACTTGCCATTAAATAAAATGTTCCAGAAACCCCAAAATTAAAATCTTTCTTCTTTTTTTTCTTTTTTGGAGGGGGGAGGCAAGGCAATTGGGGTTAAGTGACTTGCCCAAGGTCACACAGCTATTATTAAGTGTCTGAGGCTGGATATGAACTAGGGTCCTCCTGTTTCCCGGGCCAGTGTTATATTTACTGCACCACCTAGCCGCCTGCCCCATAAAACCTTTCTTTTATGGTCTATTTTCTATCGCCTTGATTAGGCGATAGAACACACCCCAACAAAACACCACACAAAGACGTGGGTGTGGAGTTATCTGTTCATCCTCCACTCCCAACACCTCACCTTCGGGATCAGACCAGAGCAAGTCACACATGGGCCCATCGTGAGGCACCTCCTGCTTCCGGTCAATCGTCCGGATCTGGTCTAGGGTCTGGATAGAGGGAGAGAGGCCCCCATGTACGCAGAAGATCTAGGGAAGACAGAAAGAAGAATGAGGTTCATTGATTCTTTTGACTGCTTTCCACATGACAGATATGCTCCTTGGCCATATGTTCATCCCCTTCCAACCTCTTTGTTCACCTTGACACTGCAAATGAGATGACCAACCTTTGCAATGCTAGCTCCTTCCTACCTTGCCATCGATGATGGCGGACAGGCTGAGGTAGTCAAAGATCTCAGTGCAGTAGCGCCACACGGTCACCGAGCCATACTTTCGCAAACACTCGTCATAGAAGCCGTAGACCTGTGTGATCTGCCTGCTCTCATGGTTCCCCCGAATCAGAGTGATGCGGTCAGGATACCGGACCTGGCAAGGGTAAGGGTGCAGGAGGGATGATGGTCACAACTGGCAGGTGTGGGTACACGATAGTCTAGGGAAAAGTGGCCACAGAGTTGGGTACAGAAAGATGTAGCTGGGAGAGGGTTTCAGAGAGGAAGCAGCTGGGGGACATCTAGGATAAAGTCTTGAAGAGATGCTAGGCCTGGGCTGTCTCATGGTTTGGCAGCGCTGTTTCGAACAGTATAGAGCAGAGTTTCTAGGGATTAGGGCCAAAGAATCTATCCAGGGGTCCAAGAGCAGTTACCTTAAGGGCAAGCAGCAGCAGGAATGTTTCAACGCTGTAAAAGCCTCTGTCCACAAAGTCCCCCATGAAGAGGTAGTTGGTCTCAGGGACATCACCACCCACCTGGAGGAGGAGGGTTCATTTGTACCAGCTAGCTCATTACCCCAAACCCTCTTGAAAACCACATAAATGTGTCTGTCCCATCTACCTAGTTCAAATTAAAGCCACATTCCATTTTGAAGTGTCCCTAATAACTCTATCAAATACGCATAGCACCAAATCCAGGATTGGCCTATGTCGAAATTCCCCTTTACCCCACATCTTCAGTCAGATTAAAAGCTCCTATTCCAAATTAAAGAAGATTTCCAGACAATTGTGAACCTGTTCCTTGCTACAAAATTCAAGACTCAGAATTCATCCCAGCATCCCTCAGCTTCATCCCAGCATGCACACACAAACTCACTCTAAACAGCTCCTTGAGATCGTAGAATTGTCCATGGATGTCCCCGCACACCTGGGGTAAGAATCACAGAATGTCAGAGATGGAAGGAACCTGAGAGAACATCTAGTCAAAACTCCACATTTTACAGGTAAGAATCTGAGACCCAGAGCCTTGCTCCAAGGTCAGGCAGTGACAAAGCTAGAATTCAACCTAGCCCTCCTTTCTTAAAACCAACAAGAAGCCAGCAGGCAGCTAAGAAAGGAGCAGAGCACTTGCCTAACCCAGCATTGCCTGCAGAGTTAACTAACCCAGTGCATATGTAGCAGAGTCAGGTAAACTGGCTCAGTGTCCAGATCAGGTCCTTCTGCCCTAACCACAAGGTCCCCTTAGATCTCAAACTCCTTCCCATTAACAACTGGTGTGATGTTACTTTAATGATGGCAAAGGAAGTGAAACAACGACACAGTAAGACTCTAGCAAGCAAGAGTCTGAGTTTAGAGAATTCTGTGGCCAGGCCTCTATGAAAGGGAAACCTAATTCCATGTGGATTAGTGACCAAGCTGGACTTCAAATGCATGTATGTGTATATGGAAGTGTAAAACCAGGCCAAAGGAAATATGTAGGACTACAACAATTAGAACCTGAAGGCATCTAGCATAGGAGACTAGATATTTAGTCCTAGAGTTCTTAACCAGAGGGTCCATGGATTTTTTTAAAAAATGTATCTTGATAAGTATTTCAGTGTAAAATAATTTCCCTTGTAATCCAATAAATTAAAAAATTTAGATTTAAAAATATAGATTCTGAGGAGTTCAGAGGGCTTCACTAGACTGTTAAAGAGCTCCCTGTCACAAAAAAGGGCAAGAACCCTTGATCTAGCCCAACTCCCTTATTTTACAGATGAAGGAACTGAGACCTAGAGTGGTGCAGTGTCATGCTCAAGTACTAAGTAGCAGAGTCAAAATTCAAACCCACACCCCCTGACTCCTAGTACAGCACTTTCCCGCTATGTGTGTGCATATTTGTGAAAGACTAAACTCTTTATTGGGTGTTTATGTGCCAGGTCAAGTCTGATGGGATGGGCATACGTGCATAAACCAGCCTTGATTTAGGGATGGGGGAAGGGCTAAGGCTTTACTTACCGTGACAGGGGAGTCCACTCTCTGTACATTGCTCTCTTCCACCAAGATCTCTCTGAAGACACAAGGAGATGGTTGTCACAGCCAGATCAGGCCCCAGAGCAGCACTCCCTACCTCTATTCAAGGCCAGGTCTGACCCTGCCTTACCAGAGGCCTACAGAGCTGGCCTGGAAAGACTTCAGGGATCACTGTGAGAAGCACAAGAGTACCAGCACCCAGAAAGGACTCACAAGTGGATCAGGAGACTCTCTGTTCTCTCTGCCCCCTCCTCTATGATAGATCATGACAACAATCTTTCCATAGAGTATAGTTCTCAGGGTATCACTAGCTCCTTGTTCAAAAATCTCAATTCAATTCAAATTTATTAAGCTACATTATCTACTACATTCAAGATACTATACTAAGTGTGGGGGAGAGGGAAGAGGATACAAAGACAAAAACAAAAAAGTACTTGCCCTCAAAGAGCTTACATTCTACAGGGGAGAGACCGACACAGATGCAAACACATAAATACAAAGGATATGCAAAATAACACATAGGAATCAAAACTGAGAGTATGGTAACTGGAGGAGGGGAGAGAATCAGGAAAGATCTTGTGTATGAGTTGGCACCTGAGCTGTATCTTGAAGGAAGAGGGAGATAAGAAGAAAAGGTAAGGACACCTAGGCACCTGTGTATCCTAACAGGCAAGTGTCCAAACTCCTTCAGCTGGCCATTCAAAATGGATTCCTATGCTCAGATGCCACCCCATCTCAGAATATCCGACTTGAATCAAAGAGATCATCTAAGTCCAAATCTCCATTCCAGAGAGGAGGAAAACTGAGGTGGACAGAGAAGGGATAAAGTGACTTGCCAAAAGTCACAAAGTTTGTGACAGAGATGAGACTTCTGATTTCAAACCACGTCTGTTCCCAGCTCATCCAGTACTACTTCACATAACTTCAGCCAAACTGGGGAACTGCTCATTTCCCAAAGTCATTTTTGTTTCCCTACCAATACACTTTTGATCATGCAAGTCCTTCTCTAACTCCTTTCAGACCTAATTCTAACACCATATTTTCTCTGGGATATCTTTCCAGATCACTCCAGTTCACATTTGTGCATCCTCTGAAACCCTAGAGTACTTTGCCTATACCTCTTAGAGTATAGTACACATTTGGTCTTTTATTCCATATATCATGAGTATATATATTACATATATATTATATATATATTCCATATATCATGTATACCCACTCACCCTAGATTATACGTTCTTTTGTGGTAGGAACTGCCTTTTTTTGTTTTGTTTTTTGGAGAGAGAGGGAGTAGGGAGGGCATTTTTCACAGAATTCTTAGATGAATAAATGAATTTTAAAATTTCTCTTTTTTTCTAGGGGTCCTAGAAGAAAAGAGGATGGAGAAGCTCAAGAGTTAGTATGGGTCTTGGAGAAGCAGGGCAGAGGAAGAGGATAGGTTTCCTCAAAGTCAAGGTCCAAAACCTGGGGTCAAATAGTGTCTCATCTGGTGCTATACCAAAGGCCAAAACGAGTGTCCATTGGATCTCAAACTAGTAAAAGAATGGTGCCAGGGGCGGGGATGGTGCTCTGTAAAATCTTGAGGAAGAGTAAGGTCCTAGATATCAGCACAGGCCTATCTCTTTATATGCAGTTTGTCCACTGGGGACAGCAGAGCAGTCCCTTCCAATCTGGCTATTACAGGTAACCAAGGCAAACATGGGGAAACGAATACTGCAAGACCTTGGACCTAACCAAACATTCCTGATTTCTTAGGGGTTGTGGGTCCCTCCTTTAATCCTAACCTACAAGTCAGGACATAATAGCTCACACTCAGCTTTTTTTCAGGGTAAGATTTAAATTCTACCCCAATGTTCCCCTCTACGTCCACATGAGTCTAACTGGTTAACAAAGCTTTCACCATGTCACTCCTTTGCTCAAGAACCTTCAGCTATATCCAGACATCGAACCTAAGCTATGTGGCTTTCAAGGTCGCCCATAATCAAAAGCCCCTCTTACTGTTCCTAGTCCACACTAAATGTCACTCCTGCCACCTTGCTGTCCTATCATTTACTTTGCTTTCCCTGTCCACCAGCTTCCATCTAATGCAAAGGCCCAGCTTGAGTCTCACCTGTTTCCAAGAAGCCCTGACTGACTGACCACCCTCCCTGATCTCTTTGAATTCCTACAGGAACTTACGGCCCAATACAAAACCCAGCTCTAGCCAGGGCTTCCTGTTCATCCTGCTTATTCCAGGAGATGAGGGGCTCCCTTCCTGAAGGGTGGGACGGTTTTATTTATTCCCCGCCGGGCTGAGGCCTCAGTAAGGTCTCCCTAATGACTTTACCATTACACAGTTGCCAGGGGCAACCTGGCCGCCCTCCGTAGGCATTAAGCTTGACCCCCACAATGGACACCCTCGGACTCGGCCCGGTGGCTGGCGCCGGCCTCGCGAGAGGCGCGGAGGCTCACCTGGCCTTGGCGCACAGGGCCTTGACCTCGCTCTCCTTGATGAGCTCGCAGCGGCGCAGCTGCTCGATCTGCCGGTCCAGGTCACTGATCTCCGCCATGGTCCCCCCGCCTCACGCGGCCCCCCCCGGTGCGGGGGGCGGGGGGGGGAGACGCGCCCGGGGGTCCGAGCCCCTCCCTACTCCGCCCGCCCGCACGGGGTGTCTCCTGGAAACCAGGGTGAAGAGACAGGGTCAGCGGGTCAGACACACAATGTGGCCCGCGCCACCCCCGGGCTCCCCAAGCTCGGGGCCCCGCAGATGTCCCCCCGCCTCCCACCCCTCGCAGGCCCTAGGCCGGGCCCGGTGCCCCGCTCCGGCCGCCGCCCGGGATCCCCGGGAGGTTGGGGAGGGGAGAAGCCCAGCACGGCGGAGCCCAGGGGCCAGCCGGGAGGGCAGGACGGCGGCCCACGGGCGAGAGAGAGAACTCCTGAGGCTATTACCGACGCGGCGGCTCCGGGACTCCACTCTCGAGCCGCGGGCTCCGGGCTCCACCTTCGAGCCTCCGTCCGCTCCCGGCCGCCACTGCTGCCGCTGCTTCCGGCCCCGCCGCGGAAGCCGAAGTCCACTTCCGTCGCGCAGCGGAAGTAGCGTCAGAGGTTCGACGCCCCACCCCTCCCGTCTTCAGAAAAAAATCGGGCAAAGGAACCGGATGTTGTCCTTGAGAGCGGAAGTAATCCCTGAAGCGCGAGTCTGAGGAGGGGCTTCCAATGCGAGTCATTACTAGGCCCCGCCCAGATCCCTGCGATCTTAGTCCACTCCCCGAAAGCGCTACGGAAGATAGGGGAGAGCAGATTGTATTATTATAGTTTTAGGAACCATTGCAGCTGGACTATGTGTATTAGACGCTTGAGAAAGGTGGGGCTCAGAAAGCGGAAATGACCTGTCCAAGGTCACAGCTAATTAGTGGCAGGCCCTGGATTCCACTCCGGGGCTCCAAGGCCTGCGGCTTCTCTTCTCGGAGAATAGGCCGCATGGGGGATTTTAGGGCTGTGGGCCGGAATGGGACTACGGGCCCCTTTCACGGATGTTTCGTCTTCCGGGCCCTAGTCTGAGACCATGGGCAGGGCCTTTGTGACCGCTTTCCACGCCTTCCCCTCAGGGCTGCTCCCCATCTCCTTCCTCTCATTCCCCCATCAGCAGTCCTGCAGGGCCTCCCTTCCTCTCTCCAGCAGCTCCCCATCTCCTTCCTCTCATTCCCCATCAGCAGTCCTGCAGGGCCTCCCTTCCTCTCTCCAGCAGCTCCCCATCTCCTTCCTCTCATTCCCCCATCAGCAGTCCTGCAGGGCCTCCCTTCCTCTCTCCAGCCGCTCCCCATCTCCTTCCTCTCATTCCCCCATCAGCAGTCCTGCAGGGCCTCCCTTCCTCTCTCCAGCCGCTCCCCATCTCCTTCCTCTCATTCCCCCATCAGCAGTCCCGCAGGGCCTCCCTTCCTCTCTCCAGCAGCTCCCCATCTCCTTCCTCTCATTCCCCCATCAGCAGTCCTGCAGGGCCTCCCTTCCTCTCTCCAGCCGCTCCCCATCTCCTTCCTCTCATTCCCCCATCAGCAGTCCCGCAGGGCCTCCCTTCCTCTCTCCAGCCGCTCCCCATCTCCTTCCTCTCATTCCCCCATCAGCAGTCCTGCAGGGCCTCCCTTCCTCTCCAGCAGCTCCCCATCTCCTCATTCCCCCATCAGCAGTCCTGCAGGGCCTCCCTTCCTCTCTCCAGCAGCTCCCCATCTCCTCATTCCCCCATCAGCAGTCCTGCAGGGCCTCCCTTCCTCTCTCCAGCAGCTCCCCATCTCCTTCCTCTCATTCCCCATCAGCAGTCCTGCAGGGCCTCCCTTCCTCTCTCCAGCCGCTCCCCATCTCCTTCCTCTCATTCCCCATCAGCAGTCCTGCAGGGCCTCCCTTCCTCTCCAGCAGCTCCCCATCTCCTCATTCCCCATCAGCAGTCCTGCAGGGCCTCCCTTCCTCTCTCCAGCTGTCTCCACCTATCAGAACCTTGCCCATCTCTGCAGGATGACCTTGTGTGGGCTTCCCTGAAACCTATAGCATTTTCCCTTTATGTTGTTCAGTCGTAGCCCATTTGGTGTTTTCTTGGCAAAGATACTGCAGTGAACTTTTGCCATTTGCCCTTCCAGCTCATGTTTCAAAGATCTGAGGAATGGAGGCAAACAGGGTTAAGTGACTTGCCCAGGATCACACACCTAAGTGTCCAGGCCAAATCTTAAACTCAGATCCGTGAGTCTTCCTTATTCCAGGTCCAGCACCTATCCACCACCTACTTGCCCTTATAAGCATCCTTTGTTGTGGCATTTGCCAACTAATAAACTAACATTTAGAATGGCACCAAATATTTTGCCATGTTTTTTCTCCTCATAATAGGAAACTGAGACAGGTTGTATAAGTAATGAATTTCCATTTCACAGGTGAGAAAACCAAGATTCAGAAAGCTTTAAGTGACTTGCCTATGGGATACACAAAACACTTCGTAGTCCATCTCCTATCTCTTGCCTCCCAAGGCCAAAACTGTTCGCTATGTTTGTGTATCCTACACTAGTTACTTGTTTGATATATCTTCTCCACTAAACTGTAGATCCTTTAAGAATGAAATAGAGAAATCCCAGTTTGGGAATCGGGATAGCTGGATTCTATACTCTTTCCTTGAAATTTAACAAAGACACCTCCCTCTTTGAAACTTACGCAGTTGAGCTAGGTGATCTTGTACACTGAATGAGCTGAAATAGGCCTCACAGGTCATCTAGCGCAATTCGTGCCTGAATAGGAATCTAGGATAAATGATCATCCTCCAAATGCTGAAGAAACTCTTCTCAACGACAGTCCATTCCATTTTAACTATAGTTTTAAGTTTACTTCCAAAATCAGCACCTTGTTAACTTCCATTACTCCCAATCCTGCTCTTTAGAGCCATAAAAAATAGTACAATCCTTCTCCTATATAAAAATTCTCTATTTTTGAACTATCATGCCATAACCCCTAGTTCTTCCACCTTTCTGTCCTCCAAATTAAATATCCACATTTCTTTAAATTGAAGATTTTTGATTTCTGGTCTCACCATTTTGGTTACTCTTCTGAATGGTCTCAACTTGTAAATACCTATCCTAAAATGTGAGGCTTAAAATAACATCCTAAATGTGTGTTACATTGTATAGAAGATGCTCAGTAACTATGAGAAACAAGTCAAACCTAATAAAAATATAGCCAAATGTGTACTAATTACTCACAAATATGTAAGGACTTATATTTGGCAATAGGAAACCCAAAGTTCTCTTTTGGTTTGAGCTTTTCTAGGCAGAATGACTGAATTTATTATAAAAAGCAGTCACAGGTGGATAATTTGTAGGGATTGACTTAAATTTGGGACAAATTTACATTGGGATAAAGGTGCTATTGACTTAGTAGTCTGTCCCAGACATAAGTTTCTATTGCTCTTTAACAGTCTTATTGTCCAAGATTACACAGCTAGTAATGGGAAGGACCAAATGCTTAGCCCTTGTGCTTACAAATCCACTGTTTTTCCCTACCCTATCAAGCTGCTGCTTCATTCTTTGGCAGAAAAAGCACATGATTGCAGCCTGACTCTCTCCTATTTCCATGTACCACTGCCAATGTGAGGAAAATAGACTAGAAACTGGTTCCAAGCAAGATCTATGCCAAGGAAAGAAAATTAACGAGTTCTACCATGACACCCTAGATGAATGAAAGGGGCAGACACCTGCCATCTAACTTAAGATGCACAAAACTGAACCCCATTTGCTTTGGCAGACAGGGTCCCAAAATTCCCTGGTGATTTCTTCATGACACATACCAGTGTCAATCATAGTTCTTTGAAAAGAAAAAACCCACCCTACAAATATTATAGGAGATATCTAAGGGTAGTGATTGGGAACAATCTTGATTTTGTAGAGGTTGAGTACTTCTGGGAACCCATCTTGACATCTATGCCCAAGTCAGTGCCAAGAGCAAACTGGCATGATAAGGAACACCTCTCGGGTAAACAATTGGTCCTGGAGCTCCCAAATAGTTCTCAATTGTGACCCACATCAATATTTCCATAGGGAATCTTGCTCTTGGGGAAGGGGAGATTTGGTTGGCAAAATGAGTATGTCCATTTACACACACCCTTGGGAAGATGATACTCTCTTCTCCAATGATCCACAGCTAATTTAGAGTTTGTATTAAAAGCTAGAAAACCCATTTCCTATTTACAACACTCCCCCCCCCCCCCCATACTCCTCACAGGGGGTTAATAAAGATGATTTTTTTTTTTGCTCTAGGCAGAGATTGGTTTTCCTTGCCCTGACAAGACAGTACAAAGCTACAGAAGGACCCAAGCACCCCAAAGGGAAAGTCACCCCTGCCCTATCACAGGCACCAGACTCCTTGTTAAATAGTTGTTTATTGGAAAAAGCGGGCTGAGGAGGGGTCGCTAGATTCACCAGAGAGCAACAATACCGCACAAATGAGGGGTGATGGGACAGGTCAGCACGAAGCTCTGGGATCTCAGCCTCTTCCTGGACTGTGAGGGATGGCCTGGAGTGTTAGGGCATACCCAGCTGGAAGGCCTTGACTTAAGTTAGTAGGCATGGTTAGAGATAAAGAGAGACTCGCTGGCTGCAGCTCCTGCCTTTCCACTTGGAGTATACTTGCCTTGAGCAGCTTGGCTGTTGGCCTAGTGAAGGAAAAGGGAAAGAAGGAAGTATGAGAAAGGCTGGTAGTTCTGGATCCTACCCTCAATGACACCACAGACCCAGCTCAAGCACAGATAAGCTCTGCATCACCAGAAGGGACTGAAGACTACTTATTCTTTTCTCCTTTCCCCAATCCTGACCCCTTGTTAATTTATGTTCCCAGAATCCTGCCTGTCAAGGTCCCTGATCCTGGTTCTTTCCCTTGTCCCTTCTCACCGTGGCCCGCTTAATATATTCCTCTTGGGCAGCCTTGACATTTTCCTTTTTTCCACCCCAGGTCTTGAGAGCAGATGCCTGCAAGGCTCGGCCATAAGAGAAGGTCAGGGCCCATGGCTTGTGCAAGGGGCAAGTATTGATGGCATTGAGATTGATGGAGGCATCCTCTTCACTCTGACCCCCAGAGAGGAAGGTGATACCTATGGAAAGCAGAAAAGAGATGAAAGAAATATCAAATAGTATATAAAAAAGTGCTGGTAACAAGCATTCCTTAAAAAAAAAAAATGAAGAGAACGCATGTGACCCAAGGTGAAAGAAACCATGGGTAATAAATACTGAGGGAGAAATCGATTTCTCTCACCAGTGACCGCAGGAGGTACAGTCCGGCGAAGGGCAGTTACAGTTGCCATTGCAATCTCCTCATGTGAATATTTCTGGGTACAGGCATGGCCAGGGGTGACCATGTTAGGCTTCAGCAAGGTCCCTTCCAGATAGATATGGTGGTCACTCAGAGCTTTGTAGACAGCAGCCAGGACCTAGAAAAATGGCAAAACAACAAAGTTAAGTAGGAAATCACTAGCACTAGCTCCTGATCTACTACTTCCTTCCCAGTCACTCTCCAGTGATTCCTCACATCTCTTACCTTCTCAGTGACATACTGACAACGCTTCAGATCATGATCTCCATCAGGGAGGATCTCTGGCTCCACGATGGGGACAATGCCATTCTATAAAGCAAAGGACAAGGCTGTGAAGGCCTCCCTTACCTGGGGCTAACTTCTAGGCCTCCTTGGCTGTTAACAAATAGAGACATAGACTTTATCTTCATAATGACAGGTGTAAATCTTGAATTCCTCAAATTTCCAAACACTTAGGATCTCAGGGAGAGATGGCTATCTGCCTCCAACCAGTCCCTCATGATAATTATCGTTTATTCATTTTACAGGGCCAGCAGCTGAGGAAGCAGAATAACTGGTGCAGGATCATATGGCTAGTATCAGAGCTAAAATACTCCAAACCTGGCATGTCCCTCACTTTATCACACTGCTGCTTTACAGTTTCTTTTGTTTTGCTGTATCTCAGGCAAACTGAAAATCCCTAGGATACCCACCTTCTCAGGACCCAAATCAGAGAATTTAGTACCAACTGCTACAGGGGCAATAGCTGATGTTTTTTCAACAGCTTGCTGACATTCTCTAGAACTGAAAGGAACTGTTTCGGAATATGGTAGAATAAGGCAGGGGGAGGGTAAGGAGGTACCCACCTGCTGGCAAATGCTAGCATATCGGGCCAGCACATTGGCATTCTCCATGATGGCAAGTGAGGAAGGTGTATGATCCCCAATCTTCAGTACACAACGCCACTTGGCAAAGTCAGCTCCATCCTTCTTATACTGGGCACAGCGCTCACTCAGCCCATCTAGACCTAGTAGTGAGACAATGGTCCAAGAAGTCCTTAAGCAACAACCAAGGTCACTCACTATAGCTTAGATGGGGAGTTAAGACAAAGAATGCCTCATTCAAGGTATGAGAGATGACTGGCCTTTTTCATTCTGATATTTCTTACCCTGGGTGGTAGTCTCGCCATTAGTCCCTGCCAGAGGCACTACACCTTTGTCCACCTGTTAGGGAGGGGTGAGAAGAGGGAATGAAATATTTACAACTCTTTTCCTAACTTTTTACCCCACCTTTCACCCCATTTGGATCCATTTATTTCTTCCCTCCTTCCTTCCGTTTCCCTTCTGTCTCAAATACCTTTACTTCACTTACTCTCAAATCTTAGCCCTCTTGCACTCTAAAGAGTTTTTAACTTATTTAATTCTATTTTAAATCTAACATCTCCTAAACCTCCTTACCTTGATGCCCACAATGCCACCCTTATCCTTTATGACTTTGGAGAAGGGACGACCATCATCAGTTTTCTGGTAGAGTGTCTCATGGAAAAGGATAACACCTCCAATACAGGGGTTCACTCGATCATCTGCTGTCAGAAGCAACTGCCTATAGAGGCGCCGATTTTCCTCTGTGTTCTCAGTTCCAATGGACTGCAGCCGCTTTGCAATGCTACCTGAAAGAGGAGTTGAGGAGTGGTGTCATCTAGAGAGCTAGACTGCTACCCTCCCCTCAAAACTCTGCCCCTTCCAACACCCCTTTGTACCAGTGGACTCATCTGCTGCCAAGATTCCCTTGCCCGGAGCAACAATTCGGTGAGCTATATCAGACAGTTCTTTCTTTTGCTCTGGTGTCAATGCTGGGTATTGGTGAGGCATGTTTTCCTTGGCTGGGCTGGTAGTTTCCTGGGTGGAGATAGTAAAGTATAAGCCAGACCTTTCTGTAGTAATGGCATAAACTTGTTTGTGTAATTCAAGGTCACATCATTCTTGCTACCCGACTTCTCTTTTCCCTAGCTCATGTATCTCTACTTCCCCATTTTTTTTGCTTCTCTACCTTTCCTAAACCTAGGGTGGAGAGCCAAGCCTAGGGTGTGGTTGCTCTGGCACAGAACAACTGAGAAGTCTGGGATACAAGGAAAGGACAGAAAAATAGCCTAGGCCTCTCTGACATCAACAGCTCTAGGATCACCCTGCTTAGATGCACACAGGGGAAGAGTTAAATATCAGTCCCAACCTTCTCATTTCATAAAGAAACAAACGCAGAGGTGAAAGAAAGCCTAGAAGCTCAGAAGAAACAGAATGAAGTATTTTGGACGGCAAAGGGTAGACCCCCCCCACCACGCAGGCAATCTCCAATCTCCAAGACTCAGAGCTAGAACACAGGTTTCCTAAACTTGTAGTCTAGTGTATTCTTCCTCCATACCAGGTATCCCTTCATTAGTGCCCACGCAGCAAGGGCATTTCAAGGTCAGGCTGCTTTCCCTTGTAAGCTTAGCGCTATTTCCACAGAGTGGGCACAGGGAGTGACAGGGACATTAGGCTGACCCCTGTGAAGGGCAAGAGCCCGGCCCTCCATTTTAGGAGCCTTCTCTGCCTTCCGCTGCAGGGGAGAGGGGGAGCGTCCCAGGATGTTTCCCTCTACTACGCCCCCACCCGTAATACCAGCCGCAGCTGCAAGCTGGGGGTTCAAGGTCACTCCGATAAGAAACGCTACGAGAGGAGTCGGAAAGCACTAAACGAGGCTATAGCGAGCCCCGAGGGGAAGTCCTCTTCGGTCGGTCTCCCTTCTCCCCTCGTCCCTAAATTCCATTTTCCGAAGGCAGGAATTGCTCGGGAACACCAGGCCGAGACAGGTCCATGCCCACAGTGGTGCCCCCATCGCCTGCCGCCCCCGGGGCAGGCCGCCCTCTCCCCCCCTCAGCTCCTGCTGGGCTCTAGAACCCCCCACTCCCCGCCACCCCTCCCCCCTCGGAGGACCGCTCTCGGGCGCGCCCTCCCCCGCGTGACTCAGCCTTCCGCCCAGCCTGTCGCACTGCGCAGAAAGCAGCGAAATTCCAGTTCGGGGATCACACGGGAAGCGGGACGAGGGCGCCAGCGCCGGGCCCGGCACGGGCACCACCGCGTCCGAGGGGCCGCACGGGTCGGGGCACCGGCTCGGGCACGGCCGCGGGGGTTCTATCGGGCGCTCCTCCTCGGCTCCGGCCCGAGCTCCCCCAGCCCCGGCAGCCGCGCTGGCCCGGCCTCCGGCAGCGGGGCTGCGGGCCTCGGCGGTGAGCTTACCGGCAGAAAGCAGACCTCTTACGGTCGAGAACCGAACTTCTGCGCTCTCCGAATCCGAACGTCGCCTATTGAACTCGGGAGGGGCGGAGCGAAGGCGGAGTGAAGGCGGAGTCTGACCATTTAAAGAGACCGCGCCTCCTACTGGAGGGTTGGGGTGGAGGGGGCGGGGAAAGCAGCTTTCACCCAATCAACGAGCGAGAATGCTAAAGCCGGGGGAGAGCAGACGACCATACGCAGCAGGGTTCCCAAGAGCTCCAAAAAAGGGAGGGGGGAACGTCTGCTGTTCCCGCCCCACCTTCGGACGTGACTGGAACCACATCCCTCGGGGTGCGCCCCCCCATCCCACCTCCAGCAGCAGCTGCTCCCCCTCCCCCCTCGCCGCCCCCACCTCAGCCTAGGACCGCGTGACTCAGCTCACATTTTCTCGAAGGAGGGGGAAGGGGGGCATAAACTACCGATCGAAGGGGATGGATGAATGTTGGAAGGTCGAGGAGTGGGGGGAGGGGGAAGCGCGAGGCGGAGGTGCTCTGCCCAAGTATTGTTGCCCGGGGTTTTGCCCTCCCCATCCCTCCTCCGCGGAGAGCTGCTCTGACCTCCCCACCTGACGCCCCACTCCATTCTCTCTGCTTCCCGCAACGCCCCTTCCACGCGATGCGGATCTCCTCCCGAGCTGCGATCTCCCCTAAAGGTCGGCCCAAGCCCCCCGGAACCCCCCAAGGTGCAGCTGGCAGCTGGAGCGCCGCCTGGGGAGAGCGCAGCGGCCACGCCCCGCCTTGCGGGACTCAGGCTGGAACGCCGGGCTTCTCTAGGGAAAACCCAAGGGCCCTGGGGAAGGGAAGGTCATTCTGCCCTTCGGTAATGCCCGCATTCCATTCCCGAGGACTGCACCATCTGCCCAACTGATTGCCAAATCACATCTCCCCTTTGCCTCGGAATCTAGACTTCCCTGGGCTGAGGCCACCGCTTGTTACTTTACAAATTCCCCCCAACCTCCCTCACCCTTATTAAAACCCCACTTTTTACTCACCAACCCTTATTTTCACTCCCTCTCTTACTCTCTGTAGCCAGAGTCCTGCCCACCCCACCCCATTTTCTCTGCTCAGCTACCCCATATGGTACCCACCTAAATGGAGTCCGGACGGTTAGACTCAAGCCTAGGCAGTGAGTGGTCAGGCAGGGCTGGGTTGGGGTTATAAAGTATTCCCCACCCGCCTCTTGGAATTTTCCCGACCTTTTTTTGTGACCCCTGCCCTTTCCCCATCCCAGCTCCTCTGGCAGGGAACTATATTTAGGGGAAACCTGAAGCCCCTGACATTCAGGGCCGGATGGGGCTCAAAGCAGGGGAGGGGAAGAAATTAGAGGAGGGGGAGTGACCAAGAGCTTCAGGCTTCTGCTAAGAAAAGAGGTAGACAAGGATCCAGTAGAGAGAGGGCAGAAGCAGGCAGAGAAAGGAAGGCCTGTGTAACCACTTCCCCACTCACCAGCAGCTGAGTCGCCATCCGTTTCTATGGAAATCAGTCATGCTGCCCTGCCTGCCAAAGGAGGTAGAGGGTGAAATCTCAAAGGTGGGAAGCCACAAACTAGCAGGTGTTCACTCTCCCCTTCCCCAATCTTGGGCCTGTCTTTTCCTTCTGGTCCTCCATAGTGTCAGTCCTTATTCGTGGGTACCTATATTTCCGAGTTGGGTAGAGAAGCACACACCTATCTCCTAAAAGAATGGGGAATCAGCAGGTGGAAGGTACAAGCCCCTACTGGGTCATGCTGAGGTAGCTAGCTCAGGAGATAGGGTGTTGGGCCTGGAGTCAGGATAGACCTCAGTTCAAATCCAGCCTCAGATATTTACTACATCTGGTGACCTTGTTCATCTTTTTTTTTTTTTTTGCCTTTAATCCATTGGAGAAAGAAATGGCAAACCACTTCAGTAACTTTGCCAAGAAAACCCCATGGATAATATGGTCCACAGGGTCATGAAGAGTGGGATATGGCTGAATAACAAAGGTCAACCTTAAATTCCAACAATCCTGAGCAGAACTCCCTGAACTCAGCCTCTGCTGAGGAGGAATGAATACTATCAGCCCATACCCCTTTCCTCATATCTACTGGTAAGGGTAGGACTAAGCAGGGACCAAGAAGTTACTCAACAAAAGATTTAGCCTCTCCTGGATTTTCTCTAAGGTGTTTGAGGTCCCCAGCTTTCAAGAAGGTTGAATGCTTCTAAGGGCAACTGGTCTCTGCATCTTGCTAGGAGGGCTTGGATCTTCTCTGCTTAGGTTCAGTGAAGACAAAAGGATGAGCGGGGCCTTGGGGGCAGGTGTTAAGCCATTCTGGGTGCCACTGGGGTGGTGACCCAGCTCCCAAGGAATGTTCTATGCTCATGGGGTAGGCAGGTCCAGACGAAGGCAGTGTCTCGTAGTCATGAGCACATAATCCTCATCTGAGCTTGATTTCAAAGCAAAGGCAATTGAGGCTTTGACAGTCAGGCAGCTGGCAGGCACAGGCACAGTCACACAGTGGGCAGCATCTGGGGCATTGGGGGGTCCAACCCTGAGGGAGAAGAGAGGAGGATGAAAAAGGGTGTTGGGGAAAGGATTTAGATGGTGAAGGTTTGGAGAGGGCAAAGGAACATTTTTAGGAAGCAAAGCATAATAATAGCTCTCATTTAGATAAGCACTTTTCAAAGTGTTTTATTTACAACCTCTTGTCAGACAGATAAGGTAACTGAGATTCAGAGAGGATAAATGCCTTGCCTTACTTTGCTCCTAGAAAAAACAATCTATAATCAGGGTCTCTACCTCCTTCTATTCACCCCTCAATTGGTTCCAATTTGGGCTTCTAACTTAAACACTCAAAATTTCTCTTCTTCCAGGGCAACAATCGAATTGCTAAATCCCACAGACTTCTCATCCTTCCCAACCCTGCTTGCCCTCAGGTGGCCTTGCTGCTCAGCCCTCCTGGATACTTTCCATTAGTTTTAGTGGCACTGTTCTCTACATTATCGTCTTCTTCAAAGTCTCCTTTGCTGGAACATCATGTGTCCCACCCTCAAACGACTCCTTCAAAGACCTCACAAACCCCTACAGGGTCAATAATCATATGCATGTAGAAGACGCCCAGACTAGGTTTTATCCTAAGCTTCAGTCCAGCCTCACCATCTGCCTGTTGGATATCTCTAGTTCTTTGTGATTTACACCTCTCAAACTCAACATCTAGAAAACAGGATTTGTTATTTCCCCTCCCTCAACTTTACCATTTCTGTGGGGGATACAGTCACCCTTCCAGTACCCCAGGTTTGCAATCCAGGAGTCATCCTTGACTCTTCCTTCTCCTTCAGCCCCTCTATCTAGTCAATTACCAATTCTTGCTCATTCTCTCTCCACCTCTCCCAGTTGTTCCCTTCTGTCCCTCACATGGCCAACAATCCTAGTTTGGGCTTCATCACTTGTCACTGGAACTACAGCAATACCCTTCAGCCTGGACTCCCAGTCCAGCCCCTCCCCAGTCTGTCCTCCAAAGAGCTGCCCAAATGATTTTTCTTTTTTTTCTCCATCATATTTAAATTTATTTTAAACTTAAATACAAAATAAGAAAGAAAAAAACATTGTACATAGTAGAACATAAGAGAATGACATGACTTGCACTTGACTTTGTTTTGAGTGAGGGAGGGCTACACAGGTCACCAGCCTCACTTGTCTCCCACAGCCATCTGAATCCAGTGACCAGATATTCCTCAGGATGACTGGAGATGACCCAGGATGAGGCAAGTGGGGTTAAGCGACTTGCCCAAGGTCACACAGCTAGTGAGTGTCAAGTGTCTGAGGTGAGATTTGAACTCAGGTCCTCCTGACTCCTGCACTGGTGCTCTATCCACTCTACCACCTAGCTACCCTTTAGAACATAAGAGGATACAATATAAAACAATACATTTCCATTTAAAGAAAACCTATAAAATACTACACATTTTCAAAGCTGTCTGTCTCTTCTTTGCTAAATGATTTTTCTAAAGCATAAGTCAGACCACATCACTGCCTTACTCAAGAACCTTCAGAGGTTCCCTATACCCTTTAGGGTGAAATAGAAACTACTCAGGTCTCAGTTAAATTCCTTCACAACTGGGCCCCAGTCTAACACCCATTACTCTCCCTTCATGTACTCTCTGTTCTCTGACTGGCTCACTGTTCCCCAAACTCTGAGTCCCAGCTCTTATTTTTATGCCTGTGCACAGGCTGCCCACATACCTAGAACACTTCCGCTTCTCCCCTTAGCTTGCTTCAAGGCTCATTTCCTGTACCATCTCCTATGGGAAATCATTCTTGGTTTTCCTAGGTGTTAGTGCTTTCTTTCCCTCAAACCATCATGTATTACTTATCTGTTTACTCACTGTTTCCCCTCAGTAGATTGTATATTTCTTAGGGGCATGGACTTCTCTGCTTTTTATCGTTGTATTCTTGGCCTCTGGCATGGTGCCTTTATATAGCATCCATCACACTGGCACTTAACATTTGTTGGATTGGATACAAATCTAGTGAGAGTTAAGAGCTAGATTGGAACTCTGATATTTTGATTCTAAATCTGGAGCTTTTAAAGGATGGTGGGGAGATGAGGGTCAATATATTGTTCAAGACCACTATAGCAATGTGTTCATTTCATGCCTATAGTTTTTAAAAAGGCTTTCAGGTAGAAATAAATGCAACTGGATAGTGATTTTTGCTTTTATATAAAGGCAACTAATTTTCCCTTTGTCAGAACCACAAAGAGGGTTGGGAAAGTGGCCAAGGAACTCAATTCCCAGCTAAGGAAAGCAGATATTGTTTAGAGAGACCATCTCCTAAGAAATAGGAACAGTTTGTTTCTGAAACAGTAGTATGTGGGAAATATTCTACCTGCTTCCTTGTCTGCTTCTCCCTTAGGATTGTATTGGATCTAGGCCAGCCAAAGTGAGGCACCTCCCCTCCCTCCCCCAATCCTGAATTCTCCTGGATGGATATGGCATTGAAAGGTCAAATGTTTAAGGCCAGAAACAAGGCCAGATATCAGTCACAGTTAAAGAGCCTGATCAAGACTTGCCCAGTCCAGAAATAGGAAAATGGCATTTACAAGATCAGAAGTTTCAGGGGTAGGTGTCATATTTCTGAAGAGATCATGTGACTCGTGTGTGTGTGTGTGTGTGTGTGTGTGTGTGTGTGTGTGTGTGTGTGTACATGTACAAACATATAATCTCTTCTTTCCTGTACTGGTTGTGTTCTCTCTTTCTCTTAAATATCTCAAGCTAGTACCACAATGATCAGAAATATCCCAGAAAGATAAAACTAGAATGAAGTGGGTAGAAAACTTAAGATATAGTGAGTTTGATTAAAACTTTCTTTTATCTCTGGGGAGGTAAATTAAATCTGGTTGGCGAATATTCATATGAAACTACCATCATGGAATACCATCTTCATCTTTTTCCTTGCTTTCATACTATATAAAATTTAGAACTAGAACAAGGCTTGAGTAGAAGACAGGTGCTATACTATATAAATCAACTTTGTAAGTTGCTTAAAATAGTGTTGGCAGAAGATAGTGCAGAGAAATCCTAAATAAATATCGTACAAATCTTCTAGGATGAAAAAACAACAACAACACGCTATCTACCCATGAAACACCTTTAAAACAACCAATAGAAATGTGAATCCTTTATGTTCCTCTTGGGGACTCATCTTTCCTTAGGGATACTTCCATACTTCTTCAGCAGATCTACAGTCTTGTCAACGTGGGTATGCTCTCTAATGATGTAGACTGCCACCTAAATCCTGTTTGCAAATCTTCCTGTCTATCTTCCCTCCATCAGGCTGAGACCTTTCTCTCTGTTTCTTGACATTACATAGATACTAGTAGCAAGCAGGCTCTCCTTCTTTACCAGCCCACCTTCCTTTCAGGTCATAGGTCTCTCTGATGACATCCTTTATGCCACTTTTCTTAATTAGTAGTATGTTACGGCCTACCCATGCCCACCAGGTACCTCTCCATTGCCCTTCTGACCACACAACTTTAATTCTTTGGAGATTAATCACCTGAGATAAAGTCATACAACATCACAGGAAGCCTATTGGAGTTTTAAAAATTGGACCTTTGTTTCAGGGAGAAAACTGATGTCTTAAAAAATTGCCCAGTTCCCCAAATGCCATGCTTCTCCTCCTATTCAACTCCAATCCCATCTCACTGTCCATCTGAAACTATCCAAGAAACATGAGTACTAATGGAACAGGTCTCTCAGTTGTCCATGCAACTGAGTATTATTAGTCTGGGCAATAGTTATTCTTATTTTTTTCCTGTGAGGATAGGCTGACCATCTTCTAAGGGATGAAATATATCCCTTAGGAGGCTTTGCAATGCTCAGTCTTACAGCAATCAGCACCATGTCATCTGCAAATATGAACAACTGAATTTTGTTGCTCTTTATCATTTTCTATTAATGATCGGAGGGTCCCACAAAGTTATCTCTGTTACATCTTTCAAAGAAGCTTATATGATTTTGACATAAACATGGGAAATATGATTGCAGGAAATCCCTTAAGATAGCAGTTTGCTCTTTTAAATGAAAATTTTTCTTAGTAAACAAAATACGTTCTAGTTCTATAGTTTTATACAGTATGACAGCACCTCCTTCTGCCTTTATCTTTCTGGGATATTTCTGATCATTGTGGTGCTAGAGATTTGCTGAAGAATGTCATTTGTGACTGCCAGCCTGTGCCTTCCTTGGGTGTATTAGTACTAGTATAAGTAGTAAAGCTTATCTGTGACAGAAGCAGGGTTTAGCAAGGCTGGGAGTCAAGATGAGAAGGACTTGATAAGTGGGGAGGAGGAATAAGATAATCAAAGGATGTCTGAGTCAAAAGGAATCACTCACTGCTTCCAAGGGCTGGGGGCAGCAGGCATCCAAGCATCTGGCTGGACTGGGCAGAGGGAAGTCACAGGCTTCAGCGCAGCCCTGACAGCACTCAAAGGGGCCAGGGGCATCTGCCTTCCTGCAGGACCCTCTGCAGTCTGTGCAGCGACCTTGCTCCTGAGAGTCAGAGAGAATTCAGACTCCTAGCTGTCCTCATCACCCTTTCCCTCTTGTCCATATGGGGCAACTCATGTACTGAAGAAGAGATGGGAGCTGGGGAGAGCTTCCTGGCTTCTTATGAGAGGGAAGCAAGATTTCAAGGGAATATCTGGGTTCTGGAGGAATGTGAACCAGAGTAGAAAAAGAATGGGGCATTTGGGGAAAAGCCAGGGCTGGGGGAGTGGGACTAGGATACCTAACCCTTCCTTTTCTTTTTCCTTATACTGGTATTGTCCACTTCCTTCCCACCTCCCTTCCCCTCTCTGGGTGCCTCCTCACCACTGAATAATGTCTGGCCAGCAGCACCAGGCCAAGCAGCAACAAGTAGACAACCACACTGATGAAGACGATAGCAGGAATGGGCAAGGAGACACTCACTACAGGACTCTGGGCTGGGATCCGAAAGCTAGAGGAAGCCTCTGTGAGCTATAGTTACAGGGAGGAAGGGGTGACAAAAGCACAGGGAGAGGGTCCGTGCTTCAGGGACACAAAAGGGAAGGAATATGCATGGGATGGGGTGGGGAGAATGGGGCAGCAAATCTGCAGAACAAAGGGCTTAGAACTGGGGAGGATACCGTGGGTAAAGTCAAGGAACTAGAATGGGGTCAGTGACTCACATCCATGGGGCAGGCTGTTCTGTGTTGGTCCCGAAGCTGAAAGTGGGTGGGAAGAGTCTTAGAATAAAAGGCTATCATGTTGGATGGGTTTTAAAAAATGTACATAAAATATTGGAAAGGATCTTGAAGTCCAATCCACTCATTTTGCATTTTACAAGAGGAGGAAACTAAGTCCTTGAGAAGTTAAATGACTTGTCTTAGGTCACCTAAATAGCGAATGGCCATTCTGGAATTCAAACCTAGACCTTCCCGCTCCAAAAAGATGTTACCAGGAGGATGTCACCCTAGAGCGATGACAGGATTTATAGACGAAGGGGAAACCCAAGAAATCAGTAGATCTGATCCCTTCTTCCTACAGATAAAGAAAATAAAGACTAAAGGAGAGAGAGAGACAGAGAGAGAGAGAGAGAGAGAGAGAGGGAGGGAGGGAGGGAGGGAGAGGGAGAGAGAGAAAGAAGAAAAAGGAGGAGGCAGGAAGGGCGAGAAGGGGACAAAGAGGGAGCGTGTGTGTTTTGATTCACCAAAGATCGCAAAGCAAGAACCAAGGGACAAAAGCGAGAAATGCAGGTAGAAAACTTAAGACAGGTGGCTGGAAGCTCGCTGGGCTCCCGAGCCCGCGGCCCCGATCCTCGGCCCGGCCCCGCCCGGAGCGCGGAGAGGTGAGCCCCAGCCCCGCCCCGCCCCGCCCCGCCCTCAGGCCCTCCCGGAGCTGCCCCCTCTCCCCCAGAGCCCTCCCAGCTCCCCACCTCCACGGGGCTCCGCCCGGGCTGGCTCGGCTAGGGCGGCTCGGGCCTCCCCCCGCCCCCGTCGGACGGCCCCCCCTGCCTCCAACACACCCACCCGCCCAGCCTCGGGCTCCGCTCCCCAACGGCCGCCGCCGGGGGCGTCCCCCCCGGCCGACCCCAGGCCCGGCTCCCGCCCGCCCCCCGCTCCGCTCCTCCCTCATTACCTATGCAGAAAAGGCGAGTGAATATGGATTAGGCCGCGAGGCGCCCCAGCCCATCCCCACCCGAGCAGCGGGAGTCCCGAGCGCGCGAACCCGAAGACAAAGTAGCCTGCTCCCGCCGCTTCCGAAGTTGCCATAGCGACCGACGCTCTGGGCGCTACGGCGGCCGACGCAGCCCAGACGTCTCCGCTTCGCTCCTTTTCTGCGCGCGCCCCGCTTCTCGAGGTCAGCGCGTGGCAAGCGCATCCGAGAGCAGAGGGCGGTTTGGCCCGGAACCGCCTGGGTTCTTCGGGTCGCCGGCCTTTCTTCTTTCACAGCTTGCACGTGTGTGTGTGTGTGTGTGTGTGTGTGTGTGTGTGTGTGTGTGTGTGTGTGTGTCTAACGTCACCGTCACGGAGGAATTTAGAGGTTTTCTGGTTTCCTTGTCACTGAGCCTGGGATGGGGATGGCTGGGACGGGGCCCGGGAGGCCGGCCTGGAGAGGGCCCTGGAGCCCCAAGAGCAGCTTGGGCCTCTAGACGAGTGATGTCACCTCTGAGCCCTTGGGTCTGGGATCTCCGAGACTCCGTGCCCTCCAGGAGCCCTGGTCTCCTCCCCAGGACTTTCCGCTTTCCTCCCAGCCTCAGATGGCCGTTGTTTTCACCTTCACCCTTGCAGCCACAACAAGGGCTTCCTCCCTGGGCACGTGTCCTAGAGCTCGGATGAGGCCAGGGAAGGAAGCCTTGCCCCAGGGCGCTGAAACGTGCTGGGTGCGGGTGGCAGGCTCCGTGTCAGAGATGACTGAGCTCACGGGTGGCAGTGAGAATGCCAGCCGTCCTTGTGTAGCACACTAAGACTTGCAAAGCACCTAACACCTTGTCTCACTGGTTTCTCCATAACCACCTTGCGGGCAGATACTGTTCATGTTCTCGTGTAACTGAGGAGGAAACTGACGCATAAAGAACTTCAGCGACTGGCTGCTTTGACCGCAGCCCTTCGAGAGTAAGACGAGCCCGAGTCTTGCAGGCTTCCAATCCAGTGCTCTCCCGGCGCCCTCAGCTGCATGGCACCTAGAAGCTGCCAGCTGGCTTCTCCTCTGCGTGAACCCCCCTCCTCCAATGGGACCTCAGCAGCGGCCTCAGCTTCCGCCTCAGAAGGCTGTAGGCTCTTGAGCTCCATGTAAATTTGTCTTAAAAAGTCCACATAGAAGGGCCTGTTTTTTGAAGCTTGACCATGGTACCAAAATTTTCGTTCTAGTTGGGGACATTCCTGGTCTCTGGAAATAAGTGTTTCCTTCCTCTCTTCTGCAGTGCATTTTCTCATTGTCTCCACTCAAGCGCTTCAGATGCCCTTGACCTCTCCAGCTCTCTCTGAGAGCTCTCAGCCCTAGGAAATAAGACCTCTGAGGGTTTACAATGCTGACAGAACTTTCTATTCAAAATAGCACTCGTTAGGCCCCTTCTCCCTCCCCCAAGACCCTTGGAGGAGTATGGATCGCCAGGGCATTACTGGTTACCTCATCACTCCATTTGCTTTGGGGTAACAGCAGCTCCCTCCCTGTTTACTGTTCCTGCCAACGGAGACATCAGTTTTGGCAGTAGCGCTGGGATGTGTCAGACAGCTTCCCGACAGACAGACTCTCTTTCCTGATCACGTTCTGTTCTTGCCACCGGGCTTATCTATTATGCAGGAGGGGACAGTCTGTGGTGCCCAGTACCTGCCCAGGGCAACTTTCCAGGTCTTCTTATTGCAAGGGGAGAGAGAAAAGAAGGGGGTGGGGTAGGGAGAGAACAGTTAAATTCTGATGCCCCCCTTATTCCATATTCTCAGAGTCCATAAAAGGTTCCCACTTTCCTCTATATGATAACCTAGGTGGGTGGGAGAAACTTATCTGAGCATAATATTTTGGGTATTTGAGTCTCACCACCTCAGAGTATTGTCAGTCACATTTTTTCACTGTCCTTAGAAGGTAGGTAAAATTACTGGTTGGTGAGGGGAGTGGAACCAAGAAAGAACTTTTGTTTGAATGACACATACAGGTAGGTATAGATTTATCTCAAGTCTGAGGATAGAGGTGAGATTCAGATCTAGGAGTCTGTGTCTAATTTTGCTCCCTCACCTCCTCAACTCCCACTCCTTTCTCAGGGATTTTCCCTATCAGTTATCAGCACCTAGGCCTTCATTTGGATATGGTAGAGGCTTAACAACACCTCCTCTATTATTAAAAGGGAGGTCAAATTAGCCTGGGAAGTAAACAGAGTTTGCCTTTTAAGGAAGCTAGTACTTCTGTGTCTCTATGTAGAATCGTTAGGGGAGGATTTAACTGTTGCCCCTTGGGCTTTCCTACTTGAATACTAATGGGAGTTAGAGGACCTTGGTTAACACCCTGCCCCTGCTAGTTATGATTTGTGGGACCTTCATAATTTCTCTGGGCCTCTGGTTTCTTCATTTGATTCAATTCATCAAATATCCATTAAACACCTCCTGTGTGTGCTTGGTGGGTATTTTGTTAGGCACTGGGGATAGCAAATAACTCTGCCCTTTCAGAAAAACACTGGGCAAAGTAGAGAGAGTGAGGTTAGTTGAGGATGACCTGGGTTTAAATCCTACCTCTTATCCCTATTGCTGTGTAACCATGGACAGGTCACTTAGGCTCTCTGAGCCAGTAAAACAGTAAAACATGACAATATTGTTGTAAGGATCAAATGAGATCATATCTATAAAATATTATGTAAATATTATTTATAAGTATTATTATTACATTCTGTTAGGAAGATACAATCTAAATACTTACAATGTTACATAAAATAATTTTAAGGAGAATTCTCTAGTCCTAGTTCAATGATTTTTTTCAACCCTTCCAGTGTAATCCATTTTCTTTGGGGGTTTTCTAGAAAGCAATCATACATTTAGAGTTAGAAGTTAGAGTTAGAAAAATTTAGAGTTAGGGTTAGAAAGGACCTTAGAAATTATTTTGTCCAATCCCTTCATGAATAAACTGGTGTTTAATAGTGGGGAGAGATGAGGTAAATAAGATAGATCGAATTACTATGAAGAAAAAGTGCCTCAAGAAAATTTATATATGGGGAAGAGACTAATTAATTATATGTGTAAGGGAATTAAAGGCTACAGAGTTCTATAGATCAGAGGTGTTAAACTCAAAGGGGACCCACAATAATCCCAAGTACAGCCCAAGCAGATTAAAATGTCATTGGGAAATATTTAACAAAATAACTAAAAATACAATAAAACATTGATAATACTAACAGGTGTTTCCTAAATCAATATGTGGCCTGCAGGGATCCTTATGTACAGTTTAGTGGTCCTGGTTTCTATTTGTATTTGACATCACTGGCAGAGAGGACATTTTCCCCCATAACTGTCCCCCATCTTCATCTGGTGTTGTAATACACAATCTATCCCTTGTGATCCAAGGTAAGAACCTAACCTTCTTGGTGGTTATTGAAGGGAATGTATTCTTCTTTTAGTCTTAAAAGATAGGACTTCCTCACTTGATAGGGAGGTACATTAAAATATCAATAGCTGTACTTTTTGTAGTAGCAAATGTAGTTGGAGGACTAGTTATTTCATGATCAACTGATTTTGGCCCTCTATCCCAGCTCAGTTTATATCATCACTCAATATAAGGGGTACATAACAGAAATTAGGAGTATTAATATGTGCCAATTCCTTGTTATTCCTTTATAAAGTGTGAAGATGTTCCCTTTATTTAATTGGAAGTGATACTTGGCATTGACTGGGAAGAGGATTGGCTATATTTCTGATGGCCTTTAAAAGAAGCTAGCTTCCTAGCCCTAACTTTCCATGGAAGAGAATCCCAGCCTAAAAGACCCATAGCGCTGGAAGAGGAGAGGCCTCCAGAAAATGCTTACAATTGAAAGAGCAGAAAAGCAGGTGGAGGCAACTTCTTTGAATAGTAAGAACAAAGACCCTGGAAGTGAAGTTGTGTGGTTGAGAAGGGTTGATAAGGCAGTTGTATTGGGATGGATGCTATTCTGTTGAACTTTCTCCCCTTTGGGCTTTTTCTTCCTTTGGGCTCCCTCATGGGAACTGAAAACCTTTTCCTTTGGGTATAGTGAAAATCTGTTTACCTTTGTTTTATTTGCCTTCTAAGTGGCATTGAAATAAATGGGGTTAACCACAGGCATTGCTAATCTGAGTGTATTTATTGGAAATGAAGTTGGGAGGAAGCACTGAAGGGAGCAACTGAAGAAAGGAAATAGATTTAAAAGTGCAGTGTTTTACCAGAAGATTGTCTCTGGCTAGGGGCTAGAAGATGAAAAAATAATAATTATAGATTCATTTACTACAACTTCATAGAGCAGAATGAAAATGTTTATACCAGGAGTCGCATCTAGTCAACGAACTAGTAGTAGGGCAAGGATAAATAGCCATAGCTCAACCTCTTGGCTAACCACCTTCCCCCACCACTGACACACAAAAAATTAAGCAAAGTGATGCCCATCAGCTTCAGAATATTGTGATACACGGATAGAACGGAATATTGCTGTTCTTTAAGAAATGCTGAATATGATGAATACAAGGAAGCATGAGAAGAGTTATATGAACTGATGCAAAATGAAGTAATCAGAACCAGGAAAAGTCTTTGTAATATACACAATTCCTACAACAATGGAAATGGAAAAAAACAACCATAAAACAATTGAAGCTGAATGGTGGGAAATTATACTGACAGAGCTTCACCCCAAAGTCCTTCTTTGGAGTACATAGGGTTCCCTGTTGATCCTTGCTTTCTACAACAGGAGCACCGTGCTCCCCAAGTGAAGGTGTGTCTATCAATAGGTTGTCCTTGTTTATGTCTAAAGAATAGGTCAGCCAGAGACTTTGGGGAAAATTATCCCTTAATGAGTTCAGATGCTGAGAATAACATGTAAAACAATGGACTCAGTTCAATGCAAAGCTTTATTGGCAAATGGGGAAGAGGGAGAAGGGGAGCGGGCAAAAGGGACCCAATTTACAGCTCAGACATACACTATCATGTAAGAGTGGCACTGTGTTGGGGAGCAGCTTGAAGGTGTGCTCCAAAGTACCCTTCTGAGAGTGGAGTTCTAAATTTGGAGTTCTTCACCTAACTGGCCAATTTACACATTAGGGTCAGGGTAAAATATTATTTGGGGGGCTTCTCAGGGAGAAAAACAAGCTGGTGGCGGACAAGATATCATTTTGGGTACACAGCTGTATCAATCTTAGAAAAATATTATTGTCAGAATTTTTTACGAGTATGTTCTATAAGCTCCCAGTTACCCTTAAGGGGAGACCATCATGATGGCCTCAACATCATTGAACCTAATCTTATAACAAAGGTTTCCATGCACAGATTCTATAAGTTATAGCCTCTCTTAAGGGAAAAATGTCATCGTGGTCTCAAGACCACCAGGCCTAATCTTATAACAGCTTTTTAAAAATGAGGACAATGACAAATCAATGTTGAGACACTTGTAGGAACTAAGAGTGAAATGAGTAGAACCAGAAGAATAGTTTATGTGATGATCACAATAATTTTGTGAGGAGAAACAACTCTGAAAGAGCTCAGGATGCTGATGAAATCAGCCGCCAATCATACCTGTAAAGACTGATGATGAAACAAACGCACCTCGTACCTCTTGGCAAAGGAGTGGAGTAGAGGTACAAAGCCAGAAGTGTTCTTAGACATTTTCCAAGTGTTCATTTTTCTTTAAATAAATAGATAGATAAATATACATACATACATACACACACACACACACACACAGGCAGCTAGGTAGCACTGTGGATAGAACACCGGATCTGGAATCAGGAAGACCTGAGTTCAAATCCAGCCTCAGACATTTATAAGCTGCGTGACCCTGGGCAAGTCACTTAACCCTATTTGCCTTCATTTCCTCATCTGTAAAATGAGCTAGAGAAAGAAATGGCAAATCACTTTACTGCCCAGATGGGGTCACAAAGAATCAGATGTGATTGAAACAATTAAACAATAACAACAAATGTGTGTATACATGTATGGCTCTCTCTATGTGTATATATATGCATATATATATTTCAGTATGTATGTATTTGGCAGAAGTCCATAGTTTCATGTAGTGTAGTCCTCTTGGAGTACTTTGTGTTTTAAAATATTTGTGGTTATAAATAATTGTTGAATTCACAATAAAAATATGATGTAAAAAACAAAATTAGTGCAGGACACTGCACATAATGTTACATTTTTAACTGTTGGTTGGTTTTGTTTAATTTTTTTCCTTTTTTACTTTCTTTAATGCTGTTTTGGAGAGGAAACAGGAGAAGTGAGATCTATGTCCGGAAATGTAGGTGATAGAAGACAAAATATATCAATAATTATTTTTAAAAATAAAAGAAGTCACCTTCTTGCCCATAATAGATGTCCTATGGCAGTCCAAATAGATTCCTTATTGATGGGGACTCTTTCCCAAAACTCTTATTCAGGCAATCTTGTGCTTTATAAAACTTAAGAAGTGTTATAGAAATGTATGTAATTTTTATCACTATAGTAGCCCTTCTGAGTTACCCACCCCTCCTTCCAACTCACTCTAAAAAGCTGGTGTCCCATAAACAACTACTTCAGTTTCAAGCTTCTCTATGGCTTGAGTCTCCACTAATACGTTTATTGTTAATAGCCAACCAATTGGCACAATTAGCTCATAGCAAAGGCACTTACTGGAAGGGTATGACATGAAAAATAGTAACAAAACATTCCTGTAGAAACCTGGGGCACATTCTCCCACAAACATATGTAGCATCAGTGGGAAAAGTGGGCATACACATAGAGTGGGCATACACATAGAAAGTCAGGGGTATAGGAGTTATCTCCTATTCATATTATCATCACCAATTCTATCATCTCTGCCTCCTGGCTTTCTTGGCTAAGTTCTTCAAGTCCCAGCTAAAGTTCCACATTTTACAGGAAGAGTTTCATAATTCTCCCTCATTCTAATGCCCTCCCTCTACTGGTTACCTTCAATATATTTGCTAAATATCTAGTTTGTATGTTGTCTCCTCCATTAGACTGTGATCTTCCAAAACTCCTTTATGAACTCCTTTATGCTGAAGCCTTCCAAAGCTTCTCCACTCCTGGTCCCTTGAGACTCTCTTACTTCTTAAAGGGCATCAGGCATATAATTTTTCACTTAGTCAAGGACTAATAACCCTCCTCTAATCTGATCAAGTTTGATAGAGAAGTTTCTTTAAACATCATAGAGGGGTAATAAAGTACAAACACTTCATTACACTTAACTGAAGACTTTATTGTCTCAGTTAACCATCCTTTCCAATCTGTGATTTTGTCAACTGGGCTGGAGGAAAGCCAAGTAATCAGAGGACTAGACTATATCATGAACCCCCACTACATTATAAATGACATTCTGCCCCAGAACAATCTAAAGTCTCTATAGTGAAAAAACATCAATTTAGATAAAATTGGCCTAACCATTCACCTTGGAAGTATTAAAGTGAATAAAAAACACTTGGTTGCTGTCCTTCACCTTCGAAGAGGACCAAAATGACATCACCATGATAAAGTGAAATTTCAGCGTGTCCGACTGTGGCTGATTGGACCAATACAAACTCGGAATGCTCTACCACAGGTTGGGTACAGATAGTCTGTGTGACTATTTAGATTGGATATACCAAATTTGCGCATCCTGTGTTTACTCTGTGCTGTCTCAATTCTGCTTTGCTCAAAGAGCACAGCACCCTTTCTGATGTGGGCACGCCATTCTGAGCGGTCCTGTGCCAGTGTCTCCCATGTTGCATAGTCAAATCCAAAGTTCTTGAGAGAGACTGTGAGAGTGCCCTTGTATCGCTTCTTCAGGTGTGCTCAGGGAGGACCAGTACCTTTGGTGTGATGGCTGCCGAGCCCTTGTGGGGGCTCTTTCCATCTTTGGTGTCCACCTGTTCCACCTGACTCTCACCTGTGGCTCCAAGAAGCTGCAGCACGTGCAGCGGTCGCACCCTTAGTGACCATACTGCAACACGGCTGGAAGGTCCAAAGCATTAGCACCTCAGTGAAAATCTCACAGAGAAGAAGTAAGGAAATAAATTTTTATTAAATGCCTACCATTTACCAGGCACTTTATTAAGCCCTTTGCAGATATGTCATTTGAGCCTCACAACAATCCTGGGATATGGGTGCTATTATTATCCTCATTTTACAATTAAGGAAGCTGAAGCAGACAGAGGTGAAGTGGCTTGCCAGGGTCACACAACTAAGTGTCTGAGGCAGAATTTGAACTCAGGTCTTCCTGACTTCAGGCCCAGGGCTCTTTCTACTGCCTTACTTAGTTGCTTCAAACACTAAAGTTCAGTACTGGGCTGGATCTAGAGTTGTATGATATGAAGAAACCACAAAATATAAGATTTGGAAGTTGAATGGAATTCCCTAGAAGCCAAATATCTACCTCAGCAAAATTTACCTCTAAAATATGCTTAACAAGTAGTAATCCAGCCTTTTGTGAAGATCTTTGGTGAAGGGGAAATTGATTCCTCTTCTACTATCCCCAGTCTTTTCTGTTTTAGGATAAAAATCAATAGTTCTTTCAACTGATTCTCATATTCTCATACTAAGGCTCTTTTCCTGTTAACCCATGTTTAGACACTCTCTAGTTTACTAATGGCTTTCCTCAATTATGACACCCTAAATTGAACACCATATACCAGATGTTTAAAGTGGGCCATTTGGCCTCTCAACATTGCCCAATATCACATTAGCATTTTTGGCAGCCAAATCATACTGTGGTCTCATCGTAAGCTTGCAGTCCACTGATACCTCCACATCTTTTCTTCCTATCACCTGCTTTCTGGCCCTGCCTCCCTCAGCTTAGACTGGTGAAGATTTTTTTTTTTAACTCAAATATAAGACTTTACATTTCTCCCAGTTAAATGTCACCTTAGGGTGGGTTCAGTGTTCTAGCCTGCTGAGATCTTTTTGAAACTGGACAAAGTTATCTAGTGTATTCTCTACACCTTTTGTGCTGTCTTCAAATTTCATAATTCCTTTGTCAAATTTATTGATAAAATTGTTAAACAGCAAAAGAACAAGCACAGATCTCTGCAGGCACTTTTCTAGGGGCTTTTTTCCAAGTTCACAGGGAACCATTAATGCCTACTCTTTGAGGCTGGCTATTGGACTAGTTCTGAATCTACCTAACTATATTGTCATCCAAGCCCAACATCTTGTCTACAGGAATAGCATTAGAGACTTAGTCATGTGCTTTGCTAAATTTATATTTACAGCATTCCCTTGACTTGTCAGTCTAGGATTATTTAGATTGTTATACCTTTCCAGATGAAGCTCTCTTTTGTAGATACCCGCTAACTTACACTTTGAGGAAACATTGCAGAATTTTTCCAGACATCAAGGACAAGTTTACTGGCAGACCTCTTTTGCTTTTTTTTTTTTTTAAATTCACACTGTTTGACATTTTCAAATCCTGCCATATCTATCCTGTTTTCCATGATCATTTTTTCTTTTTATTCATACATTCATTTATTTTTTACATTTAAAATTTTTTTTGAATTCCAAATCTCTCTCTTTCTTCAGCCTTTCCCTCATCCATTGAAAAGGTAAGCCAAAAGATGCCCATTACACATGTGGAGCATGATCATTCTTTTAAAAAAATTGATATTGATATATTTTTCTTTTACTTCACCTTCATTTCCCAGTCTCTCTCTCCTCTTCCCTTCTAAAAACCAACTCATTATAACAAAGGAGAAAGAGAAGAAAAAGGTCAATAAAATTAACCAGTGCATTCAAGTCCAAGTCATACTTTACCTCTACAAAGAAAGATGAGAGCTTCATGATGGTTTTAAAATAAGGTTAAATTTGTCTTTTTTTAAAAAAACATTCCCATAATTTCCCTCAATATCTCTCCCCTTTGAGAGATCTTACCATATAATAGATAATATTTTAAAAGACAAATAAAAAGAAAAAGAGAAAAAACCTTCTTTAATGAAACACAACTGATCAGCACATTGAAAAAGTCTGCAAATATGTTCAATGTTCAAAAATTTGTGAATCTCCTACCTCTGCAAATTGTTGGGGTGGTACTGTCTTCTCATATCTCTTCTTTCAAGCTATTTCACAACCATTTAAAGACCTCTGACAATAGCTCAGCAATCACTTTTTGCCAGTGTTCTTAGTAACTGAATATGTAGTTCATCTGGGATGAGCTTTGAATTCATTAAGGGCAATTAAATGCTTTCTTACTATCTCCCTACTTATTTTGGATTTCAACTCTATTTTAGTTCTTTTGCATCTGTACCTTCCAGTTCAAAGATGATTCTCCTCAAGGAAATAAATGAAATAAGATTTAAGTTGTTCCATTTTCTCTTTGTATTGTTATCTTTGCTTCCATTCACCACGAGCAGATCTAATTTTGATCCTTCTCTTTCCCGCAACATAGGTACAAAAAAAATAATTTTTAGTGTGGTTAGCATTCCTCATCACCCTCAGCTTATTCTGAACTCAGTGTTTCTGACACTATTCTTAAATGATGTTCCATTTGTATTTCTCTTTCTTTCTCTGTCTTTGTTTCCATCTTCATGTTTTTTTTAAAATCTAACTTGGTTAATAAGTTTGCTTTGTGTCCACTTTGATCTCATTCGACTCTTCCCCCTTTTCCATCTCAATGGGATTGTTTTTGTGTGTGTTTTCTGAATTTCATTCTTGAGGGCTTCCCACTCTTCCTTCATGGCATCCTATAGAATTTGATCAGTGAGATCCTTTCCATCCTTCCTCTGTACCCTTTGAAATCTGCTCTCTTGAAATTTAGAGTCTATATTGGATCATGCTTAGCTTTCCTCTCCCTCTCACAAATTCTCAGAAGAAGCATTAGAACTAGGTACACAGATTTGAGAGCCATGAGTACAGAGATAATAATTAAACCCATGAGTTAATGTAATCAAGAGAGACTATAGAGATAAAAGATGTCTGGTATATCTAGTTCACCTTGCTTGTTATCTTTATTTGTTAATGATCCTTTACTTAGGTATAAAGATCTGAGGCCATTGGTTTTATTGCTGATTTCCTTCTCAGATTGTGTGTGTGTTCGTGTGAATTTCTAGGCTTCTCTAATTGTATTATTATACCTACGTTAAAGCTACTTTCTATGGCAGGTCTTCTTAACCCATTTGGTGTCATAGACCCATCTTGCAATCTTGTGAAATCCATAGGCCCCTAGAATAATGTTTTTAAAAGCATAAAATTTTTAAAAATTTGATTGCAAAGGGAACCAATTATACTGAAATAATTTATCCCTCTCTCTATGTATACATATGTATGTATATAGGTAGATGTAGATACAAAAGTTCATAGACTTCCAGATTAAGAAGCCTTGCTCCATAGTATCTACCTTAATAGATTATATATGCTTGTGTGTATATATATGTGTATACATACATATATATAAATTATATATATATATATTTATATACAGGCACCCTGTTCCCTTACCCTTTCCTTTTCAATTTAGAGTTTTGATTAGATTTTCAAGATTCTAGGCAAATTTATTTTTAGCAGTCTTTGTTCAATGTCTTCTATCCCTGGCTAAGGGCCCATTTTTTCTATATTTTAAGCCAATGTGCTGAGAAGATTGGTTAGGATCGAATCTGAGAAACTATTCTGTGCTTTCAATGACCTCAAACTGCTCTAGGTCATCACAGCCTATCTCTTTAATTTTTCCAATTGTGTTCTAAGACTGCACATCATGGAACACCATGATTTCTGAAGAATCAAAACCACAAGTAGTCCAAAAAACAATGGAAAGTAGCATGATAGGTGTAAATAAGCTGCAGTATATTTACCATCCATGACTTCTGGGAAGAAATGGTGTAAAAAGATATTATCCCAGTTAGTATGACAGCCTGTCCATGTACAGAGAATGGGAGAAAGTCGACAAGCATCGCAACTGGTATATTGGTCCACAAGAGATCTTAAAAGAACTAGAGAAAATTTGGCGGGGGGGAACATTATGAATGGATTTTTAATGGAAGATTTCTATAAAGACATGGAGGAGAATCACCCTGGATGGGAAAATTTGGAGAAGTGGTCATTTGCATTGATGGAGGGATACATATTACCGAAATCTTTTATCCCTCCAAGTGTCCAGGTATCCTCTTCGCCAACAGCCGCTAAGACGGAACGGAAAGGAAGTCAAACCCTTGTCAATGAGCTGAGCCTGCCACTTGGAGCTGGAGGAGACCCGGCTGAGGGCTGACCAGTCAGCCACATCCCCTTCCCCCTCCCCTTTCTCACTTGCCTCCTCGACAAGCATTCTTTTCCCTCTCTCCACACCCCAATGGACTGGCAGGGGAGGTCCACGCGCACTGGTTTCTTTCTGCCCTCCCCAACCGCTGCTGGTGGCCCCGAGCCCCGCATATTGGCTCAAGTAGACGTCCAGGAGTGAAACCACCTGCTCGGGCTCTTTTTTTCACCCGGCCGGGTCCCTTAGGCTCTCAACAACGCCTTAGACGGGGCAGTCTAGGAGAGGGCGGTTGACCTAAAAGAGAATGGCAGGCTATGGACCCATTCTCCCACCCTCGGGCTTTCCCCCTCCCCTCCCCTCCACATAACAGAGAATTGGGGGGGAGGGGGAGAGAGATGGCTTTTTAATCTTTAAAAAGCACGTGTTAGACGTTTTCCCAGCCTTTTTCTTAAGGGGAAAAAGGGTGTTTTAGGGTTTTTCGGTTTGTTTTGTTTTAAATATATATATATGTATATGTACATATATATATATTTATAGAGAGAGATAGATCTCTTTTGAAGGAGAATTAGCTATCCCACTCCCTCTGCAGTTTCTGGAGCCTAGAAGAAAATCAGTAACTTTTCTTTCCCATTCTTCTTGCCCCTCAGAGGTAAGTAAGGCTCTCTGGGGGCCTCTCTGAGGATCCATGTGAAGGAGAGGGAAGGTGGTTACCTGGGATAGATCATAGTAGGGGATGGATGGAATAAGTAAAAAAGTCCTCGGGTGATGTCTCAGAGTGAGACGCTGGAGAAGAGATTAGAGGCCATCAAAGCAAAAGGGTATCAGCTGATTGGGAAGAGATGTGGAGGATCTCTGGAGCAACTGAGAAAGCACCAGCTAGAGTGGGTGAAGAAGAGCTCTTTGAAGGGTCTTGTTTTAATTGTGATTTGGGAGAGCCTTGTCATTGGAGTACTAACAGATAATGGCCAGGGTGTGGACATAGGCAGTAGCTATTGAGAGGGAGAGAGATAAATAAGTTACTGGGCTCCCAGAGATGTGTTCCGCCACTCACTCAGTGTCCTTTCTGCTCCCTCCACCCAGGCGGGTATGTCCCTACTTTTTGTAGTAGGCTGCCTTTTCTTCCCATTGTTCTTTACCATCCTTTGCTGGAGCCTGCAGAAGCATTCCGGTCTGCAAATGGACAAAAAGGAGGCTGTCTTGGTGGCATCCAAGTAAGATGGCAGAGTTGAAGGGAGAATTTCATGTGGAGAATCTTCCTGGCTTTTCTATCTGGTCCCTCCCTTTTGTGAGGTATGGAAAGTGGGGTGGGGAAATAAAAACCCAAGCACTATAAATTTGTCTTTGACCACAGAAATCCTGCCAAGATCTATTCAGGATAAAGGTACTTCACCCTCCAGGCATCAATTTCCTTCCCTGTATAATAACAGTGTTGGATTAAAATGATCTCTCGGATTTTTCCTGCTTTAAATCTGTTATGACCCTTTGATTCTATGAAGTCCCTACTGGGAAAAAAAAAATTTCCATCTTAATTCTATAAAATATCTGTAACGTCAGTTCTAATCCTAACAACTGCTGTGACCTCCACCAAAATAAGCAGTACAAAAACCCACCACTTCTAACTCCTCTCTGACTAGAGGCATGGGTGTGTGTGTCTCCTCTACAGTTTGGTAGTTTAGGATTTGGGAACAATCACACGCTATGCTCAAATCCGACCCCACCACCTTAATCCAGATAAAAAGAACAATTGTTTTCTTCCTAGAGGGTATGAAGATGGTTAAAATTCAGGGTCAAGCAACCCATCCTTGTTTTAAGCCTGAGATCATCCAGGCAGCTGTTCCAGCAGCTGACCACTGGGGGGCAGCACAAGATCTTGAATTCCAGAGTCTTTGCCACATTGAGGCAAAGGAGGTGTGGGGCAGAGAAGAAAAATAACTCAATGTGCAATAAGAGGGACTTTGAAGGGTCTTGGAGTAGTGAATGATTGGCAGAGGAACATCAAGGTGCAATGCTGAGGCCTGGGGTAGAATTGTGTTAGAATTGGAGTAGGGGGGCAGGGAGGAGGGTATAAGGAATCACTGGAGAAGCCGGAGACCTGATGACAGGGTGGGACAGGGTTAGAGATGAGGGGCAAAGGAGGAGAAGAACGAGGTTATAGTGGGGACAGCACTCATCTGGGAGTCAGGAAACCCAAATTCCAACTAGGTCTCTCACAGTGGGTTCATGAGCAAGTCACTTAACCTCTGAGTCTCAGTTCCATCATCTGAAAAAAAAATGGAAAAAATACTTTCACTATTTTACAGAGCTGTCTTGAGCCATCATCATCATCATCATCATCATCATCATCATCATCATCATCATCATCATCATTTCTACTATTACCATCAACTAGGTTCTAAAGAATAGAACTGAAGGCTTGGCATTAGAGCCAAGGGGAGGGTGAAGAGAAGAGTCAGGAGTATGGTCTGAGAATTTCAGAGAAGCAGGGTTTATCTGTTCTTTCCTCAATTCATTGCCCACCCGGATTCTCTCTCATCTCAGTTTCCTTAACCTTATTCTCCAAGGACAAATCCTCCAGAGAAGAGGAGAGTGCCACGTCTGAGATAATAGGCTAATTCCCCCTTCTTCCACCAAAGGGAATTCCAGTCTGCAGTGTTCATACTCCTAGCCCTGGTCCCCCTAGAGTAAAGTCAGCTAAGGACATTATTTAAGGTAGAGAAGGAACCAATTTCAGGCATCTTCTGAGTGCTAAGAGAGAAATGGGGTCAGGCCTGGAGGTGGAGGGGCTAGGGGCTACCTCCTAGGTAATTTCAAGATTATGGAACTACCTTTTTCCAGGAGAGAAGTCCTCCCTTACTTCCTGTGACTCGATCAGATCTGTGTCCCCACAAGCCCCCTCTGCCGCAGCCACTGTCTCTTTAAGGGCCTCCCCCCCATCCCCCTTTCTCTGCTCCCCCCCATCTCTGTCGCAGCCGCTGAGACTCAGAGCTGCATGGGGAGACGCTGCTGCAGGTCCGGTTTCTTGGTATCTGGTCGGTGCTGTCGTTTCCCCACCCCTCCCCCCGCCCACCCAAGCTGGTGACTCCCCATCCTTTCCCTCCCTCCCTGATCCCCACCAAGGGGGCAGGGGGTTGGGCGGTCTGGTCTATATAATGCCATGTGCCATCTCCGTGTCTGTCAGAGAGACAGTGATGACTGTGGCAGTGTGAGGAGGAGGCAGAGGCGGCAGTGTGAGGAGAGCAGCACTGACTGCTGACCCGTTGCCCATCTGCCCCTCCCCAGCCTCCCCTCCACTCCCTGGCTTTCCCTCCTCCCCCTTAGCGTTGGAACAACAAACCCCCACTCCCTTTCTCAGGCCCTCCCTATCTCTTTGCGTAATCCCCCTACCTGCTCTGTCCCTTTCCCATCTGCGTCCTCACCCTTTCTCTGTCCCCATCTCTATACTTCCCTTTCACCTCTCATAGTATCCCCTCCCCTCTCCATCTCCATCTCTTTCCATCCCTCTATTTTTCCTTCTCCTCCCTCTCTTTATCCCTCCTATTCTCCTCTCAGGTCCCTATTCATTTCTCCCTTCCATTCTTTTTTTCCCATTTTCATTTCATTCTTTTCCCCCCTCTTGTCCCTCCTGTTTCTGTTTCCTCTCTCCCCATCCCAGCCTCTTTGTGTCCTTCCTATCTATAGTCTTTCTTTTTTTAATTCTTCTCTCCCTTCATCTCTACTTCTGTCCCTCACCGAACCCCCTTTCTGTCTCCATCACCAACTCCTCCCAGGCCTCACCTTCCCCAGTCCTTACTGCTCTACTCATTCTTTCCCTGCCCACATCCCTGAGCCATGATGCTGTCCCCGATGGTGGCTGGGGGGGTTGTGTTCCCGGGACTCTTCCTCCTTTCCAAGAACACGCTCCAGAGGTTGCCCCAGCTGCGCTGGGAGGAGGCCGACGCGGTCATTGTCTCAGCCAGGTAACCGGCTTCTCCTCTTCCTTTCCTCTCCCTTCAGCCCTTTCCCCCATCTTTTGGGTCTTATGGGGATGGGAAGGTGGTGACGGAATGGGGAAGCTACACAGTTATAAAGAAACATCTCAGGTCATCCATATCTCTTCTCTGGACCCTCTGAACCCTTCAGAGAATTAGGTACCCCCTGTAGCGATTTCTTTCTATTCTCCCTTCTCCTTTTCCTTTTCTACTGCTTCCTCTGTTGGCTCCAGAAGACCTCATCCAACCCTAATCATCTGGTCTTCTAGCATCCTGTCCCCCTTTCTCTCCCTCATTTCCCCCTCCCATCACTAGGAATGGGGCCAACATGTCACTAAACATGTTTTGAAGAGACTAGGGGAGCAAAGTGGAGAGCTGGGGGTGGTGGTGAAGGAGCGACAGGGGGGACAGAGAAGTAAAAGAACTTTAGAGGCACCTAAAATGGTGAGGAAAAAGTTAAGGAAAAGGGAGAATGGGAAATAAAAGAATGAGGTGGGCAGGAGTGAGGGACAGAGCTTTGGAGGAAGTGTGGTACTTAGGTTGCAAAACTGGGAGGACAAACCAATGTGAAAGGCCCCAAAGTGTCCCCTTCTCTTCCTAGTTGCTGTCTCCCTAGGGGAGGCCTTATCAACAACACATTCTCAGAACTGTCTCACTCCAAAATGATGTGCCTGGTTTCCTCTCTAAGATGAAGGGGAAACTATCCCAACTTTCTTCACACCAAAACAATACAAGAAAGGGACAAATGAGGAATGGGATCAGACAGGTTCAGAAGTGAAGGTATTTCGTAGAGATTGGGTAAGGAGGTAAGATAGAGATTAGAAGACGAACCAGAGATGGCTAGGACAGGGTGTATGGAATCAGGTGTTAAGGAAAACCTAGGGGATAATATCCAAAAGATACTCTGGGAAGAATGGAGCCCAAAATATAGCTCTATAAGTTCAATATAAAAGAGGTATGGTAACATCCTACTCTTTTCTCCATCCCAAACCTCTTCCCCTTCTTTTCCCTAGGCTAGTGTCCTCAGTCCAGGCTATCATGGCCTCCACAGCTGGCTACATTGTCTCCACCTCCTGCAAACATATCATTGATGACCAGTAAGTGCAATGAGCTGACCTTTTCCCTCCTTCACTAGTGGAATGGGTGGGATTCTCCCAAATCCACATAAGACAGTCCCTTCTTCCTCCAATCCTCAATCTGGGCCTGAGCAAGTTAAAGGAGACTGCTGCGACTCAACACCCCAGGATAAATTTAGCTTGTCCTGTTCTTAAAGGTCAGGCCTAGGAGAAGAAAATAAACGGGGATCAAGAGTTCCTTCAAAGTGACACTCAGTTCTCAGACTGCTCCCCAGATTCCACTACTCTACCAGGACCTGACTGGCCCTCAGGTTTCAGCTCTTCTCTCTCCCTAGACCACATTCTCCAACCTAGGAACTAATGAGTCAGCTCCCTACCTGGACTCAGATCTGGATCCCCTCTCATAATTTAGGGATCCAGCCCCAGCCAGACCCTTGTGTGAGGGGAAAAGTGCAGATGACAATATGCTAGACCTCAAGGGTCAAGGTGGTTGTGGGGAGAGAGTGGAGAGAGGCCGCAGTTTGGCACTGGCAGCTGCTGCAGTGCGGGGTGTCTGCCAAAAGCCCTGGGCAAGGGAAGGGGGTGGGGCAGGAAGAGGGCGGGAGGAGGGCTTGAAAAGAGAGTAGAGTACAGCACTGTCCAGGGTGCTGATGAGCTGGTTCACAGTGACCTGGACGCTGATGCTTAACAGAGCTGTGCTATGATTCAAGTCAGTTCCTCAAGTCTTGGATTCTGTGTTTCACTTTCCCTAAAGGATCCTACAGCCCAGAAAGCACACTTTCTGACTTATTAATGATCTGCTTGACTCCTAACTTGTCCCCCAACTCCACTTCTCAGAGTTCTTTTATTCATGACTTGTCTTAGCTCTATCTCTGTCCCCATCTCCTCTTTCTATCCTGTCCCCTTTTACAACTCTTTTGGCACCCTGCTTCCAGGATGATCTAGTTTTACCATACAATTTCCTTCAACACTCTTTATAGCTCACTCTCACGGTTTCTTCATTCCCTCTGTCTTATTCCTTCTCTCCCCCCTCCCTTAATCCTCAGGTGAATGGGAGGGATCAAGACTAATCCAGGGGTAACAGCTGTTCTTGCTTCTAGGTACCTAATTACTGAGGGCTTTGGGGACATGGGATTAACCACTTGTAGTCTGGGAACTTTCCTAGCACTTTCTGGCCCTCATCCTAAAATTCCATATTCTTCTAAACTTTGGTATTTTATTGGTACCTCACACCCTTATCATCTTTCTCTTCTTCTCCTGGACCGATTTTATCGCTTTCCACCCACTATTGGGTCCTTATCCTTCTGTCTCCTCCTCTTTGTTTCCCCACTTTGTTTCCATTCTTGAACTGTTTCTTTTTTCTTTTTCCTTCTGTCTGTCCCTTCCTTTCTCACACTTCAAGGCCTTTGGCTCCCCAAGTCTTTAACTCTTGGTATACAGATAGTCTTCCTTCTCTCCCCTCCCACCACAAACTTATTTCTTCAGCATTCTGGCTTTCCTCATAGGATCATCCCTCCGTCCTCAGGCTTTCTTCTATGGGCTGATTCTCTCTGGTCTTTGTTATTGCTTCTCTCCATAATCACTCCATATTCAGTTCTTTTCTGCAATCTCCCTGATATTGCATTGATCTCATGCAAATACTTCCAGAATGTGACTTGATCTCTCAGCCATTATCTGTGTCTTACCCTGGACTCCATCTCTCTGTCCCATCCCTGCTGACACTTGCCACAGGGTGGCAGTTCTATTAAAGTACCTAAGGCATTAATCCAAAGATAATAGTTACAACATTACATATTATTTTCCCTATGATTTGCATAGTTGATCATTGTCAGGATATATAGAATTTTTCTTATGGTGTTGGGATTCACTCCTCAGGAGTCAGGTTAGACTTCAACTTCCTGGAATTATTACTGTTTCTACTGACACACTTAGCAGCATCAGTTCTTTTACTGACTCCTTCTATGGTCTGTGATGAAAATCATATAATGTCAGACAATACTAGAAGGAACCTTAGGAGTCATCTAGTCATCTAGTCTGACTCCTTCCCTGCAAAGGAACTGAGGAATTGAGGCCTTAGAGAAGTCACCTGCCTAATGTCACACCGCTAGACTATGACAGAACTTAGGTCTTCAGATTCCTAGCCTGGACCTATGTGACACCTAGCTACTTTCTACTCTGTTTATCCCTCTCCCTTATCCTCTCTTACCTTGCTCTCATCATCCCTTGGTTTGTCCGAATATTCCTATTTCTTTTACCTTAACTTATGCTATTTGTTCTATCCATCCTGGATATCTTTCTCTCATTTTAGCATTCTGTCTTCATCTCTTGGTCCCCCGTTGGCCTCTTCTTTTGTTTTTTCTTGCCTTCTCATGCTGTTGCCATGTTTGATTCCATAACTCATTCCCTCTCTCTTTCTCCGCTCTGCAGACACTGGCTATCCTCAGCTTATACTCAGTTTGCAGTGCCCTACTTCATCTACGACATCTACGCCATGTTCTTGTGTCACTGGCACAAGCACCAAGTCAAAGGTCATGGAAAGGATGAGGGAGGGGCTGGGCCCCCAAGAGGCACTTGGGCTGTAGCCCGAGGTTACCTGCACAAGGAATTCCTCATGGTGCTGCACCATGCAGTCATGGTGCTGGTCTGCTTTCCACTATCAGTGGTGAGTTCCAGGGGAGTTGGAGGAAGGGTTGAAGGGAGGGTCTGACTCCAACACTATGGTGGATTTTGCTTGGCATACTGAAAATCACAAGGACGTGGAGATGCAGATGGGGAGAAAGCCTGAGCTGAGGGTGGCAACTGAAGAAGGGGACCAGAAAGAGTTACTTTTCATCCATTCATTCATCTAATATACATTTATTAAGAAACTTGTAGGAGTTTCCTTGCTGAGAGCTCCCTGCATTGATAAAAATTACAGCTTAAGACCTCCTCATGTTCCCAGTGTGCCAGGCACTGTGCTAGATACCGGAGTGTCAGAGACAGAAACCAAAGCCCTTGGCCTTAAGGAGCTGATGTTCTTATGTTATTGTACCCAAGCAGCATTTCTTTTGCACCTAGAGATGACTGACGCCACAAAGGGTGGGGTTGGGGGAGATAAGATGACCTACTGTGGGACCAGAAAGAGACAACAAGGGAAGAGGAGCAGCTAGATGAGGTCACTGTGGTCACATTCCTTCCCCATTTCTCTCTCCTCTAAGGTGTGGCGCCAAGGGAAGGGGGACTTCTTCCTGGGCTGCATGTTGATGGCTGAAGTCAGCACACCCTTTGTCTGCCTGGGCAAGATCCTCATCCAGGTGAGGAAATGGTGGAAAGCAGAAGAGAGGAAGGAAGGGGAGCTTAGCTAGGAAGAGGAAGTCTCCAAGATATTGGAATTACTTAGGGTCAGGGAGCCACACGGGCTAATGAGAGGGCCTCATGGAGGCAAAGAGAACTGCACAGGCTCAACCAGTACCTGGGACCCTCATTCCTAGTTCCCTTCTGCCTCTCTCGTTCAACAGAGTGGACGGAGAGAAGGGGGAAAGGTGTGGGGGCCAGCCCAGGATGGTTCTTGCCTTGGCCTCCATCCTCATCCTCATCCACTCATACCCTTCTCTCTTCTCCCCACCTACAGTACAAGCAGCAGCACACCCTGCTGCACAAAGTGAATGGTACCCTGATGCTGCTGAGCTTCCTGTGCTGTCGCGTGCTGCTCTTCCCTTACCTGTACTGGGCCTACGGGCAGCACGCAGGTCTGCCCCTGCTCTCTGTGCCCCTCAATATCCCAGTCCACGTCAACCTGGGGGCCGCCCTGCTGCTTGCTCCACAGCTCTACTGGTTCTTCCTCATCTGCCGGGGGGCATGTCGCCTCTTCAGGCCTCAGGGACCTGCCCCACCAGCTTCCCGACAGCCCCCAGGACTGCACGATGGGCCCCAGGACTGAGGGGAGGGGGTGGGTGAGAGCACCCATTCCCTCCAGGAATTGGGCTCTGGGACTGATGGGTAGGGATGGGGACCAGGGGCCTCTCCAGTGGACCTAGGGCCTGGAGGATAGGGATGGAGAAGTTGGGGGCAAGCTTCTCCCTGTAAGATGATAAAAGGACCAGGCTTGTAGGAAACAGCTACCTCTCTTGTCCCCAGGGTGCCTGGGACTGAGGGACAAAGGGTTTGGCATGGCCAATTCTCTCCTTTGTGTTGGGACTGGGAAAGTGGATATTAGGAGGCACTCTCCTGCTTGTGTAACCCCAGGGTTACCCTTTTTTCCAACTGTAATCTTCAGGGGACCTAGAGGATGGAAATTAAAGAGGAAGGTGCCCTATTCCACAGCAATTTAGGGTAGGATGGATTAGGGGGGGAGACTAACAGGGATTATAGAGGATCAAGGAGTAAATAAAGTAGGGGATGGCCCTCTCCTTTTTGCCAAGGACACGCCTATTTCCCTTCCTCATATGCTGTAGTCTAGGGGAAGGCAGCTCCTAACTTCATGCATCCCTCTGGGTGGGAGAGGTACCCCTAACCTCTTTGTGTCTCACCAGGGGATAGGTTGGCTACCCCTTAGAGCTAGCTAGTTCCTCTCCTTCACAGGCAGCCCAGCATCTTTCCAGACCCTTAGGGATTTTATTTATTCCCCAGGTTTGTATTAGTTTCTTATGGGGAGGCAGACATCTACATGCCACACACCACCACCAGGCCCAGCCTCTCCAGTGCTGAGTGCCCCACCTGGGGAAAACTGGGGGAGGGGCTCTTGCGCTCGTTCCTTCAGGCTATATAATTTGGCCTTCTTGTCCTCTCTCACCTGTCCCTGGTGCTACAGACCTCTTGAGGTTTCCTCCAGATCCAGGAGCAGGGGGAACCTTGGGAGGCGCTATATAAAGACTGCTAATAAAGATGAGATCAGCGTGAATGCCACTAGGGCCTCATCTCAGTTATTTGGGGGAGAAGGGAGGGAGGAGTGGGATATTGGAGTTATTGAAGAGAGCAGGAGCTGGCAAGATGGGGCCTTGGAGTTATAGGAAGAAAGAGAACATGATCTTGATAGTGGGGAAGGAATACGTTTTATTTAGTAGTTTGTAGAGAGGATGCGTTTAGGTTGTTAAGGCGCAATGAGCAGAGATGGATTGTCCATCTCCTCAGGATCCCTTTTGGCAACTCCTGCAGAGCACAAGAATGAATTATGAGTTAAGAATGTCCACTGTTCTCTTCCCCAGCCATAAGTAATAGGGATCCCTTAGAGCAGGCAATAAAATGAGGTTCATGGTCTTGTAAGGGAGAGTCGAGGGTTGTGGGTGGGTGCAGGGCCTTACATGTGGGTGCAGAACTGGTAGAGGATGGAGATAAGGAGGAGGATGAACACACCAAACAATATGTGGTGCAAGAACCTGGATTTGAAGCCTATTTGGGAGAGAGGAGGAAGATTTAGATATTTTAAAAACTAGACTTCGGAGTCAAAAAGACCCAGATTTGAATCCTTCTGGAGCCAGGCAAATTAGTCTCTGAGTCTCAGTTTCCTTATATAAAATGCAAATCTTAAAGCGCTTTACAAGTGTCAAGTTTAGGGGCCACATTTCAGTTTTCTTTTCCCTACTGGCACATTCAGGAAAAGTGGGGACAGGGATGGAGATATTGAAGAATAAGACCAGCTTGCATTTATATAGCGTTTTATCTAATGTCCATAGTTCTTTCCCCACAGCAACCCCTTGGGGCTGGTAGTAAGCTCATCCCCATTTTCTAGATAAGGAAACAGCTTCAGAGACATGATATGACTTGATTACACTATAGGTAGCTCCCTCGCTATGTGATAGTCTATGGGACAATAACCTCCTGTTCTGAGGCCTGAGTTTCTGAGGTTCAAAAAATAGGGACTTCTCAAATGCCCCCACCTGAATCCGAAGTGAAATAAACAGGTTTCTCTCCAATGAAGTTGGAGATAGCCTGGATTTTGTCCCTGGATGAATCTGGATAATCAAAGAAATTGGGATTATCTTCAAGAAACAGAGATCCTTGTGATGCTATCTCCATGGAATCCTGAGGATGAATGGCTGGAATCCAAAGGAAAAAAATCATCTAAAAGTGCACCCCTACCTTAGAGGTTACATTACTACAGTAAACACTAAGGGGACTGACCAAGTCACTGAGTGCTCAGGGTTGGCCAGTTGTCCCGGGATGAGGCATACCTAACAAACCTAGCCTATTTGTTTCTAATAAGAGGGCCTCCTATCGGGACTGTAAGTTCCTGGGTACAAACAAAGGTCCCCTAATAACTTCAAGGGTCACTTCAGAGGTCCCATGAATCAACAAAACCACCCTCAGACTGGTGAGTCTCTACCCAAGGCACCCCTATGTTTTGTTGGACAGCTCATCTTGAACGAAGGAATGGGTTCTCCACTGGAATTGGGGGTCACCTTACTCCCACAGAAACTCATATTATTGCCCATCATCTAAGGAGGCCCATTAATACTTCCTGGGCTAAAAATAAGGGACATATCTCTTTCCTTAATCCCCTGGATTTCTCAGATAGCACCTTCACCTACTGTCTGAAACCGGCTCCAGTTTCCCAGGTTCCCTACCTGCTCCCGCAGCCCAAAGCCCTGTGAGACACAGCCACAGCCACAACTTCATTTTCCCTCCACTCCAGTATTATTACCAGAGGAGTTATTTCATGATGTCATAGATGATTCTAGAATTTCATTCATGACTTTCTAGGTGTGTGTGCGAGGGGGTCAATTCAAAATTACCCTCAGAGAGGTTTTCATTTTCCCTCTCCCCCTTCTCTTCCCTCCCTTCAGTTAGGACAAGTTTTGTTCCCACTAAACCAGCCGAAACTTTAATCTCCCGAGCTTGGTAACCACCCCCTTCCATTTCCTCTCTTCACCTTAGGGACACCAAGAACATTCTCCCCAACAAACAGCTCCTGACATAGGAGCTGAGGGAAAGGGGACATTTGGACCTCTTGTTTAGAAACCAAGAGAAATGCTTTCGTACTAGATGGTGTTGGTCTCCCAGACTTTCACTGAAACTATTCATGCCCAGTCTATTCCCACAATAGCTGGAGTTGGAAATTAAAGCTACTGGATTTTGTGAAGAAAGCATCCAGTGGAAATAGTGAAGAAATTGGGAGAGAAACAAGCACCTCCACCACCACCACCATCTTGGGACACCATGGTATGGGATGGCTTAACTACAAGACTTGGAATCAGAAGAATTAAGTATTAATTCTGGCTTCCACCTATGTGGCTTTAGACAAATCCCTTCTCTTCCCTGAGCCTATTTCCTTAACTGTAAAATGAGGGGGTTGGACTCTCATGAATTTCTGTGCTCCAAACCCCTATGATTGTTAACTTCTCTTTTGTATGTAACTCAGCTGGATGCCAAATTTATGTAGGAGCCAGGCAATTTCTGTGAGTCTCAGTTTATTCACCTGTAAAAATAATTCCGGTATTACCTTAGATGATCTGTATAGACTTCCCTTCTTTCCCCTCATCCCCCACCTATGGTTTACATCATGAATCTATCCTCTCTTAACTCAAAGTAATACATCTTATCATGGGGAGAGAGGGCCCCTTACACCATCCAAGGAGACCAGACATCCCCAGGATATATTTATGTTCCCTCATTGGGTGGCTGCCCTATCCCCTCCATTTAATGACGTCTCCAGGGATCCTTGTGAAGTCTAGGCAAGGAGGTCCAGCTGATCCTTCCACTTCGGGCTGTAACCCGAGTTTTGCCCCAGGATAGGAAATGTGGAGGTGTGTATGTATGTACATGCCCCTTTGCCCCACAGCAGCAGCTGTTTGTTGCCTCTGCCTAACCCTGGGGGCAATTCCTCCCCCATAGCAGTTTAGGAACTTTACACTACAGGTATGCAGTATAAGTCAGCCTTCCCCAACCCCACCAGATGCAGAAACTCTTCGCTACAAGCCTCTAATTATTCATTTTCCTCCCCTCCTCTTTCTTTCTCTCCTTTTCTGTCCTCTCTGCTCTTCTCACAGGCTTTACTGCATAAATGTTGGTATAGAGAGGAAGGTTCCAGGGCATCTGATGGTTATCTTTCAGGAGCATTTAATAATAACGATACAATAGCAACATTTTTATATAGCACTTATTATGTTCCAGGCACTGTGCTAAGTGCTTTACAAATAATATCTCATTTGATTTTCACAAAAATGCTGTGAACTAGGTGTGATTATTATCCCCATTATACAGCTGAGGAAACTGAGCCAAACAGAAATTAGGTAGTTTGCCCAAGGTCACACAGCTAGGAAGTGTCTGCTGCAGTATTTGAACTTAAGTCTTCCTAACTTCCAAGACCAGTGTTCTGTCCACTTCACCACCTAGTTGCCCATGTAGCCATCTTCAAAGCATTTACCTCCTTTTTCCTCACCTCAGCTCCTGATACATCAGCACCTCTCCTTTCCCCAAGACCTTTCCCAGTCTCTCAGATATGAAGGTTTGCATTTGCCCCCTCTCTTGACTTAGAAAATCTAGTTCTCTTTTGATTGGCAGATGACCTTGTCTGTCACAGACATTCTCTAACACCACCAATTAAGTCATTCTCACTTAGCCTGAAAGTATCCCTGGAAGGCAGCAAGATAACAGTGAAAATGCACTGAACTTGGAGTTCTGACCCTGTCACTCCTTAGCTATCACTCTTTAGCTTAGACACTTTGACTCCCTGGGCCTCAGTTTCCTCATCTGTAAAATGATGTATCCAAGGTCCCTTTCAGCTTCAGAGCTTAGTGCTAAGCCCTAAGGGGAACAGTTGGTGTGAAAAGGTTCCCACTCTTCTCACCACCACCAACAGCTGACCAGCTGCCACTGACAACTATTTCCAAAAGTCCTGGGATTATCAGGATCCCCTATACCAGTGGTCCTGCTTCCAGGTCAACACCCTCAGTCATCAGCCAGAGAAGTAACTCCTTTGGAGAAGAACCCCCCTAACTCTCTGTCACCACCTGCCAACCAAAAGAGCCAGTAAGCCAGCCTAATTGAATCAGCAAACTACCTAAGGGAGAGATGAGAGGCAGTATATTGCAGGGAAGTCAAACTGCTGCCCCCATTTTAACCATCACCTCCTCTTGTTCCCTATGAAGACAGCCAAGGACACTGAAACCTACTGCCTTGACCATTGCCCCTGCTTCCAGCCAGGGCCCTACAGCAATCAGTAAGGAGAGGAATCACTATGGAGGAGGGGCCCACCTTCCCTGACCTCAACATCAGTGGTTGACTACCTGCCACTGATGGGCATGAAAGCTCAACAGCTCCCAAAGTGGCAGTGCCCCTCAGACCACCAGGCCTTTCTGCCAAAATTCTGGGAAAAATCCCTGCAGAAAATGGAGCCTGGCAACTGCATCTGTGGATGCTACTGCCCTGACTCCTAAATAGTCACCAACTAGAATTGACAGTGATCCCTGTGCTGACTCTCATAAATCTTCAACACTAACTCTCAGCACTTATCTACCATGTAACCCCAATACTGACTTCCCCACAGCTAAACCAGTCTTTGAATCCTCAGTTAATATCTAACACTGACTTTTCCACTGGCCCCTATACCAACACTAACACTGATTTTTTCACTCATTGATCTCTTATACTTACATCCTCCCCTTGTCAGAGGTGTAGCCAAAGCACTATCATTCCCTGTTTCTGTCAAGGGCACCACCATCACTTAGGTTGAAAAGCTTGGTATCCTCCTCAACCTTCACCCCAAGTATCTAATCAATTGCTGAATCTTGTCATTTTACTCAACAACATCTCTTGTGGTCTTTTCTCCACTCACAGGGTCAAACCCTTAACAACTCTTACCTAGACTGTTTCAAAGTCTTTTGATTGGTCTGCTTGCCTCAAGCCTCTTCCTCCTCCTGTCCATCCTACACACAGCTACCAAAGCTACTTTGGTAGCTACCACAGCAATTTTCCTAAAGCATGGGTCCAACCTTGTCACTTTGCTAATCAATAAACTCCACTGACTCTGTCTCTCCTCTTGGATCAAATACAAACCCTTATATTGTGAATGAATGAATGAATGAAGCATTTACTACATGCAAAGTACTGTGCTAAGTGCTAGTGATACAAATAGAAATCTCATTTAAGCTTTTCACAACCTGGATCCATCTTACCTTTTCAGTCTTATTGTACATTAATTTCCTCTACCCAGAAGGTGGAGCCAAGATGATAGAGAAAGACAGGGACTTGCCTGAGCTCTCCCATAAACTCCTCTAAATAACCTGTAAATAGTGACTCTACACAAATTCTAGAACAGCAGAACCCACAAAAAGACAAAGTGAAATGATTTTGCAGCCCAAGAACAACTTTAAAGGTCATCAGAAAAGATTAGTTGTACCAGGGTGAGAGAGGAGCACAGTACAGTGCAGACCTTACCAGCACATTCCAGGCCCTAGCAAACTAGGAACAGGCCCTGGGAGCCACTGAATTAGCAGCAGCTGACACTGCTTTCAGAGCTCTCAGCCCACAGACAATAAGGGGGTTGAACAACTGGTCAGGAGATTACAGGGGTCTCCTTACTAGCATTGAGGCAGAACTCTGTTGCTTTGCCCATACTCAGATCTAGGTTGCAGTCCTGGGTAGCAGTCCCTGGATGAGGAGCCCCAGCAGCCACAGTTAAGCAAGGACTCTCCTCACAGTTTCAGGGCAGGAAATGATGTTTGTGGTCACTCACAGAGCACAGACCAGTAGAGTAGTGTTTACTTGTTTACTTATCTCCTTAGATCACACCACCTAGGAAGAACTGAAAACTGACAGGTCCCTAGAAGTATCTCTGAAAACAGCTGCACAAAACCCCTGAAGCTTGGGATGATGTGCCCTCCACCCTTTAACAAAGAGTTAAAAGTGAAGTAATAGGCTGGGAAGATGAGCAAACAACAGAATAAAATATGACTGTAGAAAGTTTCTATGGTAACAAGGAAGATCAAAACATACACTCAGAAGAAGACAAATCAAAGCTCCTACATCCAAAGTCTCCAAGAAAAATATGATTTAGTCTCAGGTCATAGAAGAGCTGAAAAATATTTTGAAAGTCAAATAAGAGAGGTAGGAGGAAAAAATGGGAAGATAAATAAGAATGATGCAAGAAAATCATGAAAAATGAGTCAATAGCTTGGTAAAGAAGACACAAAAAATACTGAAGAAAATAACACCTTAAAAAACAGACTACGTCAAATGGTAAAAGAGGTCTAAAAAGCCAAGGAGGAGAAGCATATTTGAAAAAGCAGAACTGGCCAAATGGAAAAAGAGGCACAAAATTTCATTGAAGAAGAAGATTCCTTAAAAAAGTGGAATTGGCCAAATGGAAAAGTTGGTATAAAAGCTCATTGAAGAAAATAATTCCTTAAAAATTAGAATTGGGCAAATGGAAGCTAATGACTTTATGAGAAATCAAGAAACAATAAAACAAAACCAAAAGAATAAAAAAGTAGAAGACAATGCGATTTGGAAATTCTTATTGGAAAAACAACTGACCTGGAAAATGGATCCAGGAGAGATAATTTAACAATTATTGGGCTACTGGAAGCCATGATCAAAAAAAGAGCTTATGTATAATCTTTCAAGAAATTATCAAGGAATAATTTTTGCACAAACAAACCCAATGCAACCAAAATTAGGAGGGAAGCAGAAAACTGGGAAAGAATTTTTGTAACTAGTGTCTGTGATAAGGGCCTCATTTTAAAAATATATAGAAAACTGAGTCAAATGTACAAGAATACAAGTCATTCCCCAATTGATAAATGGTCATAGAATATGAACAGTCAGTTTTCAGAGGAAGAAATTAAAGCCATCTGTAGTCATATGAAAAAATGCTCTAAATCACTATTGACTAGAGAGATGAAAATCAAAACAACTCTGAGGTACCACATCACACCTATCAGAATGACTAACATGACAAAACAGGAAGATGATAAATGTTGGAGAAGATGTAGGAGAGTTGGAACACTAATTCATTGTTGGTGGAGCTCTGAGCTGATCCAACCATTCTGGAGAGCAGTTTGGAAGTATGCCCAAAGGGCTACAAAAATGTGCATACCCTTTGACCAAGCAATACCACTTCTAGCATGGTATCCTCAAGAGATCATAAAAATGGGAAAGGGTCCCACATGTACAAAAATATTTATAGCAGCTCTCTTTGTGGTGGCCAAAAACTGGAAATGGAGGGGATGCCCATCAGTTGGGGAATGGCTGAATAAATTGTGGTATATGAATGTAATGGAATAGTATTGTGCTATAAGAAACAGTGAATAGGAAGAGAGGCCTGGAAAGACTTAGATGAACTGATGCTGAGTGAAAGGAGCAGAACCAGGAGAACTTTGTACACAGCAACAACCACAGTGTGCAAGGAATTTTTCTGGCACACTTAGTACTTCATTGCAATGCAAGGACCATAACAATGGTCTCTTAAGGCAAAATGTCTTCCTCATTCAATGAAAGAACTATGGAATTCGATTGCAAAATGAAGCAGATCATTTTCTTTTGTATTATGTTTTGTTTTGTTTTATGATTTCTCCCATTCATTTTAATTCTTCTATACAGCATGACTAAGGTGAAAGTGTATTTAGTAAGAATATATGTGTAGAAACTATATAGAACTGTATGCTGTCTCAGGGAGGGAATAGGGAGATAGAGGGGAAGGGGGGGAGGGCGGAGAAAAATCTAAGACATATGGAAGTGATTGTAGAACACTGAAAACAAAATAATTTTTTTAAAAAAGAATGTAAGCTCCTTGAGGGTAGGAATTGTTTCCCTTTTGTCTTTGTACTCTCAGCCTCTAGCATAGTGTCTGGCATATAGGAGATGCTTGCTGATTGTTTCATTTTATTGTATAAGAGAAATTATATTTATTCTATTTGACTCTGAAGGGCAGAAACAAGGCCCAATTGTTGAATGTCATAGGGAAGCAGATTTCATTTTGATATATTGAAGAAATTCTTAACAATCATAGACATCCAAGAATAGAATGGGCTGAAGTAATGAGGTCCCCGATGACTGGAAGTGTCCAAGCAGAGGTAAATGAATTGTCATCTGTCAAGGATGTTATAGGGATGATTTATCCATAAGACTGAAATTGGAATAGGTGACCTCTGAATTCTCCTTCAACTCTCAGAATATATTGTGATTTTCCCAAGTCGAATGATCTGCCACCCACATACATGCAGAAGGTACCTTCTAAGGGGCCTGGACCTCTGTTAGTTGTCCAGTTCCTAAGCAGGAAGTTTGCGGGAAGGGGTAAGGAAGAGGCAGTACTAGGAGGGGGAAATCAGGAGGGCTTCTTCGAACTCCATTTTGAGGTTTGCCTTATTTCCTTGTTAAGGGTGAGACTCCATCCTCACTCAATTAATGTAATCTCAGAAGGGCCAAGTGTTTCAATAAAAAACAATTGAAGTGAATATACCCTTAGTCAATTTGAGAAGTTCATAGGGTTTGGACCAATTGATGGAAGACAGATGACTACACACACAGGAAAAATCTTACAATAGGTTGAGAAGATCAGTCATATCTCTTGACATAAAAGTGTGTGTGTGTGTGTGTGTGTGTGTGTGTGTGTGTTATACAAATGGCAGTCAGTCTAACCAAAAGCCAGTCCAGTGGTTGACCCATCTAGTGGTAGAAGACCTCTGGTCATGATTCCATTTTGAGAGCCCCTTAACCTTGGGAAGGGAAGAAGAGAATTTCTCTCTCATCCCCCTTCCCTATTTACCATGTCTTTTGAGAGATTAGCAGCTTCAGAAAGTGTGATCCATCATGGTGGAAAAAAGTGCCATAAGTGGACTCTACAAAGTCACTGACCCTCACAATTCAACAGAGAGCTCCATCCAAGTAGAACTTTATGAGAATTCTATGAAGGGAGAAAATAACTTCCAATGTTAGGAGTTGGGATCTACTCTTTGACATATGTCTTCTCTACATGTGTGTCTCACTACTTTTGTCCTTTGAGTTTATGCTCGTTTTCCCCATGGAACTTGTGAGTATTTGTGGAAGGGTGTGCCCCAGACTTTTCAGAGGAATGTTTCTGTAACTCCTTTTTTTAATGCTATGCCATCTTAGTAAATACCTTAACTAGAAAACTAATTGAGCAGGTAAGCGGCACAGTGGAGAGAGCACGAGACCTGGAGTCAGGAAGACCTGAGTTTAAATCTGGCTGTGTGATCATGAGCAAATCATTTAACCCTTTTTACCTCAGTTTTCTGTAAAATGAGCTGGAAAAGGAAATGGTGAACCACTCTAGAATCTCTTCCAAGAAAACTCCAAATAGGATCATGAAGAATCAGACGTAACTGAAACAACTGAAAAACAACAACAAAAACTAATTTAGTATTTTTGTTAGTGAGAAGGACATGATGGGGACTTGTTAGCAATAGTATTAGGAGAATATCTTCTGAGGGTTACCTTCAAGGACTCTGGGAAAAATAATCCTTTGAAAGTCTGGAGATACCAGAGTGCAAGTGCACACTGCGAGAATAGCCTTAGAGGAATGATACATCCCTAATGAAGTACAGACATTTCTTGCTTTATGTAAATCTGCATTATGCAAATTTGACTTTACATAAAGATTTCTGAAAAAAAAAATCCTTATTACCAAAAACAAAACAAAACAAAAAAACAACCCATCACCACCACAACAACTTTTGTTAACTTTACAGTACTGTGCTCTTTCCACTTCCACCCCTCCACTCTGGGCTCCATAGAATAACATCCAAAAAACCCTTCTCTAAGTGAAAGCAGAAGAAGGATTCTGCATAAAGATCACCACCAAATGCCAAGAGAGGACAAGCTTACCCTGCTTCACCCACTGACCCTGTGTCTGACCTCCAGTCTGGGTGTTGCCCATCCTCTTCTGTCTGTGTCTATGACTGGCTCCATGTAAAGTGAGAGCTGTTTGTATATACAATGCAGATCTCAGTGCACTAATCTCTTGCAGATATGTTTAAACATACAAATCACAAAGAGTAAGAAGTTTAATCTTGGGGACATCTCCCCTAACAACCCATAATTCTTTTTTTTTTTTTTGTTATTTCAAGTAATTTTTTTTTATTTTGTAATGTTTAACAATCACTGCCATACAATTGTGATTTTATCCCCCCCACCTACCCCCCACTCCCCCCCTCCCTCCCCACGACTGCATACAATTCTGTATAGATTCTACATATACTTTCCTATTGAGTATATTTTCACTATAGTCATGCTATGTAGTCAGACTAAGATAAATGAAAGAAATCGTATAACAAATCAGAACATGATACACAAACACATACACATACACAAACATGATCTGCTACAATATGTGAGTGACTTCCATATTTCTCTCTCTGAGTGTGGCAGGCATTTTGCCTTGAGATCCTCCATTGGGATTTTTTTTTTTTTTTGGTAAGAAGTTCTTGTGTTATTACAAAAATCTAAGTCTACCAGAAAAAACTCTCACACACTGTGACAACCCATAATTCTTTAACGGTTCTTTTTTCCTCCACAAATTTCTGGGAAATGCCTGAATTTATCTAGAATATTCCTCTAGTTGTCTTTTACCCATAGGGTCCCAAGTTCCCATGACATGCTTAAGTTGAAATACCTGTCAGACATACGAGAGCTTTTATTTCACCCTGATAGAATATAGTGCATAAAGAACTCACATTAACCTATGAACAACTGAAATAATTCTCTCATACCAGTAGGTCTCCCCTTTTCCTAGGCCTTATACCTCCCAGACTCATAGTGCCATCTTGTGGTTTGGATTCCCTTAGGAAGAGGAATAGACGTGGAGTTGTTAGAGGGGTGATTCTAGTGAGTCCCACTTTCATGAGAGACTCATTCAGGCATTCAGTCTTATAGCAATTCTCTGATGGCTTCTGCTCTCCCTCTCCAAGAGTCTGAGGACTTCCCTGGAACTCCTTTTCCTTCTCTAAAAGGTTGGATCCTTGAATATTCAAATCTATAGGTGCCCTTCTCAGTTGTGTTGCTCCTCACCCTTCAGGGCTCATAAATAGTGTGGAGGAAAAGGTCTTTTTCAAGGCACTTGATGATCTAACCCTTTCTACAAAGCATTTGTCCACCCCATTCTTCCATCACCTCCATTCTGGGCCTCCAGATGTGCTGATCCTTCAGCTTTCCTCTCTCCAAGATCCCCATACCCAAGGGTTCATATTTGATTTCTCTTTTGAATTTCAACATCTAAGTCTCCTTTGATGGACAAATGGCCATTTCTGTCACAGATGTATTTAGAACTATGGAATCGGAATGCAAAATGAAGCAATTTTCTCTTGTGTTATGTTTTGTTTTGGTTTTTCTCATGGTTTCTCCCAATCATTTTAATTTTTCTAAGCAACATGACTAATGTGAAAATGTGTTTTATAAGAATATCTGAGTAGAACCTATATAAGATTGCAAGCCATCTCAGGGAGGAAGGGGGAGAAAATTTATGACTTATGGAAGTGACTATTGAAAACTGAAAACAAACAAATTAATTTTAAAAAGTTGTATTTAGAACACTTTCATATTGCTGTTAATAGTTTGCAGTTTGTTTGAGAACACTTTGTTTATATCTTTTGGCCACTTACTTATATATTCACCAGGAAAAGGTAGTCATATATTTGTGTTAGTTCCTTATACATCTTGGATATCAGATACTTATGAACGATATCTTATACAAAACTTTTCCCTAACAGCAATGATTTTCTTTTCAAAATTTTATGTAACTCAAATGATCTGTTTTTATCTATTGTAGATCTCCTCTATCCTTTAGTTAAAACTGTCCCCCTAGCCATAACTATGAAAAGTACCTGATCTCACTCTCTTTTATTTTATATGGTATGACCTTCAATATTCATGCTATATATCCATTTTGAAGTTATTGTGATATATAGTGTAAGATGCTTAAACTTAGTGTGGTGCAAAGTATAAGATGTTGGTCCAAATTTAATTTCTGCCAAACAGCTTTCCAGTTTTTCCAGTTCTTATTGAATAAGGAGTTGTTTCTCAATTATTTGATGTTCTCAAGCTTTTCAAACACCAAGTTGCTGAGTTTGATTTTTCCTCATCTTTCCTTATCTAATCTGTTTCAGTGATCTATTGTTCTGTTGTTTAACCAGTACCAAAAACTTCTGCTGATAATGGCTAGAACTTACATAGTACTTGGAGCTTTGCAAAACACTACATGTATTTCTTTTGATTGTCATAACCAAGAAGTAGTTGCTACTATTGCTTTCATTTTATAGATAGGGTAACTGAGGCGAAGAGGTTAATTTGCCTGGAGTCACACTGCTAGTAAGTGTCTGAGGTTAGATTTGAACTCAGGTCTTCATGACTCCAAGTACAGAGATATAACCAATGTACTACTTAGCTGCTGCTGATTACTGCTCTTTACTATTTTAAGATATGATTTGAATGCTGGAAATGTCTTCCCTGATTCATTACCTGGGGTTACTTCCTACCTTCCTCTTTTGAGTAATAAAGAGCTAAGTTTCCACTACTGAGATAATAGGTTCGTTCATCCATATTCAACAGCTTTTTACTCAATATTTACCATGTGCCCACTCTGTATAAAACACTGAGAAAACAAAATATGAACAGAATACAAGCGTGGTCTTTAGGAACTTAAAGACATAACTACAACACTAAGTACTCTGAAGAGTGAGCCTATAGAACCTTAAGTGCATGAACCAATGGGACGACTCAGCTGTGGCCAGGCTGGGAGGAGGGATGGGAAGTGTCACCATCCATCATCTGCTAGACCAGGAAACAGGAAGGAAAGAGCTGAGTCAGATGGCAGGACTGGGGACAAAAGATATTTCCTCCTTTTTCTTTCTCTTCACCCCATCCCCAGCCACAAGTCAAGCCTTCTGAATATAGAGTCTAAGTATTATTACGGAGCCTTAGAGCCTGTGTCTCCTAAACCCTTGTATAAATCCAACATGAGGTTTAGAAGGCGTATTTCCAGCCTGCCAGACGCACCCTGCTACCTACATAGAGACCTTTCCTATTAAATATAATCCCCAGTCCTGGCCTGCAAATTGTCTACCTTTCACTTCCCATGCAACTTACTGTTCCCTCCCATTGGGCCCGCAGGGCAGTTACTGTCACCCCAACCACCCACCAGCCCTCCTCTCTGACACAGTACTTCCCATCTCTCCCCCTCTCAGAGCCTCTCCACCACTTTCACTACTCCTGTTCCCACGGCTTCTCTCACCAATACATCTAGACCCTAGGCCTGATAATTTCCTAAGGAATATCAAGATCTTTCCCCAGCTCTCAAAGACCGCCACAGAGCACTGGCTGTAGCCAGACAACCCAGTGAGGAAGGGAAAGTGTCTGGATCCCGTTCAGGGGGCCCCAAGCAGTAAAAGGAGAGTAGCGATTGATCGGAGAGGCTGAGAGCTGCCACCCCCTCCTGAGCCTTGCACCGACGGTTTGGCCCCCGCCCCCGCCTCTGGAGGCTGCCAGATACCAGCTGCCTCATTAGCCTAAAATTAGCTGAGATCTTCCAGTCCCCATCCCCCTCCCTCAGGCTGGTGGGGAAAGCAGAAACCCTCAATGAATTGATGGGGAAGGAAAACCTAGTGGACAAATGGGGCGGGGGACCGGGGGAGATGAGCCACCATCTGGGGCCTGGGACAGGGGTGGTTGCTTCCATCTCGGAAGATAAGATCAAGATAGGCAGGCCCCCTTCAATGGGGGGAATGATTTAGGGTGGGGGCTGTGAAGCGGGGGGCAGAACTGAAAAGCAGAGTGAGGAGAAAAAGGAGACTGGTGAGGAGGGAGGGAGAGACCAAGGTGGGGAAAGACTAATCAATCAGGGGTGGGGGGAAGCGAGTCCCTTCCCCCTCAGCAGATCCCAGAATCTGTTCTTTGGTGTGAGGAGGGGGAGTCTGGGAGCAAGAAGGTTGAAGGAGGGCTGGGGTGGAGAGAAGGAGGAAAGCATTGCCATGGCAACCAGGACCTAGAGCTTCCCTGAATTGGGCAGAGCCAGTCAGCCATACCTCAGGCCCAGTCACCTGGGACCCGAGAGGGAGGCACTGGGAGGATTAAGGATGGCAGGGGCGGTGGTACTGAGGAGGGGGCCACAGCCCCTGGGTGTTCGCAGAGGGGAGCAGCAATGGGGGCAACCAAGGGTAATCTAGGGGGAAGAAAGGGAACTCCCGGGTTCTGTGAGGAGGGAGCTGGGAAACACCAGGCGCTTCTCAGTCCCTGGTGCTGGAAATCCTGGAAACCCAGAACTCTATGTGTGTGTGTATGAACGTGTTCTTGTGTGTGCATATTAATTCGTACAAATGTGTGAATGCTCCCAAGTGTATCTGTCTGCGAGCATAGAGGTGTGTGGTGAAAGTAGGGGGTTCCAAGAGATCATGTAGATACATGTGTGATCACATGTGAATTAATGAGTGTGTTTGTATGGATGTGGAATCCCCTGTCTCTGCATGGTACAGACAGGAATGTGTATGTGAATACATGTGTTTGAGACACGTGTGTGTCAGTGAGTGTGTATCTGATCATGTGTGGTGTGTGTGGGTGTGGTAAATGGGAACATGTCTGTGACTGCATGTGAGGGAGGACTGCATGTGTGAATGGAATCTGTGTGAGCATGTGTGTGTGTTGGGGGGCTCTGTTATGTGCAGGAGTGTGCATGTGTTTACCTCCCACCCAAGCCTGCTTCTGCACTTCTTTGTCTGTCCCTCTGTCCTTCTCTCTTCATCCATCTCTCTCTCTCCTTCTCCCTTGCTTCATCTCTGCCTCCACCTCCCTCACCCCCTCCTCCCCAGCAGGATCTCTCTCTCTCTCTCTCTCTCTCTCTCTCTCTCTCTCTCTCATACACACACACACACACACACACACACACACACGCACACACACACACACGCACGCACAGCCGGACTCCTCTCTCTCCACCTCTGGAATCTCCTCCTATCTCTGCGTTCCCTGCTGCTACCTCTCCCTGCACCTTCTGAGATTCCCTTTCTGCTGTCCCCCTGGTTCTCAAGCACCTGTTGGACCACAGAGACAGGTGGAAGGGGCTGGGCTGGGCTGGGCTGGGTGTGTATGTTGGGGGAGGAGGTGGGGAAAGGTTGTGTGTCTGGGGAATCTGTGTTTATCTCTCTCCCATTTACTGCAATCTATCGGCAGTCGGCAGTCGGGAAGCCCAGCGCCAGGTGAGAAGAGAGCAAGGGGCTTCCCCAGCAGGCCCTGAGGAATAGGGGTTGAGGGGGAAGGAGGGATGAACAAACCGAATGGGGACGCACAGAGGTCCCGGAGGAGCAGACAGCCCAGAGGATAAATGGAGTCTAGGGAGGACAGACAGCCCAAGAGACAGACAGGAGAGGGGGAGGGGGGAGAGTGGAACTCAGGCTGAGCCTGGTGGGGAGACAGAGCCTCGGGGAGGACGAGGAGGACAGAGGGAGTTCAGGAGAAGGGTCAAGACCAAGGGCAAGAAAGTCAGAACCTCTGTCCAGGGAAATTTCCTGGAGGGGGGAAGAGGACAGAGTCAGGGATGAAACCAGATTGGAGTCAGGCCTGCGGCCCCTCAGGGCCAGATGAGGGGCAGAGAGGGATGAGCTGTGGTTAGAAAGGAAACTGAGGCCAGAGGCCAGGGTCCAGCCAGTCACCCTCCCTATTTGCCCATATGCTGTCTGTCATCCCTCCCCTAACCATTCCATTTCAGGCCCAAGAATTTAAGTAATGAAGGCCTGGCAGACACAGGCAATTAACTCACTTCCACAGGGGAGAAGCCCTGTGGGTCTGGCTGTTTATGAGGATGTAGGTCCCAGTCCACCTAAGCCCTCACGGGGATCCCACTTAGGGCCCTGTATGGTCCCTTATAGGAATGATCTGGCTCTGTTACTTTCTTCTCTGCTCTTGCCCCAAGCACCTCCCAAGAGAGATGACCTCCCCCTGTTCTCCCCCCACATCCTAATAGGCCCTGAGATTCCAGAGGCTCTTCTGGGGGATCTGGTCTCATTTCCCATTCTTTGGAGGCCAGACCCATCAAGGCAGGACCCTTACTATCCTCCAGGAGGATGATGCCCAGAAGGCTGGGGGAGGAGCCTAGAGGAGAAGGGTGAAGAGGAAAGGTCATTTAGGTTTTTAAAGGAGAGGAATCCATAGCTAATTTTCCTTTTCCTCCTTTTCCAGTGGGGGACGTGTGAATGAGGGGCCGGAGGGGTGACCGAATGACCATCAACATCCAGGAGCACATGGCCATCAATGTGTGCCCTGGCCCCATTCGACCCATCCGGCAGATCTCTGACTACTTTCCTCGGCTAGGACCTGAGGGTGGAGGGAGTGGAGCAGGCCCCCAAGCCCAGCTCTCCCCAGGGACTGGGGCTGCAGCTACACCCAGCCTAATGCCCCTGACTCTGTCCCCAGGGGCTGGTATTCGAGGGGCTGGGGCCTCTGAGGAGGGGGCTGAAGTGGACAGCTATGACTCAGATGATACCAGTGAGTCTGGGGAGACAGGGAAGGTGCTGGGGTCTCAGGATAGCTGATCATGGGGAGACCCCTAGGAGCACTGGGAAGGGGAGGCTTGGGAGATAAAGGGCTCTAAAAGAGAAGGTAGGGGAAGCCAGGGACACCAGGGTCCTTTGGGGAGAGAGAGGCCCTGATGCTGCAGCCTAGCTACTGTCATCAGAGTGACATTACATCTGTCAGCCTCAATATTAAGTATTTGTGCTGAGACACCCTCCCACCTACACAGACCTCAAGCCCTAGTCACAGCTGAGGACGTAGAAGCAAAAGCAAGTCTCTCTCTCTGTCTCTTTCTCTGTGTCTGTCTGTCTGTCTCTTACACGCACACACACACACACATACATGCAGTCACTTATAGTCATATACACAGTTACATACATATATATTTCCTGACACATAGAATGTCACTCATCCTCAGACCTCACACAGGTACACAGAAATACCCAGAAATTATTTTACACACTTCCACTCTTCTATAGTCATCTATACTTCTACTCACACACACACAGGCACTCAAATTCGTGCACACATGGGGTCTACTCAGAGCCACACTCATATCATCATATACTCACATGCACAGATACTCATTTCTCCCTCTCATACAGATACACACACTCTTCCTTCTATGTCTCTCTGTGTGTGTCTCTCTCTCTCTGTGTCTCTCTCTCATACACATACACATACACACACACACACACACACACATCCAGGCCTCTCAGTTTTACCTTGACAAGCATTTATTAAGTGCCCCAATGTCTTTAAGTACTAAGTACTTACCAGGCATTATTTCTGGCAATGGATGGGAATATAAAGACAAAATGAGTCCTTGCCTTCAAAGACCTTATATTTTTAGGGGTGGGGTGGAGTGGCATGTAGCATACACAGTTAAGCATAATAGAAGGTAATGGTAAGATAGATCAAGTACTAACAACTCAGGTGAACAGGGAAGACTGCTCACAGAAGGTAGCACCTGAGTGGAACCTTACAAAGAAACAAGGGATTTTAAGAGGTACAGACAAGGGAGTTAATTCCAGGCATGAGGAAGAGTCTGTTCCAAGGTAGAGACTGGAGATGGAATATTGAGTTCAGGGATTAGCTAGTAGATCAGGGCCAGAATGTTGAGCACATGAGGAGGAGTAAAAGTACATATTTGGGAAGGTTGTGGAGGGCTTTAAATACTAGACTGATGAATTTTATTTTCTGCTAGAGGGTATAAGTAGCCATTGAAAATTTTTATACTGGAGAATAATATAGTCAGATCTGGCTTTAGGATGGTAATCTCTGCCTTGGTTTGGCATAGGATTAAAGAAGGAGGAGATGGGAACTAGGAGGACAAAACTAGTGGACTATTGTAATAATTCAGGAAACAGCACAAACAAAACCAATGCAACCAACATTGAAAGGAAAGTAGAAAACTGGGGAAAAATTTTTACAGCAAATATCTCTGATAAAGGCTTCATTTCTCAAATTTATAGATAACTGAGTCAAATTTATAAAAATACAAGTCATTTCCCAATTGATAGATGATTAAACATATGAACAGGCAGTTTTCAGACAAAAAAAATCAAAGCTATCTATAGTCATAAGAAAAATGCTCTATATCACTACTGATTAGAGAAATGCAAATTAAAGCAATTCTGAGGTATACCTTACACCTATAAGACTGACTAATATGACAGAAAAGAAAAATGATAAATGCTGCAGGGGATGTGGGAAAATAGGACACTAATGTACTGTTGGTGGAGTTTGAACTGATCCAATCATTCTGGAGAGAAATTTGGAACTATGCCCAATGGGCTATATCCTTTGATCCAGCAATACCACTACTAGGTCCCAAAGAGATTTAAAAAAATAGGAAAAGGACTAATTTGTTTTTTTATATGTGTATACACACACACATATATAAATGTATATATCATCTCTTTTTGTGGTGGCTAAGAATTGTAAATTGAGGGGATATCCATCAATTGAGGAATGGCTGAACAAGTTGCAGTATATGATTGTAATGGAGTATTACTGTGCTATACAAAATGATGACCAGGATGATTTCAGAAAAACCTAGAAAGACTTACATGAACTGGTGCAGAGTAAAGTAAACAGAACTAGGAGAACATTGTATCTAGTAACAGCAAAAAATGCTGAACAACTATAAATGATTTAGCTATTCTCAGCAATACAATGCTAGCCACTGACAGAGAAAGAACTGATGACATCTGAATATAGACCAAAGTATATTATTTTCTCTTTTTTCTTTCTTTCTTTCTTTCTTTCTTTCTTTCTTTCTTTCTTTCTTTCTTTCTTTCTTTCTTTCTTTCTTTCTTTCTTTCTTTCTTTCTTTCTTTCTTTCTTTCCTTCCTTCCTTCCTTCCTTCCTTCCTTCCTTCCTTCCTTCTTTCTTTCTTTCTTTCTTTTTCTTCCTTCCTTCTTTCCTTCCTTCCTTCCTTCCTTCCTTCTTTCTTTCCTTTCTTCTTTCTTCCGTGGTTTGAGTTTTCTTCCACAAAATGACTAATATAGAAATATGTTTTACATGATCACACATGTGTAACCTGTATCAGATTGTTTCCTATCTCAAAGATGGAGGAAGAAAGGGAAGGAAGGATAGAATTTGGATCTAAAACTTAAAAAAAACTCAAATGTTAATATTATTTTTACATGTAAATTGGGGAAAAATAAAATATCATTTAAAAAAGTTCAGGGAAGAGGTAATGAGGATCTGATCTAGGGTTGGTGTTCATAAAAAAGGGAAAAGAGGATGAATGTAAAAGATAAAGATGTAGAGGTAGAACTGGCAAAACTTGGCAGTTGATTGTCTACAGGAAGAGAAGGAAGGAGAAGACTTGTTTCAACCTTTGTTGAGTGTGAAAATTTGGTGGTGCCCTCAACAAAAATTGGGAGATTTGGGGGCAGTTGGTGTGTATGTTGGGAGGAGTGGGAGTGGGTGAGGAAGATAATGAGTTCTGTTTCGGACCCATTAAGCTTGAGATGTGAACGGACCTTTCTCTACAGCTGCCCTGGGCACCCTGGAATTTGACCTTCTCTATGACCAGGCAACCTGCACTCTCCACTGCAGCATCCTCAGGGCTAAGGTGGGTACCAGATATACTTCTACAGACCCAACCCCTCTTTTGTTCCCCATAGCCCTGTTCCCTTCTCCCAGGGACCTAGCAGTTACTGGTGGGGGATATTCCTTCTTTTCACTTTCCCTTTTACCCTACCAAGTTGAACATTTTCTCCCCAGCTTCCTGTCTCTCTCATCTTTAGCTTTTCTTTGACTCACTATTGTTTCATCTCTCTTTGGGTTTCAGTTTTAATTTCTGCCTTCAGCTCCCTGGCCCTGCTATACACTCTCTTCTCCCTAGCCTTTTCCTAGATACATATCCTTATGTTGAGGGGGGGGAGGTGATGGGGTTTGGGGAAGCCTGGAGAATCTCCTTGGGCTCAGGTAAGAGGGGAACTGAGAAGAATCTCTACTCTCTCCTAACCCTAGGGTCTCAAGCCCATGGACTTCAACGGCCTGGCTGATCCCTATGTCAAACTACACCTCCTGCCAGGGGCTTGCAAGGTATTTCCCCATCCTGAGGTCCCCCAATCTTCTTCCTTATTCTTCCTATTTCCATCTCCATATTCTTTGCTAGAATCTTTCCCTTACTCCTCTAAGTAGTGATAGTCATTCCCTTTTTTGCTAACTTCTCTGAAGAGCCAAAAACTCTTCCTGAATCAACTTAATGTATCATCATTATTATTTTTAAGCTTCTACGACGTGATAGGCACTGAAAGAGATACAAAAGGAATTAGAACTTGCCTCAAGAAGTTTATAATTGAATAAATTCCTTCCCTTCCACCTTAAGCTCTGTTTTTTCCCTTCTCTTTGTGGGTGCTCCGTATCCCTTTTGGAACCCTTTACCTCCTTTATGACTGATAGGCCAACAAACTGAAGACCAAGACTCAAAGGAACACACTGAACCCTGTGTGGAATGAAGACTTAATGTACCGGGGAATTACTGATGAGGATATCACCCGAAAGGTGCTCAGGTGAGGTCCAGAAAACTCTCAACCTAATTTATCCCTTTCCATCTTTTCCTGGGGTCTTGATCTTTAAGTTACTCACCCCACCTCCCACCTCCACCAGGATCTTTATACTCCCCACCTCCACTTTCCACCCTCCTTCAGCTTCATTCTTGCTCATATCATTCCCATATGGAAAAAAAGATAGACCCTTCCCTTTACCCTGCTGATTCTTTAAGCTATGAATCTAACTCTAACAATTAATGGGCAAACATTTAGAAAGAGGAGTCAGTGTACATTGGTGCATTCTTTCCCCTGCAATTCACCCCTTAACCCACTGGAATTTGGTCTCTGCTTCCATCCTGCACCCTGCTGAAACTGCTCTCTCCAAAGTCTGGTGGTCTTATTGCCACATCTACTGGTCTCCTGGGATCAGATATTCAGAACCAGAAGGAGCATTAAAGATTATTTTGTCCAAGCTCTGAATTTTACAGAAAAGGAAACTGAGGCCCAGAATGAGGAAATGATTTTCCCTAGGTGTAAGTCCTCACCTAGTGACGTTTCTATAACAAGTGACACTGTTAACCACACCCTTCTTGTAAAAATTCTCTCTTCCCTTGGTTGATCAGATTCCAGTCCTTCCCTTTCTAACTCACCAGACTCAGTGTTAACTTCATCATCCTACAACATGACTCTCAGTCCAGCAGTCCTCTGAACAAATACCTATAATAGCTCACAATAGCATAATGATAACCATAAATATTAGGAATTATTATTACTACTATTATATAAAAGATAGCAGTTTCTATTTGAACTTCATTCAAAAGATGAGAAGATTGAAACAAATTATAAAAATAATTGGCAACATAATTCTTTAAGTGTTTACAAAACACTTTACATACATTTTCTCATTTAAGTTTAATCCATCAATATGGCTTTGATGAGTTTACTCTATCAAGTCCAATTCTTTTTATCTGACTGACATAATCAGTGGTCAAGTCCTGCCATTTCTTTGACAGGGAAAGGGAAGAATGAAAAGTGACTATGTAATCATGGTTGATTGGGGACATGGTGGTATCATCAATAGAAGGAGGGACCTAAGGAAGGTCTGGTTTAGGAAAGCAACAGTGAGTTTGATTCTGTATATGTTATATCCAGGTGGAACTGTGTAGCAGATGGATAGAGATAGGCATCTGAAGTTCAGGAAAAAAGAGATGAGGGCTGGAAAGAGAGATTTGGGGATCATCTGAATAAAATAATAGCTGAAGCTGTGAGGGTGGATGAGAAGGGAAAGAGTATTTAGAGGAAGATGGAGAAGATGGCTGAGGACCAAACCTTTAGGGATGCCCACAGTAAGAGAACAGAAGGAGGAAGAGAAGCCAGGAAGAGAAAGAGGCAGAGAAGGAGTTGTCAGAGAGTTAGGAGGAGGGCTGGAATATTGCAGTATCACAGAAGTCAAAGGTAAGAGTAGCCAGAAAGAGACGAAAAATAGTGTGAAGTGATAAGGAGAGGGCCAAAAGTATGAGGACTGAGAAAAGACCATTTAGATTCAGCAGAGAGGAAGGTGTGGATGATCTTGGAGAGAAAATTTCAGTAGAATGATGGTGACAGAAGCCAGATTGCTGGGGATTAAGGAATGAGTGGGTGGTGAGTTAGTGGAGGCAGTGAGTGTAGAATAAACCACATGAGGAGTTTGGAAGTAGAGGAAAGGAGAGAAATAGAAAGGTGGTTTGAGGTGGCAGTAGGGTCAAGCCAGTGTTTTGTTAGGAAAGAGGAGACATGAATGTGCTTGTGTAGGTGGGGAGGAAAAAAAACCTGCTGAGAAACATAGAAGATGCAAGTTAAGACAGAAGATGAGAGGGATAATTGGTGAAATAAGGTGCACAAGGAAGCAGGAGGGTATGGGATCAAGGACAGAGGAAGTGGGGTTAAACTTGCAAAGAAAGAGAAACAGGAAGAGAGGACAGGCATGGAGAAGTGTGTTGTGATGAGGATAAGACAAAAAAGAATTAATACAGGATCCATAGGGCTGATGCCTCCCTAGGGCCAAACACCACCTCCCTTTTTCTTTTACCTCACCCAACGGCTCTAAGGCCAAGGCTGCCTCCAGTTCCTATCAGTACTTCTAGACCCTGACTCCTCTCTACCACACACTGGCCAGACTATGGAGTCTGTAGACTGGAAACTGTCATTTCCTGGTTGACTAGTCTTGGTTAATCTGCAGCCACTCTCCTGGACTATCTCCATCTCTGTGGCTGAGGACGTTTGGGAGGGAAGGAGTAAAGGAAGAGTTCTTTTTGGTCTTGCTCCCCGTTCCAGCTCTTTTCTCCAGGGAAATGGGGAATGTGGGTTCTAGGAATTCTCCCCCACCTGGATTAATACCCATCTTTGGCTAGCTAAATGAAGCTGTGGAGTGAGGTGTTGATGTGGAACAAGGAGACTTGGTTACCAATAATGTTAGGGCTTAGGGACATGAGGACATATGACCCATGACTGGATGTGGTCACACTAGTAGAAAACGTCTTTCTTACACTGGAGAGGGGACCTCTCCTATATTTTCCAAGAGCCCCCAGGGCAGGGCATTCCTATCCTTAATTCCTGCTCAGGTGTCCAAAACAGGAAGAGGAGGGAAGAGAAAAGGGGGGCCATTTACACATGGTATTTTCCAACTAATCAGTGAAAGGAAGGGGGATTGGATGGGGCTGGGTTTCTAGTGCTCTTACTCCAATGGATTGGTTCCTAATCGTGAGGCCCCCAAAGTTTTTATGTAACAGCTTTGTTCCCATGAGATCCTTACCTCCTGTTCCAGGTAGCAAGGTGGACTTCTCTCTGCCCCATACAGAGGGAGAATTCCCCCTCCAGGTCCCCTGCAACTTCTCTGCAGTGTCCTCTGCACCCTGAGAGGGGATGTCAATCATGAGGTCATCATTCAGCATTCAGGGCATCATCTCTGACCCCTGCCTGGTTCTTCCTTCTCCTAAGGGAGATGGCTTGAAGTTGAATCTGCAGTGATAAGATTTTCTGTGACACTACCCCCTGATGCTTCTGTCCCTCCAGGATCTCTGTTTGTGATGAGGACAAGCTGAGCCACAATGAGTTCATTGGGGAGACTCGGGTACCACTTCGACGTCTCAAACCTTCCCAGAAGAAGCACTTTAACATCTGTCTGGAGCGACAGGTTCCGGTCAGTTTTTAGCATCTGGAGCTGAGACTTCCTGATGTTTCGGGAAGGGACTGGGGACTGGAGACCTTGGGAAAAGGGAGAGGGTCTGTGAATCCAGGAGGTTGATGGAATGGAATAGTTCACATTTAGAATCTCCTCTTCTCTCTGAACTCTAGTTGGCATCACCTTCCTCTATGACAGCTGCCCTGAGAGGTATTTCCTGTTATCTAAAAGAGGTAAGGAAATCATGCCCTACCCCTTGCTCCTACCCATAGTCTCCTTCAAGAGAAAGAAGGGAGCCATTTCTTTAGGGAGGAAAAGTCCACAATTTGGAAGGGCCGTGGTCTTAAGATGGCTTTGCCAATTCCTGCCTAGATGTGGAAGGAAGCACTTTTCTCTAACTCCCTAAAGACAAGAGAGGAGAAAGGGAGCAGGAGAGGAAGAATCATTTTATAGCATTGAGCAAGAGGGCAGACTGGGTGTAGCTGGAGCCATGGAGGTTCAGTTTCTGAGGTACTGCCTCTCTGATTCCCCCAGTTGGAGCGAGCAGAGCAGGGCCAGGGCCTGCTGGAGGAACGGGGGCGAATCCTACTCAGGCTCACCTACAGCTCTCAGCGTCACGGGCTGCTTGTGGGTATTGTTCGATGTGCCCATCTTGCAGCCATGGATGTCAACGGCTACTCAGACCCCTACGTCAAGACGTGAGGGACCCAGCCCCACTCCCTACTTGGGCCCCCAGGTGTCCTGACTCCCAGCCCCCAGTCTCCTTTCCTGTGCAACCTCACTCATCCTGTAGGGTTCCTTCCTACAACCGTAGAAGCAAAATTTTGAATTTGGATGGGACCTTAAAGATCGGGTGATAAAAAGAGTTAGTAGCAGGAAACCAGGTATCTTGTATGCCCAATAAATGCTTTTCTCACTAGCCACATCGACCCCCGGTTCTCTGTACTCAGCCCAGGCTTCTGCTCCCCACCCTCAGTTCCACTTTTATCCTTCCCCATTCCCAGAACCTAGGCATTCTGACCTGCAGTGGTCTCCATAGGTATCTGAGGCCAGATGTTGAGAAGAAATCAAAGCACAAAACATCAGTGAAGAAGAAAACTCTGAATCCTGAGTTTAACGAGGTGACCGAGGAGTGGGGAGAAAATGAGGTAGAGATGGTAAGAGGTGGGAGGATTGATCATGGAGGTGAGGTCATAAGGTAACTTGCTCTCTCCTTCATGAGAGCACTGATTTCCATCCTAACTACTAGGATGATACCATTTTTTAACCATACTGCCCTGGACGATTCTGGAAAATCTAGAAGGGATGTTTTCTGCTTCAGAGGAGAGCTAATTACTGTAATTAGTAATTGTGCTAATGGTGGCCCCACCTGAACGAGAAATACACAGACCCCTGGGCTCCTATATCTGTAGTTATGAATCTTAATTCCATCTTCCTCAAAGCTCTAAACCCCACAGTCTTCAGACAGCCAGTGATTGCTGTGGGAGCTGGCCAACAGGAAAGATTTCCTGGTGCTCACATGGTCCCTTTTCCTTAGTTGAGCAGGGTTACAGGCCTAATCAGGGAAATAATGTGGGGCAACCTCAGAAGTGAAGGTAAGTAAAAGTAGCCTTCCACATTCCTCACCTCCTCAGGAATTCTTCTACGAGATGGAACTCCCGGCTCTGGCCACGAAGACCTTAGAGGTTACCGTCTGGGACTACGATATTGGCAAATCGAATGACTTCATTGGTAAGATCAAGCTCCAGTGGATTTGGTTCTAATGACCAGTGTGGGGATCAAATTTATATGTGGAAACCTTATCACCTGTGCATTTGGGGGAAATAGGGCTACTTGATTCAAGCACTGGACTAAGTTGATGGGTTATGTACTAATTCCTTCCTTCCCTTCCCCCAGGTGGAGTGTCCTTGGGTCCCAATTCACGGGGAGAGGCTCTGAAGCACTGGAGGGACTGTCTTCGACAAGCAGATGCAACCCTGGAGCGTTGGCATACCCTGACCAGTGAATTGCCCCCTGCTGCTGCCTCCTTCTCGGCCTAAGACCCCACAAAGATCCCAGCCAACCAGCCCTGTGGACACAAGCTACTTCCTAATGCAGGAAGCAAGAGAACATGGGAAACCAGGGGCTTCAGTTGGACGGCTTCCCCTCTTCACTCTTGGAAAGTGAAGAGGGTAGAGAAGGGGTGGGAAGAAACTAAGCTCTGTCATCTCACTAGGCTCAGGAAAGGACAGAAAAGTCCACCTGTGTCAGCCCTGGGCAGGGAAGGGAACTTGGTACCCAGGCTGCTTTCCAGGAGGCCCTTAAGAACCTTAGCAAGAGTGGGAAGAAAGGGAGGGGAGCAAGGAAGAGCCCCTTCTTGGGGGGGTGGGGGGAACCACAGGGCCATGGGATTGTTACTCAACTTCGCACGAGTGTGTTGCACGTTTACATGGGGATGGGGGTGGGAGAAACTTCTCCCTCTCCCCCCTCAACACTTCTTGTCTTATTTTGTGAGATTCACTTTGTTACTGTGGGGATGTCTTTTTGTGAGGGGATGGGTGGGGCTATATATGCAAATTTCCTACTGCCTGATGGGATATTATATGCAAATGAACCATACCACTCGCATGTGCAAGGGGAGGGAGAGAATTTATTGCCCTGCTCCCTCCCCCCAACCAGGTCATTTCTCCTCTCATCCACCTCTCCAAGCTGCCCCGGCAAAACTCCCTGTAGCAGGAGCAAACCGGATTAGGAGAGGGTTAAGGAGCGAGAAAATTTCAGAAAACAAAACAAAAAAACCACCAAGCACCCCTTTAATAAAAGTCTGCAGTAAAAAACAAAAACAAAACAAACTAGCCCTATCTAGCTGCCCCATTAAAATGGTAGCTGGTGTAGGGGTCTTTGCCTTCAGGAAGGGGAGGCAGAGGCCCCTCTGGCTGCATCCAGGGCGAGAGGAAGGCAACACACATGGCAGCAGGGGGCAAGGAAGCCCTGTGCTGACCTCTAGAGTCCACCTGCCTTCCCTGCACACCACTGGCTGCAAATCCAAATGTGGCATGTGCCAGCTTTCAGGGCTAGGGGCTGCCTCCCCACCTCTTCTTGGGGGGCGCCTTGCTGCATGTTTACGCCTCTTCTGATTGTCAATGTCCAGACCAATAAGACTGGGCATCAATAAATGTCTCCAAAAACACACCACTCTTTGTCTTTGCTGCTTCTGTTGCCACTGCCACCTGGCAACTGGAAGGAGGGAAGGGGCTAGGGTAGGGAGTCATTCCGGGATGTCGATCACAAGGTCATCATCGCCGTCCAGGGCATCATCTCCACTCCCAGCATCACTGAACATCTGGCGAGGAACGGTGCTCAGGATGGTATGTGGGGGCAGCTTAGGAGGCCCCAATGGGGCCAGGGTTGCCCCTACCCCAGCACCACCAGTTCCCCGGCCTGGGAAGGTCAGTGAACCCCCCACTGGGCACTCAGGTGGCCCCACCGCCATCTGTAGGAAAGACAAAGGAGGAGAAAGATACAGAAGAATAAAAGATAATAAGGAAAATTTCTCTCCCTATCCTTGGAATGAACTTCTCTGAAAATTCATTGGACCTCTCCCTTCCTTTATTAGTCTACATAGTTGGGTAAGGTCACCTGGTCTCCTTACCCATCACTAATAGTTTTATACTCTGGTCAGGTGACCCCCTCTGTGGGTTAGTTAGTAACACACACTGAAAAGCTCCAAAGTATCAGGGTAACCCTGCTACTGCTTCACTTGAAAACTCCATTCTCTATAGATTTGCAGAATTATTTTTCTCAGGTTGTCTGTTACGATCACTGCCTTAAAGCCACTGGCCCAGTTCAGCCAGTACTCACAGTTAAGTTTCCAATGTCTTGGCACCAGAATCTAGCAGGACTGAGTGGAGATATTAGCCAAGTAAAAGGGACAAATCCAATGGCCAAGTTCAATTGTGACTGCAATTTGGTACTTGGTACAGGGGGAAAAGGGGAGAAGGTAGAAGCCACTTGGTTGGCATTTCATACCAACTGCCCAGTATATTACTATGTGTTATAAATTCTGTGGGAGCCTTGCAATTAACAGAAAATGTCTGTTGGCTGAGGGGTGTAGTATGGAGCACATATGCTCTAAAATTTCCCAGCACCTCCTTTCTTCCCCAGATTTCAAACACATGCCAGCAAAACCCTGGGTAGGGAATAAAAAATTGTTGGCAAGCTAGGTCAACAACAAGCTAACCCAGTAGCTTCAGGAATACAATTCAAGAACAATGCTCTTTCTGAGCCAGCTCCCTTTAAAGATTTTTGATCTCTCAACCGATGCCTTTCTGAAGGTCTCTCTCATTAAGACAGAGGCAGTGTGATCCACTGGAAGAGCACAGATTTGAATACTCCTTCAAACTTAATCTCTCAAGGCCTCAATTTCTTCATCTGAAAAATGGTGGTATCTCAGGGTTATCAAGAAGAAAGTATTTTGTAACTTTTCAAGTGCTCTATCAATGCCAGTTATTATTAAAGGGGCACCTAACAGTTTCATAACTTAAGAGATTTTTCCTTCAAATTCTTCCTTGAGCTGATACCATATTCCCTGAAGGTTTTAAATTCTCCTTAAATAAATTTCATTAGTAATATGAAATATGTAATATGATAGATAGTATTATAATTTCTATCTATCAAAAAATTAGTTACCACCTTTATTAACTCTATCCTAGATCACAGCTGCTAGATGGGTCTTCAGCCCAACCTTTCCCTTGAGAATGAGGAGGTAGGTGATGGCTGTGGGCAAACAATGATGCACAAAAGCCATACATCATCCCTCAGCTTGAACAGATCCTTACACCATCCTTCCCTTCCCCCATCCCCAACAGTGATTGTCCTCCACCCCTCCCTTCAATGGCTAAATTCCTTGAGAAAGCTGTCTACAACCGGTGCCTCCAATGCCTCTCCTCTCATTTTCTTAACTCTCTGCAGTCTGGCTTCCAACCTCATTATTCTACTAAAATGGTTTTGTCCAAAGTTACCAATGATCTCTTAATTGCCAAATTCCACGGCCTTTTTTCAATCCTCATCCTTCTTGATCTCTACAACATCAGTCACTGTTGAGTACTCTTTACTTCTTGACATCACCCCTTCTGGATTTTCGTCCTGTCTGACTGCTCCTCAATCTCCTTACTAAATCTTCATGCAGGTCTTACTTACTAATCATTAAGAGTCCCCTGAAAAGGTTCTGTCATGAGTCCTCTTCTCTTCTCCCTCTTTACTATTTCATTTGGTGATCTCAATTACCATGGACTCAATTATTCATATGCAAAGATTCCCAAATATATTTCTCAAGCCCTAACCTCTCTTCTGACCTCCCATCTCAAATTTCTAACTGCCTATGGGATATCTCCAATTGGATGTCCTGAAAATATCTTGAACTGTAGATCACTTATACTTAAAAACTGAAATCTTTCCTTAAACCACCCATTCTTCCAAACTCCCCATTTACTGTGTCTACCATGAGATACCTTAAAAGTTCTTCTATATTTTCAGTCTCTTGACTGTTTTAATATTTCTCATTGTCTCATGAAGTCACTAGCTTCTATTTTGTCCATTCTAATTTTTAGGGAATTTGATCTTTGGGTAAGATTTTTTACCTATTGTGCTAAACTTCTAATCCCCTGTCCAATTCTTCCATAGCTCTTATTTCTTTTTTATTTTTTTCCTTTAGCACTCTCATTTAATTTCTAAAAATATTTTTAAGCTTGTTTTAACTCACTTCATCTCTTCCAGGAATTCTTGCTGAACTTGTCCCCAAGCTGTGGTTTTCTTTGAGGCTTTGCTTGTAGATGTTTTGGTGTCATCCTCCTCCTGGCTTTGTGTCTTGCAAGTCCCTGTCACTACAATAGCTTTTAATGGTAGGATTCTTTTATTACTTGCTCATTCTTCCAGCCTATTTCCTGACTTCAAACCGTTAGAATCAGGCCCTGCATACTTCTAGAGGGAATATCTAGGCTGGTCCTGATGCTACTCTCTTGGGGTATTGATTGCAGTATCATTCCAGGATTTCAAAGACAGCTCAAGCTGGGGACTGTGAAGCTTTCAGGGCTTCCAAGGTAGTCTGATCCAGGGCAAGTCTGACTGTTGTCCCTTGGTCTGAGCTCTTCAAGTTTCTGATCTGGGTTTGGGTTTGAGCAACAGGCCTGTGAGCTTGGCCTTTGGAAGTTCAGTAGACTTCTGTTGGACTCAAGTCACTGTCAGCCAAGTGGGAAACTCTGCTGGTTCAGTGACAGAATTGTAGGTTTCCCTTTGGTCTGGGATTCCTGCCTTGGTTATTCCTCTGCAGGCTTCAGATTGGGTTGGAAGTTGAAACTGAGTCTCCACTCCACTCCTAAGTAAGAGCCTGATGGCTACTGTTTGCTTCTGGACTTGTTCCTCACTCAATATACAGCCTAGGGCCTGTAAATGCTCCTTACCCCAAAGGCTACCCTTGAATGAAGGCCCCCTATTCAGTCCACCCTGATCTGTAACCTGCAACTGGGTAGTGAGCAGCAAAGATGTCAGCTGGCATCTGTTCCCATGAAGCCTTGGTGCCCTAATGTGGGTCTTTGAACCTGTCTTGTTCTGGTGAACAGTCTTAGTGCTCTTTCAGTTCTTGGGTGGTGAAATGCTCTTATTGGCATGGTTCTAGTCAGATCCTGTCCTCAGGGTCCACACATGTATCTGTCTCTTTATGCCCACCCTGGCTCAAAAAATGACTCACCATGACTTTTTATTGGATTCCTGATCAGGATTCAGTCTATCTCATTTTTTTTAGATATTTCAGACATACTTCTTCCTGCTACAGCAACATCTTGGCTCTGCCTCCCCTTTCTTATCACTCTTTAGGGCATTACCATCCTCCCAACTCAGTCATATTCCTTGGTCACTCTTTACACCCCTATATCGAATCTGTAATCATGTCCTACTGATTCTACTTCTCTACTTATGGTCTCTTCTCCGTCTAACACTGCTGCCACATTGGCACTGGCCCTCACCACCTAAGGCCTGGACTATAGAAGTAGTCTTCTATTTGGTCTCCCTGCCTCAGTGTCTTCCCCCCTCCCCTCCTTGTTTAGCCTCCACTTAACTGCCAAAATGACCTTCCTAAACCCCAGGTCTGACCACATTACTTATTTAGTCAATAATCTACAATGGCTTCCTTATGAGTTGCAGGATCAAATATAAAATCCTCTGTTTGGCTTTTAAAAATCTTCATACCCTGGCCCCTTCCTACCTTTCCAATCTTTTCACACTTTAATCCCCTTCATTACTCTTTGATCCAGTTACAACAGCATCCTTACTGTTCCTTGAACAATTCCTGACTCCAAGCATTTTCACTGGCTGTGCCCTATGCCTTCTCATTCTGCCTCCTGGCTTCCCTAAAGTCTCAGCTAAGGTCCAACCCTCTGCAAGAGCCCTTGCCCAGTATTCCTTTACTCTTAGTGCATCCTCAGTGGATCCCACATACACCGTGTTTGTATGTAGTTGGATGCATGTTACCTCCAAACATTGTATTCCTAGTAGCACAGTAACTGGTGTAAAATATGGGTTTTAATGCACACGTTTACTGACGGACACCTGACCTAGACTAGATTCAAGGGACGCTGTGTAAGTCTCTGAGCTTTTCTTGGAAAGAATAAAGGAAAGCAGAGAGGACAAAAGGGACAAGTCTAACTTTCTGGTCTGTCAGTTTTTTCAAACAATACTTTTTATCAAATGACTCCTCTGCTAAAGAATGGTGCACTGCATCAGAACTCTGAGGTCCTCCACCATCTGGACTTGATCTCTGTGTACTGTCTCGTCTAGTTCCAAAAATACACCAGCCTCATACTTACCTCTGCCCATGTTATGAAATTCATAAGGATTCCTTGTTCTTCCTTGTTCTCTTCTACCTATCCAAAACCTACTCATCCTTCAAGACTCAGGCCAAGACCCACCTTCTCCTTGAAGTTTTTCCTTGAAACTTTACCCCCCTTATTCATCATTTCCTTCTCTGTCTCACAGAGTTCAGAATTTAAAACTGCATGGCTTATATTTTTTTCAAGGTCAAACTTGGCTATCAAACCAGACTGTAGCCCAAGAGCTGGAACCATATCTTATACTTCTATATACTTCATATCTCTACATCTATGTCCCAATAGCACTGAGCACAGTACATTGGGTACACAACAGGCTCTCAATACTTAGCAAAAAATCCTTGAATTCCTACATTTGAGCTCTCCTCTAGGGCCAGTAGCACCTATCATTTTGGTAACCCCAAACCCACACTATACCCCCCCCTCCAAGTGTCCCAACTCCCCCAAAATTCAGGTACCTTGAGCTTCCGGGGCAGGCGGGGCCGTTTCTCCCGCTTGGGTCTCAGGGGGCTGGGCTCAGGCAGCTGCAGGGCCAGGTAGTCGGAGGGGAAGGGGGAATATGGGGGGGAGGCCAGCTGCAGGGGAGGGGAAAAAGGGCAGAATGAAGATGGGAAAAGGATGGATGTTGGGAGAGGGAGAAGAAGTTGAAGGGAGGGAAGGGAAGGCACAGGAGAAACCCAAACAAGAGAAAATGGAAAAACAAAAAAAAATGGTGATGAGCATGGTGGGGCCCAGCTGTCTATCCTTTGACTTCCACACCTGCTTGCCTCCCCCCAACACTGCCAACCATCCCCTCACATGGAGGTGATCTTCATCTTCCTGAAGGATTTCCCTCTACTTGCCTCATATCTGCCCAGCACTGCAAAGATCCTGAGTTGGCATAAAAATAAACTTGGGAAGGCCGGGGGGGGAGGATACACGACGGACACAGGACTTCACCGAGTGCTGGGAGGGGCCAGCTTCACTCAGATCAGTGAAAGTAACTGGCCAAGACCCACAGACTACAAAAGCAGCTCATCTCTAGTTAGTTACACCAAGCTGGTTCCTAATTCAGAAGAAGCTGCTGCCTGCCCTCAGCTTGGCATTTTGGCATCATGGAAAGCTAAGGGCATCACCAACAACAGCCTGGCTGTGCTTTTTCCAAAAAGGCTGTCTATGAAAATCCTGCACAAAGTCAATTTTACTAGACTGGGCAAAACTACAGACACAACTCATAGCCAAACAAGGTAGACACATCCCATACACCAGCCCCTATGAACACTGGGTGGACACAAAGTCAGAGCCCATCAATAACAATGCCACTGCCAGTTCCTGAAGCAAGCTCACCACTTGATGTCTCAGCCAATCTGTGAAACCCACTTCAAGCAAGACAGCTAGCTTTACTTTCCTGATGCAGAAACTAAAGCTGTCACATCAAAACCTTGGCCAAAACATGACCACTGAAACTTCTACTCACCGAGGTCAGGTACGGAGAGGGGCCCCCGGAGGCTTGCAGGGGAAACCCTGAGGATGGGGGTAGTGAAAGGCCAGAGGGGGATGGGGCACCCCCCAGAGGGGGACTTCTTTTCCTAGAAAGGGGACAACAGAGAAGATCAGACCCCAAACAGCAAACCTTCAACCCTTGTCTCTAGCCTAGATCCTATTTGTACCATTCCCTCTTGAAAAGACAGGAAGCTAATGCCACCACTAGGCAAATATTCCAGAGATCAAAGAAAGAGTGAAAGGACCTAAATGCACAAAAATATTTGTAGCAGCACTTTTCATTGTAGAAAAGAAATGAAAATGAAGGGAGTGCCTAAAAGTTGGGAAATGGCTAAACAAATCATGGTATATGAATGTAACTGACTCTTATTGCTCCATAACCAACGATAAAACATTTAAATTGGAGAAATCCAAGAAGACTCAGATAAACTGACACAGTAAAGTGAGCAGAACCAGAAAAGCAATTTTTACAATGACTACAACATTGGAAAAAAAAAAACCAAACAACCTTTAAAGAGTTAAGAACTCTGGTCAATGCAATGAATGACTGCTACTCCAAAGGACCCACTAATGAAGCATGCTACCAACTACTTGACAAAGAAGCAAAGGATCAAAGACATATATTAAGCTATATTATTTTCTAAGATGGAAAAAAAAGTATGGATTTTGTTTTTGCTTGACTATTCTTATTTGTTACAAGGGTGAGCTGTTTTGAAGGTGTTTCCTCTTCTACATGGAAAGGGGTGATAAAGATACAAAAAAAAGAAAAGAGGGTCATTTGTAGCACTGATCGTTTACAGAAGACAACAAGAGACTCAGGAGACGCAGGCAATTAGGACGATTTTGAAACTAACATGGTGAATTTATTGTATTCTTTTGGAAGAAAAGCAAGCTGTATGTAACAGATTCCTGTCTTCTCCTGCAATTCTCTTTCTATTCTTCTGTGTATATGGAAATGTTCATGCTTGATGATGTTATATTAAGTACAGAATAACAAAAAAAAACATGTAAAGGGGGATAAAAAGAAAAGACAGAAAGGGCTTGTCTTTGAGACAAGGAGGAGATGTTCTCACCTCTTGGGGGCTGGTGTCTCAGTGAGTTTGGGTGTGCCCTCTGTCTCACTGTTCTCTGAGGATGCTGTGGCTTCTGAGTCTAGAAGGGAAGAGAGAAATGTTGGGCTATTTTCTCTACTCAGTGCCCTTTGTACTGAATGGATACATTTATTAAATATACCATGCACATTCCTTGTTCGGATTTATTTGCAATGTCCTCCCCCATCTTTTCTGATCATATAAGTCTTCTCCTTCCTTCCAGGTCAAGGGCCTCAGTCAGCAAATACTACTTTACCCTGTAAACTACCTTTATGGGTACATGGCCTCTTTCCCCAAACTAAACTACAAACTCCTGAGAAGCAAGCAGGAACTCTCTTACAGTTCCAAAATCCAGCACAATGTCCTGGATGTAGCAGACAATCAGGAAACAATTAACGTAAATAATAATTTCTCTCATCTGTTTCCTAAACGGAGTGTCTACATAAGAGAGTGCTGGATTCTGAGTAAGGAAGATTTAAATTCGGATCCTATCTCAGGAAACTAACAGCTGTGTCACCATGGGCAAGTGACAACCTCATTAAGACTCAGTTTCATCATCTGTAGAACAGGCATAATACCATACAGAATATCTACCTATGTGACTGTAAAAAAAGTGCTTTGAAAACTTAGCCATACTACACAGACAGTTGTTATTATTATTTGTGTCAATACTCTTTACAATAAGCCTGTGTGGGAAGGGGGGCAGGAATCATCACCTTCATTTTACAGATTAGAAAACTAAGACCTAAAATATGACTTATCCAAAGTATAGAACTGGAACCAGTATCCAGTTCCTCTGATTCCTATGTTAGCCTTCAGAGGAGACGAATAAATTCAGGCAGGAGGCTTTAACAGTCAATGGGGAAGACAGATGCATGGTCCTAGCCAGTCCTGGAACTCTATCTCCTTCATCTTAAGTTTCCTCACTTGTAAAGAAAAGACAAAAGATGTTTGGACTATTCACCTCAAATAGTTTTGGGGAAGAGTCAGAGAACTTTTTTTTGTCAGTCTTAAAAACTTTACAGAGTCCGAATTATTACCGTCAGCACAGGCACTCAAGGACTCTGGTGAAAAGAGATGAAGGGGTAGGCAATGCTCCCTCTTCAAAGGGTCTTCAGTCCCTAGGCTCTAGTTTTTTACTCACCAGAAGAGTCTTCATCCACATTTTCATACTGCAGCAGACGATCCAAAAGGAAACTAAAGAAAGAGAAGGGGAGGAGGAGTGGAAGGGAGTGCTCCCTTTGGTTCTCGGGCTCTTTCCCTTTCTTAGCCTCCTGCTCCTTTTCCCTTTCCAAACCCTCTCACCTCTTGTCCCGGGACACTTTCAGCAGCTTTCTCTGCGCCTTCCTGAGTTCCTCCTGAAAACACTCATGCTCCTGCATGAGCATCAGAAAGCATCAGAGCTGGAAGGGCCCTTGGTCAAACCCTCTTTCTTATTCACAGATAAGAGAAACTGAGGCTCGGGGGGAAGGGGTGGCCCAAGGGCACAGAGCATAGGCAGGAGAATCCCTGGGGGAGTGGGGGGGGGAGAACGACTGTTCCCGGGCCTCCTTCTTGGGGAGGGTGGGAGGAGGAGGGAGGTGACTCACAGAGGACCCCATCAGAGGCATGGTCTAAGGACCCTGGGGCAGGAGGAGCCAGGCTCGGACCCGTCCCCTGACACGCACTTACGTAGATTAGGAATTTGAGCTTCCGTTTCAGGTTCCGGTATTTCTTCTTGTAGTCTACCTCAACGTCCGCTTGCCCATTCATGGCTGGCCAGAGAAAACACACCCACCCCGGGGGTCCGATGCCCGATGCTACTCAGGCTCGGGGTACAGGCCCTGCAGGGGAGGGCCCCCCCCCCCCCGGCCAAGGCCTGGGGAGAACCGTTACCTACTCCCCACCCCACAACAGGCGCTCTTCAGCGCACAACTTCCGGAATCCGCCTACTCACTCCCACTTGAGACTACAATTCCCAGAATCCCCCGCGCAGAGGTTTCTGGGAAGAGTGCGGCCCGAATAAGGACTACCCGAGAGCATCAGGGAAACACACATGCGCAATGAAACCAGCAAAGAGGAGAAAAAAGTTAACTCTGGCTCAGCGGAGGTATTGACCAACGGTCGCGTAGGGACGCGATGACATCACGAACGCTGAGAAAAGTCGGGTGTCCTCCTATACCTCCGCTGGAGAAGTTAAAAGTTCCGAGGATCGTCCTACGACGTTCCCTTTTTTTGAAAAGCAGATCACGACCCTCTTGGAGTTTTTAAACTCATGATGCTGCGCCGGCAGAATTAAGACCACGCTCAGACTTCGCGAAATGAACACGTCACGCCCGAGCGCGGCGGAAGCGCCTGCGGCGATTTACCCAAGCAGGACCGAACACTTGTTTTCGACAAAGGGAAACATCACCAAATCGATCATTCCACTCGGAGGCCTCTTCCCGACCCCCGGCTAGCAGGACGCCTGCGCAGCCTTCTCCGCACAGCGTGAAGCTCCGCCCTGAGCGAGGCTAAACTACGGTGGCCCGGAAGGGGTTGGGCCGGCGCGAGAAAGAGGCTTCCACCGGCGTGGGGAAAAGGCGGGAGCTGTGGGAGCAGGACAGGGGGCGGGGCAAGATGGCGCGGGAACGCGAGATGCAGGACTTCATCCGGAGCCTCTTCCGGGGTCGCCCCGACCTGAGGTGAGAGGGGAGAAGGGACCGAGGGAGGGGAAGGGGGACGAGAGAGGCTTCGGGGCTCGCGGGCGCCGAACCGCGGCAGACGCCCCGGGTGGGCCGCGCCGGGCCGCGCCCGTCCGGGGAGCCCGCCCCCGCGCCCTCCCCTTGACTCCGCGTCCCGCCCCCCAGCGTGCTGACCCACTCCATCGTGAGGCAGAAGTACCTGGCCCACGTGGGCCTGGACCACCTGGAGCCCGAGGACAAGAGGAAGCTGAAGCGGTTGGTGGAGGAGGAGCTGCTGAAGATGCAGGTGGAGGTGGGCCCGGCCCCCCGCGGCGGCGCGGGAAGGGGAGCTGGGGGAGGGGGGCGCCGGCCGTTCGTGGCACTGACGCCCCCCTCCCCCGCCCTGCCAGGGGGATGAGGAGGAGGAGAAGGAGCCGCTGCCCGGGGACCAGGAGCGGCCCAAGCGGCCCCTCAGCCCGAGCAGCGCCTCCAGGATGGGCCGCGTGAGGAAGCGGCGGCCGCGCATCAACTCGGAGACAGGTAGTACCCCAGCACGCGGGACCCCCTCGCCCCCTCGGGTTTGGGTTGTCTCTGCCCCCGCCCCCGTGGACTTGAGCCTGGGCACCCCCCTCCCGCACCTGCGAGACCCACCTCCTTGTGTCCGGGAAGGAGGCGTTGGAAGGGGGGGCGTAGGACCCCAGTGGAAGGAAGTCCTCATCTGCCAGCGGCCCCTCCTTGTGCCTTCTAGAACCCAGCTCGGACGACTCGGGCCTCGATCCCCAGCCCGAGAGCCCCCCGAGCTCCCCGCGGTCCCCGGCGGGCGATGGTCTGACCCGGAAGGCTCGCCGCTCTTCTGAGGAGGACGGACTGACGGCCCAGGACGAGGAGGAGCGCCGGGCCTCCGCGAGGAAGAAGCGGGTCCAGGAAGGGCTGCGGGAGAGCCCCGGCAGCAGCGAGGAGGAGGAGGGCAGGAAGCCAGGGAGGGAGAGGAAGGCGAAGCGGAGAGCGCCGGCAGCCAGGACTGACAGCGCCCCGGAGGAGAGGAAGGAGCCTGGCGCCGGGAGGAGGGCGGCGAGTAGCGAGGACGGGGACGAGAAAGAGCAGGCCCGGAGAAGGGAGCCCGGGCCGGTCACCGAGGAGAACGCTAGTTCTGGGAAGAAAGGGACGAGAAAACCCAGGAAAGACGAGAGCTCCAGCGGTGCCGAGGAGGAAGAGGAAGACGGTGAGCACCTCAGGGACCAGAAAGTAAAGGGAGGGAGGCAAACAAAAACCCCAAGGGGACGGAAGAGGTCGGCGAAACCGAGTGAGAGCAGTGAGGACCCGGAGGACAGCGAGGGGAAGGCTGGGCACGAAGAGAGCGAGGACAGCAGCGAGGCAGAGGAGAAAGGAACGAAGAGCGCCCCCAGCGAGGACAGTGAGGGGGAAAGGAGAGTGCAGGACGGCAGCCGGCCTTGCCCCAAGAAGAGGGGAGCCAAAAACGTTGAGAATGAGTCTGAAACAAGTGAAGATGAGGAAGAAAGGGCAGGAAGGCCCAAGAAGAAGGAGGCCAGAAAGGGCCGAGCACCGCCCTCATCCACTTCCTCACAGGATAGTAGCCCAGAGGCCAAACCTGGAAAGGTAAGACTGGGGCATGGGAACGCCGGGGCAGGGTTGAAGAGAACAGGATAAAGAAGTATTTGCATCGGTGCTTTTCGCTTTTATGTCTCCTACTCCTCCCCACTCATTCTTTGTTACAAGGAATAGAAGGGCCGGGGTATTCAACAAAGCCCATGTCTATATGTATAATACGGTATATATAGTATTTCACACCCATAGGCACCCAGTTCTGCAAAAAAGGGATTGAGGTGTGCTTTCTCTATTTTTCTGGAACAGATTTGTTCATTTAATTCTATAGCCTTAAGTTTAATTTTGTTGTTCTTTCATTGCTGTAGTTGTTTTTCATTACTTTCCTGGTTTTGCTTACTTCACTTTACATCAATTCATATAAAGGTGTACTTTTCTTTATTCTTCATATTCATGGTTTCTTACAAAAGCATTATTCCACTATATTTTTATACTCGATTTTCCCCTGTCCATGGGTGCCTACTTTTGTTTCCAGTTTTTTGCAACTATAAAACTTGCTGCTGCTTTACTGTATGTGGGACCTTTCTATTTTTGACCTTCTTTCGTATGCTAAACAGTAGGATCTCTGAGTATTGTAGTCACTTTCTTAGTACAGTTCCAAGCTGGTTTTCAGAATGGCTAGACCAATTCACAGCTCTACCAACAGTATACATTAGTGTCTCTTCTCATCACTCCTCCAATACTGATGACTCCTATCTTTTGTCGTTGACATTTTTTACTGGGTATGAGGTGAGGTGAAACGATGTTGTTTTGATTCAGATTTTTTCATTGGTGATTTGGAGCAATGTTTTGTACAGATAAAGGTAAGGTTATAAAGGAGGGTGTAAATGGGACTCTTCAGAAGAGTCGTAGTCAATTATGAGTCCAGGGTAAAATCAGAGGGTTTATTTTTCTCTGTCCTGCCCTCAACTGGGCTGTGGTCCTTGGTGACCCCTCTCTCACCTTCAGCCTCTCTATTCCAGGGCTCTCGAAGAGGAGAGGACCACCCTGCAGTGGTTCGGCTAAAGCGCTACATCCGAGCATGTGGTGCCCATAGAAATTACAAGAGGCTGTTGGGTTCCTGTCGCTCTCATCAGGAACGACTCAGAGTCCTCAAGGCAGAACTGCAAGATTTAGGCTTAGAGGGTAAGGTGAAGACAACTGGGGAGGGAAACAAGGAAGGAGGGGAAGCCCATTAGGATAGAAGCTTCTTGAAAACTAGGGTTGGGTCGTGTGTGTGTGTGTGTGTCTCTATTACTTGGCACAGTGCTTTGCACATAGTTGGCAGAAAATTTTTATTGACCTCCTGGGAGATCAGATTGACAGTGATAGATTCTGGACACTTAGAAGGGACCAAAAATTCTAGAGGAGCTCAAGGAAAGTCCTGGAGAGAGTCAGTGATTGAGGAGGTAGTCAAAGAAAGATTCAAGAAAGAGAGTATTGGCCCAAGCCACATCCTTTGCCCTGGATCTCAGTCTCTTAGTTCCCTCACCTAGGTTGGAAAAGATGTTGAGGCTGAACTTAAAAAAAAAAAAAAAGACAAGCAGCTTTCCCTTCTCCTTCTCTCAGGTAACCCTTCCCTGGAGAAATGCCGAGCCGTGAAGGCACGAAGGGAGGAGGCAGCAGAGATGGCCTCTTTGGATGTCAGTAACATCATCAGCAGTTCAGGTACAGATGTTATGAGGAAGGGGGAGCTGCAGAGAATGAGGCCCATGTGTAGAGGCAGCTGGGGGGCATAGTGAATAGAGCACTGGAGTCCAGAGGGCTTGAGTTCAAATGCTGCCCAACACACTAGCTGTGTGACTGGGTAAGCCACTTAATCTGTCATTCTCCACTTCTTCACCTGAAAGGCAGGGAGAATAATAATAGCACCTACCTAATGAGGTGGTTGTTGCTGGGATTCAATGAGGACCTTTAAGGCACGATCTTATTAATACTATTACTATGTTGTAAACTATGTTGTGTATAGAGTAGTGAGGACGGAAAAGGGGAAAAGGCATTCCACACTGACCTTTTGCTCTCATGAGGGAATATGCTGAGGCACTTTTTTGGAAGTTTGTTCAGATCCTGTCTGTCCTGCTTAACCATCTGTGTGATCTCAGGTGCCATAATTTCTCAGGGTCTGTTTTCTCCACAAAATAGCTAGGAAGAATCACCGAGATCCATTCTAGTTCTAAATCCTATAATTCTCAGGGCGATCTCGAAGACGCAATGCCTGGAACCCACGTGGGGAAGTTGGGCTATCCCAGGAGGAGCTGTACCACCGAAGAGCCCTAGATTCGGATGGGGATGAGCCAAAAGCCCACCCACCACCTACTGATTGGTCAAACCTTCGGGGTATCATCAGCAGTGATGGGGAGAGTGATTAAGCCACCCCACAGCTTCTAGAAGCCACAGTGCCTCTGAGCATAGGGAGGAATCTGCTCCTCCCCTTGTATAAAGTGTATAGAGCACCCCCTACTGGGTCTGAGTATTTATAAATGTATTTCCTTTCCTGTTTCCAGTTTTGTCTGGCAGTGGCAGGTGAATTTTTTTTCTTACCTGCAAGGGTGATGACTGTAATAGAATCAGTGGCTTTCATACCTACAAAGATAAAGTTGCTTGAGTCTGGGCTCTTAGTTTCATGTTCTCATGTTTTTGACTGAAATACTGGTATTTGTGTGGCCTTTAAAAGTCTCAATAAATGATTATTTGTTATCCATTGTTTCACATTTCTGGCCCAAAACAAGCAAAGCCAGTGCCTCTTTTCTGGGCCAAGGTTGAGGAAAGTTAGCCCAGCTCAGATTGCTTATCACTGCTGCTCTCAGTAACCAACCATTTTTATTCCAAAACTGCAGAAACTTTCCGTAGGTCTTTTCACCTCTCCTTAATCTCTCCTGGTTTTGCTGTATGCAAAGGTGAGAGTACAGTACAGCCCTGGGGCATTTAAACCAGTAGTTTTAGCTCACTGCTGCTTCTTTCTCACAAGGGTCTGAGAGATGATGCTGTAATTCCTCCAGGAGTCCTCACTAGCCAGGTCATTTTAGACAAGTTGAATTTATCTCTTATGTCTGTTTACTCATAGGTCAAACGACAAGGCCACATTAAATGTTCTCAAGGGTTCCTTTGAGCCATATTTGGATACTGTGACAGTAGTTTGTTCTCATAGCCCAAGACCTGAAAGCAGGTATTCCACTTCACTGGGTTATATATAGCCTGTTCTCCAACTGGCATCTTCTCACTTTGATCTCTGGAAATCCTCAATAGGTTCTTGGTTCAGCCTAGTTCAGGCTTTAAATTGGGCAAGCCCAGGGTTATGACCAGTCAGCTTCTCTACTGAGGATAGCTAAATAGAAGCTAGGCTCTTAGAGTAGAATGTTAAAACAGAAAGCCAGGCTTCAAGACCCGCTTCTTTTAAATGAGACAATGCTAAAAGGGAAGCCCACTGAATTACTTAAAATGAACAACCAGCCCTGGAGAACAGATGACCATATACTTTCCTTGGAATAGTAGAAGACTATGAAACAAAATACTGCTTATATTGTCATGTCATGATGGTTATAAATTTTTAGGTTATGATGGAGGTTTCATTTTAAGCGGGGAGAGAGGGCCTCGGGTCAGAAATGACTGACATAAATAAATGGGTATCCGAAGCACCAGACTAGGCTAAATTCCACTAAGGCAATGGCCATGATTCCATTGTGCCACCTGGAAAATGAGGGGCACAGCTTAATGTTGCCCATCTTAGAGAGAAAGCCTGAGTCAAGGAGCTGGTTAGAATATCCAACAGTTTATTAAAAGCTCCCCTGGCCCCAGGGTTCCATAATGGCCCCTAAGTTCCAGGAGCCTTGGCCCTGACTGCCCCCATCCTGCTTCTAAAAGCAGGAATAGAAAGGGAGCTGTGAGGGTCCCCTCTGATTTGACACCCCCAGGGAGCTGCCTCTTCCCAGGTCTAACCCTCACTCCCCCCTCCCCAGCCCCAACCCTGACTTAAAAAAAAAAAGTTAACTTGACAAGACGGGCACAGGACATCAGACAGCAATGGGGGGAAGGAGGGTTCAGAGGAGGGATGCTGAGCTTACTACCCAGGCATCCTTCCCATCTCCCTGCCACCCAGGGGCCTTTCATACCCCCAGACCCTGCTCTCCTCCTAGGACCCATTCTCATGCCCCCTGGGCCCAGAGTTCCCTTGGCAACAATATGATGAGGGCACCTGGAGGGATTATTATATTTCTCTGAATATATCTATGTATCTACACCCTACCCGCCCCTCCCCCCACTGCCCAGGGACTCTATACAGGTTCCCAAGGCACCCTAGGTGGGTATTTGACACACATACACACACATCTCCCCCTTCCCCAGTCCATGATGGAGGAAGATACTGGCACCATGATGGGAAAGTCAGGAATTCCTGGGTCTGCCCTGGGGCCCAAGAGGTACTCCCAAACCCAGAGCCAAGGGGCCTGACTTCATCCCAAGGGAAGCTCACAAGATGAGAAGGTACTAAGGAAGCAGGAGCAAATGTCCTGACAACTCCCCTTCTAAGCACTGACTCAGGACCTGAAAAGCCCCCAGAGCTCAGGTCCTCAGTCTTCCAGGTTCCAGTTGCTGAGGGACCTAGACCCTTCCAGCCCCAGGGAAACCCAGGCATCAGCTCTTTTCCCCCACCCTGTCTTTTTTCAGCCTTGGTGGAGGGAACCCAAGCAAGGGACATCACCAATCCCCCACGAAGTTCAGGAGTAGAAATGAGAAGAGCCGTTAAGGATGTGAGAAGCAACACTAGTACTTCGGCTCAGAGCCCCAGGCCCTGCTACTGACCCAGGTCCCACTCCTTCACTCCCCCCACCCCCTGAGGCTGCCCTGCGCAGGGGCTGGGGGCTATTCCTTAGCAGCAGGAGGGCCCCACCTCGGGGAGGCCCTGTCTGGGGTGGTGGCCCCAGCCAGGTTGGGGGACCTGGTGGTGCCAGGAGAGAAGGCTGGCGCCAGGCTGGGGGGGGCATGCCAGGTGGAGGGGGGCCATGGCTCCAATGAGCCCCTGATCGAGGTACAGGGCGGGAGGGCCAGGCAGGAGCTGGGGGAGGGGCAGGATATCCCTGGGCAGCAGCCTCAGCTGGGATGCCTCCCAGGGCCATGCTGGAGAAACCCAGCCTCATGCTCTCTGCATCAAAAGCCTCGATCTCCCGAGCCTGCCGTTCTAGCAGCGCCCGGATGCGCTCTGACCGACCTGTCTGCAGCGCCAGCAGCTCTTCCTCCACCTATGACATACAACACGTGCACAGGGCTGGGGGTGAGGAGCGTTCAAGTCTGGTTGGGGGGATATGTGCATCAGCTTCCCCCCACCCCCAGCACTCTGGGGCCCCTACCCGTACCCGCTGCTCCAAGAGAGCCCGCCTCAGGGCTACTCTCTGTTCCAGCTCCCGGGCTTCTCGCTCATGCTGACTCTCTGTCCGTATCTTGATCTTGCTCTGATAGGCATTAAGCAGCTCCAGCTCCTGTTGCAACTGCTGTCGCAGTGCCTGGAACTCTGACTCCTGGGTCTCATCCAGGCGAAGCTAGGAGAGGGCAGGAGCTGGGGTCAGATGTCCAAGAAACACCTGACCCCCTACCCTGGGCTCAAAACCTTTTCTCTGGCCTGAGTTTCTCCCCACCTTCCCTCCATGACTGCCGAGGCACTCTGCCTCTCAAATTAGGCCACTTATAAGCCCCCCAGCTCTTGTGTTGTTGCTGAGCCTTACTGCCTGGGAGCTGAGCATCTCAGAGATGGACTGGTCATACTGTTCTGCTAGGATGGCCAGCTTTCGGGTCTGTTCCTCTTTAAGTCGCTTAAGGAGGCTCTTGTGTTGGGCCTTGGGGGTGCCCTCCAGCAGGTGCCCCCGAAGGGCCTTGTACTGCCGAGTCTGGATCTTACATGTCTCCTGGAACTGCTTCTTGATCTGCAACTCCTTCGACTATGGAGTGGATGGGTTGAGTGGAGAGATGATGGGACAGGGTAAAGGAAGGGGGGTAGGGAAGACAAGGAGGGAGAGGGAGAGACCAAAGCAGACAGAGAGGGGAGAGAAACAGAAAACATGTTAGACAGAGAGAGGGGAAGCTAAACACAAAGACAGAGAAGAGTATGAATTATACGGAACAGAACACAGTAGAGAAAATACTCAACAGTATCAGAAAGCATATGCATGGTGCCAGAGATGAGTGAGAAAGCAAACATTCAAAGCAGAGTGTGCACAAGAGACAAAGAGAAGACAAAGGGCTGAGAAACGCAGAACACATGACCAAGAAATGTGGAACCAGTGAAAAGGGTAAAGTTTACAGATGGAACATACTGTAAAGACCAGAACACTGTGAAGATAGTCTTACAAATGGCACCTAGAGGAAGGGAAAGTAAGCCACCAACTGGGCATTGGGAGAAAAGGGAGTGTGTTCTCCCAGCATGGGGACCCAAGTTATGAGGAGGCAGCAGAGAGTGGGTTGAGAGATGGCAGAAAGGACAAGAAACAGCCTTGGGTCTCCAAGGCTGCAAGGATCACAGGCGCTTGTGGAACTATTGCCCTGGTAATACCCCCAGTACTATATGACCCATCCATTTCTCCTCCCAGACCCTTTCCATACCACCTATCCCTCCCCACTTGATGCATTCCATGTCCACATCCAGATCCACCTCTTTTTCAGTCCCCTATCCCCAGCCTGTCCCATAGGATCCATGCTTTACTCTTCGGTCTGTTTGCCCCCTATGGGGGGCTCACTACCCTCCCTCTTCCCCTAGCCATCAAGGGCCATGCCAGAGTGAGGGAAGGTCGGCAGATTGGACAAGACTGTGGGTGGAGTGGACAATGTGCAGTGAAGGGCCGAGGCAGAAGGAACAAAGGCACAAGATAAGATAACAAAGGCATTTGAATAATGGGTCCAGGTAGAATGATGGGAAGAGCCAAGCCTCAATGGAATCCAGAGCTTAGGGACAAGGGAGCCAACACCTCCCAGATTCAGGGGCCCTAGAAACTAATGTAAAACCACTGCAGGGCAGAGAACATTGCTAGGAGAGCAAAGCAAAAAGGACCAGAATGGGGGAGAGGGACACAATGGAGATAGGAGTGAAGGGGACAGACAGTCATGGGGTGGGATGGGAGAGGGATGAAATAGGCTCTGAGTTGGGCTCTGGGGGGTTACAGGGAAGGCTGAGGGGCGGCAGGACAAAGCAGACGGAGGCGGCGGCCTGAGCCAAAGGTATGGTTCCGCTCGAATGTTTTATTCATGTTTATCTTTCTTGGGGGTACGGGGCAATTGAGGAGCAGGGTTGGGGATGGAGGTAAGAAACAGAAAAATCAAATCAAAATCATATGAAAAAAAGTGACTACCCCTCCCAGCTAGCCCTGCCCCAAACCAGAGGGGACACTGCCCAGGCCCTGGAGAAGTAATGAGGGTGAGGATGAGGACACACACAGTGGGAAGACACCAATAATTTAGGGGTGCTGGGGAGGGAACATAAATAAGTGTCACTTCCCAATTTAGTGGATAGGAAGGGCAAACTGTCTGCAGATCCTATGGGAACCCCTTCTACTGAAGGGGCTTTGGTGGACAAAAGGACAGAACACACAAAGGAAGGGAAGGAATAAGGGCTGGGGAAAATCCTCCCCATGCCAGTGGGGTGGGAGATAAAGTGCATGTGCTCTCTGCTGGGGTGAGTAGTGGGAAGGAATCACCTCCAGGGTGGCAAGGCTCGGGGCTGCCTAGTACGGAGACGGTGGCTGGAGGTCGCCCCAGGAGGGACTCGGGGAGGAGCTGGGGGCCTTGAGCATCGCTGACCATGCCTCAGCAGCCGGGGGATCCTGCTTGGGCGTTCCCCTCGAAGCAACCCCCATCGGGCCAGTGCCTGGGCAGCCCCAGGGGACAGGTGGGCAGCTAGTCCCCTACCAGCCCTAGCCAGTCGCCAGTTCCACCCTTTGCACAGGGCCCAAGCCTGGGCCAGTAAGGCCAGGGGATTCCGGGGCTGATGTGGACGCCCACGACGGGGTCCTGGGACTGGCAGCCGGCTTCTGAAGCCATCCTTGTTGGTCTTAGGGTACAGGGCAAAGAGACCCCGGTCGCCTACAGCCCCACAGCCTCGTAAGGTCCGGAAGGCTAATGGTGGTAGGCGTAGCAAGGCCCGCAGCCAGAGCATGGACAGCTCCTGCCGAAGCCTTGGACCCTGTTGCCTTAACCAGCTGCCTCCAGCTGCCACTGCTGCTAAGGGAAGGGCTAGGCCTGGCCAGGCTAAGAGCCAAGCAGCCCCAAGGCCGAGGGGCACCCCAGCTAAGCCCCTTCGCCAACTCAGCCCTAGCACTGCCCCCAGGGCCACCCCTTGGGCCAAGAGCAAGAAAAAGCTGGGAGGCATGTCCAAGGCTGTGCAGAGCAACAAGTATGAGGCCCCCAGTCCCACTAGTCCCACTTCCAAAGCCAACAGGGCAGCCTCTAGGCCACCTCCACCCTGGGCTGCCAAGAGTGGGAGCAGTAGCAATAGAAGTAGTGGCAAGAGGCCCGGGGAAGAACCCACGGCAAAAGACAGACCAGCTAGGAGGCCATGGGACAAGAGGCCTAGGAGCTGACTGGTGGGGCTCAATCTTAGGGGACCAGGGGGGGGCTCAGGAGGAATCTCAGGGAATGAACAACCATCCCCAGGATCCCTGGGAGTCCCAATGGGGGCTTCTTCATCCTCATCCTCCTCCAGGACTGGGGGCAAGACTGGCCCCTGGACCCATCCTAGCTCCAGCTCCTCTCCCATGATACTCCACTCCTCCTTCCCCCACAACCTCCACTCCTCAGCCTCTTCCTGGCCGACAATCCTTCGCTCCCTGGAGCTGGGGGACAGGGTTTCAGGATCCTCAGCTTCCTCCCCATGGGGTAGCCTCCATGTCTGGTCTCCCAGAATCTTCCGCTCCCCAGAGCTGGGGGACAGGGCTACTACCTCCTCGGCCTCCTCCCCCACAATCCTCCGCTCCTCTGGCCCTATGGAGGTCCTAGCCCCTTCCTCTCCCAGAATTCTCCGCTCCTGGACAGTAGCTTCCTTCTCTCCCAGTGTCCTGTGTTCCTGGGCTGCCTCCTCTCCTAGCAGGCTCCGCTCCTCCAAACTGGGGCTGCTACTGGGCAGCTCCCAAGCCTGCTGTTGTCCCAGGGGTCCAGAGCTCGGGTCCAGGGCCTGAGGGGTAAGGGATTGGGGGGCTGGGGAGTGCTCGTCAGGACGTACTTTGAGGCTCTTGGGCTGCTGGCGGACTTGGGCAGCATGCTTCTGGCGCAGCTCCTGCTCACGCCGCTTGTTGTACTCCAGCTGGTTTCCCAGCTCCGTCTGGTGCTGCAGACGGGTGAGCTCAGCTCGGGTGCGCTGCACAGCCTGGAGCTGCCTCACCTCCAGCTCTCGGGTCGACTCGTGCTGCCTCAGCAGCAGCGCACACTCAAGGTCCTTCTGAGTCTGCTTCTTGTTCAGGTCCTGGAGGGGCAGGGAAAGGGTGGAGGGGCACAGCAGTGGGGTCAGGGTTGGGGGATGGTTGGGGAAAGGCCTTAGAGAAAGGATAGGGATGGAGGAAGGTGACATCTCAAAAGGGAGCCACAAACGACCAAGGGCTCCTCTGGGAACTGGGAAAACACCTAGCAGCAGTGGGTCTATAAGGAGGGGAAAGAGCACTCCTGTTGGGAGAAGAGTAAGGGAGGGCTTAATGGGCAGGAAGTGGGGAGTGACGAGTACAGGGTGGAGGAACCTCAAAGATGACAGCCCAGAAGTAGACAGTGTTGAGGAAAAACAGGAATAGAACAAAGTGCAAGCAAGCTCAGAAAAAGAAAGTAGTGATAGGGAGAGGTGGGAGTTCAGGGAAGGAAGACAGGAACCCGATTGGGGAAAGGAAGTAAAGAAATATGAGAGGAAGGAGAAAGGTAGAGAAGTAGAAGGGCAAAAGGGAGTTGTAAGGAAGAGGACATGGAGAAGGAAACACTGAAGGGACAGGAAAAGGAGTGGAAGAGGTGGGAACATGGCCTACCTCCCGCAGCAGATCCTGATCCAAGCTGTGGCGGGCCAAGAGCATTTTACGCTTGTATTGGCGGCACTGCAACTCAAAGTACTGGCGTTGGCGCCGCAGCAGCCCAGCTTCCTCCTCGGCCTGGCACTGCTGCAATTGCTCCTTCTGGCGCAACAGCCACTCGGCCTTCTCCCTCTTGGGGGTGCTTGGATTCTCCTGCAGCTCCTAAGCAGGGGCATGCCAAGTTCCATTGGAGGCCACTCAGGGCTGGTGCCCCAGACCTCCTCGGGGTGTTCTGTCATCTATTCCATCATTTCCATTCCTCCTCTTTGTCCTGTTTCTCTGTCACATACTCTGACTCTTTCCTAGTCTCTTCTCCTCCCACATGTAGAGGGGGCAAAGGAGTAGGAGAACATCAGGGAAGGAGGAGGATGAGGGTAAGCAGAGGGAGATGAAAGGAAAAGAAGAAAAGGGCCAGGAGGAGGAAGAGGAAATGCCCAGAGGTCTCCTTTCTCCCCTCCCCCCAAGGTGGCTCTCCCTACAAGTCCATTCTCCCCTCCATTCTCTTCCCTACCTTGTCCCTGTCCTTGCTCCACCCCCCTCACCTCCTTGAGTTGTTCCTTCCTCAGCTTGTAAGTGCGTTTCTGCGCTTCCAGGAGAGCGGCTAGCTCCTTCTTCTGCTGGCCTAAAATGTGCTGCTGAAACTTGCGCTCCTCTGCCTGGGCAGCACGGGCCTCCTTCTCCCCAATGGCTTGGTGGCGCCGAGCCAGTTTTTCTGCCTCAGCTCCAAAGCCAGCCCGCTGGGCCTCCAGCTCCCGCTGCAGTCGGGCACTGTGCTCTTCCCGCTCACCCCGAAGCCTTGACTCCAAGGCCAGCAGCTGTTTCTGGTGCTGCCGGCGCATTCGCTTATAGCCACTCAACTGCTCCCGCAGAGCCGAGTCCTGCTCGTGCTCCTGGATCTGACGACTCACCTGAGTTCAGAGAGCACCAGAAGAAAGGACTCAGTCAGAACACCAAACATAAAGGCCACTGCCAGTCTCTGGAGTTTGGTCCTCACTCACCAAGGAGGCAGTTCGGATAGTGGCAAAGTGATCCCGGTTTCGACAGTAGGCCCGTCGACGGGCAGAGGAGGAAGAAGCTGGAGGCTGAGGGGCCTGTAAGGGTCCTGGGGGTAGCTCTGGCTGATAGGGATCATCATATAGGTTCTCAGGGCCCTGAAGAAAGGAAGAGGGAGAATGAGGAACAGATGTTTCATGGACGTGAATCCCTGGGACCAAGGGCCTAAGCAATGGGGAAAAAGACAAACAGATATTCTTAGAGGCCCAGATTCCTGAGTTCTAAATAAGGACCCTCCAAAGGCAAACTGCCAAGATAAAGAGCAGTGCTAAGCCATCTTGACAACAGGAGACTGACTCAAAGTGACTTTCCAAAGTTCGTCCATTGCTAGTGGTTGCATCAGGTTCCCCTGACTTCTCCCCACTTCGCAGTTCATCCCCCAAAGCAGGCATGCTAAGGAGATATTGCTTACAGGGAGTCGGTGGATGATAGAGCTGTGAGAGGTGACTGTATGTTCACCTTCCTGCATCATGGCCATCTCTCCAGTCTCTGGGCCTTCTTCCTCCTCCTCTTCCTCTTCTTCCTCATCCTCATTGTCAGATGCATCTGCTAGGCTATTAACAGAGCTGCTCTGACTGGAAGCGCTGATAGACATACTGGGCACTGAGTGGCTGCTCTCCAGGCTGGTCAGTGTCCCTGCCCGGTGCATATAGGGCTCCGTCTCCTGGGAACACAGAGTATGCACTAAGAACAGTCATAGAAGGGACTGGGTTGAGAGTCAGTATGTGCTAGGGAGGCCCCAGGCTCAGGAGGAGAGGGATGAGGATACCAGGTGAGCTGGGGACCACTGGAAAGGGGAAGGAAGGTAGCATAACTAAAGCTGGGACAAAAAAGCAATACTAGAGTTGCCCAGATCTAGTCATAACCCCTAGTCAAACACCTCAAAGGCTTCCCAGTGCCTGAAGGGCAAAGTTCAAACTCTATCTTTGTATTCATAGCCCTTCTAAACCTGGCCCCAACCTACCTCTGCAGACTTCCATTGCTCTGCTACCCAACACACATCCTCTACTCCAGTCAAACCAGATAACCTGCTATTCCCCAAATATACCTTGTCATTTCCCTTCCTCCACATTTTCACTTATGCTATGCTATGCATTCTACCTAAAATGTCCTCCCTCCCTCCTTCCCACCCCACAAACCCAAGTTCTGACTCTTAACATCCTCCTACACCTTTAAGGTGCTGCTCAAATGTCATTCTTTCCACAAAGCCTTCCTTATTCCCCCCAATGTATATAACTACTCCCTCATGAACCCCCAGGATCTTCTATATGGACTCCCTATACAGCACCTTTCACATTTTGCCTTGTACTATAGTTATTTGTTATATGTCTTACCTCCCCTACTAGAGTATAAGCTCCACGAGGGCAGGGACTGTGTCTTAGTCATCCTTGTATTCCCACAGCGCCAACCAGAGTGCATTGTGCACAGTGCATTGTGGGTTCAAGTTCTGGCTCCGCCACTTACTAGCTGTGAAACCATGGGCAAGTCACTTAACCTCTCTGAGCCTCAGTTTCCTCATCTGTAAAATGGGGATAATACTACTTGCACTATCTACCTCACAGAGTTATTGTGAGGAAAGCGATGTATAAACTTTGAAGCACTATAAAAATGTGAGTGGTTATCATTATTGCACATACTAGCTGCAACAAATATCCGCTGAATGAATAGATGAGTAAGTAAATGCAATCCGTTGCCAGGAAAGAGTTGCTCACCTCCTCTTCCTCAGGGACTTCAGCGCTAGGGCCATTCTGCGCCTCCTGGAATAAGATCTTCTTCATTTTTCGATACTGTAGGTTATCTAGCTCCCGAACTGCATCCTTGGTCCTCTGGATCAAATCCATAATCACTGTGGGGGGTCGCTCTCGGAGCACAAAGCGGTGCTAAAAGAAGAAGCCAGTTTAGCACCTGGACGTTTGCTCTGCCCCCTCCCTCTCCCTTCCTTTTGTGGAATGCAGGCATTCTAAAGACCAGACCCTAACTCCCTTCCCTATCAAATGAAAACTCTAGCATTTCCTGTCTACAGGACCCAGCAGTTCTCACCCACACTAGCTCAGGCTCACTTCCCAAAAGGGACATACATTATTCTCCCTAAGATCATCCATGCTTCTCAGCCTCTAGCCTCTAGCTCTCCAAATCGGATCTTGATTCCACAATGAGACTCTCCTATCTGTCTCACTCCCCTTCCCCCTTCAAAAAAACCCTTCACCTTGAGCAGCACATCTGAAGTTGGTCTGTCTTGAGGAATTTTCTGGAGACAAGAGTCAACAAAATTTCGGAAGTACTCAGACCTAAAAGAGTGAAGAAAGAACCAAGAAGACCGTAGAGCACAAGCATTCTGACATGGTACCGCTGCTCCCCCAATTCCTGCCCTATCTTGTGAAGAGCGCATTTTCTTACCAATGTCCAGATTGGAGCACAGGGGACTCATTCTGTGCAATGTGGTATAAGGCACTCATCGCATTCATGTTAAACAGTGGTGGTTTCCGTTCCGCTGGGGAAAGAGAAAGAAGAGGTATAGAGACCAGGAGTGAAGCAGAAAAAGATGAGGAGAGACAAGACAAGTCTGTAAGCAGACAAAAGAGGCAGAAACACAGAAAACAGAGGGGGGAGCTGAGGCAGAGAAGGTCCCATTACCTAATTCAATGCAAGTAATCCCCAAAGACCAAACATCCACCTTGCCATCATATTGCCCTTCATCCATGGCCAAAATCACCTCAGGAGCCATCCTAGAAAAAAGAGCAAGAAAGAAAACATGCTAAGTCATACCAAGTCTCTCTTCCATAGCCCTGAAAATCCCAGCTTTCCAAACTCTTCCTGCTACACTTTCACTTTAAGCCCTCCTCTACCTATCTCCACATCCCAGCTCTGTCTCTAAACCCCAATCTTCATTGCCTCTCACCAATACGGAGTGCCCACGAAGGAGTTGGCAGGTGCCATGATGGAGGCTGAGCCAAAGTCCCCTAGCTTGACCAAGCCTGGTTCTGACAATAAGATGTTCCCAGCCTTCACATCCCTGACAGGGGTAAAGAATGTCAAACTAGGGTTAATGGGATGTCTGGGTTGGAAGAGGATTAAAAAAGATTTTATGAATGGGGGTCAGAAATGATACACACCTGTGGATCATGTTGTGAGAGTGTAAATAGGCCAGGCCCTGTAGTGCACCATGGGTTACAGCTGCAATTTCCACCTCCTGAAGGGGCTTCTTGTGCACTAATGATAATGAGGAAAACAACTCACATTTAGATTTACAAAGTGCTTGGAAAGCCAAGGAATGAAGGAGCCCAAGAAGGGGTCCTCCCTGTCTCTCTGGCACCCCCACCATTCCAGCTTCTTTTCCTTTCTCCTTACTGTTTTAACACAAACTTTAGCCTTCCATCTTTTTTTCAGTTTCCCCTCATTAGCCTGAGGGTCACTCACCCTCTAGAAGGTCAGAGGCAGAGCCCAGGCAATACTCCATCACCAGCTAAGAAAAAAGTCAAGATTTAGAGGTAAGCAGGTCACCAAGTCTCTGACTGTAGGCAGCAGTTCCAAAGGAAATGAAAAAGGGTCTCTTACACTAAGTACTGTGCCTCCTCACTAGCATCCCCCCATTCGAACCCTAATCCTTCTGAGGACCAGCTTGTTTCACTTCCTCCATACAAAGTTTTACTTGACTGTTCTCCCTCCCTCCCTGATCTGACATTCTTAGGCTTTATCACTCATCTTGATACTTAATATTACATTTTAAGTTTTTCACTTTATCTCCTCAACTAGACTTTAAAGTCCTTACGATCAGGAACTATAAACATCTTCTTTCTTTGTTGTCATTACTACACTCTCACTCCCTATCCCAACACTAAACGAGTCACACAAAAGATGCTCATAAATTTAACTTGGTAATGTGGGGCTAGGCCAGGTGGAAGGCCAAGTCTGGGGGCTGGGGATGGGGAGAGAAAGCTCACTGTTTACCCAAGCAGTATGTTCCCTCAAGTAACAGCCTCGGTACTGGATGGTATTGGGATGCCGGAGCTTCTGCAGAAATCGCACCTCCTTGATGATATCTTGCCATTTCTAGGAGAGTATCAGGTTGGGGAGAGGACAAGTATGGACAAGCAGATGGGGTGATAGATGACTGTTTGCTGTTTATATCCATGACCCCACCCTCACTCTGTACCCCCCAGACCCTACCTACCTCATTAGACTGCTTCCCACTATAGGACATCTTCTTGATGGCAACAACCTCACTGCTCCGGACATCACGAGCCTAGAGGGCCGTAGGGTTGTAAGGGTAGGGTTCTGCAATAGGGCCAGGACCCCAGAAGAAAACTAGGAAGGAGGCGAGACAGTGGGAGGATGGGCTAAATTAGCGGAGGGGCAGCAGGATGATATCCTGGGAAAGAATTTTAGCATAAGCCTGAGAGAGATCAGGAGCCTAAGGAATTGGAAGGGAAAAGAGGGAACAGCGCAGCATAAGGTGATAAAGTGGGTTGGGAAAAGCCCACTCACAAAGTAGACAGCTCCAAAACTGCCATGGCCAATCTCCCGGAGATCAGAAAATAGTTTTTCAGGGTCATCCTTGAAGAAGAGTTCAGCCACATCTGGATCCTTCAGGCTCCCAGCCCGGCCCCCTGCCGGCATGTCGGCCCCGTGGGGGATGGGGATTGGGGCCCAGCCTAGAGCATAGAAACAGCCTTAGAAATAGGTACTTTCATGCTCAAGGGGGTAGGGAGGATGGGAGTAGGGAGGTTGGTGGAAAAGGTGGGTGGGTGGGGAAATCCTCAGAACAGGAACAAGACCCCAGGCCTCTATCTCCTCCCCCATTCCTTTGTTGAGGGCAAAGCACAGCTGAGGACCAGCAGGGGCAGAGTGGAAACTACATTTAAACACCAAAAAAGAAGTTGTCATGGCAACAGAAAAAGGGGGTGAGGAGAGATGGTCCTAGAGTTCGTAAAACTGCTGGGAAGGTTCCTCAAATCGTAGTCTTAAAAAACCACCACCCTAACTCAGTTCTTTGCCCCGCTACTCCTAAGATCTCTTTGCCTTCGAAAAATCTAGGAATCCTATTTCCCAACCCCCAGCCTCAAATTCTAGGCCTCTTCCCTCCAGTCTTGGCTCTTCCCTTCTTTCCCAAAAGCTACCCAGTGACCCTCCTGTTTCTGCTCTCTGCACCACTCCCTCCACCCACCCACCCCCCACCTCTCAGACCCTGAAGGAGAACAGGAAGTGGCCAGGCCGGACACTGTGGAAATCCGGCCATTGTCAAATACATATTCACTGGGGATTAGGGGTGGGAAGGAAAAAAAGGATTCTAGAAGCAAGTATGTAATGGCCAAATCACAGATCTAAACCCCTCTGCCTTGTCTGGCATTCAAGGTTCTTCATAATCTGAACCTGCATCTCTTACCCAGTGCAACTTTATCTCCCACTATTCCCCAAGAAGCACTTTTCATTCCAGTCAAGCTAGTTTCTTCACTGTCCCTATTCTGGGCCCAGCTCCTGTCCCACCTCCTTCATAGTGGCCTTTCCTGGCCACTCTAACCATCAATCACCCTCTTCTTTAAGGTCTTATAACATTTATAATCTGTATCACATAATCTGCAACTTAATTACATTCTCCTATTGTTCTCTGGTTTCATGTCAGTTTCCCCCCTTCCCACAACCAGTGTAAACTCCTCAGGGCATAACTCCTGTCCTGCCTTCTCCTGAAGCCCCACTGGCACTCAGCACAGGACTGAAAATACTCAAGGTTTTGTTCAAAGACTTTTTGACTGTTCCAACTTCACCTATAGGTAGCATAAATTATAGTCCCAGTCCATTTCCATTAGTGTTCCCACTAAGAACATCCTCTACCTACCCCACAAGTAGAGGGGTTCAACTTGCAATGCTAAGTCTGATATCTTCTCAGGACCCAGGGGTGCCAAACAAGAGCCTATCCATCATTATTGAAGATACCTTCGAAGCTTCCCCCAGCCTGAAAGGCATGTAGACAAAACTACACAGGCCATTAGCAAGTGAAAATTAGATTTCTCCCCACCTCAAGCCCCCAAATTACCCTGAACACAGTGACCCACAGCCTCAGGATGCCAACAAAACTACCAGTAGATCTGGCAATTAGCCAAGTGAAAATTAGATTTCTCCCAGGTATCTCAGTCTACTTCCTAGCAGAGTGCCCTGGAACATTATTTATACCTACCTACCTACCTATATGCACTTACTGACTGGTTGACAGAATGTAATGAAAGCAAGAATTATTTTAGTTTTGTATCCACAGAATGCCTGGCATATAGCAGAACTCTAATAAGTATTTGTTGGATTGAGTTGTTAAGATATCCAGGTCAAGGCCCTTGTACATGTGGAGGCCAAATGTAGGAGGAAAAATGTATAAGACAGCAGGGGTCTCCAAATTGCCCTCCAGGGTATAGATAATCTCTCTATCAATCTTGGGAAGGGAGATGGTATGGAAAATAGCAGAGCTGAAATTCCCATCTCAGCCTTAAAGTACATCTGACCCCTTAACTTCTGGTCCCCATCTTAAGCCTTGCACCAAACAAAAAGAGACAGCAAGAGGTAAGGATTGAAACACTAATTTAGACGAAAAGTACTCTTCCCCCGCACATACCTCCCCCTCTTTAATGGAAAGAGACAAGACCTCCAAATACCTCTCCTTAAAGGGCAGCATGGATGCAGGTGACTCACAACCAAAACCATCAAACAAATCAGAAATCTGTCCCCTACCTCAAGAACTGGTCTAGCCGCTGGAGGACAGCATGAAAAGGTTCCATCCCTGGGAGCTGCCCGTCGGGAAGGCCGTCCCCCGAGCCCCCGGGGAGGCACAGCTGTCACAAGGTGCGGAGCCCCCCAAAGCCTGTGGACGCGGGGACCCTGCCTTCTGAAGGAAGGAGGGGAGCAGGAGAAGGGGGCCGACCAGCCCTCCCCTCGGGGGGGCGCTCCCGCCCCAGGACAACTACTCGGAACTCTGGTTTGCGAGGCGATTTAAGGCTGGCAAAGTGCACAAAGCGCTTTCTTCAAAGAGCCCGATGGGGCAGGTGGGGCGAAGCGAGGCCCTAAGGGGCGATCACACGCTCGGCTGGGTAAGGCGGGGATGGGGGGCTAAGCCCAGGCCCCCAAGTGCAGCCTGCGGCCCCTGACACGGAGCGGGCGCTCCTACCTGGAGGGGGTCGCTATGGTGCCCCAGCGTCTCCGCCGTCGCCTCCTCCTGGGGTCCTCCAGTGGCTCCGGGGTCGCTGCGAGGGGGGGAAAGGGACTCCCCGCCCCCTCGCTGCCTCTTCCTCGGCTTCGCCCCGATCCCAGGCTGGGGCGGGGGCGGGAGGAGAGGCAGGGAGCCCCCTCCCCACCCCCCACTTCCTCGGGCCACAGGGGGGGAGCGCCTGACACTCCCCCCCACCCCCCGATGTCCTCTCGGGGATGTTCGGGCGGCGGGCGACACGCCGGCGGGTGCCTCCGGGCTGACCCCCTCCCCGGGCGCCCCGTGGGGCGACGGCGGCTGGGGCTGAGGGGCGGGTGACAGCCCCGCGACCCCCACCCCCGCCCCGGCTTCCTCTTTCCCCCTCTCTCCACCAGGGGGAGGCGGGAAAGGCTGGAGCTGACCCTGCCCGCCCCTCCCTCCCTCCCTCCTTCCCTCACCGGCTCCCTCCTGCTGCTGCAGCGGCTCCCCCCGCGCCCTGCTAGGCTGCTCACAACCCTCTGCCCGCTCCCCTCTCCCCTCCTCTGCCCCCTTCTCGGCTCGCCGGCCTGTCTGACCCTCGGCGGCGGATCCTCTCCCAGTCCTCTCTCCCTCACCCTCTCCCTCTCTCGCTTCCCCCCAGGTCCAAGATGGTGGCCGGGCGGGAGCGCGCAGGCGCGGTAGGGATACCGGGCCAAAGGAGGCGGAGCCTGGAGGGAGGAGCCCCGAAGGAAACCTCCCTCCCGCGCCCGCCGAGCCCGCCGCCCCCGCGGGGCTCTCGCACCAGCAAAGCTGAGGCCGCCCGGAGTGCGCGCGCGCGCGCTTCCGCCACGCGGCCTTCGTCTGGGAGGAGGCGGAAAGGGGGCGGAGCCCCGTGCCGACCCCTCCCCCTTCTCTCCCCAATCTCCGGCAGGCGGGGGAAGGGGAGCTGGCAGGAGACAGGTCGCATGCGCTCACCCCGCCTCAAGTCCCAGCCTGTTGCTAGGGGAAGCTTTGAGAGGGACGGCCGAGAAGTAAACGCAGACTGCGCTTTACGCCTGCGCAGGAGGCGTTGGGAGGGGTCAGGGGAACTGGCGTGGCGAGGAAGAAAAAGCGGGAAAGTGGGTTACTCTGAAGTTTGTAGACCATCTGGACAAGGAAAGAATGCCAAAGAATGGAAGGAATCCGGGAAGCCGGAGCTGGCCGCACTGTTCTGCGCGCCAAGAAGCCGAGGCTCGTCGGAGCGCCGGGCCTGGGGGCTAACCCCCAGGGAAGCGCTTCCGAGCCCTCCACAAGGGCGATCGCTGCCGTCGGTGCCATGCCCCTTGTCCGGGGTCACTCCTGCCCAGATACCCAGGCGCAGAAACGCGTGTCCGCGGTGTCCGGGCTGGCCCCGCACCTGTGAAGCCAGGCGCAGAAATGCGTGTCCGCGGTGTCCGGGCTGGCCCCGCACCTGTGAAGCCAGGCGCAGAAACGCGTGTCCGCGCTGTCCGGGCTGGGGGTGCAGAAACGCGTGTCCGCGCTGTCCGGGCTGGCCCCGCACCTGTGAAGCCAGGCGCAGAAACGCGTGTCCGCGGTGTCCGGGCTGGCCCCGCACCTGTGAAGCCAGGCGCAGAAACGCGTGTCCGCGCTGTCCGGGCTGGCCCCGCACCTGTGAAGCCAGGCGCAGAAACGCGTGTCCGCGCTGTCCGGGCTGGCCCCGCACCTGTGAAGCCAGGCGCAGAAACGCGTGTCCGCGGTGTCCGGGCTGGCCCCGCACCTGTGAAGCCAGGCGCAGAAACGCGTGTCCGCGGTGTCCGGGCTGGCCCCGCACCTGTGAAGCCAGGCGCAGAAACGCGTGTCCGCGCTGTCCGGGCTGGCCCCGCACCTGTGAAGCCAGGCGCAGAAACGCGTGTCCGCGCTGTCCGGGCTGGCCCCGCACCTGTGAAGCCAGGCGCAGAAACGCGTGTCTGCGCTCTCCAGGCTGGCCCGGCACCTATGAAACGCACAAAAACATCTCGGACTCCCAGGAGGGGTAAGAAATATGTTTAATGGTCCTCAGCCCCGCTCTAAGATCCTCCCTCCCATCTGATCCAGCTCAAGGGGCCCAGATGAGCCCACAGAAATGAATCACAGACCTAGGGAAAGAAAAAGAAATTAGATTATAAACCGCTTGAGAGCAAGAACTGTGTTTTGTTTTGCTTAATATCCTGGGCTCCAGGCTCACAAGGTCATCAAGCTGTTTAAGGCAAGTTGACTCCCAGAGAAAAAAAACAATATTGGTTGGGGGCACTTAGGGAAACAAATAGATAAGGCAAACGATCACTAAGGAAAGGGCTGGAAAAGGGTAGGACGATGGTCTATTTACATACATCGTGCACTCCGGAACAGTACTGGTCATTAGGGATCTGCTGCTGTTTTCCTATTAATTTAGGACTACATGTCTACATGTTCAAGCATTTAACAGTTCCTGCTTCTATTCAGGGAACTGAAACATGAAGAACGAAAATCATGGAGTGAATTTGTCTTCAGCATTTTATCCTATTCCTGGGTCTCTTCTACTCACAAAACCCTATTTCTTTGTGCTTACCATCTTGCAATGGGGCACCCAGTAAGCACTCAGTAAATGTTTGCTGAATGAATAAACCTCTGGTGGTGGAATTTCAGGCACCATAACCCTCATTCTTCTCTGCTGAGTTGAACAGTATGAAGAGCCTAGAGAAAAGGGGGCAGAGACTCTTACCTTTAAGCAAAATACAACCTGAAGCTGTTGAGTTTAGATATGGTTTCTCTGCCAAGGTGCATCCCAACGTGGATGGCTACAGACTGCTGCAAAGCAACATAGGAAGCCACAGAAGAAGAGAAGAAAGCAGCTGAAGTAGAGAAGCCTGGAACCACACAAAACACGTTCCTCCTGTGGATTGGTAGAAAAGAGGAAGAAAGAAAATGATGAGATTATTTCCTTTGCCAAAGCCCTCCTAAACAGCAATGAGAGGTTAACAGTGGTTGGGGAGAAAGAAGGGAAGAGAAGGCAAAGTAGTTGGGACAGTGAAGTAGGTCCTAAACCTCAGTAACAGACTAAAAAGAAACAATTCAGGGAACACAAACAAGGAAGATTCACATATGGTAGGGGTGGCAAGATGACAAAGAGAGTTAAGGGCCTCATAATCTGGAGCTCTCACCATAGTAAGTAGCTTGGTAAGAATAAGGCCCTCATGGCTCCAGACATCATAACAGTCTTCTTCTGGCTTGGAACTCTCAACAACATATGTGTTCACAGCATCTCCCTCCTCTTCATCTAAGCAGGATGTGGGTGGCTGGCTGGAGGGCAGGATTCCGGGGGCTGCCCTGAAAACCAGGCAAGTCCCAGAGGTTTTCTCTGCAGGCACCAGGGCTGTTATCAATACTAGCTCCTCTGCAGAAGAGCCTGGAGGGAAGAAAGAGATGGAGAACACATTTTAGGGAATTGGTGGAGTATTCTTTTCTATACATGCCAGTGCAAATATTCTACATTAGACATATTCAACTAAATATATCCAATTCACTTGAAAAAACAATACTTATTTAAAGCTGGAAAGAATCTGAAGGACCACACAACCCAATCCCTATTAACACTATTCCTTTTCTTTTCTTCTTGGGATCATAATCATAGAATTTCAGTGCTAGAAAGAATCTTAGATGTCATCTAGCCTAACCCTCTCATTTGCATGAGTAAGGAGGCGCAGAGAAATGAAAAGCTTAGGTTTGAAGAAATAAGGCTCAGAGAGGCTGTGATCAGCCCAATATCACACAGTGAGCCAGCAGCAGAGCAGGGATGATTCCCAAGTCTCCTCTTCCAAACTTATTCATAAGTTCCTCCAAACTATAACTTGGAAAACTATTTTTAAATCCACTGAAGCACCCAGCATATGTGGATATCATGGAAAGCACTTCTGACTGACAGGAAATCTAGATTTTTAGTTCTGAGCAAGTCACATCATTTCTCTGAACCTCCATTTCCACTCATGTAAAATGAGAAAGTTGGACCACATGGTGTCTAAGGGTCCTTTTAGTTCTAACACTCTATGATTATATTATGCCAAAAAGAAAAGGAAAGAAACATGGTGTTACTGGGAAGAGAAGGCTTTCTTGATTTCCTCATGAAGATAATACCACTTGTCTGCCTCGGGGCTTCCTTCACAGGGTTTCCTATGACAGGTAAGATAATGTACATAAAGGTACTTTGAAAGTTGTGTTCACATGTATGGATGGGATTGTTAGTTCACATTTTTGGGAGAGACAGGAAACTGTTTCTAAGAAACTATAGAAAAGAAAATTTCAGGTCATCCTTTTCTTCTCTCACCACTTTGTCCCAGTTGATGACCACGGACAGTGGCCCGTAGCTGTTGAGTCCTGTTTTTCTTGATACCATCTCCTAAATTTAAACTGGTCAGCAGTTTCACAGTATGAGACTCAGGTCCAGGCAGTTTCTCTGCAGATGTCTTATTCCAAGGGCACAGAGTCAGTTGACCCAGAGATCTCATGAAGGAGACCCAGTCCTATGAGCAGAAAGGTGGTAACAGGGTGGTAAGACCAAACTGACAGGAAAGATAGACCTGCAGAAATCATAAGGAGTAATCTCACCTGAGGGATATCAGGATTTCGAAGCCCTTCACCATGGTTAAGGATAAAACCACCAAGGCCTAGGCCTGAAGCGCCAAGTAGCAACAATGCAAGCGCAGCACAAACCAAAGGTGGACGGTGTGCCAGGCAGAGCTGCAGGTTCTCTCCTGCCTGCCAGCTGCCCATAGGGAGGTGAGGGATTAATCCTCACTCTCTGCTGGGAACCTGTCAGAGGAAGAAAAATTCAATTACCCAAATATGTGTTTCGTATCTGCTATAAGCAAGGCATTGTACTAGGACTAGAAACAACTCTCCCTTCACTCTTACATGATATGGAGAGGTCATAGTACGACATTTTAATAGATAAGCAAGTACAAGATAATTTCAAGAGGGAGAGAACAGTGACAACAGAATCAGTAAAAACATCCCTTAGAAGGTAACATCTGAATTAACAAACGGGAAGCAGCTAGTCAGAGATGCTGAGGAGGGTACAGGGCAAAGCCAATACATCATATCTTTTCCCCCAAACCAACCAAGGAAAAAGGTATATAAAAATGGGGTGGAGATAGAAAAATCAATTTTGTTCGAAGGGAGAGCAGACATCATTAAAATGAGGGAATTAAAGACGCTTGCTCCACCCCCATCGGTAAGTAGTTCCCGAAAGGGTTATAGGCCTAGAAGACTCGAAGGAACTGGCTGAAGGGAACAGTCTGTAGGATGACATTTCAAAGAATGAAAAGGTGGGGGTGGGAGAGAAAAGGAAAAAATGAAAGAGTAACATTCTGGGTAAGTTTCATAACACCATCTAGCTGACAATCCTGTGGGTGCAAGTAATTGTTATCCCTCTTTTACAGGTGAGCAAAGTGGAGCTCAGGGGGAAGAAATGACTTGCCCGAGGTCAGCCCAGCAGCACTAAGTGGCAAAGGGAGGATTAGAACTCAGGCTTTCTTTTTGCAGATCCAGGGCTCTGGATGCCCGTACCGGGAGGGAAGGGGGGCGTCGGGGAGGGGTAGGACGGTGCCAAGATTAAGCATCAGGAGGAGCAACGGGTGGGGAAAGAGTGGGAAGGAGGATTGCTCCCAACACCTTCCTTCGCCCTTTCGACTTCTAAAAACAAGCAGGTAGGGACAGGTGGACCGCCTTGACCAGGAAGGGATTCAGCATCTGCGGCTGCTTTCCTCTAAACCATGGTCCCTTTCAGGGACCGCTTCTAAGGGCCGGAGAGCTCCTAGTCCCCCGACCTCCTTCCCCTCCTCCCATCCCCCAGCTAGCCAGCAAGCACCCTCCAGGGCAACAGCGGAGCCCCTGGCTCTCACCCTTTAAATGCCCAGATGCGGTCCAGGCGCCCACTTGACGTCACGCACAAGGAAGAGGCGGACCGCACATGCGCATTCCCTCTGTCTCCTAGCCCTCGTGGAGAATCTATGTGGGGGAGCTGAAAGGTCCTAAACGGCCGATTTCCTCAGTTCCGGAAATTATGACAGGATCAAACCATTTTGACATAAAATTCAGGGGTAGAGAATAAGGCACTAATCTTTCCTCCCCTTTCCCTCCAAAAAAAAGGCTGATGTCATGGGGACGGATCTATCAGTTTTGATCTGAAATATCTTCACAATTATAGATTTCCTCTGTATATTAAGATATAGGAGCTTTAATTTTACATTTGTCGCAGGCTTGGATTAGAAACCCCCTCCCCTCGCCCATACCATTTTCACAACTTGGCTCCTCCCCGTGGTGAGGTATTCCCACGTGGGGTAAGTGGGCGGAGTCTTCATTTCTGTGCTACTTTCAGGGGTGTTGCATCTAATTTTGCATCCGAGCAGTAACAAATAATGAGTGGCCTCCCGCAGTGTGTAATACAAATTGCAACACAAATACAAATTATTATTTAATAATAATAAATAGAAAGGGACCCTGTTTCCAGGTCAAGGGCTTGTAAGTAGTTTATAAATTTTTTGTATCCAAACCAAACCTGTTAGCTTAATTTTAAGCAAGTCCTCGGGCAAGGTATTTAACTAGGTGCTGAGGATACAAAACAATGCAAGGCTGGCTTTGCCTTCAAAGAGCTTGCTCCTGAGAGAAGACAGGATATCAGTCAGTCATTAAATAAACGTTCAGGGCCTCCTGTGTGAAGAGACAGCATATAAGCAAGCTTATTGTTTTAACACGATTATTTGAGAAAGGAAAGAACACTGATGACTGGAAGATGAAGAAAGACTTCCATTAAGAAGGGCCATATCTTGAGGGAAGCCAGGAATTTTAAGGGGCGGAGATGTGAAGTAAGTGCATTCCAGACCTTGTGAACAGCTGGTGCAAAGGCGCAAAATTGAGATGGGGCGGGAGGGGAAATACCAAGATTAGGAAAGAGCACTAAGGACTCTGCGGTCTAACATAGCTTTGGACAGTAAAATAAATATTTGAAGAGAATTCTTGGAAATTTTACGTGTAAGAGAGAGATGTTGGGCCCTTGGGGCTTTCTCACAAGGGTCGCTCCCATTGAATTTAGTCTTAGGGGATCCTGACCCCAGAGAGACATCCTCAGGCTTTTTGGATCATTCTCTGAAGTATCTGGGAAATCCCTTAAATAGAGCTTAGGTTTGGTCTATGTCTGGGATGACCCCTAAAGGAATTTAACAATAATTTTTAGAAAAGTAGTAAACAGCAGGTACAGGGCATCCATTTATTTCCTCTACCATAGAATATAAGTTAACATGCAGAAAACATAAGCACACTGACAAATACTTGCTAAGACGTGAAACAGTGTAACAGAGGACTCAGACTCCATAATGATACATAAATACACAAGGCTCTCCTTCGTAAACAAAGAAACCCATTGAAATGCAGAAATACCTGTTTCTATTCCTTTCTCTTATTCTCTCTGGTAAAGATTCCTGTGAGATTAATAGGGCCACTGAAGAGACTTCACTTTCACTTCACCCTGCACAATCCAAAACACAACTCAAGGTTCCTATTTTGCGGCCAAGCTAACCTGCAAAACTGTAACCTTTTGTGAGAGTTACTTCCCCTGAGAAGGGAAGCAGAATTGCAAGAAGTACTGTTGCAAATCCAATACCCAGACCTCTCAGTGATAGCCACCAAAGCCAGGAATCTCAGGAACCATGTACCTAAAGACAAGGAAAGAAATACAGTATAGAAGCTAAGGATTTGAAATCCAATCTAAGGCTCACCTAGAAAACATGTTTCTGCTGCAGGGGTGGGGATGGGGTGTGTGGATTCTCAAGATTGAAGTCCAAGGGAAAGCTCTCAGAATCTCAAGCCACACTTTTGAAACAAAGGAAAAAAAGAATGAATTTAAACCTATTGAATGAGCAGCTTTTTTTTTTTTTTTTTGGTATTTATTTATGCCTCCCAGTGCTCCCTTAATGGAGCAATAACCCTCCATCTCTCCAAAAAATCCCATAACGAAACCCTCAAAATAAATAGGCACAGTCCACCATTTGACACTGACATAAAAAAATAGTATGTCTTATTCAAGATTTTTAGAAACTGTCACCTCTCTAGTAGGAAGTGGGTGGCATGATTCATCTTCAGTTATCTGGATTCCTAGTTTAGCTACATTAATAAGAATTCTAAAGTCTTTCAAAGTTGTTTGTGATGTGATCACTGTATATGTGATATACACATATACAATAATGTGATCATTGTATAAATTTTTCTCCTAGTTCTCACTTCACTCTGTATCAGTTCATAGAAGTTTTTCCACTTTTCCTTGAAACTATCCATTTCCTATGGTGTCAGGCCTAGAGGCCTAAGGGCTACCCGAGTCTTACCTTACCTATCACAGGTCTTCGGCTGGCCAAACTGGATAAACGTATGAGAGAAGAGACTTTCCAGTGTCGAACAAGGGTTAGGCTTTATTCAGGGTCTTGGTTACATGTGCAGGGGGAATTCTTCCTCAGGAGAGAGGAGTCCTCCTCCCAAGGAGGCAAAGATCTTACAGCAAGAGAATGGAAGTGGGAGTGGGAGAGGGGAGAGGGGAGAGGGGCCTTTTGTCCTCTAAGGGCCCCTCAGTGCTAAGAGCGCCTTCAGGCTTTCCTGACCCTACTTAAGCTCTCCCACCGCATAGTTTACACCTGAATACCGTGCCTGTTCTCAGCCCTTAGCTAGACAACAATAGGTGTGCTCAAACCATGGATTAATCTCAAGGGCGGGATGCTCTCCCCAGCAAGTTTCCCACGGGGAAGAAGCAGAAATGCACAAGATAGCCTGGGTCTCACACCTCAATTTCCAGCTGTTCCCTGGGGGGCCTCATGAGAACTCTAAGGTTTAGAAGTCCTCACTTTTACCTGCCTGAGACTGTCCACATGAAACTGAGCTTACACCCCCAACACTATGGCATTTCATTTATAAACCATAATTTATTCTCTAATGGGTGAGCGCCCCCTTAGTTTCTAGTGCTTTGCACATGCCCACCCATCACCAAGATAGAGGCACCCACATGGGAGAAGACAGAGATCTGCTTTAGGAGAAGACATCTTGAATTTTCTACCACATAGGGGAAAGCAGTTTCTTTCCATTGCATGGGAACAGGTGTCATCTTTAAATTAACAGAAGAACAAACAAAGTAGATGCCCATCAATTGGAGAATGGCTAAACCAACAGTGGTATCTGAATGTAACGGAATGTTACTGTGCTTCAAGAAATGTGTATAGTGAATATAGAGAAGTATGGAAAAATCTTCATGAACTGATGCAGAGTGAAGTAAGCAGTCAAGAAAACAAATACACAGTGACTACAACAATGTAAATGGTGAGAACTGCTTACCCAAAGAATCAAAAGTGAATATAACAAAATTATAAAGATCAAACAGGAATCAAATGAAGAGAGATGAGAGGACATCCCCAACCTGCTCATTCATGGAGATAGGAGGTCCACAGCTGTTACACATTGCACATGTTTTCAGATTTTTCAATGTATCAATCAGTTATGCTAATTTTTCCTCTCTATATCAGATATTTGTGTATATGTATATATAATATATCTGATATTGTCATAAGATATTGCTCCCTGGGAGGGGGTGACAGAGGTATAGTTGGCATAACTATGGTGATAAAAGAAACAGAAAATGTCCACAAAAACTTATTTAAAACAAGACTAATAGACTGGGACAATCTTGTCCTCCCTTTTCATTGGCATCCAGTGAGTAAAGACCTTGCTCACACACAGCATGGGCACCATGTGCTAAGCTAGGGGTGTGTGTGGGAGGAACCACCCATCTTTGTCCCAATTTAGACCTTGTAGCCCTAAGAATCAAGTTTGGAGTTTTGGTTTGTTGTATTTGTCCTTTTCAATTTTAAGTCCAGATGTGGTGACCATGAACAGAGGTATTCAAGCCATTGCAGCCTTGGAGCCAGGATCTTGGGTTAGATATTGCTGCCTGCCCAGTATAGAAAGCAGCACTGAGAAGCAAGACCGTGGGAATTTTGGACTTGAAATTTGTTGGGATTATGCTATATAAGAACTGAGGTAAGCTGTTAACCTAATCTCCTTCTCCTTCCCAGAGACTGAAGTAGTGTAGGGGGAATTATACTCCCCAGCTGTTTGGGAGTGGGGTTTTGAGGGGTTTGTATATTTGTATATTGTATATTCTTGTTATATCTTTGAAAAGAAAGCCATGCTTGGCCACTCATCATTTTACTTATAATTCTTCAAAGATTTACATGATTGTTTTACATGTGTGGATATTTCCTAATGAGGCTGATCACAACCCCTAAGTAGAGTTGCTGTGACCAAAAAAAAAAAAGAAATTACATCCCTCTGTTGATAAGCCTCTCTGAAATTAGCTAGGTTGCGTCATAGACAATAGACACATAGTCTATCAATCACTGAGCTCATTCTTGAAAGCTTTCCAGCTTGGCTAGACCAGCCAGAATTTGCACACTACTGGTATAGCTAACAAGATTCCAAGTGAATTAGCCTCGCTAAAGGAATTCTACTTCATGATCCAATTCAATCAGGGCCACTCACTGCAGCAATCTGAACGAAAACTATTTCTGTGAGTCTTAGGAATTTTAAAATGAAATTAGTTTCTCCTAACCAATTCAAGCCCTACATTTGGCAGCCACATATGGTCTATGCAAATGAGTGATTTTCTAGTTTATCTACAGTCATACTAGGGAGAGCAAAAGGAGAAAACCCACCACCAAGTCTTAAGTGTCCACATGGGATTTACTAAAAGATATTCTGTACAAGTAACCAAGGCCTTAGGAAGACTGGGGATAAGAGGGGTTCTTTGGTCCCCCAACTGTACATGCAGAATAAGATAGTTTCCCAGCTTTCCCCTTTTGTACAAGTAACCTTCCATCTCTGATCTGTTTAGCCATCACTTCCACTTCTGTGTCTACCAGGGACTGGGAACCTGTGGTCTCTGAAGCATTTTTCTGGACTTTCTGAAGCATATCTGATGAAAAGACCAGAGCTGAGCAGGAATTTTAAACAGCAAATATGGGTCAAGACTCAGGGGTGGGGAACCTTTGGCCTTTACGTTACATGTGGCCTTCTAGGTCCTCAAGTGCAGCTCTTTGACTGAATCCAAACTTTACAGAACAAACCCCTTATTAAAAAAATTTGTTCTGTAAAACTTGGACTCGATCAAAAGGCCACACCCAAGGACCTAGAAGGCCACCTGTGGCCTCAAGGCCAAAGGTTCCCCACCTCTGGGACTCTGCACATTGGGATCTTTGAGTATTGATGGAGGAGGCAAAAGGAGAAAGGAAGTAAGAAAAGGATCTGAATCATCATGAATCAGACTTGAGGCCCATTCTTATGGCATTTGAAGCCTGTTTTTTATGGCTTTAGTCAGATTTCTTAGGAACTTCCCCTGTACTAATCATGAGTTCATACAAAAAACGAAGGAGCCAAATTTTGTTGATGACCTGAATTTCAGATTCAATTCTTAATTCTCCTAATTTGGTCTCCAGACTCTAAAGTATGCAATAGGCACAGTGAAAAGCTTAACATTAGCTCAGGTCCTTTTGTTCAGGATTTCATATATCAGCATGTCTTTCACCTGTGAAATGGTCCAGCAAACATTTACCCTAGCCCCGAATAGTCCCTAATGTGAAAAGGTCACCTTCACCCCTGTGCTGAGGTATAGACTTTAAGTGGAGCTATAATAGTAGTTTTCACTTACCTATATGTAAGAAGGGCAAAGAAGACACTTTGTTATTGGGTAGGAAATAGGACAAAGGTTCCTACCCAGGTTCTACCCAGCCCTCAGTGTTGCTCCCTGGGGTGATTTTCATAGATGATTGGCAGGACTTAGCAGAAAGGAGTTGATTCATGCCCTAAGTCAAATAATGAGTTGATCTGAGGGAGTGGCACTTTAGGTAAAGACCTTTTAGATAGAGCCAAAAGCCAGAGAGAGGCCACTCCTACTCCTGAGAGCCAATTGTTAAATCTTGGGTATTAGCTTTTACATCTCAAAGTTTTGTTAATAGTCTAGACTTAAGAAAGTGTAGGAGAAAATGTTAATGATGCAGATTAAATTTAAAAGCGTTCTGGGTACATTTTCCTCCCCCAACCCCCCCAGCTGTATGTTATGTTAAACATTTACTTTCACACCCCTGGGCAAAGGTATTCAAAAGATAGATTTAATCTGAGCCTAAGGTTTTCTGATAGTTTGCGGTGGCTTTGAGGTCGAAATATCAAAATTACAAAATAATTTATTTTAGCCATGTGCTAAAAGAGGTATCAGCCCTCCCTCTATCCCCCCACCACACACACCATAAAGGAATAATAGAAGGCAGAATAAGCATAATTTATCAGACTAAATATTAGGTATGGCTAGCTGAGGACCAGTATACAGCAGAACCAAATAGCAAAGCAATCTTGATGACATTACTTCGTCAGCAGATGAGTGGAAGTGACAGGGAGACAGGCAATACCTTGGAACAGCCAGAGGAACCCGAGTTTGTCCTAGCTACATACAGTTAGCGTTTATATATTGCTGTAGGGTCTACAGAGCACTTTATGTATGTTGTCTCATTTGATCCTCAATGAAACCCTGCAAGGTAGGTTCTATTATTATCTTCATTTTAAAGACGAGGAAACTGAGACTGAGAGATGTTATGTAGTTTGCCCAGAGTCACAGAGCTATAAAGTGTCAGAGGCAGGCTTCGAACTCAGGTCTTCCAGATTCCAAGGGTACTTTGCCCTCTAGCTACCTGAGTACATTCTTTCTCACCACTGATGTAGAAATCTGTGGGATAATGTATTGTTGGAGAGTCAAAATTTTTCTAATAATGTATTTTGTTGTTTAATTAAATGTTTTGTATTTGAACTTACCTGCTGGATATCAAAGAAAACACATTGCTGGGGCCCCATGAACCATGATTTTAAATGAAGGTTTTCAGAGAATGTGTCTCGAACCTAGAATAACTAGTCTAGGGGCATAAGGACATTATGGGGGCTTTTTCCTCTCTCTATGCCATGCTTCCTCAGGTGGGTGAGTTGATTGAATATATTGATTTTGTTGATGAGCTGATGGACAGCATTATAGGCACTGGACTCCAGTGAAGCCAGGAGGTAGTGAGATAATCAGAGACACAGAAATGGAGGCAAAAAAAGATAGCAAAGACAAAAGTTACATCATTCTTTTGCTTAGTGGGGTCCCCAGACCCTCCTCTCCCGTCCCTGGGTGACCTTTCTTTTGATCAGCCAGTACATTCTTGTGACCTACCTCAGGGTCCGAGGTGCTACTCACGTATGAATCTCTAGAAGTGAAGCTAAGTGATGGATCAAGCCTCTATGATAACTGTCATTATTGCTATCATTATTACTTATTGTGTTACTTCTTGTGTATAATAAGAACATTTATAGAATTACTATAGCGTTATACTAATTACTAAAGCATTTATAGAATGCTTTAAGTTTTGCAAAGCACTTTACAAATATTTTACAAATATTACCTCATTTTATTCTCACAGCAACCCTGGGAAGTGGATGCTATTATTTTCCAGAGAGGTAACTGAAGCAGGTAGAGGGTTAAGTGACATGCCAAGGATCACATAACTCGTTACATTTCTGAGGTCAAATTTGAACTCAGGTCTTCCTGACTCTAGGTATAGCATTCTATCCACTCTCACTTGCAAGGGCAAGCCCCATTTTGGGAGACTCTTGTCCTAAGTAAAATAAACTTTTGTATTAATTATGGTTTATTGTAATCCTTTTTTCCTCATATGTTAAAAGTTTTTTTTTTTGAAGCGTAGTCACTTGTAGCCTTATAAATTTGTTTGTCAAAAATGAAATAGCTGTTTATTTCTTTTCTTCTAACTTTTACGAAAGGCTTCCCTACTCTCGGAAGACAGTAATTGTAGTTAAAATAATTCTTAGGATATTTATTTGTATCTGAGCAGAGCATACAGCCCTTCCTAAGAAAACCAGCCCCTCCCTATGCCACCAATCATATGCTATCCTTAGGTTGATTACGGAAAGCAATACATTATGGGTTCTCACCCCTGCCTCACCCGTTGGACAACAGGTCTACATTTGAGACGTTCAGGATCAGAAACCAATCATGAGTATGTAAGGATTGTCCACAAATTAGACTTGTGTGCTCTGACCAATTAGAGCTCATAAATGTTTAGATTAAACTTTTTCCATTAGACTGTAAGATCCTTGAAAATGGGGGGTTTTTTTCCCTTTATTTGTATTCCCAGGCACAGTGTCGGGTACAAAGTAAGTGCTTAATAAATACTTGTTGCCTTGACTTGATAATATCATCTTCAATAATACTTGAAGAAGGTGGGATCTTATTAATGAGGACTGACACCAAAATGGAGCCTTTTCCCTATATAAGCAAGAGCAATCCATCCTCCGATTGCATGGTTGCTGAAAACTCAAGATCAACCAGATGCTTAGATCCCCTCATAGATACTGATACTTGTATCTATCAGTGTGGAGAAGGCTGACAAAGAACCAGAAAAAACTCTCTAGGACTGGAGGAATATGTCATTCTTCGGCAAATATTTGAGGCTCTATGGGTAGCACTTATACTACATTCTAGCATCCTAACATTATTCATTCAAGATCTGGTCAACTGTCTTTCATCTCAGAAATATAAATCTTATTGAAATATGGGTGAGTTAGGTTTTACTTTCACCTTTTAGTGGTGATGGGTATATATTTACTACAGATTCATTTAGAGAGCATTAGCTGCTTGATGTTGAGGAAGCAGCAGGAGAACCCAATCACCTCTCTCTCCTTGGGAATTTACCCTACAAAACCTGAATACTTCCTCACAGGCCAGGGTAGCAGGGTAACAGCGGGGTAAGGTTCATTGGTGATATTGGAGAATGGTCCACAAGGAGAGATGCAAAACCAAATTTAAGTAGAAAAAAGGAGATATGGTTCAGGGTATTTTGTTATGAGCAACTGCCCATATGTGCCATGTAGAACAGAAGAAACTATTCAAAGAACAATCATGTGACTCCACGGTTTCTTCTGCTAATCAGAGGGAGATTTGATTCTTAGAGAAGCTGTACTATGAGCTGGGTATTGAAGAAGTGGTAGATAAAGTGTTTGCTAAGGGAAGGTGGAGGTTACTTAAAGTAACTGATGCTTGGAAGACCCTAGCTTTGGCTGAGGCCACATGCGACAGGGTAAGGTCAAGCCAGGCGGAGTGTAGAAAACAAAGGAACATATTGTTTGTCATTGATAAGGGTGATATTTTCTCTATAGGCTGTTAGCTATCTCTTTTCTGCTCCGTGGAGAGGGGCAGGCTGGAAGAATCCTTTTCATTGCTCAGAAATCACCTCTTGTGCTAACCTGTGCCTACCCCTGGTTTGCACATGTTGTTACCTCAAAGCTCAATGCCTTTGCATATGGAATAAGAAGACCTTTTATTACAATGAGATATATCTTAAGTCCCTTTTAGCTCTAAATTTATATTCTATGATCCTATAAGGATGGTGTTGTGGAAAATTGCACCAGATTCAGAAGATTTAAATCCTAGGTCTGGCTTTACCTTACATAAGATGGTATATTATAATAATCATCGTCTGTGTAGGCATCTTATCCACCTACCAGATTACAAGCAGAGCTATTACTGGCAATTTCTGTACCTGGGAAAAGTAGTAACTATGAGGCAGAGGGAGGCTCACCTAGGGTCTAGCTGCTGGGGATGGGAAGTTTGCCCTGGCAAACCATAAGGTCTTTAAAGATACCAAAAGGAGAGGAAACACCTTGTGGATGAAACTATAAATGCCAGGCAGGTTGGAAAGTATCCCCAGGAGAGCTCTTTCAGCATTTTGTAAATTTTCAGCCCTAGGTTAGGCATGGTTTTGCACCAATATGGTGAATGCCCAGGAGGGGAGTGCTACCAGACTGTCTGAAGGGGATCAGTTGAGAAAAAGGGATCAGGTTAAAGCTTTGGTACTGATCAGCATTAGAACTGAGTTATGCATGAGCCCCCATACTTCTAGCCTAAATGAAACAGGGAGACCCACTCTCAAAAAAACAAAACAAACAACAAACCTCTATCCCTAAGCTAGACTCTAGGTCCAGACTCATCACTATCCGCACCTTCCCTCACACCTAGTTTCAACTCTGAGTGTAAACTTCATAAAAGAAAAGACCCAAGTCATATCCCAATTTTTATACCCCCTTCCCCACCTGACATAGGTCAATAGTAAATATTTGTTGAATTGAAATGAGATACTATGGAAGAGGGGAGCTACAAAGTTTAGATAAAACAGTATCTCTGTCTTCATAAGCATATAGTTTAGTAGAAAATGCCATATGTCCTTTGATTCTAATGCCTGATGTGGTAGGATAGAGAGAATAGGTCCTTGAATTCAATAAGATCGGAATTCAAGATACTTGCACCGCCCCCCCCCCCCCAATATACTAGCTTGTGTCACTCTTGGCATTTAACCTCTGAGTGTTATGGGCAACTCTCTAAGACTCTAGGTTGTAAAGAAAATGCCAACCTGCATTTGAAGAGTTTCCTAATCCAGGAATTCCCTAGATCTATGACATTATTAAGTCCAGTTGCTACATCAATTAATAATCAGGATGTAGTTGTCAAAAATATGGATTCTAACAGAATTGTCATGAATTTAGAAGACATGAGGAAGTTTCCCAGAACATACATTTCATCCCTCTTTTGGTTGCTCTGGACCTTCCTCACATTCAGCCCAGGGAATTTTTGGCCTCTCTCTGAATGTTTGAGTCTACTTTGCCGTGGACCCCTTTCCATTATATAAAGGCACATTGCTGCAATGTGGATTGCATATCCCTATACTCCCAAGGGAGCCAGCCATAGGAAACCCTTGCAGTGTAATCCACTTCTCATTCAGATCCAAACCCTGACCCACCCCAAGGGGATTGCATGAATGAAACTACCACTGCTGATCCCCCCTTAGCTATTCCCAAGACCACTGAAGATTGGTCCGCTAATTCTTTTCACATTGAGGTTGAAATGGTTAGAATAAAAACAGCTTACACACACATGTGTAGTATATATATGTATATATATTCTATATTATTATATTATATATAATATATGCTATAATTATGTGTGTATTATATATGTGTATATATGTATATGTATTTGATGGTGCTTGTGTTATTTGATCTTCACAAGAACACTGTGAAATAGGTTAGTGCAAGCATCTTTATCTCTATTTTACAAAGGAAGAAACAGAGAGCATGGTAAGTGACATTTAAGATCACATTCTTGAACAGTGGAAATCTAGTTCTCCTCACTCCAACTGCAGTATTTTATTCATCAGGAGGATCCAAAAGGAGCTTGGTTCCCAGAGCACTGGTTAATGAAGTTTTCACTGCTTCTGGTCACCATCACCATGGCTACAAGCTAGCACTAGGAAAAGTGGGATACCCATGGGTCCACTCCTGTATCTTTTTTTCTATGAAATAGAATTCTGACCTCATTCATAAAATAGAAAATGTAGCAAGCAACCTGACAAATTACCATTATCATGCTGTAGCTCGCCCATCTCCTTTCCTTTCTGGTGATGACCATGGACTGGAAATCATGGTGTTGTTCTCAGGGGCTTCAACAACTACTGGTTACCAACCAGCTGAATCCAGGTGTAGCACCTTAGCCTCAGGGAAATTCCCTTGAGGTAGCCTTCTGGTACTACCTCCTTGTAATGGACTTTTCTTTCCCCTTCTCCCCCTTAGAACATGCACAATTATTTCTGGCTGCTCCTGAGGTACAGCATGGAAACCTGAGCAAGTACAGATACTTTTTGCCTGATTCCTTCTGACTGTGTGACTGAGGAGTCCTCCAGTTGGATGATGAATTGGAATCCAGAGAACATTCAGTTTCCACTCTCCTCACCCTCTACTCTTGACTTCCATGTTCAGGGAAACTATCCAGAGGCACTCATCTGGTACTACCTCCTTGTAATGATCTCACTCTTCTTCCCCCCCCTCCCCCTTAGAGTGTGCACAAATGTGATTTCATTAAGATATTATGTTAATGAGGGATAAAGAAGGAAGTCCTTCTCTGCTATGAAATAATGACAGCAAAGGGTGCCATGTTACAAAACCCAAACCTTAATGAGGAATGTAACACCTCACCATGGTCCAGAAAGGGATTCCATAGAGGGAGAGTGGCTTGGACTTTTACTGTGAGTAATACGAATCAGAGTCTTGCTCATTTCCCTAGCCAAGGAAATACATATTTTGGAGTTTATGGTACCAACCTTGTGAAAGTCTAGTACTAGAAAATGAGAAAGAGACAGAAAATATTACTCCCTTTTTATGTCCACTATGTTCAGTCACATATAACTAAAGGAAGCAGGAAATATCTGTGCACATTTCAAGGGGTAAGGAGAGAATGCACTCCTTACTTCTCCACATCTTTTCCCATCATGAAATCAGTGCACACCACAAACCAAAAAAAAGAGAGCCAAAGTCTGTGATTCTTTAAAAAAAATCATGCCTAAATATGACCAACTTGCCGCCCCTGACCACTACCCCACTTATGCACTGCTGTCAGACAGACCCCTGCTTCCCACCTCGATATTCCAACTTTGTACTTTCAGCTCTCTTCAGTACCCAAGATCCAGAAAAGTGGAAGGTAAGACAACCAATGCTGAGCAGCTGGAGGCTGCTTCAGTAGAGAGTTATATTTCATGGGAGAGAACACAATAGCTGATGTGATCACAGAAGACTTTTTTGGTGAGGTAGTACCTGAGCTAAGCCTCAAAAGAAAGCTATAGGTTTTGATGATGCATTCTACTCTGAAGCTCAGCTTAAGGAACGACAATTATGGAAAGATATGGAAACTTTCATGAATTTTTTTTTGTCATAGGAATATGGATTTAGAAATGGAAGGGATCTTCAAGGTCAGCTAGCTCAATTTTCCTCATTATACAGTTAAGGAAACTGAGGCTCAGTGTGGCTAAATAATTTTCACAACACCACAAAGGTATTTAGTAACAGAGTAAGAATTTGAACTCAGATCCTCTAACTCCAAATTGAGCGTGCTGGCTTGAGCATCATGCTATCTTCTTTGGCTCCCTCTTTCTCCCCAGTTATAGATGTTAAATTGCTTGTACCTTTTTTTCTAGCACTTACACATTGTGCCTTCTACAATAATTCAGGTATGTGTTTTAAAGCTTCCTGCCTGACTTTCAAGCTTCACGAGAAGAGGGATTGAGTTTCTCATACATTCATTCATCATAGCTGACACCTAGCTAATACTTCAAAGTATATGCATCATTATCCCCATCTTGTTAAGTAAATGGCAAGCAGTGGAAATGTATAGATGTATAGATGAGGAAACTGAGGTTCAGAGAAGTTAAATTACTTGTCAAAGGTCACACAACCAGGAAATTTAGGAGTTGGGATTTGGACCAACATCCAGCACTCTTTCTATTATACCACACTGTTTCTCAAGATTGTTCATCTTACCTTATATTAAGTGCTTTCTGTTTGTATAGCACAGTGCTAAGCTCTTGGGGAGATATGAAGATTGGCTAAGGTGTGCCTTCATGGAACTTAATAGAAGTGTTTTCCCATAGTGCTTTAGACAGTTATGCATATAGCAAATGCTCACTGGGAGTTTTATTGAATAAATTGATACAGAATGTAAGAGTACTAGACTGGGAATTTGAGAGCTATGTGACCTTGGATAGGTCACTTAAGCTCTTGGGATTTTAATTTCCCTATTGCTGAGTAGAATTTTTCTCTGAATTGCTTTGCATATGAGACATGAGATTCAAACTTGAGCTTAGGAAAAGTGAGTTCATTTGACTTCCATCTCTGAGAAAGGACACATACTGATCCAATGGTCTCTTCTGGAAGAGGCCCCTGGAGGGAGCAAAAGACTTTGGGAAGAAGTTGACATATACAGGGAGCCATTATCTCCAGCATATCCCTGATTTCTAGTTTGCCAAAAAAGAAACTTTGGAGAACTTCCCCTTGGGTAAGAGCAATAAAAGGCAAAGTTGACATATGTGCTTACAACCAAGAATAACTTACGTAGTGAAGCTGAGCAGGAAAAAAAAAATGAACCTTTAATGGAACTGAGGACTCTGAAGCATTTCTGATGAAAAGATCAGAGCTGAGCAGGAATTTAAACTGCAAATATGGGTCAAGACTCAGGGGTGAGGAATCTGCAGCCTTGACGCCACATGTGACCCTCTAGGTTCTCAGCTGTGGCCCTTTAACTGAATCCAAACTTCACACAACAAATCCCCTTAATAAAAGGATATTTTCTGTAAAACTTGGACTCAGTCAAAAGGCTGTGCCCAAGGACCTAGAAAGCCACATGCATCCTTGAGGCTTTAGGTAACCCACCCCTCGTCAAGAAGAACCTAGAAAGGTAAATGTACTTGTGCAATTAGAAGGGGCTGTAGGATGATATAGTATTAATATTTTAACTGGAGAAGACATTGGTTTCCTTTCAGAACCTTAGATTTTTCAAAGGAAATTAAGGGAGTTAAGAAAAAAGAGGTCCTGGGGATGAATTGTTTCTGTCCTGAGGTTTTGAAGAGGAGAAATAAAAGAGAGTGAAGAATGAGGAATACACCAGTGTAGGAAGGAGGAAAAATGAGGTAGAACTTGCTATTTCTTTTCTTTGGGATGCATTAGAAGAACATGGAGTATATAGTACTCCAATACAAACATAGAATAATGGGTAGGGAAATGGGCATCTGGTGAACTTCTATCTCAACTGGACAAAGAAGGATTGAATGTATACATGCACACCAAGAGTTTGGTGTAGGAATACCAAACTTAATAGAGAAACACATAGGGATAGGGAAAGTGAGTTAAGAGGAGGCAAGTAAACCATATTTCTGGATCTTGAGAGAGAGGGAAGGAAAAGAAAAAGAAAAGAATGAAAATCTAAGGGAGTGCCTTAGGCTCTTGGATAATAAACAAATTGTGGCATATGAACGTAATAAAATGGTATTGCACCATAAGAAATTACGAAAGGGATGATTCAGAGAATTCTGGGTAAAATAAACTGATGCAGAATGAAGTGAGAACAACCATGAGAACAGTTTATAGGACGACAGTAACATGGTAAAGAATAACAATGTGGAAAGACTTAAGAACTCTGATCAACACAATGGCTTCAGATAACCTATGAAGAAATATGTTAACCCATTTTCTGACAGAGAAGTGATGGATACAAGGTGCAGAAAGAGACCTGAATTATTTGGACATGATAACTTGAGTGAATTAATTTTGCTCATCTATGCTAATTTGTATTCTTTCTTTTAGTTTTTATGAATGGGCTTTAGAGAGTAGAAGGTAGATTAATAATAGTGTCCCCCTCAAAAGCAATTGAAACATTATTTAGAAAATGCGGAGTATAGAAGGAAGTTCAGAAGGAAGCCCAGAAAAGCAGAACAGTTTTGAAAGTAATGTGTAGAATATGCTACATACTTTTAAAAAAAGTAGTTGATATGAAATAAATTCACCATTTCATACAGAATCCTTTTGTGTTCTGCTGAGTGTATGGAAAGATTACTTAGTGTGTTTAAGTAAATAGTTTAAAAAAAACACCCTCCCTTACACCAACACACCCCCCTCCCCCAAATCCTTTCATTCTCTCAAAGCCTTACCTCTATCCCCTTCCAAATCTTTGTGGATCACCTTTATCTCAGTTGAAGGACTGCCTTAGAGGAATGTATATTATTTTTAAACTTTTTTTAACTGTGGCTAAGGAAGTTGTGAGTGGGATTCACTCATAAGGGACAAAGCTACAGTCTTCCCTTACTGCAGTTTTCCAGCTTATGGGACAACAACTCTCTCAGAGGAGGCAGGAAGAAGCAGCTAAAGTCATTGTGCCCTTTGGCGTACAACTTCCATAAACGTTTCAGGCTGAAAGCTCTGAGTGAATAAATAAACCAGTTCTGTGCATCAGACAAGAGGATGCATTTTTTTTATTGCTGGTTCTTCACATCCCTTTTTTTAAATTCTTTATTTTGCTTGGGTTTTTTTTTTTTTTTTTGGTGTCTGTTTTCTTTTACAATATGACTGCTATGGAGACACGTTGTGAATATAACCTACATCAAAGATTTTGCCATCTCAGTGAGGTGAAAGGGAGATGACATCTTCTTCTTATGAGAGGTTTCTCTGATGTAGCTGTTTTAGCAACAAAGTTGCCATCTTGATGAATAAATAGTAGCCATTATCTCAAAAAAATCTAGTTTTGGGAAATTGCACCCAAAACAAGCCTACCCTCCATGAATAATAAAATTATGGTTATTTAAAAAGTCGTAAGTACCACCCTTAAAAAATATTTTAATCTATAAACAAGTGTCTCCGTTTGTTACCTTATGTTTGAGGTCCATATTAATTTGCTGTTATAAAATGTAATACATTTTTAGTTGGATACACGCTAAGAAATATGCTTGCATTTTTTTTAACCGGGGCTCCAAGGAGGTTTCCAGCAGGGCTTCGCGACGTAAATTTGTCAGCGGTAGCGAAGGCCCCGCCCTCCGGCCCCGCCCCCACGCTCGCCGCCCCGCCCCCACGCTCGCCGCCCCGCCCCCACGCTCGCCGCCCCGCCCCCACGCTCGCCGCCCCGCCCCCACGCTCGCCGCCCCGCCCCCACGCTCGCCGCCCCGCCCCCACGCTCGCCGCCCCGCCCCCACGCTCGCCGCGTGCCCTAACGCCACCTCCTTCTCCCAGGGCCGTCGGCGGGGGGCGCTCGAGAGCCAAACCGCTCCGGCCCCCAGTGCGCATGCCTGCCTCTCCTTCCTCCCCCTCCTCCTAGGGAAGTCGCAGTGCGTTTGCGTGGTTGGGTCAGCGCCTAACTTCCGGGCGGCGCTGCCGAGATGGGGCGGCGGAGGGCTCCGGGTGCCGAGTAGTGCCGAGTTGGGGCGGGGGGACTGCGGGGTGGGCGGGAGGGAGGGGGAGGGGGGAGGCGGGGTGGGGAATTGAAGGGCTCGCGGAGAGGGCGGGGACTGAGGGCCGGGGTCCGAGGCTGCGGCTAGGACTGGGGTCGGGGGAGAGGGGTGGCCTGGGCAGGGGTGAGCTTGCTCCCGCCGCCGCCGCCGCCGCCTCGGGCGGGAGCGGCCGGAATGTCGGCCGAGGCCACGGGCGCGGGCTCCACGGCCGCCCCCTCCCCAGGGGGTCCCGAGCCCCCGGGGCCGGCGCTGCCGCCCCCGCCTTCCGCCCCGGGGGCCGCGGGCGGGGGCGCCGCCTACGACCTCAAGCCGCTGAGCCCGAGCAGCAAGTACGTGAAGCTGAACGTGGGGGGCTCGCTGCACTACACCACGCTGCAGACCCTGACCAAGCAGGACACCATGCTCAAAGCGATGTTCAGCGGCCGCATGGAGGTGCTCACGGACTCCGAAGGTACCGGGGCACCCCGGGCCCGGGGCTGGTGCCCCCTGGATCGGCGCCTCCGGCCCGCGTCCGGCCCGGCCCCTGACGTAACGGGTGCTGCCGACCTGGGTGACCTGGAAGCAGTCACTTAACCCTCATCTCTACAGCGTTAGGCTAGAGGACCTCCAAACGTTCCTTCTCTAACCTCCGGACCTTTAAATATCTATTGAATAGATGAGTGGGGGTGGGGGTGGGGGGCTGGCCTCCACGCGGTCCGAAATAAAGAACGGGAAGGGTACCAGTGTTGGCAAGTGACCTCTGCCCACCTGCTGCTTATAGTGAGGAGGAATCCTCCTTAGCCAAAAATCACCCGGGCTTGTCTTCAGGTATCAGTAGTATGCATTTAGGACAGTGCCCTCTACCTGGAGGTCCCAACCTGCTCAGGGTCTCAAGAGGCAGGGATGAACCCTACACAGCAAGAATGAAAGGGAAGACAGCTGCTAGGGGTGGAGGGTGGAGTAATAGGAATGCCACAGCCCTGCTGCTGGGGGAGGGGAAAGTTAGGATTGAATAAAGAATACAAGCAGCTGTTCCATATGCTGCCAAGGGACAGGATTATGCCTTTGTTGCTGTAAAAGCCCAGGAGTTGGAGGTGGGGGTGGTAGGCTTTGCTGTGCACCTGATCCCACCAGAGGAAAAAGGGGAGGATACACACTGAAGAGACATTAAGAGCTGGGGAGTTTGTAGGCACAAAGTCTTGCTGAAGTAGGGAGAATTTGTGCTTAGCTCAGTGAATGCTTTACTTCTGGTAAGAGGACAGGGAATGGGTATCTCCTGAGTATTGTAACCTTTTGGGTTAGATGCCAGCCTGAATCAAAAAGTGAGATCTGTGGAGCTGATGATAGTTTGGAAGAATCATTATTATCAACAAAAAATCATCACGTTTTTTCTTCAAGTATTAAAGGTCTACACTTAGGACAATGATAAATGTTCTCTAGAAAAAGAGCAGTTATTTTGGGAAAAGGGTTTATATTTGTTAGGCATAGAAATGATTAAAAGTCATAGGAAAAATTTCTCCCTCATCCTCTCCTCCTCTTGCCTCTCCTAGGTTGGGTGCTGATTGACAGGAGTGGTCGTCATTTTGGGACAATCCTGAACTACCTTCGGGATGGGTCAGTGCCTCTTCCAGAGGGCCCTCGGGAGCTGGGTGAGCTGTTGGGTGAAGCACGATACTATTTGGTTCAGGGGCTAGCTGAGGATTGCCAGTTGGCTCTACAGGTGAGACCACATGCCCTTCTACGTTTTTCTCTGTATCTCTTTGTTGACCCCTTGAGGGACGCAGAAGGAAACTCTTTTGTCTCTAGCCTGTTCCTTCCCACACTCTTCCATTCTCATTTGCTTCCTATCTCCTGTTATCTGAAGTAGTAACCAAGAGAGGATGGATAGAATGGACATGAGAAAATTAGCTGCTGGGAGTGAACAAGGGAGTCCAGGGGCTTGTGGGCTCCTCTTTTGGGAACACTATGTTCCCATCCTGGCTCCATGTCTACACTAGCTAGCTTTTTAATCTCTCTGGAGCTCAGTTTCTTGCAAAATGAACAAATGAAACTAGTTCTAATGTCCCTTCCAGTTCTGGCTAGAATGATTCTCTTTTATATAATACTTTTAAGGGTTATAGAGCATCCCCCTCCCCCCGATAAGCTTGTGAAATAAGAAGGGTAAAAGTTGAGGAGACTGAGGCTCAGAAAAGTGCCCTTCATCACACATCTACTGTCAAAGCCAGAACATGAGCTCTGGTCTCCTAACTCCCAGAATCTTGTCTTTTCCAGCATACCATATTGCTCATTCTGTAATAATGTATAAGGTGTCTTAGTGCTGTTTTAAGAACACTTAAAATGGCATTAAGTTGGAAATAGTCTGCATTTTTATAGCATATTCAAAAGTTTGTGTGTAGTACAAAATAATCCTGTGCAATAGTCAGACTCCTTATTTTCCTCCTTTCATGGATAAGAAAGTATACTGAGAGGTAGGTAAAGTCACTTGCACTAGTTCATACAACAGCAAGTGGCAGATCCAAGATTATATCCCAGTGTCCTTTCTATTGCATCACATGCTCCGATTTATCTTCCCGGAGCCCCTTGTCCACTATTGTGTTTCCTGATAGTTGTGGGGCTCTGAAAAGAATTCTAGCCCTGAGTGACAGGTCAAAGAGAAGTAGAGGTGATTGGGTTTCATACTTGATTCCCAAGCCCCAGTTATTCTTTCCATTTTCCCACCTCCTCTCCCCTGTCAAGTGACTACTAATCTCTCTCTTTCTCCAGCAAAAGAGTGAGAGCCTTTCCCCACTCTGCCTTATCCCCATGGTGACATCTCCGCGGGAAGAGCAGCAGCTTCTGGCTAGCACTTCTAAGGTGAGACACCAGCAACTTGGGAAGGGTTGGCATTTCTGAACTCAGCCTGACCCTTTTCTCCTTCTGTCCTTTCGTTCTTCCCCCTCAGCCAGTGGTGAAGCTGCTGCACAATCGAAGTAACAACAAATATTCCTACACCAGGTGAGGGAGAGCCCTGGACTGACCCAGCCCTTCAGTTTGCAACCCTGTTCTCTTCCTTAATGAGCCATCACCTTATTCCCCAAATTTCTGTCTCCTTTCTATCTCCACTTCCAATACCCAGAACCCTAATTTGGGTTTGATGAGCTAAAGTCAGTTGGTTTGGGTGCTGAAATGTCATTGCCTTTTGCTACCCACCTCTCCAATTCCCTAGCACGTCGGACGACAACCTACTAAAAAACATTGAGCTGTTCGACAAGCTGGCATTGCGCTTCCATGGGCGGCTGCTGTTTCTCAAAGATGTACTGGGTGATGAGATCTGCTGCTGGTCTTTTTATGGCCAGGGCCGAAAGATTGCCGAAGTGTGCTGTACCTCCATTGTGTATGCCACTGAGAAGAAGCAAACCAAGGTCAGGGATGAGCCTGGGGTTTGATTGAAAACAAGGCAGCTTTAGGGGTGGAAGGTGTGTGTGTGTGTGTGTGTGTGTGTGTGTGTGTGTGTGTGTGTGTGTGTGTGTGTGTGTGTGTGTGTGTGTGTGTGTGTGTGTGTGTGTGTGTGTGTGTGTGTGTGTGTGTGTGTGTGTGTGTGTGTGTGTGTGTGTGTGTGTGTGTGTGTGTGTGTGTGTGTGTGTGTGTGTCCCCTCCCTCTTCACCCTCTCTTTTTCTCCCTCCCTCCCCTCCCCCGCTCTTTATCTTCCTCTCTCCATCTCTCCCCTCCCTCCCTGTGCCCCTCCATCTTTCCCTCTTTCCATTTTTCCTTTTTTCCTTCCTCTTCTCTCAATCTTTCTCTTTCCTCCTTTCCTTTTCCCCACCCCTCCTTCCCCTGCTTTTGATGAGACCGAAACTGCTGAGAGATGGACAGAATGTTGCCAACCTTGGCATCTACCTCCTCACAGGTAGAATTCCCAGAGGCAAGAATCTTTGAAGAAACATTGAACATTCTGATCTATGAGACACCCCGGGGGCCTGATCCTGCTCTCCTCGAGGCCACTGGGGGTGCTGCTGGAGGAGGGGGTGCTGGGCGGGGAGAAGATGAAGATGGACGAGAGCATCGAGTCCGAAGGATTCACGTTAGGAGACATATTACTCACGATGAGCGACCCCACGGCCAGCAGGCTGTCTTCAAGGACTGACCTTTCACCCGCCCTGCCCTTGAACTTGTTCTCCCCTCTTATTGTTACCACCACCTTAACACTTCCATTCTCTCCCTTCCCATGACTTCTGCCCCGGCTTTGCTGGTCAAGTCGTGGGTTTCCTCTCCACTCAGTATTTCGGATTTACGGTACAGTATGTTTAGCCCCTTTTATCCTCCTTATTCCTCCAAACCCATCCACAACATGGTACATTCCAAGGCACATACTACAATGCTTCCCAAAATGTCATATTTGTTATCTTTGCCTCCTTCAGACTGCTTGGATGCGATGTTCTCTCACTCACTCTACCTTCTCCCTACCTCCAGTTCTTACATTCCCCTGTCTTTGCATCCATCATAGGTGCACGTTTCAGAGTTTTGGTTCTACCCATGTTTTCACTTTGTCTTAGTATGTATTATGTGCCAAAGTTTTTCTCATGACCTTAACCATCTGCTACATTCCAAGCCTATTCCTTTTCCCCTTTACATTTTACAGCCATTTCACCTACAATCCTGTCCCTGGCCCTCGTCCCTTCTTAAATTGGTACTGAAGTGGCCTGTGGCCTTCCCAGCCTGGCCTCCCCAGCTACTTGTTTCTTATTATTTATTTTAATTTTCTATTAAATTATTGAAATAAAGTTGAATTGCAAGGATAGACTTGGTTCCTGGATGAGAGATTTTACCTTTGACAGGGTGGGGTTTGTTTTGTTGGATATGGATGAGGAAGGTGGGGCAAGTTCTATGCAGGGTAAGTTAGCTTCACTTATTTGTAGAGCTGAAAGGAGCTTAGGTCATCTAGTCCAACCCTGTCGTTTCAGAGACGTAAGCTGAATCCCAGGAAGTAAAATGATTTGCCTGACAGCCAAAGTTTAGTGGCAGAAGAAGCAAGCCTAGAAACTACCCTTCACATGTAGTGTTCTTTGCATTACATTATACTACATCTGAAACTACCCAACCTCAACCAGTTTTGTGTCTCTCGTGTGTTGTGGAAGGATGCTGCCAGGATTTAAAGAGTATTGTAAATTTGTATTTCAGTTCTTGGATATGCCAACTCCTCACATCTGCATGTCCCATCCATGACACCCATAGTAGCACCAGAAGAGAAAAACCATGTCACACCAAGCTGCCTAATTCAATGTGTCAGTGGTTTATGAGTAGGAGATTGGGGCCCTCTCTAGTGAGGATATTGGGACATGAATTTTCCCTCATGATTCAGGTGCAAAGACAAAATCAAGAGCTTGTCGCTCAGCCCCAGCTACATTGGGATGCCAAAGGTCAACAATGAAGACCACACGAGGGCCATCTTCTGCAGAACCTGGAGACAAAAAGGAAGCAGAGGATTAAAATCTTTCAATTTTGTTCTTAAGTTCCAGTACTGAACAATCACTCCTCTACACTCCCAAATCCCTTCTTTGCAAAGCTCTGGTGTCCTGGTTACCATTGTGAGCTGCAGTGTGCAGGAAAGAATCATCCACAAGTAGGCAGTGTCCCTCAGACCAGCACTGGGGCTCTCCCCCAACGACTAACTCACAGCCAGGGGGAATCTTCAGGCCTGTTGGAGAAGGCCCAAGTAAAGGTCAGAGGAGTCGCCTTCCACACAATTCAGACATTCCCATCAGTTCCCCAAGTAGACCCATAATCTTCCATTTTACCCCAGGTTAAACATGAATATCCTTGATCCACTATTTACCTAAGTGACAACGAACACGAGCATTGGTGGGTCCACATCGCCCCTCAAGTCTGGCTCCAGGCAGAAGAACAGAAAAGCCAGCATTGCCAAAAGAATTGGCACTCACAAAGCTTCTCAGCCCTCTAAGGGCCCGATATGTCCCTGGGCAGCGTAGGCAGTTATTTGGCTGGCACTGACCAGCCCTGTAGAGTAGGAACTGATGGCACCCAGGGGCCAAAGGAGGAGACCATCCCCGAGGTGGAGAAGATGTCCCTGAGAAGTCCCAGCTTACAGTTCCAAAGTCCCGAAGAATGGCAGGAAAACTGCTCTCTAGGAGCTCCACATCGTGTCGCTGAGCATCCCGGGGCACAAATGGAGCAGAAGGAAGGTCCGGCAAAAAGAGCAGAGCTGGGCGTTGGATCCCTGGCCCTCCACCAAGGCTGCTGTTGCCCTGAATTGCCCGCCTCACCCGCCCCAGCCCAGCCCAAGAGTAACGCTGGGCATAGGCCCGAAGCCTCCGACTCACAAGACCTTCTGCCCCAGGCCCTTGACCAGGCTCCCTGGTGACTCCTGAGCCTTGACCTCCAGCCTCAGAACCTCTACCAACTGCAATACTCCCTCTGATAACACCCCCTGCCCCAGGGATTGGGGTGTCCTGGGAGCCCAGTCGATAACAGTACCAGAGGAAAAGGGAAGTAAGGGCCCCAAGGATCAGAGTGAGGGCTGGGCAGGCCAGGGGTAGGGGCCAAGGGGGCATGGTGGAATGGGATGGGGAATCTAGTCAAAGGCCCCAGGCATTCCCCAAATCTGTTTCCCTCCTCACCCTGCCCTACCAGCTTTTCTCCTCTGGCAACCTCAGTTTCACCCTCCTCGGGTCTTACTCCATGCTGTCTTCCTCATTCCCCATTACTTCTTCTCGGCTCCCTTTATCTGGGGCTTTTGCCTTCACGATTCCGCTTCCACTTTTCAATTTCTGTCTTCTTCCATCAGCAGTTCTTGTCCCACCTCATCATGCAGCCCTCAGATCCTGAAATGGATCCTAATCCTCTGCAGCAGCTACTGCCTTTCCTCCACAACCCCCTCCTTCCTTCCCTCTCTTCTGTCCCTCCCCACCTTGTCTCCTCTCCAGCCTTCTCCCCTCCCCTTTTCTCCGCTCTATCCTTTCTCTCTCTTCTCCTCTCCTCTCTCCCCCTCCTTTCCCATTCACCCTGACGTCACCTTCTCCCCCCTTCCAACCCCCGCACCCATCACTTCAGGCCCACTCCAGAGTCAGCCGCATGTCAGGGATACTCTTGCATCAAGAAGGGAAAGAGCAGAGGGAGGGGAGGGGGAGTTTTTGGTATCCGGGATTGGGGGCAGGGGAGGGGCGACCCCTGAAGGTTTGGAAAGCAAGACTCTGGCAGAGCTGGACTCCCCTCCTTGGCAAGGCGTCAAGTTGGGCTCTGGGGTGACTGCGTCGGAGTCCGGTCCGCCCGCAATGCGAAAAGGGGGAGGGAGGGGCGGGGCATGGAGCCAGTAGGCAGGGAGCAGTGGAGAGACCCACAGATTGGTGGGGCGAGGGCGGCGGTGCCAAGCAGCGGGAGGTAATCAAGTCAGCACAGAGGGGCCGTGCCACCTCTGTCTGTCTCTAGGTGACTCTTCTCCCTCCCAGCTCCCTCCCCGCTTCCCGCAGGACGGTCACCTGAGCACCAGTGATCGCCGGCGAGAGGCGAAGGTGGAGGCTGCCACAGCCAATCAGCTTGGAAAGCCGGGGAGCCCCTGGGTCTGGAGCTGAGGGGCGGGGCTGAGGCAGAGCGCTGTCCTTGGGTCGGTGGTGCTGAAAGAGGCCCGCACCCCATCGCCCGCTAAAAACCCACCACGGGAAGTGTGCAGTGAAACCGCGGGGGCAATCCTTGAAGGCAGAGAAGAGGGTGGGCAAGGGCAGCGCTGTACGAGCGTGGGACAAGACCCGCCTCAGACTGAATCTAGTTAGAAAAGGATCATGGGGAAAGAACACCCTGAGAAAACCGAGAAGGGACACTTCAGACATTAGACCCTAGGAGCGGGGAGCGAAGTATTTTATAGACTGAGGGTGAGAAGACTCCTCCCCCACCTCCTACCCCCGGTTAGGAAGCCAGTGTAGTACTCTTGGGGGCGGGGGCGGGGTAGACCAGAGAGCAATTTCCCGATGATGCAGGGCTGTGGTGGGAGGCAAATTCACCGAAGATGGTTGGGGAAAGGGAGGAGGGATGTAAATCCGGGTGTAAAGCCGGGGGTGTCTTGGGGAACAGGCAGAAGGAAATGCAGCTGCGTTGCGGCTTCCAGAACTGCGAAGAAGACGATTAAAATTCCAGATGTACTGGCAGGGTGACTCGGAGGGCTGGGGGCGTTAATTAGAGATGGGACCGTATTGAAGCTTTCCTTTTTCTCTCACCAGCGTATCAGGGAGTGGGGATGTGGGGTGGGGGAATAAAAAACACAACTCGGTGCTCGCCTTCACATAGTGCCCCCTCCCTTCTCTAGTCTCCGTCCCACGCCGGCTAGCCCCCCCCCCCCCCATATACCCACGCACCAGGCCCCTCCCCTCGCCCGGCCCCAGGATCTGACGTGAGCTCCGACACCTTTCTCAGCTTCTCCCTCCCTCAGCCTCAGCTCTCGAGCTGCCCCCCGGCATCTCCCTCCCCCAGGACCCCAAGACCCTCTTTTCCTCTTTCCCTGTAGGACCCTCCTAGAGCCCTTTAGATACCCCTCCCGACCCTTCATTCTTTCCTCTTCCCACCCCAAGCTGCAATTCCAATCCCTACCCTGTACACCAACAACCTGGGATCAAAGCGAGGCGGAAAACAGGCGTCAGGGAAAGAGTGGAACCCAGGCGTCCCCGGATCTCTCAGAGAGCCTGGTCTGATTTAGCACTCCCCCACCGCGCCCCACCCCCTGCAGCCGCAGCCGCGCCCCCTTTTCCTCTGCCCCCAGCCCCCATCCACAGGAACAGAGAGGACAGAGGTGTCCGGGAAAGAGAGAAGACCTGGGCATTCAAGCAGACAAGAAAGCCAGGAATCTTCGGTTCCCAGTTTTTTCCCCGTATATTCTTCACACACACACACCCACCTCAGCCTTTCGCCTCCTGTCGAGCACTGGATTTTCTTCCTTAAAAGGAAGCAGTAGTAGATGGGAGCAGAATAGGCAAGAAGCTGAGTAAAGAAGACTAGCTCCTCAGCCCCTGAAAGGAGAGGGATTGGGGTGCGGGAGAGGGATTTGGGGATCAGGGTACCATGGGGACCCCCGGAGCCGGCCTCCTGCCCCCACCGCTACTGCTGCTGCTGTTCAGCTGCCCCTGGACTTGCGGTAAGGAAATATGGGATTGCATGAAAGAGACGAGAGAATTGTAACCCCAAATGTGAAGGGGGCAGGGCACTCAGTGTGTGCTACACAGAGAAGCCTTGGGGATGCTGCCTCCTCCTATAGCCCCCATTCTCTGCACGTCTGGCCTTCCGTTTTCTCAGAGCTGGTAGAGGAAGGGGGAGGGGCGCTGCAGTGGGGAAAGGGGAGAGGGATGGGATCTAGAATTTTACCACTGGCATTCAGAGTTGCCCCAAGTCTAGTCTTTGGGGCTGTTGGATGAGAGGAAGAATGAAAGGAAAGGGGGATGGGTAGGGCTTAAATTCAGGAAATAGAAGGGGGGGGAGATGGTTCCTACTGTGCTAAAAGACAAGGATCTGAAGCAGAGAGGCAGGTGAGATACGTAAAGAGGAGAGAAAAGGGATATAAAAGTAGGATATCTACATACATAATCTTTGACATATGGCTAAAGACAGATGGACATCTAAGGAAGGACAGATCCATAGCAAAACAGTTACCCACACAGACCTACTCACAGGCACATGGACACATATGGCTTCTGATTACCTAAAGAGAGAGGCCCAGAGATCTAGAAAAACAGAGACCTGGGGAGAACCAGTAAGCAGTATATTTGTGGAGAGAGACAGTAGGTACTACACAGAGAAACAGAGACAGAGACCCAAAAAGAGGTTATGGATGCCACAGAGAATTAGAGGATAGAGGGACTACGGAAATTGAGATAAAGTTGGGGGGGAACTCCTTACAAAACAGCAGATGGTACAGAGAGACCTGGAGAGTTGGTAGGTACTAAAGAGAGGCAGAAACCAACAGAGAGCTAATAGATGACAGAGAGAGAGAGAGAGAGAGAGAGAGAGAGAGAGAGAGAGAGAGAGAGAGAGAGAGAAACAGACAGAAAGACAGAGACAGAGAGACAGAAAGAATAGCAAGCACTACAGAGACAGGGGCAAAAGGGACACAGATGCCCAGAGTCACTAGCAGACACCAACATAGGCACCTGAGAGAGAGCTTGATTCTGGCAAAGCCAGTGAGATGAGAATGGAATCAGTATCTTAAGCTACCATTCAGGAGCTGTCCATATACTGTCTGAAGTACTTGGAGGGCATTCATTTCTTTTGCCTATATCTAAATAGCTGAGGAAACAGAATGACAAGAAATGTAATTGCCTATTTCCAAGTATCTTGGCCCTCTACCCCAAGTTCTACTCCCTAATTCAGAGGAGAAAGAACCAGAACCAGGGATTGTGGTTATGATTTGAGCTAGTAGTGACTGAATGAGAATCGAGAGAGTTATGAGCGTAGAAGAAGCACGAATATTAGAGAAAGAAGGGGTAATCAACCCTCTCAGACTCATGGGACATTTCCTCCTAGGAGTGCCCCTAAAGGAGGAGGAGACCCTCTCTGGAGGAAGCAGTGAGTCTCCAACAATTTCACCAGCTGCACTGGCTGAGCTGCTACATGGAGCCCTATTAAGGAGGGGGCCAGAGATGGGGGACATCCCTGGTAAGATTCAGAGAGGCCAAGGCATAAGGGCAAAAAAATTCAGAGATAGGGAGGAAGACAAAGAGAGAAAATACTCAAAGGGGAAGCTGATAGACATAAATATTTAGAGATACATAGGGTGGGGGTGGGGCTTAAGGGCATAATGTAGAAGATCACTAAGGTCATGGAATAGAAGAATTTGAAATGTAAGTACAATCTAGGCTTTATTTCAGGGTCTGTTGTGGAGGGAGGGGCTAGAAATAGGACTTGTTTGTGGGCCGTGTCATCGTGGTGAGCCTGAGCCTTGACCTGGATCCTTCTGTGGGGATCCTTTGGGAGAACCTAGGCTCAGTGCAGGAAGGCTTTGGGTAAGGATGGAGGGCCAACTCCTTTTATTCTGTAGCCCATCACCTTCAACAACCCTTTCTGTCCAAAAGGCTACTTGGCCTCAGACTTCTTACTTCAGACTTTCCTTCTCTCCATTTGCTGTCTCAGGATCCCTTCTGGTTCCCACACTAGCTGCTGATACAGAAGACCAGACTCTTGCCCCACCCTCCCCACCATGGGTCACAGAACCAGGGACAGGCCCCCTGACAACAGCTGTGACTCCCAAGGGAGCAAGACAGGCTGGGCCTACTGCACCTGAGCTACTGACCCCACCTCCTGGAACCACAGCCCCACCCCTGCCAGGTCCTGCCTCTCCAGGCCCACCCCTTGGGTCTGAGGGAGGAGAGGAAGAGACCACAACCACCCTCATTACCACAACCACGGTCACCACAGTGACAAGTCCAGGTAATACACCAATGGGGAGAGGAGGATGCTGGATACAAATGGATGAGTAGTGATGTATATAGAAATGGGAATAAGATTCTGAGAGATGAGAACGTAGGGTATTTAAGGATAGAACCGTAAGATTGATTAGGAGGTATGAGTACGGAAGGAGTGGAAATGAAGACTCCTGAGTTGTCATGGGAAGTCCATGACCCCGTGTTTTCTCTTAGTTTTATGTAACAACAACGTCTCAGAGGGTGAAGGTTATGTGGAATCACCAGAGTTTGGGCGTTCGGCTGCTCCCACTCTAGGACCCCTTGACTGCACTTATAGCCTCTCTGTCTATCCTGGATACGGCATTGAGATTCAGGTATGTAGGACCTTATTCTGACCTCTGGGGATTTCAGAGAGCCTCTTCCTCCCTTTCCCTGGAAGGGTGGTAGTGATAGGGAAGGGGCTGAAAGAGCACCGGCCTAGGAGTGTACACTGCGGGATTTCAGAGCCAAAACCTTCGATACCATCTACTCCAACCTTTTCACTATTCAAGTGAAGACCCTCATGTCCAGAAAAAGCAAGTGACTTGTCCAGAGTCATATTATTGATAAATAGTAGAACTGAGACCAGAAGCCAGGTCTAACTCTCACTTCAGAGTGCTTTCTACTACATCATGCTAACGAGTTTTGGTCCTGGTTCTGCTATTACCTCGCTGTGCGACCTTGGGGAAATCACTTGACTTCTCTGGTTGTTCACTTTTTTATCTCTAAAATGTGAGGCCTGGACTTGATAATGATGGTAACTTATGTGTGTATGGTACTTTGCAGTTTACACAACGCTTTCCTCACAACAGCCCAAAGTTGTACCAATTAATAAACAGAGCGGTTCAGCGTCTTGCTTGCTATCACAGACCTCTCGGATGAGGGTACTTGGGGCACCACGACAGGACGTTGGGGAGATGATACATATGACAGCCCTTCTCACACTGATTAAGATACCTGAGTGGGGGATCCAAGACTCAAACATGGGTCTTCTGCATTTAAGTCCAATTCTCTTAATACTATATTCCCAAGGTTCCTTCCAGTTTTAACATTACATAATTCTATTACTGTTTGAAAAAGTACAGACCACTACAGAAGGGGGAAATGGATAGGAGGGAATGGGAAGGGCTAGGCAGGATCAAGTACTTCTGTCTATCCCTTATCCTCCTTCTAGCCTGGTCTGTTGCTTAATCTTCCAGGTGCAGTCTCTCAACCTGTCCCAAGAAGAGGGACTGCTTGTGTTGGCTGTGGGTGGTGCACCAGCCCCAGCACCCCAGCTCCTGGCCAATGCCTCCTTACTAGGGGAGGGCCAAGTCCTTCGGAGCCCAACTAATAGGCTGCTTCTGCATTTCCGGAGCCCCCGGACTCCTCGAGGTGGTGGCTTCAGGATCCACTACCAGGGTGAGAAGAAGGGGGACTGTGATCAGGTGGACAATGGTGTAACCATGCAAGGACCACTTGGAGTGCCTACAGGCACAGCTCCAAGATGACTGATAGTGACTAGGCAACAGGATGGAGGAATATGGATGATGTGGAGGGATGGCTGTGGTCACCCTGGGCTGAGTAGACAATCTTCAGTGCTCCCAGATGAGGGCACTATAGCATGATATAGGGTAGATGATATGGGGGCCCTTCTCACATTGACTAGGCTACCTCAAATCTTCCCATGGTCTTCTACCAAAGATAAGTCAGGCCTGGATAGGTTCAAAAAGGACATTTGTATACATATTGCACATGCATAGGTAAACAAACTCATCATACCCATATTTACATATAAATACATGGATTTTAGGTATACAGTGCATACATGCAAGACCCATACATGCATGTACACATATACGTTCATGCATATCTCACATATATTTAAACTTGCATACATATTCATATATAGCAGAGAAGCCACCATATTTGATTCTCACCATCATGATTCTTCCCTACTGTCTCCAAACAAAAGAATGAGGTCCCTTGGGTCAATGGTGCCTTCAAGATTGGTTTGATATGTTGATGTGCCCCCTAAAATGTAAACTATGTTGATTCCTCAAAAACCTTGTGGATCAAGGTTATGAGTCTCTATAAGACCCTGGGGTCCCTGCCACGATAGTTCTTCCTATGAACTCACAAGGAGGTATAAATGCCAGGCCCTTTGAGGGAAGGAAGAGGTGGGAACAGGGCAGCTGGGTGGTGCAGTGGTTAGAGCATTGAGCTTGCAGTCAGGAAGACCTGAGTTCAAATCCAGCCTCAGATACTTATTGGCTGTGTGACTCTGGGCAAGTCACATAACCGTGTTTGCCTCACTTTCCTCATCTGTAAAATGAGATGGAAATGTAAATGGTAAACCCCCAAAAGAGTCAGATACAACCGAATGACAACAATATGTGTGGGAACAGCTCTAGGCACATCAGAGGGTGATCTGAAGCCACCCCAGACTTCATGACTGTCGTGAAGGACTGTAGTTTGGAGTGGAACTGAGGAATGGATTTTGAGAGGACATTTTTACCAAGACTCAAGAAATAACATTAGTGTTGGAGCCATACCTGGAACTCAGACAATCTTGTCTGACTTGGGAGTCAGTGCTCATTCTATTGCACCATGATGCCTTTTGGAGACATGATTCCTACTCCCAGAGCCTTAGAAGAGCGATGACAGGAGTAGCATGAAGCAATCTGAGAACAATATAAGACTATACATGGCCATGTGTGGGCTGCAGCACTGGTGGCAGAGTGTGGGGTTCAACTCAATACAACAGACATTGAGTAAACACCTGATGTGCAGGGAGCCTAGTGTTGGACACCAAATCACACTGGGGTTCACTAGTACCATACATCATCTCCTTTGCTCCTCTCTGAGGTATTACAGAGGAGAAAATGAGGCAGAGAGGTTAACTGCCTTGCAAATGATCACACAGGAGTCAGACTTGATTGTGGACTCCTATCATTTATTTCAGATCTAGTTCGATTTACCTTAAGAAATTTACCTTTTTCACCTCTCTAATCATCATCATTATAATCATCATTTTAGGTTACATTTACATATCACTTTAAAGCTTGTAATGCCCTTTACAAATATTATCTCATTTGATCCTTACAACAATACTATGAAGTAGGTCCCCATGTTACAGTTGGGGAAACTGAGGCGCAAAGGTTAAATGACTTGCTCAGGATCACACAGCTAGTAAGTGTCTGAGGTCATATTTGAACCCAGATCTTTCTGTCTCCAGGCTCAATGCTCTCTCCATTGTGGTCCTTGTGGTCCTAGCTCTCTGCAAGCATAGAATGTTAGAGCTGGAGAGATCCTCAGAGATGAACTGATCCAAAGCCTCATTTTACAGAAGAGAAATCTGAGGCTTAGGGAAAGCAGTAACGTGGCCAACATGACAGAGACGCCAAAGTCTGAATACAGCTCTCCTGACTCAGCACCAGCTCACTCAGCTCAGTGATCTCTCCATGGTGCCTTTTATACACTATATTCAGTTGATGTTATTCTATTGAATTATAGAATTGGATGATTTTGCATTTGATGATTTTATATTCTCAAGTTTTCAGCCATTGTCCCTAGGATGAGGTTAACAGTGCAGGGCTGGCTGTTTTGTGTGTAACTCAGGGACCCCCAAGGTAACACTGGAATGGGCAGGCAGGAGGAATTAAAGAGAAGCCAGAGGATAAGGGAAAAGCATAATGTGAGACTGGAAGGAACAGCCAGGCTGAGTTTCTCCATTCTCTTAGCCTACCTCCTGAGCTGTGGCTTTCCCCCCCGGCCACCCCATGGAGATGTGAGTGTGACAGACCTGCACCCTGGAGGCACTGCCACCTTCCACTGTGACTCAGGCTACCAGCTGCAAGGAGAAGACACCCTAGTCTGCCTGAATGCCACCCGACCAGCCTGGAGCGGGGAACCTCCTGCCTGCCTTGGTGAGCTCTAGGGCATCAGGGGAGAAGGCATTCCTGGCTTAGGGAGAAGGGAAGGGGAGATGGATATGAGAAGATTCTTATGCCTCAGAGGATTGCTGTCTGGGCAAAAGCATTCAATACCTGGAAGTGAGACTAGGTGAGAAGATCAGAGAGACAGGGCTTTGGGAAATGTGATGCGGGTCAAGAGTCTTTTACCTAAAGAACAAACACCACCTTGAGGGTTTGGGGACGAACAAGGAAAAAGAAGATGAGGGTTTCTTAACCCTCTGATTCCTACTTCCCTTCAGCTGCCTGTGGAGGCTCCATCCACAATGCTACCCTTGGCCGGATTGTCTCCCCTGAACCTGGAGGGGCTGTAGGACCCAACCTTACCTGCCGATGGGTCATTGAGGCAGCTGAAGGACGGAGACTGCACCTACACTTTGAAAGGGTCTCACTGGATGAGGACAATGATAGGTGAGGGGACTGTGGAAGAGAAAGCTCTTCCCTCACAGTAGGAAGGAGGGCCACAGGAGAGAAAGTTCTCACCTGGAGGTGGAGGCAGTGACTACATGGAATCGTATCTCACTCCCAATGCAGGAAGGAGGGTTATTGGGGAGAAGGTTCTCACCTGCAAGGGGAGCTCTAAAGGACAAAGTTCATATCCCACAGGGGGAAGGAGAGACACAGGGGAGAAGGCTCTCATCCTGGAGGTGGGGAGGATTGTAGGGGAGAAGGCTCTTGTCTCATGGGGGGAGGGACACAGGGGGAAGGAGGGATATTTTCTTCTCTGAGAAGAAAATAGGGGAAGAGGTTCTCACCCCAGGGAGGGAATTATAAGGGAGAAAAACTAAGTGCCCAGCAGGGATGAGGCTCTGGAGGCTAAGAAGCTTCTTTTTCTTCCTGGTGGCCCTGATCACCTCTTCCCATCCCCAGACTGGTGGTTCGATCTGGGGGTGGTCCCCTCTCCCCACTGATCTACGACTCAGACATGGATGATGTCCCAGAGAGAGGACTGATCAGCGATGCCCAATCCCTCTATGTGGAACTGCTTTCTGAGACACCAGCCAACCCCTTGCTACTAAGCCTCCGATATGAGGGTAACAAGCCCCCCAAGGGGAACCCCAAGCCCAAAGCATACCATACTCCTAATCCTTCAAAAGATAGCCCATCCCTTTTTGGACTCTAACTCCGTTTTTGTTTTGTCATTCTTTGAATGATTGGGGACTCACTGTAAGAACCTTGAATCCTGAAAACCCTATAGATCTCAAAACTCAGCCCTACCCCTTATCTTCTAGAGAGGTCCTCCAATTCCACCCTCCTTGAGCCTCCCACACCCTGTTAAATTTATCAGACTCTAACATACCAAACCTTATAAGCCCCACATAATACCTCTATCCCAAGACTAATCCAGAAGGTTCTCTTTAAATCTAGTGAGCCACCCAAGCAACAGTCCCCCACAAATCCACTTTCTTCTTCTTATGTGGTCCTGAATCCTCTGAGTTTCTACCATTCTCTCTATACCAAACTCCTGTTCTCTTCCCTCAACCTAGACTAGTCAGGCATTTGTGGAGGAGGGAATGAAGGAAGGGACCCTGCTCTTGGAAACTGACAAGAACATTATGCGAATCTGCCTGACATTAACTTTTCTAGGCCCACTCCAGCCTAGGGCCTATTCCCCATACCTTATAAACATTCTTTGCCTTCTTTCTCCCCCTACAAACTTGAGAACCCCTCCACAATGCTTTCCTCTGGCTTTACAAAGTAATTTACTACCCACAGTAAAACTGGTGAAGGTCTGAAATTAGGGGAAAAAAAAAAACAGCATTGTGTTAAGTCATGTCTCCACTCAGGCAGTAGGTGTAGGATTAAGGTAGGCAAACTAATGTGAGTTCTTAAACCAAACTCAAACCAAGAATGTAAAGCCCTGTTAGAAAGGTGAAGCCACCATTAATTAGCGGGGTTATCTCCTCATCCTTAAAAGGAAGGATTGGTAAATTAGATGGCATCTGAAGGAATCTCAATGGGGAGAGGGGATGGGGAAGAATCATGCATTGTCTTTCCAATATGATCATTAATAACTTTTGGATTGTTTGTTTTAGATTATTGATAATATCATGAACTTCCATCAACAGGAATAATCAAGAGATTATTGTTGGGTTTTTTTTTGGTCCAGACCAGTGATTTCATTCACTGTTATAGGGAATTTCCAGCATGGAAATTCCTTGCATCAATGAGGATGGACAACTTGTCTATACTCTTAAGAGAGTTGTTTGGGCACACTGAGGAATTAAGTCACTGGTCCATGGTTAAACCACTTGTATGTGTCAAAGGCCCCTTGACCAATTTTGCAGTCTTTCAGGATGAGGTTTTTGCCAGGAGGAGATGAAGAGGGGACAAAGAACATGCAGAAGGGTGGGGAAAGGGAAAGGGAAAAGAAAGTATGGAGGGCCTTTGCTGGGTCCCCAGCTACTGTTTCTTCCCCAGCGTTTGAGGAGGATCGGTGCTTTGCTCCATTCTTGGCTCATGGTAATGTCACTTCCACGGACCCCCAGTTTCGTCCTGGAGCGCTGGCCACATTCTCCTGCCTCCCAGGATATGCCCTGGAACCCCCTGGTCCCCCCAGTGCCATCGAGTGTATTGACTCCTCTGATCCCCACTGGAATGATACTGAGCCAGCCTGTAAAGGTAAGTCCCCTTCATAAATGGGGACAGCACGTACTGATGCTGTGTCCTTGACCCCCACTCACACAATGCTATTAAGTAGAAACAATCCCCCTTCCAAATGGAGACCCCTGTCCCAACCCAGCATCATATTCCTATAAAGGTAAATATGGAGTCCTTAATAATCATATTGGAATTATACAATGGTTACTGATAAGAGTGACTCTCTCAATATTGGAACTAAACCTTAAACCAATGCTTGCATAAAGACTGAGGACTAAGTCTGGTTCAGTCCCCCCAGAGCTTTGACCCCTTGAAAGCCTTAACTCATTAATACCTCTGGGACCTTAGGCAAGTCACTTCCTAATTCTGAACCTCAGTTTCCTCACCAATAAAATGAGAATTGGACTAGATAATATCTAAGGTCATTTCAGGCTCTAAATGTTATCTTTCTACTATCCTTTCTTCTGCCTCACCCCTTCCCCTTGCATCAGCTATGTGTGGGGGGGAGCTGTCTGAGTCTGCTGGTGTGGTCCTCTCTCCCGACTGGCCCCAGAGCTACAGCCCTGGGCAGGACTGTGTATGGGGCCTTCATGTCCAAGAGGAAAAACGGATCTTGCTCCAAGTTGAAATGTATGCATTGGTGGTAGGAGAGGGAGGGAGGACTGCATATGGGGGCAGGAACAAGGGGATGTGGTCTGGGACCATAAGACTCTGCTGAGGATGCACATCCCTTGGAGGAGGGAAATGGATTCAGTATTACTGGCTTCAAGGGATGCTAAGGGTGGGAGTTGTTTCTTAAACTTAGCCTAGGATGACGTGGCTGGAGGTAGTACAGCCTTGTCTTGGGATTTGGAATCCCCAAGAGCAGCCTTGTAAGATAAGGTGGGGAATTCACTATGACCAATTCACAAATTCCATGATGTCTTGTGCACTTTCCATGGGGTACATTCCGTCTCAGACATGGGATTGGACTTGGTGGAAGAATGAGGGCAGAAGTGGGACAAGGGTAGCAGCAGGAAAAGGGCAAGGGGGCCATGTGAAGATGTAAAGAGGTCAAGGATGGGATGTAAAGGCCAATGATGTGGACAGAGTCAGCCTAAAACTGAGAGACTGGGGGTGTGTGTTGAGAGACATAACTTAGTGCCCCATCTCCATTCCTACAGCCTAAATGTTAGGGGAGGGGATATGTTGACGCTGTTTGATGGAGATAGTCCCAGTGCCCGGGTCCTAGCCCAGCTTCGAGGGCCGCAGCCTCGTCGCCGCCTTCTCTCCTCTGGCCCAGACCTCACCTTGCAGTTCCAGGCACCAGCTGGGCCCCCTAACCCTGGTTTGGGTCAGGGCTTTGTGCTGCATTTCAAAGGTAATTGGGCACAGAAGTCAGGAGGGGGTAATTCAAGACCCCAGTCAGAGACATGGATTGGATAGGATCCTAAGCTTGGCCAGAGTTCTCAGGATAGGGGTCCTTGGCCTCATCCAGAGACTTCTAAGTCATAGATACCCTTAACCAGATGAAAGGCCCTGAGAAAGGAATCCCCAAACTTGATGGGAGATCCCTAAAATGGGAGATCCCTGAAACTGAAGATCCCAGGCTCAACTCAAAATATCAAACCTAGGGCCTCACACTTACCCCTCAAAATCTATTCTCTGTCTTTCCCCTTCCCTAGAAGTTCCTCGGAATGACACATGCCCAGAATTGCCCCCTCCAGAGTGGGGCTGGAGGACAGCATCCCATGGAGACTTGATCCGGGGTACTGTGCTTACTTATCAATGTGAGCCTGGCTATGAATTGCTAGGCTCTGACATCCTCACCTGTCAGTGGGACCTGTCTTGGAGTGCTGCGCCCCCAGCCTGCCAAAAAAGTGAGCCCCAAACCCTCTCCCCACCTAGGTTCCAGCCCACTGTAGCCACAGAATGAACCCTACCCTATCCTCTCCAGGTCCCCAAGCTCCATCCCCTCATGACTTTCTCTAACCTATTCTTCCAGGCTTGGGTGGGGGGAGGGAGAGGGGAGGAGGAAAAAGCCAAAGTTCCTACCTCTAGCCCTTGGTCCCTGCCCACATCTCCCCTCTAGCCTGGGCAAAGTATATTTGAAATAGATTTAAGGTAGTCAGACTTGGGAGGATTGTCTAATGATTAGTATGAACTCTGATTCAATCCCCTTATTTGGCAAGAAATTACAGTAACCTTGAGCAAATCACCTCAACTTTCTGGGCCTCATTTATTCACATGCCCAAGGGATTTTTAAGGTCTCTCCAACGTCTAGGACCTATGAGCTAGATTTTAGCACCAGAAACCAGGGCTTTCCATTCTAGGCTGCTACTTTTTCTATACTACCTAACCTAATCAGGTGTTCTGAGTCAAGTATTGTGCAATCTGTAACATGCTATACAAATGTCAGCTTCTACCACCCAGAGTCCCCTGATTCCTGAAAGTGATCAGAAAAACATGAGAGGGGGCTCTAGACACCCTCCTTGACACTTGACCGGAGTTTAAGCTAGTGTTAGGTGCAAGGCAGTGGGTGTTCAGGGGTGCTTATCAATGGAAGAAGAATCCCTCCATGCCCCTCATCTCTTAGCTCCTCCTAACATGCACTGTTTCCTCACCATCATCTTCTAGTCATGACCTGTGCAGACCCTGGAGAGATTAGTAACGGGCACCGGACAGCTTCTGATGCGGGCTTCCCCATTGGCTCCCACATTCAGTATCGATGTTTACCTGGCTACAGTCTGGAGGGGGCAGCTGTTCTCACTTGTTACAACCGGGACACAGGCACCCCCAAGTGGAGCGACCGTGTCCCCAAGTGTGTCCGTGAGTCCCCGGCCCTGTTTGTGGGTAGCGGGATTTGCAAGGGTTGGGAGGGGGAAGGTGGTAGTGAGAAGGGAAGGACAATGTCCCAAAGCCTGAGATGAAAAGCAAATTGTGGAGAGAAGGTAATGGGAATGGGGAATAACTAGACCCTGGCTTCTGCCTCCTCCAGTGAAGTATGAGCCATGCCTGAACCCAGGTGTCCCAGAGAATGGCTACCAGACCCTATACAAGCATCACTATCAGGCTGGGGAGTCTCTCCGATTCTTCTGCTATGAGGGTTTTGAACTTATTGGCGAGGTCACCATTACCTGCCTCCCGGGACACCCCTCTCAGTGGACCAGCCAGCCGCCACTTTGCAAAGGTACTTGGAAGAGGGAAGGGAAAGGTTTTATGGGGCTTTCGAGGGCCAGGAGGAAGGCTGAACTTGGGTCAGCTCCTAGATTCTGGAAAGAAAGTAGTTACAAAGAACTGGAGGTCAGGGGTCCTTGGTGGAGAAGAAGGGGCTTGGGGAGGCAGGGTTACTGATCTTTAGGAATTAAAAAGAGTGAAACAGGACAAGAGAATTATGGAGAAGGCCCACTTCAGGAGTTTGGAAAAATGAAGGAATAGAACTTTGGGGAAGAGAAGAGAGGAAAGTACAGATTTAGGATTTGGGTAGATTGAACAAAATGAAGAGAGAAGGTTCTCCTGCCTGGCCTGGCCTCCTACCCTCCTCCCTCACTGGCTCAGACCCCACTCCCCCCTCCTCTCCCTGCAGTGGCCTATGAGGAGCTACTGGACGACCGAAAACTGGAAGGTCAGTGAGGGATGAGGGGGGAGAGCCAGGGCCTGGTTGGGGCAGGATGCCTGGGTTTGGGGAGGGGAACAGACTCTCTAAGGGAAAAGTCAGGGGCTGGGGGCCACAGGCCACTTGGGTTCCTTGAGGGAACTGAAAGCGAAAGGGCAAAGGCCCTTTTTTCCTTGAAAGAGAGAGCCCAAGTATAGGAAGCAGGATACCAAGTTCACTGTCCTTTCCTCCCTGCAGTGACCCAGACCACAGATCCTTCTCGGCAAATGGAAGGTGGAAATCTAGCCCTGGCCATCCTGCTGCCCCTGGGCCTTGTCATCTTACTCATTGGGGGTGTTTATCTCTACTACACTAAGTGAGCACATTGATTTTGAGGTACTGTGGGTGGGCCTGGGCTGTTCACAAGATGGATGCCATGGAGGTCAAGTGGCCCAGGGTTCCAAGTTCTGACTCAGTCACCCTCAACCTATCCTGAAGAAATTAGCTCATTGGTTGGTTCTGGGCTCCATCTAGGCTGCTCAGGCTGTAGCCTTGGGGAACTTTGGAGGTAGTAGTGGGTGCCTGTTGGGTATTCTGGAACATGATGGGTAAGGATGAATTATGGAGAATGATAAAGATGGCAGATAGAGACACCTGAACTATGTTTTCTTGGCTTTTCTTTCCCAGGTTACAAGGAAAGTCTCTATTTGGCTTTTCTGGATCTCACTCCTATAGCCCTATCACTGTGGAGTCTGATTTTAGCAACCCACTCTATGAAGCTGGGGTGAGTAGCAACCTTTGCCCAGCCCTGCTCCCTGGGGTTTAGAACCAGAGTTCTGCCTTCATGAACCCCATAAATCCCAATCCCAACCCCATTCTAGAGTCTGTTTTGAAAAGTTCCCCATAGTCTTTCTGCCTAACCTTCCCCATCTCTCATTTCCCCTCTGAAAGACTCCCAGCTCCTCTCCATTATCAGTGGCTCAGTAACCATCAAAAATCTTCAACCCTCTGTCCTGACTCTCCTCAGAGCAGCTGTACCACACCCAGGTGCCTATCCCTTAAGAACCTCCTGGGGCCACCAGATGGTGAATATCATCCCCCTTACCCTGCCTCCCACCCCTCACAAGCTGACAGATGACACTTTTATCTCTGCCCCCAGGATACAAGGGAGTATGAAGTCTCCATCTAAGCACCAATGGAGGGAGCAGGACCTTTGGGTGTCCCTTTCTGATCTCCCCCCAACCCAGACCAACCTGGGAAGGGGGAGGGAGGAAGTAAAGGGAACTGGACCCTCCACTTCCAGCTCTCTACACCTCATGCTTCTCCTTTCCCTTCCTTGTAAATATCCTAAGACCCCATTAGGGACAATAAACACCCTGCAGACCCTCTGGTAAATAAGCCAGCATCCTGCCTCCCAAGTCATCCTTTTTCTCTGTTGCCAAATGCAGGGGGTCCTTCCTTTTGCCTCCTATACCCATTATCTGGCTCCCCAGTCCTAAGACACAGGGCTGTCTCTCGGTTGCTCAGTACTGGGGTTAATTGTAAGGGGAGAAGGATAATATCCCTTAGTCCAGGTCCTGACCCACTTGCTCCTGAGGCTACCACCAGGTAATGGGCCCCAGGGGTCGATCTCAGAGGGCTGGACATCATTTTCCCTGCCCTCTGGTCGCTATCATTGCTTGCCAGTTCCCTGGCCACACAAATTCCTGTCCCACCAGCACTGTCCAATCTTGGCCTTCCCTTTTGCTCTATCCCCTACCCACTGCTCCCTGAGGCCAAGAGTTCCAGCCAGTCCCTTTTTGCCCAATAGGCCTAGTCCTTCTGCTAGGCAGAGTAAGAGTAGGGAGGGCTAGGGAAATGACCTAACCCTGCAGTCCCTCCCTCCAGGTTCCCCTAGTTCTACCCTCTGCCCCTTCTGGCTTCTGGATTTTTGTTTTCAAGCAATAAACAGAAAATCACCATTTGTAACTGGGCCCAGTGTTATGGTGGAGGCAGCTTCTAAGTGGAAAGAGGGAGGAGCAGTGTTTGGTGGGAGCGTGCAAAGACAAGACCACACCTCCCACTCTTCTGGAAGCTGACTAGGTTCAACTGAGTTTTGGAAAGAATGCCCTTTGAACTCTAACTAAAGCTCTAACAGCAACAGCCCTTCAAGAGAGAAATGGGGCTAGGAAAATGAAAAGGGAACTTCCAGACCATCCAATCTCTCCGCCATATTGTACAGCTGAGAGAAAAAGAGGCCCAGAAAAGGAAAGTGATCTGTACAAGATCACGCACTGACTTAGAGAGGAGCTGAGACTTGAGATAAGGTCTCCTGATTGTTTGGGTAGCTGGTATTCACTTCATCCATAATGGCTCGAGGAGAGCCAGGAACACCACTCATCCCCAAAACTCAAAATTTTATAGCCAACCCTCAATTCACTATGTTAATAATGGAGGGAGACTCTGGGAGAGATGATCCCAAATCAGAGAATTCAAAGGAATAGATCATTCAAAACAGCAGATTATCAATAATATTAGATTTAAAAAAATCTAGCGGATAATCTGCAATACTGGATAGTCCACAAACACTTTTCATTACCTTTAGGTGGGGTGAAGTTATATGATGCTGGCTCATATCTTTTTTTTTTTTTCTGATGCTGAGCTTTGGTGAATGCTACTCTAAAAACAAAATTTGCCTTTTTCCAGCAGGCTGGTTGTGGACGGGTAGACTGTAGTTCAATAGTAAAGTCATGTCAGCTAGACACTCTACCTTGTAGATCATATACAACTGAGGGACTCCTTAAAGATGGATAAATTTACTGTTCCCTTCCCTCCCTTGTAGCAATGGCATTGTATCCCATTCATCACCCTCCTCAGAGATAGTCAGACCACAACAATGTGAATTAGGGAAAGGGGAAGGCGGGGCTCCCCGTCTCTTTATTAGTGTCTGTTTCCTGATGGTGTCATGGCCGGGCTGAGGGGGGTGAAGAAGAAAGTTACTTTTGTTTGAGAGCGTCTTTGGGCCTCGGGGATGATGACGCTCATAGCCAGGAGTCCATCCTGGAATTTGTCAGATGAACTGTTAAGAGTGGGACCTTGAGCCATATTCTGAGGGGAGAGAAAAGAGGAGAGGAGGTATGAGCTTCCTCTGCCTTGCCTATAGGGTTGGATCAAGAGTCTAAGGCAGAAGAATTATCTGCTTCTAAAGCATTCTGAGGAAAGTACTCTTTGTCCCTTAAGATGGGAGAAGTCACTTATTTTCCCTACCCTAAGATTTTTCCCCCGTCTTTTTCTGACCTTCTTATTCCTCCCATATTATTACCACAAACCTAGATCCTGTGTGCCTGGGCAACCCCCCAAAAAAACCTAAACAAAACCCCCCCAAAGAATCTTAGTGGTAGAAGGGTTTTGCAGGTCATTTAGCCTAACATCCCCTAATGAAGAAATCTCACCTACAACCTCTCAGAGATGGTCATCCAGTCTTTGCTTCAACACTTCTAGTAACCCAGAGCTTTTTGAGGCAGCTGGTGGGCAGTTCTGTTGCAAAATCCTTCCTACATGGAAATCTGCCTCTCTGTCACTTCCTTCCATTGAGTCTAGTTCTTCCCTCTATAGTAATACAGAATACAGCTATTCCCTCTTCCATATGATAGCACTTCAAACTATGAAGTCAAGGTTCATATCTCTCCCCAAGTCTTTTCTCTTCCAAGCTAGATAAACTTAGTTCCTTCAAGAGCTACATATGAGAATAGTTTCCAGGCCCATCCTGATCCTGGTTACCTTTCTTTGGGTGAATTCTACCTTGTTAATGCTGCACCCACAGTTCATAGTACCTTGATATTTCCTTGTTCTTTCTTGGAGTTAAGGGAAGAGTGGCCTTCTGGGACTGTAGGGGCCTGACGAGCAGATCTTCGGGTATTTAAAAACATGGTTCCACCCAGAGTTTCCTCTTGTCGAATAGCTTCCACCTAGGAAGGGTGAGAAATTGATGCAAACCTCTATCCCAGGCACTAGCCTGGGAGTAGAGTAAGGAGGCCAGGTTCTCTCTCACCTGCTTGTGTTGGGAGAGGTCTTTCTCTTTGGACTTCAGCAATTTTACCTTGTCATCTTTAAAATCTTCAACCTGGGGCATTATGGGAAAGAAGAGGGACTTGGTTTGGTTCTGGGATCTGGAGTATAATCTTTTTTATTCTGGGGCAGGGGAATTCCTGTAGTTTCTTCTCCCAGGTGAGAAGACACAAGAATCTTCTCCCCTTTCTTTGGTCTACCACTTCCCCTAGCTCTCTATGGGGCCCAGTTAGTGGAAGAGAAGGCACCCAAGTATCCTATCACACACCATCTCTCTGGACGGCAGGAGATGAGTCTTGTTTCTGGTCCTGTTTCTGTCAGAACTACAAAGAAGAAGAAAGGATAAAGATAGAAAAAAAAAAAAAAGAACTCCTTGGTAGAGAGCAGTCCAGCCACTCCCCTCTTGAAAACATGGTAGTTCCCTCCTACCTAGAGTTCTTCGCAATATCTCTTCCCCAGGTGAATTCTCATTTCCCGCATCCCTTGGGATACAAGACCCTTCTCCCCTATAGGATGTAGCATTAAGTCTACTGGACTTGAAGCCTGAAGACCTGGGTTCAAGATCTGGCACTTTCTGGACCGTCACAGGTCATTTAGTCACTTAGCTTTTTTGTCTTATTGTCTGTAAAATGGGGAAGATGATACTTGCACTCTCAACCCCACAAGATTTTGATGAGGAAAACTAACGGTAAAAGCACTACATAACAATATTATTGTTTCTTTCCAATTCCCTGATGCCCTGAGATGTGACCTTTCCCCTCCGGGGCTCTCACCGAGTATCTGTGCCCTTGGTCCGAGTGGTTGGCAGCACTGAAAACATAGGCCCTAGTTAGAAAGAGTGCCTCTTTCTCTGTGACCAGAAAGGGAAGAAGGGGTTGGAATGGCTAGTCACAAGGGGTGGGAAGTGAGATTGAGGATGAGGAAATGAAATGAATGCCTGTAAGGTAGTATGTAAAAGTGCTAAGAGGGAGTGACATCGAAGGGGAAGCCCTTCCAGGGTTCAGAACGGGTTCCTAGGGAGTTGACTTAGGGGCTAGAGTTCAGGGCACTGTATTAGCGCAGGGATCACCGTGTCGGGACATCTGAGTTCCCTGGTCCAGTTTTTTCAGTTCCTTGGGCAGGTCAGGGCTCATTGGATATTGGGCTCCCATCAGGGCCTCATTAGCAAGTTCTGTGCTGACACGAACCAAATATTCCTCAGACCTGGTGACAACCTTGCAATAGGGATGAGAGTTGGGGGGACCAAGGGTCAGAAGGGTTAACGTGGGGGAGCCAACTGCCCCCTTTCCCTTCCCCTGCAGTCCTGCCACAGCACTCACCACGGGTGTAATGGAATTGTGAGAATGTCGAGTGCCCTTTTTCTCCTGAGGCCCTGCAGTACTAGACTCCATCCCCCTGGGGACAGGTAGAGTGAGATGGCATTAAGACTGGAAGTCACCCTTCGTAGGGGGAGGAGGGGGTGGGCGGGGCAGAAGGGGGTGGGCGGGGCAGAGCCTGAACCGCCCCACCCTGATCAGTTTCTTTCGGTTGTCTCCACCAACCGTCTCCCGGTGTCCTTTCTCCAGCAGACTAACACACGGACAGCCTTCATTCCTCCGACTGTCCCCTCCGCCCCCTCCCCGGCTCCGTCCCCTTCCCTGTCCTCGGTTGTGGTCCCTTCGCTCCGTCCTCCCTCTCCCCCCAGTCTTCAGGACCTTTCCCCGAACCCAAGGGTCCAATTTTCCATTTTCCGGACCTGATGTTAGGTAGAAATTGCCTTTGGCCCGGGAGGGGAGAGCCGGGGAGATCTTTCTAGTTGCCCCGCCGTTGCTGTTGCTATGATACCGGTCGCCGAAGGGTGGAAGGGGGAGGGGCAGGGTGGCGCGGGGAGGTTGCCCCGGGAACCACGCGGGCGGAGGGAGCCCCGCAGCGCGTTGCTAGGAGACGGTTCCTTTGAGTTCTAGAAGTCAAATCTGAAGTCATCTTTTTTTTTTTTACCCGGCATCCCTTTCTTTCTCGTCCGCTCGGGCGTCATCTGCAGCAGGAGAACTATTCTGCTTCCAGGGCGAGGAGGATTATTTTTCCATGCTATGAGTTTTGATGTGGGAAGAGTAGTATCCTCCCGAAGCCAGGGGGCGATCTCTAGAGTCAGCTCCCTCTAGTCTAAAGCTTCTTCCTGACCCTCTAGCCGCTCCCTCGATGCTCCAGGGTGGCTGAGACCAAATGAGGACGACAAGGCTGGGGGAGGAGTCGGGGTTGAAGGAAAGAGATCATTCAGGACTGAATCAAATGCACCCTCCGGTAGGGGTTTTGAAGGGTCAGTTTGATGGAATACGTCTCTCTTTTATTCCTAAGAAAATATACTCGCAAAAAATTAAAATGTTTATAGTCTTTTTATCTGTTTTCTCTTTGGTACCGTTTTCTCTTCTGAGTTTACAACTCGTTCCTACTCTCTGTGCGCGTCCCCCCCCTATCCAGTCTGAACTTGGTACAAGCCGGTGGAGAGAGGCGGAGGGAAGGAAAGGAAAAGGAAGCGGGCGGTTCTTAAAGGGATCGAAGCCATTTTTTTTTTTTTTTTTTGGCCTCCAGTTTTGCGTCAGCACGAGCGGAAGAGCAGGTTTCAGGAACACCGGGGCCTTCTCCCCCCGCCCCCCTCCCCCCGCACAGCTGGCGTTGTGACGACTGGAGGAGGGGTGGAGAGGAAGGACCTTGAACCCTTCCCGGGGCCCCGAGCGAGCCGCGTGGGGGCCCTGCAGCCCTGCAGGAGGAAGGCAGGCGAGGCGCCGGCGGCTGCGCTCCCGGACCGGCCGATGCCTGGGACGGCGGGGGAGGCTTGCACATCTGGGTCCCCCCCGGGACCCCGGAGCCGCTGATGCGCCGGGGCGGAGGGAGGGGCTGCGCAGCTGCGGCGCCGGGGCGGCCCGGGGGGCGGAGGAGAGGGGCCGAGCGGGAGCCGGGGGCCGGCTAGGCAGGGGCCCGCCCGGGAGCTGCGGGAGGCCGCCGAGATGCCGGAAGAAAACATCTTTCTGTTTGTGCCCAACCTCATCGGTGAGTCGGTCGGGCGCGGGCCCCGGGGAGGACGAGGGCGGGAGCGGAGCCCCATGGGCTTCGGGTGCCAGCCGTGCCCCGAACGTGCTGCGTGACCTTGGCCAGCTGGCTTCCCGTCCCCGTCCTCAGTTTCCCCTCGTGCCTTTGTGGGGTTTGGCCGGGCTCCACTTCCAAGGCCTTTCCCCCCAGTGTTTCACCTCATCGGCTGCAGCGCCCTGACCCGTTTGTTCGCTTGTCCTCAGGCTATGCCCGGATCCTCTTCGCCCTCATTTCCTTCTACTTCATGCCCACCTGTCCGTTCACAGCCTCCTCCTTCTACTTGCTAAGTGGGCTCTTGGATGCCTTCGACGGACACGCGGCCAGAGCCCTGAATCAAGGTGACTGCGTGCTTAGCCTTCATGCCTCCCTTGGGCGAAGAGCCCAGCAGTTACCCCCTTCCTCCGCCCTCCGAGGCCTCCCATGTCCTGCCTTCCCAGAGGCTGGACTTTGGTTTGCGAAGGGCTGTGCTCTTGAATGGGGTGACACCATGCCCACCGAGGACAGAACCAGAAGGAGTAGTCTGGCTTTGGATTCCTGGCTTTCAGGAAGAGCCCCCTGGTTGTTAGATTGTAAAACACAGAACTAAGTGAGCAGGGCAGGTTTGGGGCGTCTCTTTCCCTGGGGGTCCCTCCTGTGGGTTCATTGATTAGTCCAGAAGCCATTGAGATCAGCTGTTCCTGGAGGCGGGGGAGGGGTGAAGTAACCTCTGGAGGGAGTTTTGGATTATTTGCCTTAGTAGGTTCGGGGCATTTCTCCAACTCTGGCTTTGGTGACTGATTCTGTTTACTTTGCTTTTGCCTCATGCTTTGGACTTGGTTTAGGACATAGTTGGGGGTAGCATTGTAAGAATTTAGACTAGGAAGGGTAGTTTTAGACTAGTTCAATGTCCTCCTTTACAAAATATGACAATGAGACTTAAGGAGTGATTTTCCAAAGGTCATACAGATGATAAGTAGCAGCTGGCTTTCAAACCTAGAACCCTGGCTTGAAATCCAACACTCTTCACTCCCACATGATGGAACACCCTCTACCCACCCTGTATGCAGTCTCATCTTGACGATGTCCTTTTGGATCAATATCTCAGTTGACAGGCTGTTTCTGGCTTGTAGTCTTCTCTGGGCCCAGGAGAGAGTGAACACCTTTGCTTTCTCAGTTCCTACCCATCTGTGGATTTGGAACAATGCTGGGCATGCTGACTCCAGCCAAGCTTGAGCAGTGGGTCCATTCATTCCCATTGTTTTCATCTTGAACTGCTGGTTCTCTCCTTTCCCCTACAATTTAGGGACAAGGTTTGGGGCGATGCTGGACATGCTAACTGATCGATGTTCTACGATGTGTCTGCTGGTAAACCTAGCTTTGCTCTACCCTCGGGCCACCCTGCTTTTCCAACTCAGCATGAGCCTAGATGTTGCCAGCCATTGGCTGCACCTACACAGGTTACAACCACCACTTCGTGTTGCCTGAGAAATTATGATCTTGGGTGTGGCCCATCCTTGGCAGATCCTGCAGTAGTTTTTTCCAGAGGGGCACTAGTGCTCACTTAGAGTGAGACTGGTAGAAAGAGGAAGCCCTAGAGATACTTAGCTGGGGAGTGGGCTTCTCTTGCTTGGAGGGGTGTTAGTTGGGGGAGGTGGGGCAGGGTACGAAGTTGAGTGGGAGAGGTAACACCTGATGTTCCCATGTGTTCCCTTTCAGCTCAGTGGTCCGGGGCAGTGAGAGCCACAAAACCATTGACCTAACAGGGAATCCTATCCTTCGACTTTACTATACTTCCCGGGTGAGTCCCAATCCAGGTCATACCCCAAGTCTCTGTTCTCAGTGCCCAGATAGCCTACCTTGATACCATGTATCCATTTCCTTTCTTTGTGTTTTGGAACAAATATGAGTGAGTGAGTGTGTGTCTGTGATTGTGTGAGAGTGAGAGATTATGTGAGCTTGTTGTTCAGTTTAGAAACACAAGTTTTGCCTTCTACTTGCAGCCAGTGCTATTCATCATGTGTGCTGGGAATGAATTTTTCTACTGTCTGCTTTACTTGCTCAATTTCTCAGAGGGACCCGCAGGTAGGAATGCAGAGGTGATGCTACAGGGGGGCTAGGAGGAAGGTCTCAGGACAAGATGTGGACAGTGGGAGCTGGGAAAAGATTTGGGGGAGAGGTAAAGATTGGATTTGATTAGAGACGGATTCACCTTCTGATCTCATTTTCTTCCCTCCCTCTTTCCTCTTTTTTCCCTCCCCTCTCTGGCCTGGACTTCTTCCCGGCCATCTCGCAGTGGGTTCGGTGGGTTTGTTCCGAGTGGGCCTCTGGGTCTCTGCTCCCATTGCTCTTCTCAAGTCCCTTATCAGTGTCATCCACCTGGTCACTGCTGCACGCAACATGGCTGCCCTGGACGCTGCTGACCGCGCCAAGAAGGAATAGCCCTGATGTCTTTTCTGCTTCCAGCAATCTTCTGGCCCCATTCCTCTCCATGATGCCCTGCACCCTATCCCCTATGGTGCTGTTGTGCCCTCCCTCCAACGAGGTCAGCCTTCTATGTAACGTCAGGCGTGTCCTCCACTGTGCTGTTACCCTCTCACCCCCTCGCCTCCAATGCTGTCAGAACCTCTTCAAGGATGTCACTGTTCTTTGTTCCCACTCCCATGTGATGCCACTTCCCTGAGATGAGGGTAGCACCTAGACATCAGATGAAGGCTCTCTTTGTGGGGCAGTGATGGAAGTCCCAGCCACAGGAGATGAGGCCGTACCTAGCCTCCATGACTTGGGGCTGGCCAGAGCCCAAGGGTGGTTGAGCTCCTTGGGAGAAGGTGTGGAGACACAGGGCTGTGTCTTTGCACTGAACCAGGCCAGGGGGCTGTTGTTCCAGCCCCAGGAGATGGTGTGGCCCATGCAAGTTGGCATGGTACTGCTGTATTTGAGGGAGATGGTTTGGGGGCTGGCTCTCCACCAGGGGTCAAATTCCCCTTCTCCAGGCCTGGATATGTCTGGAGTTGGAGGAGTCTTTGCCCTGGGGACTTTACCCAGGAGGGAAGGAGGCTATCTGGATCCTTCCCTGTTGTACTGTGTCTCATGATGTGTAATGTGGCCTTGAGGCCTTGATGATAAAAGAGGAAACTTCACAATCAGATTGTAGACTCCTGTCTTCACTTCCTGGACTGTTTTCTTAGGGCGGGGATGGGATGAATCACTTAAGGCTTAGGAACCAATAAGGCATAGGAACCAAGAGAGCCCACTTCCCCTGTCACTTCCTTTCACTGAAACTGAAATGCTGTCTCCTGCACAACCTCCCCCTCCCTCTCCCCCCATCAGCCATCAAAATACTCTGAAAAGTCTTCTATGATTCCTCCTAGCCCCAGGACCCTCCCTTTCACTAGCAGTTATTGTCCATGGTTCTGGGTACTTTTAATGCTCTGATGTTATTAGCTATCTTCTAGTGGCCTTATCTCTCCCTTGGGACTGTGAGCTTTTTCGGAGCAGGAATACTTCTGTATCTTGTCAATGTGTCTTGCATCACCTTGAACCTCTAGAGGGCCTTTTGGTAGAAGACCTCTTCAGGAAGTGGAGTCATTCTCTAATCAAAGAATACTAGCTTTGGAGTTAGGTGGGACTTTGGAGGCCTAATCCATTTTACACAGGAATGTGAGGCCCCAGGGGGTTGAAGAGGGTGAAATTTGAACCCAAGGTTCCTAACTCCAGAGCCAGTGCTCTTTCAGTTCAAATCTGCTTACTACAGAGTCAGGAGGCCTAGCTGTGTGTTCTGGGGCAAGTCATTTCACATCTCTGACTCTGTTTCCCCATCAGGAAAATGTCAAAAATTATACTTATGGGAGGGGAGATGGGAAGGTGGAGTCGGGTGTGACGGATCAGATAGTGTGCAGTTGTGGTTTGAGTGTTTGCAGCCATAGGTGGCACTAAAGCACCATCGTGACTGCTGGGCCTGTAACATGCACAACAGGGTAGCATTGCCCTGACATGAATTCAAAGCCAGGGAAAGAGAAAGGATAGAAAGCTGGGAGGTTTGGGGGTAGGAGTGAAATAACAGAAAAAATGCTGGATGAAGAGTTAGGACCAAATCCTGCCTCTGTCACTGCTTCTGGGAGCACCTCGTTTTACTTATCTGGGGGGAAGGGGAAGGAGGTTGGACTCTACAGTCCCTTATGGCTCTAAATCAATTCTCTGAGTCCCTCATCTTCCACACACTACCTGTTTGACCTTGGACAATTAATTTAGCCTCCCTTTCTTACAGGTGAACTTCTTCATCTGTAAAGTGAGGGCTTCGAGCTAAATGTCCCTATGGTCCTTTCCAGCTCCTACCTTTCAGTTATAGGCACACCTACTAAAGGTTGGGCTCAAAACCCAGTCAAGTGGGCTCAAGCTAGGATTGTATCATGAGCTGGGAGAAACAAGCTGTGAAGGTGGAAGAAGGCAGGGGAGAAGATGAATTAGTTTGCTTCTGGTCAGAGCAAAAGGAAAGGCACTGGAATTTTTTTTGTTGTTGTTGGAGGCAATGGGGTTAAGTGACTTGCCCAGGGTCACACAGCTAGTAAATAAATATCAAGTGTCTGTGGCCATATTTGAACTCAGGGCCTCCTGATTCCAGGGCCAGTGTGCCCTACCTACTGCTGGAATTTCATCACTTAAAAAACAAAAAGTTTCTAAAATGCCACATGTGTGCCAAGTTGTACATATTGAGACTTAATTTATTGGGTAAATAGACACAAGGCATCTGTGGGCACAATAGATGGCATTCTTCCTGTCCCATCTGGCAGTCAGGTAAGGACTCATTTTAGCTAGAGGCCTGAGCAAGTCAGGACCAACCCGTGAAATCCAGAAGGCAATCGGAAACATGTCTGACATACTGCTGTCTTCACTATCTCAAAACTGGGAGTCCTGGGGAAGAAATTTGCTTCCCTTGGATCACAGAGAGATCCAGGATTATGGTATTTTAGGATTGGTTAGGATTAGAGGTGTCATCCATCTGGTCTAGCCTCTTTTCATTTTTACAAACAGTGTTTCTCTAGCAAAGGATGGATTTAAATTTAAAATATATGTGTGTGTGTGTGTGTGTATGTATAAATTTTATCAATAATAACCAATTAGAGAAGTCTTCAACCTGAAAAAAATCACCATCACAGAAAGTCTGGCTTAGCATCATTGCTCTGACCTGTTTAAGCCTTTTTCTACACATAAGAAATAAAATCCTACTCATTACTAAAAATACCCACTTTCAACATGTGTTGAAAGAACTGTGGGATTTAGTTTGCAAAGCTTGTTTTCTTTATTGTAAAAATATGTTACAGAGGAATAGAAATGATCCCTCCCAGGCCCCCAACTCATAACTGGTTAATTCTTTGGCTAAGAAAAGAGAATCAGAGACCTGGACCCTCCCTCAAGGCTACATCCAGTATCCACAACCTTTATCATCAGCAACAGACTTCAGTGATTTTTTAGAAATGCAAAATCGAAGTATATGGGGTGACACTCCAAACCAGGTAGTCTTCCGGTTTCAATTAGTTGCCTTTGAGTGTGGTCCTCTATACAGAGGCACCCTTTCTACCTTTCACCCTGCCTGAGGTGAGGAGGTTGTGTTTGTCCTTCTATTCTGAAGAGGACCATGACATCTGGAAAAATGAGGACATGACTTGCAGTTGACTTTGACTTGAGTGAGGGAGGGCTTATGTCATGGTCCTTCTTGAAAATGAAGAACAAACACTACAACGTGAAGAAAGGAAATGCAGCGTACAGAGAAAGAAGCCACACGCCGGCCCATTGACCACTGGGTCAATCTCCTTTACGTAGAAGGAAACTGGCTCAGAGATGAAAGGGAAGTGTCCAGGGTCGCACATGCAAATTCAGGTGTTCTGATACCAACTCTAGTGTTTTTCATATTATACTTTGCTGCTTCTTTCACCCCACAAATGGAAAAAAGCAAGTTAGGCAGCAGCCTACCCAGGTTAAAGGAGAGGGCATGAGGAATTCTTATGGTCCTTCCTGGATCACAGCCATCTTGTCCTTTTTCCCCCCTTAAATCCCCATGAATGAGGCACTGAATGAGAGAAGCAGAGAAACAAACACATAAATGAAATGAAATAAATGAAAAAAGGTTTATTTTTCAGTGGAAAACTAAGGCAGAGAAAGAAAGCCCTTTCCTTGGACCTCAGGGAGGTCTAATTCTCCAATGGAGCTCCGGGAGAAGTCCCTACTTCCCTGTGTCTTTCTTCCTCTCTGGCTCAGTAGGATGCCCAGGTGCCCCAAGCCCCAGAAGCCCAGTGGCTGTGCTGAAGAGATTGATGGGAGTGGAGCCATCTGTAATGAGGGTTGATTTCAGTCCAAGACCTTGGAGCAGTTTCACCTGTGATAGAGAAGGAAACACAAGAATTATAGGATGATAGAATGTTAGAGTTAGAAGGAACCTTAGGAGATAATTCCTTTATATAGATCTTTAAATTTTCCAAAGTGTTTTGCTCACACCTCCCTGAGAAAAGTCTCTGGGGTTAAGTGGAGTTAATTAACTAGCCTAGGGTCACATGGCAGGGACTTTGTATACAGGTGTTCTGATTCTCTTTCTACTATATAAGTATTAGGGAACATAAAAGCTGAAAGGGACCTTAAGAACTGTCTCTAGTCTAACATAAAGAGGTCCAAAGTCCTCCTAAAACCCCAAACTCTTCAAGCTAAATGAATGGCAATTTTTTGCCCTCCTCACCCAAAAGACACACAGCCTCTGACCCTCAGAAGACATCTTTCCCAACTGGGACAGAAGAATATTCTTTGTGTTGCTGAGACCTCCCTTTACAATAGATCTTCCTGTTCTTGATCACCCCCAAGCTGGAGCAGCCTCTCTCCTCATTTCTCCTGGCTGGCTTACCTGTAGCTCAGGCCCGGCCAGTGCAAGGTCCCGGATAGTGTTGGAGCCCAGGGCCTCTGTCATCTCCTTGAACTTTTTAACCTCTACTTCTGCCAGTTTTTCGGCTTTGTTCAGTTCCAGCTCCATCTGAGCCTTGGCATAGATGAGCTCCTGTTCCCTGGCTTTCTGCATTCGAAGTAATTCTGCCTCCTAAAGAGAGAAATGCAGTCAGTCCCCGGGCCATAAGGGACAACCTGGGTGACCACCCTAATCTATTGTGCCTTGCCTTATGGTTGGCACTGGTGGAGGGGCAGATACGTCCCAGCCCTTAAGGTTGGACAAAAACACATGTGAAGCAAATACAGAACAAAGATAAGAGAAAACAGCCATGATCGAATGCTAAATGGTTCAGCTCAGATACATCTGCCCCAGAAAAGCAAAAAACAGGCCTAATCTCTGAGGGTGTGTCCAGAAAGGTTTTATGCAGAGGATATGAATTTAGCTGAGCTTGAAACATGAGCAGGGAGGACCACTGCCTAGCAAGCTCACTAGTATGAGCCTAGGCACCAAAGGGGGGACATTTCAGATGCTGTGTTTTCCCCTCTTCCTTTCCAGTTCCTTTCTCTTCTGCCTTGGCTCAAACCAGGGAACCTTTTCTCCAGGATGCCCTTTAAAGGTGCTTCCCACTCACCGTTTCTATGGCTAAGGCCTCCGCTTTCAGTTTGGCCTGCAGTACGGCTCCTTCTCCCTCAATCCGAGCGGCCTCCGCCCGGGATTCCGCCTCTGCCTTAGCAGCCCCAGTGCTCTCCACAGCAGTGCTTGGGAGGGAAAAGTTGGATGAGATCCATGGAAAGAAACATCTCCTTCCCATCCCTACCTGAAACTTCCACCCCCTACTGACTAGCTGCTTCTTTCAATAATTCATCACTTATTAATAAGTGCTAGGTGATGCAACACACAGAAGCAAACAACAACAGTGGCTTAGGGCTCAATAAACCCAAAGATCCTGCTACTGAGATGAGGGCTCACTATCTGACAAAGATTGTTGGGAAAACTGGATGGCATTTGCATGATTTCAGATGGATAATGGCTATCATATTTCATGCCTTCTCAATGAGTAGGGGAGGGGAATGGAGGAAGGGAGAGAATTCAGAACTTAAAATTTAAAAAAGATGAAAGCTAAAAACAAATAGATAACATTTTTTTGAAAAAGAAAAAACACTACGAAAAAAAGAAAACCACATCGCAGACTGGAAGAAATTGGGTTTAGATCAACACCTCACAACCTGGAAGCCAAGATATGCTCCAAATAGATGACGGGCCTAGATAAGAGGGTCACATTATAAACAAATTACAGGGGAAAAGAAGACATTACCTTTCAGATCTATGGACTAGGGAAGGGTTTGTGGCTAAGTAAAGGAATAGAGAGAAACACGGAAGATAAAATGCACAATTTTGATTACATCAAATTAAGAATTTCTGAATAAATCCAATATAGCTTAGATTAGAAGGAAACAGTTAACTGGAGGAAAATTTTCTTTGAAAAAGGTCTCATTTCCGAGCTATAAACCACTGAATTAAATTTATAAGAATAAAAGTCAATCCTCAATTGATAAAAGGTAAAAGGCTATGAACGAGTAGTAGTCCTCAAGGGGAAACTCAAGCTATTTATAACCATATTAAAAAAAGGTCCAAATCACTAGCAACTAAAGAAATGCAAACTAAAGCAACTCATCAGATTGAGAAAGCTGACAAAAAGAGGAAAAAAATATTGGAGGGGCTGTGGGAAAACAGGCACATTGACGTCCTGTTAGTAGAGCTGTGAACTGGTACAGCCATTCTGGGAATCAATTTGGGGAGGGTGGAGCCTGGAATAACAGCCCTCAGTATCCCAAGAAAGTCCACTTCTCTCTGGAAGTGAACAGAGCCCAAACCTAACATCAGATTTGAAGGGAGTTGGTTGGAAGAATGAGCAAACCAAAAAAAAAAAAAAAGAATCCCAACATAAAAAGCTATTATGGTGACAGGGATATTCAAGGACGGCTCTAAAACATCTACAAGCAAAGCTTCAAAGGAAAACACACTGGGCACAAATTCCACTAGAATTTCTAGAATAAAGCAACAGTTTAAAAAAAGGGAGCTGAAAAATGGTTTTTTTTTAAATGAAGTGAGAACCCTAGGAGAAAAAGTTGGAAAAGAAATGAGAACTATGGAAAAAAGACTTGGAAAGGGAATTAACGGATTGGTACAAGAGGTACAAAACAACAAAATCTGAGGAACAAAATCCCTGAAACTGAAAATGGACCAAACTGAAGCCAGTGATTCCATAAGGCAAAAAGAAATAGTAAAACAAATCAAAAGACTAAAAAGAAAATGTAATCTCATAGCAAAAACAGATGGAGAAAAAAAATTTAAGAATCATGATGTCATGACCACAAAAAGAACCTACTAGATATCCTATTTCAATGGATCTGAAAAGAAAACTGCCTTAGCACCACAGGACAAAGTAGAAACTGAAAAGATGCACTGGTCATTTCCCAAAGGAGGCCTCGAAGTGAAAACTCTCAGGAACATTTTAGCCAAAATACACAGCTTCCAGGTCAAAGAAATATTACCACAAGTAGCCAGAAGGAAAGACTTCAAGTGCTAAGGAACCACAATTAGGATCACAGGAGATTTGGCAGACATCGCTGGAAACAAGTGGAGAGCTTTGAATGCAATATTCCAGAAGGCAAAGGATACATACACACATACCCACCCACACGCAGAGGACATATATGTAAATGTATATATGTGTGTGTGTATATGTGTTATATATATATACACATATATATAACGCACATATATGTATATATAGGCTTAAAGTCAAGAATAACTTACCCACGAAAACTTAGTATAATCATTAAAGGGGGAAGTACATCCAAGCTTTTCTGATGAAAAGACCAGAGCCCATGGAAAAACTTCAAAGTGCAAACACAGGAATTAAGAGAAACATAAAAAGCTAAATAGGAATGGACGATCATAAGGGACTAAACAAGAATGAATTCCTTACATTCTAACATGGGGAGATGATACATGTGTCCCCTCTGGACCCCATCATCACAAGGGGTCACAGAAAGAATCTAACTAGACAGAAGGTCTGGGAGTGGTTCTGCTAGCTCCTGATGATCTTGAAAGGAGAATACACAAATGGAATGGGGAAGAGGGAAAGGAAAGCTAGGAAAAATTCTGTCAGTGGGTGTGGATGAGCACTGACCTAAGTTGGTCAAAGGAGGGAAGATTACACTCACACACAGTACATGTCACTACAAGGCAACAGAAGGGAGAAGGAGGATGCAGCAGTGGGAGGGAGAGTAGATCAAGGGAAGGGTTGGTCCCTAAGCAAAACAAATCTTAACTAGAGGTGTATAAAAATATACGCATATTTATAAATATGTATATCTAGTTCTTTTTTGCGCACACACACACACGCGCACGCGCACACACACACACACACACACACACGTGTACAAATAAAATTTCCTTTTGGACATGGCCAATGCAGAAATATGTTTTGTGGACTATGCATGTTTGTAGGAGGGGATCTGTTTTTCTTCTGTTCTCATTTACAGGGAAGGAGAGAAGGTGGATTTTTGCTGATTGAAAAAAAATATAACATTTTAAAAAAGATCAAAAAAAGGAAAGGAATTTGGAATTATGTCCCCAAAGTTACTAAACTCTGTATGCCCTTTGACCTAGTAATAATATTATGACTAGGCATTTCCCAATACCTCAAAGAGACCAAAGAAAACAGAAAAAGACCTATCTATGTATGTACAAAAGCTTTTCAGCAACTCTTCATAGAGTGCTTTTTTATTTCTTTTTCAGAAGTTTTAAGTGATGGGAATATTAAGACACTACATAAAGACCCTGGAATATAACATACCAACTGATAAGTGGGATCCGAAACAAGGCAGAATATTGTGGGGGAAAGAGAGATCCAAAATAATCCAGGAGAATTTGAGACAAGTGCGATCCCTTTTAGCTGGAATTAGGAAAGGTTTCTTGGAGGAGGGAACTTTGATATGAGAGGATCAACAGAGTGAATTGAGGAAGGATTGGAGGATGGTCTGTTCAAATACACAGAAGCAAATGAACACAAGACAGATCATCAAAGAGTTCAGTCTGGCCAGAGCATCCCTTTACGGAAGCAGAAATAAGGCTGGAAAAACAGGTTGGAACCAGACCTGTGGAGCACCTTACATATCAGGATAAAGGAGTTTCTATTTTACCCTGAAGGGAATGAAAAGCAGTAAGGGGGAGTCAACAGCCCTGTGAATTATAAAGATGATTTTAGCAATTATATGAAGGATATATTAGAAATGGGGAGAGTCTGGAGGCAGAGAAACCAATTAAGTGGCTATAATAATCCAGGCAAGGGTTTAACACATCAGAGTAGTGATAGGGTTAGTGGAGACAAAAAGAAGAATGCTTGCAGAACAGAAAAGATTTAGCGATGGATCGGATGTAGTGGTAACTGGCGAAAGGGGTGCACCTTTAAGAAGGAAGGAAAAAAAGACTTGAAACTTCACAATGTCTCTGGTTCTTTCTTCTTTCTTCCCAAATCCCCTCCCCTCACTGCTATAGTCAATCAGCTGCCAAGTTTTGTCCATTTTCCTTTCCTATGTGAAGAAAAATTGCACAGGGGAGAGACTAGAGGCTCACGGTGTCATCAGACACAGGGAGGTTGGAAGGAGAGACAGATTTAGAGGACATCTGATGAGTTCAGTTTGGAAGATAAGTCTGAGGACGTGGTGGGACATTTCAGGCGGAGATGCCAAGCAGGCGGCTGGATATTTGATGGAACTGGAGCTCAGGGGAGAGAGGTGTACTAGGTATAAAGAAATGGAAGGAACTCCTATGTCCAAAAGTTGAAGAATAGTGGAATAAATTGTAGGATCTTAACATAGAGGAATAACAAGGTGCTTTTAAAAAGTGGAAGACCGAAGAAGTGATGCAAAGTAATATTAGCAAAATTAAAACTATACAATGGCGTACAAGAAAAAAGTGAAGGACAAGCGCCAAAAGGTGGTAGGATTTCTATAGACCCAGAAAGGGACACAACAATCTTATTTGCTGGTACTTTTGTTCATTCTTTCAGTTCTGTTTTGTCAAAAGGCTCAGGGGAGTTGGAGAAGATTTCAGTCATGTCTTTTGTACACTCATTTTATTGTTTTGGTTCATAATTAAGCCTAAGTTTTTAGAATTATTGGTGACACTGGAAGGTAAGAGTAACAGGAGGCTGGAAGCTGATAGCCAGAGGGACAAAGGAGGCCTCTTTGCATTCTCCAGTCTTTCTTCTTCCACTTTTCTCCCGTTATTCAGATTCACTGTGACCCAAATTGAGGTTTTCTTGGCAAAGATACTGGAGTAGTTTGCCATTTCCTTCTCCAGCTCATTTTATAGATGAGGAAACTGAGGTAAACAGGGTTAAGTGACCTGCCCAGGGTCACACAGCTAGTAAGTGTCTGTTTGAAGAGGAGTCTTCCTGACTCCAGGCCCTGGGCTCTAACCACTCTACCACCTAGCTGCCCTCTTCTCTCCTTACCTCTCAGCTTCAAGTAGCAGCAGCTCCTTTCGAGCCTTCTCAGCTTCTGCTTGGTCCAAGATCTTCTGCCGCTCCAGCCGCCCCCGAGCCTCCTGCTCCAGTCTCTGAGCCTCATGTCTGAGAGCGTAGGAGATGGGAAGAATGGGAGTCAGTCCGGGTGAGGGACAAGGACATTGTGGGGAGGAAGGAAACTGGCATTTCTTATTAAGCACCTACTATGTACCAAGCACTGGGCTACATTTTTTACAAATAATGTCTCATTTGATCTTCACAACAACTCTGGGAGGTAGATGCTATGATGATTCCCATTTGACAGTTGAGGAAACCGAGGCAAACAGAGGTCAAATGACTTTCCCGAGGTCCCACATCTAGTAAGTGTCTGAGGATGGACTTGAATTCAGGTCTTCTTGACTCTATTATGCTACCTGGCCTCCTTGAGGAAGCCTCTAGACGTTAAGTACACAGGGATCTCAATATACAAAGGACTGGGTGCTACAGACATAAAAGCTGGGAACTGGGTGGTAGAGGGGGCGTGGGGAAAAGCCATCTGCTCTACTCACTTGGCTGCAGCTTCTTGGGAATTGGTGGTGATTTCAATGGCCAGCTGGACACTTCGCTGCAGAGCATCCCGGGTCCGCTGGTCCACAGGTTCTACAGACTGGACGTCCACACTACTGACCACCAGGCCGTTCTGGGGAAAGACAGCTCGGTCCCGGGGCTGAGGCATGGCAGCCTCCCCAGGTCCCTTGTGCTCAACTTCCTCAAAACCAAAGACAGACATCCGGATGATGCGAGCTGAATTCTTATGGAAGTCATCAAAAGTGACCGAGGCCACAGCTCCCCGCACCCGGGAGGCAATGGCTTTGCAGGCATCACCCACAAAGTCTGGGACAGAGAAGAGTCGGGCAGCCTCCTGGCGGTCACTGCGGTCTCCCAGTTCAAAGTGCCTATGCAAAGAGAAAGAAAGAAAGGGGTCCCATCTCCTCCTTTAGAAAGGGAAGCTCCTCTCTCCTTAGGCCTCTGTCTGGGAGTCAGGATCTGCTCACCTTCACTCAGACCCTCATTACTGCTCACCTGGACTACCACAGTGGACTCCTAAACGGTCTCCCTAACTCATCTCACCCTGCTCCAATCTGCCTCCACACAGTGGTCAAAGGCACTTTTCCTTATGTCACTCTCCCATTCACACTCCAGGGCATTATTAACAATAATAATTTAGTGTCTATCTAGCACCTGTTGTATGTTAGGCACTGGACTGGTTTTTATTCAGTCATTTTAGTCATGTCCAACTTTTCAAAGCCTCACCTGGGGATTACTTGGCAAAGATACTGCTGAGGCACCCAGGGTTAGGTGACGTGCCTAGGGTCACACAGCTGAACTCAGGAAGATGAGTTTCCCTGACTGCAGACCCTGCGATCTATGCACTGCACCACCTAGCTGCCCCCAGCTGGTATAAAGCTAAGTGCTTTATACAAATATTATCTCATCTGATCCTGGAGGGTAGGGGCTATTGTTATTCTCATTTGACAGCTGAGGAAACTGAGGCAAATAGAGGTCAAGTGACTTGCCCAAGGTCCCACAGCTGACATGTATTTGAACTTGGGTCTTCCTGACTCCAGGATCAGGGCTCTATCAATTGTACCACTTAGCTCTTTTGTATGGCTTCTAAAGTCCTTCACAACCTAGTCTGAATCTACCTGTCTGGCTGCATTACACATTATTAGCATTCTTAGGTGCTATGGTTCAAAATGACTTCTCTGCTGTTCCTCACCCACAGCAATGATCTCCCTCCTCTGTGCCTTTGTCATCTGCAATCTCCACACCTGGAGTACCCTCCTCTTGCTCACCTCTCTGCCTCATAAACTCCCTCATTTCCTTCAAGACTCAACTTAAGTACAGCCTTTTACACCAAGCCTTTCACAATGCTCCCCTACCCTAAATTCTAGCGTCCTTCTTCTTCTGAAAGACCATAAGCTCTTTGGGAGAAGAGATGGTTTCATTTTTACTGCTGTATCCTCAGCATCCAGCAGAGTATGGCATCTGTCCCAGGCTCTCCGTGTTCTAAGCTCACATCAGTCTGACTCTTGGCGATTTCCTAGGGACCTCCCTTTATATTACCTGGGGACTGGAGGTGGGTTCACCTCCCTCCTCCCTCACTCTTCCACTCCTCCATCTACATAGCTAGAGCTGGTCCTGGGAGGGGCCCATGAGTCCATGGTAACCCCTACTTACCAGTTGTAAGCCAGCTGTAGCTGTAGCCGGGCATGGTCTGCTGTTTCAATGGTGATGACATCAGTAAAGAAATCAGGCCCCAGCAGCAGGCAGAGCGCCCGGCGGGCATGGGGGCGCTTGGGCCGGCCGGCTGAGAGGGACAACACTGTGAACTGCTCCTCAGGGCCAAGGCACACCAGCTCTGGCCCAAACACAACCCTGTGGAAGGTTGAGGGGTCAGCCCAAGAGAGACATGTCATTCACAGCCCTTGATCCCAAGAGTGATGGGAGAATCCCCTAACTCCGCCGCCCCCCCCCCCCCAAGGTAGGACAGTCTTCTCCTCATGGTTCTCACCGTGCCTTCTTTTCTCTGTAGTCATACACCTGGACAGCTGCATTGTGGGGAACGCGGTAGCTCACAACTCGAGTCTTATCTCTGGGGGGGAGGGGACCACCCTTTCTTGGTTCCCCCACTGCACCCCTGTCTGCCAGCGGGTCCCGCCCCATGCTCAGCAATTCCTCTACCCCAGGTGGCAGCTCCTTCTCCCACAGCTCTTCATCTTGGGTCAGCATATAGGTTTTACCAACAACAGCCCGAACCTAGAGAAGAGACTGCAGTAAAGAAGACATTCTCCGAAGAGGGAGGGGATGAAGAAATAAAAGAATCTAAAGCTTTACCCTCCATTGCCTTTTTACCTCCCCCAGCACCCAGCACAGTGTTAGGTGCTAGTAGGCATTTGATAAACATGTATTGAATTACATTAAAAATAAAACCCCTGGGTTTCAGTCCCTGCTTGGCTACTAACTCATTAAATGACTTTGGGCAAGTTTTTTTCTTCCTCTGGGCCTCAGTTTCCTCCTGTATACAGAAAACTAGGGGAGGATAAGGTGGAAACTGGGTGATTTCTTTGGTTCACTTCAGCTCTAAAGCCTAAGGTCCTAACATCTGAAATGCCACCCCATGACGACTGAGATCCTACTCAACTTTTAAAGCTCAGTTTAAATGCTATGTTTTCCATTAATCCTTCTCCAATTTCCCTCCCATCTGTCATAATCTTCTCCCTGCCCATCCCCAATCCTCACATAGCACTGTGCCTTCATTTCCCTTAACAAATGTCAAATGAATTGAGTTCAATAAGGAGCTAATGTGTGGAACACTGGGCTAGGCCCTAGAAAAGGCATTAGATTAAATAAGATATGGTGTGCCTGCCCTTATAGTCTGGCCATTTTAATTGTCTTAGGTGGCTGGTAGTAAGCTGGGCTCTCAAGGCAATTCCAGAAGAATTGTGTACCCAAAAAAAAATATGGATTTTTTTTCTGAGATTGTGTCTCCTTACCTTACCCAGGCTGTAGTACAACAGGGCCTGGCCCCACCATTGAATGGATACTTTGATCTTCTCCATTTTTCCAACAACGGTCAAGGGCTGATGGCCCCTGACTCTTGGGGACTCACAACGTTGGTTTGGAACCTAGTGTCAACACCTGATCAACTTTAATCCTGGTGGAACTCAGAAGTCCGAAACTAAAGCAATCTGCAGGTCTCGGCTTTAGCCTCCCCAGGAGCAGGTATCACCATGGCACTCACCATCCTACGTAACTATGGGTTATTTTACGTTACAGTTGTCTGGGAGCACGTCTGGTAAAAATACAGACTTCCATCTTAGGCCTGGCTGATGTGAGCCTGCTTCTAAGGGATTTTAGCTCTTTCTTCAAACCAAGCTCCAGGGGACTTTTGCCTTAAGCACTAGGATTTCTGAAAAACTCTTACTTCCTGAATCTTCCCAACTCAATGAACCTGTGATAGAAGGAATGGAGCCCTCCCCTCAGTCCTTAAGCCTGGAAGCTGCTGCCTGGACATCTCCTTTAGTACTGTCTTCTTAGTCACAAGGACCTGCTCACTCTCAGTCTTGTAGGTATTTTCCCTTTTTCCTACTCTCATGCAGCCCTATGCAGCTGACCACAGGAGCAGCTTTCCCAGAGTTTATTTCCAAGGCAAAAGGGAATATGCGCATTTATAAATGATATGCCATGATAAAGATGGGGAGATTTTTAGAAGACACCATTTTCCCTTCTGGGACCTTGAGGAAATGGATATGGTGTTTTAGGTGTGGAGAGGGCCAGAAGACAAAAGACATGGGAAACCCAAGTCAGTCTGGGATTGTGCCGTTTATATGCTTTACTCTGGTTAGTATTAGAAACCGGAAAAAAAATTAGAACAAAGTCTGGCAGAATTATTTGGTGAGAAGACCACTGACTGGGCCTTTCGGTTTACTTTCTCCTGGGCTCCTGGCATTTTTTTTGGCTGTTCCCCTTCTATATGAAATGCTATACCTTGTCACTTCTGCCCTCCCAGCTTCCTTCAAGTCCCAGCTCAAATCCCCCTTTTAGGAAGCCCTGAATGGCCTGATTTTCAACCCTTACTTCCAGTGCCTTCCCTCTGTGGATTACTTCCTAGGGAACCTGTACGCAGCTTGTTTGTACACAGCTGTCTGCATGTTGTCACCCCCATTTGATTGTGGGGTTCCTGAGGGTAGGGACTGTTGTCTCTCTTTGTATCCCCAGGGGTCAGCACAGTGCCTGGTATATAGTAGGGGCTTAATAGATGTTTATTGGATTAGATTAGAGTTTTGTCACTTATCAGCTGTTGGATTTGTTGACTGACTGAGGGAAGGGTTACCTTTCCATTCTGGCTTTCTGTTTCTTCATCTAAAAAAATGAGGGGTTTGATCGAGAAGTGAGGTAAAGTGTCAGAAAAGGGAGACAAAGTACGAAAGTGTTTCCACAGGAGCCTGGAGGCAGGCATGGGGTTCTGTAGCTCCACAGCCAATTCTGTGGCAGGCTGAGGTTTAATTCGGGCAGCTGAGGCAGTTTCAGATCAGTTAAGGCAGCGCCATGGGGAGAGTGCCAGATTTGGAGTCAGGAAGATCTCTGTCCAAATCCAGCCTCAGACACTTATTAGCTCTGTGAGCTGAGTAAGTCATTTTCTGTCTGCCTCAGCTTCCTCCTCTGCAAAACGGAGACAACAGCACCTTCCTCACAGCGTGGTTGTCAGGACCAAAAGAGATAGCATAGGTCAAGTTTTCAGGAGCTTTAAAGGGCTATTAAAATTCTAGTTATTATTACCATTTTTGAGTTGCAGATCTGCGTTTGGCAGTGAGTCCTACCCTGGGTTCCAGGCTCACCTTGCCAGTCTTGACATCTCTCACATAGATGCCTTCATTCTCATCCAGAGGGATGGCCTGTCGTCGCTCTATGACTTCTACTTTGGCTGGGGGGACATATTCCAGGGGTCCCCGAATCAGCCAGCGGTCTCCGGCCCGCCTTTTCTCACCCCTCTCTCCACCATCTCCTTCCTCCAGGGGCTGGAGGGCCCTCAGAAGCAGCCCTTCATCTTCTGACAGCACAAATACCTCCTGGATCCCTTCCTCTAAACTCTCTCCAGGGTGAAGGAAGAAGGATTTCTCCCCCTGTCAGGAAAAGACACAGAGACAGGGAATGAACATCTCTCCCTGAATGGTTCACACCTCCCGTACATACCCCAACCCTGCCAGCCCCTTCACCTTCACCACACGCTTGTGTCCCAGCTGGTTCCTGCCATCGAGCCCTACTGGGTCCAAAATCACACAGTAGTTTCGTGGACCCAGGGTAGTGATGTTCACAATTCCCAGCACTTCCTCGTAAACGTCAGGCACGTGGGATTCTGCGTCTGCCTGAGTGACCAGCCACTCTTCTCCTGTATGATGGGGCTGGCCTCTCACATCCCGGAAGTTCTGCAGCGCCCGGAGGTGCAGCGCTATCTGTGGAGAAGGGAGATGGAAACTAGAAGGACCTTTGGCCTCCAAAACAATCCAAAAGGATGTGATCTCCCACTCGGGGACCACAACTGCCTTAGCAATAGAGCTGCCCTTTACAACAGCTAAGGTTCGCTAGCATTCTGCATGTTGGTTCGTTTGACCCTCACAACAATCCTGACCATCAATGCCTCGTCCTTTCTTACCCTTTCTGACCCTGATATGAACTCTGACCCTTTGCCCCTGAGGGCTTCCTCCCTGATCCAAGGGGCTATATTGCTATAAAAAGGTTTTCCATTTATGCTAATTCCAGGGTGACTCCCCAACACCTGCCAGTCAGGTTAGAATGAGGTTAAATTATTCTTGTGCCATGGACCCTCTGGGAGCCTGGTAAAGTGTGAGGACCCCTCAGAATGGAGTTTTTAAATGCATAAAATAAAACGTATAAGATTACAAAGGAAACCAAAACTATTGAAATATAGTTACCAAAATTTACAAAAAACTCTAGAGACCCCAGGGTTAAGAACCACTGGGCAAGAGGTTCTTGAAAAGAGGGTTGCACTCCCATTTTTCAGTGAACATGGAACGCTCACTACTTGGTATCTTCTGTGACACTCCTATGCATCTCCTCGTATCCCCCCCCAAACCATACTGACTGTGGCAGTCTCCCTAGCCAGTTTTCTTTAGTCTTTGTGGGGTTCCTCCCATCCCCCCAGAGCATGCATACCTTGTCTGTGAGGACCACAGCGTTGACCACGTCCAGAACTTCCTCAAACACACCTGGGAGGTAAGCCCCCACGGAGCGTACCAGCCATTCCTCCCCTAAGCAAGGAAGGAGAGAGTCATGTGAAAGGTTTAGAAGCTTGGCAAAACCCTGAAAAGACTATCTCACTGGGTACTGGTCATGAATGCCCCTCCCCAGGGCAACAGAGCAGGGTGCAAGGACTGAGATGCTACCTGTCTCTAGTCTCAAAAATCTGACAAAGTTCTAGCTGACAAATTCCATTCCTCATCATTCATTTCTCTTGCCTTCTGACCTCAGCAATGTTTTCTTTATTTTCTTTTTTAAAGGCTGGTCTTGAACCTTGGGAGAATAAATCCCTTTGAAATGAAGACTTCAGAACTGTCAGTATGTATACAATCTTCCAGTTTCCTTCAGATACGCTGCAACTTGTCCCCATTTAGGGCCTCTGCCAAGATCCTGGGACTTCTTAGAGAGAACTGGGCTCTCGATGTCCACAGTTTCCTCCAAACTTCCTCTTTTCCCCCAACCCTTCCCTTTATAAACATATTTACCTTTATCCTTCTTCTCCCTACTCCACATCATTCTTTTCCCCCTGCTTCACTCCCAACTCACCTGCCTCTAGCCCTGCTCTCATGGCTTACCTGTCACCCTTTGATGGCCATCCCGGTCCTCACATTCCTTCCGGGCTCGGAGTCGAAGAGCCTGATTGTGTCGGATCACTGTGGCCTGGATGGTCTCCACCACTTCTACCTCCTTCTGAGGAATGTATGTGCCTAGAAGGTTGGCATGAAAAGAGTGGGAAACACTTGATTATACTGTCTGGAAAGCTTAGTATCATATTGTTTAGATCCAACTTTATATGACTAGAGATTGTTTGAACCCAGGACATCGCCCTGACCTCAGTCACTTTCCAGGAATGCCAGAGGTGGCTACAAGGAATCCTGAGTTCATCTCAGGTCCTGGATCCTAGATAAAGTAAACTTTCTAGAGCGTGGAGGATAGGGAGCCACACCCTTTCCTGCTTGCACTCTCTCTCTCTCTTTCTCTCTCTCTCTCTCTCTCCCCTCTACCAAATGATCTAATAAATTTCTTTCTAAAATTATTTCAGAGTTTGGGGTTTGTTTTCATGACTGATAAAATAAAGGAAAGGGAGATAACAGGAAAGGTCAGGAGAGGCAAGTGATCAGGGATCCTTTCTACCCTACCCTGGGTGAAACCTCCAGATTGGGGTCAAGTCCTATGTCAGGGGTGGAGAACCTGCAGCCTGGAGGCCCTCTAGGTCCTCAGGTATGGCCCTTTGAATCCAAACTTCACAGAACAGATCCCCTTCATAAAAGGATTTGTTCTGTAAAACTTGGACTCAGTCAAAAGGCTGTACTCGAGGACCTAGAGGGCTACACGTGGCCTCAAAGTCAAAGGTTTCCTACCCGTCTCATAAAGTCAATGACCAAAAGACGTACCAGGTCCTTCAAACAGCCACTCATCTCCAGCTATTCTTCTGTCCCCATTTTCATCTTCAAAGTCAAGCAAGGCCTTAAGGTGCAGCGCTGTATTGGGCAGGACCACCTGCAGAGGGGTTATGTCCTGGAAGAGAAGAGAAACCCATGATCCATCTCCAGGGCCCTCAGAACTAGGACTCTCAAAGATCCAAAATTCAAGGTGGGACCACAGTTTTGGAACTAGATGATCAAATTCTGCCATATACCAAGAGGGTTGAAAAGGGACCTTTAGCAGTATCTCTTCCTTCCATTATCTTTAGGTCTGGTTTTCCTTAAACTATCTATCAGTGGAGAGTTTTGTGAACCTTGTGAATTGGAATATGTCCAAGTATCACACTACTGTAGACAAAGCATTGTCCTGAAATCCTAAGATCAGAGTCTGAATCCCAGCTCTTCCAATTACTAGCTTTGTATAGCCTTGGATATGTTGCTTAATCCTTCTGAACCTCAGTTTACTCTTCCATAAAAAGAGGCTAATTAAGACTCTTGGTGTTGGTGAAATTATTGGGATCTTGGGAGGAAGTGATGGTGCTGTTTTAACATTTAGTGAAAACTATCTGTCACTAGGATAACAAATAGGAATACTGATAATTTTGTCATGCCTTTTAATTTTACAGGAACATATTTCTTTTCTTCCCCACTTAAAAGCATTTTTTTCCCAATTACATGTAAAGATAGTTTTCAACATTTACTTTCACAAGATTTTCCCTCCTTCCCATCCCTTCCACCTCCCCAAAATGGCAAGCAAATATAGGCTATACATGTATAATACATTAAACATATTTCTACATTGGTTGGTTGTTGTCCTTTATCTTCAAAGAGGACCAAAATGACATCACCATGATAAAAGTGAAGTTTCAGTGTGTCCGACTGTGGCTGATCAGACCAATACGAGCTCGGGATGCTCTACTTCATGTTGGGCACAGAAAGTCATGTTGTGAAAGAAGAATCAGAACAAAAGGGAAAAAACCCAGAGAAAGAAATAAAAGAGAAAATGGTATATTTCAATCTGCATTCTCACTCCACATTCTTTCTCTGGATGTGGATAGCATTTTTCATTGTGAGTCTTTTGGAGTTGTCTTAGATCACTGCATTGCTGAGAAGAGCTAAGTCTATCCAAGTTGGTCATTATATAATGTGGCTGTTACTATGCACAATGTTCCCCTGGTTCTGCTCACTTCACTCAGCATCACTTCATGTGAGTCTTTCTAGGTTTTTCTGAAGTCTGCCTGCCTCATTTCTACAAGAACATATTTCAAAGGGTTCAGAGAAAGGATAGATAAGATCCCAAAGCCTGAAATTCTTAAGGAAGGGTAACAAACGACTGAAGGGAGAAGGGAGAAAAAGGCTGGGACCTCTCAAGAATAAATTCTACTGGTGAATATAAATGATTCCCATGAGTAAGAAAAATGTGTTAATGAGAGATCAAATGGTTATGTAGAGACATCACTGATAAACTCTGAATTTGGAAAAGCAAATGAGCAAAGTAACTGAGACAAAATACAAAAATGTATCTAATCTGTAAAAATGCCAAGGCTAAACCCTTGAAAGAGCTGGGACTTGCAATAAAAATTAATGACAGCAAAATTGGGTTTTAAAAATGAAGATGAAGCAATAGGAAGAAGGCAAGAGACCACTCCTCAAGGCAGATGTCACAATAATAACGGCTGAAAGAAGGCAGAATTACTCAATTTTTTTTCCTACCAAGAAGACTGGGAAAGACTGAATAAAAATGGTTAACAGGGAATTGAAACAAAAGTCAAGAGATAAAGTGGTAAGATAGATTAGGACTGCTCTCAATTAAGGTCAAGCCACTTTGTCAGGGTGAACTCTATTCCAGAATCCTGAGAGAACTTGCATACGCAATCAAAAAATGACGAAGTTATGCAGAGTCACAAGGAACAGGAGGAAGTATTATTGGAGACGTTCAAATGTTCTCATTTAAAAAAAAAAAGAATGAAATCTTTCATTGCAGATTCTCAAATTTTAAGCTAGTAAGTTTATTCTTGACAAAATTTTTAAATGGGTCGTTTGTGGATCATTAGAAAGAAAACCAGTCATTACTATGAACCAGTATGGGTTCACTAAGAATGACTAATTCTGAATGGTTTAATTTTTTTTAAGTTATTAGATTTGGAGAATATCATGGACAAATTTCAGCAGGGCACTAGTAAAAACCTTTCACAATGTTGTTGAGAACAAGACAGACAGATGTGGGAAATAAGTTCGCAGTAAGGGAGATTCAGAAGTCAGTAAAAGACTAGAAGTGAAAAATAAAATATAGTAACACCCACCTGGAAGGAGTTGCCTAGCAGAAGGCCCTCTTTAGGATGCTATCCTTAGTGTTTGGGAAACATGCAGATCCCATGAGGAAGAATGAATATATCTCACGAAATAACAGAGATCCATGGATATTGGAACAAGCCGAAAAGTGGGCCAAATTTAATTTTTTTTCTCTATCCTATTAAATGTAAAGTCCAACACTTTAGTTAAAAGACAAATAAAAAATTTTACAAGTGTAAAACTGGGATGTATGAGTAGACAAGAACTCTCATGGAAAGGACCTGAGGTGGTTATTTTACAAGCTCAATATGGGTCAAATGTATTATGTACAAGTCAACAAGCATTTACCATGTGCACTGGGGTTGGTTGTTGTCCTTCATACTTGATGAGAAACAAAATGACATCCCTATGTCGGGGTCGAGGTGTGTCCAGCTGGGGTTGATTAGACTAATACAAGCTTGGAAGGCAAAAAGAGTCCATATGAACATTTGGAGTGGAGATGTCTTTAAATTTGCACATCTCATGTTCCTTGTGAGCTACTACAATTCTGCTTTGTTCAAGGAGTATGGCATCTTCTTTGATTCGGGAATGCCATGCTGGGTAGCCCTTTGCCAGTGTCTCCCATTGATTCCAAAGTTCTTCAAACAAGCCTTGATAGTATTCTTATATTGTTTCTTCTGGCCTCCATGTGAGCGTTTGCCTTGTGTGAGTTCTCTGTAAAATAGTCTTTTAGGCAAATGTGCATTTGGCATTCAAACAACGTGGCCAGCCCACTGGAGTTGTGCTCTCCGCAGTAGGGCTGAAATGCTTGGCAGTTCAGCATGAGAAAGGACCTCAGTGTCCGATATCTTACCTTTTCAGGTGATCTTCAGTCTCTTAGACAATTCAAATGGAAGCAATTCAGTTTCCCATCATGGTTCTGGTAGACTGCCCAGGTTTCACAGGCATATAACAACGAGGTCAGCACAACTGCTCTGTAGACATTCAGTTTGGTAGTCAGTCTGATACATCTTCTCTCCCACACATTCCTCTGAAGCCTCTTAAACACACAGCTAGCTCTGGCAATGCGTGCATCAACATCATTATCTATGTGTGAATCTCTTGAAAGTATACTGCCAAGGTAAGTGGATTTGTCCACAGCATTAAAATTTTCTCTATTTGCTGTCACTGATGGTTACAGTACCAGTGGTGCTGGCTGGTAGAGGACCTCTGTTTTGTTGGTATTAATTGTTAGGCCAAAAGTAGTACAAGCAGCAGGGAATCAATCTATACTTCGTTGCATCTCAGCCTTAGAGGCTGCATTGAGTGCTCCGTCATCTGTGAGCAAAACGTTGCACACCAAACAAGCTTGTTGACTAGTTTAGTGTGGATTGCGAAATCTACACCAGCTTCACTGCTCTCCCCATCACTGCTGGTCACTCCTGAAAAATGTGTGTCCACCTCTGACTCTGGTAAGCTGGCCATTTGCCAGCCTTGCTTCATTTAGGACTGCTATTTGGATGGAATATCTGCTGAGTTCTCTTGCAATAAGAGCTGTTTGTTTCTCAGGTCTACTGGATTTTATGTTGTCCATGAGTACGCGCACATTCCACGTACCAACACAGAATGGAATTGTCTTTGAAAAAGTTTTGCACATTTTTTGTGTTTTGACTTCAGGGTGGGATAGTGTAGGGGCCAAAAACACCCAATCTACGATAAAAGAAACTGAGGCAGAGCTCTGAGCCAATAACCACTTATTAAAGGGATCTACCCTCCCATCCCACCCACCCTTGATGAAGAGGACTTCAGATCTTCTTCACCATCTGAGATGCCCCCTTCTTCCAGAGCTTTAGTTTTATAGTGTGTGATACTCAGAAGATACAGATGAGGCAAAGTAAAATACAGAGGTCTTGTTGGTTGATAGACTTATAACTTGACCATCCAGGAAAACTTCAGTTCATGCCTACAAATCAATGACCAGTAGAGGATTCCAAAAATGGGTAGAGCTGATAGCCATTCACTGGCCCCATATTGGCAAATAGAGAGTTGTGGGCAGCTCTGGCAACTTGAAGACAGGGTCACCCGTTGGTCAAGTGCCCCTAGGCCTGTCTCCCCAGCAAAGGAATAAGGTGGAGAGACAATCAAAAATAGCTGGGAGACTTTCCATATCATTGAGTCATCTCCACTACACTGGGCTTGGTTACCTACTCAGCAGAAACGGTGGAGGTTCTCTAGTTTTATGCCTATGATTGAGGAAGTGAACTTTATAACAGGCGATTGAACTTAAAATCTTGAAAAGTTTTAGGGCCTATTATAAGAAAGAATCTATCTCACTTTATCTAATTCCCAAATAAAAATATGTAAATATATATTACTGCTGACAATGTATATCAATAGATAAGTATAACAGAAAGAATCACAACCCTTACGGAATCATATCAAACTGAATTATGCTGATTGAAAATAAGCTAGAGATTTAAAACAAAAGAGGGTCTAAGTTAATCATTTCCCACAGTATCCACCTCCCACAATAAATGTAGGTTAGGTAAAGCAGATGATTTTATGGGTACCTTTTCTAGCCCCTTCCTCATGCCAAGAGATGAGTAGCATGGTCCTTAAAAAAGGCTGCTCAGATAGTGAAGGGGTTGCCAAATCCCACTGCTGTTTCAATCCAGTGAGAAAAGGACCCTAAGCTCTGGGCCCCCTGTGTTCAAGGTGTGACTATATTCCCAGCGTATCATCACTTGCTGATTCATCACTTGCCTATTACCACAGGACTTTGAGGTAGGCAAAAATAGTAAAATGGTATGGGCAATGTCTTTTGATTTGCACATAACTGGATTTGAGGGAGGCAAAGTTGTGTGAAGTTGCCAGCTTCACTCTCTTTCAGCGTCACTGAAGTCCAATGCCAAGACAAGAGTCAAGATGATTGGTAACGGCCTAAAATGCAGTGGCTGACCTTGGCATCTTCAGTGTCTGATCAAGCTCTAAGAGCTCCATAGCACCTGTTTCAGCCACCTTCATGGCCGCTGGAACAAACTGTTCTCATCTGACCATTCCACTCAAGAAAGTCTTCACCTGCCTGAGTTAGACACCCTCCCAAATCACCAAGGGATTTAAGGCCCCTCAGTTACCCTCAACCTGGTTTAGCTCGTCTGCTGCAACTGTTTACTAGGACATGTGGCTACTGCCCATGCTACAGCTTTTTGGAGCCACAGTTGAGAGCTGGGCAGTAGGTATCTTCTCTGAACACCTGTACACCCTAGGGATACAAATATATGCAGAAAGAAATACATTCCTTGCCCTCAAAAAGCTTTCATACTAATGAAAGACAACACATGTAAAGAAACAAAAACGGGGGGCGGGGGGTCAGGAGAGGAAAGGCAAGGGAGGAAAGACAGTAGAAAAAGTCTGAATAGCCAGGAGAGGAGCCCTGTTGGGGAACGAAGATATGGCTAGCCTGGGTACCCTCTTTAAAACAGAGGTGCCTGGAGGAACCAGCCAATCAGGAAACTTCCCTCTAAGACACTCAGTAAGGTCAGTAAGGGGACCAAGGGACAGAATGAATTTCTAGGGTGGGAAGGCTGCTGTGGCATGATCGAGAAAGTTCAGAGACAGGAGCAGAGTCTGGAGAAGAAAGTCTGAGGAGCAATTGGAGACAGTAACTGAGAGACTAGGGCTGGATCGATAGACCTGGGGATCCTCTGCATAGGACGCTAACTGAACCCCATGAAATCATGATGTTGGCAAGATAGTATATAGTAAAAATAAGGCATGGGGATTCGCATGGAGATGACACAAAAGACAGTAAAGGAGACTGAGAGGTAGGAGAACCAGGAAAACATCCCAAAACTTAATGCTGTCTTAGCCTACCTTAACAGAAGTGAACTGTCTATAACTAGTGAAAGTGATAATCTCAACTGGTCAGAACACGTGTGAAATATAAATTCAGTTCTGGGTAACTCATGTCCTAAACTGGAGGACTAAATGGAGGACATCCGGAGAGGGGCAACCAAGAGAGTGAAAATACATGTCAAATTAGGAGGAGGTGAAAGAACTGGGAATATTTAGTCTTAGGAAAAAAGAGCACAATTGTGAAGTATTAAATTCTGAGCCAATCACAATCCTAGAGGGCTTACAATGAAACATGGTGGGTACCTCCTGACAGGTGATGATCTTAAAATCTGGTGCAGAATGAGACACACGTTTTTGGACATGGCCAATATGGAGATTGCTTTTGACTATACATATTCAGTATAAGGAATTTTTTTTTCCAGTGCAGATGACGGGAAGGGAGAAGGGAGTTTAGAATGGATCTAGAAAAAAGGTGAGAGAGAGAGAGAGGGAGGGAGGAGGGAGGGAGAAGGAAAGAGAGAGGGAGGGAGAAGGAAAGAGAGAGGGAGGGAGAGGGAGAGGGAGGGAGAGGAAGAGGGAGGGGGGAGGGAGGGAGAGAGAGAGGGAGGGAAAGAGGGAGAGGGAGGGAGAGAGGGAGAGGGAGGGAGAGAGGGAGAGGGAGGGAAAGAGGGAGAGGGAGGGAGAGGGGAGAGGGGGAGAGGGAGAGAGAGGGGGAGGGAGAATCATTGAAGTATTACACATGAAAACACTCATTTTCTGTTCAGAATACAAAATAAAATTAGGGAAAAAAAGACTCAGAGAAGACATGACAGATATGACAGATACCTTTGATACTTTTAAGGGCTGACAGGTAGAAGAAAGATTGGCTTTATTTTATTTAGCCATAGAGGGAAAAAAATGGTGAAAGTTATAGGGAAGTAGGTTTTACACTAAACAGGGTGTCCCAAAAGTCTTACTGAAGTCTTAAGCTTCAATTGTTCCAATTGCACTAAGACTTTTGGAACATCCTACAATTTATAAAAATGTTCTAAGAGAGCTGAGGGGGCAAAATGGAATAAGCTGCCTCAGGAAACGAGGTATTGCCTCATTATTGGAAAAACTTCCAGCAGAGGTTGGTTGACCTTATTGAGTATCTTAGAGGAGAGTTTCCTGTTGCTCTACCCATGACACTCTATGTCTCATAAGCCTTTGCACTGGTTGTTTCCCCCCCACCCCAAATACTCTTTCTCTACTCCTCCACCTTTTGGAATCTCTGATTTCCTTGTAAACTTGGCCAGTTGAGGTCCTTCCTGGACCCCTGAGCTACTAATGTCTCCCTAACCCTACAGATCCCCCCCATACACGCAGTTATTTTGTATCTGATTTGTATATACCTCTACTGTAGTCATGTTGTCTCCCCCACTGGAATATGACTAAAGAGCTTGGATTGGATTACCTTAACGGTTCCTTCCAAGTCCACTGAGGCTCCTGTGAGTCATGACTGTTCTAGGCAAAGGAGCTGCATCTCACTTGCACTCACCTTAAACTCCCCTCCCCATAACAGAGTCTAAAGCCTCCCCACTCCCCGCCAGCTTCCATAATTATCCTATTTTCCTCAGGAAGAAATATCTCACCCCAAATTACCCCCCACTTCTTGAAGGCAGGTACTATTTCATGCTGAGCTTTACATACTAGGTACTTAGCACAGGGCCTGACACAGAGTAGGTATTTCATAAATGCTTCTGATTGGATTAAAATAGATGGTTTTGGAGGCCTCATCTCCTTTCTGCCTCAGTCTGTAAGTCTAAGGTCACTTCCAATTCGAGCTTTCTGCCTATTTTATGTATATTATTTTAGACTTTGCCATATCAGTGTGAGTGTCTCCCTGAGATATAGGTGCAGCAGCAGGAATCAATGGAAAGGCTTGGGAACCAGTTAACCAAAACCGGTTAATGTTTTAGGAAAAAAACAGATTTTTTTTTTTCACTCTATAAGGAGGTAATCATTGCCTGGCCAAATATGTGTATATGTGTGTGAATGTATACATACATACACACACACACAAATAAATAAATAAATTTATAAATGTATAATTTATAAATGTATATGTGTATACACACACACACACACACACACACACTCACACACTCCTTTAGCTGGAAACTGAAAGTAACACGAGATGTTTCTTCTTTAGGAAAACAGGATAATTATGGAAATTGCAGGGAGTGAGAGAATATGTATCATATGGGAGAAGGGGGTCTAGGGCAAAATATATGGGGTAGGCAATATGTTCAACTCTAAGCGCATATATTCTGCTGCCACTCTGTCCAGAATAGCCATAGGCTCACAGATGCCCAGCAAGAGCGAGGAAAGATCTTAAAGGCCATTCTGATCCAATGCCTTCATTTAAAGATGATGAAATAAGCAAGCGAAGAGAGCATGGAATAGTTTATTTGTCAGATTTATGGATAAGGGAAGAATTTAGGACCAAAGAAGATATAGAGAGCATTACAAAATGTGAAATAAATAATTTCAATTATATAAAATTAAAAAGTTTTTGCACAAACAAAACTAATGCAACCCAAATTATAAGGAAAGTAGAAAACTGGGAAAAAATTTTGCAAAAAGTATCTCTGACAAAGGCCTTTTTTCTCAAATATACAGAGAATTTAGTCATATTTATAAGAATGTAAGTCACTCCCCAAATGATAAATGGTCAAAGAATATGAACATGCAGTTTTCAGATAAATAAAAGCTATCTAGAGTAATATGAAAAAATGCTCTAAATCACTACTGATCAGAGAAATGCAAATTAAAACAACCCTGGGGTGCCACCTCACACCTATCGGATTGGCTAATGTGACAAAAAAGGAAAACGTTGGATGCTGGAGGGGCAGTGGGAAAACTGGGCACTAATGCACTTATGTTGGAGCTGTGAACCAATCCAACCATTCTGGAGAGCAATTTGGAACTATGCCCAAAGGGCTATAAAACTGTACATACCCTTTGATCCTGCAATACCACTGCTAGGTCTAAATTCTAAAGACATCCAAAACAAGGGAAAAGGACTTATTTATACAAAAATATTTATAGTAGCTCTTTTTGTGGTGGCAAAGAATTGGAAATCAAAGGGATGTCCATCAATTGGGGAATGGCTAAATAAACTATGGTTTATGATTGTAATGGGATACTACTGTGCTATAAGAAATGACAAGAAGAATAATTTCAGAAAAACCTGGAAAGACTTACATGAACTAATGCATAATGAATTAAACAGAACCAAGAGAATGTTGTAGACAGCAATACTGTTCGAAGAACTGTGAATGACTTCACTATTTTCAGAATACAATGATCCAAGACAATCCCAAAGGACTAAGGATGAAGCATACTATTCACTTCCAGAGGAAGAACTGATATTGACTGAATACAGACGGAAGCATGCTATTTTTCACTTTTTTTTCCTGTTTTCTCTTTATTCAAGTCTCCTTTTACAAAATGACTAATGTGGAAATATTTTACATACTTGTACATGTATAACCTATATTTGATTGTTTACCATCTTGGGAGGTGGGGATGGAGGGAGGGGTAGAATTTGGAACTTAAAACTTTAAGTAAAAAATGTTTAAAAATTAAAAAAATAAAGATGATAAAGCCTAGAAGTAAATGACTTGTCCAAGTAACTCAAGTCATGTCAATAGGGAAATCCCACCCAGGGATTCTTCCCTTCCTGATCCTATCCCACCTTACTGTTTTTAATCATTTTATAAGTGTGATGTGACCTGTGTCAACAAATCCAGGGGTCAGGGTGGGTAGGGCAGGAAGGAATTCCTTGCTAATTCAACTCTATATAACCTAATTTAAGTGTTAGCAAATACCCTACCCATCTTTCCTTTGTTTTCTAGCCTTTGCTGAGAGCAAGGAGATAGGAGATATTCTGGGTACCTGTTCCAGCTCCTCCCCTGGGTACAGTGGGAAGGGGTCCTGGGCCAGCCGGATCTCCAGGTCTGCATGCCGAAGTCGTACTTGTCCTGTAGCATCATCAAATAGCACACAGCCCCCTTTATCTCGGGCTACAGGGTTAGATACAATGCAGTAATGTCGTGGTGGGACTGTAACCATACGTGCAGGGGCAAACAGTACCCTGTGAATAAAGAGAAAGTATGAGAGATTGCCAAGACCTTCCCTCCTCCTCAAACTCTACCCACGCAGCCAGATATCCCTAAGAGGGCAGACCAGTGCTGCAGTTGGAGGATGGAAAATAAGACATGGACTCTCAGATAATGAAAGATTAGAATGGGTGAGCAAGGAACATATTCTTCCAACAGACCAAACCCCTTCTCCCTGCCCACACTTGCTTGGATGAGGTATCACTCCTACCTGAACATAAAAGAGATGAATGATGTGGAGTTTAGCCAGATCAATAAGCATTGCTACCCCTCTCCTGCCCCAAACCTTTCTTTTTCTGTATCTTTTTCCTTTTCAGGACTCAGTGGTCTCTGAACTCATACTGACCTTTCATTGTCCTGCCGGATGTAGGTCTTGGGCCCAACTTCCACACGGGATACATTGGTGTTCTGGTCAAGCACATGGATGAAGTGGTATGGGGGGATTCGGATGATGGAATCTCCTTTATTTGCCATGGTAACTTCAGAGTCAAGGTGGCAAGAATCAGAAATGGTTAATACAGGATCCCTGGTTGGGGGAAGGGGGGAAAGAATACAAATGAATTATAGGGAAGGGGCCAAAGGGAGCAGAGGAGAAAAATGGAGGGAGAGAGAGAACCAAGGCTAATAAAAACGTCTGAACAAAAAAAAGCATTTTAGGCTCTTGGGAAAAACTTTGATTGCTTCCCTTTTTAACATAGATCAGCAAAACAAAAACAAAGAAGCAGCTAGATGGCACAGAGCACCAACCCTGGAGTCAGGAAGACCCGAATTCAAATCCAGCCTCAGACACTTAGTAGACCTTGGGCAAATCACTTAACATTGCCCCCAAAACAAAATAACAACAAAAAAAGCCACAGACTCGGGGTACCCACTCTATCTTCATATGGCAGTATGGCTGTAAGAACTCAAGATTCTTATTATGAGAAAGAGAAGATTTAGGGCATTATCTTTAAGTATTACAGGGTCCATCATATGGAAGAGATATAGATTAGACTTCCTTTGCTTGGTTGCAGAGGGAGAAATGAAGAACTGCAGGTAGCTGTTTCAGGGAAGCAGATTTTAGTTCAATGTAAGTAAAAACTCCCTAACAATTAAGAATCGTCCAAAAAAGGAATGGACTGTTGCAGGAGGCAGGGGAATTCTCCCTCAGTGCCATTCCTCCAGTGGATGACCGCTGGCCAGGGATATTGTCCAGAAAGTTCCTGTTCAGGTATGGATTGGATTAGATTACCACTGAGCTAACAGCCTTAAGATTCTTGGCTTTCCCAAGCCTACCCTTAGCAAGTCCTGATTTTAAGTTTTTAAAATGATAAAACTACATAAAATCCTTCTCTAATGCCTTATTTCATGGAGGCGATCCTGGTTCCTTGAATGATTTGTCAATAAACCTTAAGCTCTGGCAGACTCTACTGTACTAGAAATACAGTTTTGGTGACAGATTGAGTGCCAAAGTAGCTACTATATATAGAGAGGTTCATCACCAGCTGGTTGCCCACTAGGTGATAAGATTCTCTGGCAAAGGCAACCTTGAAAGAGAAAATAAACAACAGTCCTTGGTCTTGCATGACTCCCTCGCAGAAATGGTAGCAAAGTGGTAGAAAAGGTAGTAAGAAGGTGCTAAGAAACACAACTGTTAGACATATAAAGATGAACTCAACAGCAGATACTCTAAATATAGAATTCTGTGTCCAATGGCCAATGACTTGATATATTGTTGGAAAAAATGGTTGGTCTCGGTAAGTTTCACAAATGAAATCAGAAGACAAAAAAATTAAGCCAAATGGGAAGGATGGCTCCCCTGTTCTTCTTGGAAAGACAAAGAGATTGAAGAAATTGTTTCATTAGCTGCCCAGAGACAACTAAAAATAGAAATTCCATGGGATACTTGGTCATGTCACCTTGTGGAAATTCTTACTGAGCATAAGCAAAAAAGACCATTTGGAGGGTGGTATAATTGATACATTGACATGCCCTGAGGATGGTGACCTTCAAACCAAGCCAATAGAAACTTTGACAGCTAGTGATTTCATTGCAAAAGTAGGCCCAGAGAAGGATGGCAAGAATAAGATAGGGCTCAGGTGTGAAAAAATTAAAAAGGCTAAAGGTTTATAACCTATTCTGAAAACTCAGACCAAACATATTAACATGAATGCTCTGTTCCAGAAGGGAGTTGAAAGGTGTTGGACATGGCAAATAAGTGGCACAAAAAAAGAAAAGTTGACTATTCCAACAGGAAACTGAGTTTCATTTGAACGCCAGCCCACTTTTCTTAGTATAGCCAGTTGTAATGTGTCATGGCTACCAAGATACCCTTCTTTTCTGCGTATCAATAAAGAGGGTGACCTCACTGGAGCTACTGGCTTTAGTGCAGTGGCTAGTCTAATCCAATTTGTTAACAGTTATATGTGTCACTGTTAATAAACTGATTTTGCTTGGAGTTCTATACCTCAATTTACTTTGATTGAATTTACTTGTGACAACATCCTGCAACGTTGCTAAAGTTGTTTCAACGAGATTTTTTTCATTGATTCTCTAGGGTTCTCTAAGTATAACATCATATCATCCGCAAAAAGGAATGATTTTATTTCCTCATTGTTAATTTTTATTCTTCAACTGCTTTTTCTTGTCTTATGTTATAGCTAGCATTCCTATTACAATACTGAATAATAATGGTGATAATGGACATCCTTGCTTCACCCCTGATGTTACTGGGAAAGCTCCATTAAAGATAATACTTGCTCTTGATTTTAGGTAGATTCTACTTATTTTAAGAAGGGTTCCACTGATTCCTAGGACATGTAGTGTTTTTAATGGGTGTTGTATTTTGTCAAAGGCTTTTTCTACATCTATCATTATATGACTTTTGTCATACAATTTTTGTTGTTATTGATATGGTTTTCCTAATACTGAACCAGCCCTGCATTCTTGGTATAAATCCTCCCTGGTCATAGTGTATGATCTTTTTGATACGTTGCTGTAATCTCCTTCCTAGTATTTTAAAATTTTGCATCCATATACTGTAAAGAAATTAGTTTATAGTTCTCTTTCTCTGTTTTTGCTTTCCCTGGTTTAGGTATCAGAACCATATCTGGGTCAATAAAAGTAATTTGGCAGGATTCCTTCCTAACCTATCTTTTCAAATAGCTGTTCCTTAAACGTCTGGTAGAATCTACTAGTGAATTCATCTGGTCTCTGGGATTTTTTTTCAGCGATGGCTTGTTCAATTACTTTTTTTTAAAGATGGGGTTATTTAAGTATTCTATTTCCTCTTAATATGGTCAAGTCATATTTTTTGTAAATTTTCATCCATTTCACTTAGATTGTCAGTTTTACCAGCATAAAATTGAGCAAAATAACCCCCAATCATTGCTTTAATTTCATCTTCACTGGTGGTGCATTCATTTTTTATACAAGTAATTTGGTTTTCTTCTTTCATTTTTTAAATCAAATTGACTTTTCTTTTCTTCTCATAAAACTAGTTCCTAGTTTCATTTATTAGTTCAATGGTTTTCTCACTTTCAAACGTTATCAATTTCTCCTTTGATTTTCATTTTGGTGTTTAACTGGGGATTTTTAATTTGTTCTTTTTCTAGTTTTTTTTTTAGTTGCATGCCCAATTCATTCATCGAATCTTTCTGTTTTTAGAGATACAAACTTTCCCCCAAGTATTGCTTTGGCTGAATCCCAAAAGGAAGACAGAACTCTTCCCGAGAGACAAGGTACAAAAGAGACAAGTTGATCTCTGGAGCTCCCTACCTGGCCAGGGGGTCGGGACCCACTTCACAGAAGGAGAAAAAGACTCCTAACAGGCCTTTCTCTCCTCTTAATAATTCATCCTTAATGCCAAAATAATCTTAGACACAACTGGTGATACATGAAGGGAACGTGGCTAGATCCGGAGATTCAAAACCCTGGCTTGAATTCCTTTTCCGCTACTTAACTCACTGTGTGACCTAACCTCCCTTGGACTCAGTTTTATCATCTCTACATTGAGGGGGTGTAACTAGATGACCTTTAAGGTTGTTTTTTCCCCCCTCAGCTCCAAATCTATAATCACAGGTCACTTCTGTTCAATCCGGATTCCTTCCGTTATTCAAGGCCTTTCACTCTCTGGCGCTAGCCTTAGCTTTCACTCCAGCTGAATCTGATCAGTTCTGCGCAAACATGCATTACTCATGCACTACCAATCCTTTGTTTATACGATTTACTAGGCTTAGAAAGCCTTCTCTTTCCTGTTGAATCTCTCCTCCTTCCTGTTGAATCTCTCCTCCTTCATTACTTCTCAACTCAAAAGCGGCCCCTCCTCCATGAAACCATTTACCCCACGCAATAATGATGCCCCTTGGATCTCACATGCACTTGATTAGTGCACTTATGTGACAATAAACTATAACGCTAAGGTTCACAGGCTCATAAATTTCCTATTGGAAAGGACTTCCGAGGTCACTGAGTCTAACCCCCTTATTTGACAAGGGAGGAAACTGACACAGAGGATGTGGAAATTGAGCAAACCACACCGACTCCATTTTATGACTTAATTCTGGATCTGGCTCAGTTCCTTTTCTATTCAATTATGGGTTTAGTCCAACTGCTGTCTTGTGAGAAAACTTTACTGCATTATTTAAATCTAGTTCTTCATGGCTGGGAAGCTGGATTACCGCTACCTATTGCTTAGAGACCCTTAACTAAGGAACTAGGTTATATTGACCAAAAACCCAGTCAGATCTGAAGACGGATGCAGGGAATTTTCTTTGAATTATACCTCTAAAGCAAATCTGAAAACTGGTCCAAACCAGTTGTTGTTTCATTGTTCTTCTGACTGAATACAGACACTTGGGGGAGAGGGGGAAACCTCTTTTCCTGATTTCAGGAAACTGCACCTGTTCACTCTCCCCATCTAAGGTGGAAAGTTCACTTAGAAATCAGAGATCTTGTACCCTGGATTTATATCCTATTGTTTTCTTTTAATGCATAAAAATCTACCTCCCTCTGTATTCAGGATCCAGTGGCAAGCTGAGGATGTCTGATCCTGATCTGTTATACAACTGGCACAAGATACATTGCTTAATAAATTACTTGGAATCTTGAACCTTTAAAGTCTCCTCAATTATTTCAGACTTTACCCATCATAGTGTTTTACTGAAACCAGCCAGATCAAGAAAGGACTCTGACTTCCAGGGCAGCATCTTAGTTTTGTGGAAGACCACCTCAGTAAGCCTTTCCTCTCCATTTCAAATTCATCTGACTTAAGGGAAGGTTTACCCCTGTACTGTTAGGGACTGTTTAGCCCCATGCTGCCGAGGAAGAGCTACCCCCTTCAAGAAAAAGACAAGAAAGGGTCACATAGCTAGTAAGTCAAATATCCTCCTGACCTCCAGAACATCTCAAATTGTACATCCCATAGACAGCTTAAACTGAGTATCTCTCTTTCCCCTTCTCTTTTCCTTACTAGCCTTTATATTAATAAGGAGTATATTATATTAATAAGGAGTAACACTATCCTCCAAGTCTCCCAGGCTCACAACCTAGGTGCCATTTCCAACCCCTCGTTCTCTTTCACTTCCCCTATATCCAATCTATTGCCAAGTCCTACCATTGCTACTTTTTGTGACATCTCTCCTATGGGTCCAGATTCCCCTCCTTTCACACCCACTACCCCAGTGCACCTCACCTGAACTACTGCTTCCTGGTGGGCCTCCCTGACTCCCTCACTCTAATCCACCCTGAACTCAATCACTAAGGTGATTTTTCTAAGTGCAAATGTGACCATGTTTCACCCCCTCAACCTCCTCCTCCAACTCAAAGTCTAATGGTTTCCCATTACTTCTAGGACTCCTCCTGTTTGGCTTTTAAAGACTCTCACAAACTGCTTCCTACATTCTCAGTCTTCTCACACTTGACTTGCTTCGATCTAACTCTAAAATTCAGTAGACACCCGGCCCCTTTGCTGTTTCTTGCACAAGACACTCATCTCCCAAATTTGTCCTTTTTTCCACTTGCTTTCTCCGATTACTTTCTTCACCTGTCTCCTGGCTTCCCTGAAAGTCTCAGCTCATCTTCCACAGGGGTCTTTCCCAGTTCCCCTCAATGCTACCTCCGTTTACCCTGTACATAGCTGTTTTTATATTATCTGCCCCTGGAAGTCCCTCAAGAGCAAGGATTTTCTCCCGGTTAGTATCTTCAGCATAGAGTACTGGCACAAAGGAGGTACTGTCTCTTGCTCAAGTCCACCTCTTGATCTTCCATGCTGGGCCAGCTCTCTCATGCTGTCTCTCTCTCAGGACCCAGTACACACAACAGATACTTCACTAAAATTTGCTGAACGATCCATGAACTAGTTTTAATAGCGCCTTGTTTGAGGTATTACATCCTACAGACTCCTACCTTTGTATCCATCATACTTTGGGGACATCTGCTGAATGAAGGAATGCTGACAGCACTTACGTCAACACACTTTTACTTCTGGGGGCAGGTGCTTCCCTTTGGCCCAACCAACAAATAGTCATAGCTAGTACCTAGTGAGGAAGATGGAATGAACCGAGAGAGGTCAAGTGATTCGCCCCAGGTCACAGCTAAAGGGTCCGAGGCCAGACTGGAAGCTCAGAAAGCCCCCGGCTCTCCCCCCTTCTGGGCAATGGGTAGGGTCAGTGAAAAACCCTGAGAAGCGCCCTGAGGGGATGGGGGTGAAGACTGAGCCTCGAAACCAGAACAGGGCGTTTCCTCTTCCGTAGATAAGGTTCCTTATCTGCCAAAGGGCAGGGATTCATCCCTAAGGCCCCTCCCAGTACAGCTACAGCATTTCTCAAGGTCCTTCTGGTTTCCAGGCCACGGGTGATGCTTCCTGGTTTTCTTTGGGCAAACCCACCATGAAGGCCAGGAGGAGTCAAGGCTGAAGAGCCTGATTAGAAGGGTGGGTCCGCATGACGGGGGGTGGGACTGGCCCCGACCCCCTCAAAGAGCCCCAAAGCCCCTGAACCAAGGCCCTGGCATCTGCGGGCAGCATGAAGTGGGTTTCTTAACCGAGTTCGGTGTAAGGGACGAGGACGCTCCTCTAGCACAAATCTGGGGGCTAGGGCACTGCCCTCGGGGGGCAGTTCTCCGCGGACCCCTCAGGCCCCTTCCCACCGGCACACCCACTGGTTCTGGCGGCTGCCAGGTGCCCTTTCCGGACCTGAAGAGGCGCGCCCGGGAAAGGCCCCGAGCCGCCCGCCGCCTCCCGGCAACGGCACCGAGAAGGGGGAGCTTGGAGAAGGGGGCCTGCTCGCCGGGGTCGCGGACGCCTCCCGGCCCCCGGGGCTCCTAACGGCAGGGCGGGCCGAGGCGCACTTACGGAGGGGCCGCGACGCCGCTGGCAGGGAGGTGCGCTCGCCGGGGCCGCCGTCTCATCCCTCGAGGACTCGCAGGACGCTCCCCCCCCGGCCCGCTTTTATAGACTTCCTGGCAGCCGCGGCCCAGGGCCCGGCGGGGGTGGGACCCGAGCACTTAAAGGGCCCGCGGAGCGCGGCGGAGGCAGGGCCCGGACCCTCCCCCGGACGGGGCTCCGCTTCCTCGACCCCAACTCCGGGAGCCTGGGCGGGAGGAGCCAAAGTTCTGGTCCACTGGACCCGCTCCCGAGGAATCCCGGAGCCCTACAGATCCACCCCCCCCCCCCCCGAGGGGAAAGGGGAGGGAACAGCCGAGCCGCCTGCCCTAGGGAGTTTCTCCGCGGGAACTGCCCTCCTGCCCCCGGCAGCCGGGGATGAAGGGGAGCGGAGCGGCGTGGGCTACAGTCTTTATTTACACACCAAGGTCGCACAATGCGAGGTCCCGGGCGCCGAGGCGCGGCCCGCCCCGCCACGCCGCTCTCCTCCGCTCGCCGGCCCCTTCTCCGGCCGGCCTCGGGCCGGGCGCGCTGGCGCTCGGGGGGCTGCGGAGGGGAGCCCCGTGCCCTCAGTACTTCCGCTGCCTCAAGAAGAGCCCTCCTCCTGCGGGTCGGACGGGAGTGGTCGAAGGCGAGGGGTCTTCCGAGTCCAGGCTGAAGAGGTCTCGGCCAGTCCGGAGGATCTGCTCCTCCAGCTTCTTGTGCCGCTTCATGTCGGAGAGCACCTTGTCGAGGCGGGCCTCGCGCTTCTGGCTCCGGGCGGAGCTCCCTGGAGGGCGCACGGGTGGGCAGACTGAGGACCCCGCGCCCGGCCGCCCGGCCCCCCGGCTGCCCGGCCGCCCGGGGCTCGGGACAGTGAGTAGTGACGGTCTACCACACAAACTCCGCTGCCCTTGGGGGGTGCGAGGGGCGCCACGCTCTGCCCGCCTGGCTCGGGGGGAACACTGCTCTCTCCCTCCGAACCTCCCAACTGCTCCCCTCCCCTCCAGTGCCCACGCAAGCTCCCCAGGGCCGTACCTGGGGTACGTCTTCTGTCAATCAGGGAATCCTTGGGCGTCATGGGCTCATCATCAAAGTCAAATTCTGTGGGCACATGAGGTCTAGGGCCAGGCAAAACACAGAAAGTGTTGTTGGGCAGCTTCCTTTCTTCACACCCCAATGGGATGGGCGGGGGGGGGGGGGGGCTTACTTTCTGCTTTTTTCCTCAATCTGCTTTCTGTTCTGTTTTTTTAAATCTTTGCCCCTTAATTCCCTCCTGCCCTGTTCTTTATTCCTTGGCCTCCCTACCCCTTTATCTTTTCCTAGGCATTTATCCTACTTTACAGGGGAAGTAGATAGAGTATTGGGAGACCTGAGATAAATCTAGCCTCAGACACGCACTAGCTGTGTGACCCCGGACAAGTCACTTAACCTGTCTGTCCTCAGTTTCCTCTTCTGCAAATGGGGTCATAGTAGCACCTGCTCCTTTCCCTCAGCGGTGAGGATCGCGAGATAGTTGTGTGACAGCTTCCTCTCCAACCTATCCCCAGGTCTTAGGGAGCCCTTTCCCTCCCATCTTCTCCTTGGGTGCCATGTCCCGGGAGGTGGCCACACTCACTTTTCCTCCTCCTCTTCCTCTGCCTCAGGCTCTTCATCTGATTTCTCCTCCTCACTCTGGACCTCGGGAGTGGGAGGCCTTCGGGGTAGAACCTCAGCCTGGAGCTCCAGAGTGCCGTGGGTGGCCAGCAGCTCATAGAGTTTTCGAATTTCAGCAGGGGGTGGCATCCAGGGTTCCCCATCCTGGGGTACCTCTAGCTCTTCATCACTGCAAGGCACACACCAGTCTTCCTTTCCTTCATCTTCTTCGTCGTCGTCTTCTTCCTCCTCGGACGTACCTGCCGGTTCTACCTGGGCCTCTTCAAGGGCGGGCTCCCCCGCTTCCACCTCCACCTGCACTTCTTCTCTGGCCCTTTCCCTTCCCTCCTCCTCCGCCTCCCGGGCCGGGTCCGTCCGGGCAGGGGCCCCTGCAGGGTCCTCCACAGCCAAAGCCTCCAGGCCCGAGGTCACCTCCCCTTCCCCGGGCTCCAGCGCTGCCTGGGTCGCCGCCAAGGACTCCATGGCCCTGGGCCGGGGCCCTGGAGCTGCAGGGGAGGAAGCCCTACAATGACTGGCAGCTCTGGGGGCCCAGGGCCACCGAGGCACTGGCCTGCCCTCGAGGGGAAGGGGGTCAGCCTCCGGGATCCCCAATCCCAGTCCGGAGAGTAGGCTCCCCCGTGGGGATCTCCAGGCTGGCCAAGGGCTCGCTGCACCCCATCCCTGTCCCCCTTCCCCGCCCCCCACGGTCTTCAGCCCCAGGACGCTCCCCCCGGGATCTCAGAGGGTAGGACGGAGGAAAAGGAGCTCTTTATAAAAAGCCACGCCCCACCCCCAATTTATAGAGCCGCCTCGGAAGAGAAGGCCGCACACACCTAGGCCAGACGGAGTCTTCTGCCCCCTTTTCCCTCGGGGGTCGGACACGGACGGGATTGGGGGATGGGCCGGTGGGGGAGGAGAGCCCACTTGCGCGCGCGCTTTTCCCACGTTAACTCCACCTCCTCCCCACTCTCCGCCCCAGCCACCGCGGCGCGCGCATCCACTCGGGTCCCCGCGAAGTCGATCCCGGGCCAACCCCCGCGGCCACGCGACGTCCACCCGCGTTCCTGTCCCGCGTGCGAGGAGATCCGATACGCGCCTGGAGCAGCACCCTTACCACCCCCTATCCCTCCTTCACTCAGGCCATAGTAGGCGCATGCGCCTGGAACAGGCCTCGAGGCCCCGCGGAGGAGGGAAAAGCCTGCGAGTCCGGCGTCTGCCAGGAGTTAAGATGGCCGCCATGGCCGCGCGTGCGCAGCGCCCCAAACCCGTGTGGTTCGGGCAGGATCGTTCTCTCCGCGCCTCCCCGCTTCCCCGCCAGGCTTTCGCAGAGGCTTCCCCGTCTTCAGGGTCTGGAGCAGCGCTCGCACACTGTTCCGTCTCGCTTTAGGCTCTGCCGAGCCCATGCCATGCAGGCGGGGCACGTTTCACATGCCCATTTTACGGTTCGGGGAATTGAGGCCCAGAAGGGGGGGCCTAGGACCCCCGGGGCCTGAGGAGGGGGGAGGGGGGAGGGCAGCGCGCTGGCGGGAGCTGACCGACAGATGGACGGAGGCAGCCAAAGGAGGGCGTCTCATGCACAGTCTGTTTATTGGTGATTCATGCAGCATCCTCCATACAAAATGGGCAGCCAGTAAGATAATTTTGTTGTGTGTGTGTTCGGCTTTTGTTTTTTTTGGTTTTTTTAGATCCGTGGGTTTTTTCCCCCCACACTTTTTTTTTTAAGAAAGGAAAAAAAAATTCTCTGCCCGCTGGGCTGGGTAACTCCCCACCCCCACGCCAAGCCTCTGGCTCCGCCTTGTGCGGCAAAGTGGCCCCGGTCCCCTGAAAAGAACCTACGAGGACACGCCCCTTGCAAGCCCGGGGTCAGTTTGAGTTCAGCCTCTGGGCATTTGGTCCGATTTTTTGGCATGTTTCGTACAAAGCACGTGAATGGCACAACCCTCCCCCTAGAAATAAGCGAACACGTAAATTAAACTGCTAAAATCCGCTCCTTCTGGTAGCCAGGGGAGGGGGTGCGGACTGGGCGCAGTGCCGGGGGGACTCGACTGGGCCAGCACGCCCCCAGCTTAGAAAATACCCGCCCCAGTCCCATTCCCCCATGCGTGGTCACAAGCATCACAGACCGAACAGCAAGGCACCCCAGGCCCCCCACCCCCCACGTGAGATTAGGAGACTTTAAGGCCCGCCCCCCTCCCTTCCTCTCATGCCCCTCAGTGCAGCTCTCTCCCCATGCTCCGACTCACAGGGAGCTCCTGGGAGGGCAGACCCTTAGTCTGCTCCCAGGAATTGTCTGAAGAGAACGAGCAGGCAGAGAGATAGGCTGGGGTCTTGTTTTTGCATATCATTCCCGGGAGGATGTCCCACCACCACTCCCTTTCCCAACGTGAACTGGGCACAGCCCCTGTCAACCCCTTCCTGTCAGGGAAGGAGGAGGGGCGGCTTTCCCTAAGATCAGTCGGTTCCCCTGGAGATGGGGAACAGGGTCGGTCACCCACCACACCCACTTCAGTCTATTCAGTTTGTAGTACGCCCAGGAAAGGGGAAGGGGGAAGGTAAGAAATTGAGGCAGTTTATGGAAAGGGAGATGAGAAAATAGGGTAGATTGAGACTGGATGAGAAGAAACAGTTTGGGAGAAGGCCATGAAAAGAAAAAGGTTGAGAATGTTGAAAGCAAATGAGGGAAAGGGAGCTGGGAGGAGTAGAAGGTGGACAAGGGTGTGGAAAGAAAGAAAAAAAGGGAAGATTGGCAGGTGAGCAGAGAGGATAGGAAAAGGGCAGAGATATGAATGATATGGGAGTGGGGAGGGAGAGGAAAGGAATACTGTAAACAAGGCCCTGCTCCAGCTCCCTTGGTCTCTGTAGGATCAAGGGTTGGGGGTGGGGGCCATAATTAGGCCTCACCCCAGGGAAAAGGTGGACCTCGGTAGTTCAGAAGAAAAATTCGAAGGGACACAGGGTAGAGCCTCTCATTTAAATACTGTTCAGAGGAGAGAAAGGGATGGGGATAGAGGGAGAAGAGAGACAGAGAGACAGACGGAGAAACAGAGACAGAGAGAACAGGTATATGAGGTTAATGATGCTAGACCTCCACTAACAACCAGTTCCTCTTTTCCTCAAATCTAGCTGTTTGCACAGAGCCAATCCTTCAAAGAAAACCAATCCCTCTCCACCCACTCAATTCTCTGGCTAGAAACTTCCAGGCTCTACTATATACACCCACCATTCACCCAGCCCTTTCCACATTCCCAACCCCAGACCCATCCCCACTCCCCAACCAACTCACATTCATACTCACATCCAAAGTTGATGATACAGGAAGCAATGATGATGAGGACCCCACCCACCAATGCTACAATACTCAGAAGCTTGGCCACCCTTCCCAAGCGTTGAGCTCCATCCACATCACCCTGCTGTAGACTGTTCCGAGACTGGAGTGGTCACCCACAGAATTGAGGATCATGGTGAGGGTCCAACGAGGTGGTGAGGATCAGGCGACCATCATTATTCAGCCAGTGTGTCCATCATAATGTATAGAGAAGAGAGGGAAGAAGGAGAAAAGGACAACATCCTCAATATAAGATCAAACACTTTTTATCCCTTTACCCCTTCCTGGGAAGTAGAGGGTTTTGGAGGAAATTTCCGAGATACAAGGGCCAGGGAGAGATGAGATCAAAGAAGAGGGATAAGTGACCAGAAATCTAAAGGGAGAGGCACAGAACTTTTTGGAGATGTGGTTCTCAGGGTCCATGAGGAGATGGCCCAGGAATAAAAAAACACTGTCCCCCCAATTCCCATTCCCCTCATCCCTGGGGTTTCCAAATCACAGACATGGAGAGCACTTGAGCTAGAGTATAAGGGAGCTAGGGCAGAGGGAAGGTGGGGATTTCCAAGAACTCACCATGATGGCATAAGCAAAAGCTACAATGTTGACAGGCCACATTGGGCAGAAGCAAGATAGGATGGCGATGATGATGTAGTCACGTGGTTTTGGGATCTCTTCACCCCCCTCAACTCCTGGCCCCCCTAGCAGGGAGCTGGGCTGGCGGCTCAGGCTGCCTCTGGGGGAGCCAGGCTTTGCACCATGCCCCCCAACTCCTTTCTCTTCATCCACCAACTGCTGTAGCACCTTTGGGGGTGCCCCATTGGCTGGAGGGCCCTTGGGTAGAGGAGGAGAGTGGGGCTTAGGAATCGTGTCCTTGTTCCCCTCTCCAGCCTGCATTGGTACTACTGCCCCATTCTCTTGTTTCTCTATCAGGTCCTCTGTTAGGTCCTCAGGGGCTGTGGAGATAGGCATTGCCTTTTGTGCAGGAGATGTAGACTGGGGGACTGGCCTGAGGTCAGACACTGGTTCCTGCTTAGTCCCCTGTTCTGCCTCTGGTCCTGGGGTTGGAGATGATTCTTTGTTCACTTCTAGAACTGGGGCCGCCTCTTTGCTCCCTTCTGGGGCCGGCTCTTTTTTCTCTTCTGGGCTTGGCTTTTTACTCCCTTCTGGGGCCGGCTCTTTTTTCTCTTCTGGGGTTGGCTTTTTGCTCCCTTCTGGGGTTGGCACAGATTCTTTGTAGGTTTCTGGTGTTAGCTGAGGATGTGAATCTGCTCCAGGGGTCTGTTCTGCCAGTGAACTTCCTGGGTCTGGTATGGGGTCTGTGCTCTTGGCTGGGTTTTGGGTCCCTTCTGATGCCTCAGAAGTTTTTATTGCCTGCTCAGGGGATGTCCCCACTTCTGGGCCTTCATCTGAAGGTCTGGTGGAATCTGAACCCATTTGGGGGGTCTCCTTGATGTCCTGTGCCCCAGCTGGAGACTGGGGAAGGGTAGTCTCTGCTCCAGGAGTAGTTCCAGCCCCTTCGCCTTGGGCTGAGGTACCCTCCTCATCCCCCTTCATCTCTGCCCCATCAGAGCCACTGGATGCCATCTTGAGGTGGGAGGAGGGGAGGGATAGGATACTGGGGGAAGAGGAGAGAGCAGCAACAGGATATCCTGGAATAAGAGGAGACACAGCTGGGAAAGTGTAGAACATGGAGCCCAGGAGCCTCAGCTGGCTCTGACTGAAGAGGAGTAAGGTCATGGCCAATGGTCAGCAGACAGAGGGAAGGACCTCAAGAGGTCCTTGCTTTTCCCTCTGAGCTGAGGGCAGGCTAGCAGCTTTGCTTTGGGTAAGTAATAGAAAGCTGGGACTTTTCTTCCTTCCAGCTCAAAGCCAGGAAGGTGATGGGGTGCCTTAGAAAGTGAGATTCTCCTTCACCCAGCTCTTTATAGTGCAGGAGAGACCTGGCTTCACCCGTTGGGTACCAGGAGTAGAAAGCTAACCTTCCTTCGGTTCTCCACCCACACCCACTTTCTTCAGAGCCCCCTCCCCTGTGTCATCCAGAGAAACTCGGCCGTGGATAGAGATGCAGACACGCATAGCCAGCCCCAGACGCTGAGCCATAGGCAGACTGGCAGGCAGGTAGTCAGCGCCTCGCCTACCAAATCCAGGCTCTCATCGGCACCCTGATGAACCCACTCCCGGGCAGATGGCCACTCTTCCTTTCTGTCTCCCCCTACGCTCTCCCATCTTTCCTCCATCCCCCCTCACACTGGTTCCAGTCTCCCTTGTTTGGTAACTCTCCCCATCCCTTCTTCCTCCTTTCCCTCACGTCCCTCCCCTTCCCCACCCCAGCTCAGACTGGTGGTTTTCTTACTGCGTGCGTATGGAGCCCCCTCCCCTAGGGAAGGGGAAATCCCTTCCTTATGTCTCTCCAATCCCTTCGCCCAGGGGAGTGCCACCCTCCCTGCTGCGTCCCCCTCCGGTCCCGTGCCTTTACATTACCCTAGCACCTCGGTTTCTCATGCACCCTTTCCCCCCCACAGGGACCCCGCATTCTTGCGCGGGGCTCCATCGGTCCGTGCGCCCTACACTCACATAGTGAATCTCCTCCACTCTTGGCCCCGGGGGCCCAGGGCACCTCCCCACAACACCCTCGCTTACCTCTTCTTCTGCCGGAGCCCTGGGGGCTGCTCCTGCCGCCACCGCCGCTGCTGCAGCCGGGGAGCGAGCGAGCGAGCTAGGCGGCGAGCGAGCGAGCGAGCCAGCGAAGCAGCGGTTCCCCTCCCTCCCTCCACCCCGCCTTGCGCGCGCCGCCCCCGCCCCCCAGCACTCCATCCCCTCCCCTCCCGGACCCGGGGGAGCCTCGCGCGCCGGGGCCCTGAGTTACCCTGGCAACCAGCAGGTTGCCTCGCGCCCCCATCCCTCCCCACCCAGCGACCCCCCCAGGCCCTCGCGCCCCCCTCCAGCCCAACGGTCGCCGAACTTCCCTTCCCCCTCCTTGGGCTTGAAGGGCTGCGGTGCGGGGTGTGAGACCAGACGGGAGAGGCTGGCATGGGGGGAAGGGGAGAGAAGCCAGGGCTGTGTCCGGAGGGGGGCAGGCTGGGCTGCGGGATCCGGGTGGGGGGTAGGAGAGGGAAGGGAGCCACAGGGGAGCGCAAGGAGAGGGGTCCCCTTTCCCCCACTAAAGGTGGACCAGGGGCTGCCGGAAAGGGGCCGAGAGTGATGAGGACGTGAAAAGGAAGGGGTTGGGAGCTGGGCGCAGGTGGATGGGGTAGGTAAAGGCTGGAATGGGGTGTCCGTAGGGGCAACTGCAACTTCCCTTCTTCACTGGCCCCACCCACCCACGGTCCTGGGGCTCTCAGACTTTCCCCAGCCTTGCCACTGCTCCAGCTTGCATCGATGACATGACTTTGCAGGTATTTGACTGTGGGGTTCCAAGATATGCCCTTTGGCAGGGATGCTGGGGGGCGCCGGCTCTGCCCGAATCCGAGCAGATAGCCCGCGAATGTCTAGCAGAAGCTTGGAATAGCGACTGGCTTCTCCAGGGCAGGGAGTTCCCCAGAGACCGAGGAGTCCTGGGGCTTGCCAGTCACAGGCACTGGCTCTTCCCTGCTCCACCCTGCATCTGGGCTGCAGCCACTGGTGTCCTCCACTGAGGAGGGAGATTAAAGAGAACTGAGCAGTCTAGATCAGGGCCCACAGTGAGGAAAGAAATAGACTCTGGTGTCTTGGTAGGGGGAGGACTCTAGGTGGGGGCTGCTATTGTTGGCCCCAGGTTGGCAGGTGTAGGTGTCTGTGTGTGATTAAGATGGTAGTGTGGTAAGAGACAAATAGCCAGAATCAGGTATGTTTTTATTTAAAATTTATTGTAATGGGGTCCGCAAAGGGATGGGGTGAAGGGTGGGGAACATGCAGGGGACACAGGAACACGATGTCATGGCTAGGGCCACAATTTCTGTTGGGGAGAGGAGGGGAAAAAAAGGGATGAAAAAAAAAGGACAGAACTACAGTTGAGATGAGAGGGGACTGGGAAATACTGCCGCTGCATTCCCCCCCTGGGAAGCACCTTTATTTTCTGGCACCCCCAAAACTTCCTCTCATTCTGTCCTTTACTTATCCTACTCCCTTCCCCCAAGGTCCTGCTTCTTACTCTGCCTTCTCCCCAAAACGTTTATCCCCTTACTTGCCCAGTCTTCTTTATGATGCATTGTAGAGGGATAAGATTAGGGCCAAGGACCCCGAACAATCCTCCACCTGTGACACTAAGTCCTTTATTGCTTGCCCCTCACCTCGGCCTCTTTCCAGATCTCTCTTCTCCTCATACCCAGGACAGAATCTTTGATTTCCCTTCTTTCTTCCTCCACACTCTTACCCCGCCCTCCCCATTTAAACAGCACCAACTCCCCAGGGATGGGCAGCAGACAGTAGGCAAACAGGGGACTGGAAAGGTGGGAAGGAAAAGGACCTTTAAGGGAAAAAGGTTCTTGAATCCCTGGGAGAGCATGGGAAGGGCAATGGAGAAGAGAGGGCAATGAGACAGCTGGTTTGTCCTCTGACACCCCTGATATCAGTTTAGGGGGCCCCCAAATCACCAGAGGAACAATGGGGTTCATATAGGAAGAGGGGAGAGAGAAGAGAAACAAATGTTTAAAATCTAGTGAATTCCCCTAAGAAAACATTTCTTCACTCCTTCCTTCTGGTGGCTCCTTGGTTGGTGGGAGAAGAAAGGGGGGAGGAGAGGAGAGAGGGGACTGAGGCCTTTCCTCTACACCCCAACCCCCACCTCAGGGCTCACCAGGGCTGTGAGGGAAGTGGCTGAGAGCTCACAGGGACACCCTCTGCCCCAGAAAGGGAGCCCACAGCTGTGGGAGTAGCTGCTGCCACTGCTGCTGCTGCTGCCGCCGCTGCCGCTGCTGCCGATGCTGCTGCCGCCATAGGACAGACCTCACCTGTTCCTGCAGCAAGCAGGGAGGGGAAGAGGGGAAAAGAGAGAGAGACAGAGTTATCAGTGTGGAGCCTGTGGCAAGTTCTTTCTCCCTTGTAGCTGCTTCCCCTCTCTGCCTGGGAAGCTGTTTCTTCTACCATGCCCTCCCCTGGGACACAGCCGTTGCACATTTCCTGCTCCCTCTCCAGAGGTTCGGGTTTTCTCTTTCCAGCCTGTCTTCTTTCCCTTGGAGATACTTCAAAAGTTCTCCTCAAAGGCCCTCCTTACCCCAGATGCCTCCCTAGCCTATATTCCCTAGAGACCCTATCCTGCCCCTCTGGGCCTTCCTAAGTACCCTTATCCTGCCCCTGGGGTTCCTCTGATCCCCTTCCACCCCTCACCCCCCATGCCCCACCAGCCGTGCGCCGAGCCTTGCCTGATGGGTGCAGGGGTTCCCCTCAGCAGGTGGGCTGCGGCGGTGGCGGCTGTGGCTGGGGGGCGTCTCCAGGGACAGGGGGTGCGCCCCCCCCGAGATGGGTCTGCATGTGGCCAGCCAGCTGGGTGGGGGTCTTGCAGTGCACGCTGCAGAGCTTGCACAGGAGCCGGTCGGGCCGGGGGGCCTGGAGCCCGTGGTCCTTCACCGCATGGACGCGCAGGTATGCCGCCGTGGTGAAGCCTACGGGGTGACCGGGATGGGGATAGGGACAGGGTTCAGCTAAGTGGAGACCCCGGAGACGGGGATGTTCTCCTAGGTTGGGGACTTGCGTCCCCAGTAATAGGTCTGCTATGTCCAACAACCTGGGGAGTGTCTTTCTATTCAGGTAATGATCTTCTGCCCAGAGGTGGTATTTATTATCTTTTCATTCCCCAAACTTAGAACTCTGTCTACTCAGCAGATAATTGCTTCCCAGAGATAGCTGTGATTTCTCTCCCCAGGACCCATAAAGCTTATTCTTCCCAACTGGCAAAACCCTCTCCAGAGGTGGCAGGAGATAGGATTCCTACTTACTCAGGTCATTTTTTCTAAGTGAATGTATCCTTCCCCAGAGACGGCTGTGTCCCCCAACCCCCCAAACCCTAAGGATTTAGTTTCCAATTACTGAGGAAACTTACTCCATTTAAAGGAAGCTTGTTCTACTCAACAAATATTCCTCCCCAGAGCTGCCAACATTATCTCAGATGCAGGTCTTTGCTCTTCCATTACCCACCCCCCATTCCAGTTACAGTTACTGTTTAGTATTCTTTGCCTGATGCATCCTTCTACAAACACTATTTGTTGCATGTTCTTCCCCAAACCCTGATGGGCTCAATACATCCAGTTAACTTGTTTTCAGTGTATCCCTTTGCAGAAGCAGTTGTATCCTTTCTTTCTTAAGACTGAGGGAAACCAGTTTCCAATTTCCCAAGAAGTTCTACTTGGTGACTTCTTTCCCAGAGGTAACTGCATCCCACCCACCTTTTTCTCACTAGGATTTAGAAAACAGGAGCATCATTTCTTAGCAATAAGCTGTGTTTTTACCCTGATCATACAAATGTGGTTCTACTAACTTTAGGTCTTTAGTAAATTACTGTGTCTCTCTCCATAAGTAGCTGCACTCTGTTTTTCCAAGAAGAAACTAACTGATTCTTTGAACCATACTCAGGAAACCATTCCCTTCTGTTACAGCCTTTTTGATCAACAGCTTGATCATGGAATTCAACGGTATACGGAGTCCTTTGCTATTTTTCCCCTAGTCCCTTCCAGCCCTTTCGCTCCCTACCTTTGTTGCAGAGCTCGCAGACATGGTGAGGCCCTTGGCTGTGCACCTTCATGTGGTCGGAGATGTAAGCTGCGCTCAGCATCTTGCCACATACATGGCATGGCACCTTCTCTTCATGCCGCACCGTATGTGCTCGAAGTCGGTCCTTGGTAGCAAATGCTGCTTCGCATGTCTGGGGTAGAGAAGTCAGAGCAGAAGTTAAGAGCTATTAGCGAGAGGGGAATGAGTACTGGGGATGCGGGGTGGGGGTGGAAGTGGGAATAAAGTCAAAGCCCCAGAAACGTGGAGCATGGGATCTTAGAGCCATAGGCAAATAGGAATGAAAAGATTAAACCTTTAATAAGGAATAAAAACTGAAGGCTAAAATAGAAATAAGAATCCTGAGAGGCTGAGTCTGGATAGGTACAAAGGGGTTTAAATAAGGAAAGAAGCAGTGCATCAAGGTCTCCATACCGCACATTTGAAGGGCCGTTCTGTTGAGTGCACCTGTCTGACGTGGCTGTTGAGGTGGTCTGGCCTGGGAGAATTTGTTAGGGGAAGGGGTTAGGCAGTTGGCCTTAAAAGTGGGGGTGATCCCACTTCTACCCTGCACCGGGTTTCCTCCCATTAGAAAGCGCATCCTTTTCCGAAGTTTAGCAGTTGCTACGCGCCTAGGAAGTCCCTCCCCTCATGCAAGGCTTTTTCCCGCTGTGCGGCCATTCCTCGTGACTTGTCTTGAGGTCTCCTTTAGGTGAGGCCCCTCTCTCTTGCCCGCATTACACTGGAACTACCTTCTCTCCTCCCCCATCCTCGGAAACCTCCTGGGCCTGGTGGGCATGTGTCCCTCCCCCCTGCGGGTGGCCCATCCCTGTGCACACCGGGAGAAGCTCTTGCCACAGTGGGAGCAGTTGTAGGGCTTGTGCACAGCGCCGTCATGTGAGCGCACATGGTAGCTCATGCGGTCCTTGCGCTTGAAGCGCTGCTGGCACACGGGGCACTGGTACGGCTTCTCATCCGAGTGGGACAGCTTGTGCCGGTTCAGGTGGTACACGTCGCGGAAGGCCTTCCCGCACATCTCACACGCGTGGTTCTTCCGGATCCGCTTCCCGGAGGCTGTGGTGGTCACCACGCCGCCTCCACCGACTCCGGCCCCTCCACCCCCAGCACCCCCTTCGCCCCCACCCCCGCCAGCTCCGCCCAGGGTTGCTGGCACGCTCAGGAGGCTCAGGGGCACCATGGTGGGCATCCTCATAGCGCCCGGGCCGGCCCGCCCGGCCTTGGCACCCGTGTGGATGGCTTCATGCCGTCGAAGATTGTAGCCGTTCTTGAACTCCTTGGCGCAGAGGGCGCAGATGTAGGGCCCCTTGCTCTTGGACTTCTTCTCCAGAGCAGTGGCCACGGGAGCTACGACGGCCGTGGAGGTTGGGGCAGCGGCGGGGGCGGCGGCGGCGATCGTGGCCGGCGGGGCGGCTTCGGGAGCGGGGGCCGAAGCGGGAGGCGGCGGCGGCGGCGCGGGGGGCTGTTTGAGGGCCGCCGTGTCCACCGTGGAGGCGGCGGCGGCGGCCGGGGGGGCGGCGGCGGCGGCGGCCGCGGCGGCGGCGGCCACGGCAGCAGCGGACTCCTGGGCTGCGGCGAGGACGGGGAGGAGGTCCACCTGCAGGGGCTCGGCAGACGGGGCCTGAGGAGTCGGTGGGGGGGCTGGGGCAGCCTGGGAGGGAAAGAAGGCCGTGTGGGACAGAGGTGGCTTCCCAGCCCCCGCCGTCCCGGGCACCCCCTCATCCCCCCGCCTCCGCCGGGCCTCGGAGTACTCACCTGGAATGGACTCTGGTTGCAGCCCTGGGACGCAAAGAACCGGGACTGAAGCTCAGCCCCGACCTGCAGGGGATTCTGGGCGTGACCCTGAGGTGGGGGAAAAGAGTTCATTAGATTGCCAACCCCCCTGGAGTCCAGTCCCAGTACAGGGAATGGGGGGGCCAGGAGGGTGCAGGGGAAAACAGGAAACATGGCCTCCAGCCAGGAGGGGGTGAGGAGGAGAGGGAAGGAGTACTTGGGGGGACGACCCCTTAAAACAGGCTCTGGAGCTCCCTGGATTAAAAGTGTCATATAAACAATAAAACTGGAAAAAAGAGAGGAATCCTCGTGAAAGTGCCGGCCCCTAACCGGGGGGAAAGGTCAGACCCCCTCGGGGGGAGACGGCCCCACGAATTGCCCCAAAGGGGCCAAAAGGGCAACGCGCTCCGGAAGGAGGGGGCGGCGGGCCGCCGGGGCTGGGCTCAGCCCCCCGACCCCCCTCAGTGGCCCGCCACTCTCCTCACTGCAGGAGAACAATCGTTTTTGACCTGGGGAGGCCGCCTCCCCTCATTGTCGAGGGAGCGCGCCGGCCGTGGGGGCTGGGGGACAGTCACATCCACATCCCCTCCCCGAAGGCAGAGGACCAACGGCCACCCCACCCGCGGAGGGCTGAGGCCGAGAGAGGCAACGCCCCCTAGGCGGGAGGGGGGAAAGTCCCCTCAGGTGGGGAGCAGGAGCTGGTGCAGGAGCCGAGGGGGGGCGGGGCCGAGGGGCAGGACCCGGCGAGGGAGCGGGAATGGAGGGCGAGACGACGCGGGAAGCGGCGCGAGGCGGCGGGCTGGGCGCCCGGTACGCTGCGGCGGTTGGAATCCCCGGGGTGGGTGGGGGGAGGGGGGAGCGCGAGGGAGAAGCCTCTGCCCCCGCCGCGCGCGCTCCCTCTCTGCGCCTCGGGGAGGGAGGGAGGGAAGGAGGGGGGGCGGCTGCGCGCGCACCGGGCGCGCGGAGGGGGGGTGGAACGGAAGGGAGGGAGGGGGGTGTAGGGAGGGAGATGGGGTGGGGGGGAGGAGAAGGCGTGGGGGGGGTGGGGGGAGGGGGGTTGTTACCTGGAAGATGAAGCTGCTCCAGTTGCCTGGATCCATGGCGGAGGGAGGGAGGGAGGGAGGGAGGCGGCTCGCGCTCACCCCGGGGCGGGAGGAGGAGGTGGGGGGAGGGGGGACCAGAGGGAGGAGGAGGAGGGCGGGCGGGAGGCGCGCGGGGCGGGAGGGATGGGAGGAGGAGGATGGGGGGGGGAGCGGAGCACACACTGCGCGCGGGGAGGGCGGGCGAGCGGGCGGGAGGGGGGCGCGAGGACACACACACGGAGTCTCGGGCGAGCGCGGGCGCGGGCGCGCGAGTCCAGGGGGGAGGGGGAAGAGAGAGAGGGACACGGGCGGGAGGGGGAGGGGGAGGGGAGGCACCCAGCAGCCCCAGCCTCCGTTAGCGCGAGACCCTCCAGACAGGAGCTGATTGGCCTAGGATGGTGCAGGTGGTGGGCACGCGGGGGATGGGGCGGCTCCCCCCTCCCTCTACCGAGTCCCCCCCTCCTCTCTCCGCCAGCGGCCGTTATTCCGCGCGCACGCGCGTAATGTCGCTGTCTTTGCTGAACCAGGAGCTTGGGCGCGCGCGCGCGCGGTGATGGGAGGGGCGGAGAAAATCCCAGGCACGCGCCTAACGGTCGTCGCCCTCCAGGCCTCACCAAAGTATTTTGCCGCGTTTCGGCCACCGTCCCTCCCCTCCAGTTTATTTACAATTGTCGCTTTTCCCCTCCCCCTCTCCTCCCTAAAAGATGGCGGCTGTTGACCCTCCCCGCTCTTTTCACAGGGAGAGATTACTTTCCCCTGCAGAAAAGGGGCCGAATTTAACATTGTACTGGATCATCAGTGATTAGCTAGAACACAGCGATGCCCCCCATGCCCCCCAACCCCCACCGAGAGCAGATGCGCAGATGGCGGGCTCCGGGAGCCCCCTCCCCCCAAGAATCAGGCAGAGGCGACAGGATAAAATACTCTATTTACAAAACCCTCCCCCCCCCCCCAAACACGGACGGAGCGCAGGGGCTTCTCGGGCCAGGAGGCGGCGGCGGCGGTGGCGCCGCTCAGGCGTCCTTCCGAGGCAAGGCGCTGAAGCACTCGGCGACGAAGCTCAGGATGTTGCCCTGGGAGAGGAGAGCGAAGGCCGTTAGCGCCCGGCCCGCCCCCGCCCCCTGCCCCGGCCCCGGCCCGGCCCGTACCTTCAGGAAGGTGGCCACCTGCTTCTCCGAGATCCCTTCCACCCGCCCCAGGTCCTCCACCTGCGGGAGACAAGAGCATCCCTCTGCCTCGGGAAAGGCTGGCCTCCGCCCCGGTCCTCCCCCCGGGCCGCCCCCGAGCCCGCCTCACCTCCGCAAAGGGGCCGTGCAGCTCCCGCCAGCCCACGATGAGCCGGGCTTTCTTCTCCCCGATGCGCTGCAGCCTCCGGAGCTCCTTGGCCGAGCCCGTGTTGAGCAGGTCCAGGATCTTCCTGCGGCTCTCCGCCAGGAGCTCCGGGGGCACCTGCAGCAGCGCCAAGGTGGTGCGCAGCCCCTCGGCCTGCTGCTCCTGCTGCGGCTGCACCGAGAGGAGGGTAGGTGGGGGATCTCCAGGGGCTTCCTGCGGGCACCACGTGGAGCCTTCCCTTCCCCTCGTCCCCGTCCCCCTGTTCTCCGGAACACACCCAATCCATTCCCACCCCGTCCTTCAAGTACCACCCTCCAGGAAGCCTTTCCGAGCGGCTGTTCTAGCCCACCCCGCTGGCTCCCTTCTCAGAGCTCCCATGGCACTGCTGGACCTCCCATTTGGCAGCTGTTTACATGCCACCTACTTTTATCACAGACCTCATCTAGCGTTTAATTCTTCTGGTGGTTACGTTTTCTACCAACACCAGCTAGATCCCAGCCCCCAGAGCTGGGGCTAACTCATATCCTCAGAAAGCTTTTCATACATACATGTACAGGCACACACATGCACAACCAAGCTGCCAGGCTGTCTTACCTTCCTCTTCTGGCTTTCTTTCTGCAGGACATGGGTCTTGTTTTGGGATGCTGTCTGCTCCTGAACTAAAGGTGGGGATTTGAAGGCAATAATTGCGTCAAAGCAGTCACCCATCTCCCCTTTTGTTTCCCTTGTCCCATCCAGAACTTCCAACCCCCCACTTTTCCCTTTTCCTTACTTAGCTGAAGGGGTACAACCCTGTTCAAGGGTTTGGTCATGGGGACCCTTTGGGAGGGAAAGGGGCAAGGTGGGGTCAAGGAGCCATTCTCCTCTTCCTCCAATTCCTTGGGCCTCTGGCTCAGTCTGTTGGCCTCCAGCTCTTTATACTTTTCCTTCAGCCTCTGTGGGAATAAGTGAAAGAAAAGGGTGATCTAGTCTGTATCAGAACACCTGAGGGCCTAATGTAGATTTGTTTCCTGAGGGACTAGAACAGGATGTCACAAGAAGAGCTGAGATACTAAGTTCTTGGCTCTACAGCTAGAGAGGGGTGGAGTCTGAGTCAAGGTCCAGGATGAGGGAGCTGGCAAGGAGTAGGTAGGAAGGAAGCACGTGGCAGGAGCACAGAGGTAAGGAGAGCCTCAGTCCAGCCTTGAATTCTCTCCAGTCTGTACCTGAATCTCTGAGTCCTTCTCTTTCAAAGCCTTTTCTAGGGCTGTTCGTTCTCTCCGTGGTGTGCTTAAGACTGAAGTCCCTTGGCACCCCCGGGAGTCTAGAATTCGATCCAGGTTTAGCAGGCGCTCTTGCACAGCCGGTTCAAGAGTGTTCAGCTGCTTTAGGGGGCTAAGAGAATAAATGAATTTACTTCTACCTTCCTTCTCTTTCATCATTTAACAGCAAACTATCTCCCACAGCTCAATTCTTCATCTTTCCACAATTCAGTAGGTACAACAAATTCTAGTGACTCTAAGACCTTGGTTTGAGTCCTTGGTTTGCCACGAAAAGGTAACCCCAAACCCTAGACAAAACATGTGCCATAATGAATGGCACAATTACCACAGATCACTACAGGAATTAAGGCATGGGTAAGATTATCAAAAACTGGAATTGTTAACATTTTTGTGGTTATAGGACTTGGGGCCCTGTGAAGTAATGCATCAGCTGGGTCATCCAGAGCAGAAATACCAGATAAGTCACTTGGACCTTAAGTTACTGACAAAGTTACTGGTTTGGTTTTTAAAGTGAGAAAGCAACATGGGGGTCTTACACAGAACTCACTTGGGGGAACAAGGGAAAATAGCATCCTACTGGGATAGTGAATTTTTGTTTTATTTGTCATGTCTTTAATTCTGCATGGGCAGGAACCATTTTCTACTTCTTGTCCAGTTTTACAATGCCCAGCTCAGAAACTCTGTACCTAGTTCATGCTCATTCAGCACTAGGGAGCGACTGACAGCTCCTTCAAACTCAGTACAACAGGGCTGCTCTTGGATAGGCAGGCCTTTCTATAGCTGAGCCCAATACTTTAGTACAATCCAACTGGCCTCAAGTATTTGGTACAAAGGCTATGCTAAAGGGTCAGTTCATGCTTATGACAGCAATCAAAGGTTGCAGGACAGTTCAAACCAAGGCATTTTAGAGAATTAGGACCAGGTCCAATGCTGCTCCCTACTAAAAGTGGCTGATTTACCTGAAAAAGTGGGAACAGCATTTTGATCAAAAGCTCTAGCACTTATAAGCTATGTGACCTCTGAATGTCATTACAATTTCTGGGGACCTCAGTTATAAAATGGGAATAATACCATCTGCCTTGTCTGCTTCTTAGGAGTATGGTGAGGATCACATAAGAAGTATGTAAAGTGCTTTAGGCAAGCTATATTAGCTTTACTAACTACTTTTACATTTCTAGGCTGGGCTGACCACCTCATGAGCCCAAGACTAGAATGGCTCTGAATAGTTGTACTACCTAGGAAGAGATGTTAAGCTAACTGGGCCAGAGTAATTTTTCCCCTCCACTTTTGGAGAAGAAATTTTCTAGTTTATATATACACTTTTCTGTTCTCTGAACTCTTCCTCTGTCCTTAAATGGACAATAGCTCATACATGCGAATTAGATGCTTCCCTTGCAAAGTCATACTTTGCTGTATAGGTAAGCCATGGGAAAAGTTGTTGGACTTGACATCTCTAACTGCAAACCTGTATGGAACTTGTGCCTAGACCAAATCCCTGAATGCTTCCTGAGACGGCACACCCAAGGATGTTACTTTCAATGCCTAGATGCCCTGGCAGGGTAGGACAGAGATAAAGAGAGATAGGCCATGTTCTCAAGGACACTGCTCAAAGTCCTTTCTGGTGGCAGACAATGCAGCCAGCCACAACGCTGCGCACACATGTCCTCTGATTATTTTGCATAGCTTTAAAAGGATCTGCCTGTATACGCACCAATTATAATTGTACTGTTCTTATTTAGGGTTCCTGATCACATCATTGTTGTCTACTTGGGAGAGAGGATATTTGAGGGAGGACCAAATGGATGTTCCATCCCTTCTGTCTTACCTGTGTTTGGGACAGCTAGGTGGGGGCTCTGGGTTACCTGTCCCATCCTCCAGTTCCTCCTGGCTTCTAGCCCTTTTTGCTGCTGGAGGATCCATCGTTTCCTTTTGGACTAACTTCACTGGGATAAAAGTTATATGGTGAAAAGGATATCACATCCATCTATCTCTTTGCTTCCACAAATGCCTCCACAACACTACAGATATCATAATACTTAATCTCAGGCGCTGCCCTCCTTTTCCTTTCTTACCCCTCTCCTACCATACCCTTCTCACCAGGAGGCTGAAAAGTCTTATGGGTGAATGGCCGGTTGATTACTTCTTTGGACCTGGAGGCAAAGTTGAGTGATGTGACTGTATCTAGGTAGAAGCGCCTCTCTGGAGCAATGTTAGCAATGAGCACACTGTGAGCTGAACCTCCGAGGGAGTCCTAGGGAAGACAGGGAAAATGAGTCAGGATCTAGGTACACTGTCTTCAACCAGGGTCTGCCCCTATTTCCAAAGGTACAACTGCTGTCACTATATCATCCCCTCCCCTCAACCTGGGTTGTTCTCAATCCTCAGCTTGGTATAGTGGAAAAACCACTGGTTTGGGAGTTAAACGGCTTGGGTTCTACTGACAAGTTACCTAATCTCTGAGCTTCATTTTTTTCACCTGTAAAACAGGGATGCCATTTGGCCTGCCTATCTTAGAGTTAAAGTGAGCTTCAGAGAGATAATGTAAAACTATAAAGTGCTATACAAATAGAAGGGATTTTTAACAGAACTGAGAATCTTTGTCCCTCAGGAAGAAATCAGAGTGCCTCCTTTTTACACTGTTAGAATGGTAATACCAGGAACCCTTCCATTCCAGAGCAACCTAACCTGCAGCAGTCGAGTAAGTTTGCTGTCTCTGTAGGGAACACGAGGGAGGCCCTGGTTCAATGCATCTACCACCTTGCCCAGCACGAAGAGGGAGGCATTGATGGCTCCACTCTCTTTCAGTCGCAAGCCCTGGTTGCCTGTACGCCGATTGTCCTCTGAACCAGCCAGGTCAATTAGATAGAGCTTGCCCTCTCGCTGCTGGAATGGGGCAGTGCGCTCCCGCTGTTCCACCTGTATGTGAGAGGTTACTGAGTGAATGAAAATTCAGGGGCCCAACTCTGGGGCACCTTTTTCCTGTACTACCTCTACCTTTTATGACCCATCTAAAACCCAGATGACTCCTCCCACCTTCAACATGCTGACAACACTATTCAAGCCTCCCCCTCTTCAAACTCACTTTGACTAGGAGAACAGCATGGCTCCTAGAGGAGCGCTGGTTGAGCCGAGTGGCTCCCACAGTCCGGTTTCTGCTGGCTGGCAGGAAGTGTTGCTCAAAGTCAGTGAAGGAAGCAATGGGTTTTTGGGTGAGCCCAGGGATAAGGATGTTACCCCACCGATCTTCTCTGATCACTAGGTCCCCTGAAGCTGGGGCAAGCAGGTCCAACACCTGGGAAACACAGAAACAAGGCAGAATCCTTTATATGTGGCATCTTGACCTTTCATAGCTGGGCCTCACTACCATGCTAATCTACTTCCTCTGAACAAGATCTTAAGTTTCCCCACTCAAACATTCCTTCTCTTCCCCCAAGAGACCATTCTTGAATTCTCCTACCTGTCTCAAAGGTTTAGGTCTCAAATTCCAGCCTTAATCTCTCCTCACTCAGGAGAAGCCTCACCTTCTCTTGGTAGATTTCCAAATAGGACATGGAGACAGTAAAGGCCCAGGGTCGCCCTTCAGCACCCTCCTCCCGGGTAAGCTGCAAGAGGTCTTTGAGGGCCCGAGGGATAATGCCAGGCTGCTCTGGGCTGCCCAGCATTGTGTATGTCTTCCCTGCAGGAAGAAGACAAGAGGAAACAGTAACATTTCTGGCTCTCAGATGGCCTCATTATCTCTTCCTGCCCTCTGCACAAAGCCCTGGACTCATTCTACTCTTCCCTAACCTGCTCCTGTTGGACCGTAGGCAAGCACACTGGCATTCTGTCCATTCATCAAATGGCGCAGGATGGGGTGGACAAAGCCAACATAGATGTCCTGCTGGGTGCTTGTTTCTCCATAAAAGGCATCAAACCTGGAAACCAGAAAAATGGTAATTCGACTGACCAGTTAAGACTGTAGAAGAAGAGGGTATAAGACCTAGAACATAGGGATGGACATGGCAGCAGGGACGTGTGCATGAGGAGCAGCGATAAACATGGTCAACACAGCAGTCCCCTCAAGCAATGAACGTGAGTGTCCTAGGGATGCTGAAGCAGCGAGATAAAGAAGGGGGCCCAGAGCCATTACTGGTATTTGAGCGTCTCCTGACTATTTCTCCCGTTAGCAATCTCCAAGGAGCAGCTGTCCAGGCCTCGTACACAGGAACTCTCGTTGGTGCTGTTGGCCTCTTCCACAAAGGGCCTAAGTCTCACAGCCACACGAACTCTTGCCACAGCAGGGCGCCGACTGTTTCTGCCTTTGCTCAGCTGGCTACGTGTAGCACCTGAAAAAGAGAAGGTGAAACATTAGGATACTGGGACTTAATATTCTCTCCCAGCACTCGCCTTTTGATGTCTGGCTGAGTCTTCATGCCTTTTATGGGCCGGTTCTTTTAGCTATAAAATTAGAGGGCTTACCCTGTGTGACCTCTAAGATTTCTCTCTATTCAGCAAAGATGTGGGGGTTTAGAGAGTATAAAATACTTTTGGGGAATAGTTGAGGAGCCTATTTTGCAGAGTAAGGCACACATATAGAGGCATAGTGGGAGATAAGGTGGGAAAGGTATGTTAGGATGAAGAAAGTCTAGTTTGGGGGTAGCCTGAGGAGGCAGAAAACAGAATTTATTTATTGGTTGTATATGAAGAGCAAAGGAGAGGGAAGAATCAAAGTTGATGTTGAAATTTCAAGCCTGAGTAACTAGAAAGGTGTCAGTAATAGCAACACAGGAAGTCAGGAAGGTAAGCCAAGTTTAGTTTTAGATATGTTGAAATTGAGATGCCATTGGGACATCCAGATGAAGATGTCCAGCAGACAGCTGAAAATAATCATCTAGGGCTCAGGAGAGAGGTCAGAAGAAGAAATACAGATTTGGGAATTATATGAAGGGAGGCAGTGGCTAAAGTATAAAATAGTTCAATTTCACATTTCTTTATAGAATTAAATGTTAGTCCTTGATATTAAAGGGTATAAAAAAAAGGAGGAAATACAATTTACATCTTACAGATAAGGAAACATCATGAAGTAATTTGACAAAGACTTGCCAACTGTCACACAGCTAATATTTGGCAGTCATGATTAAAAAGGGCTGTAGATATGGAATCAGAAGAGCTGGGCTTGCATTCTGGCTCTGGTATTTATAATGGCTATCTGCAAGTTGCTTCACTGTCCTGCAGCATCTACATCCAGAACTCCTTCCAACACCCTTATCTCCCTGTAACGCTACAGAATGTTAAATGTGTGCTGGATTATGCATGACTGTCTCATATGATTCCTTTGTGTTAGCTCCCACTGGTCAGGAGCTGGGCAACATGGTGTAGCAGGGACTCTGGATTGTGAGTTAGATTTGGGATTGAGTACTGGCTCTGCTTCATATCAGGTCTGTGATATAAAGGAAATCAATTCCTCTCTAGGGACTTCAGTTTCCTTGTCTGTAAAGTGAAGTTTAAGGTGTTTCTAAGGCAATATTCTATTTTTAAACTGATTTAACATCATAGTCATTTCTCAATATGCTCTTCCCTCATCGAATTTTCTCTTATAATACAGAAAAATAGCATAAGCCACCAACAAAATAATCAAGTTTGACAACATGCCACATATTCCATACCCACAACCTCCCACTTCTCTGCAAAGAGGAAAGATGTGTTCTAACATTGTAATCCAAAGCCCATTCCAATTCTAACATTTTATGATTATGAAAACATAAAAATTGTAATCCTTATTGATGACTTAGTAAAATCAAAGATGTCTTCTCTTCAGTGGATAACAATCTTTAAGTAATGAAACAAGAAACATTACAACACTTAGATAACAGAGATGAGAGCTAACAAGAGAAAACATCACCATTACTTGTACCCTCTAGTCTTCAAGTGTACAGTGAAAAGGATCTACAAACACATTTATGGATGATACTTAACACTATCTTCCTAACAGCAGAATTACCAATATATGCAGAATTACCAATATATTACCAATATATGGGACAAATAGTCCCACAGGTTTACCATCCCACATTTCTTACTCTAGCTGAAATGTCTTACATATATGGAATTTTGCAATCAAAAATATACTCATGTCCATCATCTTACTAGATTTTCACTAGATCCTTGTGAGGTAGGCAATGCAAGTATTGTTTGTTTTCCATATTTACAGGAAACAGCCATTAAGTATCAGTCAGGCTCAGCATTTAATGCTCTTTCTACATTGCCTGGGAATTATTAAGAAGGAGTAAAATGGCCTGATATGTCTTTCATATCTTAAAAGATCCCAAGGGGCAGTGGACAAGAGGAAGAATATTGTTTTTATACATCCATTTTGGTCATCTTTGCTTCACCAGTCTCACCTTCCACCTCTTCCCCATCTTGCTTTTCAACTTTGTTTTGTGTATTGTTTTCCCATTTTAGATTATAAGCTCCTTGAGGGCACGGACCTTTTTCTAAATTCATATCCCCAGTGTTTAGCACACAGTAGGCACTTTAAAATATTTATTTGCTATTGATTATTTAACAGACACTGCTGGCCATGCATTGCTTTAATTTAGGGTAATTCTTCCTTGAAAGATGTAAATTTTCATTGATACAGGTAAATCTAACGCAAATTATAACCATTCCATAACTTAAATGCTCTTTAAGTTTTTGTGATCAAAATAAAATCTATTATCCTGTGACTCTTCTGGAGTTGAGCCTCCCTGAACTTGGCTACACTGGCTGTTGGACGTCATATTTCACCCATCACCTTGGCAGGATCTATCAGAGTTTGTATTCCATTGGCATAGCCTTCAAGAACCTAGGACTACTTCCACACTATAATGAGGAATCAGGTTAGGCCCTTAGTGAAGGTTTTATTGAGTGCAGGTGTGGTGTAGTGGGAAAATAACTGATCTGAGAATCAGAAAGACTGGGTTCAAATCTTGACTGACAATAGCTACATGACAAGCACCAATACCTCTTTGAGTTTCAGTCTCCTCATGTGAAAAAAGGGGATCATAACACTTACTCTGTATATGCCATACTGTAAGAGTAAGAAATAAGACACTAATCCTAATTGTGTGAGGAGACAAAAAAGATAGTTTGCCCTCTGGGACTTAGTGCCAAGAAAGATGGTTGGATTGATGGGCTCCTGTGATGAAATCCTTTATTCACTAGGTAATACACACCAAAGAGTTTGATTCAGACTGGCTCCTTTGGGGAATCAGCCAAAAAAAAAGGAAATGTAAACTTAGGCAAATCATTTTCCCTGTTTCACCCTCTGTAAAATATGACCCTTTTATTTTATGGGGTGGTTATTGGAATAAAATGAAAATATGGGACTGGACCTGTGATTTCAATGGTACAGAAAATTCCTCTACCAAAATAGACCTGTACCTTCTCTGCAGCTTCATAGCTAGTAATGTAAGGTTTTTAAGTACTTTACTTACTCATCTCATTTGGTCATCACAACAGTCTGGTGAAGTATGTGCTATTATCATCCTCAGTTTATAAATGAAAAAAACTAAGAAGTGGCAGAAGCAAGATCTGAACTCTAGTTTTGAAATCCATTGCTCTATTCACTATACCTGTAGCTGCCTCATGGCTAAACTTTCTATTTTGTAGACTCCTAGAGCATTGACAGATTAAGTCAGTTGCTCATCGTTACATAGCTGGTAGTTCTATGGGTGAAACTTTGAACTTAGGTTTTCCCAGCTCTGTAGATGGCTCTCTGTTTACTCCGCTAAGCTGCCCCATTGTGAACAAAATAGAAAATAAAGGGCGGGAAAAAGCTAATCAATCAAGAAGTATTTATTAATGTAATTGTTAATTGACCCCAAGTATTTATTGGAGAAAAAAAATTGTTGGTCCTCCTTGCCCATAACTTATACTCACCTCCCTATCTTTATTTTCTTCCCTTTCCAGAACCCAAACAACTAGTACTCCCAACACCCTTTCTCCCAGGATCTAAGAAAGTAAAGATTATAATCCCAAAGTCTTCCCTCTGAACCCTATCAAGAGGGGTCACAGAGAGAGGTCTTGGATTTAGTTCTGTCTTGAAGATCTTAAATGAAGAATGAAAAGAGAAGGGAAGAGGAATACATTAGCAGGGTGAGAGGATGGAAGGGAAAGGAAGATCAGGGAAAATTATCTCACATAATCAGGGCGCACAAAGAGAAGTCTACACAAGCAAGAAAGAAAGGGTTGAGGAAGCAGCTGACACTTGAACCTCATTTTTATCTAAACTGTTCAAAGGGAAGCATCGTTACACACACAGATACAAGTGGGCACAGAAGTACATACACACAACAAAATAGGAGGGGAAAGGGAGAAAAAGAAGGGTAGAATAAGGAAGGGATTAGTCCTAAGCAAAACAAACTCTTAGTAGGTATGTAAAAAAAAATACAATCCTTTGTGGTGGTAAAGAAGTGGAAAACTATGGTCCTTTTCAACTGTGGAATGGATGGAAAAATGATGGTATAAAAATGTGATGGAAATCTATTGTGCTTTAAGAAATGATGAAAGGGGTGGTTTCAGAGAAACCTGGACTCTGATGCTGAGTGAAATCTATACAAGCAAGTAAATTTATATAAGGAAGACAGACACTTTTGAAAGACTTAAGAAATGTGATCACCATAATGACTAATCATCATTCCAGAACTCACTATGAAACATGCTACTTGCCTTTTGATAGAAATGAAGGACTCAGGATGCAGGATGACACATATTTTCTTCTGGACATTGTCAATGTCAGGTTTTTTCTGTTTTGTTTTGAAGAGATACGGGAAACCTTAGAGATTAAGAGCCTGGACTGTAAGCTCAGCCTCCTGACATCTAATTAGTTCAGTGTCCTTTTCATTATACTACAGGTCTCTCTAAAGGTACAAGTCTAGTTTTTAGAGTCAATAAGCATATGTAAGCCTGACATATAGTAAGCACTTAATAAATGCTTGTCTACTGACAAAAGAATAAATAGAACCTGAGAGAATATAATTAAATGCTAACTTGTAGGATATGGCCCATAAATGTTACAGGTGATCAGCAGAAACCATCAGAGAGTGATCAGAAGAAATGGAATGTTTAAGGAAAGCACTGGTCCCTAATGAAAAGGTCTGCATGTCTATGGTAGGGAGTCAAGCTAGGAGACAGTACCTTACCAATCAGGAGTTTGTAAGAGGAACAAAGAATCCCAGCTGTCACTCTATCTGTGCCTGGCAACTCATTTAAATGTCTCTGAGTCTCAAATCCTCATCTCTAAAATGAAGAGGGTTGTTTCACATGCCTTCTAAGGCCCTTTCCAGCTTACTTTATCATCCTGTGATCCTAAGAGTAATCCTCTAAAGTGTCATATCTATGACAACTTAAAACGCTTAAACTTAAAACTTAAAAATGGGCTATTTTGCTTTGTGCATAGAGACAATATAAATTATCTGGTTTTCATTCAATGATTGTTAGTACTCCCTGTATTGAATATCTTCAACTTATCCTGCATATACCTTTGTTTGTACATAGTTGTTTTCATGTGGTCTTGATGGGGAACAAGCTCAAACCAAGACCTTTTCCCTTTGGATGGGAAGAGCTTTGTCACATTTGTCTGAAGGGCCCTGGGCAGTCTGGCCTTGGGGGACAGGGAGCTCCTTGGATTCCCCTTCCATTTCTCTCAGGTCAGATACTCTCTTAGGCAGATAACAGATAATAAATAGATAATCTTCTATTTAGCATTCTTTCCATATTTCTCTCTTTGATCCTATTACCAGCCACTCCAATCAGAATCCTCCCTGGGTTTGATCTTTCAAGACCATCCCTGGGACCCCAGACTACCTGGCCACACCTGGATGCTTCCCTCAGTCTTTTTCTGTATTTAAGTTCCATCTTGCCTCCATGAAGGCGCTCAGACTCTGTCTAGCTGAGATTCTATCTGGCCCGCTAGTGAATACAAACGTTATAAATGCTTATAAAGGCTCCTTAACAGTCAACCCAAAATGGCGAATCTTTAATAAACTTTGTTTTTGGGGGCCTTAAGAAGGCTAGTGTCGAATTCATTCGAGCAGGACCCGGTGTCTGTATTTCGGGGTCCCCCAGCGCCCCTCAGACCTCAACAGTCTCCCCTATTAAAAGTGAGCTCTGTGAGAGCAGGGGCTGTCACCGGCCTCTCCTGACTTACAGGTGTCTGGTTTGTCACTGAGTCCTCTTCCTCCCCATCTGTCCCACGTCAGAGCTTCCATTAGTCTTCAACTCCACTCTCATTTCTAGCTCTGGTCTAGTCCGGGATTCCCAACTCCTGAACCCCGCTTCCCTTTGGGGAGATACGGGGCTCCCTCCTTCAAGTCTCAGACCCGCGAAGGGAGGCATTAACAACCCATTCCACACTTCTCTCTCCCCACCCTGGGGGAAGGAGGGCAGAGAAAGGATCCGGGGGCGCCGGAAGGAACGCGCACGGCGTCTTCTGCGCCTGCGCCTGCACCGCGGGACCGACCCCACCTCCCTTCTCCCCATCCCCCACCCCGCGCGCCCGGGAAACCTCCAAGGGATAACCCAGAGAAGCGAGCCCCTGCTGAGGCAGCGTGGGCCATCCTCGGCCCGCAGCTGCCCCGAGCGCCCCTACCTGCAGCCGCAGCTGCCACCGCCATCTCTCGGGCTTCTGCTTCGCCGGCCGCCCCCAACCCAACTCCTCTTCCACAGAGCTGGTTCCTTTCGGCATTCGAATTCCCCGGCGGCTCCGCCTCCTCCGGTCCTTTCGACCAATGGCGAGCGTCAGGCCGGTTGAGGCGCCGGAAGGGGTGGGGTCGTCCCCAGCCGCCCTCCCCCCCCCGCCCCCGGCGGAGCCCTTTCCGACAGGGCTGCAGTTGTGGCGTCTGCGCAGGTGTGCGCCCCTGCACTCCTCCCGTCCTCGAGTCCGGGCGAGCTCCTAGGGGGCGGGCTTCGAGGCAGCCCCGCCCGTCCGCTCCCGACGGGGGCTCTTCCGGCCCCGGAGCCAGCTTTGGGCCCGGGCCCTCTTCCCTGCTCGCTGTGCTTTCTCCAGGGCCTCTGCCGCCGTCCTCCGCTCCGGCCGCCCCGTAGGCCTCTCAGGCTGGCCGCCCCGCGGACCTCCCAAGTTCCGCAGATCCAGAGCGGGGTCGTTACCTTTTCCTCTCACGCTTCTCTCTCTTCCGGACGCCCCCATCCTCGCCGTCCTCCAGCCCCAAACCTAGGCGTCCTCCTCGCTCTCCCCTCCCCCCTCCCCCCTCTCCCCTCCCCCAGGCAATCCCATGCGGAGTCCTGGGATTTCCACCTCGGTAACGTAACCTCTCCGTGGCCCAGCCCCTCCTCCCCTTCGACCCTGCCCCCACCCTGAAGCCCACCCTCAGCTTCTCCGCGCTTTTAGGGTCCGCTGGCTCAGCTCCGGTCTGGCGGACTGTCCACTCTCCTGTCATTCGGTCCAAGATCCAATGTAAAATGCGCCGGCATCTCAAAGCCTTCCTTCGTTCTTGTTACACCTTACTCTTTCTCCTTTCCCCTCCACCCGCGACGATCCAGTGACGCCGGCCCCTTTTCTGTGGCTCTCCATCTCCTGACTTCATGCGTTTTTATTGGCTGTCTGTCCCCATGCCGGGATCCTCTCCACCGTCTCCACCTCCTTCTGGCTTCCTACAAGAAGCTCTTCCCCCGTCTTCTTCAGTGCTAGCAGTGCCTTCCCTCCGTTAATTACCTCCCGTTTATCCTGTCTGCATCTTGTTTGTACTCAGTTACTTGCACGTGGTCTCCCGGGTTAGCCTGGGAGCTCTTGGACAGTAAGGACTGTGTTTTGGCTTTTCTGTACGTGCCCAACACCTTAGTACAGCACCTGGCACGTAGTAGGTACTTAGTAAATAACGATAAAAATAATTTCTAGGATTTATATGGCATTTTGAGGTTGGCAAAGCCTTGGCAAATATCTCCTTTTATCTTCACAACAATCCTGAGAGGTAAGTGCTATTGTTATCACCCCCATTCTACAGAGAAGGAAACTGAGGCAGGCAGAGGTTAAATGACGTACTAGGAAGGGACCAGGGCTGGATTTGAGCTTAGGTCTCCCTGACTCCAGGCACGGTGCTCTATCCACTGTGCTTTCTATTCCTGTCTAGGCCTGGGTAAAGTGGTTTTAGATTATTGTGCATCAGTGAATAGGTAAGCTACCCAGGACATGCATGCTAGGACACTGGTGAAGAGAGAGCTCTGTTCTAAACCACTCCCTGGGACCGGGCACAACGGAAGTCGTAACTTAAGGAGAGCATGACTGCAGCTCCACATCTTAGAGTAACATCAAGGGAGCTGAGGACATTACTAATTAGTAATGGGTGGGAGCACCTTGCTGGCTCTCATCATTCTTGCTCGTAGGGAAGTGGATTGATGTTTCTAAGTTCAGATTTGTCAAGAGCCACCACTCCACAGGATTTAGTGTTACCAGCAGAGCATTATCTTGGCTAGCAGGAAGTTCCTTCTCCCTACAATGGCACATTCACTGAGTTGATTTGTTGAACCAAAAACGAAACCAAAGGTTTCTGCTCTTCCAAGTCAGTGCCAAGGTCACCAAGCACGCTAGAGACAGAGCCACAATTGGACCTGAATTCTTTTGATTCCCAAGTCAGTGTTTTTTTAACCATTATACCATACTTCATTATTAGAAATTTAATAAACTTAATTCATACAGCAATTTTGAAACTTACAAAATAATTTTCTCCAAACTCTATGAGGTAGGTTGTATAAATATAATTTGCATAATTTTATAGTGGAGGAAAGCGAAACTGAGAGAGCAACTTGCCTCTCGTCAATCATATTGCTAGTGAATGCTTGTTTTCTGACTAAATGGTAGTCAGGATTCATAATATTTGTAGCTAGAAAGGTCCTTAAAGATCATCCAGTTCCGTGATTCTCAAACTTTTTTGTCTCAAGATCCCTTTACATTCTTAATTGTTGAGGACCTAGCAAGGAATTGCAAATTAAGGGGATGCTCATCAATTGGGGACTGGGTGAACAAGCTGTGAATCCTGTTGTGCTACAGGAAATGATGAGCAGGATGCTCCCAGAAAAACCTGGAAAGACGTTCACGAACTGAGGCAAAGTGAAATGAGCAGAGTCAGGATAATATTTTATACAGTAACAGCAACATTGTGTGATGATCAACTATGAATGACTTACTTCTTCTTAGGGATAAAATGATACAATTCTGAAGGACTTAGGATGAAAAATGCTATCCATCTCCAGAGAACAAACTGACAATCTGAATCCATATTGAAGCATACGTTTTCCTTATTTCTTTATTTTTCTTGTATTTTCTCTTTTCTTTCACAACATGACTGACATGGAAATATGTTTTGCATGTTTTGACTGCACATGTACAACATGTATCAAATTGCTTGCCTTCTCAATGTGGGGGCAGGGGAGAGGGAGAGAGAAAGTTTGGAACTCAGAAATTAAGAAAAAAGTGTGTTAAAATTATTTTCACATGTAAATTGGGGAAAAATAAAATATTAAAAAATTATTTAGGACCTCACAGAGCTCTTGTTTATCCTGATGAATATCTGGTCACTGGATTCAGAAGGCTCTGGAGGAGAAGTGAGGCTAGTGACCTGCACAGCCCTCACTCACTCAAAACAAAGTCAACTGCAAGTCATGTCATCATTTCTCTGATGGCATAGTCTTCTTCGGTAAGGAAGGACAAACACAATTCTGTGAGTACATGCAGCTGGCTGAATGGGAACCCAGCTAGCTGGGTAACTCAGCTCCTCTTCTCCTGTCTGCCTCTCCCCCCTCCCCCCTTCCTTCTCCTCTCCAAAGGAAGGTAAATTTGGATGGCCAAAAGATGCCCAGTTGACTTGGGTTTTACTGGCTAGTTTCCTTTCGTTTCGTTTCCTTACCTGTCCTGTCCTGTCCTGTCCTTTCCCTAAACCTCAAACCTACTGCACTCTGAAGGTGGGATGCCAATGGGCCCCTGCCTTAAGGCTCTTCTGGACCCTCCTAGCTTTAGAGTGATTATCAATAGTAACTGTTGCTGTTTCCCTCCCAGGCTGATGTCTTTCTTTTTCTTGACCTCATTAAAGGGGCCTTGGCTACTTCTTAAACTGGCCTATTCAATGAATGGGTGTTGCCTCATCCTAAGTGAGTACCTGCAAAGAGCATCTGGGATCATCTCCAGTTATCCTGATGAATATCTGGTCACTGTATTCAGAGGGCTCTGGAGAGGTGAAGCTGGTGACCTTGTACAGGCCTCCCTCACTCAAAACAAAGTCAAGTGCAAGTCTTGTCATCATTTCTCAGATGGCATGGTCTTCTTCCACAACAAATGATGAACACAATATGGTTATTTCTAACTGATATTTACCATATTAGAAATTAAAATATCTTACCATTGTAATGAACATAATTGTGACTTCAAGGACCCCCTAAAAGAGTTTCAGGGGGCCACCAGAGGTCTCCTGATCACACTTGGAGAACCACTGATTGTCCAACCTCCTTATTTTCCAGATGTAAAAACAGGCTCAGAGAGACTTAGTAAGTTACCCAGGATCCTCCAGGAGGCAAGATGCAGTAGAGTTGGCACTTTAGGCTCAGCAGTTTTTTCCCTACAACCACACTGGAAGTTGGGAACAGGAGCATAACTGGTGAAACGGACCAATTTTAAAATCACTATTTTTACATCTGGCTTTAAGGTTAACAAAGCACTTTCCATCTGATCCTCACAACAACCCATAAGACTCCCTGGGTTGTGTGGTTTGATGTAGACGTAAGGCAACAGAAAGTCAGGGTCTCATTGTGCTAATTATGTAGCAAGAGGATGTAAGAGTGGCATTATCTACAGGTGGCACTCTACTGGAGCCACCAACCCAGCTTTCTCAGTTTCTTGGGCAGGATAGCCAGCCTAAGAACCTGCAATAGCCTGCCTGGCCAGTAGGTGGACTACAGCCTTCAAACACCTGGGCTGCTCAATCCTTTCACCCCCCTCCCCTTCCCAGGAAAGTTCATGCTATAGCAGGGCTCGGATTTTGTTCAGCAGTTTGGATTAACTTCTCATTGGCTGGTCCAATATTAATCTAGGGAATGAAATGGAAAGTTGCTCCAAATGTTGAAAAACCAAAATCTGACACCTATATCTAGCTCCTAATCCCTACCGGGGTTTTTCTTGTTGTTTAGTCATGACCCATTTGGGGTTTTCCTTGGCAAAGATACTGGAGTGGGTTATCATTTATTTCTCATTTTTGGGATGAGGAAACTGAGTTAAGTGATGTGCCCAGGGTCATACAGCTACGAAGTATCTGAGGTCAGATTTGAACTCAGATCTATCTCAACTCAGGACCCAGTGCTCTATCCACTGAGCCATCTAGGTTCCCCCCTCTCAACGTATTGCATACTGCACCCATAGATTTAGAGACAACATGTTGTGATCTTATAGCTTATTATTCATAATAGAGTAAACTGAAAAAGAAGCTAGATAACATACTTCTGAATGGTAGCATCCTTTTCCTGACAGTTCCCAAAATGTCTCCCAGTTGTTCTTCCAGATATTTGAATGTGGCTCAGAGAAATCCTGACCACAGTAGCCTGTGGCCCAAAAGAAAGGAATGAGGGAAAGGAGAGTCTGAGTCCTGTCTCAGGGATCAGAGATCAGAGATAGGGGAAAATCAGTGAAGACAGTGAGTGAAATCAGCCCAATGGGATTCATAATAACTGATAGTTTCTGCTCCTCTGGATCTTTTCTCTCGTTATGGCTTCCAGCTCTTTTCTCTGCTTCTGATCAGGAGGTTTTCAGATGTACTGGCCTACAGTCACTTTAGTTTCTTGACATTGTGCCTGCTGCCTGGTACTTGTTGTGGTCTGCACCTATTTGCCCTCTCCCCTCTCACTCATGGAAGCCTGCAACGATAAGGTCAGGGGAAGGAAGATAGGAAGTAAACCCCACAGTGTGCATATCACTATATATATATGTCCTCATGCAATCCTATGTCTTTCTATTCTAGAACATAGCCAATGCAGAACACTGCCCTGACCTCTGTGGCAGCCTCAATTCTGATAGTGTGTTTCACAAATGCTGTTTTGTTTCTCTCCCTTTGTAAAAAATTCTTGGACTGCAGAGTCTCCACAGAGGTAAGAAACAGTGCAAAAGCATTGGGGACATAAAAGTTAAATGTGTTCTTGCTCATTTGGTCAGAGGGAAGAGTTTCTGATAGTGGCCTTTTCCAGGCCAGGACATGGGAGGATCTGGGGCCATAGTGGAGTTTCAAGAATTCTTGCAGAAATAATCATAAGCTTCCCTATATATTGCAAGAGAGAAGTGCAGGGATAGTGTTCCTGAACCCCAATTTTTTAGGCAGTATGATCTTTTAATCTAGCTTTCTAGTTGACAAGGGAGATTTCTTGAGTATCACCAGTCTTGGAAGTTGCCTCCAAAGTATTCCCAGATTCAAGAACTGCAAAGCAGATCCTCTAGAAAGAAAAAGGATTTTGCAGAAAGGGATCTTGTGGGAGAAAGAACAGAAACATCTACATGGCCCTATATACAGAGAGCTGCTAGTATAGAAGACCTATATGTTATTGCCCATTTTAATACCAAGTTTTGGAAATATTTTGGGAATATTTCTCTTAGTGAGAAAGGAATTGTCTGCCCAGAAATCGCAAAGTGTGTTTGCCTTCCAGAAAGAGTCCAAATCAAAGGGTGGTACTATATGTACGAAAGGGACTGCTTAACTCTCTGGAATTCTTTGGACTGCCTGATGGTAGCAAGTTCATTTTCCTTTGGAAGAGCTTCTAGGCTACTATGAATACTAACTGCATTTTCTATGTCTATTTACAGACTCCTGTGAGACTTTTGTATTTCTTTGGAATAAAATACTGTCTTGTATCAGACATGCATTTATTACCTCGAATGTTTATATCATACCTAGGGAATTTATCTGCATCTGTGGAAATCTAGACATATGTTATATTTAAGCTACATATGGTGACTCAGAGAAAATCTGGAGAGGGGTATAGGAGCCAAAAGAGAAAATTGCTTTTAGGGGCCAGACTCTAAGATTAGACCTGGTCTTTGTGAGCCTGAAACTTGGAGATCCCCAAGTCATGGGTTACAAAATCATGCTGTCATCCTTCTCTTCTTGTGTCAGGGGTTATCCTCAGTCATCCTCCTCTTCTGGGGTCAAGATAACTTCTGGACTAGGAGTGATCTTAGGGTCAGAGCCCCAGTTCTGGGAAGGATAATCATAGACACTTAAAATGTTAGAGCCATAAGGAACTGTTGAGATAATCAGGGCTTATCTCCCTATCTCACCTGTGAGGAAACTGAGGCCTCTCAGAAACTGAGGAACTTGCCCAAGATCACAGATTTAGTATCAGAGCTGGTACCAGAACGTTGACTTCCTGTTCAGTGCTCCTTCTAAGTCACATTGCTGTCAAGATTTAGGGTTCAGAACAAATGAGAGAATAAGGTCAGGAGCCTATTAGGGAAGTCACACAGACTTGAGGGAAAACAGGCTGTTGTACATGGCAGCAAGGGTAGACTGAAAAGTCCTTATAGTAGTTGGTAATTTGTGTAGCACAAGGCAGTTTATAAAGGCCTTTACATACCCTAACTCATTAAAGCCTTTCCACAGCTCTGAGACACTACAATGAGCAGTGTTTGTTGCAGAAGAACACCATGCCATCAGAGAAATGATGACATGACTTACACTTGACTTTATTTTGAGTGAGGGAGGGCTGTGCAGGTCACCAGCCTCACTCCTCCTCCAGAGCCATTAAAGCCTTACCACACCCTCTGAGGCACTACAATGAGCAGTAGTCATTGATTAGAAGAGAAAAATGAACCCCAGGTTTAGGTGACTTGCTTGTGGTCAGACACATAGTAAATGTCAGAGGTGGGGTTTGAATCCCTATTATCTGACTCTGTCCATCTCAAGGTTGAGCAAGCAAAAAAAAAAAAATCTATCTTAGGATGAGGAGGAGAGTAGGAGAGCAGAACTGGAGAGGAGCCACAGCAACCATCTCCATACCATCTCTAAAATTCCAGGTTTGGTAAACACTTCCATCCCTGTGTTCTTCAGGAAAAGATGGTCCTTGCTAGGCCCTTATATCTGCTCTTGAGAAAATGTCTTTGATATACATTATCTCATCTGAACCCAACCACAGCCCTGTGAAATTAAGATAGATAATGTTATCTTCATTTTATAGATGGGAAAACAGGCTCAGAGAGGGTAAGACTGTTGGAGATACCCCCAAGCATCCTTTGGCCTAATGCCAAACAGAATTACTGAACTTTGAGGTTCACAGATACAAACAAAGGCACACTTGCTCTGGGTTAGAGGCACACAATGGAAACACACTTTCACACACTGGCTTCAGCAATATCCTTTTATTTGAACCCTTTAGTAGGTGATGGGTAGGGTTTGAGGGGACAAGGACTTTCCCAAGGAGAGACAGCCCCTGGGTCTGCTGTGTCTGGATGGTTAACAACTGTTAACAGGTGGGGTAAACATCCCAATGTAGGCCAATAGCATCGATAAGAGAGCCAGCACGGCCGCTAATGAATCGAAGAACAGTGTTGGGGTACAGTGGGGCAGCATTGAAGCTGGTGCCTGTGTCCTTGCCAAAAGGCAGGTAGCGGCCCTTGTCTGTCACAAATACCAACTTCCGAAGGTATTTCTTATATTTGCCTGACACTTGGATGATTGACTCCCCTGGATGCAGGAAAATCTCCTCCAGGTCACCTTGGGAACCCCCAACATAGTCGCTCCACTCCTTGCCATATCGGACCTGGAGTCTGGGGTGGGATAGGCAGAAGGAAGAAAAGGTTTGGGGGGGAGACAAGAAAAAAGGGTGGGGGGAGATAAGGTTGATTTTGAACATGTTCTGTGAGACTTGCAGAAGAAAATATAGGTATGGATTCCAGAAGAAAGGATAAGGAATGGAGATGATGGATTCTGGAGTCATTTATACAGAGGTGGTATTGAAACTATCACAGCAGTTAAGATTTCTGAGGAGAGATGAAGGCCAAGCACAGACACTTGAGGAAAATGAAGGAAAAGAGGATGAGGAGTCAGAGAAGGAGCATCTAGAGAAGTAGGAGGAAAACCAGGAGAGTAGGATGTCTGTGAACCTGATGGGGACAAAGCATCTGAGAGGAGAGGAGGGTCAACATTGTTAAAAGCTACAGAAAGGTCAGGAGAAGATCAGGACTGAAGAAGAGATCCCAGGATTTGGGAGATCATTGGTGATCAGAAAGAATGGTTGAAGCAGAGAACCCAGAATGGCAAGGATCTGAAGGGACAGTGAGTAAGGTTAGAAAGTAGAAGCATCAGAGAGATTTTTCAAGATGTTTAGCAGTGAAGGGGAGAGATGAGATGTCAGTAGGATATATTAGGAAGGATATCAATGACCAGGGAGTCACGGGAGATGCATGAGCGCAATGGGATGATTGCCAGAGCAATTTCCTGGAGAAGGCAAGAAGGAATGGGATGAAGTGTGTAAAAGTTGCACTCAGTAGGCATTTAATAAATGCTCATAGACTTGGATGGTTGACTGTCTAGGGGGATCAGCTTTAATGAACAGTAGGGATATGTCTTCTGTGACCAGGAGGAATGAAGAGAGAAAGAATGATAAGGATGAAAGGTATTGAAGAAAGGAAGGAGTCCAAGGGAGGCAAAATATCTGGGTCCTGGCTTCTTCCACTTGCTAACAGTGTCTTTATGGGCAATTCACTTCATATTCTCATCTTTCCTCATTTATTAAATAATGGCTCATAACATTTGCTTTGCTTATCTCCAGGGTTTTTGTCAGTAACAAAAATAAGGTAATGTTTTAGGAGAGAGCTTTGAAAATTGTCAAGTGTGATACACATATATAAGTTAAAATAATTATTAATAATGTGGAAGATTCCAACTATCTTCTTAGCTATGGTAAAGACCAAGAAAAAGGGATCTGTGAAGGGAGCAGGGACAGAATACTGATACTGAATGTGAGGAGAGATTGGCTCTGTTTATCATTAAGGTTGGTCATACTTACTCTGTGACTTTGGGCAAGTCACATGATCTTTCTTGAGGTTAATGACAGATGTCCTTAGTTAGCTCACAAAGGTGATAAAGAGCATTGAGTGGAATCAGGATACCTGGGTTCCAGTCCCAGCTCTGTGACTCACTAGCAGTGTGACCTTGGGCAGGTTACCTCTCTGAGCTTTAGTTTTCCTGTCTGTCAGTCCCGGAGATTGTAATTAATAATGTCTAAGCCTCCCCTCCCCACAGCTGATGGAAGCCTTTTTCTGGTTCTCATTTTTCTTATCTGAAAAATAGTCAGATGTCAAATAGCCTCTAAGCAAACTCTAACCCTACAATCCTATGATTTGATAACAGTCAGCATTTATATAACACTTGCAGGTTTGTCAAGCCCTTCAAGTGTGTTCTCATTTGATCTTCACAATATAGATGAAGGTGCTACTTATGCCTGTTTTACATAAGGAAACTGAGGTTGAGAGATGTTACATAACTGTCCCAGAATCACACAGTCAGTAAGTCTCTTAGGTAGAATTAGAACTCAGGTTTTCCTCACTCCAGATCCAGTACTTCTTCCACTACAGCAACTAGCTGCCTTTTTAAACCTATATTTTGTTTGTTTAGTCATTTCACTTATATCTGACTGTGACTCCATTTAGGGTTTTGTTGGCAAAGACACGGGAGTAGTTTGCCATTTCTTTCTTCAGTAAACCTATATATAAACCATGTAGACTCCATCCAAGAAAAGAACTTGAAGGGGCCTCTCTCCAGGTGATCACAGAGAATGAAATGTTCCTTGTAGAATGAAAGAAGGGAATACATGTGAAAATGAAGATGAAAAGGGATCTGAAAAGGTGGAGAGGAATCTTGACCTGTATCTCAAAGCAGGAGAACATAAGAAGGTGACAGAAGAGAAAGGGATGAAGGACCTTTGAACAGGGAGTAAAGTCATTGATAAGAGAGGCCTCCTGAAGAGGAAGGTACTGTACTGTCTGAGAAGGAAGCAGCTGCTTCTCCTCCAAAGAGGGAGGACAGGGGTCCACTGATATTTTCAGGGGAAAGATCACTGGGTCAGGGTCAGAAGAAGAAGACTTGAATAAAGATGGTTGCGGACTCCCTGCTACAAACTTTTGAGCCAGTTCTTTGTCAACTTGACCCTAACAATATGGAGAACCACAGTCTGGGTATGTATCTAGGAGGCTATAGAGAACCTCCAAAGACTTTTCAAACCCAGTGACTGCTATCTATTTCTCATGAGGCATGTGGGTAGAGATGATATATCCAGGAATAATCTTAGAAACATTGCCAGGGATAATGAAATTTGGGGAAAGAAATGGAAAGCTCTCAGTGCTGGTAATCAAGGACAAAGGTTTCAGAAGGGAAAGGATATTCTGAGAAGTAAACATCTGGTCCAGCACTTAGCACAGTAGATGGCAGGTGGTACAAACTTAATAAATGTTTAGTTATTGATTGGTTGACTGGTTAAGAAGATGTCAGGCAACAGGCTTTGTATTTCTGGACCACAGCTTAAAATATGTGAAAGATGATGATCTTGGCCAGGGATAGAGAGCATCTAATAAGGGTTGTTAGAGTATTTTTGACTGGAAGCTTTCAAATGTAATCAAAAGGGCTTACAACTGAAAAGGAGGGGGAAAAAGAAAACTGCCTACCTTTCTTGATGAAACTTGGTAGTGTAGAGAATAGTGGCAATGTAGGAAATATAACAATAGATTTCCAGAGATTCACAGGAGAAAAAGTTTTATAGAAGCCAGTAATAAGCATCTGCACAAAAATGCCCCAAGTATCAGTAACAAGCAAAACTAAGAATCGTAAAGAAGGAGTTTGAGTCACAAATATGTCTGATACTTGAGAGGATGGGACTCATGATTGGAAAGATCTCTGAAAGGAGATGCTTTATTCAAAAAACAACAGGATAGGTAAGTGAGGGAATGGTAGAGGAGTAATTGAAAAAATCCAAGGATAAGAAAGTGACAAGTAGTGAGGGCCAGCCCCACTCAGGATCCTCACCCCACAATGTAGTATCTGCTGACCCGGATTCGGAGGGCAGTGATGGGGCCATCTAGCTGGTTGCCTGAGTGGGAGAAGCGTTCTCCTCCCCCTCCTCCATACTCTCCATTGTAGGAGGATGACCGTGGCTGAACTAGAGATGAAACAATTAATAAGGGAGACAAAGAAGGTGATAGTACCACCAAAACTCAGTCACCCTCCCTAGGAGTCCTCCCACAGATCTGCATTGTCTTCAGACCCAAGCTTGAATGTCCATCTCATACACCTCTCAAGTCTCAGGTGCCCTGTTTGGACCTAGGCATCTTATACCTACAGATCACTTACCAGACTCAGCTGACACACAGAATAGGGCAAGGAGAGTCAATGCCAACATCCTAGGAGCCAAGAAGGAAGGAGATAAAATGGATTCACCCTATTTGTTCTTATATCAGATTCAGTCATCCTCATTTCCTAACTCAGTCCCAGGCGCTACCCACATAGCTCAGCCCCTGACATCCCCACACCCCAACTCAGACCCCTGGGGTCTGTCTTCCTAAGTCTGGCATCCTCATACCTGTAACTCATGGCTCCAACAAATCTACAGGGATTACTCGTTCTCCTAATTTAGGACCAGGCATTCCATACCCCCTCACCTGGCAGATCCTGGTGTAGTGTGACCTTATGGAAAAGCCAAGTCCTTTTATCTCAAGCCCAGACCCTCCCGTATTTCTTATCCTGTGACGTTCACCTCCTGAATAAATACTGTAAAACCATTAGGATCAGGTGTGGTGTAGATAGCCAGTTATCTCCCCCTGGTTCCCTCCCTCTCTTGGGTCTTTCCCAGGGCTGTAGCTGCCTGAACCAGGTCCCAGATGAAAAGGAGAAGTCAAGATGGTGGGGTGGGGGTAGTCATGGGCAGCAGAGAGGGGAGGCCTAAGGGGGAGATAGAAGAAGGGACATCCTAAATGATATGACACTGAAGGCACTGGAAAAGGTCACTGTCCAAAATTATATCCTTTATCCTGCCTCTCACAGTGCCTGAAATTCTACCATTAGTTATTTCTTCCTGAACATCAGTCATTTTTCTCTATAGGTTTTTAAAAGGTAAGTCACCCACAGGCACAAAAGATTTTCAGTTCCTCTCACCTCAAAGTAAATGAATTGATCAGGGAACCCACACAGCAAGAGAAAGAAGTCAAGGCTGACAAAAGAGAAATGAGGATAGAAAGGGGAAGGAGTTCTTAGCACCTGACTTTTCTTTCACTCTGATTTTGTTTACTAGTCCTTGGGACAGACACAGTCTCCAAAGAGAGAATGTAGCTTAGATCCCCACAAAGAGACATGAGCTGATAATAACAACTTGAATTTTTATAATCCTGTAATATAATCCTGTTTTACCTATAACCTCCCAGTGAGAAAGCTGGAACAAGCATAAGGCCCATTTTACAGATAAGGAAACTGAAGCTCTAAAAATTGGATTGACTTGCCCAAGATCATACAGCCAGTGTTAGAATTAGCATTTGATCCCAGGTCACCTAATTCCAAATCTAGCTCTCTTTCCACTATACTATTATAAAGGCCTAAGGGTCTTTGTGGGTGGGTCAGGACTGATTCAGACCCTCCAGGACAACAGAAGTCAATTTATCTTTGTTACATTATCCTGCTGAACCAAAGCAAGAGCTTTCCTCCTTTTCCTCAGATAGACCTCCTTGTAGCAGCAAGCACCCTGACATATCCAGGATGGCCTGCTAGCACAGGTTCTTAGATTTGCTTTTCTAAAAAGAAAGCAATTTTTGAGGGGTCAACAGTCTTCTTTAATCACATATACCAAGAGAGAAAACAGAAAATACAAGCAGAGAAATAAGGGCCAACAGACAGGGCTTCTAACTGTCTGACCATAAGCAATACATACAATACATCACAGATCAACAGCTGGGAGAGATCTCAGTTGCAAACTACATAGGGAATTATGCCCTAGATCAGGAGTGGGGAAGCTGCAGCCTTGAGGCCACATGTAGCCTTCTAGATCCTCAAACAAGTTCTGTGAAATTTGGATTCAGTCAAAGGCCTTGAGGCCCCACCCCTGCCCTAGATTGTCATGCCCATTACCTCTGGGTGGTCCTGAGGTGGCTCTGTCCTGTGCTCTCTTCTTTCTCTATGGTATAATAGCTCACCTGGTAATCTCATCAACTAGCCCTAGTCTCTTCTAAGCTACAATTCCATACTTCCAACTACCTCTTGGATATGCAGAATTGAATGTCACACAGGCATTTCAAACTCCATAGGTCACAACCTGAACTTATTATCTTTCTTCCCAAACTTTCCTCCCAACTTTCTTGTTTCTGCTGAGGGCACTATGATCCTCTCAGTTGCCTGTGCTTGCAACATCACTGTTGTCAACGGGACCAAATCAGCCTTTAACCTGTGCATGACCAGAGCCAAACAGAGCAGGCTAGAGACAGGAGAGTCAGTAATCAAAAAGAAGCTTAATTTCAAAGTGAGGGAAGCAGCTTGTAAGCAAGGAGGGGATCTAGACACGTGTGCTTGGGACCCCTCCCCTAGTGGGGGGACCCAAGGCAGTGTGGGGAGATCTCAATACTTATACCAATGGCTCACAATGAGGGGTAATGGCAACAACGAGCCAAGTTGGATTCATAGCAGGACTTCATGACTAGAACATGGATACTGCAAGTGCTTGTCCAAGCTCAGAGAATACCTGGTGCTGGTCAAAGCAATACAGTAATTATATGTTTTTGCCAAGGGTGAGATGATCCAGAAGGGGAGTGTGAAGAATTATTGTTATGCCAAGCTCAGGGTGTAGCTTACTTGCTGGGCCTCAGTCTGGAAAACAGGGCGTCTCTTAGTATCTTGACATTTTGTCCTTTTGGTCAAAGGTAGTGGGTCTGAAAGAACCCCTACCCTTTGGCTAATAAAGGAGAGGCAGGTATAAGCCAAGATGCCATGAGAGGCCAGTTCGACCAGGATGAGCATTTTTATCCCAGGAGATCATTTCCTTGAGGAGACCTAATAGGGAATTGTGCCCCAGGTATCATTGTTAGCAATTGTTTGCTTGCAAGCAGAAAAAAAGAGAGCGACCAAGAATGCAGACACATTGATATCATGAATCAACACATGCTTGAATCAGGGCACATAATGAAAGGGAAGAGGGAAAAAGGACCAGGACAGTACACTAAACCCTCATCTAGAATCTTGGGATAGATATCTCATTTACGGATGTCAGCTGCTTCTGACTTCATGCTGGAAGAATCTTGAGGAGAGCTAAGTTCAAACAATACAATAAAGTTTTCTCACGATTCCCATAATTGCATAATTACATTGTCAGGTATAGATCAAACTACTTAGAGGACTCACAGTGGACTAGTTTTGAGAAGGGAGATTTGTATATCATCAAGGTAACCAAGAAAACAAACATAAATGTCTTGAAACAGAAGACCAAAGGAATACAATAGTTATCACCGGTATTAACTGACATCAAGTCTTGTATCCTACTAACCCATTCTCAATGTCCCAGATGTCTCATTTAGTCATTTGATCCCTTGATACCTTTTCTTGGACAATATGCTTATTCTCAGGACAGCTCTAAGAGAGGCTCTGCTTCTCTCCTTCCACATCTAGAGGTTCCCAGATAATTCTGACTTAATATAATTTAATACAATCACTTTCAGTTTATATAGCATTTGCTGTTTCTATCCTTACCTAAATCCTGTACCTGATATAAGAATCTTTTAAAAAATCTACAAGGGTCCAACTGTAAAATGAATTCTTCTTTCTTTTAAAATTATCAGATAAATACTTTAAAATAGTTTCACTTTCTTTACCATTGTCAATGCAATTTATGTATAAAATCCTTTCTCCAATTTCTAGAACTTATTACTAAAACATACTCAAAGTCTGAATTTCCATGATGAATAAGCTTGGAAGTCAATCATATACATATGTATATAGTTCTTGGAGAAATCAGTCTGATCCTGTTGCTTTCTCAAATTTTACTATTCCATTTAATTAGAAAACTTTCACATTACATCTTTATCTTATTACCTTGTTCAATCATTTCTCCCTTAGGAGGATATTTTCCCTATATTATAATTTGACCACAAATATAGGTTAAAACTGTAAGATATTCATACTTGCATCCTATTATAGTAACTCAGATGTTCCAGTGTCAATCAATTTAATAGATTTAATACTGTACTTACAAAACTTGTAGAAATTTGATATAAAAGAAAAAAGAGGGACATGGTTATAACAATTTCATGTGTTATAACAGAGGGAAAAACTCCCTAAACTCTGTTTAATTCCAGGCATGAGTCATATATGACAGCCAATCGTATAGTTACAAGGTATTAACATGTATCTTTTGGAATTGTCTTGCTTGACTGTAATTATTTCTGTGACTCTTGTCCTCCACTGTGCATTAAAACAATTAGTACAATAACCCCATTTTCTTTCTTTCTTTTCTTCCCCTTCTTAAAAGTATTTTTTTTCATGAACGTAAACATCTTTCTTAAAGGGCACACACAGCAGCACGTAGAAAAAGTATATGAAAACAAAGATCTCTATTTCAGACCTCTTGCTTTTTAGAGAATTCCACAGGTTATTTTCAAAACTATCTTTTTCTTGTACTTCTTTCTGTGCATTAAAAAAAATGTCAATGAGTTTCTTTTTGGTGCATTATTATTCTAATTCAAATTTCATCTAATCCTTATTAAAAATGGAGAGAAAAATACCCTTATAACAAATAAAACACAGCCAAGACAAGTGAATCCACACATTGGTCACGTCCAGATATTTGGACGTTGAGTCCAAATTGAGTCCCTCATTTACCATGCTTCATCATAGGTACTCTGCAGCTAGCTATTAACATGGGCAGTCATCGCATTGATCAGAGTTCTTACATCTTTCAGATTTGCTTTTCTTTACAATATCATTGTCCTTACATAAATTGCTCTCTTGGTTCTACTCCCTTCATTCTGCATCAACTCTTACTTTCCAGCATTCTCTGAAATAATTCACTTAATTAATTCTTAAGAGCACCAACATTCCTCTACATTCACATGCCATTAGGTGTTTAACCATTTTCTAATTGATAAATACCACCTCAAATTCTAGTTCTTTGTTTAGCTTTTTTTTCTCCCCACCCCTCTTTAATTTCTACCTTCAAGATCAGGAGTTGGTTTTGTCTCCTGGCATAGCTTTGCTTGCTATTTTTCCTTTCCTAGTAATATCTTTCCTCTTAACCAATCCTCTCCCTATGCTTGCTCATTTCTCTGTTGGGTTTGATGTATTTCTATACCAAAATGTGTGTGTGTGTGTGTGTGTGTGTGTGTGTGTGTATGTGTATGTGTTCAACCCTCCTTTGTTTATTTCATATGAATTAGTTTCATTGGATGCTTCCCCATCCCTTCTATTTTTGCGGTTCTTCAACTTGAAAAGGCTACAAGCCAAGACCAAAGTGGAGGGAGTATTGGTGCATGATTTTCTGTTTGCAGATGATTGTGCACTCAATGCAGCCTCTGATGCTGAGATGCAACAAAGTATGGATCAGCTCTCTGCTGCCTGTCCTAATTTTGGCCTAATACTTAACACCAAAAAAATACAGGTGCTCCATCAGCCACCACCACACCATCCATACATGGAACCATCAGTTACAACAAATAAAGAAGTTTTGAATGCTGTGGATAAGTTCACTTAACTTGGTAGTGTACTTTCCAGGGATGTACACATTGATAATGAAGTTGATGTGTGCATTGCCAGAGCCAGATCAGTGTTTGGGAGGCTCCAAAGAAAGGTTTGGGAGAGAAGAGGTATTAGACTAACTACCAAACTGAAGGTCTACCGAGCCATTGTGCTGACCTCATTGTTATATGCTTGTGAAACATGGACAGTCTACCAACACCATGCCAGGAAACTGAATCGCTTCTATTTGAACTGTCTTAGGAAGATTCTGAGGATCACCTGGCATGATAAGATACCAGACACTAAAGTCCTTGCTCAAGCTGAGCTGCCAAGTATTTAAACTATGCTTCAGAGAGCACAACTCTGATGGGCTGGCCAAGTTGTTCGAATGCAAAATGTATGCTTGCCAAAAAGACTATTTTATGGAGAACTTGCACAGGCCAGGCGATCATATGGTGGCCAGACGATCATATGGTGGCCAGAAGAAACGATAAAAGGACACTCTCAAGGTCTCTCTCAAGAACTTTGGATTTGACTGTGCAACATGGGAGATACTGGCACAAAACTGCTCAGCATGACGTGCCCATATAAGAAAAGGTTGCTGTGCTCTTTGAGCAAAGCAGAATTGAGACAGCACACAGTAAACACAGGATGCGCAAATTTGGGATATCTACTCCAAATATTCACATGGACTATCTGTACCCAACCTGTGGTGGAGCATTCTGAGCTCATATTGGTCTGATCAGCCACAGTTGGACACAATGAAATTTCACTTTACAGTGGTGATGTCATTTTGGTCCTTTTCGAAGATGAAGGATAACAACCAACTTTTCTCATACATCCCAATTATGAGAAATAGTGAGACCGCTTTCTTCTTTCTATACTAGTGGATGCCTTTTACTGTCCCTTCTTGTTCTCCCTTTCAAAACCTCAGAACAGGTAGAAAGACACACAAAGGCAGGCTCTCCCCACACAGCCCATAAAATACCTGTAGAGAGGGACTCTCAACAAATTTTTGAGCAGCAGAAGTGGAGAACAAGCGTGGAGGAGATTTCCAGCCCAGGGTGACCTGAAAGGCCCACGGGAAACGTCTGTTGCACCAGACATGGAGCGGAGCCCAGCCCTGCCTTGGCTGGGTGACACACTTGCTCGAGAACAGCCCTTGGGGCAGAATCTCCAGTGGAATCCCCAGTCGCAGCAGCAGCAGTGGGTTGGCAGATCCCTCAACCCACAGGCGCCAAAGGTCAGTGACGAGGTTTTTTCAGCTGGGAGAAGGGAGAAGGACCTTTCCATAGCTTCGGCCTCAGGCTGTGGTCACAGAGGCTACAGCAGGGGGGTGGCAGCAGTTCCCACCTCAGCCCCTACAGCAGCCCACACCCACTATTGGATCATAAAAACCCCTGGGGGCACGGAGGAGCTAATCATTACCTTAGCCCTGTGTAGAGGCCCTGAGGGAGCTGGTCTTCATCTCACACTGAATGGCAGCCCTGCCCCCACAGCTTGACTAAATCCCACCCCTCCAGTGCTGGCTTGGTGGAACTGGAGGCCAGGGGGCTGTGGAGAGGTAACTGCTAAGATTCTGGGCACAAAAATCTCTTTCTGCTCCCAGACCAGTGTACGTACTTGATTGTACCACTTTGAAAGAACTGAGATCTTACCGATTCTCAGAGTATATCCTACTCTTGACAAAGGACCCAAAAGTCAAGTAACTGGTTGGGAAAATGCCCAAAAAAGGGAAAAAAAATAAGACTATAGAAGGTTACTTTCCTGGTGAACAGATATCTTCTCCCATCCTTTTGGATGAGGAAGAACAATGCTTACCATCAGGGAAAGACATAAAAATCAAGGCTTCTGTATCCCAAACATCCAAAATAAATATTCAGTGGTCTCAGGCCATGGAAGAGCTCAAAAAGAATTTTGAAAATCAAGTAAGAGAGGTGGAAGAAAAACTGGGAAGAGAAATGAGAGAGATGCAAGAAAAGCATGAAAAGCAGGTCAACACCTTGCTAAAGGAGACCCAAAAAATGCTGAAGAAAATAACACCTTGAAAAATAGGCTAACTCAATTGGCAAAAGAGGTGCAAAAAACCAAGGAGGAGAAGAATGCTTTCAAAAGCAGAATTAGCCAAATGGAAAAGGAGGTTCAAAAGCTCACTGAAGAAAATAGTTCTTTAAAAATTAGAATGGAACAGATGGAGGCTAATGACTTTATGAGAAACCAAGAAATCAAAAATCAAAACCAAAAGAATGAAAAAATGGAAGACAATGTGAAATATCTCATTGGAAAAACAACTGACCTGGAAAATAGATCCAGGAGAGACAATTTAAAAATTATGGGACTACCTGAAAGCCATGATCAAAAAAAGAGCCTAGACATCATCTTTCATGAAATTATCAAGAAAAACTGCCCTGATATTCTAGAACCAGGGGGCAAAATAAATGTTGAAAGAATCCACCCATCACCTCCTGAAAGAGATCTGAAAAGAGAAACTTGTAGGAACATTGTGGCCAAATTCCAGAGTTCTCAGGTCAAGGAGAAAATATTGCAAGCAGCTAGAAAGAAACAATTCAAGTATTGTGGAAATACAATCAGGATAACACAAGATCTAGCATCTTCTATATTAAGGGACAGAAGGGTGTGGAATATGATATTCCAGAAGTCAAAGGAACTAGGACTAAAATCAAGAATCGCCTACCCAGGAAAACTGAGTATAATACTTCAGGGGAAAAAATGGTCTTTCAATGAAATCGAGGACTTTCAAGCATTCTTGATGAAAAGATCAGAGCTGAAAAGAAAATTTAACCTTCAAACACAAGAATCAAGAGAAGCATGAAAAGGTAAATAGCAAAGATAAATCATAAGGAACTTACTAAACTTGAACTGTTTACATTCCTACATGGAAAGACAATATTTGTAACTCTTGAAACTTTTTTCAGTATCTGGGTAGTTGGTGGGATTACACACACACACACACACACACACACACACACACACACACACACACAGCACAGGGTGAGTTGAATAGGATGGGATCATATCTTAAAAAAATGAAATTAAGGGGTGAGAGAGAAATATATTGGGAGGAGAAAGGGAGATATGGAATGGGACAAATTATCTCATAAAAGAGGCAAGTTAAAGACTTTTCAATGGAGGGAAAAAGGGAAGAAGTGAGAGAAAAAACATGAAGCTTATTCTCATCACATTCAACTAAAGGAAGGAATAAAATGCACACTCATATTGTATGAAAACCTATCTTACAATACAGGAAAGTGGGGGAGAAGGGGATAAGCAGGGTGGGGGAGATGATGCAAGGGAGGGCAATGGGAGGAGGGAGCAATTAGAAATCAGCACTCTTAGGGAAGGACAGGGTCAAAAGAGAGAATAGAAGAAATGGGTACCAGGATAGGATGGAGGGAAATATAGTTAGTCTTAAACAACACGACTACTATGGAAGTCATTTGCAAAACTACACAGATATGGCCTATATTGAATTGCCTGCCTTCCCAAAGGGAATGTGTGGGGAGGGAGGGATGAAGAGAAGTTGGAACTCGAAGTTTTAGGAGCAACTGTTGAGTATTGTTCTTGCAACTAGGAAATAAGAAATACAGGTAATGGGGTATAGAAAGTTATCTTGCCCTATAGGACAAAAGAGAAGATGGGGATAAGGGAAGGGAGGGTTATTAGAAGGGAGGGCAGATTGGTGATAGGGGCAATTAGAATGCTTGGCATTTTGGGGTGGGTGGAGGGGAGAAATGGGGAGAAAATTTGGAACCCCAAATTTTGTGGAAATGAATGTTGAAAACTTAAATTAATTTAAATAAAAAAATAAAAAAAACAAAAAAACAAAACCCTCAGAATAAAGTCATTCCATTCCCAGGTCCTCTGTTTTATTTATTTAGTGCCCTCACTACCTTCTGAAGACATGATTCTGAAGCGATACTAATTTCTTTTCCCCATATTAGAAAGTTAGCTCTATGTTATTATATAGCCACTTCCAATTGTTTAAATACCATTACCTTTCTAGGTTTCTCTTAACTTTTATTTGTGTTTCAAAGATCCTCCTCAGCCCTGTGCTTTGCACCAGAATGGATTGAAAGTTCTCTCTCCCACTAAAGATCTTCTCCCCCTCCACTTTTTTCCCCCTGCAAGGTTATACTCAGCTTTATAAGGTTATTCTTGATTGTAAGAGTAAATCTTTTGACTTTTGGAATATAATATTCCAAGATTGCCTCTCATTTAAAGTTGAAGATACTGGGTCTTGAGTGATTTTGACTTTGATTCCTTGGTGCATGAACTCCTTTCTAGATGTTGTTGTGAGGTTTATGTAGTAGCACTCTTTAGTCTCAGTGTGGAGCCCAGGAGCCCTGGAAGTTCCTACAGTGAGAAACTGAATTGTGAGATATAGACCAGGATGTAGACCAGGAATTGTGAGATACAGACCAAATCTTTTCTTAGGACAAAGAAGTGGCAAGATTTGTTCAGAAAACTATAGATCTACGTTTCCATTTTCCTTTGGTTACCTTTATGAGAGGTTTTGTAATTGTCATTCAGGGCACAGAGAGCAAGTAGCTGCTCAGATCCAATTGAGGCTTTGGAATTCAGAATGACAGGCTGCAGAAGTGACAAATTGCTATTGTCTGGGACTCTATTTGCATATGATTGCCACTAGAGGAGGAACTGCAGAGACCAAGCCAATGTTCCCATGAATCCATAGCACCTAGAGACTGGCAGCTATTGAAAATCATCTTGGCTGATGGCATGGAAGATTTGACCACTCTTTCCTATCACAGTTCCCCTGTTTTTCCTTGCTAATATCCCTGATCTCAAGAAGGGTCCCACAAATGACGTTTTTTAGGGAAAAAGTCCCTTTTTAATCTTTCCTATGACCTATGGGAGTGAGAGATTCAGAACTATTTTTCCAGTAACCCAAAGATCTGGAAGGAGAAATGGGAGGAATTTGGGGAAATGATTAGAAAAAGAGGGTTCCACATATGAGTGCTTGAGATTTTTCCTTGCATTTTCCTATGTTCAATAAACTATGTGGTCACAGAACATTGAGTACCAGTATCCTATGAATGTTTAGCTGAGAGAAGAGAGTCCAGATGTTGAATAGGGACTGGTACTATAGATATCATTTAATTTCTTTTTTTGAGACTGGCTTTCACCCAAGCTGAAAGTGTAAGGGCTACTTACTTATCCAGCCTTACTGGCAGTTCTCATGGCACAAGAACTTTAGTCTGCCTCTGCCTACACAACCTGGTGGCCCTTTTCTCCTGGGGATTCAGCATAGTAATGCTAAACTTAGCTTGGATGCCTGATTGGCTTGCCCTACTATAGCTTAGAACTTTTTTTTTTTAAAGAATTTCAAAGAATTTTTCCCCTAATTACATGGGAATTTTTTTTAACATTCTTTTTTTTCAAACTTTGAGTTGCAAATTCTTTCTCTCCTTCCCCTCCGCCCTCCCTGAGATGGTAAGAAAGCCAATTTAAGTTGTACATGTACAACTGTGTAAGACATTTTCATATTAATCATCATGTGGGAGAAAATGCAAACAAATAAAAAAGTGAAACAGTGTGTGTTTAGGTCTGCCTTCAGACTCCATTCTTTTTCTAGAGGCAGATAGCATGTACCATCATGTGTCCTTTGAGATTGTCTTGGATCATTGGGTTGCTGAAAATTAGCTCAGAACTCTTGATCTGCTAGTTTCAGCTTTCCTGACAATAAGGATTAAAAGCATGTGCAACTGGAGTTCTTATTATTAATATTTTGAACAATATTCCCTAGTTTAAATTTGAATCCAACTACTGATACTACTTGATGTTTTGGGGCTCAGAGGCTGGGGAGGGGGATGGGTGGTGTCTATGTATTGTATTAGAAATTCTTGGGTCTTCTTATTTATTAAAGGCTCATTTCTTCCCCTTTAGGATTATACTCAGTTTTGTCAAACGCCTTTTGAAAGCCTTAAATTTTTGGTTTTTATGTTTTCATATTTCAGACTTCTCTTTTTTTGGCAGATGCCAAGTCTTGTGGGGTTCTTGGTACTTGGATATCTTTTTTGTTGAGTGCTTGTAGTATTTTTTCTTTGATCTGGAAGCACTGGCTCTTGATTATGATGTTTCTGGAAATGTTCATTTTGGTGTTTGTTTCAGGAGGTGATTGATGGAATCTTTCTATTTATTTACTTATTTGCTTTGCCCTCTTATCCTAATAGATCTGGGTAGTTTTCATTATGATTTTTTTTTTAAAGAAAGGTAGCTAGGATTTTTTAGTCATGATTTTCATATAGTTTGCTCATTTTAAGATTATCTCTCCTTGAGCTGTTTTCTAGGTCAGTTGTCTTTGGTAACATAAAACTTACAATTAATCTGTTCCCCCACCCCTCACACACACCTTCTGATTTTGCTTTAATATTTCTTGTGTGAAGGAGGCATTGCTTTCTGTCTGACCCATTCTAATTTTTAGGGAGTTTAATTCTAGGGTAATGTTGAACATCTGTTCTAAGCTTTCCTTGCCATTTTTCTTCCCAACTATTTCCTTTATCAATATATTTCATACCTTATTTATTTTCTTTCAGATACTCTTATCATTGTGATGAGGATATTCTTTTGTTTGAGGCTCTACTTGGACTCATTTTTTAGTTATTCTTTTTTACTGGGTTTAACACATGAGCTTCTCTCTGTCCAAGATATTTCTTTATTGTGTTTGATTTTTGGGGGGTATTTATTCATATCTCTAGCCTTAGTTTTCGAATTGTGTCTTTGTGTTTGGGTCAGATTCTGCTTCCTTCCATATTCTTGGATTGTGTGGGCAGTCCCTCACTGGTTCTAGTTAAGACTAGACCCTCCCTTCTGCAGGAATGATTGGATTTTGTCTCATTCTCCTGGTGGCTAGACTTAGGTTTTGACCTTGGCTTTCTCTTGCATTGTGAAGAATTCAATTTTGGTTCTGTCCCTTGCAATGAGCCAACAGGATTCCCTTGATGCTGATGGGGCAATTCTCAGATTTTTGAGACCATAGTTGCTTAGCTTTCCTTATTCTACACTTCCCCATCCTGTGATGAGTTTTCAGGGTTCTAATCTAGTTCCCTTCACCCACTGTAACTCTGGTGGGCTGCCTAGATGCTGGGTACTACATGGACACTGTTCTGACCCAGTTTCCTGTTATACCTTGGTTAGGACTGGTTGGCACTGAAGGCTGAGCTAGGGATGGGAGGTGGAGATAGCAGTCTAATCATTTGCAGGCTGACTATCCTCTGGTGGCCCATGGGGTTACTGCAGCCTTTTGAGAGGCCGTTTAGCCTAATGATTGTGAGATGACTATTGGGTTGGTGGTTAAGGAAAATGCCATCTTATGAATATGTCACATACTATACTCCTGGTTGAATAATTAAATACAGTGACCGAAGTCTTTTCTCTCAGGCAGCATCCAACTTGATGTGGGATGATCATATTGCTATGCCTGTATTACAGTGCCCCACGCCTCTCACTGTGTACACACAAAGGGGCATCCACAGACCCATGTGTCCCATCCTGAGAGAAGCTATAAATTTATTTTCTCTTCTTGGTTCCACTTGCCTCTATCCACAGGCTACTTAGCTTATCTCTCTCAACCACTCCTTTCCTGTTCCCTTTGGCCACATCTTTGAGAAAACAAGACCTTTTTTGGTTGTTTTTTAGCCACAGCCCCACAGACTCAAGACTGCTTTTTGGGCAGGCCCAAGATACCCTTAATATCTGCTCATCCCCTTCTCACTGGATGCTTCTCTCTCCTAGGAACCTTACCTTCATAAGTCAGTTGGTATAAGTTGCTAGCTGAGGATGACCTCCCCAAGGTTCTCTTTCTTGCTCCCTCCTTGATTAACTAAATCAGTAATTTTATGGATTCCTAGAAAATTGTAGTTTTATGGATTCCCTAGAGAATTGTAAAGACCATGGCATTATTACAAAGGGTCCATGTATTAGTACCATTAAAGAAAAACAATTACTGCTGCACTCTGCATTTTAGGCACATGTCTGCCAGAAACAATTTATTTTAATACTAACTGAATATGCAAATCATTTCTGGTCTGAGAGAGAGGTTCAGACTAATTCAGTTCCCCAAGCCCTCCAATATGACTTTCTACCTCAAGATGATTAGAGTTAACATTTATCGGGATCTTGAACAAAGAAAAGATCACGTTAAAGTACAGATTGGAGGTTAATATTCAAAAATAATAGTGACTATTCAGTTCCTTCTTGGATCACTGCCCTCAAGTGTTCTCATGTAGTAATCAAAGGAACATTTTTTTCCTTCTACCTCTTTATTCTTTCTCCCTAGAGAAGAGTGGGTCATAATAGCAATCACTTCAGGAGTAAGGAAAGCCAGTGATCTCAACAACACCAGAAGTATTCTGTGTTCTAAGTTTTGAGAGATGTTTTTTTTCTTCTTCCCCTAAACTTATAGTCCATTTTCCTTACAAAGACCTTTTTCCCTATAACTAACCCTCCTTCAAACAGGAAAGTCTGGAAAGGTGTTGCTGTTGTTTTAAAGGATAGTATTAAGAAAAAAAATATTTCTTAATATTTGTAATTTTACTTAAAAAGTTGTTTTTAAAATATGCTTTCACAGTACTTGTCTCTATTTTCTAAAAGAGTCACAGTTTCTCTTGAGGTTTATAGAAAGTAATTGAAGAGAAGGATAAATCAATCAGATCCTCCCATCCACATTGCTTTCTACATTTAATGGTAAATGCTATCTAAATGGAGTAAATAATTGCTACCTAAATTTCTGATTGTCTACCCACTACACCAAGGGACTACCTACACAAAACTATCAATTGATCAACAAGTACTTATTCAGTTCCTACTATGTGTCAGGTTCTGGGTTAAGCTCTGGTGATATAGGTACAGGTAGCCAGGAGAAGTCTCTGGACAGGTGGAGTTGAGATACTCCTTTCAGGTCTGGCTTTTTATTTGGGTTTCCACTAGCTCTCTGAAACTGCAGAGGTGTTTCAGTGGAAGTAAGGGAAATGGCAGTAGCTAGTAGAGTGGGTTGTTGTTTAGTCATTTTTTCAGTCATGTTGGACACTTTGTGACTCCATTTGGGGGTTTTCTTGGCAAAGGTACTGGAGTTGTTTGCTACTTCCTTTTCCTGCTCATTTTACAGATGAGGAAACTGAGGCAAATAGGGTTAAGTGACTTGCCCAAGGTGACCCAGCCTGATCCAGTGTCTCAGGCTGGATTTGAACTGAGATTATCTTGCCTCTATGTCTGGTGCTCTACCCCTGTGCCACCTCCTAGCTGTCCAGGCAGTGTGAGGTCTGCTATACCTTGTGAAAGGAGGGGAGAGGGAAGGTAGCAGCTCAAAATCCCTTCCAAGATGGCTCACAAGTTTTCCCTTTTTGTGCAAAAAAGGGTCCCCATCTCTGATATACTTTACAGATATTTTAATCTTTTTTTCAACTCCTCAGGGATTCCAAAGCAGTGATTTGGCTAAATGGCATTGGGGCTCACCCTTTTTATTTCTATCTCTGCTTAAGATCAGAAACCTATTATTTATGAGAATTAGAAAACTATAAAAAAATTGCTTCAATTGGGCAGAGCTAAGCATCATTATACTTTTGGAAAAAGGGACACTTGTGTCCTGCAAATTTGGGATGTAAGGCAAAATAGTGAAATTGCTCAGGTAAGAGGAAAGCACACAAGGAGCAGAAGCAGGAGAACTTTGTACATACAAACAACCACAGCGTGTGAGGAATTTTTCTGGTAGACTTAGCCCTTCACAGCAATGCAAGGACCAAAAAAATTTCCAATAGATTCTTCAGGCAAAACACCTTCCACATCCAGAGAGAAACTATGGAATTGAATTGAGGAATGAAGCAGATCATTTTCTCTTGTGTTATGTTTTGTTTTGATGGTTTCTCCCATTCCTTTTAATTCTTCTATGCAACATGACTAAGGTGAAAGTGTATTTAATAAGAGTGTATGTGTAGAACCTGTATAAGATTGCTCGCTGTCTCAAGGAGGGAGTGAACAGGGAAGGGAGAAGATGGGGGAGGGAGGTGAAAAAATCTAAGATATATGGAAGTGATTATAAAAAACTGAGAACAAATTCATTAATTAAAAAAAGAGGAGAGCACACAATTAAAATATCCTAAAGAATTTTCATTATCTTTAACTAGTTTGAGCAGGGCAGAGTGCAATAATCTTGGGTCTTCCTTATCCAGGGAGAACAACAGTACTTTTTCTTTAAGGAGTTATAGCTTCCCGCCTTTCTCTTTCCTACATATATGAAAGTTGACCTAGATATCAAAGTGTTGGAAGAGAAAACTTTCATTAGGATTGAAATGTTGAAGAGAATATTAATAGTTGATGATGATGATAATAATAATGACAGAGGAAGATTAATATTTGAAATTGTAAAACTCCCGAATATCCCTTTATACTTTATTGACTGGAGTACTGAAATGCAGAGACCAGATATTATGGACAGCAGTATAACATTTTCAAGTTTTACTGGCTCGCCAAAGTCTTGAATCCATATATACAGGAAATGTTGGTATTTTGACTTTTTTAGCAAGCACAAATATCTGGAAACCAAATAAATATCACAAATATTTGTATGACATATAATGTTTGTGTGTGTGTGTGTGTGTGCATGTGCGTGTGCGTGTGCGTGTGTATGGTGAGGCAGCATGTTGCAGCAGATAGAAAGCTGGACTGGAAGGTACCCAGAACTGGGTTCCATTCCTGCTTTTGATATATGCTGTCTGTATGACTCTAGGTAGGTCAGTGGACCACTCAGAAGTAAAGGCAACTTTCTAAGTCTCTCAGCTGTAGACACATTGTTGATCCAAATTGGTAGAGTAATCATAGGTTCTGTCCCTATGCTATCATGATTAATCAGATTCATCTAAAATCATTATTTAATGTGCAGTAGGGTTTTTTTTTGTCAATATGTATTTTCTCAGATTATAGATGTTATTAGTATAACTGCTATCATGTGGAGGTAAATGACTTTTTTTTTTTTTTTGGCATGAAAACTGAGTTGTATTGAAAAGGTTGGGAAGCCATTTATCAGGAACTTAGCCAGTAATGATGAAAAGCCAATGCAGACTGTGATTGGTAGCAGGTATGGCTAGGGGTTTTCCAAAGTAACACTGAAGAAAAAAGGGTGAGAGGAGAATGGGTGGAGCAGGCCAGGCGCAACATGTGCTACCAGGCTCGGGCTGAGGAGGGGTTTGGAGACGTTGAGAGTTTTTCTTCTCTGCTGCTAAGATTGGATGTTGCATGTTGCTGTTGATCCAGATCCATCATTTCTGCTGATGCCTGTGTTGCAGACAATGTGGTTGGTGCTCTTGCAGACTCCTGGACAGATCTCTTATATAAAGAAAGGGGGGATGTTCTGGCAGGCTGTGAAGATGCCTATGAGCCTCCCAGTGATGGGCAAGACCTACTCCCCCACCTGCTTCGTTTCCTGTAATTTAGAGTTGTTCTGAGGCTATGGCACTCTGGATCAGAAGACTCTGGACTCTCAGAAACCCAGTCATTTGAATGCCACAGTGAGGATGAGATAAGAAGAACTTTGACCTTGGGAGGTGGTTATGTTTTCTGTGGTTTACGTTACCTGTACCTAATGCTTAAAAAAAATTGTTTTCCTATCTAATCTAAGTAAAATGTTTGCTTTTCTATAATATGATATCTAAATATTTTAAGGATGTATATAAGACAAGGAAGTTTCAGGGGGGAGGGTTAGGCTAATATACAGATTCCTGAATCTAGGCCCTGAGTAGAATCTCAGGGAGTAACTGGTAAAAAAAAAAAAAAAAAGGGAGAGCTTACGCACAGACCCTTAAAGAACTGATTACATGTATGTGATAGCTTTGTCTGGGATCAATTTTAATTTTTTAGATTTGATCGTTGGGTTAGACCGAAGTTGCAGAGACCATATATCTATATCATCTATATCAGTATCAACATCTGCATCTGTATGTATCTGTCGGTTTCTCTTCTCTGGGAAGTAACTGATTGTTAGAAGTTGCATTTGGATTTTTTTCTCACTGAAATCCTTCCTGACCAGGTGAGTTGTTGTTGCACCATACGTCTTCCTCCCACAGGTGTGTAAAGAATCAATGTGGTGTGTAGTGATACTTGGTGTGTACTGTACCATTGGTGAATAACATGTCACTACAGCATGCTGTAGCCTCATAACTGCTGATATCGAACATTGCTGTATTGGTGCAGTACATTCTGATGGAGATCAGACTAAGAATGTCTACTGTGCTTGAGGTCACGGAATTATAGAATTTCAGAACTGGAAGGGACTCCAGTGGACATGCAGTGCAATCCTTCTCTACCCTGAATGAATCTCCACTATAGCTTCCCCCTTCCAATGGACAAAAATCCACTCACCACTTACTGAAGTGACCCATTGCCCTTTGGGTAATGTTGATTAATTGTTAGAAAGTTTTCCCTTTCACCAAACCTAAATCTGCCTCTCCCACTTCCACCTTCTTTCTCCTGGATCTGCCGTCTGGAGTAAAAAAAACCAAGTCTGATCCCTCCTCCATATGATAGACTATGATATCCTTTCTGAGATTTCCCTTCTTCAGCCCCTTCAACAGATGACAGATCCAGGGCCCTTCACTAACAGATTTGATCTGCTTCAGATGTTCTCCATTTTAATAAATTTCCTTCCTAAGAGGTTACCCCCAGAACAAAATACAAAGTTTCAGTTATGGTGTGACCAAGGCAGAACACAGATGAACCATCACCTCCTTATTTCTGGGAGCTGTGACTTTCCATGTAGTACAAGAACATCAGCGTTTTTCTCTCACCTTCCACTATTTCATACTGAGCTTGTAGTGTACCAAAACCTCCAGATCTTTTTCAGATGATTTGCTGTTCAACTGTGCTTTCTCCATCTTGTGCTTTTGAAGTTGATTTTTTAAACTCAAGTTTAAGACATTTATCCCCGTGAATTTCATCTGTTTACATTCAGTCCAAAGCTCTAGCTTTGTCAAGATAAATTCTTGTTGGATCCTGATTATCATCCAGGATGTTATAGCTGTCCTTCCCAGCAGCTGTCATCTGCAAATTTGATAAACATATCATCTATACCTCTAAGTAACTGATAAGATGATAAGAAGCCCACGACCAAGCACTGATCTTTGGGCACTCCATTGGCAACCTTCTGACACATTGATATTCGAATCCTTAATGACTACTATTTGAGTCCAGTTAACAAATCCTAAATCCACCTAATTTTATCACTACGTAGACCCTGTCTCTCTGTCTTTAACTTAAGAATGGCATGGGATAATTTACCGAATGCTTTGCTAAAATATAAATAAGTTATATTTACGAAATCTCCTGATTTTGACAGTGACATCAAAAAAAAAGGAAATAAAGTTCATCTGGCATGACCTATTCTTTAAGAAGCCACTCTTTGTGGCATTTTGTGATTGCTATTTCCTTTTTAGAATGTTTACTAATCTACTCTTTAGTTATTTGTTCTAAAATTTTCTCCAGAATTAAATGTCAAATTTTCCCTAAGCTATAATTCACAAATTGTTTTCTTTACTTTTTTGAATATTGGGATATTTTCTGTTTTGCAATATTGTGTTAATTCTTTTGTTCCCTATGATCTTAAAAATATTTTTAATTTATATTTTTATTTTTTTTTATCACTTTCATTTCTGAATATATCCTCCCTCCCCTACTCAGTAAGCCTTCTTTTTAACAAAGAATAAAAAAGAAACAGAAAAAAATAAGTACAGCAGAACTAAACATACATCAGTTAAGACTGACAGCATATGCAGTATTCCACACCCATAGTCTCCCACTTCTGCAAACAAAGGAGAGAAGAGAATTTTCTTTTTTAAAAAAAATTAATTTCTTATCTATTTTTAGCATTTAAAAAAAAATTAGTTTCAGATTTTCTCCCTCTCTTCTACCCCTCCACCACCAACTGAAAGACAGTGTAATATCAATTATACATGTGAAATCATGCAAAAACATTTCCAAGTTAGTCATACCACAAACAATGCATAACAAATAAAGGAAGCAAAAAATCACACTTCACTTTGCACTCAGTTCATCTCTCCAGAGGTGGATAGCATTTTTTGATCATGAAGAGAAGTGAATTTTCTCATTTATTATCTGGGGCCAAGTTTGGTCATTATAATTACATAAGTTTCAATGTCATGTGGTTATTTTTCTTTCCACTTACACTGTTGTCATCAGCATGTTGTCCAGACGCTGCATCCTTCACTTTGCCTCAGTTCGTGCTTCTCAGAATTCTTCACATTCATTGCTTTTTTTGTTGTTTTGCTTCCTTTTTTATTCTGAACTTAAGAAATAAAATAAGCATTTTGATAACAAAGTGGAATAGAAAAAAGGGGATTGTACCTGAAACTGCAGATCTGTTATGGACAACTTGCTATTCCTTTCAAATACACAATTATCATGCAACTTTTCCCCTTCTCCCCAGCCCCCACCTATTCCCTAGACATACCCTACTCCCACTAAATTTCCCACAGAGAACTTCCTCCATATTGAAGACTGATAGAAAGGGAAGCTAAGGACCTCCAGAAGGTCATGTGAGGTCATGTGATACTGGGGGCCCATAAACGTAGCGCTCTGGACCACACCTTTGGATCCTAGACCATCCCTCAAAGAAGAGAGGTAGGATCTGGAAAGGACCTGTAAGGACTGAGAGTTGAACATTTTTAAGAACATCAAGACATCTTTCTTCTGGAATCTGGGAGTCAGGTTGGGTGTGGCACAGAGCGCTCCCTCAAGTAGAGCCAAATGGATCCCTAGCTCACCCTGTGATGAGGTTTGTCCCTTGAGGTGCCACCTCGAACTTGAATGGCAAATGCTAGAGGATGCTAGTATAACTGTAAAGTCATCAGAGTGAGAACATCAGGTGTGTGAAATATAGGAAATGGACAATTCTCTTTCCCTCCTTTCCCTTGCACTCAGTCTCCCATTTGCTGTTCCTTCCCAACCTCCTAGTCTCCTCACCTATGGTGAATAAGCCTCTTTCCAAGCACATATAACCCCTGCCTTCTGTACATAAAAGCAATTTTACCTTCATAGCTTGTAAATGTGGATACTTGTCAGTGTTACTGCATGACAGACCGAAGACAAATGGCTAACTCAGTTTCTGTTCCAGTCCTTAGGGCCAGAAAGGATTTTAGAGACTGCCATGTCCATCCCTCTCATTTCATAGATGAATTAACTGCAGCCTGAAGGAGAGGGATTTACCTGAGCTTCCATAGCCAGCTCCCTGTCAGACCCTAGGTCTCCTAATCTGTAGGTTAGGTACTGTTACTTAGGAGAAGACACAGTACCTGAAATATTCAAAGAGTGAGAGAATCAAGAAGGGTGGGTGGCATCTAAACTGGCCTTTGAGGAAGAGAAGGATTTCAACCATCTGAGGTGGGGAAGGATCACGTCAAATAAGGAGATATGGGAAGAAGGGTCAGGGAGCAACTTGGGTGTCTACTTGGGTGGAGTACAGAATATGTAAGTCATGTCAAGTCAGTAAGTATTTATTAAGCATGTATGTGTGCCTGGCATGGTACTAAGTTCTAGAAATACAAATACAAACAGAAAGAAAAAAGTGGCATGACAGGGTGAGGTAGAGAGATGAAGACACTCAGTACTGGGGAAATAGTTGAGAAAGTCCAGAGAGTTAGGAGTGAAGCCTGGAGAGGAATGAAGAGATGGTTGATATGGGCATCTTCTTTAAAATATGTATGTAAGGGAGACTAATATGAAATGGGCCTGGAAGCATAAGCTGGCCTATGAAAGCAGAGGGCCTTGTATGCCAGGATCAGAAAGTTGTGGGCCTTTTTTTTGTTTTTGAAAATTCTTATTTATTGATTTATTTTCCTTTATTTATTTTTAGTTTTCAACATTCATTTCCACAAGATTTTGACTTCCAAATTTTCTCCCCATCTCTTCCCTCCCCCACCCCAAAACACCATATATTCTTATTACTCCTTCCCCCAATCTGCCCTCCTTTCCCTTATTCCCATTTTCTCTTTTCTTGTAGGGCAAGATAGATTTCTATACCCCATTACCTGTATTTCTTATTTCCCAGTTGCATGCAAAAACAATTCTCAACATTCTTTCCTTGAACTTTCAGTTGCAACTTCTCTCTCTTCCTCCTACCCCACCCATTCCCACTGAGAAGGTATGTGTGTTTGTCCTTTGTTGCCGAGGAAGACCATGCCATCAGAGAAATGATGACATGACTTGCACTTGACTTTGTTTTGAGTGAGGGAGGGCTGTACAAGTCACCAGCTGCACTTCTCCTCCAGAGCCATCTGAATCCAGTGGCCTGATTTCATCAGCGTAACTGGAGATGACCCAGGATGAGGTAATTGGGGCTAAGTGACTTGCCCAAGGTCACACAGCTAGTGAGTGTCAAGTGTCTGAGGTGACATTTGAGCTCAGGTCCTCCTGACTCCTGCACTGGTTCTCTATCCAGTGCACCACCTAGTTGCCCCAGTTGAGGAGCAGAAGCATGCCAATATGGAGTCTCAGCCACACAGTGGTTAGGAAGAGAGGACTACAGGACTGGAGAATAGGAAAAAGCCCTTATAAAGTTTTCCATATAAATATGATGAATACAGAGAAGCATGGGAAGACTTGCATGAATCAATGCAAAGTGTGGAATATAGAAATCAGTTAGGTTCACAATGACTACAAAAATGTAAATGTAAAATAACAAAACAGCTGAAACTGAATGCTGTGAAATGATGGTGACCAACCTTGGCTCCAACAGGGAAAGGTGAAAATCAACATTTTTTTATAGTATCTACTAAGTGCTAGACACTGTGTTAAGCACTTTTTACAAATATTGTCTTATTTGAGAAGCGCATTTAGGGAGAAGGCAAGCAATTCAATATAGGCTATATGTGTAGTTTTGGTAAAGACTTCCATAACAGTCATGTTGTGAAAGACTAACTATATTTCCCTTCATCACATCCTGCCCCCTGTTTATTCTATTCTTTCTATAGACCCTGTCCCTCCCCTAAAATGATTACTTCTTATTACTCCCTCCTCCCATTTGCCCTCCCATCATGCCCCCCATCCCACTTATCCCCTTCTCCCCTACGTTCCTGTAGCGTAAGATAGATTTTCATACCAAATTGAATGTGCATGTTATTCCCTTCTTAAGCCAAATGTGATGAGAGCAAGATTCACTTTTTCCCTGTCACCTCCCCATTCCCCCCCTCCATTGAAAAAGTTTTTTCTTGCCTATTTTATGAGAAATAATTTGCCCCATTCTATTTTTCCCTTTCTACTCCCAATATATTCCTCTCTCACACCTTAATATTATTTTTTTATATGTCACTCCTTCCTATTGAACTTACTCTGTGCCCTGTGTGTGTGTGTGTGTGTGTGTGTAGGTGATTTTTGGTTTTAATCCTAGTTCCTTTGACTTATGGAATATCATATTCCATGCCATTCGATCCCTTAATGTAGAAGATGCTAGATCTTGTGTTATCCTGATTGTATTTCCACAATATTCAAATTGTTTCTTTCTAGCTGCTTGCAGTATTTTCTCCTTGACCTGGGAACTCTGGAATTTGGCTACAATATTCTTAGGAGTTTCTCTTTTCGGATCTTTTTCAGGAGGTGATCAGTGGATTCTTTCAATATTTATTTTGCCCTCTGGTTCTAAAATATCAGGGCAGTTTTCCTTGATAATTTCATGAAAGATGATGTGTAGGCTCTTTTTTTGATCATGGCTTTCAGGTAGTCCCATAATTTTTAAATTGTCTCTCCAAGATCTATTTTTTCAGGTCAGTTGTTTTTCCAATGAGATATTTCACATTTTCTTCTATTTTTTCATTCTTTTGGTTTTGTTTTATAATTTCTTGGTTTCTCATAAAGTCATTAGCTTCCATCTGCTCCATTCTAATTTTTAAAAGATTATTTTCTTCAGTGATCTTTTGAACCTTCTTTTCCATTTGGCCAATTCTGTTTCTAAAGCATTTTTCTTCTCATTGGCTTTTTGGACCTCTTTTGCCAATTGATTTAGCCTATTTTTAAAGTTGTTATTTTCTTCAGCATTTTTTTGGTCTCTTTAGCAAACTACTAACTCACTTTTCATGAATTTCTTGCATTGCTCTCATTTCTTGTCCCAATTTTTCTTCCACCTCTCTTACTTGATTTTCAAAATCCTTTTTGAGCTCTTCCATGGCCTGAGACCATTGCATATTTATTTTGGAGATTTTGGATGCAGAAGCCTTGACTTCCGCTAATGTTATGCTTTGTTCTTCCTCATCTGAAAAGATGGAAGAAAATACCTGTTCTTCAAGAAAGTAACCTTTTATAGTCTTATTTTTTCCCCTTTTTGGGGCATTTTCCCAGTTACTTGACTTTTGAGTCCTTTGTCAAAAGTAGGGTATACTCTGGGGATCTATAAGTTCTCAGTTCCTCCAAGGTGGGACAATCAAGGGAGAGAAGTTTACTCCTCTCCTGGCCTGCACTCTGGTCTGGGAGCTACCAAAGCTTTTCTGCCCAGGATCTGTAAGTAGAATTCCCTTTCCAGCTCCATCATGCCAGCACTCTACCTCACCCCAGGGGCCACGCAGGGCTGAGACCAAGATCATCAGATCAATCCCCCCAAGGTCTTTAGACTAAGAGTTCCAAAAATGGATGCTGCTGCTGCCTCCGCCTGGGGCCTGGGCAAGGGGAGGACCCTATTCCCTTCTCACCCAGGTGAAAAAGTCCTCTTACTGACCTTTGAAGATGTCTTTGGTGTTTGTGGATTGAGCAATCTGGGAACCACAGCTGCTGTGGGGGATTCCACCCCCAGGCCTGCTCCTATCCTGTTCCTGCCAGTGCCATATTGTCAAGGCTGGGATGGGCTCTGTGGGCTATGCTCTGCCCCATGCCTGGTGTGATAGACCTTTCTTGTTGGCCTTGCATGCTGCCTTGGACTGGAAATATCTTTCTCTACGTCGTTGTGTGACTTCTGCTGCTCTGGAATTTGTTTAATGTAATTTTTTACAAGTATTTTATGGGCTGTATGGGAAGAGCTAGAGCTAGAGCTCCTCCACCATCTTGGCTCCCCATGGCTTCTTCTTTTTTTTTTTTTTTTAGCATCATGAAAAAAATCTTAATAAAAAAAGACCCAGCCTAGGGAACTAAGTAGAGAGACTCCCAACTGTAGTCATCATGGTATAATGTAAAGGAACCCCAGACCAGGATCCAGGAGACCTCACTTGTCACTACTGCTAACTCAGTGGAATCTGCACAAATCACATCCCTTCTCCAGGCCTCAGTTGTCAGCTCTGTAAAAGAAAAAGATTGGACCTGATTGTCTCTATTGTCTTTTATAAGTCTAATGTTCTGAAATTCTGTGAAATCCCTTACCTTAGTCTTCTAAGTCAGACAAAGAGGTACACTGAGACAATACTGTGTACCTATTGTTGATAACTAATATTTAAGATCTATCACATTGGAGGAAAATCACTTTACTGAACTCTAAATAGTAGGTTGGGTGCTATGTGATTGTTGAGTTATTTTGGTATAAAAGGGAAAGCATGGAGGCCAGAAGGGGAACTCTGCCATCCCTTAAATTCAGGGAGTGACAGCAGGCCACATGAGTGGAGAACATACTCTTGACTGGTCAATAGGACTCTAGGTATTTCATTCCCGCTACCCTCTAATGCAGAAACCACATTGGAGTTATTTTTATCAGTATTCATCAGCATTTATTGAGCACCTACTATGGGCAGGATCCGGTATTATCCCTCTGGGGGATATAGGGATATAATGGTTCCTGTCCTTGGTTCACCATCCCACTAGGGAGATTGCACATGAGTATGGAAAAACATAGTTACTGATACAAGACCCATATATAAGTGCAAAAAGAAAAAAGAAAAGAAAAAGAAAAAGTGAGGCACTATGGAAGAGTGGAAAGAGCTCCAGACTGAGAGCCATGAGACCTGGTTTCAAATGCCATCTCTGCCTCTTACCAATTGTTTGACCCTGGCTAAATCACTTAAGTTTTTTGAGCCTCACTTTCCTTCTCTGTTAAACAGGGCTAATAATATCTTTACTATCTACCTCACAGGGATTTTCTAAAGCAAGCAAAATGTCTGTTGTCATTAGGATGAGAACTTTGGAGAAGCCATCTCCTCACTCTGGGACTCAATTTCCTACATAGAAAACTGGCATTCAGGGCTCTCATTTTGCATTATTCCCCCAGTGCCCCAAACTCTACGACTCTGTTCCCCAAACATACTGCCTGGTTTCCTGCCTCTGAGGGACAAAGCCCTGTGAGCCTTTGCCCACAATGCCTAAAATGTCCTCTCTTCACCTGTTTATCTGTGGAATTCTGACCCCACCTTTGAAGCCCAATTCAAATGTCACCAGCCTTCACTCATTTCCCCTCTGTCAGTCAGAAACAGTGTCTCTCCCCCTAGGCACTTATGTGTTATTGTATATTATTCAGTTCAATAAACATTTGTTTATATATATGCTCAAGGTATTAGTGATACAGAGGCAAAAATGAAACAATTCCTCTCCTCAAGGGGCTTAAATTCTATTGTATCAACAACAGGCATACAAATACAAATATTAGTCCAGTTTAGCTGGAATTTTGTGGGCTTGAAGAAGAGAAGGGAAAGGAAACAAATGTTAATAGAAGTGCCTACTTTGTGCCAGGCCCTGTGCTAAGTGCTTGACAAAGAGTTTATCTCACTGGATTCTCACAATCATCTTGGGAGGCAGCTGCTAGTACTATACCCATCCAACAGCTGAAGAAACTGAAGCAAATCTCAAATAAGGGCTTACCCAGGGCCACATGGCTGCTAAGTGAGTGAGGCCAGATTCAAAGCTAAAAAATGAAAAATAAAGCTGGAATAGGGTGTTCTAGACAGGCTGAAGTCAGATTATGGGAGACCCTTCAGCTCAGAATGAGGAGTATGTGTTTTATCCTACAGGGATAAAAGCTGATGAAGGTTTCTGAGCAGAAGAGTTACCATGGTAGACCTTACCTTAATAACTCAAATACTTCTCTTGTGTGACTCTCATCTGAATTCTCTCCAAAGCTTACCACAAGGAGACTACCCAATATGCTGGAAGCCTTCCTTCCCTTTAGCCCTTAAGAGAAGGTCAGATCTGAAAAAGATTATTTCCTGCACTGTGTGTGGGATTCACTGGAGGGGAGAAATTTGGAGGCAGGGAAGGCAATTAGAAAGATAGTATAATGGTAAAGGCAAAAGGTCACAAGGGCCTAAACTAGGGTGGTTCCTGTGTAAATGGAAAGATGGGAACAGATTGAGACATGTGGAGGTATACTCAGTAAGATCTGGCAATAGCTTGATTATGGGAAGTTGAAGAAATGGGAAGAGTCAGGGATTATTCAGAGGTTGAGAACCAGGATGACTGGTTTCCTTGACAGAAATATGGAAGTTAGGAGACAGGGCATTCTTCTTTTTTCTTAATTTATTTTAAACTTAAATACTTAAAAGTTAAATACACAATAAGAAAAGAAACATCATAAACTTAAATACAAAATAAGAAAAGAAAAAAAAGGACTGCCATGTGGCCATGTGCACAGCAGAATGTAAGAGAGGATTCAAAATAGACAGCAATAAATTTCCAGTTTAAGAAAGCCTATGTAGTAAATACTACACATTATATTTTGAGCTGTCCATCTTTTCTTTGCTACTTTATAAGTTTTCTTTTGTTCTCCACTGTGCACTTTTTACTTTTCTTTTTTTTCTCCCTTCCCTCCCTCCTCTCCCAAGAAGGCTACAATTAAGTGCTGATATATTTGTATATATTTTTGTATGTGTGTGTGTGTATATACATACATATATATACACATATATACATATACTTACATACACATACATATACTTAGATAGCTATAATCATATTCATATATGGATATATAGATTCATATACATCTACGTAAAAACCATACTATACTTGCTTGTCCTGTTTCTCTGAGGTTGGATGTCTTCCTTCATAGGTCCAAGTCTTTCCCTATATTCATTGTTTCCTATACCACAGCAATATTCCAACCTTTTACTGTCTTGTCATTTTAAACAGTTTAAAACAATCTTGATTAATATGGCTGAGAGGAAAGGAATTCTTAGGGGGAAAGAGAATGAGTTCTGTTATGGACCATTTGGGGTGCTAACAGAATAGCCAAGTGGTTTTAGATAGCTATTACTTCTCATTTTAAGTAAAGTTTCCATCTATTTTTACACTTTTTAGTGTAAAAACCGGAATAGGTGTTGTACTTTGTCAATAGCCTTTTCTGTAACTGTTGAACAATAATCATATGATTTTTATTGTTTTGTTATTAACTTGGTCATTTATGCTTATAGTTTTCCTAATGTTGAACCACTGTTGCATTCCTGGTATAAGTTCAGCTTTGTCAGAGTGTATGATATTTGCTGCTATCTCCTTGCTTGTGTTTTAACATTTTTGCAGGGAAATTTGTCTATAATTTTCTTTCTGTTTTGACTTTTCCTTGTTTAGATGTCAGGACCATATTTGTGTCAAGAGGGAATTTGGCAGAACTCCTTTATTTATTTTTTCGGTTTATGTAGCATTAGAATCAATTGCTCTTTAAATGTTGAGTAGTATTCACTTATAAATCCTTCTCTTCCTAGAGGACATCCAGATGGAAATGTTCAGCAGGAGACATTGGTGATGGAGGGTGGGGGAAATGACTGGAGCTCAGGAAAGATATTAGGACTGGATGTGTAGATCTGGGAGATGTTTGCATAGAGATGATGCTGATGAGATCACCAAGGGAGGGACAGTAGAGAGAAGAGAAGAGGGTTCAAGACAGCCTTGGAGGGGGGATCCTTATGTTTTGGTGTGAGGAAGCAGGAAATAGAAGATGAAGCAACCAATGGGATAGAAAAGAAATGGTCAGACTGGTAAAGGAAAATGAGAAGGAAGCAGTCAGCTAGGGTCATCCAGATGGATGTCTTTAGGCCTCAGATTTCTCTTCTATAAAAGGAAGGGTTGGATTAAATGACTCCTGAAGTTTCATTACCTATGGGTAGGAGGTTGGTGGGAGGTGTAGCCAGATTTAAATAAAGGACCCTGCCCTCCCAGAGTTCATATTCTAGGAATAATAAATACTAAGATGGGTGGACACATTTATGAGATCACCAGGGAAAAGTCAATATTGACAATACATGCAGAGTACAATAGGATGTAAAAGAGAGAGGGAGAGGGCCATAGCCCTTTCCTGTTTAGATTAGATCAAGAAGGCTTAAGGAAGAAATGGGGGTGGGGGGGGAACTAGGAGGGACATGAAAGGAAGAAGGAACCAATGAAGGAAGAAATGTATGTGGTGTGAATGGAAGAGAAGCAAGGTATGATGAGAGAAGATTCCAGGTAGGAGAGGATGACAATGGGACCAGTGGGTTGATGATCTAGAGGAGCAAGGGGAGCACAGCAGCATGAGATGTCCAGGTCATTCTTGAGAACATAAAAACAGAATGAATAGATTGTCAGGCCTGATTCCCAAATGCTGTTGTCTCTTCCTTCCCACCACTGTCCCTCTTTCTGACCCTCATTACACTTTACCTCAACTATTACAAGAGTTTCCTATTTGGTCCTGCCTCCAGTCTCTCCAGTTCACTGGACACAGATGACTCTTACTGGTACATAGTTTTGAGCTTGTTAGGCCCTGTTATTCACATTCAGTAACTTCCCCTTTCTTTTTTAAAAATGTTGATACTTAAAAAAAAAATCCATTGATGTCATTTCCCAATATCCACCCCTTCTCCCTATCCACTCCTACTAGAACCTTCATTAGTAACGGACTCCTTTTTTAAACTACAGGAAAAAGTACAAACTTCTCAGCTTGGCATTCAAGGTCTTCCATGATATCAAACCTGCATTATAATGACCTTTCCTCCCCTCTATTCTCTACGGTATCCTCTGTGTCCTGATTAAATTGCTCTTCTCACTCTCCTCTGAATAGACCACAATTATTTCTGACTCTAAACCTTTGTTTACTCCATTTCTTTTGTCTAGAATATTTTCCTTGTTTTTACCCATGCAATTCCTATCCCTGTATTTTTAAAAAATAATTATAAACTTAATATTGATCATCAATCATTCAACCAACCAATGCCTACTCTTTCTGAGCCCCTGTGCTACATACATGTCACATATTCTGTGATCCAGCCACAGTGGCCTACCAGGTGTTGTTCACTGGAGCCTCATCACCCATCTCTGTGACATGACATGGCCTTCCAGACCCTCCATCTCACCTGTTGAAGGACTTTAAGGGCTACTGGGCCTTGCCATGTGTTTTCATGTTGAACCCTTGGGCTCCTGGGCCTTTCCATCTGTTGAGGTGAGGGAACCATATGTTGAAGTTTGAGGTGCTTGGGACCCCATAATACCAACACCGTGGGTCCTGGGGAAATGAATTCCACCCAAGCCTTCTTTCAGCCAAAGAATAACAAAGTTTATTAATGATCCACCATGTTGGGTTGACTCTTAAGAAGCCTCACCATTTCTGACATTTGTTTTGACAAGCAGGCTAGATAGAATCTGAGCTAGATTGAATCTAAGCTAGATAGAATCTGAGCACCTTCATGGAGAGAAGAAGCATCTTATTCACAGAAAGACTGTGGGAGGGATCTAAGGGTGGTCTAGTAGTCCGGAGTGATGGGAGGAGGGGTTTAGGGAGGGTCTTGAGGAGGAGTCCAAGGAAGATCTTAATGGCACTGGCCTGACTACAGGTCAGAATCAAGAGTGGGACTCTGAGGTGATCAAGGGTGGGAAACTGCTAGAGGCAATCCAGAGATAACAGACAAAGGAAGATCAGGCTAGGTTAAGGTATAAAAAGTTAGATTCAGTGGGAAGATTCAAGGAGAGTTCAAGGAGGTTCCCAGAGTCTGTATCCCATCACATCCACATTGTAGCTGAGTTCTTATTTATCATACTCTCCAATTAGAATGTGTGAGCTCCCTGAGAGAAGAGATTGTCTTTTTTTTTGGGGGGGGGGGGGTGTAATCTAAGCATAGCAGAGTGCTTGACACATAGTAAGCACCTGCTAAGTACTTTTTCCTTCCTTCCTTCCTTCCTTCCTTCCTTCCTTCCTTCCTTCCTTCCTTCCTTCCTTCCTTCCTTCCTTCACTATGCACTGGCTATCCTCCATGCATTCTATCTCCATACCTCTATATCTATACCTACTTGGTAGCTACTTGGTGATTGATAGAATGCTGGACCTGGAATCAGGAAGATTCATCTTTCTGAATTCAAATCTGGCCTGAGATACTTGCTCTGTGACCCTCACAAAGTCACTTGACCCTGTTTGCCTCAGTTTCCTCATCTGTAAAAGGAGCTGGAGAAGGAAGTGGCAAACCACTTCAGTGTCTTGGAAAAGAAAACCCCAAATGGAGTCATGAAGAGAAGGATATGACTGAAATGACTGAACAACAACAAAATCTACTTTGGCATCTGTTTAGTATTCTATCACCTCTGCAAGGGCATACATTTATTTCCTAAGGGCAAGAATTCACCTAGATTAGATTCTGTTTGTTAGGTCTTCTAGTTGGGTGGGGTCCCACCCAAAATCAAAGAGTATGTACCTAGAGGATCTGGGCAATCTCTTCTATTAGCTAAGTCATTTAGACAAACTGGTCTCTGAACGAGGAAACAGAAAGGAAAAAACTTCAATCCTAATTTAATAATTGGTTATTAACATAAAAAAATAATCACTTCTCTCATAGGAAAGGTCATATTTTGGACATGTGGAGTTTGAGATGCTTATGGGACGTATAGTTCAAAATGCCAGATTGGCATCTGATGATGTGAGATTAATGTTTAGGAAAGAGATTAGGGTAAGATATATAAAGGTCTGAAAGTTATTTGCATGGAAGATGAGATTTGAACCCATGGAAGCTGATGAAGTCACCAAGTGAGAAAGGTACAGAGAAAAGAAGGCCCAGACCTGAGTTAGATGGCACAGTGCAGACAGAGCTGGACTCAGAAACACCTGAGTTTAAGTCCTGCCACAGACACTTAGTAGCTGTGTGACCCTGGGCAAGTCACTTAACCTTGGTCTTGCCTCAGTTTCCTCATCTGCAAAACAGGGATAATAATAGTACTTCCTTTCTGGGATTGCTGTATTTATAAAACACTTTCCAGACTTTAAAGCACTTCATAAACGCTAACTACTGCCATTATCAAGCCCATTTCTTTCTAAAAATCTTATTTTTCCCCCTAATGCTGTTTAAAAAAACCCTCAAAAACCAACAACCACCCTTCTCTCTCTCTTTTCACCTTCACCTCTACCTCCAGGATCAAGCAGCCAAGCACCACCTTCTGTAAGACCTCTCCTGATCCTCCCAGGTGATATTCCCCTCTCCCCCTTCCTGACTTGCAGTTACTATCTTGATTTTACTTTAAATGTATTTTATATTTACTTATCCTTGGACATGTTTTCCCCTCCAGTAGCATGTAAGCTCCCTGAGGACAGGGGATGTTTTCATCTTTGTCTTTGTGTCAGCAGCACCTGGTAGTGTCTCCAGCACATAACAATAGGTGCTAAATAAATGCTTGCTGGATTGACTCCAACAGCTTGAACTTGAACCACATTTTGTTGTCTTTATTCATTTCCAGTCTCAGTTCATCCTGAGCTTTTGACCCCAGGATTCTTCCACGATCGTGCTAGTCTTTTGTATTTATCCTTCATCACGGCTTTTTGCTTCTCTAACATGCCTGCTGGAGATCAAAGTTGGTGGATGAGTTACAGGTGCATTCCCACCACTTCCAGACTTTTCTTCCTCACTGGGATGATTGACACATGTGCTTTTAGAATTTAGCTTCTCTTTGGTCTCAGGTCATTGTTGAATGCTCAACTCAAATCACTCCTTCCTCTGAATTTTTCCTCAAGCTTCTCTGTAATGACTGTGTTCTTCAGACATCATATAACATGAAGTATGATGTTTTGCAAATCTCTCATTCATGTATGATGTGATATGTATTAGATGGTGACCCATATGGTTTCTAGAATGTAAGTTCCTTGGAGGAAGGAAAAATGTCTTGTCTAAACTTTTTATCTCTTCCAGAGACTAGGAAAAATGTTCTTCACATCTTCTGTCCCCCCATTGCTATTGCTGATGATTTTCCTCTGAAATGACCTTCCATTCACACTGTATGAATCCTATATATGCAATTTTGTTTAAATGTTGTCTCCTCCTTAAGACAGGGGCTGTGTTTCTGCCTTTCTTTGTATCCTTAGAACTTAGCAAATGCCTGGGACATGTAGGTGTTTAATAAATTGCTTGTTGACTGACTGACTGACCTTAACTACTCAGTGAAGGGTTATTGGAAGCTATGCTAGGCCAACAGTGCCCTCTAATGGCCACGGTTGAGAACTCTATGACCCAATGGCTCTTCCTCTTCAAAGGCACGCTCTGCTGCACTTTGCCTCTCATGTCTCTTTTCCTCCTTCTTTCACCATTCATGCCATATTCCATCTCAGGCAGTCTCTTTACAACATACACGTAGTCTTTTCACCATTTCTTTATTCTCCTTTTTTTGAAGATTTGCCCAGTTGCATTGGGAAAAAAATCTCTCTTCCTCACTTCATTTCACGTATGAGTCAAAAAGTTATGGGTCCACGACTGTTCAGATACAGATGTATCTTATTCAGAAAATGCCAGTGGTAGCCAGCAGTTGTCCATAACTGAAATCCTGTGCTCCAATGAAGTTCATTCAGAGGAACCAAGTTCACCCTTACATGTCTTCCCATGAGGACGTGTTTTGGTCATAGGCATTATGGAAGGTCCTTAAGGGCAGGCAAGGACCATTTCATATTTGTCTTTATAGCTTTAGACTTTTGGAACACTTTATACATAAGGCCCTTTGTAGGCCTTAAAGCAGAATATAAATGTGAGTTACTGTTAATCCTGGACATTCTGGGCCTCTATCCCTCTCTTGGGCCCCTAGCTTAAGAGATTTGCTGTTTTGGATTCTTGCTGACATACTCCCTTGCTACTGCCACTGTGACTGAGTACCCTGGTCTGACATTTATTTCTCCCTTCTCTTTAGACCCTGGTCTTTACACATTTGGGACCACAAAAATGTGTTTTTTCAGCTTTTTACAAAGGAAAAGGGAATATACAAATTTAAATTAAAACAACAAGAAACAAACAGGGCTCCTATTCTTTGCTTATCTGTTTTTAGAGTCTGTATCAGGTGGCTAGGTTCTTTCTATGTCTGGGGAAATTTAGCACATTCATCACAAGGATTGAATCATTTAATGGAGACAGTAGAGAAGTAAGGGTACCCAGGTGTCTGAGTGTCATCAGTCATTCAGCCATTGTTGGACTTCAAGATGTCTTCTCCACCTGGACAACATTAGAGTTGGCAGGAAGTTCTTATCCCTTTTGGATCCCATTTTGGGATCTGGATCCCATTTTGGATTGCAGAGAAAAGGCAGGGCCTCACCTGAACTCTCCCAATTTCCCCTCCAAGCAACTTTATTATATAATGCCTCAAAACAAATTACAGACCAACAGAAGCCATAACAAGATGGGTAAAACAATTTTCCAGCCCAAGACAACTTAGTCAGGTGTGTTGTACCATGGTGAAAGTGGAGTAAAGTCCAGTATAGGCCATGCAGCAAACCAGCAGCAGGCCTTGGGGGCAACTGATGGTGGGAGATGTCTTCCAGAGCTCTCAGGCCACAGATGAAGGGTTAGGCAACTGGTCAGAAGGAGATTACAGGAGTCCCTTTGCTGGTCCTGGGGGCAGGACTCTTGTTGCATTGCCCTTACTCAGATGTGGGTTGTAGGCCTGGGGTGAGGAGAAGTAGAATATCAAAGCTTGTAGCTGTAGGGGAGTGGGGATGCTGGTCACAGTTCAAGGACAAAAAAGAATGCTTGTGATCAGTCACAGACCAGAGCACAGGCCAGGAGAGTTATAAACCCACTTCTTCTTGGAAGATCTAGAAGCTGATAGACAGCCAGAATTAGCTCTGAAAACAGCTGCACAAAAATCCTGATGCTTGGGACAGTGTGCTCTCCACATAGGGCCCAACTTTAATATAAAGTTCAGAGTCAAGAAATAGTCTAGAAAAATGAGCAAAGAACAAAAAAAGATCCATAGAAAGCTACTATGGTGATGGGGATGATCAAAACACAAACTCAGAAGAAGACAACAAAGTCAACACTGCTACATCTAAAGTCTCAAAGGATAACGTATTCACATTGTCTCAGGCCTGAGAAGAATTCCTGACAGAACTCAGAAAGTGGTATGGGAAAAATTGGGGGCAAAATGACAGTGATGCAAGAAAATTATGAAAAAGGTAATCAACATAGAAACTGAAAATTCTACGCTGATCTTCTCCTAAAAAAGATCCCCAAAAGAAAACTCCCAGGAATATTATGGCGAAATTTCAGGGGTCTCAGGTGAATGAGAAAATATTGCAAGCAGCCATAAAGAAACAATTGAAGTATTATAGAGCAACAGGATTACATAAGATTTAGCAGCTTCTACATTAAAGGATTGGAAGGCATAGGATATGATATTCCAGAGGGCAAAGGAGCTAGGATTACAATCAAGAATCACACATTAAACAAACCTGTGAGTATAAGCCTTCAGGGAGATAAATGGATATTCACTGAAATAGAGGACTTTCAAGCATTCCTGTTGAAAAGACCAGAGCTGAATAGGAAATCTGATTTTCAAATACAAGAATCAAGAGACTCAAAAGAAGGGAAACAGAAAAGAGAAATTATGAAGGGTTTAATGAAGTTAAACTGTTTTCATTCTTACATGGGAAGATGATACTTGTAACTCCTAAGAACTTTCTTACTTTTAGGGCTGTTAGGAATATACACAGACAGAGGGCATAAGTATGAGTTGGATATGATGGGATGATTATCAAAAAATTAAATTAAATTAAGATGTGAGAAAGAGGAATACAGTGGGAGAAGGGGAAAGGGAGAGGTAGAATGGGGTAAATCATCTCACATAAAAGAGATGAGAAAGAGTTTTTATAGTGAAGGGAAAGATGGCAGAGGCATGGGAGTGGGGAGAAGCACTTAAACCTTACTCTCATCAAATTTTGCTCACAGAAGGAATAACATACACACTCAGCTGGGTATAGAAATCTATTTTACCGTATAGGAAAGTAGGAGAGGACAGGCATAATAAGATTGGGGGGACGGGTTGTTGCTGATAGACAGGAAGATGTGTTGGGGGTGGTGGTAGTCAGAAGCAAAACACTTTTGAGGATGAACAGGGTGAAAGGAGAGAGTAGGATAAATAGAAAAATAGGATACAGAGAAATACAGTTAGTAATTATAATTGTGAAAAAAGTATAAGTTTCTCTGTCAAAGTTTCTTTGATATATTCTCAAACATATAGAGAGCTGAATAAAATTTATGAAAATAAGAGTCATTTCCCAGTTTAAAAATAGGCAAAGAATATGAACAGGCAGTTTTCAGATAAAAAAATCAAAGCTATGTATAAACATATGAAAAATGCTCTAACTCACTATTGATCAGAGAAATGCAAATTAAAACAACTGTAAGTACCCTTCACCTATCAGATTGGCTAATATGACAGAAAAGGAAAATGACAAAGGTTGGATGGGATTTAGGAACATTGTGACATTAATGCACTATAGGTGGAATCATGAACTGATTCAATCATTACTTAATTTGGAACTATGCCTCAAGGTTTATAAAACTGTGCATATTCTTTGACCCAGAAGTAGCAACAATAGGTCTGTATCCCAAAGAGATAAAAAACAAAATACACAAAGTGTCATCATCATGAGTAAGAAGCAAAGCAGGAAGGAAAAGACCATAGAATCTTTCTATGGGAACAAGGACCAAAACACGAATACCAAAGAGGTCAGTATTAAGACTGTACTCTCATCTGAATCTTCAGAAGGGACTATGAACTGCTCACATGCACAAACAGCACTCTTGGAAGAGCTGAAGAAGAAAATAGAAAAAAAAAACTGGCCAATGATTTTAAAAGTATGAAAAAAGTATTCACTGAAGAGAACAGCTCTTTAAAAAGGACAATTGAACAAATGAAAAAGGAAGTACAAAAACTTACCGGAGAAAATAATTCCTTAAAAGGAATAACTGGACAGATGAAAAAGGAGATGCAAAAGTTACCTGAAGAAAACAATTTGATAAAAATTAGAATTAGGCAAGTAGAAGCTAATGACTCTATAAGACATCAAGAATAAGTCAAACAAAATCTAAAGAAAGAAAAGATAGAAGAAAATGTAATTGGAAAAACAACTGACCTGGAAAATGGATCCAGGAAAGAAAATTTAAGAATTATTGGCCTACCAGAAAGCCATGATGAAAAAAAGAGCCTGGGGGGGCGGAGCCAAGATGGCGGAGTAGAAAGACGCACATACACATAGCTCCGAACCCACAACCCACAGAACGGCTAGAGGGGACCAACTCACGGTGAATTCTGCACCCAGAGGCCACGGAGTGTTGGAGCAAGGGAGATCTCTGTTCCGGAGAGACCTGCAAACCTCTCGCGGGGGGTCCTTCGCGCTGCGGACTGGGCGCCGGGACTGGGAGCTGAGGGCGGCCCTGCAGCGGTCTCGACACCGTGAGGAAAAGATCCAAGCGGGCTACGGGGACGGGATCTCCAGCGGCCACGCGGGTCCCTCCACCCACAGAGGGACCTGCAAACCTCTTGCGGAGGGTCCGTCGCGCTGCAGACGCGGAGCCCAGCCCGGACCTGCGGCGGCCGCGGCTCCGAGAGGTACAGATCTGAGCAGGCTTCAGGGACGGGATCTCCAGCGGCTGCACAAGCCCCTCCACCCACAGGTGACGGGGGTCAGTGAGAGAGTCTCTTTGGCGGGTCGAGAGGAGAGTGGGGTGCCCCCATGGCTCGGGCCCCCCAGGGAGATAGAAGCTGAGAGGCGGCTGCAGACAGGGGCTCCCCAAGCGGCGGGAGCCTGGATCCATTGTGGAAGGTCTGTGCATAAACCCCCTGAGGGAACTGAGCCTGAGGGGCGGCCCTGCCCCACCTGACCACCTGAACTTAATTCTCACACTGAATAGCAGCCTTGCCCCCGCCAAAAGCCCTAAGGCGGGAAGCAGCATTTGAATCTCAGTCCCCAAAAGTTGGCTGGGAGGACCAGGAGGCGAGGTGGGCGTGAGGAGAATATTCAGAGGTCAAGTCACTGGCTGGGGAGAATGCCCAGAAAAGGCAAAAGACATAAAACTATTGAAGGATACTTTCTTGGAGAACAGACATTTCCTCCCTTCCTTTCTGATGAGGAAGAACAATGCTTACCACCAGGCAAAGACACAGAAATCAAGGCTTCTGTGTCCCAGACCACCCAATGGGCTCAGGACATGGAAGAGCTCAAAAAGAATTTTGAAAATCAAGTTAGAGAGGTGGAGGAAAAACTGGGAAGAGAAATGAGAGGGATGAAAGAAAAGCATGAAAAGCAGATCAGCTCCCTGCTAAAGGAGAACCAAAAAAATGTTGAAGAAATTAACACCTTGAAAACTAGCCTAACTCAATTGGCAAAAGAGGTTCAAAAAGCCAATGAGGAGAAGAATGCTTTCAAAAGCAGAATTAGCCAAATGGAAAAGGAGGTTCAAAAGCTCACTGAAGAAAATAGTTCTTTAAAAATTAGAATGGAACAGATGAAGGCTAATGACTTTATGAGAAACCAAGAAATCACAAAACAAAACCAAAAGAATGAAAAAATGGAAGACAATGTGAAATATCTCATTGGAAAAACAACTGACCTGGAAAATAGATCCAGGAGAGACAATTTAAAAATTATGGGACTACCTGAAAGCCATGATCAAAAAAAGAGCCTAGACATCATCTTTCATGAAATTATCAAGAAAAACTGCCCTGATATTCTAGAACCAGGGGGCAAAATAAATGTTGAAAGAATCCACCCATCACCTCCTGAAAGAGATCTGAAAAGAGAAACTTGTAGGAACATTGTGGCCAAATTCCAGAGTTCTCAGGTCAAGGAGAAAATATTGCAAGCAGCTAGAAAGAAACAATTCAAGTATTGTGGAAATACAATCAGGATAACACAAGATCTAGCATCTTCTATATTAAGGGACAGAAGGGTGTGGAATATGATATTCCAGAAGTCAAAGGAACTAGGACTAAAATCAAGAATCACCTACCCAGGAAAACTGAGTATAATACTTCAGGGGAAAAAATGGTCTTTCAATGAAATCGAGGGCTTTCAAGCATTCTTGATGAAAAGATCAGAGCTGAAAAGAAAATTTAACCTTCAAACACAAGAATCAAGAGAAGCATGAAAAGGTAAACAGCAAAGATAAATCATAAGGAACTTACTAAACTTGAACTGTTTACATTCCTACATGGAAAGACAATATTTGTAACTCTTGAAACATTTCAGTATCTGGGCACTGGGTGGGAGTACACACGCACACATACATAGAGACAGAGTGCACAGAGTGAATTGAAGAGGATGGGATCATATCTTAAAAAAAAAATATGAAATCAAGCAGTGAGAGAGAAATATTGGGAGGAGAAAGGGAGAAATTGAATGGGGCAAATTATCTCTCACAAAAGAGGCAAGCAAAAGACTTATTAGTGGAGGGATAAAGAGGGGAGGCGAGAGAAAAACATGAGGTCTACTCTCATCACATTCCACTAAAGGAAAGAATAAAATGCACACTCATTTTGATAGGAAAACCTATCTCACAATACAGGAGAGTGGGGGACAAGGGCACAAGCAGGGTGGGGGGAGGATAGAGGGGAGGGCATGGGGAGGAGAAAGCAATTCGAGGTCGACACTCATGGGGAGGGAAAGGATCATAAGAGAATAGAAGTAATGGGGGACAGGATAGGATGGAGGGAAATATAGTTAGTCCTATACAACACAACTAGTATGGAAATCATTTGCAAAACTACACAGATTTGGCCTATATTGAATTGCTTGTCTTCCAAAGGGAAGGGGTGGAGAGGGAGGGAGCTAAAGAAGTTGGAACTCAAAGTGTTAGGATCAACTGTAATGTTCTTACCACTAGGAAATAAGAAATACAGGTTAAGGGGTAAAGAAAGCTATCTGGCCCTATAGGACAAAAGAGAAGACGGAGACAAGGGCAGAGAGGGAGGATAGAAGAGAGAGCAGATTGGTCACAGGGGCTATTAGAATGCTTAGGTTTGGGGGGGGGTAGGGGATAAAAGGGGAGAAAATTTGTAACCCAAAATTTTGTGAAAATAAATGTTAAAAGTTAAATAAAAAAAAAAATCAAAAAAAAAAAAAAAAGAGCCTGTACAATATCTACCAAGAAATCATCAAGGAAAACTGCCCAGAAGTGCTAGATCCAGAGTGCAAAATAGTCATCAAAAGAATCCACCGTTCACCTCCCGAAAGGGATCCCAAACTAAAAACACCAAGAAATATTGTTGCCAAATTCCAGAACTATTAAGTGAAGAAGAAAATACTACAGGCAGCTGGAAAGAAACCATTGAAATATCGAGGAGCTACAGTCATGATCACACAGGACCTTGCAGTTTCTACATTAAAAGACTGAAGGAATTGGAATATGACATTCCACAAGGCAAAGGAGCTGGGACTACAACCAAGGATCAATTACCCAGCAAAGTTCAGCATAACATTTTAGGTAAGGAGATGGACAATCAATAAAATAAGAGATTTCTAGACCTTCCTGATAAAAAGGACAGAACTCAATAGAAAATTTGATCTTCAAATGTAGGTCTCAAGAAAGGCATAAAAAGATAAACAGGGAAAAAGAAAAACTTGTTAGTTAATTTGGGCAAACTATTTACCTCCTTATAAGGGAAGATGATACTTGTTAATATTGAGAATTATATATCTATTATAAAATATAAAAGGAATATACATAGATGGAGCGGGTATAAAGTAAATGATATGATGATAAAAATGTGATTTAAGCATGTGAAGGAATTGTAAGAGGAGATGTGGAAAGGAAGAAGCAGAAAATGGTAAATTACATCACAGGAAGAAGTACAAAATTATATTACAGTAGAGGGAAAGAGGGGAGGGAGGTACTCTCAACTGATTTGGTTCAGGGAGGGAACAAGAAAACTTAATTAAGTATATAAATCTAACTAGCTCTATAGGAGGGGAAGGGGGAAAGAAAGAGGGGAGGCTAAAAGGGAGGGAAGAAGTAGTAAGGGTAAAGGGGAGCAAAAGGGAGTGGGGATGTAAGAAAGGAAGACTGCGCGAGGTGGTGGTTAAAAATTAAAACTCTATTGTGGAGGGGAAGGGAGAACTAAAAGCACAAACAGCAGGAAAGAGGATGGAGGGAAAGACACAGATAGTAATCATAAGTGTGAATGGGATGAACTCTCCCATAAAACAGAGATGGATAGCAGAATGGATTAAAAGCCATAAACCAACAATATGTTGTTTACAAGAAACACATATGAAATGGGGGGATACACACAGGGTAAAGGTAAAAGGTTGGAGCAGAATATATTGTGCTTCAGCTGATGTAAGAAAAGCAGGGGTAGCAATCCTAGTCTCAGACAAAGAAAAAGCAGAAATAGATTTAATCTGCTAAAAGGCACCATAAACAATTAAGCAATATCATTACTAAACATATATGCTCCAAGTGGTATAGCATCCAGATTCTTAGAGGAGAAGTTAAGAGAGTTACAGGAAGAAATAAACAGCAAAACTATACTAGTCGGGGACCTCAACCTTCCCCTCTCTGAATTTGATAAATCTAACCTTAAAATAAACAAGAAAGAAGCTAAGGAGGTGAATAAAACTCTGGATAAGGTAGATATGACAGATCTCTGGAGAAAACTGAATGGGGATAGAAAGGAATATACCTTCTTCTCAGTAGTACATAGCACATATACAAAAACTGACCATGTACTGGGGCATAGAAACCTCACAATCTAGTACAGAAAGGCAGATAGTTAATGAATCCTTCTCAGATCATAATGTAATAAAAATTATATGTAATAAAAGGCTAAGGAAAGATAGATCAAAAACTAATTGGAAACTAAATCTAATCCTGAAGAATGAGTGGATTAAACAACAAATCATAGAAACAATCAACAACTTCATTCAAGAGAATGACAATAATGAGACAACCTACCAAATCGTATGGGATACTGCAAAAGCAGTTCTTAGGGGAAGCTTTATACCTTTGAATGCCTACATGAATAAAATAGAGAAAGAGGAGATCAATGAACTGGGCAAGCAGCTGAAAAAAACAAGAAAAAGAACAAATTGAAAATCCCCAAATAAATACCAAATTAGAAATCCTGAAAAGCAAAGGAGAGATTAATAAAACTGACATTAAGAAAACTATTGAACTAATGAATAAAACTAAGAGTTGGTTTTATGAAAAAACCAATAAAATTGATAAACCCTTGGTAAATTTGATTAAAAAAAAGAAAGAAGAAAACCAAATTACCAATATCAAAAATGAAAGGGGTGAACTTACCTCCAGTGAGGAAGAAATTAAAACAATAATTAGAAATTACTTTGCCCAACTTTATGCCCATAAATTTGATAATCTAAATGAGATGGATGATTATTTTTAAAAATATAAATTGCCCAGATTAACAAAAGAGGAAGTCGAATACTTAAATAATCCCATGTCAGAAAAAGAAATTGAACAAGCCATCAATGAACTCCCTAGGAAAAAATCTCCAGGACTAGATGGATTTGCAAATGAATTCTATCAAACATTTACAGAATAGTTAATTCCAATACCATATAGACTGTTTGGGAAAATTGGAGAAGAAGGAGTCCTCCCCAAATTCTTTTTATGATACAAATATGGTTTTGATACCTAAACCAGGAAAAGCCAAAATGGAAAAATAAAATTATAGACCAAATTCTCTAATGAATATAGATGAAAAATTTTAAATAAGATTTTAGCAAAAAGAATACAGCAACTTGTCACGGGAATAATACATTATGATCAGCTAGGATTCATACCAGGAATGCAGGGCTGGTTCAATATTAGGAAAACTATTAGCATTATTGATCAAAGCAACAACAAACTTGACAGAAACCACATGATTATCTCAATAGATGCAGAAAAAGCTTTTGACAAAATACAACACCCATTGCTATTAAAAACACTGGACAGCATAGGAATGAATGGAAGTTTCTACAAAATAATAGGTAGCATCTCCCTAAAACCTTCAGCAAGCATTATATGCAATGGAGATAACCTAGATGCATTTCCAATAAGATTAGGGGTGAAACAAGGATGTCCGTTATCACCACTATTATTCAATATGGTACTAGAAATGTTAGCTGTAGCAATAAGAGAAGAAAAAGAAATTGAAGGAATTAGAATAGGCAAAGAAGAAACTATGTTATCACTCTTTGCAGATGATATACTTAGAGAATCCCAGAGATTCAAGTGAAAAACTCCTTGAAATAATAAACAACTTTGGCAAAGTTGCAGGTTATAAAATAAACCCACACAAATCTTCTGCATTTCTACATATTACTAATAAAGCCCACCAGCAAGAGATAGAAAGAGAAATCCCATTTAAAGCTAGGGTACACAATATAAAATATTTGGGTGTCTACCTGCTGAAACAAATCTAGAGACTATATGAACACAATTACAAGATATTTTTTGCACAAATAAAGTCAGATGTAACTAAGTGGAAAAACATCCGTTGCTCATGGGTAGGCCAAGCCAATATAATAAAAATGACAATCTACCTAAACTAATTTACTTGTTTAGTGCCATACCAATCAAACTATCAGATAATTATTTTCTAGAGCTGGAAAAAATAATATCACAATTCATCTGGAAGAACAAAAGGTCCAGAATATCAAGAGAACTAATGAAAAGAAATGCTAGGGAAGGTGGCCTAGCTCTACCAGATCTCACATTGTATTATAAAACAGCAATTATCAAAACCACTTGGTACTGGCTAAGAAACAGAAGAGTAGACCAGTGGAATAGGCTAGGTACCCAAGACACAGTAGTGAATGAATATAGCAATCTACTGTTAGAGAAACCCAAGGACCCCAGCTTCTGGGATAAGATCTCACTGTTCAACAAAAATTGCTGGGAAAAGTGGATAATAGTATGGCAGAAACTAGGCATAGACCAATGCCTGACAACACACACAAGAATAAAGTCCAAATGGGTACATGATCTAGGTATAAAGATTGATACTATAAAAAAATTAGTGGAGCAATGAACAGTATATTTATCAGATTTATGGAGAAGGGAAGAGTTTTTGACTAAATGAGAGATAGAAGGCATTATGAAGTGCAAAATGGATAATTTTGATTACATTAAACTGAAAAGCTTTTGCACATCCCAACCCAATGCAACCAAGATTAGGAGGGAAGCAGGAAACTGGGAAAGAATTTTTGCAACTAGTGTCTGTGATAAAGGCCTCATTTCTAAAATATATAGAGAACTGAGTCAAATGTAGAAGAATATAAGTCATTCCTCAATTGATAAATGGTCAAAAGATATGAACAGGAAGTTTTCAGAGGAAGAAATTAAAGATACCTATAGTCATATGAAAAACTGCTCTAAATCACTACTGATTAGAGATGCAAATCAAAACAACTCTGAGGTACCACATCACACCTATCAGATAGGCTAACATGACAAAACAGGAAGATGATAAATGGTGGAGAAGATGTGGGAGATTTGTAACACTAATTCATTGTTGGTGGAGCTATGAGCTGATTCAACCATTCTGGAGAGCAATTTGGAACTATTCTCAAAGGGCTACAAAAATGGACATACCTTTTGACCCAGCAATACTGTTTCTAAGACTGTATTCCCAAGAGATCATAAAAATGGGAAAAGGTCCCACATGTACAAAAGTATTTATAGCAGCATTCTTTGTGGTGGACAAAAACTGGAAAGCAAGGGGATGCCCATCAATTGAGTAACAGCTAAATAAATTGTGGTATATGAATGTAATGGAATACTATTGTCTATAAGAAATGATGAAGAGGAAGACTTCAGAGAGGCCTCGAAAGACTTATATATGATCTGATGGTGAATGAAAGGAACAGAACCAGGAGAGCTTTGTACACAGCAACAAAAACAGTGTGTGAGGATTTTTTCTGGTAGACTTAGAACTTCATTGCAATGCAAAGGCTTAAAAAATTCACAATGGTCTTTTAAGGCAAAATACCTTCCACCCACATCCAGAGAAAGAACTATGGAATTCAATTGCAGAATGTAGCAGATCATTTTCTTTTGTATTACGTTTTGGATTGTTATATGATTTCTCCCATTCATTTTAAATCTTCTATGCACATGACTATGGTGAAAATGTATTTAATAGGAATGTATGTGTAAAACCTATATAAAATTGTATCCAGTCTCAGGGAGGGAGGGAGGCGGTAGGGGGGAAGCAGGAGAGGGAGGGGAAAAAAATCTAAGTTATATAGTAGTGACTGAAGAACACTGAAAATAAATAAAATTTAAAAAAAGTTATGAAACAGGTAGATCTTGTTTCCTTCTCACTTTGATTCTCCCAGCCCAAGGCAGCCTTATTTCCTTTATGAATGGATGATTTCATTCTATCACAGTACTTCATTTTTTACTGTTTTTCCCCTTCTGTGTCCCAGCCCTGCCTTTCAATGTGTAGCAGAATGTGAGTGTTTGGTTCCACCCTACTAACAACTTCTAGTGTAGGTTCCACCTTGCTCATCTCTCTAACTTGGATACTGTGGAAAAACTATCCAGAACTGGGTTGGGCTTCACCTGCCCATCTCCTACTTGGGGAGACTAGTGGGAAGTCAGGCAGCTGGGAGCTTTGGAAAACTATTAAGAGTTCTGCTCACAGGAGCGAGGGCAAGAATCAATGGGTATGACAATGCCACCATCTGCTGGGAGCTACAGTGAACTGCAAGGAGAATGAGGAGTTACTTTTGAGTAGATGGCCATAGAACCATGGAGGGGAATGCCAGTGAGGGATGGGCACGAATAACAGAATTTCAGATTTGGCAAGGACCTCAGTGGTCATCTAAAAGGAATCTTTGGTTCTAGCACACCTGACAAATAGTCATCTAGTCTTTGTTTAAAGGAGGAGGAACCCAATCAGTTCATTCCACTCTTGGAGATGTTTAATTGTTAGGAAGTCTCTCCTGGCATTAAGCCAAAATTTAACCATTTGCTCCTTCCATCTTTTTCTCATCTGTTCCTCTGGGGTCAAACATAATAAATCAAAAAAAAATCTCAGTGAATAGAACACTGTCCCTGGAGTCAGGAGGACCTGAGTTCAAATCTGACCTGAGATACTTGACACTTACTAGTTGTGTGACCTTGGGCAAGTCACTTAACCCCAAATGTCTTGTCTTTCCTCCTCAAAAAAAATCTCATGACACATGTCCTGAGGAATCACACTAGAGTTGCAACTGGGAGCTTGCTCTGGTGCATTGACTGTAAGTGGCTGAGGCCATACAAGTCTCTGTGGAAACATTGTTCATTGATCCCAGAGTACTGGACCATCCATTGATACCATATTTGAGAAGAGGAGTCTTAGGGGGAACATGATAACTATCTTCAAATCCTGGAAAGGCTTCATGTGGAAGAGAGATTAGGCTTCTTCTCTTGGCAACTTCCATTCAATGTTCCTAGTTCTACCCTTTGGGACCAAAGAGGTAAATATAGACTTTATGTAAGTTGTAGATCCCCTTGGGGGAGGATACCTCTCCACATCTAACTTGAAAGTTTGCAGGTCAGGTCCCAGAGGGTGATGACGCTCAGATTCTAGAGTATTTGTGTGGTTTCCTACCCCTAAAATTATGGCTAAAGAATCATCACTGAGGAGCTTACCATTGATAGCCAATGGACACAAATAACTCAAAGAAAAGGCATTTACTAAGTTGGCTTAGGGAGAACGTAGTAAATGCCTCTGTATCCATCTAAAGATGCCTCAAATGACTCTCTGAATTGCTCTCTGATGGATGTAGGTCTCCTGCTCAGTGTGTAGCTTCACTGCAAGATGGGATACTTGATGTTGATAAGGGGAAAGATAAAATCCTCTCCTGGTCTGCTGCTCTCTCTTACAGGCTCAGGAGCCATATTTTCAAAGGTATTCTTTGCCTCACCTGCCTCCCAACTCTCAAACTATTCACTTCTCTGGGGAAGGCAGTTTTAGCCTTTTAAAAGCCCACCTGGGATATGGTCAGTCTTTACCCAGTCAATGGCTAACTCTTCTTAGATATGTCTTTGCACTTTGTTAGCATATCAATACCTTGTTACTTCCATTATCTGCCCCTTACCTTTTGTGAATAAATCAACTAGCTAGGAAGAGGGAAGGAAACAGGTTCCCTCCCCTCCTTTCCCCAACAGATCAATCAGTCATTTGTGGCAAGGTATGATTGGCAATAGGACAAGGGATCCAAGTGCAGGGGATAAAGTGAGCCTCAAGATAAGAAAGGGAGGACTGTGTAGCTAGTGGGGTGGAGGTGACAGCCTGCAACAGAACTGAGGAGTGGATGGATTGGATGCATGGAGGACAAAGAACAGGGTTAGGGCTCATAAGGCATACTTAATATAGAATGATAAAAGATTTGACTCAGCAAAAAGGATTCTGGGGAGCTCATGAACATGGACTTGTGGGTGATGGTAAGGTCAAGCATATGATCTCTATGTATGGCTGAGGTTGCTGTTGTTTGTCCTTTGTTTTGGAAGAGGACCAATGACATCTCAGGGTGAAGCCTTGACTTGCTGGTGAATTGGATTTAAGTGAGGCAGAGCTGCACAAAGTAGTCAGCCTCACTATCTTCCAGAGTGGCAAGACAAAAGTCAGGACTGGTGATGGCCTGGGATGCAGTGGATGACCTTGGCATCTTTCACATGTGACCAACGTCAAAGTGCTCCAGCTGCCTTCATGGCCGTTGGAACAGATTGTTCTCATACATCCACTCTGTCTGGGGAAGCATTCACATGCTTTCGGTAGACATTTTTCTAACTAACTGAAGGAACTGAGGTCTGCTGGGTACACTCAACGTGGTCTGGCCTATCAAGATGGTTTACCAAGATGTGGCCACTGCTCATGCTATAGTTTCTTGGAGCCACAGGTGAGAGTTGAGTGAGTCAGATGGACACCAAAGGTGGATGAGCAGCTCTGAAAAGGGCTAGGTAAGTATTACACACACACAGTGGTGCTAGTCCTCTCTGAACACCCCATATGCTCCATGGCTGAGGTAGATTGTAGGAGTGGAGCACAAGAACTGAATAGATTGAAGAACAGAAAGGTTAGTTGCTTTGAGGGAGCACCAATATATTTGTTAAAGTTCCCTGGTATGAGGGAAGGAATTGGGCTGGGAAAACTGTGATCCAGGCACTGGAGGAACAGAGGAAGGAAGCAGATATAAGTAACAATCTCTAGGATGTAGATTGGGTGATAAATTTGAATTACACAGACCTCAAGGGAGGAGAGGTTGGGAGTGATGGGTAGAGGGAGAATCTGGGAATGGTAGTGGAATCTTTCAACTTCCTCACCATGATTAGTACGTCAGAGATATGATTGAAATTGTAACCAGCAATGGGAAAGGTGGTCAGGGATGCTGAGCTGGTTAGCATGAGGCCTCCACATGACTGCTAGAATAGGAACACAGCCCAAGTGTAGGTCATACTTCCTACCTCTGAGTTTTAAAATTCTATTATTGAATAGGTTATTGGCTCCCCAAACCCTCCCACCCTCTCTTCCCATATGGCCTTTAGTCAAATCCAGTTCAATTCTGATCATGTCATGCTCCCATTCAAGTTCTCAGGACACTGATGCATTGTTGGTGCTATGAACTGATACAATCATTCTGGTGAGCAATTTGGAACTATGTCCAAAGGGCAATCAAACTGTGCATACCCCTTGATCCAGCAATACCACTACTAGGTATGCCAGAGATAAGGGAAATATTTGCATGTACAAAAATATTTATAGCAGCTCTTTTTGTGGTGGCAAGGAATTGGAAATTGAGGGGATGCCTATCAATTGGGGAATGGCTGAACAAGCTGTGGCATACGTATGTTAATGGAAATCTATTGTGGTATAAGAAATGATGAGCAGGCAGATTTCAGAAAAAACTGGACAGACTTACACAAACTGATGCTGAATGAGCAGAACCAGGACATTGTACACAATGACAGCAACATTCTTCAGTGATCAACTATGATTGACTTAGTTCTTCCCAGGAATACAATCATCCAAGGCAATTCCAAAAGATTCTGGATGGAAAATGCTATTCATGTAGATTAAAGCATGCTATTTTCACTTTTTTTCATGGCTTTTCCCTTTTGTTCTGTTTCTTCTCTCACAACATGACTAACGTGGAAATACATTTAAAATGACTGCACATATATAATCTATATCAAATTTCTTGCTATCTTGGGAATTGTGGGAAAAAAATTTGAACTCAAAATGTTGTAAAAAATGTTAAACTATGTTTATGTGTAATTGAAAAAAAATACTATTTAGTACTAAAAGAAAAAGCTCCTAGGGTTTCCTGTTTCCTGTTTTATCCAGAATTAAATACAAACCCTAGATCTTCACCATCTGGCTCCGGGCTATACTTTTACTTATTACACATTATTCCTCTTCAGTCTAGTTATATTGCTATACATAGGATCTGTCTCCATGTCAGGAGATTGTAAAGGGAGGCCAAGGTTATGGTTTGACTCTGTCCTGGAGCTGGGGTTCCCCAGAGTCAAGGCTTCAACTAAGTTCTGATATTTTTTGGGTTTTGCTTGGTGTTTAGGGTTGGATCCAAATTCATGAGGCTTAGCCATTTGAGTTCCAGGTGATACCAAACCAACACTCTGGGATTCAGATGAACATACAAGTCACAAGAATCTCTCAGCTTGGTGATTCATCATGGGCACAGATAAAGCCTGTCAGGTGTTTTAGGAAGATATCAATTGGTATATACTTAAGATCTATTATGCTACTGTGTAATTTCAGACAAGTCACATTCCCTAAGTCTCAGTTTTCCCATCTGTAAAATGGGATTAGAATACATCTGAGTCCCTCCTAGCATTAAATTCTGCGTTTAGCTTATAGAAGATGCTACATTGGTCATCCACAGCCTTTTTTTTTTTTTTCCTAATTTCCTCTCCCAACTTGGTGTGGGTGTTCCCAAGTGTCTTTACCACTCTAAACAACCAGATAAACCAAGAGCCCTCTGGGCAGGAAGCACTAGCACAAGACTCCAGACCAGGGAGGGGAAAGTCTGGAGACAACACAGCAATTTCTACTAGGTTAGGGTTTAAGGCTTTGTTTAACTAGCCACTCTTGAGCCCCCACAGTGTGACACTGATACTGCTCAGGCTCCCAGCTTCTCTAGTCTCCTCTCTACAGCACCAGGCAGGTGCAGGCCCACAGTTAGGAATGAGAACTTTGACCCCTGGATGGATGCTAGTGAGAGGAAGAGAACAGAACACCACTATTTTTATTGTTCACATTTATCCTCAATGGATCAATGAACGGCCAGAGACAGTTTTGCAAAGGAGCTTCCACTGATGTCCCATGTCTTGGCTGAGGGGCAGCACTAGCTTCTTGCTGCTATACAGTGTGTGTTTTTCCTTCGTTGTCGAAGAAAACCATGCCATCAGAGAAATAATGACATGACTTGCACTTGACTTTTTTTTGAGTAAGGGAGAGCTGTGCAGGTCACCAGCCTTACTTCTCCTTCAGAGTCATCTGAATCCGGTGACTAGATATTTATCAGGATGACTGGAGATGACGCAGGATGAGGCAGTGAGGCAAATGGGGTTAAGCGACTTGCCCAAGGTCACAGAGCTAGTGAGTGTCAAGTGTCTGAGGTGAGATTTGAACTCAGGTCCTCCTGAGTCTTCCACTGGTGCTCTATCCACTGTACCACCTAGCTGCCCTGATGCTATACAGTAAGCTGCATCTGGAATCTGTTTGACAGCCAGTTTGGTAAAAAATGGGAGCAAACATGAAGAATTCAGTGACACAATGGTTTCTCAGAAGCATAATTTGGCCAACATGTAGTTGACAGAATACTAATTTGTATGTACTTCAGGTTAGCTACCTCCCCAGATGTAACTCCCTATAGTAAGAAGCTGACTCAGTGTTAGTGAAGGCTTGGAATCCTGGCATCACTACGTTAATGATGTTGAGCAGAAGGTCTGGTTACTGTTGCCCAGTTCCTCCTTGCTAGGTCTACATTCAGCTGAAACGCAGAAGATCCTGGTGGAGCTGGGGAATGCTATTTATTGCCTGCTCTTTCCTTCCAGAGAGAAGACTGGCTCAGGACTATGGAAGAAAAACGCTGTTGCCACTTTTGCGCATGGTGGAGGAGGTTTTTGAATCCATTTCCAGTTTCTCAAATGTCCCAAGCCTAGCCATATTCCAATCCAACTTCAAGGGCCTGAAGTTTGCCGATAGATAAACTCAGGATCAGGCAATTTTCTCCTGTAGTTGAAACTTGATTTTCAAGCTTTATCTGTGATTTTCTAAAAGTTGGACCAAAGTGGAGGGTTTTTTTTCTTTTTAACAATATGAGAAAAGGCTCAACCAGGAACAGTGGGGCTACTTGGTATTCCTTTCCAGCATCATTATCGAATTTAATAAAGCCAGGAATTTGGGATTAACCTGAGACCCCTTTAGCAGACTGCAGGGGTGGGGGGGGGGGGGGGGGGGAAGAAAGAGGCTGGAAAGAGCTGGTTTCCTAAGCTCTGCAATTGTCAGGAAACTTTCCAAAGAAACAGTGCCTTGGGCCTTAGACTTCTCAAATATCTGTAACGTCCTTCTAACAATATGCTCACAACCCATGTGTTTTTTCGTTTTAATTTAAAAGCTGTTGAGACTTCCCTTAAATTGGAATTTCCAAGTTGAAGCCTCAAAACAATCACATCCCTAGGCCTGTTTCCATAAAACCGCCCGGGAAACCTCCAAGGGATAACCCAGAGAAGCGAGCCTCTGCTGAGGCAGCGTGGGCCGTCCTCGGCCCGCAGCTGCCCCGAGCGCCCCTACCTGCAGCCGCAGCTGCCACCGCCATCTCTCGGGCTTCTGCTCCGCCGGCCGCCCCCAAACCGGAGCTGGTCCCTCTCGCGTTCGAATTCCCCGGAGGCCCCGCCTCCTCCTGGCCTTTCAACCAATGGCGAGAGTGAGGCCGGCTGAGGCTCCGGAAGGGGCGGGGTCATCCCCAGCCGTCCCACCCCCCACACTGAGCCTTTTCCGGCTAGGCAGCAGTCGTGGCGTCTGCGCAGGTGTGCGCCCCTGCGCTCCTCGCTAGGGGGCGGGCTTCGGGGCTTCCGAAGGACTGAGAGAGTGGCTTGCCCCTGGTCAGTCCTGTAGCTAGAAAATGCTTGTTTACTGACTCCGTGGTGGTCGGGATTCATCATATTTATGGCTAGAAAGGTCCTTGAAGATCATCCAGGTCGGTGATTCTCAGACTTTTTGGTCTCAAGATCCCTTGACATCCTTCACGGTTGTTGAGGACCTAGCCAGGGATGGCAGGTTGGGGGGATGCTCATCGATTGATTGCAGATTGGGGGGATGCTCATCGATTGATTGCAGATTGGGGGGATGCTCATCGATTGATTGCAGGTTGGGGGGATGCTCATCGATTGATTGCAGGTTGGGGGGATGCTCATCGATTGATTGCAGATTGGGGGGATGCTCATCGATTGGGGATCGGCTGAACAAGCTGTGAATCCTGTGGTGCCGCAGGACATGAGGAGCAGGACGCTCCCAGAAAAACCCGGAGAGACCTGCAGGAACTGAGGCAAAGTGAAACGAGGCGAGTCAGGACAGCTCGGGACGACGAGGACTCGGGATCCCCCAGGAGGCAAGATGCAGTAGAGTTGGCACTTTAGGCTCAGCAGTTTTTTCCCTACAACCACACTGGAAGTTGGGAACAGGAGCATAACTGGTGAAACGGACCAATTTTAAAATCACTATTTTTACATCTGCCTTTAAGGTTAACAAAGCACTTTCCATCTGATCCTCACAACAACCCATAAGACTCCCTGGGTTGTGTGGTTTGATGTAGACGTAAGGCAACAGGAAGTCAGGGTATCATTGTGCTAATTATGTAGCAAGAGGATGTAAGAGTGGCATTATCTACAGGTGGCACTCTACTGGAGCCACCAACCCAGCTTTCTCAGTTTCTTGGGCAGGATAGCCAGCCTAAGAACCTGCAATAGCCTGCCTGGCCCGTAGGTGGACTACAGCCTTCAAACACCTGGGCTGCTCAATCCTTTCACCCCCCTCCCCTTCCCAGAAAAGTTCATGCTATAGCAGGGCTCGGATTTTGTTCAGCAGTTTGGATTAACTTCTCATTGGCTGGTCCAATATTAATCTAGGGAATGAAATGGAAAGTTGCTCCAAATATTGAAAAACCAAAATCTGACACCTATATCTAGCTCCTAATCCCTACCTGGGTTTTTCTTGTTGTTTAGTCATGACCCATTTGGGGTTTTCCTTGGCAAAGATACTGGAGAGGGTTATCATTTATTTCTCATTTGGGGGATGAGGAAACTGAGTTAAGTGATGTGCCCAGGGTCATACAGCTACGAAGTATCTGAGGTCAGATTTGAACTCAGGTCTATCCCAACTAAAGGCCCACTGCTCTATCCACTGAGCCATCTAGGTTCCCCCCTCTCAATGTATTGCATACTGCACCCATAGATTTAGAGACAACATGTTGTGATCTTATAGCTTATTATTCATAATAGAGTAAACTGAAAAAAAAAAAGCTAGATAACATGCTTCTGAATGGTGGCATCCTTTTCCTGATAGTTCCCAAAATGTCTCCCAGTTGTTCTTCCAGATATTTGAATGTGGCTCAGAGAAATCCTGACCACAGTAGCCTGTGGCCCAAAAGAAAGGAATGAGGGAAAGGAGAGTCTGAGTCCTGTCTCAGGGATTAGAGATCAGAGATAGGGGAAAATCAGTGAAGACAGTGAGTGAAATCAGCCCAATGGGATTCATAATAACTGATAGTTTCTGCTCCTCTGTATCCTTTCTCTCGTTATGGCTTCCAGCTCTTTTCTCTGCTTCTGATCAGGAGGTTTTCAGATGTACTGGCCTACAGTCACTTTAGTTTCTTGACAGTGTGCCTGCTGCCTAGCGCTTGGTGTGGTCTGCACCTATTTGCCCTCTCCCCTCTCACTCATGGAAGTCTGCAATGGTAAGGTCAGGGGAAGGAAGATAGGAAGTAAACCCCACAGTGTATATATCACTATATATATATGTCCTCATGCAATCCTATGTCTTTCTATTCTAGAACATAGCCAATGCAGAACACTGCCCTGACCTCTGTGGCAGCCTCAATTCTGATAGTGTGTTTCACAAATGCTGTTTTGTTTCTCTCCCTTTGTAAAAGATTCTTGGACTGCAGAGTCTCCACAGAGGTAAGAAACAGTGCAAAAGCATTGGGGACATAAAAGTTAAATGTGTTCTTGCTCATTTGGTCAGAGGGAAGAGTTTCTGATAGTGGCCTTTTCCAGGCCAGGACATGGGAGGATCTGGGGCCATAGTGGAGTTTCAAGAATTCTTGCAGAAATAATCATAAGCTTCCCTATATATTGCAAGAGAGAAGTGCAGGGATAGTGTTCCTGAACCCCAATTTTTTAGGCGGTATGATCTTTTAATCTAGCTTTCTAGTTGACAAGGGAGATTTCTTGAGTATCACCAGTCTTGGAAGTTGCCTCCAAAGTATTCCCAGATTCAAGAACTGCAAAGCAGATCCTCTAGAAGAAAAAGGATTTTCCAGAAAGGGATCTTGTGGGAGAAAGAACAGAAACATCTACATGGCCGTATATACAGAGAGCTGCTAGTATAGAAGACCTATATGTTATTGCCCATTTTAATACCAAGTTTTGGGAATATTTTGGGAATATTTCTCTTAGTGAGAAAGGAATTGTCTGCCCAGAAATCGCAAAGTGTGTTTGCCTTCCAGAAAGAGTCCAAATCAAAGGGTGGTACTATATGTATGGAAGGGACTGCTTAACACTCTGGAATTCTTTGGACTGCCTGATGGTAGCAAGTTCATTTTCCTTTGGAAGAGCTTCTAGGCTACTATGAATACTAACTGCATTTTCTATGTCTATTTACAGACTCCTGTGAGACTTTTGTATTTCTTTGGAATAAAATACTGTCTTGTATCAGACATGCATTTATTACCTCGAATGTTTATATCATACCTAGGGAATTTATCTGCATCTGTGGAAACCTAGACATATGTTATATTTAAGCTACATATGGTGACTCAGAGAAAATCTGGAGAGGGGTATAGGAGCCAAAAGAGAAAATTGCTTTTAGGGGCCAGACTCTAAGATTAGACCTGGTCTTTGTGAGCCTGAAACTTGGAGATCCCCAAGTCATGGGTTACAAAATCATGCTGTCATCCTTCTCTTCTTGTGTCAGGGGTTATCCTCAGTCATCCTCCTCTTCTGGGGTCAAGATAACTTCTGGACTAGGAGTGATCTTAGGGTCAGAGCCCCAGTTCTGGGAAGGATAATCATAGACACTTAAAATGTTAGAGCCATAAGGAACTGTTGAGATAATCAGGGCTTATCTCCCTATCTTACCTGTGAGGAAACTGAGGCCTCTCAGAAACTGAGGAACTTGCCCAAGATCACAGATTTAGTATCAGAGCTGGTACCAGAACGTTGACTTCCTGTTCAGTGCTCACATTGCTGTCAAGATTTAGGGTTCAGAACAAACGAGAGGATAAGGTCAGGAGCCTATTAGGGAAGTCACACAGACTCTTGAGGGAAAACGGGATGTTGTACCTGGCAGCAAGGGTAGACTGAAAAGTCCTTATAGTAGTTGGTAATTTGTGTAGCACAAGGCAGTTTACAAAGGCCTTTACATACCCTAACTCATTAAAGCCTTACCACACCCTCTGAGACACTACAATGAGCAGTATTTGTTGCAGAAGAACACCATGCCATCAGAGAAATGATGACATGACTTACACTTGACTTTGTTTTGAGTGAGGGAGGGCTGTGCAGGTCACCAGCCTCACTTCTCCAGAGCCATTAAAGCTTTGCCACAACCTCTGAGGCACTACAATGAGCAGTAGCCATTGATTAGAAGAGAAAAATGAACCCCAGGTTTAGGTGACTTGCTTGTGGTCAGACACATAGTAAATGTCAGAGGTGGGGTTTGAATCCCTATTATCTGACTCTGTCCATCTCAAGGTTGAGCAAGCAAAAAAAAAAAATCTATCTTAGGATGAGGAGGAGAGTAGGAGAGCAGAACTGGAGAGGAGCCACAGCAACCATCTCCATACCATCTCTAAAATTCCAGGTTTGGTAAACACTTCCATCCCTGTGTTCTTCAGGAAAAGATGGTCCTTGCTAGGCCCTTATATCTGCTCTTGAGAAAATGTCTTTGATATACATTATCTCATCTGAACCCAACCACAGCCCTGTGAAATTAAGATAGATAATGTTATCTTCATTTTATAGATGGGAAAACAGGCTCAGAGAGGGTAAGACTGTTGGAGATACCCCCAAGCATCCTTTGGCCTAATGCCAAACAGAATTACTGAACTTTGAGGTTCACAGATACAAACAAAGGCACACTTGCTCTGGGTTAGAGGCACACAATGGAAACACACTTTCACACACTGGCTTCAGCAATATCCTTTTATTTGAACCCTTTAGTAGGTGATGGGTAGGGTTTGAGGGGACAAGGACTTTCCCAAGGAGAGACAGCTCCTGGGCCTGCTATGTCTGGATGATTATCAGCCGCTGTAATCACTGGGATAAGAATCCCAGTGTAGGCCAATAGCATCGATAAGGGAGCCAGCACGGCCGCTAATGAATCGAAGAACAGTGTCGGGGTACAGTGGGGCAGCATTGAAGCTGGTGCCTGTGTCCTTGCCAAAAGGCATGTAGCGGCCCTTGTCTGTCACTAATACCAACTTCCGAAGGTATTTCTTATATTTGCCAGACACTTGGATGATTGACTCGCCTGGATACAGGAAAATCTCCTCCAGGTCACCTTGGGTACCCCCAACATAATTGCTCCACTCCTTGCCATATCGGACCTGGAGTCTGTGGTGGGAGAGGAAGAAGGAAGAAAAAAGAGAGACAGGTCTTTAGCATCCTACTGAGAAGAAAGGTAGAATAATGTCGTAGACAGTGCTGGCCTTTGAGATTGAACATTATGTATTATAAACATGGCAAGCATTTCTCAAGCACCTACTCTGTGTAAAGCACTGTGCTAGGCAGAGGGGAGATATGTATTAAGACAGAACATTATACCCTTAATAATAATAATAGTCAGCATTTAAATAGTGCCTTAAGATTTGCAGAGTGCTTTATACAGGGTGCTAATCGAATTAAGGATTTAAAGGAGGGCCAGAATTCAACAGGTGATAAAAGCATTTTAGGCACAACCTAAGGAAAAAAATGCAGGGGCAGGAGCATGCAGAGCACATTTGAAGATCAGAGAAGACTAGTTTAGCTGGAGTGTGGAATACCAAGTGGAGAGTAGTATGAGATATGTTTGGAAAGATAAGACTGTAGAAGACCTTGAGTGCCAGGCAAAGAAATTTACTTAAGGAGACAAGAGTATAAAAATGCTGCAGATGTTTGAGAGTGGAACAAAACCATGAGGACATATTATCCTCACATGAAGGAGGTAGATGGTGGAAAAGAAAGGCCTCTGAGGAGGCTATGACAGAACTTTAGAATGGTAGTCCCAAGTAGCTGTGCTAGTATAGCAGAAGTGGGAACAGAGAAGGAAGCAAATGGAGAAATTGCCCCATAGTCAATCCCTGATTAACTATGAGAGCTGAGGGAGAGGGAAACATTAAAGATGACCCCAGGGATTTGAAACTGGGAGACTGGGTGAATTGTAATGCCCCTAAAACAGTGAAGTTAGAAGGAAGAAAAGGTTTGGGGGGAGACAAGAAAAAGGCTGGGGGGAGATAAGGTTGATTTTGAACATGTTCTGTGAGACTTTCAGAAGAAAATATAGGTGTAGATTCCAGAAGAAAGGATAAGGAATGGAGATGATGGATTCTGGAGTCATTTATACAGAGGTGGTACTTGAAACTATCATAGCAGTTAAGATTGCTGACGAGAGATGAAGGCCAAGCACAGACACTTGAGGAAAATGAAGGAAAAGAGGATGAGGAGTCAGAGAAGGAACATCTAGAGAAGTAGGAGGAAAACCAGGAGAGTAGGATGTCTCTGAGGCTGATGGGGACAAAGCATCGGGAAAGAGAGGTGGGTCAACATTGTCAAAAGCTACAGAAAGGTCAGGAGAAGATCAGGACTGAAGAAGAGATCCCAGGATTTGGGAGATCATTGGTGATCAGAAAGAATGGTTGCAGCAGAGAATCCAGAATGGCAAGGATCTGAAAGGAGAATGAGTGCTTAGAAAGTAGAGGCATCAGGCAGAGAGAGATTTTCCAAGATGTTTAGCAGTGAAGGGGAGAGATGAGATGTCAGTAGGATACACTAGATAGGATATTAATGACCAGGGAGTCATGGGAGATGCATGAGAGCAATGGGATGATTGCCAGAGCAATTTCCTGGAGGAGGCAAGAAGGAATGGGATGAAGTGTGTAAAAGTCGCACTCAGTAAGCGTTTAATAAATGCTCATTGACTTGGACGGTTGAATGCCTAGGGGGATCAGCTTTAATGAACAGTAGGTCTTCTGTGACCAGGAGGTAACAGTGAGGAAAGAATGATGGTAAGAATGAAAGATACTGAGGAAAGAAGAAGGAGTCTAAGGGAGTCAAAATATCTGGGTCTTCCTGGGTTCTCCCACTTGCTAACAGTGTCCTTATGGGCAAGTCACTTCATCTTCTCATCTTTCCTCATTTGCTAAATAGTAGCCCATAACATTTGCTTTGCCTGTCTCCAGGGTTTTTGTCAGTAACAAAAATAAGATAAGGTTGAGAGAAATATTTGAAAACTGTAACCTATATAACCTATGTAACCTATGTAATCTATGTAATCTATGTAACTTTAAATAAGCCTGTATATAAACCTATATAGACTCCATCCAAGCAAAGAAGATGAAGGGGCCTCTCTCCAGGTGATCACAGGGAATGAAATGTTCCTTGTAGAATGAAAGAAGGGAATCAATGTGAAAATGAAGAAGAAAAGGGATCTGAAAAGGTGGAGAGGAATCTTGACCTGTATTTGAAAGCAGGAGAGCATAAGGAAGTGACAAAAGAGAAAGGGAAGAAGGATCTTTGAACAGTTGGGAGCAAAGTCATTGATAAGAAAGGCCTCCTGAAGAGGAAGGCACTATAGTGTCTGAAAAGAAAGCAGCTGCTTGGCTTCCAAAGACGGAGGATAGGGGTCCACCCATATTATCAGGAGAAAGCTCATCGGGTCAGGGTCAGAGGAAGAAGACATGAGTAACGGTGGTTGCTGACTCCTTGTTACAAACTTCTTTGTCAGCTTGACCCTAACAATATGAAGAACCACAGTCTGGGTATGTATCCAGGAGGCTACAGGGAACCTCCAAAGACTTTTCAAACCCAGTGACTGCTATCTATTTCTCATGAGGCATGTGGGTAGAGATGATATATCCAGGAATAATCTTAGAAACATTGCCAGGGATAATGAAATTTGGGGAAAGAAATGGAAAGCTCTCAGTGCTGGCAATCAAAGACAAAAGTTTCAGAAGGGAAAGGACATTCTGAGAAGTAAACACCTGGTCCAGCACTTAGCACAGTAGATGGCAGGTGGTACAAACTTAATAAATGTTTAGTTATTGATTGGTTGACTGGTTAAGAAGATGTCAGGCAACAGGCTTTGTATTTCTGGACCACAGCTTAAAATATGTGAAAGATGATGGTCTTGGCCAGGGATAGAGAGCATCTAATAAGGGTTGTTAAGAGTATTTTTGACTGGAAGCTTTCAAATGTGATCAAAAGGGCTTACAACTGAAAAGGAGGGGGAAAAAGAAAACTGCCTACCTTTCTTGATGAAACTTGGTAGTGTAGAGAATAGTGGCAATGTAGGAAATATAACAATAGATTTCCAGAGATTCACAGGAGAAAAAGTTTTATAGAAGCCAGTAATAAGCATCTGCACAAAAATGCCCCAAGTATCAGTAACAAGCAAAACTAAGAATCGTAAAGAAGGAGTTTGAGTCACAAATATGTCTGATACTTGAGAGGATGGGACTCATGATTGGAAAGATCTCTGAAAGGAGATGCTTTATTCAAAAAACAACAGGATAGGTAAGTGAGGGAGTGGTAGAGGAGTAATTGAAAAAATCCAAGGATAAGAAAGTGACAAGTAGTGAGGGCCAGCCCCACTCAGGATCCTCACCCCACAATGTAGTAGTTGCTGACCCGGATTCGGAGGGCAGTGATGGGGCCATCTAGCTGGTAGCCTGAGTGGGAGAAGCGTTCTCCTCCCCCTCCTCCATACTCTCCATTGTAGGAGGATAACCGTGGCTGAACTAGAGACAAAACAATTGATAAGGGGGACAAAGAAGGTGGCAGTACCACCAAAACTCAGTTACCCTCTCTAGGAGTCCCCCCACAGATCTGCATTCTTTCCAGACCCAAGGTTGAATGTCCATCCCATACACCTCTCAAGTCTCAGGTGCCCTCTCTGGACCTAGGTATCCTGTGCATACAGATCACTTACCAGACTCAGCTGACACACAGAATAGGGCAAGGAGAGTCAATGCCAACATCCTAGGAGCCAAGACGGAAGGAGATGAAATGGATTCACCTGATTTGTTCTTACATCAGACCCAGTTATCTTCATTTCCTAACTCAGTCCCAGGCTTCCTACCCACATACCTCAGCTCCTGGCATCCCTACACCCCATCTCAGACCCCTGGGGTCTGCCTTTCTAACCTTGGCATCCTCATACCTCTAACTTATGGCTCTAACAAATCTACAGGGACTAGGCATTCCATACCCCCTCACCTGGCAGATCCCAGTGTAGTGTGACCTTATGGAAAAGCCAAGTTCTTTTAACTCAGGCCCAGACCCTCCCGTATTTCTTATCCTGTGAATTTCACCTCCTGAATAAATACTGTAAAGCCATTAGGATCAGGTGTGGTGTAGATAGCCAGATATATCCCCCTGGTTCCTTCCTTCTCTTGGGTCTCTCTCAGGGTCGTAGCTGCCTGAACCAGTGTCCCAGAACAAAAGGAGGAGTAAAGATAGTGGCATTGGGGTAGTCATGGGCAGCAGAGAGGGGAGGCCTAAGGGGGAGATAGAAGAAGGGACATCCTAAATGATATGACACTGAAGGCACTGGAAAAGGTCACTGTCCAAAATTATATCCTTTATCCTGCCTCTCACAGTGCCTGAAATTCTACCATTAGTTATTTCTTCCTGAACATCAGTCACTTTTCTCTATAGGCTTTTGAAAGGTAAGTCACCCACAGGCACAAAAGATTTTCAGTTCCTCTCATTTCAAAGCAAATGAATTGATCAGGGAACCCACACAGCAAGAGAAAGAAGTCAAGGCTGACAAAAGAGAAATGAGAGTAGAAAGGGGAAGGAGTTCTTAGCACCTGACTTTTCTTTCACTCTGATTTTGTTTACTAGTCCTTGGGACAGACACAGTCTCCAAAGAGAGAATGTAGCTTAGATCCCCACAAAGAGACACGAGCTGATAATAACAACTTGAATTTTTATAATCCTGTAATATAATCCTGTTATACCTACAACCTCCCTGTGAGGTAGCTGGAACAAGCATAAGGTCCATTTTACAGATAAGGAAACTGAAGCTTGCCCAAGATCATACAGCCCCAGTCAGTGTTAGAATTAGGATTTGATCCCAGGTCACCTAATTCCAAATCTAGCTCTCTTTCCACTATACTACTATAAAGGCCTAAGGGTCTTTGTGGGTGGGTCAGGACTGATTCAGACCCTCCAGGACAACAAAGGTCAATTTATCTTTGTTACATTATCCTGCTGAACCAAAGCAAGAGCTTTCCTCCTTTTCCTCAGATAGACCTGCTTGTAGCAGGAAGCACCCTGACGTATCCAGGATGGCCTGCTAGCACAGGTTCTTAGATTTGCTTTTCTAAAAAGAAAGCAATTTTTGAGGGGTCAACAGTCTTCTTTAATCACATATACCAAGAGAGAAAACAGAAAATACAAGCAGAGAAATAAGGGCCAACAGACAGGGCTTCTAACTGTCTGACCATAAGCAATACATACAATACATCACAGATCAACAGCTGGGAGAGATCTCCGTTGCAAACTACATAGGGAATTATGCCCTAGATCAGGAGTGGGGAAGCTGCAGCCTTGAGGCCACATGTAGCCTTCTAGGTCCTCAAGCAAGTTCTGTGAAGTTTGGATCCAGTTCAAGGCCTTAGAGGGTCACATGTGACCTTGAGGCTGAAGGTTCCCCACCCCTGCCCTAGATTGTCATGCCCATTACCTGTGGGTGGCCCTGACGCTCTGTCCTGTGCCCTCTTCTTTCTCTATGGTATAATAGCTCACCTGGTAATCTCATCAACTAGCCCTAGTCTCTTCTAAGCTACAATTCCATACTTCCAACTACCTCTTGGATATGCAGAATTGAATGTCACACAGGCATTTCAAACTTGATATAGGTCCCAACCTGAACTTATTATCATTCTTCCCAAACTTTCCTCCCAACTTTCCTGTTTCTGCTGAGGGCACTACCATCCTCTCAGTTACCTGTGCTTGCAACCTCACTGTTGTCAACTGGACCACACCAGTATTTAACCTGTGCATGGCCAGAGCCAAACAGAGCAGGCTAGAGACAGCAGAGTCAGTAATCAAACAGAAGCACAATTTCAAAGTAAGGGAAACAGCTTGTAAGCAAGGAGGGGATCTAGACATGTGTGCTGCAGCCACTCCCCTAGTGGGGGGACCCAAGGCAGCATGGAGAGATCTCAATACTTATAGCAATGGCTACACAATGAGGTAACTGCAACAATGAGACGAGTTTGATTCATAGCAGGGCTTCATGACCAGAACATGGATACAGCAAGTGCTTGTCCAAGCTCAGAAAATACCTGCTGCTGGTCAAAGCAACACAATAATTACATGATTTTGCCAAGGGTGAGATCATCCAGAGGGGAAGTCCAAAGAATTATTGTTATGCCAGGTTCAAGGTGTAGCTTGCTTGTTGGGCCTTAGTCTAGAAAACAGAGCATTTCTTAATATCTTGACATTTTGTCTTTTTGGTCAAAGTGAGTAGGTCGAAAGAACCCATACTCTTTAGCCAACAAAGGAGAGGCAGGTATAAGCCAAGATGCCAGGAGAGGCCAGTTCGGCCAGGATGAGCATTTTTATCCCAGGAGATCTGTTCCTTGAGGAGACCTATCGGAGAAGTGTGCCCCAGGTATCATTGTTGGCAATCGTTTGCTAGCAAGCAGAAAAGAGAGAGGGACCAAGAATGGAGACACTTTGACATCATGAATCAACACATGCTTGAAACAGGGAACATAATGAAAGGGAAGAGGAAAAAAGGACCAGGACAGTATACTAAACCCTCATCCAGAATCTTGGGATAGATATGCTGTCTATGGATGTCAGCTGCTTCTGGGTCCATGCTAGAAGAATCTTGAGGAGAGCTAAGTTCAAACAATGCAATAAAGTTTTCTCATAATTCCCATAATTGCATAATTACATTGTCAGGTACAGATCAAACTACTTAGAGTGCTCACAATGGTGTGTGTGTGTGTGTGTTAGTCCTTCATTGCTGAAGAAGACCATGCCATTCGAGAAATAATGATATGACTTGCACTTGACTTTGTTTTGAGTGAGGGAGGGCTGTGCAGGTCACCAGCCTCACTTCTCCTCCAGAGCCATCTGAGTCCAGTGACCAGATATTCATCAGGATGACTGGAGATGACCCAGAATGAGGCAATTGGGGTGACTTGCCCAAGGTCACACAGCTAGTGAGTGTCAAGTGTCTGAGGTGAGATTTGAACTCAGGTCCTCCTGACTCCTGCACTGGTGCTCTATTCTCTGCACCAAAGCTGCCCCAAATATTCTGGAGCGGTATGCATATTGTCCAAGAAAAGATATCTAGGGATCAGATAACTACATGAGACATCTGGGACTCAAAATGTGCGAGTTGAATGGACATTGAGAATGGGTTAGCAGGATACAAGACGATGTCAGTTAATATTGGTGATAATTATTGTATCCCTTTAGTCTTTTGGTTCAAGATGTTTATGTTTAAGTTTTCTTGGTTACCTTGGTGATATGTAAATCTCCCCTCTCAAAACTAGTCCTAGTGGTATGCCATTTCCTTCTCTGGGACATCAGGGAATGTATCCTAGTGTGTATCCTAGTTACCCATTCTCAATGTCAATTTAACTAGCATATTTTGAGTCCCAGATATCTCCTGAAGTTATCTGATTCTTAGATATCTATTCTTGGAGAATATGTATATTCTCAGGACGGCTCTAAGAGAGGCTCTGCTTCTTTACCATTATCAATGAAATTTATGTGTAAAATCCTTACTCCAGTTTCTAGAACTTATTACTAAAACATACTCAAAGTCTGAATTTCCATGATGAATAAACTTGGAAGCCAATCATATACATAGGTATATAGCTCTTAGAGAAATCAGTCTAATCCTGTTGCTTTCTAAAAATTTACTATTCCATTTAATTAGAAAATTTTCCCATTACATCTTTGTCTTATTACCTTGTTCAATCATTCCTCCCTTAGGAGGACATTTCCCCTAGATTATAATTTGACCACAAATATAGGTTAATTGTAACATTCATATTTGCATCCTAATATGGTAACTCAGATGTTTCCGTGTCAATCTTTTATTTAATAGATTTAATATTGTACTTACCAAACTTCTAGATTATAGAAATTTGATATAAAAAGGAAAAGAGGGACATGGCTATAACAATTTCATGTATTATAACAGGAAAAAACTCCCTTAACTCTGATTCCAGGCATGAGTCATATATAACAGCCAATCATATAGTCACAAGGTATTAACATGTAGCTTTTGGAATTGTCTTGCTTGACTGTAATTACTTCTGTGACTCTTGTCCTCCACTGTGCGTTAAACCAATTAGTCCAATAACCCTATTTTCTTTCTTTCTTTTCTTCCCCTTCTTAAAAGTATTTTTTATCATGAACTTAAATATCCTCCTTAAAGGGTACACACAGCAGCACATAGAAAAAGTATACGAAAACAAGGATCTCTACTTCAGTCCTCTGGCTTTTTAAAGAATTCCACAGGTTATTTTCAAAACTATCTTTTTTCTTGTACTTCTTTCTGTGCATTTACAAAAACTTCAGTCTTTTGTCTCGGATCTTTCTTAGTGGCACCATGGGTCACCTGCTGCTCTACTGGAGTCACCCTTGCAAATTTGGCCAAGGGTTTCCGTCATGCTGTGTCTGTTCGAACCGGCATGGCCTGATCCGCAAGTACGGTGTGAACATGTGCCACTAGTGCTTGAGGCAGTATGCGAAAGACATCAGTTTCAAGTTGGACTAAGTTATGTATGGATCTCACTTCAGTGATTACATGAGCATCAGTGATGACCATTTGACTGGATTCTGGACAACTGTTTGATCTACCCACCTAAAGATCTGATTCTGTTGTACATGCTATGCTAATTTGTATATTTAATTAAAAAAGGTCATCTTCAGTAAAAAAAAAATTCAGTGCTCTTCTTTTTGGGACATTATTATTGCTAACCTAACCTTCATCTAATCCTTATTAAAAATGGAGAGAAAAATACCCTTATAGCAAGTAAAACATAGTTAAGAAAAGTGAATCCACACATTGGTCATGTACAGATATTTGGACATTGAGTCCAAATTGAGTCCTTCATTGTACCATGCTTCATCATAGGTACTCTGCAGCTAGCCATTAACATGGGCAGTCATTGCATCCATCAGAGTTCTGACATCTTTCAAATTTGCTTTTCTTTACAATATCATTGTCCTTACGTAAATTGCTCTTGTGGTTCTGTTCCCTTCATTCTGCATCAGCTCCTATTTTCCAGGATTCTGTGAAATAATTCATTTTATCAGCTCTTAAGAGCACCAACATTCCTCTACATTCATATGCCATTAGTTGTTTAACCATTTTCTAACTGATAAATACCACTTCAGATTCTCGTTCTTGTTTTTGCATTTTTTCTCCCTCCCCCCCTTAAATTTCTGCCTTCAAGATCAGGAGTTGGTTTTGTCTCCTGGCGTAGTTTTGATTGCTGTTTCTCCCTTCCTAGTGTTATCCTCCCTCTTAACCAATCCTCTCCCTATGCTTGCTCATTTCTCTGTTGGGTTTGATGTATTTCTATACCAAAATGTGTACGTGTGTGTGTGTGTGTGTGAGTATATGTGTTCAACACTCCATTGTTTATTTCATATGAATTAGTTTCATCTGATGCTTCCCCATCCCTTCTATTTGTGTGTACTTTTCTCATACATCCCAATTATGAGAAACAGTCAAACCCCTTTCTTCTTTCTATACTAGTGGATTCCTTTTACTGTCTTTTCTTCTTCTCCCTTTCAAAACCCTCAGAATAGAATCATTCCATTCCCAGGTCCTCTGTTTGATTTATTTAATGCCCTCACTACCTTCTGAAGACATGATTCTGAAGGGACACTAATTTCTTCTCCCCATATTAGAAAGTTAGCTCTATGTTATTATATAGCCATTTCCAATTGTTTAAATACCATTACCTTTCTAGGTTTCTCTTAACTTTTGTTTGTGTTTCAAAGATCCTCCTCAGCCCTGTGCTTTGCACCAGAATGGATTGAAAGTTCTCTCTCCCACTAAAGATCTTCTCCCCCTCCACTTTTTTTCCCCCTGCAAGGTTATACTCAGCTTTACAGGGCAAGTTATTCTTGATTGTAAGAGTAAATCTTTTGACTTTTGGAATATTGTATTCCAAGATTGCCTCTCATTTACGATTGAAGCTACCAGGTCTTGAGTGATCTTGACTATGATTCCTTGGTGCTTGAACTCCTTTCTAGATGTTGTTGTGAGGTTTATGTAGTAGCACTCTTTAGTCTCAGTGTGGAGCCCAGGAACCTTGAAAGTTCCTGTAGTGGGAAACTGAATTGTGAGGCCCAGACGAGGACGTAGACCAGGAGTTGTGAGATACAGACCAAATCTTTTCTTAGGACTAGGAAGTGGCAAGATTTGTGCAGAAACCTATAGGTCTAGGTCTCCATTTTCCTTTGGTCATTTTTATGAGAGGTTTTGTAATTGTCATTCAGGGCACAGAGAGCAAGTAGCTGCTCAGATCCAACTGAGGCTTTGGAATTCAGAATGACAGGCTGCAGAAGTGACAAATTGCTATTGTCTGGGACTCTGTTTGCATATGATTGCCACTAGAGGAGGAACTGCAGAGACCAAGCCAGTGTTCCCATGAATCCATAGCACCTAGAGACTGGCAGCTATTGAAAATCCTGTTGGCTGGTGGCATGGAAGATTTGACCACTCTTTCCTATCACAGTTCCCCAGTTTTTCCTTGCTAATATCCCTGATCTCAAGAAGGGTCCCACAAATGACATTTTTTTAGGGAAAAAGTCCCTTTTTAATCTTTCCTATGACCTATGGGAGTGAGAGATTCAGAACTGTTTTTCCAGTAATCCAAAGATCTGGGAGGAGAAATGGGAGGAATTTGAGGAAATGATTAGAAAAGGAGGGTTCCACATATGAGTGCTTGACATTTTTCCTTTCATTTTCCTATGTTCAATAAACTATGTGGTCACAGGACATGGAGTACCAGTATCCTATGAATGTTTAGCTGAGAGAAGAGAGTCCAGATGTTGAATAGGGACTGGGACTATAGGTTTCATTTAATTTCTTTTTTTGAGGCTGGGTTTCACTCAAGCTGAAAGTGTAAGGGTTACTTACAGATCCAGTGTCACTGCCAGTTTTCCTGGCACAAGAACATTGGTCTGCCCCTTTCTCCTGGGCATTCAGCATAGTAATGCTAAACTTAGCTTGGATGCCTGATTGGCTTATTCTACTGAATGAGATGAGGAGACTGTGAAGACTTTTCATAATAAAAATATGGGGAATATTGGATTTCCTAAATAAAATTTCTCTTCCATAAGGCTTCTCTCCTTGGATACCTGAGTTTCAGGTATCCAGGGCTTGTGGATGGTCAGTTGGTTCCCTCCTCCCCACCCCCCACCTTACCAGCTACCAGCTTTCTTTGTGAAAGTGCTGTGGGCTGTAGCCAAAACTTGGAAGTCACTCAAATCTCCCCTTTGTTTGTTGTACTGTTGCCACATCAACGCTACCAGCTCCTACTTCTCCCCCTCCCCTCTTTTCTAAAGCCACATCAGCAGTTAAGTTAGATATTAGATGAGGTAATTGTGTTGGGAGAGGTGAAGATTTCCCGGGGTTTGCCTAGTTTTTCACGCTTAGATTGTGAGCCCGCCTCCCAGCCAATGGAGAGGTGGGATAGTGGGGAGGTGGGATTCTCTGTGTTAAGGTATAAAAATTGTGCTTTAATTTCTGTAAGTGGCCTCCTTCCATCAGGTTCCCCCACCTGGTGGAAGGATGTCCCTTTCTCAAGAATTGTAATAAATCTTTTTCTTTCTGTTCTTAGTGAGAAGCCTCTTCATTTATTTAAGATTTTGAGTAGGGGTCTTTTTATCCCACATGCTACCATAGCTTAGAACTCTTTTTTTTTTTTTTAAAGAATTTCAAAGAGTTTTCCCCCCAATTACATGGGAAATTTTTTTTAACATACTTTTTTTTTCAGACTTTTGAGTTCCAAATTCTTTTCCTCCTTCCCCTCCTCCCTCTTTGAGATGGTAAGCAATGTGACTGAAGTTATATATGTACAATTGTGTAAAACATTTTCATGTTAATCATGTGGATGAAAATGCAACAAACAAAAAAGAAAGTGAAAAAGTGTGTGCTTAGGTCTGCCTTCAGACTCCATTCTTTCTCTGGAAGCAGATAGCATGTGCCATCATGTGTCCTTTGGGATTGTCTTAGATCATTGTGTTTCTGAGAATTAGCTCAGAACTCTTGATCTATTAGTTTCAGCTTTCCTGAGAATAAGGATTAAAAGTATGTGCAACTGTAATCAGCAATGCAGTTCTTATTTTTAATATTTTGAACAATATTCCCTAGTTTAAATCTGAATCCAGCCACTGATACTAGTTGGTGTTTTGGGGCTCAGAGGCTGGGGAGGGAGATGGGTGGTGTCTATGTATCCTATTAGAAATTCTTGAATCTTCTTTCTTTCTTTCTTTATTTTATTTTATTATTTATTTTTTAACACAGTTTATAACAGATAAAGCAATTCCAACTTTTGGACAGGTGATACTTCTTTTTAAAGCATTTACAATATGGACCACAAAAGAAATTTTTTTAAAACATTAACCAACTGAGACACAAATAATATTTATGTTGCTAACTTCACTAGCTCTTGACCTAATTGTCTCCACAGTATTACTAAGAATTAAAGGACCCTAACTTATTGTTGTTGGTCTAAAGTCCCATGCCTAATAGCTTAATTTTAGACAACCTCGGATGTTCCCCTACCCATAATCTATAATTGAATAGATCTAGCATTAAGCTTATAAACCTTTTGACTATAGGAAATTGCCACCAATAGTAAGGACATTGCAGGGGTACAATATCACCCCAACTTCATGTCAATTCCAGGCAGGATTAGATTATCCACTTGCATTCAGTAAGGCTTAAAGTCTGCCAGGTGTCAGTGGGGAAATTGAGTCAGGAGAATCCTACCGCAGCCCATGCTGAACAGCCGCTCTCCTACCCTTCCCTCGAGAGCACCTTATGCAGTTCATACCAGCATCTCATCAGCTTACTGGCATCATGTATTGGAGGCTCAGATCGCCTTTCTTGCTATCCATACCTGGAGTTAGACTCAGAAGAACAGTCACTTAATAGTCCCATAGCATCTAAAAATGTCAAGTTCCAATAACCAGGTTTCAAATATGATTATAGTTTCACTTTGGCTGAGGAACATCTTTTGAGGCATGTCTTAAGTGACTTGCATCGTTTCTATACGTGTTCTAGTTCCTGATTAAATGGCAATCATAAAATCAAATTTACCATTAAAACCTTGACTTTTCCATCAACGCCAAATTTTACCCGAGGTTACCTTCCTCTAGGAAATTTAGACTGAAATTCTTTTCTCCAAACTAAAGATGTCATTGATTTATTCTCAGTAATTAATTCAGTCTATTGTTTTAATACTAATTGCTTTACCTCACTTTGTAACATGTCCAATTTTTCTCCCCATCACTCCCCTCCCTCCGCTTCCTAATACCTTGCATTCTGATTACTCCTTCCCTCAATGTACCCTCCCTTCCATCACCCCTCTCCTATCCCCATCTCTCTTTTCTTGCAGGGCAAGATAAATTTCCATACCCCTATCCTGTAGTTCTTATTTCCCGATTATATACAATAAAAATTCTCAACATTTGTTTCTAATACTTTGAATTCCAACTTCTCTCCCTCCCCCGCTCCCTCCCCAGCCCTACTGAGAAGGCAAGCAATTCCATACAGACTACATATGTGTTGTTTTGCAAAAGACTTCCATAGTAATCACGTTGTGTAATACTAATTATATTGCCCTCTGACCTACCCTATCCCCCCTTATTTCCCCCCCCTACAATTGACCTTGTCCCTTCTCGAAAGTGTTCATTTCTGGTGACTCCCTTCTCCTATTTGCCCTCCCTTCTAACATTCCCCTTGCTCCACTTGTTGCCTCCTCTCCTACTTTTCTGTGGTGTTTATAAATTTTCATATCAAATTTAATGAGCATGTTATTCCCTCCTTCAGTCACATGTGGGGAGAGTACTTTTATTTTTCCCCCTCTCCCCTTCTCCCCTATCTCCTCCATTGAATAAGACTCTTCTTATCTCTTTTATGAGTTATAGCCTGCTCCATTCCATCTCTCCCTTTCTCTTCTCTGAATTTTCCTCCTTTACCCCTTAATTTTTATCTTATTTTATGTGTGTGTGTGTGCGTGTGTGTGTATATCATTTCTTCTGATATAACACACCCTGTACTCTCTATCTATGTGTATGTGTGTGTGTCGAGTCTTCTTATTTATTAAAGATTCATTTTTTCCCTTTTAGGATTATACTGTTTTGTCAAACACCTTTTGAAAGCCTTAAATTTTTGGCTTTTATATTTTCATATTCCAGACTTCTCTTTTTTTTGGCAGATGCCAAGTCTTGTGTGATTCTTGGTACTTGGATATCTTTCTTGTTGAGTGCTTTAAGTATTTCTTCTTTAACCTGGAAGCACTGGCTCTTGGCTATGATGATTCTGGAAGTGTTCAATTTGGTGCTTCTTCCAGGAGGTGACTAATGGATCATTTCTTATTTATCTATCTATCTATCTATCTATCTATCTATCTATCTATCTATCTATCTATCTATCTATCTATCTATTTATTTTCAGTGTTCTACAATCATTACCATATAACTTAGATTTTTTTTCCCTCCCTCCACCTCCTTACCCCCTCCCTCCTTCCCTCCCTCCCTCCCTGAGACTGCGTACAATTTTATATAGGTTCTATACGTACATTCCTATTAAATACATTTTCACCATAGTCATGTTGTATAGAAGAATTAAAATGAATGGGAGAAATCATATAACAAACCAAAACGTAATACAAGAGAAGATGAGCTACTACATTCTGCAATTAAATTCCATAGTTCTTTCTCTGGATGTGGAAGGCATTTTGCCTTAAAAGACCATTGGGAATTTTTTAGGTCTTTGCATTGCAATGAAGTTCTAAGTCTACCAGAAAAAATCCTCTCACACTGTGGTTGTTGCTGAGTACAAAGTTCACCTGGTTGTGCTCTTTTCACTCAGCATCAGATCATATGAGTTTTTCCAGGCCTTTCTGAAGTCTTCCTGTTCATCATTTCTTATAACATAATAGTATTCCATTACATTCATATGCCATAATTTATTCAGCCATTCCCCAATTGATGGGCATCCCCTCGCTTTCCAGTTTTTGGCCACCACAAAGAGTATTGCTATAAATATTTTTGTACATGTGAGACCCTTTCCAATTTTTATGATCTCCTAGGGATACAGTCCTAGAAGCACTATTGCTGGGTCAAAGGGTATGCATATTTTTATAGCCCTTTGGGCATAGTTCCAAATTGCTCTCCAAAATGGTTGGATCAGCTCACAGCTCCACCAACAATGAATTAGTGTTACAACTCTCCCACATCTTCTCCAACATTTATCATCTTCCTGTTCTGTCATGTTAGTCAATCTGATAGGTGTGATGTGGTATTGAGTTGTTTTGATTTGCATCTCTCTAATCAATAGTGATTTAGAGCATTTTTTCATGTGACTATACATATCTTTAATTTCTTCCTCTGAAAACTGCCTGTTCATGTCCTCTGACCATTTATCAGTTGGGAAAGAAGGAGTCCTCCCAAATTCTTTTTGTGATAGAAATATGGATTTGACAAGTGAACCAGGTACAGCCAAAACAGAGAAAGAAAATTATAGACCAATTTCTCTAATGAATATGGATGCAAAAATTTTAAATAAGATTTTAGCAAAAAGAATATAGCAACTTATCATGAGGATAATACATTTTGATCAGGTAGGATTCATACCAGGAATGCAGGGCTGGTTCAATATTAGGAAAACTATTAACATTATTGATCATATCAACAACAAACCTAACAGAAACCATATGATTATCTCAATAGATGTAGAAAAAGCTTTTGACAAAATACAACACCCATTCCTATTAAAAACATTGGAGAGCATAGGAATAAATGGAACTTTCCATAAAATAATAAGCAGTATCTACCTAAAACCTTCAGCAAGCATTATATGCAATGGAGATAAGCTAGATGCCTTTCCAGTAATATCAGGGGTGAAACAAGGATGCCCATTATCATTACTATAATTCAGTTTGGTACTAGAAATGTTAGCTGTAGCAATAAGAGAAGAAAAAGAAGTTGAAGGAATTAGAATAGGCAAAGAAGAAACTATGTTATCACTCTTTGTAGATGATATGATAATATACTTAGAGAATCCCAGAAATTCAAATAAAAAACTCCTTGAAATAATAAACTTTGGCAAAGTTGCAGGTTACAAAATAAACCCACACAAATCTTCTGCATTTCTGCATATTACTAATGAAGCCCACCAACAAGAGATAGAAATAGAAATCCCATTTAAAACTAGGGTAGACACTATAAAATATTTGGGAGTCTACCTGCCAAAACCAGTCCAGGGACTATATGAACACAACTACAAGATACTTTTCACTCAAATAAAGTCAGATCTAAGTAAGTGGAAAAATACAAGCTGCTCGTGGGTAGGCCGAGTCAATATAACAAAAATGACAATTCTACCTAAATTAATTTACTTATTTAGTGCCATACCAATCAAACTATCAGATAATTATTTTCTAGAACTGGACCAAAATTCATCTGGAAGAACAAAAGTTTCATAATATCAAGAGAACTAATGAAAAGAAATGCTAGGGAAGGTGGCCTACCTCTACCAGATCTCAAATTGTATTATAAAGCAGCAATGATCAAAACCACTTGGTAGTGGCTAAGAAAAAGAAGAGTAGACAAGTGGAATAGACTAGGCACTCAAGACACAGTAGGTAAGGAGTATAGCAATCTACTGTTTGATAAACCCAAGGACCCCAGCTTCTGGGATAAGAACTCACTGTTTGACAAAAATTGCTGGGAAAACTGGATAACAGTGTGGCAGAAACTAGGCAGAGACCCATGCCTGACACAGTACATAAGAATAAAGTCCAAATGGGTACACGATCTAGGTGTAAAGATTGATACCATGGACAAACTGGAGAAGCAAGGAATAGCGTATTTATCAGATTTATGGAGAAGGGAAGAATTTTTGACTAGACAAGAGACAGAAAGCATTATGAAGTGCAAAATGGATAATTTTGATTACATTAAACTGAAAAGGTGTTGCATACCCAAACACAATGCAACCAAGATTAGGAGGGAAGCAGAAAACTGGGACTTTGTGTATAGCAACAACCATAGTGTGCAAGAATTTTTTCTGGTAGACTTGGAACTTCATAATAACACAAGAACTTTAAAAAAGAAATTCCCAATGGTTTTCTAAGGCAAAATGCCTTCCACACTCAGAGAAAGAACTATGGAATTCATTCACAGAATGTAGGAGAGCATGTTTGTGTGTGTGTGTGTGTGTGTGTGTGTGTGTGTGTGTGTGTGTATTATGTTTTGATTTGTTATATGATTTCTTCCATTTATTTTAGTTCGTCTACATAGTATGACTATAGTGAAAATGTATTCAATAGGAAAGTATATGTAGATCCTATATAGAATTGTATGCCATCTTGGGGAGGGAGCGGGGTGGTGGGGAGTAGGTAGGGGGGGTAAAAATCTTAAGTTTTATGGTAGTAATTGTAGAACATTAAAAAAATAAAAAAAATAATAAAAAAAGAAAACTGGGAAAGAATTTTTGCAACTAGTGTCTGTGATAAAGACCTCATTTCTAAAATATATAGAGAACTGAGTCAAATGTACAAGAATAGTACCTTTTCTTTAAGGAGTTACAACTTCTCCCCTTTCCCTTTCCTATATACATGAAAGTTGACCTGGATATCAAAGTGTTGGAAGAGTAAACTTTCATTAGGATTGTAATGCTGAAGAGAATATTAATAGTTGATAATAATGATGATGATGATGATAATAATAATAATAATAGAAGAGGACTGATATTTGAAATTGTAAAACTCCTAAATGGCAAATGTATCCCTTTATACATTACTGACTGGAATATTGAACTGCAGAGACCAGATCAAACATTATGGACAGCACTGTAACATTTTAAAGTTTTACTGGCTCACTGTAGTCTTGAATCCATATTAACAGGAAATATTGGCATTTTGACTTTTTTAGCAAGCACAAACATCTGGAAACCTAATGAGTAATCTCACAACTATTTGTATTACATGTAAACTTTGTGTGTGTTTTTGCGGTGTGTGTGTGTGTCTGTGTGTGTGTGATGAGGCAGTATGTTGCAGCAGATAGAAAGCTGGACTGGGAGCTACCCAGAACTGGGTTCCATTCCTGCTTTGGATGTATGCTGTCTGTATGACTCTAGGTAGGTCAGTGGACCACTCAGAAGTATAGGCAACTTTCTAATTCTCTCAGTTGTGGATAAGTTGCTGACCCAGACTGGCAAAGTAATCACAGGTTCTTTTCCTATACTATCATGATTAGTCAGATTCATCTAAAATCATTATTTAATGTGCAGTAGGTTTTTTTTTGTCAATACATATTTTCTCAGACTATAGGTGTTACTAGTATAATTGCTATCATGTGGAGGTAAATGACATCTTTCTTTGTTTTTTTGGCATGAAAACTGAGTTGTATTGAACAAGTTGGGAAGCCATTTATCAGGAACTTGGCAACTGATGATGAAAAGCCATTGTGGACTGTGATTGGTAGCAGGTATGGCCAGGGGTTTTCTAAAGTAACAAGAAAAAAGGTTGAGAGGAGAATGGGTGGAGCAGGCCAGGTGCAACATGTGCTACCAGGCTCAGGCTGAGGAGGGGTTTGGAGACGTTGAGAGTTTTTCTTCTCTGCTGCTAAGGTTGGATGTTGCATGTTGCTGTTGATCCAGATCCATCATTTCTGCTGATGCCTGTGTTGCAGATAATGTGGTTGGTGCTCTTGCAGACTCCTGGACAGATCTATTATATAAGGAAAGGGGGGATGTTCTGGCAGGCTGTGAAGATGCCTATGAGCCTCCCAGTGATGGGCAAGACCTACTCCCCAACCTGCTTCATTTCCTCTGAATTAGAGTTGTTCTGAGGCTATAGGACCCTGGATCAGGAGACCCTGGACTCTCAGCAACCCAGTCATTTGAGTCCCAGAGTAAGGGTGAGATAAGAAGAGCCTTGACCTTGGGAGGTGGTTATGTTTTCTCTGGTTTATGTTACCTGTACCTATTGCTTAAAAAAAAAAATTGTTTTCCTATCTAATCTAAGTAAAATGTTTGCTTTTCTATAATATGATATCTAAAAATTTTAATGATGTATATAAGATAAGGAAGTTTCCGGGGCGGGGAGTGGTGGTTAAGCTAATATACAGGTTCCTGAATCTGGGCCCTGAGTAGAATCTTAGAGAGTAACTCTTAAAAAAAAGAGAGCTTGCCCACAGATGCCTAAAGAACTGATTACATGTATGTGATAGCTTTGTCTGGGATCAATTTTAATTTTTTAGATTTGATCGTTGGGTTAGACAGAAGTTGCAGAGACCATATATCTATATCATCTATATCAGTATCAACATCTACATCTGTATGTATCTGTCGGTTTCTCTTCTCTGGGAAGTAACTGATTGTTAGAAGTTGCATTTGGATTTTTTTCTCACTGAAATCCTTCCTGACCAGGTGAGTTGTTGTTGCACCATACGTCTTCCTCCCACAGGTGTGTAAAGAATCAATGTGGTGTGTAGTGATACTTGGTGTGTACTGTACCATTGGTGAATAACATGTCACTACAGCATGCTGTAGCCTCATAACTGCTGATATCGAACATTGCTGTATTGGTGCAGTACATTCTGATGGAGATCAGACTAAGAATGTCTACTGTGCTTGAGGTCACGGAATTATAGAATTTCAGAACTGGAAGGGACTCCAGTGGACATGCAGTGCAATCCTTCTCTACCCTGAATGAATCTCCACTATAGCTTCCCCCTTCCAATGGACAAAAATCCACTCACCACTTACTGAAGTGACCCATTGCCCTTTGGGTAATGTTGATTAATTGTTAGAAAGTTTTCCCTTTCACCAAACCTAAATCTGCCTCTCCCACTTCCACCTTCTTTCTCCTGGATCTGCCGTCTGGAGTAAAAAAAACCAAGTCTGATCCCTCCTCCATATGATAGACTATGATATCCTTTCTGAGATTTCCCTTCTTCAGCCCCTTCAACAGATGACAGATCCAGGGCCCTTCACTAACAGATTTGATCTGCTTCAGATGTTCTCCATTTTAATAAATTTCCTTCCTAAGAGGTTACCCCCAGAACTAAATACAAAGTTTCAGTTATGGTGTGACCAAGGCAGAACACAGATGAACCATCACCTCCTTATTTCTGGGAGCTGTGACTTTCCATGTACAAGAATATCAGCGTTTTTCTCTCACCTTCCACTATTTCATGTTGAGCTTGTAGTGTACCAAAACCTCCAGATCTTTTTCAGATGATTTGCTGTTCAACTGTGCTTTCTCTATCTTGTGCTTTTGAAGTTGATTTTTTAAACTCAAGTTTAAGACATTTATCCCCGTGAATTTCATCTGTTTACATTCAGTCCAAAGCTCTAGCTTTGTCAAGATAAATTTTTGTTGGATCCTGATTATGATCCAAGATGTTATAGCTGTCCTTCCCAGCAGCTGTCATCTGCAAATTTGATAAGCATATCATCTATACCTCTAAGTAATTGATAAGATGTTAAGAAGCCCACGACCAAGCACTGATCTTTGGGCATTCCACTGGCAACCTCCTGACACATTGATATTCGAATCCTTAATGACTACTATTTGAGTCCAGTTAACAAATCCTAAATCCACCCAGTTTTATCACCATGTAGCCCATATCTCTCTGTCTTTAACTTAAGAATGGCATGGGATAATTTATCAAGTGGTTTGCTAAAATATAAATAAGATATATTTACAAAATCTCCTGATTTTGACAGTGACATCAAAAAAAGGAAATAAAGTTCATCTGGCATGACCTATTTTTTAAGAAGACACTCTTTGTGGCATTTTGTGATTGCTATTTCCTTTTTAGGATGTTTACTAATCTACTCTTTATTTGTTCTAAAATTTCCTCAAGAATTATATGTCAAATTTTCCCTAAGCTGTAGTTCACAAACTATTTTCTTCACTTTTGTGAATATTGGGATATTTTCCCTTTTGCAGTATGGTATTATCTCTTTTGTTCCCTATGATCTTAAAAATATTTCTTAATTTATATTTTTATTTTTATATCACTTTCATTTCTGAATATATCCTCCCTCTCCTACTCAGTGAGCCTTTCTTTTTAACAAAGAATAAAAAAGAAACAGAAAAAAATAAGTACAGCAGAACTAAACATACATCAGTTAAGACTGACAACATGTGCAATGTTCCACACCCATAGTCTCCTACTTCTGCAAATAAAGGAGAGAAGTGAATTTTCTTTTTTTAAAATTTAATTTATTAATTATTTTTAGCATTAAAAAATAATTAGTTTCAGATTTTCTCCCTCTCTTCTACCCCTCCCCCACCACCTGAAAGACAGTGTAATATCAATTATACATATGAAACCATTCAAAAACATTTCCATGTTAGCCATGCCACAAACACTGCATAACAAATAAAGGACACAAAAAATCATACTTCACTTTGCACTCAGTTCATCTCTCCAGAGGTGGATAGCGTTTTTTGATCATGAAGAGAAGTGAATTTTCTCATTTATTATCTGGGGCCAAGTTTGGTCATTATAATTACATAAGTTTCAATGTCATGTGGTTATTTTTCTTTCCACTTACATTGTTGTCATCAACATGTTGTCCAGATGCTGCTTCCTTCACTTGGCCTCAGTTCGTGCTTCTCTGAATTCTTCATATTCATTGCTTTTTTTTGTTGTTTTGCTTCCTTTTTTATTCTGAACTTAAGAAATAAAATAAGCATTTTGATAACAAAGTGGAATAGAAAAAAGAGGATTGTACCTGAAACTGCAGATCTGTTATGGACAACTTGTTATTCCTTTCAAATATACAAAGTTATCATGCAACTTTTTTCCTTCTCCCTAGCCCCAACCTGACCCCTGGATAGAGATGGCTACCATTAGACACAAGTGTGTATGTCATGCGTATGTGTGTGTGTGTGTGTGAGAGAGAGAGAAAGACAGAGAGAGAGAGAAAGAGAGACATAGAGACACAGAGAGAGAGAGAGAGAGAGAGAGAGAGAGAGAGAGAGGGAGGGAGGGAGGGAGGGAGTTCTTTCTCTGGATGCAAATCTTATTTTCCTTCATAGGACCTTTGCAGTTAATTTAGGTATTTATGATAGAATGACCTGGTCACTCAAAGTTGTTGTTAAAATAATATTGCTGTTACTGTATAGAATGTTCTCTTGATTCTGCTCATTTCACTCTTAATTATTATGTGCAAATCTTTTCATATTTCTCTAAAATCATCAGGCTCATCATTTCTTATAGCAGAGACATCAGAAACATATACGACACTTTGTTTATCCTTTCCCCAATAAATTGGAGTCCATTTTTTTTCCAGTTCTTTACTATCACAAAAAAGTAATGTTGGGGGCGGAGCCAAGATGGCAGAGTAGAAAGAAACACATAGGGTCTCCCCACACAGCCCATAAAATACCTGTAGAGAGGGACTCTCAATAAATTCTGGAGCAACAGAAGTGGAGAACAACAGAGTGGAGGAGATTTCCAGCCCAGGGTGACCTGAAAGGCCCACAGGAAATGTCTGTTGAACTGGGTGCACAGCACAGCCCAGCCCAGCCTTGGCCATGCGGTGTGGTACAATGAGACTCTGGGAGGAGGACACCTTGGGGGGCGGAATCCCCAGTCACAGCAGCAGTGGTTTGTAAATCCCTCAATCCACAGGCACCAAAGGTCAGTGAGAGAGTTTTTTAAACTGACTGGGAAGGGAGAAGGGCTTTCCTATAGCTCCAGCCTCAGACAGCAGCCACAGAGGCTACATTGGGCAGGCAGGAGCAGTTCTCACAGCAGCCCACATCCATTGTTGGATTGTAAAAACCCTGGGGGCACTGAGGAGCTGATTATTACCTCAGTCCTGTGTAGAGGCCCTGGGGCAGTTGATCTTTATCTCACACTGAATGGCAGCCCTGCCTATGCAGTTTATCTGAATCTCAGCCTCCAGTGCTGGCTTGGTGGAACTGGAGGCCAGGTGGCTGTGGAGAGGAAACTGCTAAGATTCTGGGCACAAAAATTTCTTCTGGCTCCCAGATCAGTGTACACACTTGATTGTGCTACCTTGGAGGAACTGAGATCTTACAGATTCCTAGAGTATACCCTACTCTTGACAAAGGACCCAAAAGTCCAGTAACTGGTTGGGAAAATGCCCAAAAAAGGGGGAAAAAATGAGACACAGAAGGTTACTTTCTTGGTGAACAGATATCTTCTCCCATCCTTTTGGATGAGGAAGAACAATGCTTACCATCAGGGAAAGACATAAAAATCAAGGCTTCTGTATCCCAAACATCCAAAATAAATATTCAGTAGTCTCAGGCCATGGAAGAGCTCAAAAAGGATTTTGAAAATCAAGTAAGGGAGGTGGAGGAAAAACTGGGAAGGAAAATGAGAGAGATGCAAGAAAAGTATGAAAAGCAGAGCAACACCTTGCTAAAGGAGACCCAAAAAAATGCTGAAGAAAATAACACCTTGAAAAATAGGCTAACTCAATTGGCAAAAGAGGTTCAAAAAGCCAATGAGGAGAAGAATGCTTTCAAAAGCAAAATTAGCCAAATGGAAAAGGAGGTTCAAAAGCTCACTGAAGAAAATAGTTCTTTAAAAACTAGAGTGGAACAGATGGAGGCTAATAACTTTATGAGAAACCAAGAAATCACAAAACAAAACCAAAAGAATGAAAAAGTGGAAGAGAATGTGAAATATCTCATTGGAAAAACAACTGACCTGGAAAATAGATCCAGGAGAGACAATTTAAAAATTATGGGACTACCTGAAAGCCATGATCAAAAAAAGAGCCTAGACATCATCTTTCATGAAATTATCAAGAAAAACTGCACTGATATTCTAGAACCAGAGGGCAAAATAAATATTGAAAGAATCCACCAATCACCACCTGAAAGAGATCCAAAAAAAGAAACTCCTAGGAACATTGTGGCCAAATTCCAGAGTTCCCAGGTCAAGGAGAAAATATTGCAAGCAGCTAGAAAGAAGCAATTCAAGTATTGTGGAAATGCAATCAGGATAACACAAGATCTAGCATCTTCTACATTAAGGGATCGAAGGGTGTGGAATATGATACTCCAGAAGTCAAAGGAACTAGAACTAAAATCAAGAATCACCTACCCAGCAAAACTGAGTATAATACTTCAAGGGAAAAAAATTGTCTTTCAATGAAATAGAGGACTTTCAAGCATTCTTGATGAAAAGACCAGAGCTGAAAAGAAAAAAATTTTTTTTATTCTTTTTTTTAATTAAATTTATTTATTTAACTTTTAACATTCATTTTCACAAAATTTGGGGTTACAAATTTCCTCCCCTTTTATCCCCTCCCCCCTCCAAACACCAAGCATTCTAATTGCCCCTATGACCAATCTGCTCTCTCTTCTATCATCCCTCTCTGCCCTTGTCTCCATCTTCTCTTTTGTCCTGTAGGGCCAGATAGCTTTCTATACCCCTTTACCTGTATTTCTTATTTCCTAGTGGCAAGAACATTACTCGACAGTTGATCCTAACACTTTGAGTTCCAACTTCTTTACCTCCCTCCCTCTCTACCCCTTCCCTTTGGAAGGCAAGCACTTCAATATAGGCCAAATCTGTGTAGTTTTGCAAATGACTTCCATAATAGTTGTGTTGTATAGGACTAACTATATTTCCCTCCATCCTATCCTGTTCCCCATTACTTCTATTCTCTTTTGATCCTATCCCTCCCCATGAGTGTCGACCTCAAATTGCATTCTCCTCCCCATGCCCTCCCTTCTATCATCCCCCCCACCCTGCTTGTCCCCTTATCCCCCACTTTCCTGTATTGTGAGATAGGTTTTCCTATCAAAATGAGTGTGCATTTTATTCTTTCCTTTAGTGGAATGTGATGAGAGTAGACTTCATGTTTTTCTCTCACCTCCCCTCATTATCCCTCCACTAATGAGTCTTTTGCTTGCCTCTTTTATGAGAGATAATTTGCCCCATTTCATTTCTCCCTTTCTCCTCCCAATATATTTCTCTCTCACTGCTTGATTTCATTTTTTTTTTTAAGATATGATCCCATCCTCTTCAATTCACTCTGTGCACTCTGTTTCTATGTATGTGTGCGTGTGTGCATGTGTGTGTGTGTAATCCCACCATGTACCCAGATACTGAAATGTTTCAAGAGTTACAAATATTGTCTTTCCATGTAGGAATGTAAACAGTTCAACTTTAGTAAGTCCCTTATGACTTCTCTTTGCTGTTCACCTTTTCATGGTTCTCTTCATTCTTGTGTTTGAAAGTCAAATTTTCTTTTCAGCTCTGGTCTTTTCATCAAGAATACTTGAAAATCCTCTATTTCATTGAAAGACCAATTTTTCCCCTGAAGTATTATACTCAGTTTTGCTGGGTAGGTGATTCTTGGTTTTAGTCCTAGTTCCTTTGACTTCTGGAATATCCTATTCCACACCCTTTGATCCCTTAATGTAGAAGTTGCTAGATCTTGTGTTATCCTGATTGTATTTCCACAATACTTGAATTGTTTCTTTCTAGCTACTTGCAATATTTTCTCCTTGACCTGGGAACTCTGGAATTTGGCCACAATGTTCCTAGGAGTTTCTCTTTTTGGATCTCTTTCAGGGGGTGTTCTGTGGATTCCTTGAATATGTATTTTGCCCTCTGGTTCTAGAATCTCAGGACAGTTTTCCTTGATAATTTCATGAAAGATGATGTCTAGGCTCTTCTTTTGATCATGGCTTTCAGGTAGTCCCATAATTTTTAAATTGTCTCTCCTGGATCTATTTTCCAGGTCAGTTGTTTTTCCAATGAGATATTTCACATTATCTTCCATTTTTCCATTCTTCTCTCTTTGTTCTGTGATTTCTTGGTTTTGCATAAAGTCATTAGCCTCCATCTGTGCCATTCTAATTTTGAAAGAACTATTTTCTTCAGTGAGCTTTTGAATCTCCTTTTCCATTTGGCTAATTCTGCTTTTGAAAGCATTCTTCTCCTCATTGGCTTTTTGAACCTCTTTTGCCAATTGAGTTAGGCTAGTTTTCAAGGTGTTAATTTCTTCAACATTTTTTTGGGTCTCCTTTAGCAGGGAGCTGATCTGCTGTTCATGCTTTGACTTCATGTCTCTCATTTCTCTTCCCAGCTTTTCCTCTACCTCTCTAACTTGATTTTCAAAATTCTTTTTGAGCTCTTCCATGGCCTGAGCCCATTGGGTGGGCTGGGACACAGAAGCCTTGATTTCTGTGTCTTTGCCTGATGGTAAGCATTGTTCTTCCTCATCAGAAAGGAAGGGAGGAAATGCCTGTTCTCCAAGAAAGTAGCCTTCTATAGTCTTATTTCTTTTCCCTTTTCTGGGCATTTTCCCAGCCAGTGACTTGGCCTCTGAATAGTCTCCTCACACCCACCTCGCCTCCTGATCCTCCCAGCCAGCGTTTGGGGTCTGAGATTCAAATGCTGCTTCCAGCCTTAGGGCTTTTGGCAGGGGCAGGGCTGCTATTCAGTGTGAGATTAAGTTCAGGTGGTCAGGTCAGGGCAGGGCCGCCTCTCAGGCTCAGTTCCCTCAGGGGGTTTATGCACAGACCTTCCACAATGGATCCAGGCTCCCGCCGCTTGGGGAGCCCCTGTCTGCAGCCGCCTCTCAGCTTCTACCTCTCGGGGGGGCCTGAATTATGGGGGCACCCCACTCCCCTCTCAACCCACCAAAGAGACTCTCTCACCGACCCCTGTCACCTGTGGGTGGAGGGACTTGTGCGGCCGCTGGAGATCCCGTCCCTGAAGCCTGCTCGGATCTTTTCCTCTCAGTGCCTCGGCCGCGGCAGGGCTGCACTCAGCTCCCAGTCCCGGCGCCCAGTCCACAGTGCGAAGGACCCCCCGCGAGAAGTTTGCAGGTCTCTCCAGAACAGAAATCTCCCTCGCTCCAATATTCCGTGGTCTCTGGGTGCAGAATTCGCCGTGAGTTACTTCCCTGTAGCCATTCTATGGGTTGTGGGTTCGGAGCTATGTGTATGTGGGTCTTTCTACTCCGCCATCTTGGCTCCGCCCCTTGAAAAGAAAATTTGACCTTCAAACACAAGAATCAAGAGAAGCAAGAAAAGCTAAACAGCAAAGAGAAATCATAAGGGACTTACTAAAGTTGAACTGTTTACATTCTTACATGGAAAGACAATATTTGTAACTCTTGAAATTTTTTTCAGTATCTGGGTAGTTGATGGGATTACACACACACACACACACACACAGACAGACAGAGAGAGAGACAGAGAGAGAGAAACAGAGAGAGACAGAGACAGAGAGAGACAGAGAGCACAGGGTGAGTTGAATAGGATGGGATCATATCTTTAAAAAATGAAATTAAGGGGTGAGAGAGAAATATATTGGGAGGAGAAAGGGAGAAATGGAATAGGGCAAATTATCTCATAAAAGAGGCAAGAAAAGACTTTTCAGTGGAGGGAAAAAGGGGAGAGGTGAGAGAAAAAACATGAAGCTTACTCTCATCACATTGGACTAAAGGAAGGAATAAAATGCACACTCTTCTTGGCATGAAAACCTATCTTACAATACAGGAAAGTGGAGGAGAAGGGGATAAGCAGGGTGGGGAGGATGATGGAAGGGAGGGCAATGGGAGAAGGGAGCAATTAGAAGTCAACACTCTTGGAGAAGGACAGGGTCAAAAGAGAGAATAGAAGCAATGGCGGGCAGGATAGGATGGAGGGAAATATAGTTAGTCTTACACAACACGACTATTGCAAAACTACACAGATATGGCCTATATTGAATTGCTTGCCTTCCCAATGATGATGGGGGGGGGGGAAGGAGGGAGGAAGAAAAGTTGGATCTCAAAGTTTTAGGATATAATACTCAACAACTGTTGAGTATTGTTCTTGCATACAACTAGGAAATAAGAAATACAGGTAATGGGGTATAGAAACTTATCTTGCCCTACAGGACAAAAGAGAAGATGGGGATAAGGGAAAGGAGGGATGTTAGAAGGGAGGGCATATTGGTGATAGGGGTAATTAGAATGCTTGGCAATTGGGGGGTGGGGGGAGGGAAGAATTGGGGAGAAAATTTGGAACTCAAAATTTTGTGGAAATGAATGTTGAAAACTTAAATAAATATTTTTTAAAAAGTAATGTCATGAACGTTTTGGCATATGTGGGACCTTTTCTCCTACTGTCCCCAGTGCCTGAACTACTCTTCCTCCTTATATTCATTTCCTGCCTTCCTTCAAGTCCTAAGCTAAAATTCCACCTTTAGGAAACATTTTGTGGTTTCCCTTAATCCTAGTGCCTTTCTTCTGTCGATTATTTCCAATTTTTTCTGAATATAGCTTGTTTGTACCAAGTTGTTTGCATGCTGTCTCATACATTTGACTGTGAACTTCTTGAAAGGAATGACTCTCTTATGCCCCCTTTCTTTTTTGTATTCCCAATGCTAAGTTCAGTGCCTATAACACTGTAGGAGTTTAATAAACGTTTATTGACTGTCTTTAACTTCTTTTCTTGTGGGAATTTTTCAAAATTGTCCCATATGCAAGAAAAACCACTGGGGCAGAGCTCTGAGTCAATGGCACTTTATTAATTGGTTTTGTACATAGTATTTTATTTTTTCAAATTACACGTAAACATAGTTTTCAACATTCATTTTTTATACAATTTTGAGTTCCACATTTTTCTTCCTCCCCTCCTTCCTCTCCCCACCCAAGACCACAAGCAATCTGATATGGGTTATATGTGTGCAATCATGGAAACATTTTCACATTAGTCATAGAATAAGGACCTCCCCCTCTCCAGTCTGTCTCCCCCTCCCCTTCCTTCTCTCCAAAGGAAGGTAAATTTGGATGGCCAAAAGATGACGTGAGTTTTTCCTTTCCTTTCCTTTTCCTTTCCTTTTCCTTCCCTTTCCTTTCCTTCCCTTCCCTTCCCTTCCCTTCCCTTTCCTTTTCCTTTCCTTTTCCTTTCCTTTTCCTTTCCTTTTCCTTTTCCTTCCCTTCCCTTCCCTTCCCTTCCCTTTCCTTTCCTTTCCTTTCCTTTCCTTTCCTTTCCTTTCCTTTCCTTTCCTTTCCTTTCCTTTCCTTTCCTTTCCTTTCCTTTCCTTTCCTTTCCTTTCCTTTCCTTTCCTTTCCTTTCCTTTCCTTTCCTTTCCTTTCCTTTCTTTTCCACAGTCTCCCAATGCATCCTGGGTCATCTCCAGTCATCCTGAGGAATATCTGGCCACTGGATTCAGATGGCTCTGGAGGAGAAGTGAGGCTGGTGACCTGCACAGCCCTCCCTCACTCAAAACAAAGTCAAGTGTGAGTCATGTCATTATTTCTCTGATGGCATGGTCTTCTTCAGAAGTGAAGGACAAACACAATTGTGAGATAAGAAACGGAATAAAAGGGAAAAGCCCCAACAAAACCCCCCCAAAACAACAAAAAAGTGAAAATAATATACTTCGATTTGCGTTCAGACTCCATAGTTCTTTCTCTAGATGTGGTTAGCATTTTTTTATGTGTGCCATGAGTCTTTTGGAATTGTCTTGGATCATGGTATTTCTGAGAAGAACTGTCAATCATTGTTAGTGTGAACAATGTTCTCCTGGTTCACTCAGTATCAATTCATGTAAGTCTTTCCAGATTTTTTTGAAATAGGTCTGCTCCTCATTTCTTATAGCACGGCCATTACAGTCGTATCCCAGAACTTGTTCAGCCGTTCCCCAGCTGATGGGCATTCCCTCAATTTCCAGTTCTTTGCCACCATGAAAAGAGCGTCTATAATTCCCATTTGTTATGATCTCTTTGGGTTACAGTCCTAGTAGTGGCATTTCTGAATCGAGGTACATGCATAGTTTTACAGCCCTTTGGGCATAGTTCCAAATTGTTCTCCAGAATGGCTGGATCAGTTCACAGTTCTATCAACAATGCATTAATGTTCCAATTTTCCCACATCTTCTCCAACATTTGTCATTTTTTTCTATCCTATTAGTCAATCTGTTAAGTGAGAGGTGGTACCTCAGCATTGTTTTAATTTGCATTTCTAATCAATCGTGATTGGAGCATTTTTTCATATGACTCTAGATAGCTTTAACTTATTCATTTGAAAAATGCCTGTTCATATCTTTTCATCATTTTTCAATTGGGGAATGATGTGTATTCTTATAAATTTGTTTTCTATACATTTGAGAAATGAGGCTTTAATCAGAAACTGGCTGTAAAAATTGCTTCCCAGTTTTCTGCTTTCCTTCTACTTTTGGTTGTGTTGGTTTTGTTTGTGCAAAACCTTTTTAATTTAATGCAATCAAAATTATCCATTTTGCATTTCATAGTGTTCTCTATATCTTGTTTGGTCATAAATTCTTCCCTTCACCATAGGCAAATGGTAAACTATTCCTTGTTCTCCTTATTTGCTTATGGTATCACCCTTTATGTCTAAATCATATACCCATTTTGACCTTAGCTTGGTATACAACATGAGATATTGTCCATGCCTAGTTTCTACAAATGATACTTTATTAAAGGTCCCTCTATACTCTAAATCTGTGATCTAATGACCTCTGACATTTTCTGTTGCATTTCCAAGAAGCCTGAAAATTCAGTAACCAAAGCACTAGGAGTTGCTCTAGGGCTCAGGGAAGCAAGAGGGAGAGAGGTGGTAACATGAGGATTGGGGTCAGACACAAAGAATTTGTAAGAGTGGGAGGAGAATGAGGAATGGGAAGGAAAGGGCCTGGGTGGGCAGGGCCATACAGAGCAAGACAACCTCCATTAAGTGGGTGAGTCAGATTCTCATGATGCCCTTGGATTTCCAAAGGTTCAGGACTGGTCTGATTGGTATCCCTTCCTGACGTCTCAGTAAATATCCCTTACCCAGAAAGAAGGTAGAAGGTTCTAGCACATGGGAACTGAGAACAAAGGAAAGAAGTACAGAGGCAAAAAACAAAACAAAACCTTTCATACCGAGGAGCAGAGAGAACTACTCCCTCTTCCGTTACCACCTCACCCCAGGAAATAGCTCTTTACCATGGGTGACCACATCCACCCTGTTTCCATAGAAACACCTGGGAGGAAGAGGGTGGCAGGGGGAGTTGGGTCATAGTTGCCTAACTGCCTGCCCCAAATGGGCCCTGTTTATGCCTTTCTGGGGACCCCACCCCACACAGTGTCTTCCCAGCATGCACTGAAGTGATCATCCCTCAAGGCGGGTGAGAACAGAGGTTGGCGGACTATCTGAAGAAAGCAAGGTGAGAAGCAAGGGTGGGGAAGAGAACTGGGGGGACATGGAGATGGAACTGAAGGAGAGAGAGACAGAGACAGAGACAGAGACAGAGACAGAGACAGAGACTTGGCCTGGGGAAACTGGAGAAAGGAATTGGAGAAAGAGAGTTGAGAGACTCAAATGAGACACACAGAGAGAAACTGACCAAGACCTCAAGATACACAGAGACAGGGAGAAAGAGAGAGAGAGTGAGGGACAGAGAAAGAGAGGAAACTTGGGACAGAGAAGGAGAGGAAACTTGGGACAGAGAGGAAAAGACATGGAGAGAAACTGAGAGAAAGGGAGACAGACAGGTCAGCCATGTGGGCAAGATGGTGACAGATGTGGAGAAACGAAAACAGAGGTACACTGGTTGGAAATCACATCTGTCCCAGAAGGACGGGCTTAGACAGAGGCAGACTAGGAAGGGGATAAACTTAGGGAGAGATAATGAAGGAGTCTAAAAACAAAAGGAGAGATACATTTGGAAAAAGACCCCCCCCCCCCCCCCCCCAAGGCATTCAGAAAAAGCAAGAAAAGCAGCAGGAAAAAGGAGCAGAAAAGACGGTAAGCACTGGGAAGAGACAGACCAGGCCCGGGAGTGGAAGGATATTTCTGTCGTTTCCTCCCCCACCATTTCCTCTTAAGCAAGGTGGGGTGGGGGTGTGTGAGGATTCCTGGGTGAGAAGAGGAACCCAGCTGCTCTTTAAATGCCAGTGCTAGGAACCCTTGACTTCTGGGATTGGAAGTGGAGTCCAAAATGCTCGTGTTTCCCTTCTCTCCACCTCTGTCTCTCATTCTCCCTGTCTCTTTCTCTCCTTTCTCTTTCTATCTTCCTTTGTCTTTTCCTTTCTCCCCGACCTTTTCCATTTTCCCCTCTCTCCTCTTTGTTCCCTCCTCTCTATCTTCTGCACGGGCTTCTTTTTCTCTCATTTTCTTTTCCCTTCCTTCTTCCCTCTTTCTCTGACTCTCTCATCTCTGTCTTTCCATTTTCCTGTCCCTCTCCCAGATGTCTGCAGCTCTGGAACAGCCTCCTGGGGAAGTGGAGGACCCAGTCACACCCCAGCCCTCCCAGTGGCCCCCCCTCCTGTGTGGACCCTGCATCCCCATCATGCTGGCCCTGGCCTTAGTGGCTGCTATCTTCCTACTGACCACAGCTGTGCTGGCTGAACGCCTTTTCCGCCGTTCTCTTCGATCAGACCCTGGTGTCCGGGGGCCTAGCCTGGTCTGGCGCCCAGGGGGGGAGCTGTGGATCGAGCCTGTGGGGACACCCCATGAGCGATCTGAAGACTGGTATGGTGCAACAGCCCCTCTTCTGCACCCCCAGGTTACTGAGCCCTATATTCTCGGGGGCACTTTGGAGGTCCGGGCCACAGCACCCCCCATTCCAAGTTCTCCTCTCTGCCCCTCAGCTCCACTCCAGGCTCCTGAGTCCCCTGCCAGCACATTCTGCATAACAAATCCTTGGGAAGAAAGGCCTCAGACTACTGGCTTTGTAGGTTGGTTGGAAACCCAGCCAGCCCCAGAACCCTCGCCCCCACCATTTTATGGCATTCGGAGGCCCGGGAGCCCTGAGCCTGACTGGAGCCTCCAGCCACGGGTCACCCTGGAGCAGATCTCAGCTTTTTGGAGAAGAGAGAATAGGGTGCATGGAGGCCCCTGAACAATGGGGCTTCGGACATGTCCTACTCCCACAGAGAACTTCCTCCATAGAGAAGGCTGATAGAAAGGGAGGCCAAGGACTGTGACACTGGGGGCCAATGGACGTAGTGCTCTGGACCACACCTTTGGATCCTAAACCATCCTTCAAAGAAGAGAGGTAGGATCTGGAAAGGACCCTTAAGGACTGAGAGCTGAACATTTTTAAGAACATCAAGACATCTTTCTTCTGGACTCTGGGAGTCAGGTTGGGCGTGGCACAGAGCGCTCCCTCAAGTAGAGCCAAATGGATCCCTAGCTCACCCTGTGATGAGGTTTGTCCCTTGAGGTGCCACCTCGAACTTGAATGGCAAATGCCAGAAGATGCTAGTAAAACTGTAAAGTCGTCAGTGAGAACATCAGGTGTGTGAAATATAGGAAATGGACAAAGCTCTTTCCCTCCTTTCCCTTGTACTTAGTCTCCCATTTACTGTTCCTTCCCACCCTCCTAGTCTCCCTACCTATGGTGAATATGCTTCATTCCAAGCACATATAACCCCCCTTTCTGTACACAAAAGCAATTTTACCTTCATATTTGTAAATGTGGATGCTTGTCAGTGTTACTGCATGATAGACAGAAGACAAATGGCTAACTCAGGTTCTGTTCCAGTCCTTAGGGCCAGAAAGGATTTTAGAGACTGCCATGCCCATCCCTCTCATTTCATAGATGATCATAGATGAATTACCTGCAGCCTGAAGAAGGAGGGGTATTTACCTGAGCTTCCATAGCCAGCTCCCCGTCAGACCCTAGGTCTCCTAATCTGTGGGTTAGGTACTGTTACTTAGGAGAAGCCACAGGACCTGAACGATTCAAGGAGTGAGGTGATCTCTATCCGGAGGGAATCAAGAAGGGTGGGTGGCATCTAAACTGACCTTTGAGAAAGAGAAGGATTTCAACCATCTGAGGTGGGAAAGGCCCACCTCAAATAAGTAGAGATGGGAAGAGGGGTCAGGGAGCAACTAGTTGTCTACTTGGGTGGAGTACAGAATACGTACGTCATGTCAAGACAGTATTTATTAAGCACGTATGTGTGCCAGGCACAGTACTAAGTGCTAGAAATACAAATAAAAACAGAAAGAAAAAAATAGGATAACAGAGTGAGGTAGAGAGATGAAGACACTTGGTGCTGAGGAAATAGTTGAGAAAGTCCAGAGAGTTAGGAATGAAGCCTGGAGAGGAATGAAGAGATGGTTGATATGGGCATCTTCTTTGAAATATGTATGTAAGGGGGACTAATGTGAAATGAACCTGGAAGGATAAGCTGGCCTATGAAAGCAGAGGGCCTTGTATGCCAGGATCAGAAATTCCTGGAGTTTTGTTTTGTTTTTTTTTAGCATGAGGAAAAAATCTCAATTAAAAAAGACCCAGCCTAGGGAACTAAGTAGAGAGACTTCCAACTGAAGTAGTCATCATGGTATAATGTAAAGGAACCCCAGACCAGGATCCAGAAGACCTCACTTGTCACTACTGCTAACTCAATATAGTCTGCACAAATCATATCCTTTCTCCAGGCCTCAGTTTTCAGCTCTGTAAAATAAAAACATTGGACCTGATTGTCTCTAATGTCTTTTATAGGTCTAACTTTCTGAAATTCTGTGATGTCCCTTACCTTAGTCTTCTAAGTCAGACAAAGAGGTACACTGAGACAATACTGTGTACCTATTGTTGATAACTAATATTTCAGATTCATCACATTGGAGGAAAATCACTTTATTGAACTCTAAATAGTAGGCTGGGTGTTATGCGATTGTTGAGTTATTTTGGTACAAAAGGGAAACCATGGAGGCCAGAAGGGGAAGCCTGCCATTCCTTAAATTCAGGGAGTGACAGCAGGCCACATGAGTGGAGAACATGCTCTGACTAGTCCATAGGACTCTAGGTATTTCATTCCTGCTACCCCCTAACACAGAATCCACAATGGAGTTATTTTTATCAGTATTTATCAGCACTTATTGAGCACCTACTATATGCAGGATCCAGCATTATCACTCTGGGGGATACAGGATATAATGGTCCCTGATACAAGGCCCATATATAAGTACCAAAAAAAGAAAAGAAAAGAAAAAGAAAAAGTGAGGCACTATGGAAGAGTGGAAAGAGCCCCAGAATGAGAGCCAAGAGACCTGGTTTCAAATGCCTTCTCTGCCTCTTGCCAATTGTTTGACCCTGGCTAAATCACTTAAGTTTTTTGAGCCTCAGTTTCCTTCTCTGTTAAACAGAGAATATCTTTATCTTATCTTATCTTTTTAATAATATCTTCACCATTTACCTCACAGGGTTTTTCTAAGGCAAGCAAAATGCCAGTTGTCATTAGGATGAGAACTTTGGACAAGCCGTCTCCTCCCTCTGGGACTCAGTTTCCCACATAGAAAACTCTGGCATTCAAGGCTCTCATTTTGCATTATTCCCCCAGTGCCCCAAACTCTACTACTCTGTTCCCCAAATATACCCCATGGTTTCCTGCCTCTGAGGGACAAAGCCCTGTGAGCCTTTGCCCACAATGCCTGAAGTGTCCTTTCTTCACCTGTTCACCTGTGGAATTCTGACCCCACCTTTGAAGCCCAATTCAAATGTCACCAGCCTTCACTCATTTCCCCTCTGTCAGTCAGAAACAGTGTCTCTCCCCCTAGGCACTTATGTGTTATTGTATATTATTCAGTTCAATAAACATTTGCCTATATATGCTCAAGGTATTAGTGATACAGAGGCAAAAATGAAACAATTCCTCTCCTCAAGGGGCTTAAATTCTGTTGTATCATCAACAGGCATACAAATACACACGAAAGAATCTGATCCCTAACTGTTGAGATCATAGAAGGTTCCATGGAGGAGGTGGCCCCCTTGAAGGAAGGCAGAAGGCAAGGATTCTGAGTCAGAGTTGAAAAGGAAGTGAGTGGATGCTCCGGAATGCTGAGGTCAGGGAACAGCTATCAGTCCAGTTTAGCTGGAATTTTGTGGGCTTGAAGAGGAAAAGGGAAAGGGAACAAAAGTTAATATAAGTGCCTACTTTGTGCCAGACCCTGTGCTAAGTGCTTTACAAAGAGTTTATCTCACTGGATTCTCACAATCATCTTGGGAGGCAGCTGCTAGTATTATACCCATCCAACAGTTGAAGAAACTGAAGCAAATCGCAAATAAGGGCTTACCCAGGGCCACATGGCTGCTAAGTGAGTGAGGCCAGATTTAAAGCTAAAAAATGAAAAATAAAGCTGGAATAGGGTGTTCTAGACAGGCTGAAGTCAGATTATGGGGGACCCTTTAGCTCAGAATGAAGAGTATGTGTTTTATCCTACAGGGAACCAGAAGCTGATGAAGGTTTCTGAGCAGAAGAGTTACCATGGTAGACCTTACCTTAATAACTCAAATACTTCTCTTGTGTGACTCTCATCTGAATTCTCTCCAAAGCTTACCACAAGGAGACTACCCAATATGCTGGAAGCCTTCCTTCCCTTTAGCCCTTAAGAGAAGGTCAGATCTGAAAAAGATTATTTCCTGCACTGTGTGTGGGATTCACTGGAGGGGAGAATGTGGAGGCAGGGAAGGCAATTAGAAAGATAGTATAATGGTAAAGGCAAAAGGTCACAAGGGCCTAAACTAGGGTGGTTCCTGTGTAAATGGAAAGATGGGAACAGATTGAGACATGTGGAGGTATACTCAGTAAGATCTGGCAATAGCTTGATTATGGGAAGTTGAAGAAATGGGAAGAGTCAGGGATTATTCAGAGGTTGAGAACCAGGATGACTGGTTTCCTTGACAGAAATATGGAAGTTAGGAGACAGGGCATTCTTCTTTTTTCTTAATTTATTTTAAACTTAAATACTTAAAAGTTAAATACACAATAAGAAAAGAAACATCATAAACTTAAATACAAAATAAGAAAAGAAAAAAAAGGACTGCCATGTGGCCATGTGCACAGCAGAATGTAAGAGAGGATTCAAAATAGACAGCAACCAATTTCCAGTTTAGGAAAGCCTATGTAGTAAATACTACACATTATATTTTGAGCTGTCCATCTTTTCTTTGCTACTTTATAAGTTTTCTTTTGTTCTCCACTGTGCACTTTTTACTTTTCTTTTTTTTCTCCCTTCCCTCCCTCCTCTCCCAAGAAGGCTACAATTAAGTGCTGATATATTTATATATATTTTTGTATGTGTGTGTATATACATACATATATATACACATATATACATATACTTACATACACGTACATATACTTAGATAGCTATAATCATATTCATATATGGATATATAGATTCATATACATCTATGTAAAAACCATACTATACTTGCTTGTCCTGTTTCTCTGAGGTTGGATGTCTTCCTTCATAGGTCCAAGTCTTTCCCTATATTCATTGTTTCCTATACCACAGCAATATTCCAACCTTTTACTGTCTTGTCATTTTAAACAGTTTAAAACAATCTTGATTAATATGGCTGAGAGGAAAGGAATTCTTAGGGGGAAAGAGAATGAGTTCTGTTATGGACCATTTGGGGTGCTAACAGAATAGCCAAGTGGTTTTAGATAGCTATTACTTCTCATTTTAAGTAAAGTTTCCATCTATTTTTACACTTTTTAGTGTAAAAACCGGAATAGGTGTTGTTCTTTGTCAATAGCCTTTTCTGTAACTGTTGAACAATAATCATATGATTTTTATTGTTTTGTTATTAACTTGGTCATTTATGCTTATAGTTTTCCTAATGTTGAACCACTGTTGCATTCCTGGTATAAGTTCAGCTTTGTCAGAGTGTATGATATTTGCTGCTATCTCCTTGCTTGTGTTTTAACATTTTTGCAGGGAAATTTGTCTATAATTTTCTTTCTGTTTTGACTTTTCCTTGTTTAGATGTCAGGACCATATTTGTGTCAAGAGGGAATTTGGCAGAACTCCTTTATTTATTTTTTCAGTTTATGTAGCATTAGAATCAATTGCTCTTTAAATGTTGAGTAGTATTCACTTATAAATCCTTCTCTTCCTAGAGGACATCCAGATGGAAATGTTCAGCAGGAGAAACTGGTGATGGAGGGTGGGGGAAATGACTGGAGCTCAGGAAAGATATTAGGACTGGATGTGTAGATCTGGGAGATGTTTGCATAGAGATGATGCTGATGAGATCACCAAGGGAGGGACTGTAGAGAGAAGAGAAGAGGGTTCAAGATAGCCTTGGAGGGGGGATCCTTATGTTTTGGTGTGAGGAAGCAGGAAGATGAAGCAACCAATGGGATAGAAAAGAAATGGTCAGACTGGTAAAGGAAAATGAGAAGGAAGCAGTCAGCTAGGGTCATCCAGATGGATGTCTTTAGGCCTCAGATTTCTCTTCTGTAAAAGGAAGGGTTGGATTAAATGACTCCTGAAGTTTCATTACCTATGGGTAGGAGGTTGGTGGGAGGTGTAGCCAGATTTAAATAAAGGACCCTGCCCTCCCAGAGTTCATATTCTAGGAATAATAAATACTAAGATGGGTGGACACATTTATGAGATCACCAGGGAAAAGTCGATATTGACAATACATGTAGAGTACAATAGGATGTAAAAGAGAGAGGGAGAGGGCCATAGCCCTTTCCTGTTTAGATTAGATCAAGAAGGCTTAAGGAAGGAAGGGGGGGGACTAGGAGGGACATGAAAGGAGGAAGGAACCAATGAAGGAAGAAATGTATGTGGTATGAATGGAAGAGAAGCAAGGTATGATGAGAGAAGATTCCAGGTAGGAGAGGATGACAATGGGACCACTGGGTTGATGATCTAGAGGAGCAAGGGGAGCACAGCAGCATGAGATGTCCAGGTCATTCTTGAGAACATAAAAACAGAATGAATAGATTGTCAGGCCTGATTCACAAATCCTGTTGTCTCTTCCTTCCCACCACTGTCCCTCTTTCTGACCCTCATTACACTTTACCTCAACTATTACAAGAGTTTCCTATTTGGTCCTGCCTCCAGTCTCTCCAGTTCACTGGACACAGATGACTCTTGCTGGTACATAGTTTGGAGCTTGTTGGGCCCTGTTATTCACATTCAGTAACTTCCCCTTTCTTTTTTAAAAATGTTGATACTTAAAAAAACCCATTGATGTCATTTCCCAAAATCCACCCACTCCTACTAGAACCTTCATTAGTAACAGACTCCTTTTTTTAGCTACAGGAAAAGGTACAAACTTCTCAGCTTGGCATTCAAGGTCTTCCATGATATTAAACCTGTTTTTAATGACCTTTCCTCCCCTGTATTCTCTGTGACATCCTCTGTGTCCTGGCTAAACTGCTCTTCCCACTCTCTTCTGAACAGGCCACAATTATTTCTGACTCTATATCTTTGCTTACTCCATTTCTTTTATCTAGAATATTTTCCCTGTTTTTGCCTATGCAAATCCTATCCCTGTATTTTTTTAAAGATAATTGATTATAAACTTACTATTGATCATCAATCATTCAACCAACCAATGCCTACTCTTTGTGAGCCCCTGTGCTAGATGTCACATATTCTGTGATCCGGCCATAGCGGGCCTACCAGCTGTTGTTCACAAGAGACTCATCACACATCTCCATGGCATGACATGGCACGAAGATCAAGACCTTCCAGACCCTCCATCTCACCTGTTGAAGGACTTTAAGGGCTACTGGGCCTTGCCATCTGTTTTCATGTTGAACCCTTGGGCTCCTGGGCCTTTCCATCTGTTGAGGTGAGGGAATGATATGTTGAAGTTTGGGGTGCTTGGGACCCCAGAATACCATCACCCTGGGTCCTGCCCACATGAATTCGACCCAAGCCTCCTTATAGTCAAGGAAAACAAAGTTTATTAAAGATTCATCATACTGGGTTGACTCTTAAGAAGCCTCACCATTTGTGACACTTGTATTGACAAGCAGGCTAGATAGAATCTGAGCTAGATTGAATCTAAGCTAGATAGAATATGAGCACCTTCATGGAGACAAGAAGGATCTTATATACAAAAAGACTGTGGGAGGGATCTAAGGGTGGTCTGGTAGTCTGGAGTGATGGGAGGAGGGGTTTAGGGAGGGTACAGAGAAAAGAAGGCCCAGACCTGAGTTAGATGGCACAGTGCAGACAGAGCTGGACTCAGAAACACCTGAGTGTAAGTCCTGCCACAGACACTTAGTAGCTGTGTGACCCTGGGCAAGTCACTTAACCTTGGTCTTGCCTCAGTTTCCTCATCTGCAAAACAGGGATAATAATAGTACTTCCTTTCTGGGATTGCTGTATTTATAAAACACTTTCCAGACTTTAAAGCACTTCACAAACGCTAACTACTGCCATTATCAAGCCCATTTCTTTCTAAAAATCTTACTTTTCCCCCTAATGCTGTTTAAAAAAACCCTCAAAAACCAACAACCACCCTTCTCTCTCTCTTTTCACCTTCACCTCTACCTCCAGGATCAAGCAGCCAAGCACCACCTTCTGTAAGACCTCTCCTGATCCTCCCAGGTGATATTCCCCTCTCCCCCTTCCTGACTTGCAGTTACTATCTTGATTTTACTTTAAATGTATTTTATATTTACTTATCCTTGGACATGTTTTCCCCTCCAGTAGCATGTAAGCTCCCTGAGGACAGGGGATGTTTTCATCTTTGTCTTTGTGTCAGCAGCACCTGGTAGTGTCTCCAGCACATAACAATAGGTGCTAAATAAATGCTTGCTGGATTGAATCCAACAGCTTGAACTTGAACCACATTTTGTTGTCTTTATTCATTTCCAGTCTCAGTTCATCCTGAGCTTTTGACCCCAGGATTCTTCCATGATCATGCTAGTCTTTTGTATTTATCCTTCATTACTGCTGTTTGCTTCTCTAACATGCCTGCTGGAGATCAAAGATGGTGGATGAGTTACAGGTGCATTCCCACCACTTCCAGCCTTTTCTTCCTCACTGGGATGATTGACACATGTGCTTTTAGAATTTAGCTTCTCTTTGGTCTCAGTTAATCTTTGAATGCTCAACTCAAACCACTCCTTCCTTTGTGAATTCTTCCTCAACCTCTCTGTAATGACTGTGTCCTTCAGACTTCACATAACATGAAGCATGATGTTGTGCAAATCTCTCATTCATGTATGATGTGATATGTATTAGATGGTGACCCATATGGTTTCTAGAATGTAAGTTCCTTGGAGGAAGGAAAAGTGTCTTGTGTAAACTTTTTATCTGTTCCAGAGTCTAGGAAAAATGTTCTTCACACCTTTTGTCCCCCCATTGCTAGTAAGCTTATCCATCCTCTCTATTGGTAATGATCTTCCTCTGAAATGCCCTTCCATTTCCACTGTATGAATTCTATATTTGCAATTTTGTTTAAATATTGTCTCCTCCTTAAGACAGGGACTGCGTTTTTGCCTTTCTTTGTATCCTTAGCACTTAGCAAATGCCTGGGACATGTAGGTGTTTAATAAATTGCTTGTTGATTGACTGACTGACCTTAACTACTCAGTGAAGGGTTATTGGAAGCTATGCTAGGCCAACAGTGCCCTCTAATGGCCACGGTTGAGAACTCTATGACTCAATGGCTCTTCCTCTTCAAAGGCACGCTCTGCTGCACTTTGCCTCTCATGTCTCTTTTCCTCCTTCTTTCACCATTCATGCCATATTCCATCTCAGGCAGTCTCTTTACAACATACACGTAGTCTTTTCACCATTTCCTTATTCTCCTTTCTTTGAAGATTTGCCCAGTTGCATTGGGAAAAAAATCTCTCTTCCTCACTTCATTTCACGTATGAGTCAAAAAGTTATGGGTCCACGACTATTCAGATACAGACATATCTTATTCAGAAAATGCCAGTGGTAGCCAGCAGTTGTCCATAACTGAAATCCTGTGCTCCAATGAAGTTCATTCAGAGGAACCAAGTTCACCCTTACATGTCTTCCCATGAGGACGTGTTTTGGTCATAGGCATTATGGAAGGTCCTTAAGGGCAGGCAAGGACCATTTCATATTTGTCTTTATAGCTTTAGACTTTTGGAACACTTTATACATAAGGCCCTTTGTAGGCCTTAAAGCAGAATATAAATGTGAGTTACTGTTAATCCTGGACATTCTGGGCCTCTATCCCTCTCTTGGGCCCCTAGCTTAAGAGATTTGCTGTTTTGGATTCTTGCTGACATACTCCCTTGCTACTGCCACTGTGACTGAGTACCCTGGTCTGACATCTATTTCTCCCTTCTCTTTAGACGCTGGTCTTTACACATTTGGGACCACAAAAATGTGTTTTTTCAGCTTTTTACAAAGGAAAAGGGAATATACAAATTTAAATTAAAACAACAAGAAACAAACAGGGCTCCTGTTCTTTGCTTATCTGTTTTTAGAGTCTGTATCAGGTGGCTAGGTTCTTTTTATGTCTGGGGAAATTTAGCACATTCATCACAAGGATTGAATCGTTTAATGGAGACAGTAGAGAAGTAAGGGTACCCAGGTGTCTGAGTGTCATCAGTCATTCAGCCATTGTTGGACTTCAAGATGTCTTCTCCACCTGGACAACATTAGAGTTGGCAGGAAGTTCTTATCCCTTTTGGATCCCATTTTGGGATCTGGATCCCATTTTGGATTACAGAGAAAAGGCAGGGCCTCACCTGAACTCTCCCAATTTCCCCTCCAAGCAACTTTATTATATAATGCCTCAAAACAAATTACAGACCAACAGAAGCCATAACAAGATGGGTAAAACAATTTTCCAGCCCAAGACAACTTAGTCAGGTGTGTTGTACCATGGTGAAAGTGGAGTAAAGTCCAGTATAGGCCATGCAGCAAACCAGCAGCAGGCCTTGGGGGCAACTGATGGTGGGAGATGTCTTCCAGAGCTCTCAGGCCACGGATGAAGGGTTAGGCAACTGGTCAGAAGGAGGTTACAGGAGTCCCTTTGCTGGTCCTGGGGGCAGGACTCTTGTTGCATTGCCCTTACTCAGATGTGGGTTGAAGGCCTGGGGTGAGAAGAAGTAGAACATCAAAGCTTGTAGCTGTAGGGGAGTGGGGATGCTGGTCACAGTTCAAGGACAAAAAAGAATGCTTGTGATCAGTCACAGACCAGAGCACAGGCCAGGAGAGTTATAAACCCACTTCTTCTTATATCATACCACCTTGGAAGATCTAGAAGCTGATAGACAGCCAGAATTAGCTCTGAAAACAGCTGCACAAAAATCCTGATGCTTGGGACAGTGTGGTCTCCACATAGGGCCCAACTTTAATATAAAGTTCAAAGTCAAGAAATAGTCTAGAAAAATGAGCAAAGAACAAAAAAAGATCCATAGAAAGCTACTATGGTGATGGGGATGATCAAAACACAAACTCAGAAGAAGAGAACAAAGTCAAAACTGCTAAATCTAAAGCCTCAAAGAATAATGTGAATTGGTCTCATGTCAGAATCACATAAAAGAGGTATGGGAGAAATTGGGAAAAAATGACAGTGATGCAAGAAAATTATGAAACAAAAAATCAACATAGATATTGAAAAATCCACACTGATCATGTCCTAAAAAAGATCCCAAATGAAAACTCCCAGGAATATTATTGCCAAATTTCAGAGGCCTCAGGTCAAGGAGAAAATATTTCAAGCAGCTATAAAGAAACCTTTGAAATATTATAGAGCCACAGGATTACACAAGATTTAGCAGCTTCTACATTAAAGGACTGGAAGGCTTAGAATATGATATTCCAGAGGGCAAAGGAGCTAGGATTACAATCAAGAATCACACATCCAGCAAAATTGAGTATAAACCTTCAGGGGAAAATGGATATTCACTGAAATAGAGGACTTTCAAGCATTCCTGATAAAAAGATGAGAGCTGAATAGGAAATGTGAATAGGAAATGTAACTTTCAAATATAAGAATCAAGAGAAGCAAAGGAAGGTAAACAGGAAAGAGAAATCATAAAGGATTCAATGAGGTTAAACTGTTTTCATTCTTACATGGAAAGATGATACTTGTAACTCCTAAGAAGTTTCTTACTTTTAGGGCTGTTAGAAGGAGTATACATAGACAGAGGGCATTACGTATGAGTTGGATATGATGGGATGATTATCAAAAAATAAAATAAAATTAAGAGGTGAGAAAGAGGAATATACTGGGAGAAGGGGAAAGGGAGAGGTAGAATGGGGTAAATTATCTCATAAAAGCGGTAAGAAAGAGCTTTTATAGTGAAGGGAAAGATGGCAGAGGCATGAGAGTGAGGAGAAGCTCTTAAACTTTACTCTCATCAGAATTGGCTCAAAGAAGCAATAATATACACACTCAGTTGGGTATAGAAATCTATTTTACCATACATGGAAAGTAGGAGAGGACAGGGATAAGATTGGGGGGAGGGGTTGTTGCTGATAGACAGGAAGATGTGTTGGGGGAGGTGGTAGTCAGAAGCAAAACACTTTTGGGGATGAACAGGGTGAAAGGAGAGAGTAGGATAAACGGGAAAATAGGATAATCAGAAATACAGTTAGTTATCATAATTGTGAAAAAAGTATAAGTTTCTCTGTCAAAGTTTCTTTGATATATTCTCAAATATATAGAGAACTGAATCAAATTTATGAAAATAAGAGCCATTTTCCAATTCAAAAGTGGTCAAAGTATATGAACAGGCAGTTTTCAGATGAAAAAAAATCAAAGCTATGTATAAACATATGAAAAATGCTCTAAATCACTATTGATTAGAGAAATTCAAATTAAAAGTACCCTACATCTATCAGACTGGGTAACTTGACAGAACAGGAAAATGACAAATGTTGGAGGTAATTTAGAAAAATTGTGACATTAGCATATTATAGGTGGAATTATGAACTGATTCAACCATTACTTAATTTGGAACTATGCCTCAAGGGCTATAAAACTGCATATCCTTTGACCCAGAAATGGCAGTACTAGGTCCGTATCCCAGAGAGATAGAAAACAAAAGAAAAAGGGCCTATATGTACACAAATATTTACAGCAGTTCTTTTAGTGGTGTCAAAGAATTGGAAACTTAGGGGAATGACTGAATAAGTTATGGAGTATGATTGTGATGGAATCATATTGGGGTATAGGAAATGATGAGTGGGGTGATTTCAGAAAAACCTGGAAAGACTTAGATGAACTGATGCAAAGAGAAGTGAGAACCAGGAGAACTTTGTACACAGAAATAGGAATATTTATGATGAACAAATGGGAATGGCTTAGCCATTCTCAGCAGGACACTGATATAAGACAATTCTGAATGCTTTTTGATGAAAAGTGCTATCCATCTCCAGAGAAAAAACTGATGTTGTCTGAATGCAGAATGAAACATACTTTTAAACTTTCTTTTTGGGGTGTCCTGTGTTTTCTTTCACAGCATGACTAATGTGGAAATCTTTTCATGACTGCACATGTATAACATACATCAAATTGCCTGCCTTCTCAATGAGGGGGAAGGAACGAAAGGGTGACGTGATGGAATGAAAGTATTATTAGCCAATCAACTAGTAATCATTTTCTAATGTCTAGGAGGAGGAGGGGCAGGAATAGAGCAGGCCTTAGGTAAAGTTATGAAACAGGTAGATCTTGTTTCCTTCTCACTTTGATTCTCCTAGCCCAAGGCAGCCTTATTTCCTTTATGAATAGATGGATGATTTCATTCTATCACAGTACTTCATTTTTTACTATCTTTCCCCTTCTGTGTCCCAGCCCTGCCTTTCAATGTGTAGCAGAATGTGAGTGTTTGGTTCCACCCTACTAACAACTTCTAGTGTAGGTTCCACCTTAACTGGGCTTGGCTTCACCTGCCCATCTCCTACTTGGGGAGACTAGTGGGAAGTCAGGCAGCTGGGAGCTTTGGAAAACTATTAAGAGTTCTGCTCACAGGAGCGAGGGCAAGAATCAATGGGTATGACAATGCCACCATCTGCTGGGAGCTACAGCGAACTGCAAGGAGAATGAGGAGTTACTTTTGAGTAGATGGCCATAGAACCATGGAGGGGAATGCCAGTGAGGGATGGGCACGAATAACAGAATTTCAGATTTGGCAAGGACCTCTGTCGTCATCTAAAAGGAATCCTTGGTTCTAGCACACCTGACAAATAGTCATCTAGTCTTTGTTTGAAGGAGGAGGAACCCAATCAGTTCATTCCACTCTTGGAGATGTTTAATTGTTAGGAAGCCTCTCCTGCCATTAAGCCAAAATTTAACCATTTGCTCCTTCCATCTTTTTCTCATCTGTTCCTCTGGGGTCAAACATAATAAATCAAAAAAAAAAAAATCTCAGTGAATAGAACACTGTCCCTGGAGTCAGGAGGACCTGAGTTCAAATCTGACCTGAGATACTTGACACTTACTAGTTGTGTGACCTTGGGCAAGTCACTTAACCCCAACTGTCTTGTCTTTCCTCCTCAAAAAAAATCTCATGACACATGTCCTGAGGAATCACACTAGAGTTGCAACTGGGAGCTTGCTCTGGTGCATTGACTGTAAGTGGCTGAGGCCATACAGGTCTCTGTGGAAACATTGTTCATTGATCCCAGAGTACTGGACCATCCATTGATACCATATTTGAGAAGAGGAGTCTTAGGGGGAACATGATAACTATCTTCAAATCCTGGAAAGGCTTCATGTGGAAGAGAGATTAGGCTTCTTCTCTTGGCAACTTCCATTCAATGTTCCTAGTTCTACCCTTTGGGACCAAAGAGGTAAATATAGACTTTATGTAAGTTGTAGATCCCCTTGGGGGAGGATACCTCTCCACATCTAACTTGAAAGTTTGCAGGTCAGGTCCCAGAGGGCGATGACACTCAGATTCTAGAGTATTTGTGTGGTTTCCTACCCCTAAAATTATGGCTAAAGAATCATCACTGATGAGCTTACCATTGATAGCCAATGGACACAAATAACTCAAAGAAAAGGCATTTACTAAGTTGGCTTAGGGAGAACGTAGTAAATTCCAAAATTCCCCTCCCCCCCAATAAACCACAGATCCACTTTTCCACAGGAATGCACAGAATTTCTTAGAAGAGTGGGCACAAAGCTAAAATATACTCATAGTAAGGCAGATTCTATATTCAGGGATAATGACTAGGATAATGACCAGGCCACATATGACTGTGGTACTACAGGGCCCCTATGTCCTTTCTCTTCCTGTGATACTCTCATACTTCTCCTCCGAGGACTCAGTGTCTCTGCTGGGTTCCTTGCTGAGCAGGGTCCTTGGCCCTTGTTAGTTATATGACCATGAGAAGTTGAACTCTAGTCCACAGGTCAACTCTCTTCTCCTTTTTCAAAAATAGTATTTTTTTTTTTCCAATGACATGTAAAGACAATTTTTAACATTTATTTAAAAATTTTTTGACTTTTAAAAATTTCTCCCTCCTTTCCCTCCTCCCTCCCTAAAATGGTACACAATTTTGCTATAGGCTATACGTATGCAATCATGTAAAACGTATTTCCATATTAGTCATGTGAAAGAAAAAATACTATGGAAAAAGTGAAAGTAGTATGCTTCAATCTGCATTCAGATTCCATCAGTTCTTCCTCTGGATTTGGATAGCATTTTCCATCATGAGTCCTTTTGAATTGTTTTGTATCATTGTATTGCTGAGAAGAGCTAAGTTATTCATAGTTGGTCATTGTACAATGTTGCTGTTTCTCTGTGCATCAACTCTCTTCTTCCAGGGATAGTTCTCTTTTGAATGCACAGTTGACTCTCTTTTCTGCTGCCAGGAGGCCATGATCCTGGAAGTTACTTCTTGCCTTTAACCTTGAATACCTGTGTCCATCTAAAGAATGTGTCTCAGCTTGAGGCCTCAAATGACCCTCTGAATTGCTCTCTGATGGATGTAGTGTCTCCTGCTCAGTGTGTAGCTTCACTGCAAGATGGGATAGCTGATGCTGATAAGGGGAAGGATAAAATCCTCTCCTGGTCTGCTGCTCTCTCTTACAGGCTCAGGAGCCATATTTTCAAAGGTATTCTTTGCCTCACCTGCCTCCCAACTCTCAAACTATTCACTTCTCTGGGGAAGGCAGTTTTAGCCTTTTAAAAGCCCACCTGGGATATGGTCAGTCTTTACCCAGTCAATGGCTAACTCTTCTTAGATATGTCTTTGCACTTTGTTAGCATATCAATACCTTGTTACTTCTATTATCTGCCCCTTACCTTTTGTGAATAAATCAACTAGCTAGGAAGAGGGAAGGAAACAGGTTCCCTCCCCTCCTTTCCCCAACAGATCAATCAGTCATTTGTGGCAAGGTATGATTGGCAATAGGACAAGGGATCCAAGTGCAGGGGATAAAGTGAGCCTCAAGATAAGAAAGGGAGGACTGTGTAGCTAGTGGGGTGGAGGTGACAGCCTGCAACAGAACTGAGGAGTGGATGGATTGGATGCATGGAGGACAAAGAACAGGGTTAAGGCTCATAAGGCATACTTAATATAGAATGATAAAAGATTTGACTCAGCAAAAAGGATTCTGGGGAGCTCATGAACATGGACTTGTGGGTGATGGTAAGGTCAAGCATATGATCTCCATGTATGGCTGAGGCTGCTGTTGTTTGTCCTTTGTTTTGGAAGAGGACCAATGACATCTCAGGGTGAAGCCTTGACTTGCTGGTGAATTGGATTTAAGTGAGGCAGAGCTGCACAAAGTAGTCAGCCTCACTATCTTCCAGAGTGGCAAGACAAAAGTCAGGACTGGTGATGGCCTGGGATGCAGTGGATGACCTTGGCATCTTTCACATGTGACCAACGTCAAAGTGCTCTAGCTGCCTTCATGGCCATTGGAACAGATTGTTCTCATACATCCACTCTGTCTGGGGAAGCATTCACATGCTTTCGGTAGACATTTTTCTAACTAACTGAAGGAACTGAGGTCTGCTGGGTACACTCAACGTGGTCTGGCCTATCAAGATGGTTTACCAAGAGGTGGCCACTGCTCATGCTATAGTTTCTTGGAGCCACAGGTGAGAGTTGAGTGAGTCAGATGGACACCAAAGGTGGATGAGCAGCTCTGAAAAGGGCTAGGTAAGTATTACACACACACAGTGGTGCTAGTCCTCTCTGAACACCCCATATGCTCCATGGCTGAGGTAGATTGTAGGAGTGGAGCACAAGAACTGAATAGATTGAAGAACAGAAAGGTTAGTTGCTTTGAGGGAGCACCAATATATTTGTTAAAGTTCCCTGGTATGAGGGAAGGAATTGGGCTGGGAAAACTGTGATCCAGGCACTGGAGGAACAGAGGAAGGAAGCAGATATAAGTAACAATCTCTAGGATGTAGATTGGGTGATAAATTTGAATTACACAGACCTCAAGGGAGGAGAGGTTGGGAGTGATGGGTAGAGGGAGAATCTGGGAATGGTAGTGGAATCTTTCAACTTCCTCACCATGATTAGTACGTCAGAGATATGATTGAAATTGTAACCAGCAATGGGAAAGGTGGTCAGGGATGCTGAGCTGGTTAGCACGAGGCCTCCACATGACTGCTAGAATAGGAACACAGCCCAAGTGTAGGTCATACTTCCTACCTCTGAGTTTTAAAATTCTATTATTGAATAGGTTATTGGCTCCCCAAACCCTCCCACCCTCTCTTCCCATCTGGCCTTTAGTCAAATCCAGTTCAATTCCGATCATGTCATGCTCCCATTCAAGCTCTCAGGACACCGATGCATTGTTGGTGCTATGAACTGATCCAATCATTCTGGTGAGCAATTTGAAACTATGTCCAAAGGGCAATCAAACTGTGCATACCCCTTGATCCAGCAATACCACTACTAGGTATGCCAGAGATAAGGGAAATATTTGCATGTACAAAAATATTTATAGCAGCTCTTTTTGTGGTGGCAAGGAATTGGAAATTGAGGGGATGCCTATCAATTGGGGAATGGCTGAACAAGCTGTGGCATACGTATGTTAATGGAAATCTATTGTGGTATAAGAAATGATGAGCAGGCAGATTTCAGAAAAAACTGGACAGACTTACACAAACCGATGCTGAATGAGCAGAACCAGGACATTGTACACAATGACAGCAACATTCTTCAGTGATCAACTATGACTGACTTAGTTCTTCCCAGGAATACAATCATCCAAGGCAATTCCAAAAGATTCTGGATGGAAAATGCTATTCATGTAGATTGAAGCATGCTATTTTCACTTTTTTTCATGGCTTTTCCCTTTTGTTCTGTTTCTTCTCTCACAACATGACTAAGGTGGAAATATGTTTAACATGATTGCACATATACAATCTATATCAAATTGCTTGCTATCTTGGGAATTGTGGGAGAAAAATTTGAACTCAAAATGTTATAAAAAGTGAATGCTGAAAACTATGTTTATGTGTAATTGCAAAAAAAAAAAAATACTGTTTACTAATAAAAGAAAAAGCTCCCAGGGTTTCCTGTTACATTCAGAATCAAATACAAACCCTAGCATTTAAAGACCTTCACCATCTGCCTCCAGGCTATATTTTTACTTATTACACATTATTCCTCTTCAATCTAACCAAAATGCCATACATAGGATGTTTTATCTGTCTCCATGTCAGGAGACTGTAAAGAGAGGCCAAGATTATGGTTTGACTCTGCTGTAGAGTTGAGGATCCCCAGAGTCAAGGCTTTAACCAAGTTATATTTTTTGGGTTTTGATTGGTTGTTTAGGATTGGACCAAATTCCTGAGGCTGAGCCATTTGAGTTCCAGTAGATCCCAAAACAACTCTGGGATTCTGATGAACATACAAGTCACAAGAATCTCTCAGCTTGGTGATTCACCATGGGCACAGATAAAGCCTGTCAGGTGTTTTAGGAAGATACCAGTTGGTATATACTTAAGACCTATTATGCCAAATGTAATTTCAGACAAGTCACATTCCCTAAGTCTCAGTTTTCCCATCTATAAAATGGGGTTAAAATAAACCTGAGTCCTTCCTAGCATTAAATTCTAGGTTTAGTTTATAGAGATGCTGCATTGGCTATCCACGGCCTTTTACTTTTTTTTTCTAATTTCCCCTCCCAGCTTGGTGTGGGTGATACCAAGTGTCTTCACCTCTATAAACAATCAGATAAAACAAGAGCCCTCTGGGCAGGAAGCACTAGCACAAGACTCCAGACCAGGGAGGGGAAAGTCTGGAGACAACACAGCAACTTGTACTAGGTTAGGGTTTAAGGCTTTGTTCAACTAGCACTCTTGAGCCCCCACAGTGTGACACTGATACTGCACAGGCTCCCAGCTTCTTTAGCCTCCTCTCTACAACACCAGGCCGGTGAAAGCCCACAGTTAGGAATGAGAACTTTGACCCCTGGATGGATGCTAATGAGAGGAAGAGAACAGAACAGCACTATTTTCATTGTTCACATTTATCCTCATTGGATCAATGAACGGCCAGAGACAATTTTGCAAAGGAGCTTCCACTTATGTCCCATGTCTTGGCTGAGGGGCAGCACTAACTTCTTGGTGCTATACAGTAAGCTGCATCTGGAATCTGTTTGACAGCCAGTTTGGTAAAAATGGGAGCAAACATGAAGAATTCAGTGACACAATGGTTTTTCAGAAGCATAATTTGGCCAACATGTAGTTAACAGAATACTAATTTGTATGTACTTCAGGTTAGCTACCTCCCCAGATGTAAATCCCTACAGTAAGAAGCTGACTGAATGTTAGTGAAGGCTTGGAATCCTGGCATCACTACGTTAATGATGTTGAGCGGAAGGTCTGGTTACTGCTGCCCAGTTCCTCCTTTCTAGGTCTACATTAAGCTGAAACACAGAGGATCCTGGTGGAGCTGGGGAATGCTATTTATTGCCTGCTCTTCCTTCCAGAGAGAAGACTGGCTCAGGACTATGGAAGAAAAAAGTTGTTGCCACTTTTGCTCATGGTAGAGGAGGTTTTTGAATCCATTTCCAGCTTCTCAAATCTCTCAAGCTCAGACATATTCTAATCTAAGGCAATTTTTTCTTGTAGTTGAAACTTGACTTTCAAGCTTTATCTGTAATTCTCTAAAAGTTGGACCAAAGTGGAGGTTTTCTTTTTAATTTTAAAACAATATGAGAAAAGGCTCAATTGGGAATAGTGGGGTTATTTGGTATTCCTTTCCATCATCATCGAATTTAATAAAGCCAGGAATTTGGGATTAACCTGAGACCCCTTTATCAGACTGCAGGGGTAGGGGGTGGGAAGAAAGAGGCTGGAAAGAGCAGATTTCCTAGGATTTGCAATTGTCAGGGAACTTTCCAACTGAAACCAGTGACTTGGGCCTTAGACTTCTCAAGTATCTATAACGTCCTTCTAACAATACCCTCATAACCTATGTTTTTTTTCATTTTAATTTAAAAGCTGTTGAGACTTCCCTTAAATTTGAATTTCTAAGTTTAAGCCTCAAAACAATCACATCCCTAGGCATGTTTCCAGAGAAATCCCCTCTGCTTGCACTAATTCCAGGGGAAAATGTAGAATGAGAAGCTATTAGCTCACACATTATTTCTTCAGTATTGCATAGTTGAAGGGAAGCTTAGCAAAAAACAACTGGAATCCATCCACAGTAATTAATAAAAGTAAACAATTACTTTACAGTTTCAGTGTTATTCCATTTCAGACAATTTACAATGACAAAACTGCAAACCCAAACTGCATTGGGGTTTTTGTTACCTCCTTCCCCCCAATCTATCTGGCCATTTCCAGGCAGGAAGCAGGTTGAAGAAATCACATCCTGAGGAAAATACTTTCAGTATATGTTTGTCATGCCATTTGGAAATAGGGCTTGGAACACACACAAAAAATCCTGTTCCCCTTGAAATTGAGTTTATTTTCACCTTAAAGGATGAATTTGTGAAGGCAGTGCAATAGTAATAAACGAAGAGTGGTCTTAAAACCCACCGTATAAAGAGCAGTTCTTGGCACCAACACTGGATGTAGAGACAGTAAAGATTCAAACAGCAACGAGGTTATTTAAAAAAAAAAAAAGGCATTTGACTCTTTTATTGTAAAGATCAACTCTTTGTAAAGAGCTAAAAGTTGATGGGGAAGGCACTTGGCAGTGAAGGCTTCAGACATCCTGGTTAGTGATGGGGAGTTCTAAGCTAAAATACACCATACTTTTTAGCCCTTAATAGCCTCTGCCACGACTGGACATATTTCTAGGGCTCCATGGGGATGGAATCCCTTCTGAATGAGATCTTAAGTTCCCCAAGGCTCAACCAAAAGTCACAGCACCAGAAAACCATTCCGAATGCTAGGGGTATTCTTTCGGCTATCACTCTGAAGGGCAATATCAATAATGCACTTCCCAGGGGATGTGGCTTTGAATTCAATGTTGCTTGAAGCCCAGAGTACTGGCACTGGATTGAGCCTGGACACCAGATTTTACTCAGTAAAGAATCCCCCTGGAAAGAGATCTTAAGTGAGAGCCCTTCTGAGCAATGAGAAGGGCATTCAGCCTGTGCTTTCCCAGGGGAGCAGACCCCACAAAAAGAAAGGTAGTGAAAACAACTTAACACAATAAGGCATGATTGCTTTGGGCTTGCATTGCCAAAGAAAAGGATTTCATACTCTTCTTGTAGATGGAGAATTCAACTGTGCACTTTTTGTTTTGCATAGAACTAAGTGGAAGAAAGTTCTACTTGGTGCCAACAGTGATTTTTTTCCATCTTTCACGTACTAAGGTCACCAGTCTGAAGACCCTCTGTTGCCTTTTTAGAGTTTACAAGGTACTCATTTTTGGCCCCCCCCCACAACCCTTAGAAGGCATTAGAGAAATTCTCCTTTTAGTAAACATTTAAAGCGACAAATACCACACACACAATCACAGACTCCAAAATCCTAAGTTCTTCTTGTCACTATGCTCGGCCACATTTTTCCTCTTCACCTGTCTCCGGTGCAGGCCGCTCTCAACGGGACTGGGGTGAAGAGATTGTAAACATGATTCCAAGGAGGTGGGTGTACACGGGTGAGTATTGGGGTCACTGCCTGGGGACAGCGCTGAGGTAGTTTTGATAAATGCTCCAAAGTTGTTCTCCATGGAGGAGGATGTGGGGCTGGCGCTGTTCACTGAGGAATAGCCTGAGGTCACTTCTGTCCCAGGCTCTCTCCTCTCCTGAAAAAGGTGCCGGTGCTTCTCAGCACATGTGTGGTTTGATGGCAGTGGTGCATCCTGTTTAGAGTGGTCCTCCAGTCGGCTGTCTTCATCGCTGGACTCCTGACAGCAGTGCTGTTCTGGATCCAGATACACCACAGTTACATCAAGGACCCCACTGGGAGATGTGACTGTAGGAACAAAACAGAAGAAAGAGGCAACTGCTAGTCTTGGAGAGCCAACAAAAGCTCACCTGTAGGATTGAGTTTGTGGTAGGTAAGAACATCAGATGTACCCCCTCCTGATCCAAGCTCACACTGGGTACCTTGCCCAGGACATTATCGGACAGAGGATACTAAAAGACCTGTTAGAGGAAGGAATAAATGAATGACTGTCTTACAAGTCATTCTGAGTTTAGGAAATAGCATCCACACAGCCTTCACTGACCACAAGAACTTCACCAGTTTTCAATTCACAATGAACTCAATAAACCCTCTTTATTTTAGGAAGACAGACTTTCAGGATATTAGAGGCAGCAGTCTCCATTCCAGTCTTGAAAATGATAACCACAGAGCTCAGTATATATAATGTTATATCTGTTCATATCATTTGATTATTGATCTACTGAGCAATGGATATTAATCTTTAATGTATATTCAGGTTTTACATTAAAATACTGATTTTTAGAATTCAGATTGTCCCTATCTCACACTGCACTGGTGAGAAGTTACTGAATACACTCAGCTGAGGTTGTACAGATGATAAGAGGTCAAGCCTGACCAAGCAGTGGCAGAAATACAATTCTCAGCAGAAATAACAATTTATGTCTTTCTCCAATGTTGTTAAAATAATGAAACTTAAGCAATATGTTTATTCTTCTAGGCATGAAGAAAAGCTGAGACAGCCGTCACCAGGTAGGGGTTTAAATAGTGTTCAATACCTTTAAACAAAGGTCATGATTTGTGATCACTCGAAACTTGAACTATTCAGCATTGGGAGGACACAGTTAAGGTGACCATTTGTGAACAAAGGACATGTGTTCCTCACTCCAGTGTGAAGAACCACTGAGGTGTGACCTGACACTTACCATCTCCCTCTTTCTCCCCTTCACTTTCCTGGTCTCCCTCGTACCCAGAGCAGTAGTCCAAACTCCAATCCAGGAAGTTTCCCAGGAGAGTTTCCTCTTGGCTGGATAATTCAGCAGTAGGTGTTGTTACAAAACTGCCCCTATCTTCCTGAATGCTGTTTTCCCTTCTTCTGAGGAAGGAGAACACAGTCCAAATTAAATACAGAGCAGGAAATGTGGTACAGTGGAGACTCCCCCACAAGCCAAAAACAGAACAGGAGCCCTGGCCTGGCACTCAAAGAGACAGATTCTGGTCCTGGCACTGACTTTTACCAAGTTATTTACTTCCTCTGGTACTACAGGACAAGCCTCACTAAGTGTTTGTTAAACGAATGTATGGACACAAACAGCTATCCCTTCCTGCCCTCATTTTTTTTTGCTTCCTGGAGCCACTGACAGAAGTCCCACAACTGTGGCTCCTGGACCCACCGCAAATAGGTTATCTAGTCTCAAATGGACCTTTATATTGTTGCATGGCAGTCCTTTTATTCTTCCCTGATGTACTCTGTATGTGGTTATTTCCAGTCTTCTCAAACTTACTATACCATCTTCTATCCCTTTTGCTCCCTCTCTCTCAAAAGATGCCTTTACCTCCTATTTAACAAAGAAATAAAGACTATTCTATACTAAGAGGACCTCAAATCACCTCCCTCACTCTCTCATCCTCCAGTCCCAATCTTGGACACCGAGGTGGTTCTTCTTGCTTAAGGTCAGTCCTTTACTCATGCCTTTCATACCACCCTTTTATGTCCTAGAGAAGCTTGTTCTTTCAATAATCTCCTCTCTCTAGTCTATCTTGTCTTCCCTTCTATTGAGATCATGCCATATAAACGATAAGATGAGGCAGCAGCATGGTGGACTTGGTCTTCAAATTCTGCCTCATTTACCAGCTACATCTCTATGTCAAAAAGGGATATAACACTGAGCCTTCAGCAAGCCTTACTCAGCTGTGAAATCGATGGATACGCTAGTTTCTAACTCACAGAGTTGTTATGAGGATTAAATGAGATTAAGGAATGTCAAATATTTTTAGAAACCTTAGTACTACACAAATATTAGCCATTCCTATTTGTCACTGTTAATGGCACTTTTCTCCATCCTTGATCCATTTACCTGAGACTGCCACCCCTCAAGCTACCATCCTGTCTTCTCCTACCATTCTTTTTTAAATGTTTGTGCTGACATCTTCTGTTTCCACATCATCAGTTATCTTAAGTCTCCCCCTCCCCAAAGCCATCCCTCATCACAAATAGGATTTTCAGAGAGGGAAAAAAATCAGCACAACTGGTCAACGCATAGAGAAAATATGAGCCCTGTGTAACATCTGGGGATGTCACCTCCATAAGGAAGTGCTCTTCATTTAAGTTCTGCTTGATCTAATTTTGTTACATTTACTTTTCTGGGGGAAGCAGTTAGGGTTAAGTGACTTGCTCAAGGTCACACAGCTAGTAAGTGTCTGAGGCCAAGTCTGAACTCAGATCCTCCTGACTGCAGGCCTGGCACTCTATCCATGTTACATTTCCTTTTGCTTTTTTGGCCTTGTTCTCTTTACTTTGCTGGAGTTGCTATGTATGTTGTCACCTTGGCTCTGCTTACTTCATTCTACTTCAGTTCTCATAGACCAGTCCACTCTTCTCTGTATTCATCACCTACATCATTTTTCATAGCACATTTGTGTAGCCATTCCCTAACTGCTAGACCTCTACTTTGTTTCCTGTCACAAAAAGTGCTGCCATAAATACTTTGGAATATGTAGGGCCTTCTTCTCGATGGCTTCCTGGGGGTAAAAGCCCCATAACGAATGGTTCACAGGGCAGACACATTTTAATCATTCTATTTTACAGAATTCCAAATTGCTTTCCAAATGACCGTACCATTTCACCCCTCCTCCTACCATGTACTGTTGCCATTTTGGGGCCCATTTTTGCCAGTTTGCAGGATGCGAGGTGAAACTTCAGGGCGTTTTCACTGGCAGTTTGGAGCACTCTCTCACGCTGTGAATACTTGGCAATGCTTTTGGAGAACTGCTTTATGTATTTGTTCTGTTTATATATCTTGGATATCAGAGAAATTGGACAAAAAATATTTTTTTTCTTATTTGGCCACTTTCCTTCTAATTTCATGTGCGTTAATTTTGTTTGTCTAGAAGCTTTTTGGTTGAAAGTAATCAGTTTTGTCTTTGGTAAATACTTCTATCTCGTTTCATTAAAAATACATTGCCTACCCAGAGCTGTGAGAAGTATATGATCCATTTTTCTTCCCATTTTTTTTACAGTGTGATCTTTAACATTAAGGTTGGGTATCCATTTAAAATAGATTGTGGAATATGGTGTAACGTATTGGTCTAATTTCTGCCAGACTGCTTTATAGTTTTCACAGCAATTTTAATCAAATAAGGCATTTTCTCCTGGGTAATTTATAATTTTCGCTTTACCCAGTACTGAGTTATTGAGTTCTGTTGTTTCCAGTTCTCCCTCGTCTACTCTGATGCATTGATCTGTATCTTTATTTTTTAACCAATACCAGATGATTTTGATGACTACTGCTTTATGACAGTCTGAAGTCTGAAGTGTTTTTTCTCCTTGGTCGCTATTTCTTTTTATTACTTCTCCTGATATGCTAGATCTTGTTTTTCCAGATGAATTTTATTACTTTAGTGAGTTTTATAAAGTATCACCCTGGTAAGTTGATTGGTATAGCATCAAAACTGTAAATTAGTTTTAGAAGTATTATCTTTAATATTGGTATAGTCTTGCCATAAACAATGAATTTCCCTATATGAGTGATTCTTCATTTCTGTAAAGAGTGCTTTTTAATTGAATCTATATAAAACATCTGAGTGCATTAGGAGGTAGATCCTCAGATAGTTTATGCATTTCATAGTTATTTGGAATGGGATTTCCCTTTCTATTATTGCTTTTTGTGCTTTGATATACAGAAACGCTGTTGATTTTTAGGGATTTGATAAGCTGTGACTTTGCGGAAGGTATTATCTCAATTAGCATCTTTCTTGATTTCCTTTGGATTTTCCAAATAAATCATCGAATCATAACAAATTGGGATAGTTCTGTCACCTCTTTACCTATCTTTATAGCTTCAGTTTCTTTTTCTTGTCTTTTTGCTAGCATTTGCAGAACTATATCATACACTAGTGGGGAGAGTGGGCATCCTTGCTTCATTTCTGTATTTACTGGGGAAAGTTCTAGTGTATCTCATTGTATATGATGCTTGCTTTTAGTTTTAGACAGATGCTTTTTATGATATTAAAATAAAGTCCCTCTATGCCTATTATTTTGTAAGGTTTTCTTTAGCATATTAGGAGTGTCATATTTTGCCAAAAGCTTTTTCTGCATCTATTGAAATAATTATGTGGTGGTTTTGGTTTTCCATATGATTAATTATGATTGTTTTTCCTAAGGCTGAACCATCCTTAAATTCCTGGCATAAATCCCACTTGGTCATAATAGGTGAATTCTTAGATAGATTATAGTCTGACAGGATTTGGCTTAAAATTTCTGAGTCAACGTTTATTCGTGATATTGGTCTGCAGTTTTCTTTTTGCGTTTTATCTCTCCATGGTTTAGATACTATGATTAAATTTGTCTCATCAAAGGATTCTGATAAGGTGCTTTCTTTCTCAATTTTTGAGAACAGTGTGTAGTTTGTATACTAACTGTTCTTTAAAAGTTTGACAGAATTCTCCTATGAATCCATCAGGACCATGAGTTTTCTTCCATTGGTAGTTTCTTTACAGTTAGATCTATTTCCTTTTCTGAGAAAAGTAGTAAAAAAAAAAAATCCATTCCTGATATAAATAACACTTGGACCATGTTGATCATAAATCAACTAGAGCAGACTTTACAAAACAGGACATCCCCCTGATGAGAAAATGGAGGCTGTCTAAAGAGGACTGTTGGCGCGTGTGCGAATCACCTACCTTTTGGTTCTTTTCCCAGAGGGTGAGGTGAGGAAGGTCTGAATTTCTGCCACACTGAGGGAGGAAGAAGGTTCTGTGTCCTCTTGTTTCACTCCTAATAACTTGCACAACTGGCCATAACCCATTAACTTTGAAAAAAATGAAAGGATAAATAGTGACAGTGCTTCTTTATTCCCTTTTCGTCCTCTCCAATGCCAAAACGCAAATGATACGGACACAAAGCATCATCTAGTTTTTGAAGAGATGGGCAGATAAACTCAGTTATTCATACACATTTCTCTCAAATCTGAACCCTCTTCAATCAGACCTTTTTAGATAAGTACTCTTAACTAGGGGTCTTAAAAAATTTGGCAATAGTAAAAGTTTCTGAAGATGCAGCAACCAAATTAATTCAAAAACTAAATGCATAAAGAATCCAAGGTGTTTCTTGCAGCGCTTGCCCGTGTCACATCACACAACTTCACTGCAGCCTTGGTTCTGAGTACATGACATGAGCACTTTGCACTGCGCATGCTGTACACCCATTCAGCTTCAACAAGCACTGCTGAAATGTGAGAAGGGAAAAAGCTTAAGAAGCCCTGTTTTAAATAGCCAGTCAAAGACAAAGAAGAGTACCTTTTCTTGGCCAATTCCTTCATATCGTTTGTCCTCAAAACGTTGTTTCACAGCTGTCAAGGAAACTTGCCTATAATCCTTTGGGGCATCATCATGGAAGCTAAGAGAACAAGACCCAGGGAGGAGGAAAAGAAGTGATCGGAGTCAAATTCAGAGAAGCAATCATCTTGATACTCATGTTAGCCATTCCCATTCCAGTGATGATGAAGGCGTAAAAGTCAATATTAATTAGATGGAAAAATACAGATGCTCTAAATGATTTGGGGAAATACCTTTGTTAGATTGGTAGTAGACCTAGACAATCACTTAAGGTGTCTGTCCTGTGGAGCATGTAGCTGGCTGTGAGAGAAGTCCAAGTGCTCACCCACTAACGCTACCCCTATCAGTGACTCTGGGGGAAGATTAGAGGATGGGTGGCCAGGGAGACTAAGAAAGGCTAACATTAGTGCCTTTTTCTGGACCAACCATTACTATTGTCATGGAAGTTTCTAATGCGATGACTGCAACAGTTTGCTATGTCACAATCTGGCCATGAAGAGCACAGTGTCTTAGAGAAGAGGCTAAAAGAACCATAGCTCCAAGGGCTACTACACTTAGCTTAACAGAATAAAACTTTGTATAGCATAGAAGCCATCTTTGATAAGGGATTAATTATCATTATTATGTTTCTGCCTATTCATTTAGATTCCCTGAATTCCTCATTGACACCAAAACCACTGAAATAAAGAAAAATAAAACTTTCTTTGAATGCTGGGTATTGTAGCTTGGCACCAATACAAACAAGGTTTGTGTCCAATCTCAAAGAAGGTCTGCTACTGAACAAGTATTTTCAAATTATTTTGGAAAAATGTTTTAGGCCACGGTGTTGCTCGGAAGTTGGGTAAACAGCATCTGCATATAGTTCCTTCCCCTTCAAGTTACTGTCAACTTTTTAACTAAGTTACCATTTTTTGTGAAGGCTCAAAACGCAGGGTATCAGGTCTTCATAGAAGAATCCAGTGCATTCCCACAACTGACTTGTCCAGGGATGTGCTGGGAAAGAAGGAGGGTCAGAATTAGACAAAGTAACAGGGCTACAGCATCACAACATTCACTTCTCAAGGACATTTTGCTTCTCAGTGCCAAGAAACTCCTCAAAGACTCAAGTGTCCCTATTCCAATCAAATTCTATCAGCAGCAGTGGCATTGAATCCTTGGGTGCAACCTTTTGATTGAGTTCAAGTTTTACAGGACAAATCCTTTTATTAAGGGGGTTTGTTCTGTGAAGTCTGGGTTTAGTCAAAGGGCCACACTAGAGGACTTGAGGTCACAGGTTCTCCACCCCTGGCAGGAGCTTCTAGTCCCACTATGGATGCAGTCTCATCTCTTCCCTAGCTCTGATGGCCCAAGCAGAAAGCCAAGGAAGGATTAAGAAAAGAGGCTTCAATTCCTTAGGCCTCTGAGGTCTTATATGGATGGGCTGCTGCAGAGTGACAACCTGCTTGTCATGAAATGAAGTCACAGAGAGATCACACCAGATGAGAGCTCTTTTTGGCTTTTTCCAGTTTTCCAATACCCTCATCAAAACCTGATTATATGCTAGCTAACCTGCAAAGAATTAGACAAATAGTAAAACCAAACTGTTAACAAGATAGTCCTATTGGGGCGGGGGGAGGGAAGGGAGAAATCAGTGATAACATTATTCTGACAATACGGATTAGGCACTGCAGATCAGTTCTTAGCATCCCATTTAGGAGGCTGCCATCTTAGCTGGATGAAGACTCAGTACTGACTCTTCCCTTATTTACCCTCTTCACTATCTGCCATTGGAAATGGGCATGACTGCCAAGACTACCATGTGGCCCAAGTCAGGAATCTAGGTTTGTGATCAGTACTAGCCAGGCCATTTCACCGGTTACTCTCCAGACTAAAAGGACATGAAGCCATATATAGGAGGCAATCTTGAGACTTCCTTCAGAATTCTACGTGCACTCTGAGAAAGATGGATGATATGAGTACAATGCCAAGAATGTTACAGAGAACAGAAGTGTGCTGTTGCTGTCTCAAGGGTGTGAAGTTCGGGGCAGAGTCTTATTACCAGTCTGGAGGAGTCAAGAGAGTTCTTTATTCTCCCTGTAATGGCTGCAACAAGAGTTGTGTCTTTGTAGGAGAGGTGGGTGAAGGGGTAAGAAGAGGAAGAAAGACATTCAAGAAAATGAGTCTGGAGGGCTGAGAAAAACTTGGGAGAGATTCAGGAGTTACAGAAACAGGTCGAAGAAATACCTAAATAGGCATAACTATGACTTCCTTTCACTCTTTATTCTGGCCCTACTTGCATTGGTGAAGCCATAGAAATCATTTCTACTCTCAAGTTCTTTAAGTCCCATAATCCACAAGACAGGAAATCACGTTCTTCCTCTTCCTGCCTACCTAATAAGGGCGACAGAAGAGTAAATGAACACAACAAACGCTAGCTATATGTCCGCTCATGAATTCATCTCCTTAACCAGGAATGAGTAAAAGGCATCCCACCTAGGGAGCTCGGAGGAAGATGTACCTACAGATATTTTCATTCTGGATCACTGCTGTAAAACCACAATTGTTGGCTGTAACCCATAATTTGTAACCCTGTATGAGATTTCATACAGCCTGGGCTATGTCACAGGGGTGAGGATCCTGCGGTCTTGAGGCTGCATGTGGCCTTCTAGGTCCTTGGGAGAAACCTTATGATTGAATTCGAGTTTTACAGGACAAATCCTTTTATTAAGGGGGTTTGTTCTGTGAAGTCTGGGTTTAGTCAAAGGGCCACATTATAGGACCTAAAGGGCTATGTGTGGACGTGAGGTCACAGGTTTTCCACCCCCGGTAGGAGCTTCTATCCCACTATGGATGCAAGAGAATCTGTATGTTATCTTTTAAGTCTTGATTTTTCTCTTTCCCCCAGAAGTACATACAAGTAAGTTTTACAGAGAAAAAAATTTCTTATAGAGTATGAAACGTTATCATTGTCAAATTCCACCACAGTTCTATACCTAGACTGCATCCCAGGTGTGATGTAGAAGGGCACAGGTCATGGTAGCATCAGCTGTGTGACTGGGATGAGTCACAATGTCCTGGATAGAACTTGTTTCCTCATTTATACAAAGACAAAATAGCCCCTGTACTACTTACCTCCTAGGATTACCTATGAGGATCAAATTAGACAATGTATATATACAAAGAACTTTGTAAAAAGTAAACAAATGTTGGCTATTATTATTACCATAGAGTATGTCTTACCTTGCCTATGCATCAACTTGGCCAGCAACAGGGCAGCAGCGGCCAGATGGGCTGGGGAGTACACAGAGAGGCTCGTATACAAAAGGGAGAGTTCACAGATAAAGCTGTATAGGTGAAGAGTTCTTCTCTCTGTTGGGACTACATTCACTAACACTTCTTTATAATCTACAAGAGTAGGAATCTAATAAAAGAGAGAACACTCCAGTTTATTAAACTTAAGATTTGAGATCTAAGTAGCACATAGTATTCTGTGTAACTACAATATCCTACAATATAGAACAGGGCATCAGTCTCTTAAATGAATTTACATCTATCTTCAAAATACTTTATTTCTTTTAGAAACACAAACACAAATTTTGCTGCATGGATCCTCAGAAACTCTTGTTTCCACATATTCGTACAGTACTGAGGGTGAACAGCGCACAGTGCACTGAAAGGGGACCTGCTTTCATCGGGGTAGGGGCCTCCCTGTGCTGATGCAGAGGTTAACTATATTTGAGGTGATGGTTTTTATTACTTCTGGTGGCTGTCTTTGGTGATGAGTTTTTCTGTGCTTACCTAGGCTGGTCCTCAGAAGACACACACAGACTATCGCTGACCTTGGACTTGAAGGCTTTTCAGATAGGTCCTTCTGGAGTTTGTACTTTACTGGCCCTCTCTGAGAGCCCTGAATCACTTAATTGCCACAATAAAGCATCAGAAAGATGACTTTTAAAATGGGCACATTCTCAGCAAATCACATCCTTGACAAAGGAAACTTCATAGGATCCCAGATTTAGACCTAGAAGCGACCTAAGAGGTTATCAAACCCAACTCTTTCACTCTAAAAGATGAGGAAAATGAGGGACAGAGAACCTATCAAGTGCCTGAGGTGGAATACGGACACAGATCTTACTGGCTCCAAGTCCACTGTTCTATCTACAATGCCATGTGGATTTTCCATTTCATTGTAGTCTGGGCACTTCGTAGTGTCCCAAAGAAAAACGTGGGGAGCCATCTTCTTCCTTGGTACTGTCCTGTGAAACAAAGTCTAAAAATACTGCTGTTGCACACAGGTCTGTACTTTGGAAAAGTAAAGTTACAGGGAGAAACTCTAATTTCTAGATATTCTGAGCTCCTCTTCAGCCCCAAATACCTCTTTCCCCTACCAAAACATACTGGTACCAATGCTGTGGGAACCCAGTTGTTGACCCTGCCTTAACTCTCCCCACTTGTGACACCAGACTGGTACCAATCTGAATGCCAATGATTACTATCCCCATCATTGACATAAAATCACTCACTGGGGACAGAGAGAAGTACAACTTTTAACTTAAAAACCAGAACTTACTCGAATCTTTCCTTCCAGGGCAGAAATGATCTCTCCCATCATTCTTACTAGATCTTCATATTTATAAGTGTTATCTGTTAGCCAAACTGCTTCACGAATTGTCAAGATCTCTTTGCTAATGAAACTGAAAAATATAGAGATATATATACCATACTTTAATTAAATGCTGAAAGAGTCTGGGGTTTGGCAATGACCAGGACTTTATGGAAAGTTCTTCTACGCAGCAGGAAAAAGGTATGAAACTAATGAAATAACTTCTTTAGCCTTCAGTGGCACTGAGGAACAAAACAATATATATGGGTGCCATTTACAGAAAGAAAAAAAACGGGGTGAAAGAGGAATAAAAGAAAAAGATGACAAGTATATTAGGGAAGGAAGTTAGGACAGGTTACAAGGAAAAAGAAAGCTAGTTGTCTGATGATAAATGATCAAACCATCCACAAAGCCTTTGCTTCCTTCATTGAGCTATACCTGAGCACTCTAGAATCTGTACAGAAAGAATAGGAAAAGACCTGGCTAAAGATTTTAAAAATTAGTCAAAGGGCACTCCTTCTTTCCATAAAACTGTTAGTTTTTTATAGGTATTGGATGGCCTAAAACAGTAAGCTGTACTTGATGTTGATATGAAATGACTCTAAGGCAATAAAATGAAAAATTCATCAGTATCTTCTGAATAAAAGATGCTTTCTCTTGAGCTCCATTCCTGAATTAGCAACTACATACTGAACATCTGCAAATGGTTTCCTCCTCAGCATCTTAAACTCATGTCTAGAACAGAACTTGTCATCTTTCTCCCCCAAGCTCTACCTCTGAACTCCCCTATTCCTATAAACCGCACTCCCATCCTTCTAGTTACATGAGATTCACAAACCCTGAAGTCATTCTCCATTGTAACTTCATTCCTCACTTTTCCCCACACATTCGATCAGTTATCAAGTCTGGTGGAGTCTAACCTCCATATCAGCTCTCACCATTAATCCCTTTCTCTTCAGTCACAGAACCGTATCCCCTTCACCTGGGCTACTGCAAGAGCCTCCGAACTGGTCTCTCTGCCAGTCTTTGTCTTCTCCAGTCTAACCTCCACACAACAGCTAAAACAATTTTCTTAAAGCATAAGTCTGACCATGTTACACCCATGCACAGGAAGCTCTAGCAGCTCCTAAACTGAAGAGTATATAAACAAAAATACAATGGTGGATGGTCAGGTTTCAAAATGAGTTTGAAAGGCTGGGAAAAACAGGTTGAAAGAGATCAATATACAGTCCTATATTCTTTTATTTTGATGTTTAAAAAGTCAGCATACGGTATACTTCTATGAAGGTAGTCTGATAATAAATTAATAAAATTGAGCCAGACTCATAGTCTCCCTCAAAAACAGGAATAGAAATGCCACAAAGGATCAAAATTACTAAAAGATTTTGTAGAAAAAAAAATTAACTCACTGAAGAGCCAATTAATAAGCCAAAGAAAAATTCAGATTTAATTTTTGTTAAAAAAAGTATGGCTTCTAAAAAAAGGAATCACTGTAATTAAGGAATTACTGGATATAGAATATAAATCTCAGGAGGCGATAATAGAAAAACTTGTAAATAAGGAAAACAGAAGAGAGAACTTAAATATTTTAACAGATATGGTCAAAAGCAGAATTCATGAAGTGGAATAAAATGCAGATAAAACAGCTAAAGTGAAAAAAAACCATAGAAAACTGGATAAAGGTTTGAAAGTAGTACAGGAGAAAACTGGTAAATTTGAAGGACAGATCTCGGAGAGGAAATCTCAGAAGTACTAGAGCCCTGGGAAACATTGAAAAAGAAAAAAAAATTCATCACAATATTTTGAGTAATTGCTGAAGAAAATTTCCCCCAAAATCAGTGACTATGAATAGAAATATCCAGCATCAATCCAACATGGATAAATTCCAAATTCACTTTTCCTAGCACATCATTATTAAATGATAAAACTGGTGAGAAAAAAATCCAGACTATCAGAAATTATATACTGCCTTCCCCTTCCTTTTTTGTTTAAAATTGTTTCCTTGAATGATCTGTTATATTTTATTTCTCCTTCAATAGTTGTTGGGGATCTTCCACTATTAGGCTACCAAACAGGTTTTTTTTATGTCTTTTTAAAATTAATTTATTGGTTTTCAGTTTTCTACAACCACTTCCATAAATCTTAGATTTTCTCCCCTTCCCTCTCCCCTCCCTCCTTTCTTTCTAATCAATTAATATCTTACGAGATTTTTCTGAAAAAAAGAAAAGACTAGAAAAGTTGGAACAGCTATATAAATGCAAAAAGAAAAAAGAAAGAAACCACCACCAACAAAAAGGTCTGCAGTCCCAGAATCAGTTTTCCAAGAAATATAACTTTTCCATTTGAAGATTTAAAAAAAATATAGTCATTTAGAACTTCAAAAGACCTTACGGAACAGAGAGAGAAAAAGTCACACTTGAAAAGTTCCTTTAAGGACCAGTCCTCACTCAGTCCTTCTGGGTTTTAATTTTCTTATATGTAAAAAGGAGGCAGTTTGATCTCTAAATGATTTCCAAGGTTCCCTGTGACTTTACATTCTGATACTAAATTGAAATCTTAAGTAAGACCCTCTACAGTCTAATAAAAATATATAATATTGGCTGAATTACTAAATGATATAATTGTACTTGAAAAAGGAATGACCAATCCAAAAAAGAAAAGAAATGTAAGGAGAGAAAAAAAGAAAAGGTTGGAGGAAATATTTTAGAGATATTTACAGGATAACTAAAAAGGAATGGTTTATTGTTAAGTTTGAATTACACAAATAGCAAATTAAGAAAGTTTGTATTAACTTTGACAAAATAACAAAAAATGGTTAAGACATGAAGATATAGGTAAAACACAACAATTGTAAGGTTTAAACGTAAATGGATTTAATTCTCCAATAGAAGAAAAAAAAAGGAGTTATGGGTATAACTTAGTTATAACTTCTCTATAACTTAACTATGCTCTCATTCTATCTGCACTCATCTGACACATAGCCCATGAATTCTACCTTTCATTGTGACTAAATCTATGGGAAATTCTCTTTCAGCCCTCTATTCAATGAGGATTACATGACAGGAGGTGGGGGGTAGGGATGGGAGAGGGGAATCCTTTGCACATTGAGTGATATAGTTTGTATCCCCCCATCTTCCCAGCTGCTAGAGACCAGTGGTATTTGTTAAAAAGATAAGCAAGACGTAGGGAAGAAAAGTACCTTCCTCCTTTCACTGGAAAGGTGGGGGGGACCATAGGAGCGGTGAGTTATAAAAACAGTCAATGTGTTAGCTTTCTTAACCTTTTCTTTATAAGGAAAGGTTCATTGAGTAGGGGGTTGAAGAGAAGTAAATTTGGAAATAGCTGTGACATTAAAAATAAGAGGCATAAAAGAATTTTTTGGCAAGGCAGGGAATGACTGTCATGATCTTAGAACACTGAACCTCATCACCATTTAAGGTCAGTACTCCCTTATCCTTGATGTTTGCTCTGATGGACTAAATGAGCACAGTGATACAGTCACCACATTAGACCTGTGGAAGACATATAGGCTGGTACAGATAAGAAGGAACAAATTTAAATGCCATTCCAGGAATAGCAGAGCCTACATGAACACTGGGTTATGCTATTTGATTGTACAGTTCTGAAATTTTTCAGATTCATGACTGATGTTAAGACCTTACTACTGGTAGTTCTCTTTAATATTCTCATCTATACCTGAGATCCTGATATTGAATTGGTATGGATTGTCTTCCTATACCACTATCAGCTGTTTGCTAAATGGAAGAAATAAGCTTTTTGCAGACCTTAAAGTGCTATATAAATTCTAGCTATCATCATCGTCGTCATCATCATCATCATTGTTAGATGCCAGTTTGAAGGGGTGATGGTATGCATGGAGCATAGAATGGAAGCAGCATGGTATAATGGAAAGAATTCAGATCCTGCCTCTGACACATACTGGATGACCAGGAGAAAACCAATTAGCCTCCCTCAGATTAAGACTGTAAAGACATCTATAAAATGAGGATAATATCTACAGTACTTAGATTATAATATCAAAATAATATGTGGGTAAGGAGCTAAATAAATCAGTTATTACAGAAAGACTGGAAAGCAGAGAAAGTTTATTTCCACAAAAAAACAACAGCTCTAATTATGTAGCAATATAAGATATACAAAGCATTTTCCTCACAATAAGTCTGTGCTTTGGCTTCACTGGATACTACTGCTGCTTTATTCTTAGTCTTTCTGCCTTAAAAACTCCTCTCACTAATCTAATGAAGCATCCTAAGTGTTTCTACTGGACACCAGAAGTGGAACTTACATTTTAATGACAAAGATATTACTCACATCTGTAGAAACAGTTCATCAGAGAGAATGATACAATGGAAGTTACCACAGGGGCTATCTTATCACAGAATACAGTACCCTATAACCCAACTCTGCATGTACTTCTCCCACCATTCACAAATGCAGAAAAGAACTACAAAACTTGGGAGAAGAAGCTGCACACGGTCAAAGCCTCATCTGAAGCACAAAGGCACCCTCTTGAGATAGCTGATATAATCCTCAGCATCAACATTAAACCAGCTTCAGCTCAATGAATACCAGGTCTGCCAGGCATTGTTTTTCAAGAGGTTCAACTTCATTAGCTATGTTCCTAGACATCATAATCTGCACATGACTTCTGGTATCCATTACTGAGATATTAATTGGTTAGCATTCTTAGTCATATGATTAGGCCAAAGGCCTAGGAATATGTCTTTGGGCAATATTTGTCCTCCTCGCTCTGCACATCCCATTCCACCACCCTTCCTGCCTCCCCTATAGCAACTGGTTTCCTGCTTATCTTAGCCTCTTCAATTTCAGTGCTCCTAAGAGACTCTGGTAACATCCCAGCCTGGCCTTTTGGGCCATGCTTGCTTGGTCCCTTATATGGACCTTGGATACTTCCTACCCAGTCTTTGCCTAATCACTGGTATATTTTGGCCATTCTCCACAGTGGGGTATAATAATAAAGAAATTAAAGTAGAAATAAATAATTATAATATGATCAAATGCTATAGCTTTACAAGGGAATTTAATAATGGTTTTCAAAGCGAAGGTAAAAGAAATGATAAAACCAGTAATAACAGTGATATTACATATCAGTGGGGTACAGCCAAAAAAGTACTTAGAGGGATATTTATAGTGTTGGTTGCCTCTACTAAGAGTAAAAAATAAACTTGAGTGTGCATCCAAAGAAAAAGGAACAAAATAATACACCAAATGAAAGAAGTCAGAAGATTATTGAGGTCCTGACAGTATTTAGTGAGGTAGAAAGCCAGAGAATAAATGAAATAATAAATAAAATCAAAAGATGATTTTTAACAAAATCAATAGAATTGGTACATAATTAGCAAATAAATTTTTTTTAAAAGTGAGAGGATTTACATAATGTACAAGGGTTTGCTAATTTGGGGCTTTATTCTTTATTTTGCTTGCACTTGTTGAAATTGTCGTTAATCTAAAATTTTTGTGGGGAAAAAAAAGACCTGGGGAAGTTTTGTTTGATTGTAAATCAAATGGAGTGGTAGCTAAGATTTTGAACGATTCGCAGGCTGTACTAACCAAAGTACAGCATCTAGGTGATAAGTCATGTTATAGTCTTCACTGGTCAAATAATACTTGGAATATTATGTTCAATGGTAGGGGCCACACTTGCATATTGACAAAATTGGAGAAAATGTGGAAAGTACTATCTCAGATGATGACATGCTTGGAAATCATGTCATATAAGAAATGGTCTAAGAAACTGGGCATATTAAGCCTGAAGCAGACTTAGGGACATGATAACTATCACTTTACATGTTTGTCCTTCAGATACTTGAAGGGAAAACAGGTATGTGTTTTTCTAGAAAGTCAACCAAAATGCTCCTGGTGAAAGTCACAGGAAGACCAATTTCATTTAAATGTAAAGAAGAACTCCCCTAAATGAGATGTTCAACAATAGAACAAGTCATCTTATGAAACAATGAATTCCCATCTCAAGGAATAAGTAGGGGCTATTTGTCAGGGATATTGTATAGACTGATTTCTTACACTGAAATGTTTAGCTTGTACTAAGTTTAATTGGGGTAGACTTGTAAGGTTGCTTTCAAGATTCTAAAAAGAATAAAAAATATTCTAAGATTCTAAAAGAAAAAGTAGGATAAATTTGAGAAATCAGGTTTTTAAAGGTCTACTTTAAGCCTTAGAAAATGAATGAGGGCATAGAAAGCTGGCAGCTCTCCTGAGTCTACTCCAAAAAACCCAGAGAAACAAAGAAGCTACAGTTGGGGTACGTGTTGCAATAAAGTATAAAAAGTTTCAAAATTAAAAGGCGAAAATGCCTGTCTAAATCCTACATCTAATGTTTATATAGCCTGGGTTTTGAATTTCTGGAGAATTCTCAGGTCATAAAGCACACCATAGGGTCCATACAGACTTAGAAAGTTCGCAGTAACTAAACAAAATATCCAAGTCATTAGTGTCCTCTCCTATGAATCAGCATCTATGAACAGGTAGATATCTCACCGGGTACAGATGACCATGCAAGCAATTCCCAGAAGCTGCAGCTTGGCTCGGGGTACCACTCTTAGCTTTAGGTAACGATCCACACATTCCACTGTCATATGAAGGCAAAGGCTTGTGAAATCCTTCATGGTGGCAACTTCCACTAGCCAGTCAATCAAAATGTACCTATGAAAACAGCACACACACTCACAGTCTGCATTAGTAAAAGTATTAAAAAAGTTATATTTAATAAAGCTAAGGAATCTCCAATATAAATTTTTTCCCCTCCAGGAGGCAACTTTATAAAACAAGCATACTCTAAACCCAACCTTGACCATGGCTGAATCAGTTTGTGCAAATGCACAAGCTGTGGTCTAGGTGACTGCTTTCATAATGCATGGAGATGTTAAATGATTAATCTGGGTAAAACAATCGATTCCCAAGAGATCATGAACCTGAATCAGTCATGAGGTGAGTCTACCGCCCCTTGAGGACTATCAGGAGGACTTTTCATCCTCCATTATACTCATGAGAAGACTGCTTGCTCAGCCAAGTGTGTCTAAATTCCTAGAAACTGGCTGTTGGCCTCAGGGCCATGGGTTAATAACCCTTTAACATGGGCTAAAGGATCATTTTCTGCTTCTACATGACATTGACAAAATCTTCACTAGAGTTGTCTATTCAGTTTGAAACTCTGCATTTCAAGATGGTTGTATAAAAATTAGAAAGTTAAGGTGAGAAAGAAGTTCTTTAGGGAAACATTAAGGGAATATATAGAGAGCAATAATCCCTCATTTATCTGGAAGTCACTTATTCAGGAAATTCACCTAACTGGATCATAGCCCAGGACTATCAAGAAAGTAATAAAAGATCTCTAGGCAGTCAAAATGATGGTCACAAAATGAATGAACTAAAACTCATGCATCTGAAAGACTTCCTTGGTCTGTCACTAAGACTACATAGTTTTAATCAGGGCAACCAAGCTTAGTTTGATCTCCTAGTCTATGGCTATAGAGTGGAGGAGCTTTGAGAAACAGGCACATAGATGGGGCAAGAAGAGATGATAACAGATGACCAAACAGAGCCTAATCTTGAGGGAAACATCAGAAAAGTGACTAAAAAAATCAGGATAGTTGGAGGCATGTAGCAAAAGAACAAACAGCTTTATATAATGTACCTAAAAAAGACCCTGAAGGCATAACATAATTACAGTGGTCTAATGACTGTTGGTCATAATCACAACCTAATAATGCATTTCTAAAACGTTAAATTGTTATTTAATTTAAATGGGCAGGAAGCATGAAACATAAAAATTTTTTAATTAAAAAAAAAACCCAACCCCAAACCTTTAAGGCATTTCAGTTAAGTTGAAAAACTGATTTATGTGTAATCATTCACCCCTAATAATGCTGGATAAACAAACAATGCACACTAAAGAATCCAAAGACAGCAATTCTCTGTTTCCTGCAACCTTACAGAATATCCTCTGGCTATTTGTACTGAGTGCTTACCTCATTGTGTCATTCATTCCCTTCTGCACGGTGAAGATGCTCTCTTTGCTGACAGGGTGAGAAGCCTGAAAGAGCTGCAGTACCACTTCATTTGAAGATTTTGCTTCTAATCCAAGCTGGTTTCCATTTCCACAAGCTTTGGCTAAAGATATCTTGAGAAGAAAAACACAAAACCAAAAACTAAGCTTAAAGTACACACTTGTAGGCAATTCACAGTAACAAAAAGGGATGGATTTGGAGTCAGGGGCCTGGGATCATGGTCTGGTTCAGACACTTAGTGTAAGACAAGGCCAACTCACTACCTCTCTCGTACTTAGCTTTCCCATCTGTCAAATTCTGAGGTTAGACCAGATGACTTCTAAGGTCCCTCTCAGGCTTTCTTGCAGTGTGGCAGAGTGGAAAGAGCCCTTAGTTTGTAGTCAGAGGACCTGGGTTCTCATCTCAGGTGTGCCCCTGGACAACACACTCACTTCAGCTGGTGGTGCAGTGCATAGAGTGCTGGGCTTGGTCCACATCTAGCCTCAGAACACTTACTAGCTAAGAAGATTATTCCAAGGAGTGTGGAGATTGTTATTAGAAGGGGGCATCAGGAAAGACTTAAAGACGATAGGACTTAATTGAGCCTTGAGAAGTTTAGGATCCGGACTGGTGAAAGGGAAAGGAATGTCCTCCTCTTGCCTTTCCATCTTATATATAAAGTATATAAAGAAATAAAGAAAACTATGTGTGAGGAGTCATGTACAGGAGAGATCAGACTTGCTCTCCATGGCCCCAGAAGCTACAAATAGAAGCACCAGGTAGAATTGGCAAAGAGAAAAATGTAAGCTTGACTTAAGAAAAAAAAATTCCAAAGAATTAAAACTGTTTAGAGAGGAATGGGCTGACTTGGGAGGTGCTGAAATTCCCCTCCCCCAAGGTTTTAAAGCTCAGATTGGATACCATTTGTTGGGGATATTATAGAGCGAAAATCCCTGTTTAGTTATCAGCTGCAAGAGATGGCCATTTAAGTTTCTTCCATCTATGCGATGCTGTGCTACTGTCAGTTAAGATGGTCTGGTTTTTAACCCCAGAAGAGCCACTAATTTTTCACTTTTCACCTTTCTGAGCCTCTCTTTATCTGTAAAATGTGGAAAATATCTACTCTAGATAACTCACAGGGTTTTGTGAGATGAGAGATAAAAATATTATGATTAAGATAAAACACACTTAAATATAAACCGGCAATCAGTGTACACAAACAATAATGTTTTGGCTTCAGAAGATTTTACCTGTGCTTCCCAACAGCCCTTGGTTGCATAGTCCCTGAGTTTCCGGAGGCTCTGGAGGTATCTTCCAGGGTCTGACATCTGTCAATGGAAGAACATCACAAGGAATTGATATTCTTTTTTCCTTTTGTGGAACTCAGGTGTGACCATACCATTCTATTCTACATCCTCCTAAGAGTGCCATGACTTGGGCCCATCATTCCCCCTTATCACTATGTAAAACCCGCAAATTCTGGAAAGTGCTGCCAGTATAAAACCATTGAGAGTCCTCTATGCTATATCAGAGACGGTAATCTTTGAAAGGCTCTAGGCTAGGAGATAAGGGAGATTTGCTTGCCCTACTGATGTGACTTTTACCATATCAAAAAGTATGTTCTGAGTAAGAACACACTATTTTTCATTTTTAATCACTCAATAAGTATTTACTAACTGCCTACTATATGTCAGGCAGAACATTAGGTGCTGTTGACACAAAGACAAAAATTAAACAATCCTTGTCTTCAAGGATCTTACACAGTATTGGAAGAAACATACACAAAGGTAGAAAACATACATAACGTTAAGGAGGGCAGAAAAACACTAGCAGCTGGAGGGGAGCAAGGAAAGAAGATTCAAGGTTACTCACAGCAGTCCTCTGACTACTTTCCCAAAGGAGGTAAGAACTATTTAAACATCCCTGATTAGATGATGCCTCAAACATTTCAAGTGCTTCTTTTCTTTTCTCTTCATCCTAGGAATAAGTCAAAGCATAAATTTTCTTTCAGTTAAAATCAGTCATATGTTAATTTTTATTGCCACTTATATTTACATTAATATGTACATTACATGTACACTTTCCTAACAAGAATCAGATATCCATCCTTAAGGGTCAGCGCTCCAGCTCTTAAACAGAAATGAATGCCTTGCTTTCTAGAAATGTTAATATTGTAAAACTCAAGCCTCCTAACAAATCTTAAATATATTGTAGAAATGTCACTATTACTTTTTTCTCAGAAGTTTAGCTTTAAAAAAAACTAAGCAAAATAAAAGATATAACTCGCAGTGTGATCAAATATCAGCACAAACAAGTATTTGATAAGACTTTCAGTTAATACAAAAAATCACTTTCTATGTGGACAAAAGACAGGTGTTTTGAAAAGGAAGGTCCAGAGGTCACAGGTAGAGTGACAATACAATTTATTAGTAGGTTAAAATTAGAGCAGGACTTGACTAGCAGCATGATTAAGAACCTGGAAGGGGTCACTAAGAGAGGCTATGGACTCTCCAACTCTATCTTAAAAAAGCCACCTAATATGGAATGAGCAAATCATGGCTTATGTGGAAAGATTTCCATCCCTTTGCCAGCTCTGCATTGGGAGCCCTTCCCTCAAGTAGAGCCAAATTATCAATACCCTGGAAAATTATACTATGTGGTGACAGCTGACTGGGATGCAATTGGTGATGACCACAAAATACTTTAGGAAAGGAATATAAGTCCATTTTTATCCCTCCACTAAAGGACTGCTCTGTTCTTTGTGGTCTCATGCCAAGTTTATGGCTTTTGTCTTCTCCCTTCCCATCAGCTTGGACACAGTCCTCTCCTGTGGCTCCCAGGGTGCTTGTCTCGTGTAGCTGCACTCATCTTTTGCTTCTTTCTAGTCTGTCATGGGCTGAAAACCAGTTAGCCAAGTTTGAAGAACTGAGACTCAGAGTGGTTTTGATACCTTTTATTCTCATGATTCCAGGGAGGACTGTCACCTGACATCATATCCTAGATTACATATATCACCAGGAGGAAATTATACTCTGAACATATTTTTACAATTTCAAATCTATACATAACTGGTTAACTTACCTCAAAAAGGCTTAAAACTTTACCCAAACAATATAGTATAGATCCTTTATGAACCTTAAAAGAAAAGGAAAGGCAATTATTTCAAAAGATTACTGCTCAAGCCTTGAAAATATTCCCTTAGAACCCCCAGTTGAAGAAAGTAACTGAGCTAGGCAGGGGTAGGGGGCAAGTAATGCTCTGTAGACCCCCCTCTTAAGTGTAAACACCACAGCTCCACACGGCAATTGTAAACTGTGGGCTGCTCTTTCCTACATTTAAAGGAAGAAAAAGAACTCCAGTTTATCCCACTGCCTGTTCTCTAGCTAATGCTCTCCCTCTATCTCTATTTTACCGTTAAGTTTCTCAAATGAATATTTTACAACTGCTTTGTACATCTCCTCCCTTCCTGGTCTCTCTTCAACCCCTTGCAATCAGGATTCTATATCCATTCCAGAGCATTTCTCCTTCTCCAAGGTCACCCCTGGACACCAATCACCAAAATCCATTGGCCTGTTTTCAAACCTCATGCTCTTTAACCTCTATGCAGTAGCTCACAAGAGCAGACTAGTGGCATCAAACTCACATAGAAATGGGGGCCACTAATTTGTACATGAGATGCCTTGCAGGGTACATATTGACTTAATTTTAAAATGAAATGCTACTTTTTTTGCTTATTTTGTTAAAAATTTCCCAAGCCCATTTTAATCTGGTTCTGATGAATTGGGAGAATTGTGGGCCACATACTTGACACCTCTGGAGTAGATGAGTTACATCTCCCTGATGCTGTCTCCTGCCTCAGCTTCTAAAAACTTCCTCCAACAGGTTCTCTCTTTCTACTCATTTGATCGCTTCTTATCTATTGTTCTCCCTCCGGGACTGGTGTTTCTCATGGCTAGGGCCTCACGCACTTACTTCTTCCTTCGCTATGCTCCCTTCTCATATTCTCCTCAGCTTCATTAGCTTCCCCTATCACCTCCTGGCAGGAATGTCCGATTCCAATCTTTCACAAACCCAGATGTACTGATTCAATTATAGTTCTAAAATTACCAGGTCTATAGATACATTTAACACACTGCTGTAACTTCGAACTCAACATGTCCCTCTCTAACAAATTCAGCTGCCCTCTCCCTCCGGACTTCTGTTATGACACCACCACTCTCTCCTTTTAAAAGCCCAGTGTAATTTCCCTGGCCTCCCAAATCTAACAAGTCTCTTAGATGTAACTATTCTTCCTTTACAAGCCTTCTTTCCTTTGGATTCAATGAACGTTAAATGCCTACTATGGTACCAAGAACTGTCCTGAAGATTCCTTTCTACTGCCAGCACCCTGGTCCAGGCTCTTATCATTTCATTCATACCTGAACGTGATTACAGTTATTAACACTATTGCACTACCTTTCCCTCCAGTGTATGTTACACATAGATATCCAATTAACTTTTTAAACACTACTCTGATTTCATCATTTCTTTGCCCCCAAACTTTCAATAGCTCTCCGGTCACGTCCCAACTTCTTATTTGGCATTCAAGAAACAGCCCAATTGAATCTTTTTAATTCAATTCAACAAACGCCCACTACATGTGTGCAAGAAACCTTAACTTCCACTCCTGCCCTCTCCTTCGACCAAGTGAGTCTCCTCCGTGTCCCAAGAACGCACCTTTTGCTTTCCAGTTTCCATTCTTTTGCTCACACCGTCTCTGTTCTGTTGATATATACAAATCCTGTCACCTCTTCAAGACCCAGCTCAAATCTCTTTCACAATTTCCTTCTCTGACAAGCCAAGAGTGAAATAATCCTTTTTCTCTAAAGATCTTGAGTAATTATTCTCTATGTTTTATTGACTGGCTTATCATACAATTGAGTCATCTTACACAGTTATTCTGAATGACTTCAATAATTCCTTTTTATACATTTGTGTTTGGTCTTCCTAACTTGAAAGTTCCTGCACATCAGGGAGAAGACCCTTTACTTTTCTATAACCCTAACAGTGTTGCATACACATCAGGTATCCAAACATTTATTGATTAGACTTTTCAAGATTTTATTCATATCCCTTATGGTCTTGACTTTGCCAGATAAAATTAAAATAAAATTTTAGTGCTCTGAAGCACTAAAAATAAACATTTATCCAATATTCACTACATGCAAGTTGTTATTTTAGACATTTTAAAAGCTTACAGTAAGCCCTAAAGGAAAGGAATTTTATTATAAAAGTGTGGCTCCTTATAACTTACTTTTTGAAACTGACATTCTGCTTTGAGGCTTTCAAAGACTACAGCTTTACAGCAGCTTCCAGACACAGACCATGGAGGGCGAATAAATAACCAGATAAATGGAGCAGCGTTAACATTCAGGCGTTCTGTCAAGCTGAAGAAACGTGATGCCTTTAATCCATTTACTTCTGCACGACCCTCATCAGAAATAGACACTAGAATGATGAACAATTAGAAAAAATTAACCTAGTAAGTGCTTAATAAGGCTTATGGTCCTGACCTGGCTTGATATAAAAATATGGAGAGATCTCATTCATCAGATGGTCAAAATTTTTAACAGTACTTCAGTAAAAAATTCTGGAAATATCTGTATACCTTGTCATAGTTATAACAACATTAATTTAAAAAGAGTTGCTTACCAAGACTGGAAACTTTTCAGAAAGTTCAAAATGGGTCATATCTATTTACAACATTTCACAATCAAAGGTCAAAGGAGGCTGAATGCCTCTGCTCTATACCAGTTTCCCATAAAGTTGTTAAGAGACCCTGGCCCTGCTCAGTTGAACACTTACAACCTTCATTGTAGAGGTAGGCAATCCCTAGCTTCACAGCAGCTTCAAAGTTACCACTTTCAGCAGCCCTAAAAAAAGAACACCAATGGCTGATTAGAGATCTTATTCTTTCAAAGGTTAGTGTGATGGAGGCATCTGAAACCAGCTACAAGTCATCTTTTGACTTAATAAAATTGTTCCAATTTACTTGGACATAAACCAATGGTTCAATTCAAGTTGAAGTGGATCTGACACAACATGTATGTCCAAAAGATAAGAATGAACATTCTTTATTCATTTACTTGATAAGTGCCTATTAGGATGATCAAGCCTAGGGCTGAGTATTACCTATAGGGATACAAAAGTAAAAGGTATAGCTCCTTCCTGCTATGAGATTCAAGTTTATTGGGGCAAACTAGAGAGATAGGGCACAACTAAGGGAGAATATAAAAATATAAAGACATAGATGGTAACATAGTATGGTCTATAAATGCTGAGGAAACACAGCAAAGGAACAATAAAGCAGGAGACTGATTTCCAGAGAAGGCTTAATTTCCAAAGGTTCAAGTAACAGTACATCAGCTTAGGTTCATGAAGACTAATTTGAATAAGAGAAGTTTTATTTGCAGATTATTTTTAAAACATACATAGTTTTATTACATTTAAGATCCTCTACTGGACTAAATACTTTCATTAAAGAATCTTTGGGTACTTGTTTAATTAGATAACAACGAACATTTCTATTGCATTTTAAGGTTTACAAATTATTTTCTTCATAATTCCCCTCACGGAAGGTCTTTAAGCAAAGCCTAGGTGATTAAAAAATCAGGTATGTCGTAGAACAATTCTTGTTCAGATGTACTGCTCTAGATGGCTTCTAAGGTCCATTCTAACTCTTGAGATTATCTATAAAGCCTTCTACACCTTGGACTTTCCAGACTTTTTGTGAGCTGTGAAAGATGGTAGGGTTCTAAAGGGTAGGGTGAGAAAGAGCATTACATGCAGGGGGAATAGCTTGGGTAAAGGCATGGAGGGAGGAGATGGAATATTAATGCATAAGTTAGAGTAATATATAAACAGTCTGGAATGATAGGCTGGAGGCCAGTAGGAGAAATGATGAGAGCCTAGTGGAGGTGAAATTGCCAGGACTTGGTAACTGACTGGATATGGAGAATATGAGAATAAAGAGTCAACAAAAACTCCTAGGTTGCAAAATGAAGGTAAAAGGAAAAAATGACGGCATTCTTCAAGGTGCGTTTAGAGGGTAGGATAATGAGTTTCTGTTTTAGACAGAATTTGAGATGCCAGTGTAACATCTAGGATTCTTGGTGGAGATAACAAGAAAGCAGTTGGGAATGTACATCTCTCCAGATGTAAAATAAGGGGTTTAGACTAGGATCTCTTGAAGGCCCTTTATGTTCTGAAACTCTGATTATTCTGTGGGTTAGCCGTTTCTACAATTGGTTGAAACAACTAGCCATTGATGAAACTGGCTACTGAATCTGAAGGATCAGTGGTTTAAAATGAAACAACAAAGGTTACCTTTCAAAAAGCTTTAGGTTATCTGGAGAAGGCCACATCTCCCGAAAACTTGCAGATGCCCACACGCTGGCATGATTATCTACAAGATACTTAAGATGTGGATGTACCTACAAAAAACCAGAAAGCATTATAAACCAAAAGGATCTCACTAAAATGATTCCTAAGGATTCTTTGAAACAAAGTATAAACTTACTCTTTAAAAGTAATTTATTAAGCATTTAGCACATGCAAAATAATTTTGGGTGGGGGTATACAAATAGACTGAAAACCTAGTCCCTTTTAATTTCATTAATATTTATTGTCTATCATGTGTAAGACACTGAAGACGCAAATAATGAAAAAAGTCTGTCATCAAGGAATTTAATTAAATATGAAGCAACATATATAAGGAAACACACACACACGTATACAATAATCATAGTGTACAGAGAACATGCCAGGAATACAAGCACAAAATACTACATAAGATCAGGGAAAGGAAAGATCATTTGTGACCAGGAAGCAGGAAGTTATCAGGAAAAACTTCCATGGAGGAAGTAGCATTTAAATTGGGATTCCAAGGATAGGTAAATTTTCAAAAGGCAGAGATGTGAGCACGGAAGAGGAAGTGGATATTCAAGGCACAGGGAATCATATGGACAAAGTTGGTGGGGGAGGGAAGGGAAAGAGTAAAGAGTACACGCTTTCACTTAAGGACTATTTGGGTTGCTTACCCTCTGTGGGCCTCAGTTTCCTCATCTGTAAAATAAGGGGATTGGACTAGATGGCTTCTAAGATTCCAGTTCTAAATCCCATGATCCTAAATAGTTAATCACAGCTGAAATTTTAACCTAAGAGCTTCCACAGTAAGAAAAAAACACACTCAGTATAGTATTGGTTAAATTACAGAATGATATAGATGGACTAGAAAAGAAAAAAGATGATAAATAGGCAAAAAACAAATATATGGATGTAACTAAAAGGATGCTTGAACAATAAAAAAGACTGGGATGAGGGTGAGTTGGAAACAATTACAGATTTTATAGCACAAAATATTAGAATTATGTTTAGTATCAAGTTCTTTTAAATGTGGGGATTAGATCAGATAGTTGTCAAGGTTCTTTCCAGCTCTGAATGTTAAGAATAACATTTGTGACTTGAGAATATATTTTTGAGTCGTTATGGAAGTAGAAAAGCAGGAAAATTTCTATTACTTCTGACAAACAATTTAAAAGAATAGCAAAAAGGTGAGTCAAATCTAACAATTATAAAATTAAATATGAGTGCAAGCTCTTACAGATCACACAAAACAGGGAAGACTTAGAGCATCAGCTCAGTGAAGGATTATAAATTGGCAATCTAAGGACAAGCCCAGCTATGTTCTGAGCTTTACATCCTCAGAAAATTGGGCACTAAGTGATAAATTTTTCTCAATCACTGTAACTCCTAAGGACCATCTACTAAAACTTGGAGAGGTTGTGATTTACCTTGATGGATAGTGTACGCATCAACTTCAACTTACTTTTTCAAATTCCAGAAAATATTTATTATGGGATAAAAGGAGGTGATTTTGAGCTACAGCAAAAAAAGACTGCCCTGGGAGTTGGGAGACCTGGGTTCTATCTGGTCCCAGCTCAGTTACTAACTTGCTACATTCACCATGGATAACTCATTTGTTGTGGGTTCTCAGTCTCCTCATCTGTTAAATGAAGAAGTTAGAGAAGAATGTTGCCAAAGTTGCTCCCAGCTCTGAATGTCAAGACTGGCATTTGTGCATGAGAATGTATTTTTAGAGTTTTAATAGTACTTCCATTTACTCAGGGAAGCACAGCATGAAGAAATGAAAGCTTGAATAACAGATTTCAACTATTTAGACATAAATAGAAACTTCTTGACCACTAGGGCAGCCAAATTTTACAACGAACTATCTTGGGAGGCTGGGTGAACCAGATTTGATTCATCAGTTCCTACACTTTAGATGGAACCAAAAACACAAGTCACATAATTAAAGAAACTTCTTCGGAAGGGACTTTTAGAGGTCATCTAGTTTAACCCATACCTGCTGAGAAATCTCACCTACAATATCATCTACAAAAGGCCAATCAGCCTCAGTTTGAAGAACTTCTGTGATAGGGAACACACAACACTCAGAGACAATCCAGTACAATTCTGGACAGTTCTAATTCTATGGAACCTTTCAGGGGGGAACAGAAGGGTGGAGGTGAAAGAGTAAGGCATTGGGAATCAGAAGACTTCTGTGTGAATCCTGACTTTCCTGAAAACTACCCGTGTGACCTAAGGCAAGCTTAGTTTCCACATCTGTAAAATAAAGAGGGCTTAACTAACTTCTTTTCCAATTTGTAATTCCATTATCCTTACATGAAGCAAAATCTGCTGTTCAAACATTTACCAGCTGCTTCTACACGTGCCCTGTAGGGCTAAACAGAACAAATCCAAACCCTCTTCCAAAGGCCAGGCCTTCAAATACCGAAATGCAGGTACTATTTTCTTCCTGAGTATTTTCTTCTGCAGGTTAAAACGCCCCCAGTTTCTTCAGCTGATCTTTGTATGGCAGTTATCCTGACCATCCTGGTCTCCTTTGTCAATGTCGATCTTAAAATGTGGCACCCCAAACTGAACACAATAACGCAGATGTGGTCTGAACAGGGCAGAGGACAGCAGAATCATTACTTCTCTAATTCTAGACACTAAACACCTTTTAATGCAGCCTAAGGCTGTAGATTTTTTGGCTGCCAAGTCACATTTGACATATTATTATTATTACATCAGTTTTAGACCCAGGAGAGAACTTAGAGGTCATTTGGTCCAATCTTCCAGTTTTACAAATGAGGAAACTGACATGCAGAGAATTAAGCAAATTGTTCAAGGTCACACAGGTGATAAATGGCAGAATTGGGGCTTGAACCCTGGTCCTCTTTAAATCCAGCCTCCTTTCCATGGCATTGCACCTGCCTCTTATACAGCTGGCTCACTGGGCCTGCATTCCACTGAAACCTCCAGCTCTTCTGCTGGAATGGTTTTCAAGTCCCTACTCCCACTCTCTGTTAAATTTTTATATTCAAATGACGAGCTAGGCAGATTTCAGAAAAACCTACGAAGACTTATATAACTGATACAAAGTGAAGTGAGAAGAAGCAGGAGAACATTGTACACAGTGATGGCAACATTGTGCAATGATCAACTATGAATAACTTAGCTCTCCTCAGCCACACAAATGATTCAAAACAATTCCAAAGGACTCATGATGGAAAATGCTATCCACATATAGGGAAAGAACTGGCAGGGTCTGAATGAAGACTGAAGCATACTATTTTCACTTCATTTTTGCTTTTCTTTTGGTTGGTTTCCTCTTTCACAACATCACTAACACAGAAATACGTCTGCATGATTGCATACATATAGCCTATATCAAACTGCTTACCATTTTAAAGAGAAGAGAGGGTGAAAATTTGGAACTCAAAATTTTAAAAACACAAATGTTCAATATTGTCTTTACATGTAATTGGAATAAAGTGCTAGTAAAAATATAATTGTTTTGGTATTCAAGCATAGCACTTTACATTTACCCTTAAAAATATCATCTCATTAGATTTAGTTCATTGTCCTAGTCTGTCAGTATCCTTTGGAAGCTTGAATTTTGTCCTAGAGGTTAGGAACCCTTCCCAGTTTTGTACCATTTCCAAATGTGCAATTTCCAATTTAAGGTTTGTAACATTGATTCTTTTCCTAAAATAATAAATTAGGAAAACACTACTGTGAAGTTCATTCTGCAGTATCCATTTTACTAAGGAGTAGAATTTTTTTGACTTTTTGTCCAAGGTAATAGTCACTGTTTTGTTTTTTAACGGAAACTTATCAGTAAGAAAATTTTATGCACTAATTAATGAATGTAACTTACAGCTCTGATGGCAAGGATGTCCTCTGCAGGAAGCCACTTCAGTATATGAAAGAGGACATCTTCAGGGAGACTCAAGAGAGTTAAGACTCGGGGTCTCTTTTTTATTCTTCGCTTTGAAGGAAGACAAAAACACTTGGAGCACCTACAGTGAATCACTGAGAACAAAACAACAATACCAAAATTCGGTGAATGGTAACATGAGAAACAAATCACAATGAAATAGATTTTAAGGAAAGATAGAAATTGAAATCTCAGAATGTTGCAATAAAAGACAAGTGTTTAAGCAAAGATCAGTAATACCTCATCAATCAGGAACTTTGCTTCTCTGAAATATAGCTGAGAACAAGTTAATAAAAACCTCTGAACCATCAAAATAGAAGCCAAAAAAGTCCATGCACCTTACTCAAATCCATGCACCTTACTCATAGGAAAGATTCCTGGGTGCTCACTGAGCCTGTTCACTCTTTAGACATAATTCTTGTGGTTCAGCTGTGTCCAACTCTGTGACCTCATTTGGCGTTTTCTTGGCAAAGGTACTGGAGTGGTTTCCCATTTCCTTCTCCAGCTCATTTTACAGATGAGGAAACTGAGGCATACAGGGTTAAGTGACTTGCCCAGAGTCACAAAGCTAGTAAGTATCTAAGGCTGGATTTAAACTCAAGTCTTCCTGATTTCAGGGCCAGTGCTCTATCCTAGCTGCCAGATACAATTTTAACAAGTTTAACTAACAGGACCAGAGATTAGAAGGGTATGTGGCTTGCTTAGCACAATGACAGTAAGAACACAGAAAAAAGCTGGTAAACTAAAAACACAAAGAATCTTGTTGTCACATAAGAGAAAAAAATCCCCACTAATCTCACTGCATTATTGCAAACAGGTGACATACTTAATGACGACCTGGAGTCAAGAAATTCCCTTGTCTGACCTTAATCTATTAGCTTTCCACCTCTTTTTGTTTTCCCACAGCAGATCTTGCTCTTTAGCAACACTGGGATTTCCAGTCCTTTGACTGCTCATCTCTCTCATGCCTGCAGTAGTCACTATCTCCTTTTTCCCTCATCTGGACTCTATGGTAAACCAGTTTGACTCCTAACCTTTCTGCTTTCTTCAGTTCCTGACCCCTTTATCATATTACCAATTGTACTCTCCCCCTATCTACTATTGCCTTTGCCCCTACACACATGCTGCTGAATAAAAGTGGAGAAAATTATGCAACCGTTCTGACTACGTCTGCTACAGATTTATATTATCCACTTCTACTGGGCACTCACTGCTACTAAGTAATCCTTCTATATCTTCCTTATTAACTCACTCTCACTCTCTACAGCGGCTCTTCTAAACCTTTTCATTCCTCCTCAAACACCCCACAATTCACCCTCCCCCCATTCTTGCCTCCTATTTTATTGAAAATAGAGGACATTTGCTGAGAGCTCCCTCTTCTCCTATCACTCAGATGTCCTCTGCAACGATTTCCTCCTTCACCGTTGTCTCATACAAAAAGATATTTTTTCTCTTTGACAAGGGCTAACTCCTCTATCTACACATATGACTCCATTTCATCCTTTCTTCTCCAGATCACCCCACTCTCTCACTTATGTTCAATCTCTCCCTACCCACTGGTTCCTTCCCTACTGCCTACAAATACAACCATGTCTCCACCATCTTCAAAAAACCCACACTTGATTCTTCCATTTCCACTACTGTTCTTTATCTCTTCTGTACTTTGTGGCTAAATTCCTTCAGAAGGCTGTCGACAATTGCTACCTACACTTCCTCTTTTCTCACTTTCTTCTTAACCTCCTATAATTTGGCTTCCAAACTCTTCATTCCACTGAAATTATTCTTTCCAGTTATCAAAGATCTCTTAGCTGACAAAGCCACTTCTCAACCCTCAGTCTTCTTTACCTGGTTGAAATCACTGGCACCTTCTTTTCTCTAGCTTTTCCTGACACAGCACTCTGTCTCCTGGCTCTCCTCTTACCTATGTGACTACTCTTCCCCAGTCTCCTTTGCTGGTTCCTCATCTAAGTCACATCCACAAACTGTGGGTATCCCACAGGACTCTATCCTGGGTTTTCTTCTTGCTCCATACTAGTTCATTTGGTGGTCTTATCAGAATTTAATTATCACCTATATGCTGATGATTTTCAAATCTACCTACCTAGTCTTACCTCTTAGATGACTTCTGACCTTAAATCTCCAACTGCCTTTCAGATGTCTCAAACTGGACGTCCAGTAGATATCTTAAACTCAACATGTCTGAAACTGAATTCATTATCTTGCCCCACTAAATTCTCTCTACTCCCAAACTTTCCCATTACTATTGAGGGTACCATCATTTTCCCACTCTCAAAACCTAGATGCCATCCTTAGTTCCCCTCACTCTCATTCTCCCTACCCCCCCATATCCAATCTGTTGCCAAGGCATGTCAATTTCACTTCTGTAACCTCTCTAGAATATGCCCCTTTCTCTCCTCTGATACTGCTACCACCCTTCTTTATCTTGTGCCTGGACTACGGCAATAAGCTGCTGGGGTGGGGGTGAAGGGGGTCTGCCTGTACCAAGTCTCTCCTCATTCCAGTCCAGCCTTCACTCAGCTGCCAAAGTGATTTTCTAAATCAATAGTCTGATCATGACTCTCTCATTATCAAAAGACTCCAGCAGCTCCCTATCACACCTCCAAGATCAAATACAAAATCCTATTTGGTATTCAAAGCCCTTTATAACTTAGCTTTCGGCTGCTACCCCCCTCCACAAACAAGATAGCTTCAAGCATTTTCTCTGGCTCTCTCCCACACCTGGAATGTTCTCCTTGCTTATCTCTGAATCCTGGCTTCCTTCAAGTCCGAGAAAACCTCACCTTCTTCTACAGGAAGGCTTTCCCAATACCTCTTAATTCTAGTGTCTTCCCTCTGCTAATTACTTCCTACTTATCCTGTATTAGGATCGTTTTTTTACGTACAGTATTTGTTGCTAGTCTCACACTTTAGACTATGAATTCCTTGATAGCAGACTGTCTTTTGAGTTTCTATCTCTAGTGTTTAGTACCTGGCACCTAGTAGGTGCTTAATAAGTGCTTATTGACTAACTGAAGAAAAGGTTAAGATATGTTAGCTAGAGGCAGTGTGGAGCAGTGGATAGAGGACGAACCTCAAGGCCAGTTTAGGGTTACAACCGGAGGGTTTAAGAAGACTTGGTTTTAAATCCTGTATTTTGGATGTCTGATCACACCTGGGCAAGTATTCCTCTCCAGTGTTCTAAGAAACTCTCTTAAATCTATAAATTGAAGAGGTAGTACCAATATGCATGGGTAGAAGGAGTTTCCCATATCAATGAGATTTACATAAAAATAAAGTTTGAGTGTTCAAAACCACTGGCCCTCTGGACACTCTCAGGCACCACTCTTTCCTCAGTCTCTTCCCCTTCTCCCCAGTTCTTCTGCCTACTCCTTTTATTTTCCCTTTCTTCCTCTCTTTTTTCTTTCTCCTGTGCCTCAGATATAAGTTTGCTCCTAATCCCACCAGCAAGCTGCTAGCCTTACCACAGTATAACTGTTCGACCTGAGCGAATGCCTCACCCCGTTTTCTCAAAGGTAAGGAGGGAGTTGGACAAAACGAGCCCAGGAGATCCTTTTCGGTTCTAAACTGACGATCCTGTGAACTCCTCACTTCTTACAAACATCCCCCTCAATCGTCAGGTAATTCAATACAACTTGGAAGCAGAGGCAGCAGGGTTTCTTGGGGACAGACCGCTTCGTAGGTCAGTCTGTCCCGCCTCGAAGATCCACCCTGTGAAACCTTGCTTTTCATTTTTAATTAGGGCTTGGAAGGACGAGGCTGCCGGGCCCTCGTCACCCATTCTGTTCATTTAAAAGGCCTCTCGGAAACGGCGTCCGAAGAGCCGCCCGCAGTAACAGGTGGGCACCCGGGCCGAGGTGGCAGCCCTTTAAAGAGCCGAGGCGCTCGATGCCCGGTCCGGGGCTGGGATGGAGAACGCGGTGCCGGGAGTGCGGAGGAGAACCGAGCTCACGTCCCGATCTCGCCCCCCGACCTCGGGGATGCCAGCGGGGCACTTGGCTTCTCCGCGCGTGTAAAATGAGGGGCAGGCCGGGCTGGAGCCGGCGGAGGCTGTGGGGGTGCGGGGTGCACGGGGTGCACGGGGGCCCTGCAATCAGGGGGAGTCCCGGTGCCCGTTACTCGAGGGCTTCGATAAGGAGGACACACGGCGTCCACACGGAGCAAGGGGTGGTAGGCGAAGCCCGCTCGGGGAAGCCCGGGGCCGGGGGCCGGACCCCGAGGCCGGGGAGGGTTCCCCCGGTCCGCGGCGCCCCGGTCCGGCCTCGAGTTTCGAGGGTTCGCTAGGTCACTCACCCCCGCCACGGACCCTCATAATGAGCGCTGCTGCTGCTGCTGCCGCCGCTGCCGCTGCTGCTGCTGCGCGGCCGCCGCCGCCTCCGAGCGCCCTCCGCTAGTCCGGTCCTGGGCAGCCGCGCGTGCCGCCCTCTCAAACCCCCGGGCCCCGCCCCCCGCCTCGCGCCCTTTTTTTCAAACACAGCAGGCGTCTTCATTGGCTGGCTCGGGGCGCAGGCGGTAGGCGCTGGCACTGGGCGAGAGCGGCTCGCGAGGCCGGCCCCGCGGCGCCGGGCCCTCTGATTGGTCGCGTGAAGACGCGAATTCGAATAGGAGCGGTTGACTGGCCGGGAGCCTGGCCTCTGCGCACCGCGGCAGCCCTGGGCTCGGGGCGGGGGCGGGGCGGAGCGTTGGCGCGGGGGCGGGGCGGGGCGGGGCGATGCGGCAGTGGGCGGGGCCGAGCGGACCCGGCCGGAGTCTCTCGGCCGCTCGGCGAAGTCCTGCGGCCTTTCCGGGCGGAGCGCTCGGGCTTCAGAGACGCCTCGGCCGTGACGAGAGGACCTTGGCACCCGCACCCGAGGTGGCCGCAGGGTCCTCGTCGTAAAGGGACAGACTGACGGCCGAAGCAGGCTCTGCAGTCTTTGACCCTGGCTCCTTCCTCCTATTCCAGACCTGGGCTGGCCTCCCCCGAATCCCGAAAAGTCCGCCCATCTTCTTTCCTCCGGCTCCAAAAGGAGGGGTCTACGTTAGCCGCCCCGACTGCTTCGTCTCTGCCCACCCCTGGTATCCTGGCTTCGGCCGCTCCACCGAAACCGCCCCCGGGGGTGGCCCTTGACCTCCTCTGGCAGACTCAGGGGCGTTTTTCTCAGTCCTCCCTTCCTTGACTTGGGTGTTGGATTTTGTTGGGCTCCCCCATCCTCCCTTGGCATCAGGGTCCTGGCTTTTCCTTGACTTGGTCTCTTCCTCATCAGCTTGAACTGAAGTCATCTCAGATCTTAATATGTCTTCTCTTTCTCAAGAGCACAACCTTGAGGGGAAAGGAATGGCCCCTTAGCCCCTTGTTGAGAAGACCCAGAGCCCAGCAAGGCTTGAGCCCCCACACCTGGCTGGGACAGGTGGGGGACCCCTCTCACCACCTCTCCTGCCACACTCTTAGGCCACCTTGGTCATCCTTGATGCCAGGTCAGATCAGATGACTTTTAGCATTCTATTTGGACCATAATTTTATTTTATCATCTATGTCATGTCTGTTAATGATTGACTTGCCTTCTAGACTATGGTATCAGCAGACAGATGGTATGGAAATAACAGAGGGGCTAGCAGGGAGTATTATAAATCAGTCTTCTGAGGGACATGCAAAGTGTCGCTTTACTGTCAGTAAATAGAAATCTCTAGTCAGTTTGGAACTGAAGGCTCCCAAAATGTTTTCCAGCTTCCATGTTATGTTGGGAAATGGTATCTAAGCCTTCACTTGGAAAGAAACAATTGCTAAAAGCTGCACCATCAAAACAGACTTTGGTTCAAATGGAGTCTATTGCAAAACACAAACATGGGCATGTTGGATATGCAGTCACATCTCACAAACCTTTACTGACAGGGCTGGTGATGAGCTATTGTGAAGGAGAGACAGAACAGAACACAGTCCCTGCCCTGAGAAGTTCTTAGTCTGGTATAGCATATACTGGATCCTGGGATTCATTCCTGGGAGGTAGGTGCTACCCTCATTTTACAGATGAGAAGGTTGAGGCTGAAAGAGGACTAGTGATTTGCCTAGGATCACACAACTAGTGAGTCTCTGAGGCAGGGTTCTACCTCAGGTCTTTTTGACTCCAGTTGCAACACTAGCCACCTAGCTGGCTCCAGGATTTAAGACATAATTTCATATAAGATGGGAGCAGGACAAGAGGAGAGATACAAAGTGATCAGGGTTTGCGGAGGAGGGAGAGATAATTTCCAGCTGGGAAGATGAGAGACCTCAATGAAAAATGTTTTGTATAATGCATTGTACATAAGCTCTATGTACTAAGCGTTGGATACAAAGACAAAAACCAGTTCCTGTCCTCTAGGTGTTTACTGGAGGGAGGGAGATGAACTATGGTTAGAACAACAAAGAGGTAAGAAGTATCCCTTGGAAGGAAAGAAGTACTTCCAGAGGAAAATAAAGGGAAAATAACTAATTCAAGAGGAATTCAAACTTGTATCAGGAGACTGGAGCATAGAAGGTGACATCGAAGAAAGGGAAGTAGGACTGATGAATCTTTGGAATCATGCTCTAGGTCTGAGCTTCTTCAAAAGTAGCTTCTTCAGCTCCAAAGAATAATGAGGAGGAGCAACTTGAGCCATCAGGACACGAGACCAGGGTTTAATCCCACGGGAGTCATCACAATTATTGACTCCCTACCAAGAGGTGTTGAGGTGACCGTACTTAAGTCAACCTGATGAGCAGTCAGGCAGTATGTTGACTTCTTATATTGTCTGTCTGGAATATTTATGAAAAACCTCAGAAGCATTGTCAAACTAGAGAACTGCTACATACTTTGGATGATTTATTCATGTGAAAACCTAGAAAACATTGTTAGGGATTAATGGAATCCCAGATTAAGAATTTAAGACCTTACATGAACAGATGGTGTTTTCATTACTGCTGAAATGAAGGTAAGGGTTTCAAAAAAAAGGGGTTGGGAAGTACGCAGGTGGTTAATAAGATGGTACCATAGGCAGAACAACTTTGGAATCAATATATTTATTGTATACTTTTAACAAATCTGCACATGATAAGAGATGTATTGTTTTATTTTGTATGTGGAAATGTTCATGTTTGTTAGAGTTTATCAATTTCAAAATAAAAAATGAATATTTTAAAACAGAAAAAAAATTGGAGGATATCAGAGAACAAGATTTGGATTTCTGGACCATGACTTTAGATACTGTTATGAGAGGTTTTTAACTAGTGATAGAGTGTATAAGATAAGAGCCAGTAGGAATATTTTTTCCTAGAGACTTGCAGATATGGTCAAGAGTTCTTTGTTGTTGTGTTTGGCCTTCATTCTCGAAAAGGACCATGACATGAAGATGATGATATGACTTGCAGTTGACTTTGCTTTGAGTGAGGGAGGGTTGTGCAAGGTTACTAGCCTCACTTTCTCCAGAGTCATCTGGGTCCAGTGGCCTGATGTTCTTCAGGACAACTGGAGATGGCCTGGGATACAGTGGGAGACCCTGGCCATTTTAGGCTAAGATCTTATCAGATTCTCACTTTGAGTGAGATATACCCATTCAATGAATAGGCCTCTTTAAGTAGGTACTCAAGGGATGGCCCTTTATATTAAAAAAAAAAAAATCAGACTGGGAGAGGAAGACCTCAGGGTTCTTGGGTAAAAGAGACACAGCTACTATTTAGTATTTAAATACAAGAGTGCTTTAAACTAGAAATGGAGGAAGAGGAAGAAAATGTAGAGAATGACTGGTATGACACAGGAAGAAGACACAGTGGAGAGAACCAGTCATTCACATATAACAGCTTTTCACTCTGTAACTGCCACATCTCTTTCTTCAAGGTCTAGCTGAAGTAGTAAGGAAATGATATGATGCAAAGGTAGCAGAGAAAGTAATGAAGGGGAGTGAAAGGGATGCAGGAATTTGCCGGGGCTGGCAGCCAATTCTACTCACTCTGTGATGGGTTAGCTGTGGCCAGACCAGGCCAGAGTTGGTTGCCAGTTACTAGATAGCAGAGACAGGGAAGTACCAACCTTCCTGAATTCTACATTTCATGCCTTGAATGAGTCAGGACCCCTACTCTAGAGTTTTTACATATTTACCTGATGATCAGCCTTAAGGGAAGTGTGAGTCAAACATCCTATGGAAGCTGTATTGTTGTCGTCCTGGCCCTGTTTATGGGAGGACTTAAATAATACATCCTGCAATCCTGGGTCCAAATCAGTCTTATATCCAGGCAATTTCCCAGGTCTTGGAGAGCAGTGGACTTAACAGCCACTTGATAGATGTTCATTATTATGCAGGCCCCTTGTTATTAAGTATTCATTTACTTCTTGATTCTATGCCAAGAATAAATGCACTTTATGAAGCATTCCAACTTGGGCATCTCAAGTGGGGAGCCAACTCCATTATGCCAAGATCATATGACTAGTACCCATTGAAATGCAGAACATTCAAAAGGAGGCAGGGTCTCAGAACTCATTTTAATTGGGTAGATCCATGAAACCATCTACCCTTACACAATGAGTGGCCTTGCTGTGTAGCAAGCAGGAGAGTTGAGGAATCCAAAGTCTTAGATTCTGCAGTAACCATAGTACTCAATACTTCTGCAGAACACTTGTAAACTGCTAGCTTGAGTTACAGATTTCTCTAGTGAATAAGCTGTGAATGATATGGGAGTGGTTAAACAAGAAAAGGTATTCAAGAAGAGGGCTAATTCATAATACTGAAAGCCTCAGACATCCATACACAAATGTGTAGTATATAGAGCATCAAGCAAGCTATTTGTCTTTCCTTTTAGAAGAGGACCAATGACATTATGGTGATGACTTAATTCATGTTAGAACTGGATTTAAGTGAAGCAGAGTTGCACAAAGTCATCAGCCTCTCTTTCAGAATAATCAGAGCCAGTGGCAGGAAAAGAGTCAAGATGACTGGTGATGGCCTGGGATACAGTGGATGACCTTGGCATCTTTGATGTCTGACCAAGTGCTCCATAGCACTTGCTTTAGCTACCTTCATAGCTATTGGAACAAACTGCTCTCATGTGCCCAAAGCTATTTGAGATTTTAATGAAAGGAGGTCATTTGACCTCATTGATATGATTTGGTAGAATGTGATTTATGACTAGACTCATAACTGCCATAGAATAGATAAAAGTGTTTGGGTATCCAGAAAACATACTTATGTGAGGCTATCCAAGAACTGGATTGGGGAAACCTGGCAACCCCTGAGTAGCAAAGATAAAGTTTTTTACTTTGGGGGAAACAGAGGAAGTAAATGAGAAGTTCTGGAAAGAGATCATGTCATATTGTGTCAAAGGGAAACTCCAACTATCTGGACATGTGCTGGTGTTCCCTCTCTGCTAAAAGTTAAAAATGAAATCTCTCCTTCCTCAAAATTCTGATATTTCCAAATTGGGAGGTCACCTGCCTTAATGAAAATTTTCATCCTTCAAAAAATGGAGGAAATGATGAATGGGATTAGAAATGATGGTAAGCTTGGCTTAAAGTGATTCTGGCATGTCAAAACTTGCAATACATACAGAGAGGAAAGTTGACCATAGTTTGAGGTGTACCTAAGATTTTTAGAGAGCAGATTTCAGAGAGCAGGAAAAAAATTTGGATTCTTTGACTTAAAATTCTATAGAGCAAGTTGACATAAAAGGTTTAAGATACTCTCTGGTACAAAACTCATGATACAAACACTTCTGGCAAGAAAGAAAATGGGAAGCTGTATAAAGAGATTGATGTGAATGCTTAGGGAATGCATTGAACAACTTAGCTAGAGGACACAATTGATGATTTAATATAAAAGAGTTTCATGGGGCCTAAGGATGATGCCAGGAATGCAAAAGCCCAGAATGAGCTGAGACTAGCCATGAATGAATGCGAATGATAACGGCAAGAGCTTTGGGAACTTTGCTGGGACAAGAAGAGGGATATGACCATTTTTTTTTAATAGTAGATAGGAGGAACATCATAAAGAGAAGGCAGAACTACTCAATTCTCAAAGCTTCTGTTTTCTCTAACAAAGAGAATGATTTCAGATGGGGAAGTAAGGAATGAAAGAATCAATAGGGAATTGAAACAAGTAAATGAAATGATAAGAATGCTCACATTTCTTCAGTGAGTTCAAGAGACCAGAACAAAATATATTGCACAGAGCTATATGTGATTGCTGAGCCACCGTTGTTGATCTTTGAGAAATCATACAAAATAGATTTCTGTGAGATGACAGACCAGCAAATATTGTCCTGATTTTCAAAGAGGGGAAGGATAACAAAAATATAAAGGGATTTTTTTTTGTGAGCCCTTAGAAAGGGAAATGATGATAACTAAGAGTTGGCATGAGTTCATCAAGAATAAATCATGCCAAATTAATCCCATTTCCTGTTTTGTTGACAGAGTTGCTAGGCCAGTTGATCAGGGAAATGCCACATATAAAGAATACCTGCATTTCAGTAAAGCATTAAGTAAATTTAGCATTCAGTAAAGCAAGTTTCTTATGAAATTCTCTTATGAAATGGAGATGTGGACCAAGAGAAAGTATAGTCAGGTAGGTTCAAAATTGGTTGAATAGCTAGACAAAAATAGCAGTGATTAATGGATTGTTGTCCACTAAGTGGAAGAACTCTTCTGAGGTGTTTCTTGGGCTTCTCATTGGCTCTGCTATTTTCAACATATTGATGGCTTGGATGAAGGTGTAAATGGCATGATGTTATATTTTATTATTTGCTATTATTTTATTATTTGCCATTACAGCTAATATGTTGGAGAGTAGAAATTACATTTCAAAAACACCTCAATAGATTAAAATGTTGTGCCAATTACAATAAAATGAAGTTTAATGAGAATAAAGATCTATGTTTGGGTTCAAAAAAGAACAACCGCCAAGGATAGGATGAGGGAATAATATGAAAAAAGTCTGGGGGATTTATAGTGAGTAGTAGGTTTGGTAAAGAGAAAACAATGTGACATGGCAGTCAAAAAAATTAATGACAATCTTAGGTTACATTAACAGAGACAATGTTCAGAACAAGGGAAGTGATAGCGTGTTATTATAGGTTATTATGCCACCAGGCTAACATGCAAGTGAAGCTTTATTCTTACATTCAGAGCTCCTCATTTTAAGAAGGGTCATTGGCAAATTCAAGCATGTCTAAAGGAGGACAACTAAGAATACAAGAATTTCAGAGTTGGGAGGGACCTTTAACCCACCAGGTACCTGGAAAAATCCTCTCTGCAGCATCTCATGTGAGTGGTAATATAGACTCCACCTCAAGATTTCCAGTTGAGAAGATTCCATTTAATTTGGGGGCAGTTCTATTAGAAAGTGTTTTTCTTTATCACTCTTCTAAGCCTAATCCTAACTGCCCCCCTCCCCCTCATTGGACTAGATTTATTATTTTTTCTTTGGAGTGGGGTGTTGGGGGGAAGGTTAGGATTTTGTTTGCAAGGTCAGTTGGGACATTACTGGGTTTTTTTTCCCTCACAAGTATCTATATTCCTTTTTTTTTTTTTAAAAAGCTTTATTAGTAGTTTAACTGCAGTCTTTTTGCATCTTTTCATTATTGAGGTAGGGGCGTTAATGCCTGGTAATTATGAATGTCCTCTTTTGGTCTCAAAGAAAAGCAGGGATTTATCTTAACCAGATTGAATTAAGAAAACTTTTTCTAGGTCCAGTAGTAATCATGAGGCCTTGATCTCTTTCCCCTTCACATCCCTTATCCCTACCACAAAAGAGGCTAGGGAGAGCAGGGGATCTTTTATAGGGCCTGGCCTAGTGACCTCAGAATTTCTGAGGCAGAGTTGTCTTCCAAGGAATCAAATCTCAGATCCCTTCTGGATCCATTATTCAGTCTGGTCCTGTGGAGAGAAAAGTGGGGTAGGAGTTTTCTGGGATAAAGAGGTTGATGTCCACATCTCTATGGCTTCTTCTGAATTTCAACAATCTTGGGTTTCAGAAGTTGCAAGCCCTGGGAATTCCTGAAGATGATAAGATCTCTGTGATGACAGAGCTTTGAGTCTGACAGGCTGCCAGAGACACAAGGTCCAATGCCATGACAGAGACACCATCAAGATCACTTCCACATTTGTTGCTAGGCCTGCGGCACTTCAATATCCACAGATCAGGCTAGGGAGCCAGAGCTTCAAGGCCTGAAGACAAGGGCAAGGGGCAGACAGCCATGGGCAGGTCAAGGTCCAGAAGCCTAAGAGGGCCCAAGGGCCTGCCCTCCTCCTGTGGCACCTTGAAGGCATCTTTATTATATCAGTTTTAAGTGTATCCACTTGGTTCTCTGAGGTCAAATAGAACTTGTCTAATCCATCTTTCATATGACTGCCCTTCAAATATTTGTATACTACAGCCAAGTTTCTCCTAAGTCCTTTCCAAGCTAAACATTCTCAATTCCTTCAAACAAATACTACATGGTGGTTTGGCCTTCAGTCTTCTCTTTGTCTTGGTTGCCTTTCTGGATGTGCTCCAGCTTGTCAACATCTTCTGTAAAATGTGGTACTCAGAAATTTTAAAAGGTGAGAGAGATGAAAGGATGGGAGGAAAACGTGGCTTCTTCAGAGCAAGTTATCTTTGTCCATTCCACTTCTAATGATCTATGGCTCAATGGTTCTGTATATGAAATTAAAGACATCAAAAGAACTGAGGTAACCACTTAATGAATCTGGTTGAATTAAAATAAACAAGTAAGAGAACATACTGAAAAAATAAATAAAATAAAATGTGGTGCCTAGAACTGATCACAATATGCCGGATTTGGTCTGATCAGATACAGTATGATTATCATCTCCCTCATTCTGGACATAAGGCAACTTAAGATTGTGTCAGCTTTTTTGATATAACACATTGACTTCAGTTGTGTTTATCATTTACTGAAACCTACAGATTTTTTCCCCACAAGAACTTATGTCTACCTGTGTTTCTTTCCCCATCTTTGTATTTTTACGTTCACTTTTTGAATTCCAGTATAAGATTTTATATGGCTCTATTAAATTTCATCTTATTACAATCTAGTTCTAGCCTGTCAAGATCTTTTTGGATCATGACCATCATCCAAGGTGTTAGTAATCTTTTCCATGCTCATTTTATCCAAAAGTTTGGTAAATATGTGTCCATCTTTTCATCTAAGTCATGAAAAAATGTTAAACAGCACAAGATTAGGGATAGGAACGAACCCTATCAAAGAAGGAAATAAGATGACCTCTTGATGAACCCTATTGGTCCTTCAGGATCAACACTCCCACTTTTAAATGTTTACAAATAATTCCCTTAATAACACATTCTAGATTTCCTCCCCTCCCCCATCCAGGAATTGAAGTGTATCTCACTGGTCTATGATTTGAAAATTCCAGCCTCCCTTTTTTGATAATTGACACATTTATCCTGGGATGCTGACTAGAGAACTCCCTCTATGTTGATACTGAAGGAGAAGGAGCTGGCCTTGGAGTTAGGAAGACTTCTGAAATATGCTGGTAATATGACTACGAACAAGTCACCTAATTTGTCAAGACCCTAGGAAGCACTATGATTATAGGTTGTTCTCTAGTTGCCAATCTATATTAATGGATAGTATTTCCATTGGGGGAGTTTCTTATAGTAGTACAACCTCAGGTGTAGAACAGTAACACCAACAACTATAATGCCTCAAAGTTTGAAAAGTGCTTTGTAGACATTATCTCATTTGAGTCACACAACAGCCAGAGGAAGCATATTTGATAGATATTGTTATCTTCATCTTTGTGTGTGAGGAAACAGACTGAAAGATGTTAAATAGCTTGCCCGTGGTCACATAGTAGGTATCCAAGGGGGAATTTGAAACCAGGTCTTTATGATTCCCAGTTCAACATCATGCCACACTCTTTGAGGCCAGTCATTTAGACATTTTCAAATCAATCTAACTGAACTATCATTTAGCCCACATCTCCCCATCATGTCCATGAGGATAGCATGAATGAATTGAGTTGAATGCTTTCCTGAAATTCTGTCTATGGCATTCTACTGATCCACATAACCCTTTCAAAGAAGAAAAGGAGATTAATTTGGCACGATCTCTTTTATTTAAATTTATTTTAAGTTTTCAACATTCATTTCTACAAAATTTTGAGTTCCAAATTTTCTCCCCATCTTTCCCCTCCACCCACCCTAAAACACCTTGCATTCTGATTGCCCCTTCCACCAATGTGCCCTCCCTATTAACTCCCCTCCCTTTCCTTATCCCCATCTTCTCAATTGTCCTGTAGGGCAAGATAAATTTCTGTACATCATTACCTGTATTATTTCCCAGTTGTATGCAAAAACAATTCTCAACATTTGTTCTTAAAACTTTGGGTTCCAACTTCTCTTCCTTCCTCCCTCCCCACCCATCCCCACTGAGAAAGCAAGCAATTCCATATAGGCTATATATGTGTAGTTTTTCAATGACTTCCATAATGTGTGTTTGTCCTTTGTTGCCGAAGAAGAACATGCCATCAGAGGAATGATGACATGACTTGCACTTGACTTTTTTTTGAGTGAAGAAGGGCTGTGCAGGTCACCAGTCTCTCTTCTCCTCCAGAGTCATCTGAACCCAGTGACCAGATATTCATCAGGATGACTGGAGATGTCCCAGGATGAGGCAATTGGGGTTAAGTGACTTGCCCAAGGTCACACAGCTAATGAGTGTCAAGTGTCTGAGGTGAGATTTGAACTCAGGTCCTCCTGACTCCTACACTGGTGCTCTATGCACTGTACCACCTAGCTGCCCCAAAGATTCTGGAGTGGTATGCCATCTCCTTCCCTGGTGAATTCATTTTGTCAGGCAATCAGAGGTTAAGTGACTTGCCCAGAGTCACACAGCTAGTAAATGTCTCAGGCTGGATTTGAATTCAGGTCTTTCTGACTCCAGGTCTTGTTGTCTATCCATTAAGCCACCAGCTATTTCTGGCTTCCATAATAGTCATGTTGTGTAAGACTAACTAACTACATTTCCCTGTATCCTATCCTGCCCCTCATTTCTTCTATTCTCTGTTTTGACCTTGTCCCTCCCCAAGAGTGCTTCTAATTGCTTCCTCCTCCCATTTGCCCTCCCTTCCATCATCCCCCCCCCAATTATCCCCTTCTCCCCTACTTTCCTGTAGTATAAGGTAGATTTTCATACTAAATTGAGTATGCATGTTATTCCTTCCTTGAGCCAAATGTGATGAGAGTAAGCTTCACTTTTCCCCTCTCACCTCCTCACTTTTCCCTTCTATTGGAAAAGCTTTCTCTTGCCTCTTCTATGAGAGATAATTTGCCCTGGTCCATTTCTCCCTTTCTCCTCACAATATATTCCTCTCTTACCCCTTAATTTTGTTTTTTTAGATATGATCCCTTCCTATTCAACTCACCCTGTGCTGTGTGTGTGTGTGTGTGTGTGTGTGTATGTATGTATATATAATCCCTCCAACTACCCAGATACTGAGAAAAGTTTCAAGAGTTACAAATATTATCTTTCCATGTAGGAATGTAAACAGTTCAACTTTAATAAGTCCTTTGTGATTTCTCTTTCCTGTTTACCTTTTCATGCTTCTCTTTCTCCTTGTGTTTGAAGTCAGATTTTCTATTCAGCTCTGATCTTTTCATCAAGAATGCTTGAAAGTCCTCTATTTAATTGAATGACCATTTTTTCCCCTGAAGTATTATACTCAGTTTTGCTCGGTAGGTGATTCTTGGTTTTAATTCTAGTTCCTTTGACTTGTGGAATATCATATTCCAAGCCCTTTGATCCCTTAATGTAGAAGCTGCTAGATCTTGTGTTATCCTGATTGTATTTCCACAATACTTAAATTGTTTCTTTCTAGCTGCTTGCAATATTTTCTCCTTGACCTGGGAACTCTGGAATTTGGCCACAATGTTCCTAGGAGTTTCTCTTTTTGGATCTCTTTCAGGAGGTGATTGGTGAATTCTTTCAATATTTATTTTGCCCCCTGGTTCTAGAATATCAGGGCAGTTTTCCTTGATAATTTAATGAAAGATGATGTCTAGGCTCTTCTTTTGATCATGGCTTTCAGGTAGTCCCATAATTTTTAAATTGTCTCTCCTGGATCTCTTTTCCAGGTCAGTTGTTTTTCCAATGAGATATTTCACATTATGTTCCATTTTTTCATTCTTTTGGTTTTGTTTTGCAATTTCTTGATTTCTCATAAAGTCATTAGCTTCCATGTGCTCCATTCTAATTTTTAAAGAACTATTTTCTTCTGTGAGCTTTTGAACCTTCTTTTCTGTTTGGCTAATTCTGCTTTTTAAAGCATTCTTCTCATTGGCATTTTGCACTTCTTTTGCCAGTCGAGTTAGCCTATTTTTAAAGGTGTTATTTTCTTCAGCATTTTTTTTTGGGTCTCCTTTAGTAAGCTGTTGACTCACTTTTCATGATTTTCTTGCATCACTCTCATTTCTCTTCCCGATTTTCCCCCTACCTCTCTTATTGATTTTCAAAGTCCTTTTTGAGCTCTTCCATGGCCTGGGACCATTGAATATTTATTTTGGAGGTTTTGGATACAGAAGCTTTGACTTTTATGTCTTTCCCTGATCATAAACATTGTTCTTCCCCGTCTGAAAGGATGGGAGAGAAGACCTGTTCACCAAGAAAGTATTCTTCTACAGTCTTATTTCCCACCCACCCCCCCCTTTTTTTTTTTGGCATTTTCCCAATCAGTTACTTGACTTTTGGGTCCTTTGTCAAGAGTAAGGTATGGTCTTTGTACCTGTAAGTTCTCAGTTCCTCAAGGTGGCACAACAAGGGAGAGGAGTTTAGTCCCTGGCTGCTCGAGGCTGAGGTTCAGATCAGTTACTCATTTCCCCCAGGGACCTTATTCTGAGCGCCCCAACAATGGAACAATGGACCCTGGCTGCTGCCTGACTGCCATGGCTACCAGAAGCTGTTGCTGCTGCCTCCACTGCCTGCCTCGGGCTGGGGCTAAGGGAGGACCCTGCTCCCTTTTTGCTCTGGTTGAAAAAACCCTCTCACTGACCTTTGGTGCCTGTGGGTTGAGGGATCTGCAAACCACTGCTGCTTCCAGGGGTTTTGCCCCCAAGGCCTGCTCTGGTCCTGCTCCTCCCAGAGCTGAGTGGCCAAGGCTGGGCTGGTCTCTGCTCTGTATCCGGCGTGACAGACCTTTCCCATTGGCCTTCCAGGTCACCCTGGGCTGGAAATCTCCTCCACTCCATCTTTCTGTGGCTTCTGCTATTCTAGAATTTGTTGAGAGTCTTTCTTTACAGGTATTTTACGGGCTGTGGAGGAAGAGCTAGAGCCATGCTGATCCTTAGGAATCAACACTTTAACTTTTAAATGCTTCGTAATCATCCCTTTAATAAAAAGTTCTAGATTTTTCCCCTCTGGGAACTGTCAATCTCACTGGTCTGTGATTTGAAAATTCTGCCCTCCCTTTCTTTGATATTGGGGTCATTTGCTGGTTTCTAGTCTAAACAATGAAAGTGCTGATGGAATCAGGGGGTTGGGGCAGTGCATCAACAACTTCCTTTCCCTCAGGGGCCCTTTTGCTTTGAACTCAGGATTCAGTCCAGATCAGGTTCCATCAGGTCTTGATCTATAATGAGAGGGAGCCAGATTCCTTTTTATCATATGATTCAGCTCATTCAATCACTGCCCAGGTCCCTGAGGGACAATTATTTAAAACTTGGGTTTGGATTTAGGTGAATTAAAAGTACAGAATGCAACTTTTTTTTTTTGGACAAGGCCAAAGTGGGTATTTACTTTGCTTGACTATGCATATTTGTTTCTAGGGGTTTCCCTTTCCCTCTCTTCAATTGGAGGTGCATCTATTGGGAGATGATTTTGTAGGGTGTGAGTTAACCACAAGGTGACTCAGATAGGTCTGTTTTCTCCAAAAATCCTATAAAAATGAGACCTTAAACACTTGCCCCTCCCCCACTACTCCTCCATCTCCATCAGGCCCATGACATGAAGTGGTCCCTACTCTAATCCAAAGTCATGTGATATTCTCTGGCTAACCATACCCCCAAGCCCCACCCCCACCTCCCCAACTCCACCTCCCTGCTTTCACTATCCAATCCCCTGTTCCCATGTAGTCTTCTGCCTCTATCTCCCACCTTTTCAGGTTTGTCACTGTATTTTCTGTGCTGTTTGCCCTCATGCCCTTTGTGGTTATTAAAGTGTGGTTATTGTTCTGTTTCTGGCTGCCAGTTGTAGTTTTTCCTGGTGAGTACCCAAAGAACCAGAGTGCCTGCCCCCATTTCATAATTTCGTAAATGATTAATTCGCCATCTGGTCCATATATGTTAAGCCTTCATAGTAATTCACTGAAGTACCTTTCAGAATGATGTCATTTCTCTGTTCATCTCTTTTAATAGTCTTTTTTTTTTGTATCTGAGATAATGCTTAAGCCAAATAGATTTTGCTCTAGCCCTTTAACTCTGACTGAATCTTTATGTTTCTTAAAAACAACATATTGTTGGATTCTGCTTTCAAATCCATTCTGCTATCTCCTTCCTTTTTTTTTTTTACGAGTTCATTGTTCATCTCATTCACAGACTTGAATATATTTCTACACCAAACTCTGTCTGTCTGTCTGTCTGTCTGTCTCTCCCCTACCCTCCTTTGACCAGTTCATATGATGCCTGCTCCCTCCACCTCTTCTCATTTGGATAGTTTTCTTGTGCATGTATACAAGAAACAAACCTTTATCCAAAGTTTACTATGGTCTGGTTACTGTGCTAAGTACTGGGAATACAAAAACAAATACAAAGAAAGGGTCTCTGCTTTCCCAGACTTTATATTACAATGGGAGAAGCCTACACATGAAAGGAAGCTGAAAAGTTGGAGGGTGAGAAAGGGGGATATCTGGAGATTTCTTGTTGAGAAATGAAGACCTGATTATGTGAAATGGCAAATCTTTCCTTTTCTCCCACTTTCTTGCCCAGTATATTTCCCCTTCCTTTTTTTAAAAAAATAATTAAAAACACAACACAAACACTACCTAGCTTTCTGTTTTATTTAACTTCCTTTATACTCATTGACTTAGGGTTCTGAGGGGACATTTATTTTCCACCCTATTGGAATACAAATATTTCATCTTTATATAGCTCCTTCCAGTTGCTCAAACATGTTTACCTTTTTATGTTTCTTTTGCCTCCTGCACTAACATTTCAATATTTCTAATCATGGTTGTACTTTTCATCAAGAGTTCTTGCAAGTCTTTGCTTTCATTAAAGATATACCCCTTCCCCAAAGGAAAAAAAGGATCATACTTAGTTTTGCTGGGTAAATTATTCTTGGTTGTGAGCCTGTCTCTTTTGGAATATTGTATTCCAAGGTGTCCTTGCATTTAGAGTAGAACCTTTGACTCTGACTGTGGCTCTTTGGTGCTTGAACACTTTCTGTCCGCTTGGAGTATTTTTTCTTTGGCCTGGGAGCTCTAGATTTTGGTGATGATACTCCTGGGAGGTCTCATTTAAGGGTTTCTTTCAAGAGATTCTGGTGGATTCTTTCTATTTTCCCTCTGGCTCTTATAGATCTGAGCAGTCTTCATTTGTGATTTCTTCAAATATGTTATCTAGACTCTTCCCCCTTCCCCCTTTTTTTGTCATCACTTTTAGATAGTCCATTTATTCCAATTTTTTTTCTCTTCTATTTTTCAGCTTATTTTTATATGAGCTCCTCCTCCTCTTCATTTTAATAATTCTTGTTGTCTTGAGGGGTCATTAACTCCTGTTTGGTCCATTCAAATGTTCAGGAAGTTTATTATTTGGGTAAGGTTTTGTATCTCTTGTGTTAAGCTATTCTTTTAAGTCTTTCTTCTAATGTCATTTATTTTGACTTTTTAAACTCACGTCTCATTTCCTACAGGAATTCTAGTTGACTTTTTGGCCAAGTGATGCTTTTGTTTGAGGTCTTGCTTGCAGTTCTTTTTGTGTTACTCCCTTTCTTCTGGTTTTGTGTCCAGGGTATCCTTAGCTTCATAATATTTTTGTGGTGCTTTTTTGCTTATTCATTCTACCAATCTTACTTCCTAAACTGGGATTTTGTATTAGGGTCAGGTTCCGTGCACTTTTGGGGGGAATGTTAGCGTCCTGATCTCTATTATCTGACTTTGCTTTCCCTGGGTTTAGGTGCTGTGTCCTTCAAAGATCTCAGGGGCGGCTCAGTTCAGGGAACTGCAAACTCTGTGTTCCCTCAGCCATCTGATTCAGCCCTCCCAGTCTGAGCTTTCTGAGCTTTAGTGCACAGGTCAGGCTCTTAACCTTTATTGGAATTCCAGAAGACAGTTGCTGACCTTAATTCCTATCTAGGGTCACCTAGCTAGAAGACTTGGCAGTTTCAGAGTGATAGAACTGCAGATTCATTTTGTTCCAAGTTCCCAGCTCTGATCACTCGGCCTCAGGGCTCCACTCTAGTCTGTAAACTGAATTTCTTCCTCCAGTTATTACAGGCTTACACTGCTGTAGGCTCACCTCTGTGAGGTGTAGGCTCATCTGTCTTGCTCCCTTCTTTGGTGAACAGCCCCTCCCAGGTCTATCCTGAAAGCTACTCTACCCCCTTCTTGGGTCAGAGCAATATAGCAGCAGGTTCAGCCTTGTTCCTGCTCCTTACTGTGGTTCATAGCTGAAGGTCCCAGCCTAGTTTGGGTGCTGGAAGGCTTTGTTCTGGGCTTGTTTTGCTGAACTGTCTTCCCAGGATCCATAAACTTTGGGTTATTTTCTTGTGTTGACCTGAGTAGGAAATGTGATGTACTGTGGTTTCTCCCAATGACTATTCTGTCTTTCTTGATTTTTGTTGGAAAGTTGTATAAGAGAGCTGGGTTGTACTGCTTTCCTTTGATCTGCCCTCTTTGCCAATATCCCCCATTGTCAGAGGTGACTCGTCACAACCCTCTTGGTTTAAAAGTTTGTTTTGGGATGAAATGAGGCACTTGCAAGTTATTGAACATTTATAAACGTAAGTTCACTTTGTCCTGACACAGCAAGGATGGTACTTAGCTTTTCTGGTCTCCATCTGGGGGAAGGTTATGTGTTATGGTCATACAAATAGGGAGTAACTGAGGTAGGAGGTGAATTCAGGTCTTCCTAACTTCAAGTCCAAGAAAGGGCTTTCAGTCAGAATCGTAGTTACAGACTGAAAAGGAGCTAGAGTCCTCAGTTTCTCCTATCAAACAATAACAGATGTATCAAAGAAAAGAAAAATGGCTGAAAAATTCATGAGAATAAAACTTTACTTAAAAAGAAAGTATGCAAAGTAAAGAAGGGCTCTAATATAATGAAAGAATACCAGGGCAACTAAATTATCAAAAGGACCCAAAGTGGTATAGATTGAAAAAGAAACAACTCAAGAAATCTTGAGAGATGCCCTCAAATGGACAAAATATACAATTTAAAAAAATCTATGCATAACCCTTCTAACACAGAAGGGACCATGTTCACTTGGCAGAATGTCTCCCTTTGCTGACTTCCTCCTTACACTCAGATGGTCTGGGAACCTCCTGATGCCATCGCACCAGATTACTCCCAGTTCCCTCCACAGCTCTATAAGGCTTAGATAGTGAATATGTTTATTTAAAGGATGATGAAGAACTCATAAAAATACTTACATCCTCTCAGATATTTACAGAACACAGTGGTTAGAGCTCTCAAATACAACTCAATACGTTTCCTATAGAAACTGTTACGTTCTCTCTTTGAACATTGTCGTGTCTTTCACCTTCTCTGCTTGCGATTCTTTTCAGCTCCCAGCAGATGGTGCCCAATGTCTTTTTTAAGTTTACACTTTTTTAAAAAAAAATTATCAGAGTCAGTGTGAGAGTGTGGGATAGATGTTAGAGAGCAGGCCTGGAACCTACCAACATTTAGGTTCAAATCCTGCTACCAACTACGTGACTGTGGACAAGATATTTAACCTCTTGGTGCTCCAGGTAACTTTCTGAGATGAAGTTCCTTCACCATGTACCATAGTGCTCCAGGATACAAGAGCCAACTCACTGGGTCCCCAAGGAATATTTAAGTTTTCAAGGGAAATACAAGGATACTCCACACTGTTCCAACTCAAGTTAGTTAACGGTGGTTCACAATTTAGCATTAGACTGTGCTTTGTTTGAGACATTTTTCTTATACTTTTGTCTCCACCACTAATTAAATTTTCTTGTTTATAATATAACTTTGTGAAGCTGGGTTTTCATTGGTTGCTGTGATTAAAAAAACAAGAACTGCTAAAAAAAAAATCAGTGTGGAACAGGAAACGAGGATGGTGGTATCCAGTCTGATCCCAAGGTTTGAGAAACTGTGCGGTGCCCAACAAGGGCACACAAATAAATAATTATATAATTACTTAAGAATTGTGTAAATATTTAAGAATAATAATAAATAATTGTTTAAGAATGAAATAAAATATTTTCCTTTCAACTCATGCATTTTTTTTTTCCCAGCTGACTGGTTAGGACATAAATATCTATTAAATTCTTTGGACCTAGCTACTTAATACATGGAACTGTTAGGTAATTGAAAAAATTACTGAGAAGCTAAGAGTTCTGTGAACTGAGAAATAGTTGCAGAGAAGATGCTGATCTGCCCTAGAAGAGGGGATTTCCTTACCTGGGAATTCCCTAAAGATCCAATCTCTATTCCAATATTAAATATAACCCTTCTGAACTTAGTTTTGTTTTCTTCTGTGTATTTTTTTAAAAAAATTCTATTTATGTTCTTTTCTTTTTTGCATTTCCATTCATTAGAGCCAGATGAATTGGATTCATTGAAGGAAACTAGTCGTATTCTTGGGTTTCAGTAAACTAATATTTTTATTTTGTTTTTTCCAGTCCAGAAATAGCTTTCTGCTTGGAAGAGAAAACAGAAGTATACTTTTGCTTTTTCTTTATCATTTATTGTTGGGGGTGTAAGCTCAGTTTTCACTTGGACAGCCTCGGGCAGGTAAAGGTGAGGACTTCTAAACCTCAGAGTTCTCATGAGGCCCCCCAGGGAACAGCTGGGAATTGAGGTGTGAAACACGGGCTGTCTCGTGCATTTCCACCTCTTCTCAGTGGGAAACTTGCTGGGGAGAGCATCCCACCCTTGAGATTGGCCCGTGGTCTGAGCACACCTGTTGTTGACTAGCTAGGGGCTGAGAGCACGCACAGTATTCACGTGCAAACTATGCGGTTGGGAGAGCTTAAGTAGGGACAGGAAAGCCTGAAGGCCCTCTTCTGGTTGCGGAGTCCCCTCCGGGGGCTCTTTGTGCTGAGGGGCCCTTGGAGGGAAGAGGGTTCTCCCCCCCATCCGTTCCCATCCTCTTGCTGTATGATCCTTGCCCCTTGGAAGGAGGAGGACTCCTCTCTCCTGAGGAAGAATTCACCCTGCACATGTAACTAAGACCCTGAATAAAGCCTAACCCTTGTTCGACTCTGGAAAGTCTCTTCTCTCAACACGTTTATTCGGCTGATCTCCGAAGACCTGGACGAAAAAGTAAGAAGGCTTGGGTAGTCCATCGGCCTCTAGGCTGAACAATTTATTATTATTGATAAATGAATGGGGGAAGGGAAGATACCAACTGGATGGCAAGATGCCCAGGGTGGATTAGTATATGAGATGGTTTAGGTGAGTTTGCTCACCAACTCCCCTTATCCCGGGACAGAGATGCAAAACTGAGTGGATTAACTGGGAAGTGGAGGGTGGGGGGATGAGAAAAGGAGGGAGCAGCATGGTGACTGAAGGTTTGGTTGGGAGAGTGTTGTTCCAGCTGGGGAGAAGGGGAGCAGCAAAAGGGCACATGGTAAGATTCTGATGTGGATGATGAAAGGGATTTATGACAGAGAGTGCTGGGTTTTTCTCTCCTCTGTCATTTTCTGAGAAGGAGTTTTCACTTCTCAAAGTCCTCATGATTCTCCTTCTCCAAACAAAGTTTTTCCTCACTGTTTAGAATCAGTTTCAGAATAACAGTTCCCTAAATCACTTCCTCTACTGCAGTTTTTAAAAAATGAAATTATAATTCAGCCACATCAATAATTGACTAGCTACTGTGCTTTTGGCAGAAAGCTTTAGCCAATGTCTGGATATTTAAAGTCTCTTATCCTACGATAAAGAAGCCCACTTGTAGTGAGGTCTGTCGTTGTGTGACTCCAAGGGAGGCAGAAGAGACAGACATCTGTAGCCTATCCTCCAAGGAAGACTTAAATTTTTGCCAGGAGGAGGAGGACAAGGAGATTGGGACCAGAGTCCACTCTGCCTTCCTCAGAGAGAAGAGGTAGCAGGCTAAAGTTGTATCTGCTTCCTTAAGTCTTGTTAGTCTAGGGCAGGGATGGGGAAACTGTGGCCTTCTAGGTCCTTGGGTAAAGCCTTTTGACCAAGACCAAGTTTTACAGAACAAATTATTTTATTAAGGGGATTTGTTCTGTGAAGTTTGGATTTAGTCAAAGGGAAAAGGAGGCCACAGGTTCCTCACCCCTGGTAGGGGTTATGAATGGGTTCAACCTAACTTCTGATCTCTGTGTCATTATTATTGGGGGGAAGGAGAAACTTAAGCTCTATATAAAAAACTTGGCTCCTTTCCCACCAAACGCCAGTTCTATAATGAACACACATAACTTATTTATACAAATTTTGGTAAACAGAAATCAGAGAAGGTACACATAGGAGAATATAACACAGAATGAAGGAGCTCCTCCATTAGGAGCAAGATTACCCTGCTCAACCGCGAGAGAGAGAGAGAGAGAGAGAGAGAGAGAGAGAGAGAGAGAGAGAGAGAGAGAGAGAGAGAGAGTTCTAGATCTCACCCTAGGGGAAACTCTGCACACTCTTTTAGTGCAGCAAGCTGGGGACAGGGACATGAGGGAGATTGCTTCTTCTCATGTCTTCCAAGAGTCTTTTCTGCAACCTGAAGTGGGGTTGGCCTCTTTTCCCTGTCAAAGTTGAAAGCCAGAAGTGCCCCAAACGACTCAGTGTTGGAAGAGTCTCCAAGAAGACTGAAGATGGCTGGAGCTCTCCTGCTTACCAACTTAACCTCACCCCTCATGCAGGGCAGGGCATTCATATCTACCAGTGAGGACAGAGTCTATACCAATGGGCTTTAAAACAAGAGTTGCCCCACTCTATCATGCCTCCATGGCCAGGCTTGTGATGTTTTCCAAAATTCTTGTCTATTTCCTCTGAAGGATCACTCACTCAATCAACAAACATATTAAACTCCAACTATGTTAGGCTCCAAGGATACAAATGCAAAAGAATGAAAAAATCTTTACTATGTAGGAGCTTATATCCTTACAGGGGAGATAATAATTACATCTATAAATTTATAGCATATACAGAATATGAATAAGTACACATAATTGAAAGTAGTTAAATACAAGGTAGTTCGAGAGGGCACTAGCAATTGTGGGGTTCAGGAAAGTCATGGCTACCACTCCCTAAATCTATGGAGATCAGCACAGTAGAAGTCAGTTTGGGGAGGCAGGGACTGGGGATTATTGATAATCCCATCAACTCGTTTTGCTTTCCCTTCAAATATAGTGGTCACTGAACCTGAGAGGAATTCCAAACATGTTGTCCTTGCCTTAATTCTCTGCACCCTGTGTGTCTGATTCAGGACTATTTCCTCACCACTGAAAAGATTCAGGAGGGTAAATAGGAGCCATTTCAGGAGATGGTGAGAGGCATAGGGGTGACAATTCAAGGAGAGCATCACCTGGTGGACATTTGAAATCGGATGCTTCCAAGACATCTTAAATCCAACATGTCTAAAACTGAACTCATTATCTTCCCCTCATTCTGCCAAATTCTTTTTTATTTTTTATTTATATTAAAGGCACCACTATCCTCCCATTGTCTCAGGCTCATATAACCTCAGTGTTATCCTGAACTCCTTACTCTTTCATTCCATATACCCAGTTTCTAAATCTTGCCACTCCGTTTAGTTCAGACCCTCATTACTTCTTGCCTAGATTATTGCAAAAACCTCTTGGTCACTCTGCCTTTTCTCTCCTCATTCTAGTCCATCATATATGCTCCTGCCAAAATATATTTATTCCTCTATTCAAAGAACTCCAATGTCTTCCTGTTGCCTCCAGTATAAAAAATAAACTCTGTTTAGCTCTCCCTTAACAACTTGGCACACACCTATATTTCTAGCCTCAAGAGACATTACTCCCCCTCCTATACTCTGTGATCTAGTCAAACAGTCCTTCCTGTCTTTAAGATGTAACTTACACATCATCTTCTGCATGAAGCCTTTCCTTATCCCTCAATGACCCCTCAACAACCCCTCTCTTCCAAACTAACTTATATTTAACTAATTTATATATATATTTAACTTTATAGTTACATATATTGATAGCTTTTGTCTTTTTCAATTTTTAAAAAAAATTCTGAACTTAAGCTGCAAAAAAGAGAGAACATTTCCATATAAACAGAACACAAAAGGAGATTCTGTATTAAACTGGGGATCTTTGTTTCATACCACTTGATTTAATAAAAAATGTAAAATAAACCCATGTTACTCTCAAAATACCCTGCTTATTTGTGCTTCCTTCTGTTATCTTCTGTGCATGTTAAAAAAATGTTTTAATGACCTCCTTTTGGGTCATCATTATTGTTAACCTTCAATTCTCCATCCTTACTCCCAATTAAGAGGAAGGGGAAGCAGGAAAAAAACCCAGAATACAAGGTCAAACAAACATCCACAAGAGTGGCCATGTTATTGTACCTTGCATCCATTACATGTTGGGAGGTGGGTAGCATGTTCCATCATAGGTCCTTTGTAAATATCATTGGTCATTGTATTCATCATAGTTCTTGCATTTCAAAGTTGTTTTTCTTTAAAATGTTGCTAAACTGTCCTCTTGGTTCCACTTACTTCAGCCTGCATCAGTTCATACTACCTAATTCTCTGAAGTCATCTTTTACATATTTCATATATTACATGTTACATTTTTATATTATATTACATATTTACATATTACATATATTTACATATAGCACAATAATATTACATTGCATTGATATACCATTGTTTGCTCAGCCATTCCCTAAGTGGCTAAGAAGCAATCTAAGTTACCTTTTTAGATTATAGCTTTTTTCTTTTTCCTCTTTTTTCTCTTCTCCTGTTTGCTCCTCTCTCCTGTTCTTTTCTCTTTTCACTTTTATTCACTCCTTCAGGATCAATAAGTTTTTTGTTTCCAACTATTCTTTCTACAGCATTATCTTTCTTCTTAATGTCACCCTGGACCTCCTCTTGTTTCCCTGTTGAGTTTGATGCATTTGTACATCAAATTGTTTGTATATCCTTTGTTCATTTCAGGTGAGAGTTATCTGATGACCACCTTCCCCATTCCTTCCTCCATGTGTGTATACTTCTCTCACATATAATACTTTTGAAAAATAGCAAATTCTACCCACTTTTCTCTATTTTAAGCAACTGTATTCCTTTTACCTTCCTTCCGCTTTTCCCTTCTTCAGAACCAAACTAATCTACCCCGACAATCCCTGTAAAAAAAACATCCTTTGTCAACATCCATTGGAGACATAGGTTCTGAGGTGACACTTGTGTCTTCTCTCCATGAGAATGCTCATGCTACTTCATCATGTGGACCCTTCCACTTGTTCAAATAAATTTACCTTTCAAAGTTTTTCCTTACTCCCATGTTTATGTTTTAAAATTCCTACTCAACTCTGATCTTTTCATCAGAAATGCTTGAAATCCTCTCTTCCATTAAAGGTACATTTCCCTCCCTGTAGGATTATACTTAGCTTTGCAGAGCAAGTTATATAAGTTATATAAGTCTCTTTTGCCTTTTGAAATATTATATTCTAAGATCTTTTTTCATTTATAATAGAAGCTGCTGGGGCTTGTATGACCTTAATGTAGTTCCTTAACATATGAATTACTTCATTCTGGATGCTTGAAGGTTTTTTTGTTTTTTAAAGATAGAAGCTCTAGATTTTGCCTGTGATATTCTTGGCACTTTTCCTTTTAAGAGGTGATTAGTGTATTGTTTCTATCTTTACTTTGTCTCCTGGTTCAATAAATTTGAAGGACCCCAACAGATATAGGAGGCCCTGCTGTACAGGTTCTTAGATCTGCTTTTCTGAAAGGAAAGCAACTTTTGAGGGGTCAGCAATCACTTTAATCAAGCACATGGATCATTCACTTACTTAAGGGGAAAAAGTCAGTACCCTGAACTTCACAGAAAATACAAACAGAGAAACAAAGTTCAACCAACAGACAGGACTTTCCACTGTCTGACCATAAGCAATACATACATCACAGATCAAAAGACAAATCCAACCATCTGACCATTACATACATATATAGTTACCAGGGAGAGAAGCACTATCATCTGGATTTTCAAAGTGGGGGGTGGGGCGGGGGTGAGGTAGCTCCTTAGCAGCTGCCCAGAGTCTAGTCTGGCCAAACAAACACTTTCAAGGAGTAAGCTCCCAAAGTAAAACCTCACCTTAGAGTATTTATACACTTTTCAGAACCAGAGGGCATCACAACCCTAGAAACCAGTGCCTCATTAGAAAATTAACAAAAGGTGTGGCCCTCCCCTAATCAAGCTTCCCCCTAATGGGTAGGCCCACGAATGGGTGGGAAAGATCTTTTTATTTATTTATTTAACTTTTAACATTCATTTTAACAAAATTTGGGGTTCCAAATTTTCTCCCCTTTTGTCCCCTCCCCCCACCCCAAAACACCAAGCATTCTAATTGCCCCTATCACCAATCTGCTCTCTCTTCTATCATCCCTCTCTGCCCTTGTCTCCATCTTCTCTTTTGTCCTGTAGGGCCAAATAACTTTCTATACCCCTTTACCTGTATTTCTTATTTCCTAGTGGCAAGAACAGTACTCAACAGTTGTTCCCAAAACTTTGAGTTCCAACTTCTCTTCATTCCTCCCTCCCCACCCCTTCCCCCCTCCCTCCCCACCCCTTCCCTTTGGAAGGCAAGCAATTCAATATAGGCCAAATCTGTGTAGTTTTGCAAATGACTTCCATAATAGTCGTGTTGTATAAGACTAACTATATTTCCCTCCATCCTATCCTGTCCCCCATTACTTCTGTTCTCTCTTTTGATCCTGTCCCTCCCCATCAGTGTCAACCTCAAATTGCTCCCTCCTCCCCATGCCCTCCCTTCCATCATCCCCCCCCCCTGCTTATCCCCTTATCCCCCACTTTCCTGTATTGTGAGATAGGTTTTCATATGAGTGTGCATTTTATTCCTTCCTTTAGTGGAATGTGATGAGAGTAAACTTCATGTTTTTCTCTCACCTCCCTTCTTTTTCCCTCCACTAATAAGTCTTTTGCTTGCCTCTTTTATGAGAGATAATTTGCCCCATTTCATTTCTCCCTTTCTCCTCCCAATATATTTCTCTCTCACTGCTTGATTTCATTTTTTTAAGATATGATCCCAACCTCTTCAATTCACTCTGTGCACTCTGTCTCTATGTGTGTGTGTGTAATCCCACCCAGTACCCAGATACTGAATAGTTTCAAGAGTTACAAATATTGTCTTTCCATGTAGGAATGTAAACAGTTCAACTTTAGTAAGTCCTTTATGACTTCTCTTTGCTGTTTACCTTTTCATGCTTCTCTTCATTCTTGTGTTTGAAAGTCAAATTTTCTTTTCAGCTCTGGTCTTTTCATCAAGAATGCTTGAAAGTCCTCTATTTCATTGAAAGAGCAATTTTTTCCCTGAAGTATTCTACTCAGTTTTGCTGGGTAGGTGATTCTTGGTTTTAGTCCTAGTTCCTTTGACTTCTGGAATATCCCATTCCATGCCCTTCGATCCCTTAATGTAGAAGCTGCTAGATCTTGTGTTATCCTGATTGTATTTCCACAATACCTGAATTGTTTCTTTCTAGCTGCTTGCAATATTTTCTCCTTGACCTGGGAACTCTGGAATTTGGCCACAATGTTCCTAGGAGTTTCTCTTTTTGGATCTCTTTCAGGTGGTGATCTGTGGATTCCCTGAATACTTATTTTGCCCTCTGGTTCTAGAATCTCAGGGCAGTTTTCCCTGATAATTTCATGAAAGATGATGTCTAGGCTCTTTTTTTGATCATGGCTTTCAGATAGTCCCATAATTTTTAAATCATCTCTCCTGGATCTATTTTCCAGGTCAGTTGTTTTTCCAATGAGATACTTCACATTATGTTCCATTTTTTCATTCTTTTGGTTTTGTTTTGTGATTTCTTGTTTTCTCATAAAGTTATTAGCCTCCATCTGTTCCATTCTAATTTTGAAAGAACTATTTTGTTCAGTGAGCTTTTGGACCTCCTTTTCCATTTGGCTAATTCTGCTTTTGAAAGCATTCTTCTCCTCATTGGCTTTTTGAACCTCTTTTTCCAATTGAGTTAGCCTATTTTTCAAGGTGTTATTTTCTTCAGCATTTTTTTTGGGTCTCCTTTAGTAGGGTGTGTACTTGTTTTTCATGCTTTACTTGAATGTCTCTCATTTCTCTTCCCAGTTTTTCCTCCACCTCTCTAACTTGATTTTCAAAATCCTTTTTGAGCTCTTCCATGGCCTGAGCCCATTGAGTGGGCTGGGATATAGAAGCCTTGACTTCTGTGTCTTTCCCTGATGGTAAGCATTGTTCTTCCTCATCAGAAAGGAAGGGAGGAAATACCTGTTCACCAAGAAAGTAACCTTCTATAGTCTTATTTTTTTTCTCTTTTTTGGGCATTTTCCCAGCCAGTGACTTGACTTCTGAATATTCTCTTCACACCCATCATGCCTCCAGATCCTCCCGGCCAGCACTTGGGGTCTGAGATTCAAATGCTGCTTCCCAGCCTCAGGGCTTTGGCAGGGGCAGGGCTGCTATTCAGTGTGAGATTAGGCTCAGCTGCTCAGGTTGTGGCAGGGCCACCTCACGGGACTCAGTTCCCTCAGGGGGTTTATGCAGAGACCTTCAACAATGGATCTAGGCTCCTGCCTGCTTGGGGAGCCCTGGTCTGCTCCCGCCTCCACTGCTGCCTCCCGAGGGGGCCTGAGTTGTGGGGACACCCCACTCCCCTCTTGGCAAGCCGAGAAGACCCTCTCACCAACCTTTGGGGCCCATGGGTGGAGGGACCCGTGCAGCCGCTGGAGATTCCATCCCTGAAGCCCGCTCGGATCTGCTCCTCTCAGTGCTGCGTGGCCAAGGCAGGGCTGGGCTCGGCTCCGGGTCCAGGGTGCGATGGACCTTTTGGGAGAGGTTTTCAGGGCTCTCAGGAACAGAAATCTCGTCTGCTCTGTTGTTCTGTGGCTTCTGCTGCTCCAGAATTTGTTGGGAGTTCGTCTTTACAGGTATTTTATGGGCTGTGGGTTCAGAGCTAGCATATGTGTGTCTTTCTACTCTGCCATCTTGGCTCCGCCCCCCGGGTGGGGAAGATCTTTAACTCTCTGATTAACACTGCAGTTATTTTTATTTATGATTTGTCAATCACTTTGGCAGCTTTGTGAAGCAGGGACTGGAGGGAGGAGAGATCTGAGGCAAGAAGACCAGTAGTTCACGTGAGAGGTAATTAGGGCTTGAATTAGAGTGTTATCTGTGTTAACACATTAGACCAAAAGGGACTTCCATAAGAGATGTTATGAAGACAGAAATGAAAATAGAAATAGATAGAAATTTGGCAGCTGAATGGATGTGTGGGGTGAGAGGGAGGAGTTGAAGATAACATTAAGATAACTGAGGGGGTGGTGGTGTCTTCAATATTAATAGGTGAAGTTTAAACGTTCTTAGTTCACTAGTAACTCTTTATGATTACCCTAAACCTTCTTCATTCAAATGTCCAATTTCATTTTCCAGTCTCTCTACCCTTTTACTGTGAGTGCTCAAACAAGTAGACTAATTCACCAAAGTCTGATATCTAACTTTAGAGCCCTCGTCTTCATCAGAAAATGTTACCTATAACCATTGTTTGAACTAGTCTATCTCAAAGGTGTATTCTAATATAATCCTCCTCTTTTCCATTCTTCCTCTCTCCAATATCTCCAATCTTTCCTTCTCCAATATTGCCGTTTCCAGTCCTCATTCTCCCTGACCTTTCTGTGGCATTTAACATTCCTCACCATTCTCTCTTCCTAGATATTCTCTTCCCTCTTGGCTTTCTTCCTTCTCCTTTACTTTTTGCTGAATCTGTTTCCTGACCTTTAAACATGAAATGTCCCCTAAGACTCTCTATGTATACTCTTCTGTTTTTTCACTACACTTTCTTTTGGGGATCTCATATGTCCCAATGGGTTCAGTGATCATCTCCAAACAGAAGACTCTCAAATATATATTGTAGACATACATATATACATATACAGTCATGCACATATATATGTATGTATGTACATATTCATGTATCTATATGTGTATGTGTATATATACACATATCCTTAATCTCTTGCTTCCATAAAACCCTACTCTACTTTGGTGCCTCATTGTGGCATGGAGTTAACTCTGGATCAGCCCATGGACAACTGAACAAGCCTTATCAGATTCTACCATTTTGGAAAGGTTTTGAACATCATTCATCCATAAACTCTGCTTTCCAAGGACCAGTTTGGCTAACTATGGAGATAATAACCACCAGTAGTCTCATCTCTGGGTGATGAAATTTTTGCTTATGGCAACCCATGAAACAAAGAAAAATAATTGAAATAGACCTTCCTTCTGTGTGGTTCCTTTCTGCTGTTAACGGGAAAGAGTTTGTAAGAATCACACAGCTTTTTAATCAAACTATAAATATTAACTTCTAGCTGTGAAGTTTTTGTCTAGTGACCAATGAGAGAATATTCAATTGGAGGAATGGAATCATATAAATTTTGATATTTTCAGTATAAATAACACTAGAAAATGAAATGAAGGTACAGTTACATTGAGAGTTCTTCTTTAGAGAGACAGATAGTTGGTGAAATTGGTTTTCACCATGCATCCAAGGGCAACACAATCATTTCAGAGGATATTTGCTTATTTTATTAAATTTTTTATTGGTGCTTTTTGTTTTTACATCAGAGTTAGGAAATTCTTCCTAACACTTAAGAATTTTCCTTAAGTGGGAGTGACTTGCCTTGAGAGGTGATGGATTCTTCCTTGGAAGTCTTTAAGCAGAGGCTAGAAGATCATTGTTGGTTATATTATAGTGGAAATTCCTTTGTGTATTGGTTGGACTAGATCAATATTGGGATTCAATAGATCAATTCTGATTCCCAAATTCTGGGTGGTATCCACCTGGGGTACAATGCTGTTCAGAGGAAATATGGCCTGGGACACCATGTGATTTCTACACTACTATAATGTTGAGTAATGAATACTGTTGGGGTGGAGAGGGCCTAGAGCTAGGGTTACTGAATAGGGCCCAGGGACAAGACTGATATCTCTAGGGGTAGGATTGGGCAGGAAAGAAAGTTCTCAGGATGGTGTGATCTGAACTCAACATATTGTCTTTCCCCTTAAGCTCTCCCCTCTTCCAAACCACCCTATTACTGTAGAAGGCACTACCATCCTTCTAGTCCCCCAGGCTACAACCTAGGTGTCATCTTGTCAATAAGACAGATCTGGCCAGAGGAGCCAAGCCTGAAAATTTGGCTAGGCAGGGTGAGGATGGTCAGTGCCATAAATTAGGAGAACCAAAAGTCAAGTCTAGAGAGAAGTTAGCAAATGCAAGGAAGACTGAGTAGGCATGATGGTAGTTAATTTAGGTGGCCATTACTACCAATTTGCTTACACTTATCTGGCAATGTGTGTGCATCAAGTTCCATCTTCAGTCACAATGACAATTGTCGTAGAACCTCCTATCCATCTCATATGATAGGAGAGAAAGAAGGTTAGTATTGTATGGCTCAGAGGGTATCATGTCTGCTTTAAGTCACCTAAGTACATTAATTTTATTCAAGTAGGGAGCCATCAATGGATTGAACTGGCTGCCACTTGGGGACAGTGAGAGCCCTCATCATCCTTTTATTCCTAGCTTGATTACCCTAGACTTGTTGTCCTCATGCTCACGTATTTTTTTAAAATCATTTTTTTCCAGATCTGCACTCTCTCCTTCCCATACCTGCACCCTTCCATAAGAGAGCAAGAAAAACAAAATCTCTATTTGAAACATGTGTAGTATAGTCAAGCAGAGCAAATTCTCACACTGTTCTGCACTCTGAGTTCCTTACTTCTCTATCAGGAGGTGGGTAGCATGTTTTATCATGAGTCCTCTGGGATTATGGCTAGTTATTGTGTTGATGAGAATTCCTAAGTAATTCAAAGTTGTCTTTACAATATTGCTGTTACTGTCTTTCAGCATGCTCAGGTATTTATGACCCAAGAGTTCAGAGTGTCAGAGAGTCTTAGTCATAGTGAGTTCAGAGGCCTCTGCAAAATTTATAGATTTAGTTCTGACCCAGAGAGAGCAAACACCCATGGAGGCTATGTCACTGTATTGGTGGCTGAAATAATTGACAGGCACGCATTTCAATCTGGACCCATGCCCTAGAAAATCAAACTAAGATAAGGGTTAATGAGAATATTCAAGAAAATCGCAAGAAGGTAAAAGAAGAGGGCTTTGGGGGATGCCCCTGTGGGCAGGAAACAGATGATCCAAAGATAAGGAATCCAAAGGTAAGAAATGATCATGTAGGAGGTGAACAAAGTCTTCCCCCAAATCTTCCCTTCCTTCTGGCTTCCTGATTTCTATTTATGGCAGTATCATTCACCATAACCCAGATCTTCCACCTAAGGGTTATCTTTTACTGCTCTCTCATATCTCTTATTCAGTGTTACCAAATCCTTTCCATTTTATTCCAGAAATACCTCCCATAGCCCTCTTTTCTAGTGTCACTACTATAGCCTTTATACTTATCTGTCTAGATTTTTGCAATAGTCTCTGAAGAACAACAAAAACTCCTCAGCCCATGAACATGGGATTTGCCTCCTAAGTGGTTAATGTCTTCTGAACTGAAGCATTTTCAGCATTTTTGTTGTTGTACAGTCATGTTCTACTCTTTGTGACCACATTTGGGGTTTTCTTGGCAAAGCTACTGGAATGATTTGCCATTTTCTTTTCCAGATCATTTTATAGATGAGGAAAATAAGGTTAAGTGACTTGCCCAGGTTCACATAACTAATAAGTGTCTGAGGTTGGTTTTGAATTCTGGTCTGACTCTAGGCCTGCAGTACTACATGGTGCTGAGTAAAGACTAGTACCTCTGGTGTGAGGGCTTGCCTAGCACATTTCAGGTTTGCTCATCCATCTTTGGTGTCCACCTTTCACCCAACTCTCACCTGTGGCTCCAAGAAGCTGTAGCATGCACAGCACTCCCCAGTAAAACTGTCTTGGCAGATGGGCTACATCAGGCTGAGGGTAACTGACACATCTCAAAATTGTTGATGAGTTAGGGGGATGTCTACTCCAGGCATGTGAAGACTTCCCCTACTGAATGGGCAGATAAGAACAATTTGTTCCAACAGGCATGAAGATGGCTGAAGCAGGTGATGTGGAATCCTTAGAGCTTGGTCTGACATTAAAGACACCAAGGTCATCCATTGCATCCTGGGCCACTGCCAATTGTCTTGACTTTTGTCTTGCCACTGGACTCCACTGCACAAAGACTCTTTGTGCAGCTCTGCATGAGTTAAGATATCACCCCATGATGTCACTGGTCCTCTTTAAAAAGGAAGGACAAACATAAGTCTCTGAACAAGTCTTCCTACTCTGGCACTCTAGCACTTCTAATCCATCCTTCTTATTGTTGACAAATTTTCTAAGGCATAGATCTGATTTTCCCTATGAGGTTTCTCAAGCAAAGGTCTTGACATTCAGAGCCTTTCTTAATCTGGCACCACAACACTATACTTTTTAAAACTTTATATCATGGGCCAGAAAAACTCTTCTTCTTTGTCCCACAAAGATATCAGATGCTCCATCACCTCCATGGCTTTCCTCATGCCAATTCCTATGCCTAGAATGTCCTCCCTCCTCCCCGATTTGTTTGTTGAACTCCTCTTTCCTCAACTCAACTGCTCCCTCTGTATAAAGCCCTTGTCCCTCTGGCCAGTAATGACTTTCTCTCTTGGACCTCATTCATATAGCACAGAATCATAGTCTGACTCTCATAGTTAGAGGGGATATCAGAGACCATCTAATTCAAACCATACTTGAATAAGAATATCTATAACAACAGGAGTTCCTGAAATCCATGAACTTTAAAAAAGTTTTTTAAACAATAGCTATTGCAATATAATTGTTAAACCCTTTGTAATCTTTTATATTGTATTTTATGTATGTAGAAGTGTTCTTCTGAGAAGGGATCCATAAACTTCCCCACACTGCCAGAGGAGTCCAGAACATAAAAAGGGAGAAGACCTCTTGTACAACTTGACAAGCAGTCAGTTAGCCTTTGATTGAAGCTCTGTGGTAACTGGGAACCTGCTGCCTCCTCTGAGCAGTTTCCAAGAATGACTTCATTTTAATTTTGGATGGCTTTGCTTTTCCTGACATCAAATCTAAGTTTGTCCCTTTGCAATTCCACTGATTGTTCTTTGCTTTGTTCTTTAAGGTCAAGCAGAACAAGCCACTCTCAGTTGCTGAAGGATCAGTTATCTCAAAAGAACCGTGTGTAGACACCATATTTTGCAGTCACAAACCTTGAACCAGAGCTGTTAGATTTGTCATAGCAAGTGTGGGACACCCAACTCAGACCTCGGTGTCTATTCTCCAAGTGACCACAATACCTGTATCCAACCAAGGCAGGATTGGTCTCAGATACGCTCCTACTTCATTTTATTGAACTTGGATCCTTCAGGGTGAGGCTGGAGGGAGAGTGTTCTATCTCTTCCATGAACTATTGAGATTAGGCACTCTGTAGGGGCTGGCTGGGTGCGTGACTTGCTGTTTTCAGATCTCATCCACAGACACCTTACATTTGGTTTGGGTGACTGACATAATGCTGGCTTGTTATGCTTAGGCATACAAAGTATGTGCTTAGGTTAAGAACCCAATGGGCCAGCTAGCAGGTTCTCTGTAACTCCTGCCTATTCTCTTTTTCTGGGTATTGATGTTTATATATTCCAACATGGATTTGCCCTTGTCTCAAGGAAGTAATCATTCTGACCAAGATGACAACCTTCCTTCCCCATGCTGGACATCCTAACACAGCTAAAGCCAACCACCTGTTCTGAATGAAATTTTCTTGTTCCAGAGGCCTTCCCCCAACTTCCTCTTTGTTTGATGTGTCTGGTTCATCTCATACTTCTACAGAGTCTTTGAGTAAAGAGTTTGATGGGCAGACAGACTTAATGCTAGAATAACATTTTATGATTGAAATGACCAGGCTACCATATTACTCAATGAGTTTTTTAAAATGACTTGGTCCACTCATGGCTTCCACATGTTTCTTTCCCCCTACATTAACACTATGTATTATAGTTTCCATCTAGTAAGTGACTGTCTACAAAGCCTATAAAGCACCAAAGTAGTATATGCTATAGGGCCCACTGCTGCTGCATCCTTGTGGAGCTGCTGAGTGTAACAGGAGGTACACTGAATGGTCTCAGGCTCTGAGAACTCTACTTCTTTTCTGACTTCATACTCACCTACTCCTTGAATATTTATCTTAAAGTACATCTGTACTCAAAATGGGAAGTAAAGTCCCTCCTTGAGGGAGTTCATTGTTACATTTTTATATGAAGATATGCACACATACTCAGTGTCAATTGCTATCTCTATACACACTAGTGATATATAATGGGATAGAGAGGGAAGTGGCAAGGGGCTCCAAGTACAGTGGGCTGCTCTTTAGGATTCAATCATCTTTCAAGTCTTGTAAGTGGGCAAAGCTCAAGAGGACTTGTTCCAGTGAGACTTGACTTACAGAATAGTCATCCAATTTATATTTGTCTTTGACTTCTTCCATGATACCAAACACCTGTGGGATAGCAGACACAGTCATAGTTAAGGTCCTTGTTCTAGGCATACAGGGAGTGGCTCTTAAATGTGTGTTTAGGAGGCAAAAGTTACAGGCTAGTGAAACTCTTTAAATCCTTCATTGGACCCAAATGTTTCCATAAAGTCATTAAACCTCAGTGTTCTTTGAGAAAGAAATTGAGTGATAAATCCCCAAGAGATCCTGTCTCTTCTTTGTCCCTTCCAGGTGAGCAACACCTATAGGTCACACACCTGTTGAACACTGTTCAGCTGTCTATATGAGGAGCTTAAGAGAATTAAAGGCTGAGAACCCCTCCCCCTCTTAAGAGTTGATTTCATCATATTCCTAGATGTCTGAGTGCCATATCTACCTCTGGAGGCCCTTGGGAGGATTTAATGCCTCCTGTACGCTCCTCCTTCTAGAAAGTGCCTTTAGGTAGCACCATGATATCTTAAATCTGCTTCCTATACTCACCTTTGACCATTTGAGGTTCTCTTTGGGCAAGTGGTAATGGACCATCCCTTGGTGCTCCTCTTCCAGGATACTGCCTGGCAAAGGGAAAGAGTCATTTCTCACGAGGAACAGGGAGTGGGAGAGGCTATTTCCTAGCAGGATTAGTTTTCAATCTATTATAACCACTATAAGTTGACTTAATATTCACACTTTTGAAAGGGCCTGTTCAGTGTGGGGACCCTATAGAAGGGCAGAAAATCCAAACTGGCTTTGAAAGATGCTCTGAATCACAGCTTCCTCTTTGTCTCCCATTCTGCTTAACTTCTGCCGTGAGCAGCTGAGAAAAGCCAACATGAGCCAAGCTGTAGATACTTAAGCAAGGCCTTTGGTTACAATTCTAAAGTGAAGCACAACATTGCAGGGGGCTGTTGTTGAAGTGGAACTGTGAGCATCCTATCTCCTTATTTTCACAGAAATTCACTGGAAAAACATGCCTGGCCAGAGGATAGATAAGAAAGACGTGAGCTGTTTAGGGCCTGAGCTCCAATACCTGGAAAGGTCTCTTTCACAAATATTTTGAATGTTTCAAGTGACATCTTTTCTTCCTCATTGGTTTTGCCTTTAATTTTGGCCAGTAGGGTGTAGCCACTCCCATATTTGCTCTTGAGGTGCTGTAGGCTGCCCAGACACTTGAACTGTCCATTCACCATGATGGCCACCCTGGTGCACAGGGCTTCACACTCCTCCATGCTGGGGAAACAAGAGGGAAGAGGGAGGCATGACTACAGACTCCTTGACTTGGAGAATGAGGGCTGTGGACCTGAGAGGACTGAACCTGCAGGTCCCATTTCTCTAGAGGGAAGGCCTGGTATGTGGCCTGGGGGCAAAGAGCCACCTTAGCAATGTAAAAATGCTTGGCATAAAAGGGGAGGAGGAGATGCTCAGGTTTAGAATGGGACATTCCCCCTTATCATTCCATGATAGAACATTATTCTATAGAATAATGGAATATTGGTCCTTATTGTCAGGACCAACGTCAAAGGAACCTGAAGGTCGTTCTTCTAAGGGATCAACTGCTGCCAGGTTTATTGCCCCTGTCCCCAAGAGTCTACAGACAAAGTCACAGAACCATCCTAGCTCCTCACTGCCCCACTCTCACCAATCAAGGTGCGGGCCCTACCTGTGGGAGGTAATGACAATGGCCTTGCCAAGCTGACGGGTCTCGGTCACTGCATTCCAGAGCAGGCGCCGAGCCACAGGATCCATACCAGTAGATGGCTCATCGAGGAAGACAACTGAAGGATTTCCCATAAGGGCAACACCAGCGCTCAGCTTACGCTTGTTGCCACCACTGTGTGAGGAGAAGAGGGGAGAATAGGGACAAATAATAGTATTTCCAAGGCTCCAGGAGAGGACACCAGGGGGAACAAGAAACAATGCCTAAATATGTCCAATATCGGGAGCTACATGACTCAGTGGATAGAGCACTGGGCCTGGAGTCAGGAAGACCTGAGTTCAAATCTGTCCTCAGATACTTACTAGCTGTGTGACCCTGGGCAAGTCACTTAACTGTGTTTGCCTCAGTTTCCTCATCTATAAAAAGAGCCAGACAAACCACTTCCAGTATCTTTGCCAAGAAAACTTTGTGGACAGTATAGTCCATGGGGTCACGAAAAGTCATTCATGACTTAACAACTGAACAGTAACAAACGTCCATATGCACAGGCACAGGGTGAAGTACATGGTTGGAATGTGAATCTAATAAAGGTAGCAAATGCCAAAGCTGCGAGGGGTGGGTGATAGTTGGGTGGATACACAAAGCCAAAGAATGAAGTTGAGACCAAAAGTGTCAGAGAAGTAGTTTGGTCATAGGACGTTGGGTGGTCAGAGAAATGACCATTTGAAATATATATTCTAGGGTATGCTTGTGCTTTATTCTATTTTTTAATAATCAAGCATTTATTTTTTTCATCCTCTGCCCTCTGTTCCTCAAGTGGAAAAGAAAAAAAAAGAAAAAGAAAAGCTTTACAACAGATGTGCAGAGTCTGTGTCCAAAAGTGTGTGTCTCATCCTGCACCTCGAAGCCACTACCTCTCCGTCAGGGGGTGGATAGCATGCTTTATCACCTCTGAATTCTCAGGAATTGTGATTAGTTACGGCATTGCTAAGGCTTCTTAAGCCTTCCAGAGTTGTGTTTATAATCCTGTTACTGTAGTATAAACGGTTCTGCTCATCTCATCAGTTCATAGACAAGTCTTCCCAGGCTTTTCTGAAGTGATCTCTTCCATCATTTCCCCCTGGTGCCAGTTCTTTGGTCGACTTTTTTTCACATAGGACCTTTCCCCCTTTCTTGGAACTCTCTGGGGTAGAGTTCCATTGATGGCACACATAGGTTAGAAATGGGGCATAATTCTAAATTGCTTTCCAGATTGGTTGCACCAATTCACAGCTCCACCAATAGTACAGCAATATATTTGTTTTTCATAATCTCTCCAGCATTGGTCATTTCTCCTTTTTGTCAGTTTGCCAGTGTGATGGATATGAGGAGTAGCATAAGGGTTATTTAATTTGAATTTCTCTAATTATTAGTGATGCCAATTTTTTTATATTGCTATAAATAGCTTGGGTTTCTTTTGTTGAGAACTTCTTGTTCATATCTTTTGGCCATTTCTGTCAATTGAGGAATGACTTGTGGTATATCATTTTAGTGATGAGCTGGCATGCCTCAACTCTTGCCTCATCATCATCCTTACAATAATGGCAGCTAGTATTTATGTAGCTCATCAGACACGTTAACTCATTTGACCCTCACAACAACCCTGTGAAAGTAGGTGTCATTATCACCACCATTTTACAGATGAAGAAACTGAGACTGAGAGAAGCTCAGTGACTCACCCAAGGTCTTCTTCGGTTCACATTCAGCACTCTTACCCACTGTGACAACTAACTTTCTGTCATAACAGGGATATAACTTCACACTCAGGGAACTTAAGGAATCCTTGACTGAGCCACAAATCTACCCTGAGAATGCTAATATCCTTTCAGATGTACAAAACTTGTTAAGAATTTTTCCTACCACATGGCTTTCTTTTAGGATAAGGTCAATGTCTGCCATTAACAAGGGCAGCTGGGTGGCACCAGAGTGCACAGAGTGCTCGGCCTGGAGTCAGAAAGAAATCTGGCCCCAAACACTTCCTAGCTGTGTGATCCTGGGCAAGTCACTCAGTTTCCTCATCTGTAAAATGAGCTGGAGAAGGAAATGGCAGATCACTTCAGCACCTCTGCTAAAGAAACTCCAAATGGAGTCCTAGAGAATCAGATATAACAACAACATGCCATTAATGAAAGGCAATTCTTAGGCCTTAAGGGAAAGAACACGTCTAGAAGGGAAAAGGACATTATCAAAATTGTGATTTAAAAGTATAAACAAAATGTAGTTTTGAGTCAAACAAAAAGTAGTTCATAGTTCAGAGGGTAAGATAAGCACTCCTAGAGAAGTCAAGGTGTTCCTGACAGGTGTCCTCCAGAAGAGCTGTGCCAGATTTGAAGCACTGTGTCAGCACCCACTCAAAACCAGAGTTCAAAGGCCTCCACTGATGTTTGTTGTCACCTGTCAGTCAGAAGACACATTACTTTGAAACAAAAGACATTCAGTTGAAAAGCATAGCAATTCAACTGATCAGAAAAGATTTCCCCATACATAAATGGGGTACACTCCCTCACAGTACCACACTACCAGTGGGGAGGGAACATATTCAGAGAATACGTATGACCAGGGAGCACACATGGAGAACAAATACACTGGAAACATGCAACCTAGTAACATGCCTGCTATATATTACTGCCTCTTCTGTTAGTATAAATGGCATGGAGCAAAGGTCCTGGATAATGATGCCACTAAGAACACTGGAGTTGTGACAGAGCTGTACCTTTCCATTCTTAAAAAACAAAGCAAAAACCCCCTCCAACTTTATTTATTCTGAACCTAAAATGAAGATAATAGGCATTTCTGTATGCAAAATAGAAGAAAAGGCATAAGAGGGAAGCCACCGATCTCTATTACTTGCTTTTGAACAAGTGTCTCTATTACAAATCTCTATTACAACTTTCTTGGTTAAATACAATAAACTCAGCATGTGACTTTCAGACTCTCGGCTTGTCTCTGTCATGGGGAGAAGCACGTGCAGAGAGTATTACTGGTGGTATCTATTGTTGTTTTTGGGAAATGTGATGAGGTAATTATGATGTGATGGTGAAATGATTTTTTAATTGGCTACAGAGCCAAATAAATCAATGATTTTGGAGATGCCGAGTCAGAACTGAGGGGACTGACTGAACTCTCAGTCTTTCCTTTCTTGCTGGTGAGTGAGGCAAGAATGTTTTGAGATGTCAGGTGGCTACCAGGCATCTGTCTGTGGGCATATGATGTTTCTGTTTCTTCTTTCCTGATCTTAGACAACTGAATCTCCAGAGACAGAACTGACAAAGTTACAACACTGTAAACTTCAAAACGTCAGAATGACCATCAAAGGTCCCACCGGCAGCCCATGCTGGTAACAGAATCCACCAGAGGTGGTAGCAGTGGTCAACAACAGAGAAAGTATCTCTCTGTGGATGTGGACAGTCACATGAAGATAGTAGTAGATTAAAACATTCTGACTCCTGGTAACGGAGAAATATTGGCTACTGACTTCAGCAAGGCAGTGATCCTCAGAGGACATCCTAGAGCTGCCAGTGTGAATGGGAGTTGGGGGTATGAGCAAAGAGCAGGTTTTACTACGACCACTAACAATTTTATAGAACTTTCAAGTTTGCAGATGTGTTTCACACATTATCTCATTTGATCCTCATAACACTTGGGAGTAGGTATTACACAAAGCATTATGATCCCAATTTTACAGATTAGGAAACTGAAGCTGATACAAGCTAAGTGATCTGCCCAGGCTCACACAGCAAGTAAATGTCAACTCACCTGAGACCCCACCTCTTGAGAGCTCTTGAAAAGGAATCAGCAGCAACTAGACCTTCAGGACTGCTCCACAAGAAGATATGACTGGCTGGAATGGCACTAGGGCATGTGTGTGTGTGTGTGTGTGTGTGTGTGTGTGTGTGTGTGTGTGTGTGTGTGTGTGTGTGAGAGAGAGAGAGAGAGAGAGAGGGAGAGGGAGAGGGAGAGAGAGAGAGAGAGAGAGAGAGAGAGAGGAGAGAGAGAGAGAGAGAGAGAGAGAGAGAGAGAGAGAGAGAGAGAGAGAGAGAGAGAGAGAGAGAGAGAGAGCTCTCTAAATCACTCTAGGGTACGGGAGGTAGGAATTGGTTGGTGGTTTTGTAGGTTCTAGAGCTGAATGCTTTGTATGTCTGTTCCATGCCATGCATGCAGTAGCTCAATTATGGCATGCCAATCAGTGGCTCCTCAGTGTCACAGGGGATTTATATTCAAGTTAAGGGCTTTGTGATACTTCCTTACTTGGGGCTTGGTCTCCTGATTTACAGGTTCACAACAGAGTGGTTTGCTTGCCCATTGATTGCATTGACTACCACCGACAGGATTTGCTGGGGTCAAGAAAAACAACATAAAGTAGGACCTCCAATATACGGTATGCTCCAATACAACATATGGTAGTTTAGACGTTTAATTTCGAGCATCAGGAACAGGTGAGCCACGGAGAAGCATGTAGATATTGCTTGGCTAGGTTAGGAAGGGTTCTATCATGCCCCTCTTAGAAGAGGTGGTGGTTAATATGTGATCGTCTTCCTGCCTGGTGACTCTCTTGGCCAGGACATCAACAAGTGGCTAGACATAGTAATGCTGCCCTACTGAGGACCTCTACTTCTCAAGGGCAGGGACTATCTTTTGCCTTTCTTTGTATCATCAGCACTTAGTTTAGTACCTAGCACATAGTTGGTACTTAATAAATGCTGGATGACTAACTGTGATCGCCTAATTCATCTTTCTTTGCCTGTCTGCAACTGTCCTGGTTCTAGAAAATCTGAGCTAGCTTATCTGGTCCTGTTCCGCCAGTATAACTTGTGCTGAATTCAGGCTATTTCATTAACCTTCATTTTTAATATTTCTGGGATGCATGCGGATTTCATTTTGGTCGATATAAGAGGCACAGTGGCATCATAATAATATAATGTGCACAGCCCATATATGCCAGGCACTGTGGCAAATGCTTTATTTGATAATGGAAAGTGTGCTAGATTGGGCATCAGAGGATCTGGGTACAAATTCCACTTCAGCTACTTGAAACTGGTGAGAACTTGGGCAAATCACATACCCCTCAAAGGAAGAGGTTGGACTCAATGGGTTTATAAGGTTCTGTCCAGCTCTGAATCTACAAGGAAAGAGAATAAGCATTTATAGAGCATCTACCATGTGCCAAACACCATGCCAAGTGTGTTCGAAATATTATCTTATTTGATCCTCATAACAAACCTGGGGTGTAGTTGCTTTTATTATCCCCATTTAACAGCTGAGGAAATTAAGAGAAACAGAAATTAAGTGACATGCTCAAGGTCACACAGCTAGTAAATGTCTGAGGCCTGACTCCGGGTCTAGCGCTCAAGCTACTGCTTCACCAACTATCTCTATAACCCTGTGATCCTAGGACTTTTCCTTACTGTGCCCCATGCACGTTTGAGGGTGATAGTTTTGTCTCTCAACGTGCAGTAAGAATTCTCTGAATTCCACACTTAGGTTCAAGTAGCCAGCTTCATATGTACGGGATTGGGGAAGAATGGCCAGAGGATTGGTCAAGAAGTATCTGGAACTTCTGGTGGCCTGCTAACTCAAAACAAGTCAAGAATGTTATATGCAAACAAAACAAAACAAAAAAACCGAATGTTTATATAGACTGCACAAGTCAAAGTACAAGGTCCAGACCAAGGAATAGGAAAGGATTACTCTAACTTGCCACAGTCAGACTACATCAGGAGTATTCTGTTCAGTTCTAAGTGTCATGTTTTGGGAAGACAGTGACAAACCATAGCATGATCAAAGGAGGGCAGCAACAGTGTTAAGAGGGCTAGAAACCATGACAAAGGATCAACTGAAGGAACTTGGGCCATTTAGCCTGAAGAAGAGAAAATTTCCCAAAATGGAAGGATCACGCTTTAAGTATTTAAAAGGCTGCCATGTGAAAGAAGAATTCAATTGATTTTGCTTAGCCCCTGAGGACAGATCTAGCAGCCAGGAGAGGAAATTAAGAAGGCAGGTTCAGGCTTGATGTAAGGAAAAACATCCTAACAGTGAGAACTGTCCAAGACTGGAATGAGTTGCCACAAGGGCTAGTGAGTTCACTTTCCCTGGAGGTTGGAAATGTAGAGAGGATTCTTTTTTGGATGGATTCTGGAATAGGTATCAAGCTTGGAATGAGATTACTTCCAGCTCTTAGATTCTGTGACCTATGGCACTGTACATAAATGCTTCAGGGCAGCCTCTGTTATTAAGACTGCTGTCATCTAAGCCCTAGGCTTGTTGGTTAATGTTATAGTCACTGCCTCATGTAATAGGGAACAGCAGGTCAGGGAGTTCCTTTGACACTCCCACGAAGCTGAGGAATGGGCAACGCTGCCGAGCCCTCCTCTGTCTCCTGGGGCATAGCCACAGGATCAGGGCTAGCAGGAGCCAATCAGAATATCCTTTATGGAATGATAATCTGACTAGGTCAAATAATCAGACGCTCCTTGCAACAATCCTATTCCTCAAGATGCAAAATGGTCACTCGTCTTTTATCTCTGAGGCCAGTCTTGCATGGACAGTATGGTCATATCCCATTCCTGATATTGAGAAGGCTCCTATGTTCACTGAGTTATGGCTGAGAAAAAGGCATTCTGCTATATTGTGATGTAATGGTTACAGGAAGGGAAGAGACTGCCAAAGTCTAATGTCTCACCTGTAGTTTCTGACAAGTCTGTCTGCATGGGTGTCCAGGAGCAGCTTCCGTATCATGTTTTTCACATGAATTTTGATTTGGTTCTCAGGAATGCCCCATATCCGGGCATACATGGTTAAAATTTCCCGTCCTGTCATGTAGTCCAGCAGGGCATCGAACTGAGGACAGTAGCCGACTTGTCCCCGTAACTACAAGGAGAGAAGAGTCTTCAGGAGAGGTAAAGCAGGCTGGCTAGCAGTACCTGACGTGAAAACCTTATATGATCACTTATGCTCTAGAACCTGATAAGGCAAAGGATTCAGTCATTTTGGTCAAGGCCTTTGCTTGGGAAGACAATTCCTTCCAGTGCTCAGGTCAGGGCTTTCTGTTGCTGCCAAAGTTGTGAATGTTCTCCCCTGGGAGCCTGCTGGGGCCCATTGGTGGTAGCATCCCTAGAGAACAGTCATGGCCAATGGATAAGAGAAGGGATGAGAATTATTGTAGAATGGAGCTTTCAAGGTGTGTGTGTGCGTGAGTGAGTGCGTGCGTGCGTGTGTGTGTGTGTGTGTGTGTGTTGAAGGAAGAAGGTATTTGGTATTTTGTTAGCACTCATTTCTTATAAGAGCATATAAAACTTAACAGCTTTATCAAGACCAAGGGGAGCAAGTTTTATATCAACGTATATAAGCCTGTTCTAGGAGGATCCACAAAAGATTTTTAGGTCCTGTTTCCTTCTCACCTCATTATGCCAATTTTCTACATGGTATTCCTGCCCTCTTCTACCCCCTTCCCCATCTATCTGTCACATAGCTACCTGAGTAAACTTTCTAATGAAGCACTCACATCATGTCAGTCTTTTGCTTAAAAAAAAAAAAAAGGCCACTCGTTCCCAAATACCAAATAAAATATAGACAACTTTTCCTGTTTCTCATATACTTTTCCAGCTTTATTTCATCTTACTTCCCTTATTAGTCTACAGTCTGATAAAACTTTCTGCCCCCTTTGTTCTTATCATGTTCCCATATCTATGCCTTTCCTTACACTTTCTCCCATGTCTAGAAAGATCCACTCTTCCCTCACCTCTGTGGAGGCTCTTCTATTCTCTCAAGTCCTATCTCAATGATCATCTAGCACTTAGCACAGTGCCAGAGCACATAGTAGGTATTCCACAAATACTTGTTGACCTGATTTATCTTGACCAGCATTAGCAAGAGGGGTCCAATCTGAATTGGAATGGAAGAGAGAAAAACGCTCAGATAAAATTGCTAAAACCAGAGCTATGAAAGGTATGATTTGGAAGTAAGTACCACATAGGAAGAAATGCTTAGTAGTGCTCAGAAAAGCAAGCAAGGAACAATATTCATGGCCTTCTCCAGAGGGAAACAACATTAGAGGTATCACAAACACTTGGTGGGATGTGACTTGGGAGATGGCAATGGTGGAGGTGTAGAGGCACCAAACACGGCAGATTCTCTGAACATTCCCTTTCAAACAACTTTAAAATCATGTGTCATATCAAATTCTGCAGAGGCACAGTCAACAAAAGTCAGGGTGAGACATTTTTTCAGTCTAAGACAACTTAGGAAGTTGGTAGGACAGGTCTCATGCTGGTTTAGGGGCTGGAGTACATGCAGCAACACTAGGGACTGGCCTTGTGGGTGGTAGCAGCAGCAGCCTCAGTCCAGAGACAGTAAGGGGATTGGACAGCTGGTCAGAAAGAGATTACAGGGGATGCTGAGCTGACGCTGGGCACAGGACCAGGTACTGTTTGTCAACCTGATTGCCAATATGCAATTCTGAGTCACAGTTCCAGGGCAAAGAGGAATGTTTGTGGTTGGTCACAAGGGAATAAGGGCCCTGGTTGTAGTTCCAGGATAAGGAGGAACACTAGCATTTGTGGTTGCAGGGGAACAGGGACTCTGCATTAAGACTGGAGTTGCAGACTAGGACACTAGGAGAGTACCTCTCCCAGGGTACCATGACCTTGGAAACATTGAAAACTTACAGACCTCTGGAACTAGCTCTGAAAATAGCAATGCAAAAAAAGCAAGAAGTTTGACACAGTGCCGATGAGCAGAGCCCAATTTTAACATAAAGTTTAAAGTGAAGAAATAGACTAGAAAAATGAGCAAAACAAAAACCCTTGATAATAAAAAAAACTATTATAGGGGTAGAAATCATGATCTCAGACAAAGAAAAAGCAAAAATGGACCTCATTAAAAGAGATAATCGGGGAAACTACATTTTCCTAAAAGGTATCATGGACAATGAAGTAATATCAATACCAGATATATATGTACCAAATGGCAGAGTATCCAAATTTTTAAAGGAGAAGTTAAATGAGTTATAGGAAGAAAGAGACAGTAAAACTATACTCATGAAGGGCCTCAAATTTTCCCTCTCAGAACTAGATAAATCTAACTATAAGTCAGAAAGAAGTTAAGGACATGAATAGAATTTTAGGGAAGTTAAATATGATAGACCTCTGGAGAAAACTGAATGGGAATACAAAGGGATATATCTTTTTATCACTTGATTATAGCACCTTCACAAAAAAATGACCATGTATTAGGGCATAAAAACATAATGAGCAATGCAGAAAAGCAGAAATATCACATGTACGCCTTTCAAACCATGATGCAATAAAAATTGCCTTAGAGGCCTTAGAAACATAGAATAAAAATTATTTGCGAACTAAAAAATCAAATCCTAAAGAATAAGTAGGTCAAAGAACAAATGACAATGATTGAGACAACATAGCAAAATTTGTGGGATGCAGTCAAAGCAGTGTGTAAGGGGAAATTTGTATCTTTAAATGTTTATATTAATAAAAAGAGAAAGAACGGATCAATGAGTTGGGTATACAATTAAAAAAACTAGAAAAAGTACAAATTAAAAATCTCTAATTAAATACCAAAATATAAATTCTGAAAATAAAAAGGGAGATTAATATTTAAAGTAAAAAAACATTGAACTAATAAATAAAACTAGAAGTTGGTTTTATGGGGGGGGGGAACAATAAAATAGATAAAAAGAAACTGAACAAACCATAAATGAGCTCCCTGGAAAAAATCCCCAGGACCAGAAAGTTACAAATAAGTGTGACCAAACATTTAAAGAACAATTAATTCTAATACCATATAAACTATCTGAAAGGAAAAAAAAAGTTCTACCAAATTACTTCTATGGTTTTTGATACCTAAACCAAGGAAAGTAAAAACAGAGAAAGAAAAATATGGAAGCAATTTCCCTAATGAATATCAATGCAAAAATTTTAAATGAATATTAGCAAGGAGATTACAGCAATATATCACAACAATCATGCACTATAATGAGGTGGGATTTATGCCAGGAATGCAGGACTGCTTCAATATTGGGAAAACTATCAGCATGATTGGCCATACCATTAACAAGAACAACAAAAACCATATGATTACATCAGTAGATGCATAAAAAGTTTTTGACAAGATATAACGCCCATTCTTATTAAAAACACTAGAAAGCATAGGAATAAATAGAGGTTTTCTAAAAATGATAAGCTGCAACCATCTAAAACCAAGAATGAGCATTATCTGTAATGGGGTTAAACTAGAAACCTTCCCAGTAAGATCAGGAGTGAGGCAAGGGATGTTTGTTATCACCATTATTATATACTATTATACTAGAAATTTTAGCTGTAGTAATAAGACAAGAAAAAGAAACTGAAGGAATAAGATAGGTGATGAGAAAATAAAACAATCACTTTTTGTAGATAATATGATAGTATCCTTAGCTAGTTGAAACAATGAACAACTTGAGTAAAGTTTCAGGATATAAAATAAACTCACATAAATCATCAGCATTTTTATATATTACTAACAAAAATCATCAAGAAAAGATAGGAAGAGAAAGTCCATTTAAAATAATTATGGACAGCATAAAATATTTGTGAGTCTACCAGACAAACCCAGGAACTGTATGAACATAATTGCAAAACATTTTTCACACAACTAAAGACAGATCTAAACAACTAAAGAGATATTAAAGGCTCATGAGTAAGCTAAGCCAATATAACAAAAAAATGATGATTCTACTTATGTTAATTTACTTACTCAGTGCTATATCAAACTACTAAAGAATTATTTTATAGAGCTATAAATAACAAAATTCATCTGGGAGATCAAAAGGTCAAAAATATCTAGAGAATCAATGAAAAAAGAAGGGAAAGAAGAGGGATTAGCAGTATAAATATTCAAACTATTGCAAAGTGGCAATCATCAAAACAATCAGGAACTGGCTAAGAAACAGTATGGTTAATCAGTGGAATAAGTTAAGTATAAAATATACAGAACGACTATAGTAATCTAGTGTTTGATAACCTCAAAGATCCAAGCTTTTAGGGCAAGAATTAACTATTTGACAAAAACTGCTGGGAAAACTAGAAAACAGTTTAGTAGAAACTAGGCATAGACCAACATCTTACACTGTATACCAAGATCAGGTCAAAGTGAGCACATGATTAGTGATATCACAAGCAAAGTAAGGGAGCATGGAAAATTTTACCTGTCAGACCTATGAATGAAGGAAGAGTTTATGACCAAACAAGAGATAGAGAGGATGCATATCTTCTCAAATTCCTGACTTTTGCCACTTCAAAAAAGTTATAAATATTTTATACATTCTTAGAGTTTGTTTTGCTTAGGACTAATCTTTCTCTTTAACTACCTTCCCTCTTCTATGTACTTTCTTCTTTTTCCCCTTTCCTTCCAATTTCCCTATTGAGTGCAAAGTGCTTCTGTATTCAACTCTCTCAGTGTGCTTATTCCTCTTTCCTTTGGCTAGTTCAGATGAAAGGGGTTGAATTGCTTTGTCTCCCTTTTCCAGTAGAGGGTGAGGGAGAAGGAGAAAGACAAGGGGAGAGAGGGGGAGGGGGAAATCCAGGGATTTAAAACGTGGATTTTTCTGCCTCCACAGGTGGGCAAAGTCAGTTAAATGGTGTGATGTAAGGACAGGGGACAGGTTGCCTGCTCCAACATATTGTTGCTGCCTGACACTGCACCAATACAAGGTTCATTGGGGTTAATGAACAAATATCTCTGAGAAGGTTAAAAAGCTATGTAGCTCTCAGACATTTATATCTTCTTATGGATTAATTTGATCAGATTTTTTTTCTAACATGTAGGAGTAAGGGAATAAAAATATTGATGGAAGAGTAGGGCAAGGAGAAGAGATCCTTTTGAAATCTGAAATACTTTGGGAGAGGTCAGGTTTGGGTGAGAGTAAGTGGCATGTATATACCATAGTCCTGAGGGCTAGGGAAGTAATGCTAAAAGGCAAGAGATGTACAGAGAAAGAGATGTGGGGAGGAGGCAACAAACTTCACTTTAAAATTTTGTTTAGCTTTAACCCCCCACCTCACTTTACCTTGCCTAGAGTAGTAAAGGAAGGGCAAGCTGGTCAAGTGCTGACTGCATATGCAAGAAGGAGAGAAGAGCTAGTAATGTATATTGGAGAAGAACCATATAGAAGGTTACTTTATGTGTTGTGGGTTATGTAGGTTGCTTCCCTACTGCTATGTATGTGCCCATGTCTCTCTCATGCTCAAAAACACTTCACTTGATCCTTCCACCTCTACTTGCTACTGGCCCATATCTCTTCTTCATTTTGTGTCTAAATTCCTTGAGAAGGCCACCCATGCTAGGTGCCTCCACTTCCTTTCCTTGGCTTCTGGCCGCACCAGTCAACTGAAGCTGCTATCTTCATAGTTACTAATGAGCTCTTAATCGCCAAATCCAATGAATGGTCTTTCTCAGTCTTCATACACTCGACTTCTCTGCATCACCTACTGAGTAAGGAGTCTATCTGGCTCCAATTTGCCTTTCCATCCTTATCTCATTTTCTTCTACACACTATTCTTTCAGCCAAGTTAGATCTTACTTGTCCCTTTCTCTCCCTATCTCTGTGACTCTGCTCATGCCATTTTTCCAAGTTCCTCTCCTCCTTACCTTCTGCCATCCCTCTCTTCCCTCAAGGGCTAGTTCAGGGGGTACTTCCAAGAACTTGTCCCCTATTCTTTTAGTTGAAAGTGATCTTTTGAATCTCCCACTACTTTGTTGAGAATTCTCCTTTTACTTATATTCCATTTGTGTAAATCTCCTTTATTATACTATTTTATACTATTTATACTGTCATATATATATTATACTATACTCCTTTATTATACTGGAAGGCAGGGACTACCATTTCATTTTTTGTATCTATAGCAGTGCCTGGCTTATAGAAAATATATAGGGACACCTAATATGAAACATACATACTTGCACATGGAAGAAACAGGAGGCAGCATGTGCCAGGTAAGTCAAACTATCCTCTCCATTTTGACTATTGTCTCTTCTCAGACCCTAATGGAGACAGTCCAGGGCCCTCAACCCAAGAGCCTTTGCAATAGCAATGCTTCTATCCCAGTGCCCTCAGCTATCATCCTGGGATGTAACCCCTGTGGAAATGTAGCCTGGAAACTGTTGCTACAGGTGCTGTAGGCAGAATCTCAAGTTCTTGTCATTGAAATCCTTGGTGCTGCAAAATCTTTCAGCATCAGAAATCATCATGGTTCTCTTAGTGGAAATGACATCAAAGAAGAGGCATTAACATCTGCTTTGTAATTGCACTCAGGGTGGTAGCACCCATGAGATCACTGAACCTTTCCATCTTACTTGTAGCTGAAATCTTCCAAATGGGTTGTCATCCCCATTAAAACAGGAGTTCCTTAAGAGCAGGGACTGTCTTGCTTTTCTCTTTGTATTCCCAATGCTTTGCATATTGCACTCAATAAAATGTTTTATTCTTTAACTCACTCATTTGTGCTAGACATTTAATAAATATTTGCCAGACAAAATGGAGTTGAAGTGACCAGACTTGAGACACTCCATCTGGTCACAAACATTGATCTGTCCATCCCTTTTCAGCATCCAATGGGGACCAAGTCTTTTGGATTCCAAGGCCTCAACTAAGAGGTTGGACAAACAATGGATTTGGGAATACAAGTGACTGTGAGAGGAAATCCTGTAGACAACTGTGAGGTCCCTCCATACCAATTCCCCCAAACAGAATCGGATTCAGTTCCTTTAGTTATGACAAACTCTTTGTAAGGAACCTCTCTTAGGGTACTCTTACTCTTGCTTTCACATTCCAGAAGGCTATAGGAAACACCCTGTGCTCACACTCACACTCAGGGCAATACCATTCTAATTTTGTACCATCTTTTCCCAGACTTCTATTACTAGATGAGCAATGATCCCCGTGTCTTTCACCTCATTACAGGAGGAGAATTGCTTCTCCTTCATTGATTGTCATCCTTTCCACCCTTCAGGGAAGTGTGTTCCCTTGGCCCTGGGGAGAACCTTACCGTTTTGAGGTTTTTGAGGATGCTCTTTCCATTGATAAAGGCATCTCCAGATGTGATGAAGTTTTCCCCAGTCAGCATTTTAAAGGTGGAGGTTTTCCCAGCTCCATTGAAGCCCAGCAGCCCAAAACACTCGCTTTTCTGGACTGTGAGTGAGATCCTGTTCACAGCGAGGACAGGAGTCTTCCTATGGCTATATATCTATGAAGCATCCAAAAGAAAGCCCACAGACTTCCTATGAATCATGAAAAACAGGGCTATTGATCCTCATGTAAGAACCATCACCATACCTCCTGGGGCACCAGCAGAAGAGCTCTCCCCTTCAGCTCAAGCTCTTTCTCCCCAACCTTATGGATCCCAGAAACCAGCCACCCTCAATCAGTTACATATCTGATATGGTTCCAGTGGGGAAGGCCCAGGACAGCCCTGACATTCATTTGGCTTTACCTTTGTGAGTTCTTTAGTAACCAGAGGGGTGGTCTGCAATAGCTCTGGAAGTGAATTCAGGATTTTCTCTCTCTCATTTTCCACATCTTCGTCTTTGAAAATCAAAGATGACTTGATATGTACTGGTGACTTCTTCAGAGAGATGAAACACAGACACAAGTGCCTTTCAGATATCTGACTGTCTTAAGATAGGGTTGAGAGAGGTGGCTAAGAGGCAGGGAAATGAGAGGGCATAACAGATGTGTTGAGTCTTTAGCATTTTCTGCCTTTCAATTAAACAGACTCCTGCCTTCCCAAGGGCAACCAGGGACATTGGAAATTTAACTCAAATGTGATCAGGAAATTCTGGAAATGGAAACTTAATGTGGCATTCCATGCATCCTGTTGTGTTTTTGGTCAGGAATACAGTAGTGTACTTTTAGGAAAAGAAAGCCTATCTGAGGTCTCTATTAGTATCTTGAGTATCAAGTAAGCAGGGTGTAAGAAGGTATAGTTTTCTTAACTATTCCCTTGGAAAGTTTGCCCTCAGGAGGACAGACATATCTATAAGAGAAAGAATGAATTCCTGTTCTGCCAGTCTTTTGGATGACAACGGGAAATAATGGCTTTATAGGGATAGCATGACTTTTGTGAATCCCAGTGCTATCCTTCCACTCACACTGGGTACATTCAATCTGAGAGAGAGAATGCCAGAGCCTAACAGTGCTCAGAGGTCCTAGGAGGATGAAGGTAAAGGGTTTTCTGATTCCCTTTTCTCTTGCCAGTGAGCTGAATGACTGCTTCCACAGAGCCTCAGGCCTCTGATATGCCAGAATCACATCTGCTTTTCTTGGAAAACACATGCCAAGAGCCTAAGATTTCTCCTGTCCCACTCCCCAGATCTTGAAGCTATAGCTTGTTTTTCAAACAGAGCCAAAGGGGACAATGAATGGCACCTGAGATCCCAACAGCAGTAGCATATACTTATTAAGTGTCTCCCATGGAGCAAGGCCTTGTGATGGGGCCTAACAACACAAAGATGGAAAACCACACAGTCCCTGGCCTGGAGGAATTTAGCAGAGAGAATGAAATATCTCTAAAAATAACCAGAATAGAAGCTATAATACGATTAAGAGTTCAAGCTGAGCAGTATGCAAGATCTGAAGAAAGAGGGATCAGTTTAGGTTGTGGGCATCATGGTCGGCAGGCATTATGAAGGAGGTAGCCCTTGAAGGAAGGAAAAGAATTCAAAAGGTAGAGATTGCGCAGGGCTTCAGGTCCTAGACTAAGGTATTTGTATTTGTTTTGTTGAGAGTAGAAAGGATAGAGCTGAGGATGAGAGGCTAGACCTGGCACATCAGTGAATTTACATAGATTAGGAGAATCCAGGAAAGAAGGAAACCCAAGTTTGGCTTCTGGTGATAGGAGTAAAAGGAAAAAGAGGCAATACATGAGAGAGGTAGAAATGATGTTTTACAATCTTTTTTTACATAGCTGGAATTATAAGCTCTGTGTCTTACAGTAACTAGCTCTGGTCACTTACTAGTCATGTAACTATGGGCAAGTCACCTAATTTCTCTTAGTTTCAGTTTTATTACATGTGAAATGAAAATAACAACATTAGCATCAACTAACTACCTCAGAGGGTTGTTGTAAGGAGATCACTTTGTAAACTGTAAAGTACCATAAAGCTAGGTCATTCTATATAGTGAGCATGGAGGTATGTCCTTCCCCTCATTTATGGGTGACTCTTGAGACACATGGACTAGACTGGTTCTGCTTTCAGTTTTAAGAGGGAACAGGTGGACAAAAGAGAAAGGAGATAGAGATGCCAACCTGAAGGGATCCATATGTTGTCTATGGGGAATCATGTGCACTGAGGAGCTGGTGACAGTGAAACAAGAGGAGGGAAGTAGGTCATGCAGACTTGGAAGTCACTGGTGAGTAAGATGGGGAGAGAGGCTGCAATCTTGCTTCTTGTATTGTGAGTTGTATAGATTGTGAAGACCTGAGGGGAAGAGTAAAATCTCTAGTGACCCAGAGTTTTTTCCTTATGGGAAGATAGGGCCTACTGACAGGGAGGAATTGTTTGGCTCCCTACCAAGTCTAAGCAACAAAGAGCAGAGAGGTCCCTGTTGGAAGCGGGAGAGTTTTCTTGTCTGTTATAGATTAGGATATGAGTCATTCTCTATTGCTGTCTGTCTTGTTAGCTTGAATATTGCAGAAGGTCTGAGGATGCTTTCCAGGAGAGCAAAATGAGTCAGAGAATCATTCTCCCAGGGTTTTCCTGGATGAGAGGAAGCAGAGAGATTTTGTTATAGAGAACAGACCAGATATTGATGTTCTTCCAAGGTGTTCCTTGGGTGGGTGGGTCGATGAGGTAAAGAGATTTTGTGCTGATCCCTCCCAAATTGTGTCCAACTGTGCCAGGGGCTGGGGCTCAGCAGACTGCATACAACACATATTGAAACAACAGGACATGATGAAAAATTGGATATCCCGAGGAAGAAGGAAGAGTCAAATATAACTCTGAGGTGAGGACCTTGGGTGATTGCAAGAATGGGAACATCATAAACAAAAATTCAGAAGTTACGAGAAAGGTTAGGGTTTGGTGAGAGAAGATGGTGTGCTCTGTTTGGGATGTTTTGAATCTGAGGTCCTGCCAGCTCATTTGATGAAGATGTTTTGTGGGCAGCTAGAAATGGGAGATAAGAGGTCAGAGCGGGAGAGATGGATATGAATGGGAATATCACTCACAAAGAGGTGATATTTGGAGTCAGCAGAGAAGATGGAAATCTCATGGAGTAAATGGGAAACAACACAGTTTAGGACAGAGCCCTGGATCACATGCTCACTTCGCAGGCAGGAAGGGAAAGAGCAATCAGCAAAGGAGTCCTGGCTGGAGATATAAAGGCAAAAATGAAACCGTCCTCAAGAACCTTATATTTACTTGGGGAATACTAATGTGTCCACATAAATAAATATCTGATAATTTGAGGAGAAAGGGAGAGCACTAACAAGTGAGATTGTGGAGAGAATTAGGAAAGGAATCATAGAGGAAGTAGTATCTGAATTGAATCTTGAAGGGGAGAAGTGTGTTTCAGGCCTGTGAGAGAGAGCTCTTGCAAATACATGAAAGTGGGAGATAAACTAGAGGCCAATTCATGGTGGGGAATATACCCCAAAAGGGTCTCACCAAGAATGTAGTGATCCAAGAGTATATTTCATTCCTTTCATTAAAGGAAGAAACGTGAAATCAGCCCCTGGAACTGGTCAAAAGCTAAGATTCAAACCCCATGCAGTTGACTTGAGTTTCGTATGAAGCCACTCACCAATCTCTCTCTCTCAAAGATCTGACGGAAAAAGACTTTCAGTTCCCAGAAGAAGTTGGTCTCAATGAAGAAAAGCAACATGAGAAAAATACAGCCGGATAAAGCCATGGAGGTCAAGTACTTCCCGATTCCAAGAGATTGCCACGCGAAGATGTTCTCTTGATGTGCAAGTCTATGGCCTAAAGCGAGTCATTGACACTTCACTGAAACCTTGTTTGGCCATGTTTTTTACTTACTATCTTCAGAAAAGTACAGGTAAAAACTCATTTTAGCATATATCATCAAAAAGAAGCACTTTCTAAAGTGTTACTTCCATATCTGGATAATATTGACCTGGCTAAAACAAATTCCCTCCGTGGAAAATATTTAGAAAATATTAAAGTTCAACAAAAGGCTTTCACTGGTCCTTCCAATATAACAGTCATATTCCACACCCAAAATACTTCCAAATCCTCAAATGTGGAGATAATAAACTATAGCTGAGTTTTTCAAACTCTTTTTGTTCTTTCATCCAGCAATTATTCTTGGACTTCCTTCCCCAGTTATACATACAAATCACCCCTGAAAAAGCCACTCACCCCTTTAGATTCTTAAACCATCTATACCAAATAACTACGCTCTCACTTCTATGGATGAACTGAGTCTCCAGAGCATGGCTACCATGTCCCTTCAAGGCTGTCAGGGTGCTACCCCTGAGGGATTGGGGGGTGTCTCTTTAATTCTATAGCTCATGATTGCCCACCAAAGTGCTTTCCTTAATGATTATGGCCTGATTATCAATTAGTCAGACTTAATTTGCCTTTAGAAAGGGGCATTTGCTACTTCGGTATAATTGGTATAGTTAAGTACAAATAACACCTCTCTCAAAGTTCACAACACACTCTTTCAACAGGATACATAGAGTCTTGGGGAAACTGAGCTCAAACAACAGAGGGCATATGGCACAGAAGGAACTCATAGCTTCTGGAAATCCTTTCACTGGAGTCCTCAAGATGTTCCCCTTAGGTATGATGGGGCTTTTCTACTGGGTTCTTTGTAAAGCCTTGAATCTGTGCCCAGTCTATGGCTAGTCCCTAAACAGATCCTGGGGACCCTACTTCCAGTGGCCCTGGGCGATGCTGATAGGATGGTGATGGGAAGATTTAAAGTCCTCCAGACCAATCACAGTGATCACAGTGAGGGCGGAGATCAGTTCCAAAGGCTATGGCTCTGCTTCTCTCTCCCAAGCCCCAATCAGTTCCTTTGGAGGTGGAGGGACAGAGGAGGGGGTGTTTTAGCTGGCACATTCTCGTCTCTCCAGTCTCTTTTTAGATAGGCCCTACAGAGCATGATCAAGTTTCCTTAGCCAATCCAAACACTCTTCCTACGCAATATCACTCCATTTCAAGGACTTTCACTCAATCTAACGCCCAAGAATGAATGACTGATAATTGAAAGTCCTTATCTAGTTAAGGTATCAAGATGTAGCATTTTATTACTTAAAGTGGGGTAGGGTGACTCAATGTATTCAATCAGCCAGTTTCTACCTTTGCACTCTGTTTTCTCCAGTTCTAATATTATATTTGCCATACTCCGCAAAATGAACTGAATGTGTTTGGTGACATTCCTAGACTTCAATCCTCAATAGTGCTTTAGTGCCTTAGCGAGGTTCTACATGTCCTATCTGAATGCTTTCCTCAGTGCCTTATATGAGAGTCTTAAAAAAAAGCTTCTGTGCCAGTTCCTAATCAAATCTGATCATTAAGACTTTCCCATCCTTCCAGATAAATGATGATACAATTTAACAAACAAATATAATTTTACAAGGGTCTAATAGGTTAATACCTACCTTGTTGTTTGTAAAACAATAAAGAAAGGATAGGGAAAAGGACAAGGAGATCAAATTTCCCTTCTTAGAAAGAAGCCCAAGTTCCTTCCAGAATCTCCCGAGTGTGTGGGGTTCTTTACACAGGAATGAAGGGAACTAGGGTCAGCTGGAAGTTTACCCCCTCACCCTTCAGAAGTGGCTTGGTGCCTGTGTAGCAACATTTGTCCACTGGATGGGGATGGAGGGCTGGAATTCTCCCCTTCTCCTTTTCCTAGGGGCCCCTCTATTTGGGGCTCATTAAGATATCAAATGCTATACTAAAACTCTTACCTTCTCCCTTTCCCACTAAAAGGGTCCCTTCTCCTCTGGCCTCATACATAGGCTAGGTTTAATCAATGACCAATTTAAAAAGAAAAAGAATCACATTTCTTGTCTCAGAGGGAGATCCCAGAGCACATAGACCTCTCCCCACAGGGAGGAGGTTGACTAGAAGTCACCACCTTACCCTCAGATTGAGAAACCAAACCAATATGGCTTGGTGCTTACAAAATGGTTCTGAGTCCCAGGAGTACTTCACATCCTGCTCTGCACCTACACTCAGGACTAGGTTTACTGTTGTCAAATTCCTCTACATATTTGTAACAACATAGGACAACCCAAATTTTCTCCAAGGATCTTTGAAATATATAAGGGAATCCAAAATTTCTCCAAAATTCCCTAGTCTATAGGTGATCCTCCTATAGTTCCAGGAAAAGGTGCTGACTCCCTATACAAAAGAGTACCCCACATTTCCAAGTGGATTGCTGATAGTATAAGGACAACCCAAACAGAATTTCAAACTCACCCAATAATAAATGATCTCAGAAACTAAAGACAACAGAAACAGTTAAGTTCTTAAACAAGAGCATGGCACCCAAGAGATCAGGCACTTAGGGTCAATTACTCAAGATTTAAGACCGGTAGGCAAAACTGGCTCCTATGAACCTGGAGTCCTTAAGGATTTCACTAGGGCAAGTTTAAACTAGGAATGTTTAAAAATAATGAAAATATGAATATTTATCAGCACTTTAAGATTACAAATCCTATGCTTCTGATGCAATACTCATAGGGAGTTGAAGTAATGCAACCCATATCAGTACATAAGCATTCAAATAAGCAAAGGTTATTTCAAAAGAACTGACTTTTAAGGAAACAAATTGGGAAAACTGTAATTATAATCTAAAAAGAGAGGAAAAAATGTTAAATTTTCCTCAAATGAAACCCAAACTAGGGTACCCAATTAACAAAGTCCCAGGTAAAGAATCTCTTGAGGAGTACCCATAAATTCAGAGAGATCAATATTTATCCCTGAGAAGTCTTCCATATATAATGTTCACAGACTCTGAGGGTTGGGGGAGTTCCTCATGCCAATTCACACAAGGCTAGCTATAGACCAAGGGGCCCTTATACCAATTCCTATTCTCTCTGGCAAGTAGGGTTTTTAAAGTCAGACTAGTTATATTGTCTCCTGAAGCTTCTGGGGGTACCCCTGAGGGATTAGGGGTATCTTTCTGATGCTGTTGGCTTGAGACCTCATTCTGGCACATTTTCCCCAATATTATTAGTTGATTACAAATTAGTCAGACAATTAGCTTTTAGAAAGGAGCATTCACTATGCTGGTAAAATAATACAGCTATTGTAAAACATCCCCCCAAAAGTCTGTGACATAGTCTCTCACTACGGAATCTAGGGTTAAAGAGGCCTCAAGATTAGAAAATCCATATGACAAGGCAGGGGTGGGGTGGGGCAAGAAGAGTCATAGCTCCTCATTGCTGTTCTAGGTCTTTTCTCCCTTTGTGGGCTGCTCAAGAAGTTTTGATAGGCTCCTTATAGGGCTGTGAATCTGCTTTTCCAAATCATATCCAGGCTTTTCTTAGCTCCTGATGCAGACACTGCTTCAGCCCACTGTACTGCTAGGAGAAGTTGGGAGGCTACTAATGGGAGTTTGGGAAATCCACAATCTTCTGAGCCTCTGAAGTTTATGAGGTCCCCATCTAGGTGGGGGAGAGGAGACCCAGACTGAGACTGAGGCTTAGGTTTCTGCTAGTTCCCCATCCCCCAAATTAATTTCTTTTCATCAGTTTAGCTGGAATATACTCTTTTGCTTGCTTGCTTGAATCTCTTGGTCCCAACCTAGCTTCCTCATTTTATACAGGTTTCAAAAAGCGTTGCCAAGTACCCTCAGTCAATCACAAGTTTCTTCTCCTGCAATTCCATTTGATCAAAGATCTCATTTACTCTAAAGCCTGTGACTGATTGAGGCCTATTCTCACCAGGTTAAGGTATGAGGGTGGAATATTTTGTTACTAAGTTTAAGTGAGGCAGAAGTAATTTGATTGATTCGCTACCCCTGCAAACAAGTGCAAATGCCTGTTTTTCACCTTCTAATTTCCTAGAAAGGGGTTGGACATTAGTTTTATTTGTTCTCCTACTCTGGTAGGGTGGGAAAATAATGTCTAGCAACACACTAATTATCACAAAATTACGCAGCAATGGCATCTGGATGTTTTGTAGACTTTGTTGCAATGACTTGTGTATCTGCTCTTTGCACCTTCCCAGTCTCTCCAGAAAAGCAAACTGAATATTTGATGGACCTAAGCAGACTGGTCCGCTCCCCTCCAGAATTGGCTCGTCTGGACCTGTCTTGTAATTTTACTGTGCAGCAGACTCAACGTGGCCATCTTGAGGAGGGTACAGGGAGGGTACAGATTGACGCCTTAGCCAATGCCTTCTTTCACATCGTTACCTTCCTAGCTTTCTGCTTTACTGTTTGCAGGAATCTCTAAATCTGAGCCGCATATTTTCCACAGTATATGGAGCTTCATACTAACATCACTGTCAATATTGCAAAGGAGGGTTTCCCAGTCCCTCTAGAGCAAGTTCAATGCACCACAGAGTTCCTATCCAGGCATCCTGGAGAGCAAAGGCCTAGGAATATTCCTATCCTTTCCTCTTCCTCTTAGTCTTCTAAGATGTTCACAGCAGGAAATGTATTCTGCCCTCATTAACTTTTTCAGGCACTGAGGGCATTGGTGAGGCATTACTGCTCCAGAATACTCTGTGCTGCCCTAGGGATCCTTCTAGACAGGATTTAGCTCCTTACTTCTTAGAAATCTCAGTCTACAAGTCATCAGTCAGTTAGTTGCTTGCATTTTTTTTACCTTGAGTCTTTTCCAAGAACTTTCTGATTCTCCTCCATTATGGGGTATGATTTAGGACATGACAGTATCCCCTGATGATTCTCAAGCTGTTTTCCTTTGCGGCAGAGGAGAGTACCATGCATCCACCCACCCCTGCACCTTTGCTCCCAATGATGGAAAGCAGGGAAAGGATTGTTTGCAGAAATTGAAGGTAGGTGGGTGGTAGGCAGATACTTACCAATTTTTTTGCACTTTTCCTTTGGAATTTCCAAAAGTTGACACAAGTATTTGATTTCATAGTTATAATACATATTGGAGAAGGCCATTGCTAGGTCATAATTTGGTAGTAAATGGAATATAACATCCAAAGTTTGGTTAAGCTTTGGAAGAGATAGTTCTGTGATGAGAAAGAAAAAGATTAATCAATAATGTGTATTCCTCATCTCCTCCTAGCTAGTTTCCCCGTGCAATTTTCCTTTTTCTGTCCATGGTACTCTTACTTTCCCATGTTCCCCACCACTGCTCCAGAAGAAACTCTTTGAGTCATCTTTGATTCTCCATCCCCTTCCCTGTCATCTCCTTTTCTAATTATGTATCAGTTCCTTTTAATTTTTCATGAACAGTGCCCCTAATATCTTTGCCTCCCTTGGCACCTATACTACCCTTCCTCCATTGTCCCTGCCCCAAATCTTCCCTCATTGCCTCACATCTGAGACTCTCTCTCATACAATGCACCCTGAAGGTGTTTTTTTAGCTATACTTGTAACTTCATTGGTATTGGAAACTCTTGATGAGAGAGAGGTCTTTTTTTTTTTTGTCCTTCATTTTCTTTCTTTCTTTTTTTTTAATTTATTTATTTCACTTTTAACATTCATTTTCACAGAATTTTTGGGCTCTAAATTTTCTCCCCCCTTGTCCCCTCCCCCCACCCCAAAACACCGAACATTCCAATTGCCCCCTTCACCACTCTGCTCTCTCCTCCATCATTCATCTCTGCCCTTGTCTCCATCCTCTCCTCTGTCCTGTTGGGCCAAATAACTTTCTATACTCCTTTACCTGTATTTCTTATTTCCTAGCGGCAAGAACAGTACTTGACAGTTATTCCTAAAACTTAGAGTTCCAACTTCTTTTCCTCCCCCCCTCCCCACCCCCTCCCTTTGGAAGGCAAGCAATTCAATATAGGCCAAATCTGTGTAGTTTTGCAAATGACTTCCATAATAGACATGTTGTATAAGACTAACTATATTTCCCTCCATCCTATCCTGTCTCCAATTACTTCTATTCTCTCTTTTGATCCTGACCCTCCCCATGAGTGTCGACCTCAAATTGTACCCTCCTCCCCATGCCCTCCCTTCCATCGTCCCCCCCACCCTGTTTATCCCCTTGTCCCCCACCTTCCTGTATTGTAAGATAGGCTTTCATACCAAAATGAGTGTGCATTTTATTCCTTCCTTTAGTGGAATGTGATGAGAGTAAACTTCATGTTTTTGAGAGAGGTCTTAAAGAGAAAGTAGGAGGTGAAATAAGTGGATAGACCACTGTTTCTGGAATCAGGAAGTGTGTTCAGTAATTTTCAGTCATGTCCATCTCTTTATGACCCCATTTGGGGTTTTCTTGGCAAAGATGCTTGAAGAAGTTTGCTATGTCCTTCTCCAGCTCATTTAACAAATGAGGAAATTGAGGCAAACAGGTTTAAGTGACTTGCCTAAGGTCATAGAGCTAGTAGTAAGTGTCTAAAGCCAGATTTGAACTTACGAAGATGAATCTTCCTGACTTCAGCCCTGACACTCTATCCCCTTTACCACATTGCTGCCAGAAGTCAGGAAGACCTAAGTTCAAATTTGGCCTTACTAGCTGTGTGACCTTGGGCGAGCAACTTAACTCTGCCTGCTTCAGTTTCCTCAATTGTAAAACTACCTCTCAGGTTTGTCATGAAGATCAAATGAGATAATATTTGTTAAGCACTTAGCACATTGTCTGACACATAGTAGGCACTTAATGAATGCTTATCTCCTTGGTACTTAATTAATGTTTGTCTTCTTCCTTCCTTAAAGGGTTGCCTGGCACACCAGAGATTAAGTGACTTGCCCAGAGTTACACAAATAGTATGTGTCAGAAGATCTGAACTTAGTTCTTCCTGACCCTGAGGCTGACTCTTTACATTACACCACACTGCCAATTAATCTCTAGGATTAAAACATTACTTCCATCACATCATTCTCTTGCATTAAAACCTTTAATGGATTTCCATATTTTAAAAGGAAAAGCCTTAACTTCTTACCCTAATCTCCAAAGACCTCCAACCTTGTCTCCCATCATTCCCTTACACAAACCATTTTGCTATGTCCTTGGGAGAGTATAGGAATGTGCACACTCACTCACAAACACTAAAATTTAATCAATCTCATTCCATCATATGTCCCATACCTCACTTCTCCTCTCTCCACTCTGAAGGGATTACAGAGAATCAGAACTGTCAATCACATCTATACAATCTGTACAATGCTAATATATGCCATGGGAATCAAGCTTCAGTTGCTTGTCTTGATCCAAATTCAACTTATACCCTACTCTGGGGGTTCCAATACCATGAAGAACCATACTAGCCTATCTTTTTCTCCCTTTTTCCATGTTCCCGAGCTATCTAGGCATCTGTATCTGGAGTCAAAAGCCTCTTAAAGTTATTCAGGGATCATCTTGTGGTCATAGTTTCACCTTCTTGTCCAAGAAGATTTAATTATCCAAATCTAGAACTTGCAACCCTCCAGGTTCTCCACCGATCACACTCTCCCTCTTTGACACAAACCCTGTAGGTACCATACTGGCAAAAATGCTAATAACATGGTGAAGATACTTTCACATACCCACAATGCTAGGATCTGTTATTTAAATTTCATGGTAGCATCACACTGACAAACAGATCCATGAAGACACAATGATGACATCCTTGCAACACTTTTGTATCAATCACATCAACAACTTGCTCACACTAACCACAACCCATATCTTAGGTCTCTTTTCAAGTCATCCCTACATATGACAGTAGCCACAGCCTGACTACACAAAGAATGTAAATTACACTGAGCAGATGTACACAGCAAAAGAAGCTCCAACTGCCCCATGGGAGAATTTGCACATGACCGTGGGCCATTCCTGGCACTGTCTTCTTTGTTCTGTTTCTATATGATACCTGGCCTGGGGCTGGTGTGGGGATACACCATATTACTTTGTCTTGCTGCCACCCAGCATGACAGCCTCTTGTGAGTAATCTCCTCCCAACCCAGTAGCCATAATAAACCCAAACTATTAATAACCAAGCTAGTATGGACCCCTCTTTCTTGGGTAATTCAGTATTCCCTTGGAGGGAAGGCCACTCTACAATCGGCATGCTTAAGGCAGAGCAAATCTGCCTCCTTACACCCTTTTCCTGGGTAAGCAAAGTATCTTGATGCTACTTGGAAATATTTGCCTTCTCCTTCCTGCCTGTCAAAATTCTATTCATTTTGTGAGTCCCAGAACAAATCTCACCTTACTCCTAAGTACCCAAGGTAGCTAAAGTCTTCTCTTTTCTCTGGGCTCCTTCAGTGTTAACTGTCTGTACCAGAAATCAGCAATTATTTTTTCCTATGTACATGTCTTTGAGTATTATTGCCTGAGCTGAAGACTCTAATACATGGGAGTATGGGAGGTATGGGAGGTGGTATGGGAGGTGAGGATCCTTTAATACTTACTCAGTGAACATTTCCTAAGGGCTTCCTATGTTTATGGCACTGTACTAGATGCTGGGGTTGAGTGGGATTAAAAGAGAAATAAAACATGATCTTTGCCCCTAGTTGAGCAGGAGGTCAAGGGATAGGAAGAGTCTGGGGTGACTAAGTTTTTTAGCCTGGGTAACTGGGAATATGGTAATAACAGAAATAAGGAAGCCCAAAAGAAGGCAGGCTTAGAGGGAAGATGATGCTTGGATACTCTATTATTTTACACTAGTCTCTCTAGAGGTTTCTTATTATATCCAAATGACTTTTAGCCTCTCTGGCAGTTCTCCATTATTACATATATGTATAAGTATTTGGTACCTAGGAGTCATCTGGGATTTCTTACTATCTTTCATACACTATGCCTCCCTTCCCCCACCCCCATCCAAGTTGTTGTCAAGACCTGTCGACTTCACCTCTGTACCATCTCTTAAACACGCCCCCTCCTCTCCTCCAACACTGCCACCACTCTGGTGCAGGCCCTCATCACTTGATACCTAGACCATTATAATAGACTGCTAGTGGGTCTGCCTGCTCCAATCCATGCCCTATCAACCACTAAAGTGATTTTCCTAAAGTGCACATCTGATCCCCCTACTCAATAAACTCCATCACCTCGCCAGGATCAAACACAAAATGATCCGCTTGCCATTCAAAGCCCTTCATAATCCAGCCTCCTCCTAGCTTTCTAGTCTTCTACTTACTCCCCAACAAATACTCTTCAATCCAGTGACACTGGCCTCCTGGCTGTTCCACAAACAAGAGACTCCATCTTTTGGCTCTGGTTATACTCTACGCTTGGAACATACTCTCTCCTCATCTCTGCCTCCTGAATTCTCTGGCTTCCTTTAAGTCCCAATTAAAATATCACTTCCTACTGGAATCTTTTCCCAACCCCTCTTAATTCTACTTCCTTCCCTTTGTTAAATTTCCTATTTATCTTGTACATAGCCTATTTGTAAGTAATTGTTTGTACATTGTCTCCCCCATCAGATCTCAAATTCTTTGAGGATAGAGATCGGCTTTTGTCCCCCCGCACCCTTTTCTTTTGCATTTGCAGTTGTGATTACAGTGCCTGACACATAGTAGGCACTTAATAAATACTGATTGATTGGTAGGTGGTTTGGGAGATTTAAACAGGCAAATGGCCGTTTATGTTGAGTGTCAAAGACAAATTAATCAAATTAGTCAATCATCTTCATGTAGGATGGAAGTTCTTGTTCAATTCTTAGAGAGATCCCTATCCTTGAGTACATTCCTACTTGTTCACTTACTGGTTCTAACCACTCCATAAATAGGCTTCTCCTCCCCTCACTCTGATTCACCAGAATGGCTCAGTCTATGTTGGTGGAATGAGGTCCTGAGGATCAATGTCCTTACCAGTTTGCTCTATGACGTTGATAAAGATGAATGGAACAATGCCTGTAATGACGTTCAGAATGATGAGTTTAGTGCATCCAGAAGCAGAACTGGAAAAGAAGAAGCTCAACAGGTACATGCATGGGATGGCAGACCAGCCATGTAGCATTAGCATCAGTATGGTAGCTTCAGGGTGACCTTTATGGATGTAAGCTTTTTCATCCCTGACTTTCAATAAGAACTTGGGTATGAACACAGTTTCAAAGGGAGAGAAGGAAAGGAAGAAAAAAATTAGTAAAGTATTAAGAAATCAATTCTGAACACTAGAGGGGAATGAACTAGTCCCTACTCTAAAAACAAAATTTGCAACTCCTTAGAAATCAGTTTGATTCCGCTCTTTGTGAACATCTTGGCACTTTATAATGAAGGTGAGAGATAACCTCATTTCCTTAGCAGTCAAGAAATCCCCAGTGGGCAACATTCTCTTACTGTCTTTGCTTTTTTTTTTCTAGTTGGAATAGTTTCCTCTTCTAATTGGTAATCTAAGAGAGTTACAGAGGGGATGCTTTGATCAGTGCAGATATGCCCAGTTATATCAAGTCTCCAAATATTTGGGGCAAGATTTTAGGGGCCAAATATATAGGGAACTCAGTCTAAAGAGGGCCATCAATGTTTCTCTAAGTCCCAGGGAAATTAACATTCTTCAGTTGAGGGCAGGTGATCTAGAAACGTCTAAATTGTGTTTCCCAACTGGCAGGAGCCAAAGCAGTCAATTTGATTTTCCTGGTTAGATTCAGGTACTGGGCAGTGTTGTCCAGAGGGAAAGTTTCTGTGATATGCAGTAGAATGGACCTCAATATATACACTATCCATCACTTACCAGTAGTAGCAAACTGTTAAAAAAGATGAGAATTAAATCCCACAACAGGAAAGAGAGCCAGTAATGAGCTGGAGAGATTCCACTGATAAACTGGATATGCTTTGACCTTAAGACTCGATCACTGATTGCCAGAATGGCAAATGAACTGACTATGAATGACATTCCAAAAATCACAGAAATGGAAAGAAAATGTCCCTTAGGGCCCCTATGAGAGACAGGACATGAGAAAAAAAAAGAGATCAGTAAAAGATCAGTCATTGTCAGTGACTACCTTCAAGAGTCAATATTTCCAGGTACTGGATTTTGTTTGTGTGGGAGCCCCTGTATGCTCTCTGTGATTTAGTAGGTAAGTCGTAGGGAGTTGCTAAAGGTTCAGACAGTTGAAGTCCATGGTCATGAGTCCCATTTCATCCCATCTTCTCCAGCAGACTGCCCCCTTTATCATCTCCCCTCTTACTTATTTCCAACCTCTCCCCATCTAATGGTTGCTTCTTGGTCTACAAACATGTCCATGTCACCTCCATCCTCAAAATCCCTCACTTTATCCATCCATCCTCACTATCATCCCAAATGACTTGTTTCTAAACTTCTTGAAAAGTAGATAACTGATGCCTCCACTTCCTTTCCTCTCATTCTCATCTTAATCCTCTAGTCTAGAGTCTGACATCATAATTTAAGTGCTCCTCAAAATTGCCAAACTTTGAAAGAGAAAATTTCTCTTAATTGGCAACCCTGCTGGCTTTTTCTTCAGTCCTAATCCTTCTCGACCTTTCTGAAGCCTTTCGTAAGGGAAGGGTGAAGGGAATAAACATCTACTGTGTGACAGGCACTGTGCTACATATTTTACAAATATTATCTCATTTGATTCTTACCACCCTTCGAGGTAGGTGCTGTTATGATACTCATTTTACAATTGAGGAAATTGAGGCAAGGAGAAGTTAAATGACTTGCCCAGGGTCAAACACCTAGTAATTATTTGAGACCAGATTTGAATTCAGGTCAACCATCCTCTTCTCCTTGGTATTCTTTTCTATTTAGATTTTCATGCCACCAGGTCTTTCTTTGCTTTCCTAGCTGTCTGTTCTTTCTAAGTTTCCTTGGCTGAATTTTCATCCAAGTCACTCTCATTAACTGTGAGCATCCCCCCAGGACTCTGTCCTGGGACTTCTTCCCCTATATTATTTCACTTGATTGCATGTTGCTACATAAATTATATTCACTTGATGATCTCATCAGCTCCCATGGATTCAATTATCTTTATGCTGATGACTCTTGATCCAACCATAACCTCTTTCTTAAGCTCCAGATTTGCATCTCCAGCTACTAATTTGCATCTCAAATTGGATGTCCTGTAGATACCTTAAATTCAATATACCCAAAACTAGGTGTTGCAATAGATAGTATGCTGGACCCAGAATCAGGAAGATCCGAGTCTAAATCCAGTTTCAGATTCTAATTGGGCAACTCACTTAGCTTCTGTCTCAATTTTTTCCTCTGTGAAGTGGGGATAATAATAGCACCTAACTCAAAGGTTGGGATAGATAAAATGAGAAATATTTGGAAAGTACTTTGCAAACCCACAGCATTATATATAATAGCTAACTATAGATCAAGATATTTATGTTATTCCCCCTTCCAAGTCCTTCCTAATTTTCCTATTACTGTTGAGGGTACCACCATTGTCCTAGTTACCCAGGCTTACAACCTAGGTGTCATCCTCTACCTCTAAGTCTCTCTTATTCTCATTATCCAATCTGCTGCCAAGTTCTGTCTATTTTACTTTTGTAACACTCCTTTTTGCCCCCTCACCCCACTTCCTCTCCTTGGACACCACAGTCACCCTGGTGCAGGATCTCATCACCTCACATCTGAATTATACTGCAGTAGCCTTCTGGTTGGGCTCCCTGTCACAAGTCTCTTCCCATTTCAGTCCATCCTTTTCTTCAGCTGTCAAAATTTTTTTAAATTTTTATTTATTTTATTTTAAATTTATGGAATAAAACAATAATCTCCATAACATAGTATAAGAAAAAAGATGATTGCACATGAATTTGCAAATCTATTATAAACAACCTGCTATTCCTTTTAAATATATAATAAAATTATCATGTAAATTTCTTTTTCCTTTTTTCTTCCCTCTCTCCCAAAGATGGCTACTATTAGATACAAATATGTATATATGCATGATTGCATTTATGTATGTGTGTACACATGCATGTGTGTATGTACATGTTTATATATATATGTAATCATTCTATACATACTTCTATTTATCTGGATGCAGACAGAATCTTACTTCATATGCCCTTTGTAGTTAATTTGAGTTCGTAATAGTCAAAGTGACTTATTTACTCAAAATTGTTCTTAAAACAATACTGCTCTTACTGTATCTTTGCAAGTCTGATCATATCAACACCCTACTCAATAAACTCTAATGGCTCCATATCACCTCCAGAATCAAATATAGAATCTTCTTTTTGGCATCCAAAGCCCTTCATAATCTGCTCCCCCACCTTTCCAGTTTTAAAATTTTTTTACAATTGATTCCTGTCCATGTACTCTGTGATCCAGTAACCCTCGTCTCCGTGCTGTTCCTCATGCACCATCTCTCAGCTCTGGGCATTTCCCCTTGCTGTCTCCCATGCCTGGAATATTTTCTCTCCTCATCAGTGCCTCTTAGTTTCCCTGACTTCTTTCATATTCCAGCTAAAATCTCAACTTCTGCAGGAAGTCCTTCCCAATTCCCTTTAATTCCTGTGCCTTCCCTCTATTGATTGTCTCCAATTTATTCTGTCTATAGCTTGTCTATCCATAGCTGTTTGCATGTTGTCTTCTCCATTAGACTGTGAGCATCTTGGGAGCAGAGACTATCTTTTGCCATTCTTTGTATCACCAGTGCTTAGCATAGTGGCTAGAACACAGTAGGCACTTGATAAATGCTTGTTGACTGACATAAGCTAGTAAGTAGTAGAGGCAAGATTTGAACCCAAGTCTTCCTAATTCCAATTCCATCACTATCCACTAATTCAGGTTGCCTTCAAGATCATAACATCTAAACTGAATAAACAGGTAGAGGACTGCTACATACATATATTGTTTTAATTTCATAAGAATGGAAGTTACACATACTGAAAGAGCCTTTCATAAGCTGCAAAAACATCTGGATTGTCAGGTTTGTTGGTGACTGTGATGGAAGCCATGGAGCCACAAAACAACTTGTAGAGAATATTTTCCACCATTGACAAGGCCATGGGAGCAGCATGATAAGCCTGGTTATTGAATAGAGCAGTGACAACTGTTTGATCCCCTTGGTCTTGAAAGGACATTGCCATAAGAAAAGTTTCATCGAAAGTATCAGATTCCTCTTCTGCCTTCAACATCAGGAAATCTTCGACAGGCTCTAGGAATGAGAAGCAACATTAGAATGTCAGTCAGTGGGTACTGACTGAACTCTTTCTATATGCCTAGCATGAAACCAAACCTCATGACATGAGGACAACAGAAAGAAAATTAAAAACACAAGTCATAGAACCGCAAATTGTCAGACAGGGAATATATTTTAGTCCAAAACCTTTATATGACATTGAGTCTCAGAAAAAGAGAATATAAACTCTCCAAGATTACGAAACTACTATCTGTTTAGTCTTCAGACATTATCTGGGGACGTAAACCACAGAATGTTAGGAGAGATGTAATTAGGAATAATGACATTCAGTGAAAATATGGGAGAGGGGGAAGGTGGAGAGAACTTGGGCCAAAAAGATGTACTCTGGACACAGGACTCTGTGAAAGCAGAGATGTTGCCCCCTGTCAGGGAACATTGAGACCCCAGGCCTCATCTCTGTGAGTGGGAGAAATGTAAAAGGCATCTTTTATGAAAGAAATGACTTAGAAATCAAGGATGGGTACAATCATGCTAGGAGAGGGAAAGATTCATTCCTGAGGGAGTTTGGTCTACAGATCTATGGCAGCTGATGACTGACCCTCTAATTCCCAAATGTAGAAAACAGTTGAGGGATGGAGGTAGTATTAGGTATGAGAAGAGAGGGGATACCATAGCCACTGAACCATGAGTCTGTTGGCCCTGGAGCTACACAAGGCAATGGGCAAACAACAAGGTACAGAAGTATCAGGAGGAAGATTATTGTAAGGGGGAAGGATGGCCCCCAAATAGTGGCACTAAATGGTAGGGCCCCAGTCACTTTGCCCTACTTATGATTATGAATGCAAGACTTGGAAGGAGCCCTAGAGATGACCTAACCTAATACTATCATATTGCAAAATGAGTAAACTGAAGTCTAGTCAGGAAAAGTGTCTCCTCAAGGTCATATGGCAAATTAGATGCAGAGTCAGAATAATATTTTCCTGATTCCCAGTCTAGTGTTCTTTCCATCATGCTCTGGGACTTCAAATCACAAACAATAATACAAAAAGCATGTGAATTAGCATAGTATGTGGATCAATAACCTAGAGTATCTATTAGGAACCAATGGCATGATAACCTACAGACATAGGAAAGAATTTTGGATAGCACAATTTCTGTCACTCAAATCTTAAGACAGATTTACAAACTAGAGGAAGTCTGCATTTAAGTCTAATTACTTATTTTTGGTTGTACAGCCTTTTTTCTCTATTTCCCATATGTTACTTATTTTGATAAAGAAAAGAAAAACATTTTAAGAATAACAGCTTATTCCCTCTATGTACCTTTCTGATTTCTTCTTTCAACTTAATCTCTATTTGTGTACTTGTAAAGTTTTGCTCTGTATATGTGTGTGTGTATGTGTTTTAAATACCAGTTCTTCATATCTTTCCCAAGTTAGACGTCCAGGCTACTCATGGATGTGATTCTACTACTGACTAATCAGTGCAGGAACTCTGACTTATTGTGTTTCCAACCTGAGCCATTTCATTCCTCCTTAGGCAACTGATCCTCTCTTTCTCCTGCTGTACCCTGGCCTCCCATATCCTGGGGGTTTACCATATTCATGATGAACTTAGTGTGGACACCCAATAAGCATAACCCATTCTAGTTCAGAACCCTTGAGCTAAAGAGATCCACTATCCTCAGCCTCCCTGGTTGTTGGAATTATAGGCATGTGCCACCATGCCTGGACTGTTTTTTTAAAGGATGGATTTTTTTTAAAAATGGACACTCATTAAGTACTGTGGGGTCTTATATTCGCTATAGCTTTCAGTTAACTGTACAGTTATAATAATCTGGTCCACAGTAGAAAATCACCTTCAAAAAACCTGCCTGGAGTGAGAATCAAGATGGAGGAGTAGAGGGAGAATTCCAGTCAAACCCTCCCAAACTTCCCCTCCAAACAGCTTCAGATAGTGTGTCAGATTGAATTGTGGAGCAACATAGTCAACAAAATAGCCAAAAAGAGGATGAAAGCAGAGATTTGGGGTGGGGGTTGGCCTAGAGGATATGCAACAGGAAGACCAGCTATGGGCCTTGAAGTCTACAGCAGTGGCAACAGTTTCAGAAGCTCTCACCATCCAGAGAAAGTAGGGGAACTAGACAATTGGTCAGAAAGAGATTACAGGGGATGACCTATGTGTGGGCACTGTGCACAGGACTAGGTGTGCTTGGGAACTCCATTTTCCATATCCAGTTCTGGGTCACAATTCCATGGCAGAGAGGAACGCTTGTGGTTGATCACAAGGGAGCAGGGGTCCTGGTCATAGGACTAGGGCAGAGGGGAGCACTAATGCTTGTCATAGCAAGGAAGCAGGGGCCCTTCCTGGGTAAGGACCAGAATGCAGAACATGAGAGCAATGACTACAACTCTCCTAGGATCACACCACCATGGAAGTATTGAAAACTTACCAACCTTAAGAACAAACTGTGAAAACAGCAGGGTAAAAAAAAAGTCTGAAGCTTGGGACAACGACACCATCTCCCAAGCAGAGATCATCTCTGACATAAAATTCAAATTCAAAGAAACAGGCTGGAAAAATGAGCCAACAACAATCAAAAGAACCTTTCCATAAAAACTACTATGGTGACAGAGAAGCTCTAGACACAAACTCAGAAGGAGACAAGGACATGAAAATATCTACAAGCAAAGCCTCAGATAAAAATGAAGATTTGACATAAAACCATTAAGAATTCCTAGAAAAGATATTTTAAAAAAAGAGCAAAAAAAATTTTAAAAATCAAATAAGAAAAATAGTGGAAAAGTAGAAAAAGAAATGAGGGTAATGCAAGAAAATTATGAAAAGAGAATTAAGTTTGGTAAAGAGACACAAAATACTAAAGAAAATAACTCCTTAAAAATCAGAATTGGCCAAATGGAAAAAAGAGGCACAAAAGTTCATTGAAGAAAATAATTCCTTAAAAATTAAAACTGGTCCATTCCTATTAAAAACACTAGAAAGCAAAGGAATAAATGGAGCTTTCTTTAAAATTATAAGTAGTATCTAACTAAAAACATCCGCAAGCATTATCTGTAAAGCTAGAAGCCTTCTCAATAAGATCTAGGTGAAGCAACAATGTTCATTATCACCACTATTACTCAATACTGTACTAGAAATGAGAAATGCTAGCTATAGCAATAAGAAAAAGAAATTGAAGGAATTAGAAAAGGCAATGAGGAAATAAACTATCACTTTTTGAAGATGACATGATGGTATACTTAGAAAATTCCAGAGACTCAACTAAAAAACTAGTTGCAACAATTAACAATGTTAGCAAAGTTGCAGGATATAAAATAAGCCCACATAAATCATCAGTATTTTTACATACAACCAACAAAGCCCCATAGGAAGAGATAGAAAGAGAAATTCCATGTAAAATAAAATCAGACAATACAAAATACTTGGGAGTCTATCTGCCAAGACAAACCCAGGAACTACAATTACAAAATACTTTTCACAAATAAAAACATATCTAAACAACTGGAGAAATATTAATTGCTCATGGGTATGCTAAACTAATATAACAAAAATAACAATTCTAGCTAAATTAATTTATTTACTCAGTGCCATACCAATCAAACTACCAAAAATTACTTTATAGAACTGGAAAAAAAATCATGACAAAATTCATCTGGGAGAGGAAAAGTTCAAGCATATGAAGGGAATCAATTGGAAAAAAAATTATAGGAAGGTGGCCAGCAGTACCAGACCTCAAACTGTATTATGAAGCAATATTCATCAGAACAATCTGGTACTGGCTAAGAAATAGAGTGAAGGATCAGTGGAATAGATTAGGTACATAATATACAGAAATAAATGACCATAGTAATCTAGCGTTTGAGAAACCCAAAGAGTCAAGATTGGGGGGCAAAAAATTCACTATTTGACAAAACCTGCTGGGAAAACTGGGAAGTAGTCTGGTAGAAACTAAGCACAGAAAAACATCTCACACTATAATAAGGTAAAAATGAATACATGGTTTAGCCATAAAAAGTTGGGTTATAGGCAAATTAGGGGAGCATGGAAAAAATACCTGTCAGATCTATGGATAAAGGAAGATTTTATGATCAAGCAAGAGAAAGAGAGGATCATGGGAAGAAAAAAGATTTTTTTTTTTGATTACATGAAATTAAAAAATAGTTTTTCTACAAACAAAACCAAGGTAGCCAAAATAAGAAATAAAGCAGGAAAATGGAAAAAGATTTTGACAGCAAATTTCTATGAGAAAGGCCTAATTTCTCAAATATATAAGGAACTGAGTCAATTAAAAAAAATAAGAGCCATTCATCAATTGATAAACTGGTAAAGGATATGAACAGGTAGTTTTCAGAAGAAGAAATCAAAGCTATCAATAGTCATATAAAAAAAGCTTTAAATTAGTAATAATGAGAGAAATGCAAATTAAAACAATTTTAAGGTACCACCACATACCAAATAGATTGGCTAAAATGACAGAAAAGAAAATGAGAAATGCTGGAGGGGATATGAAAAAAATAGGGACATTAATACACTGCTAGTCAAGTTATGAGCTGGTCCAATCATTCTGGAGAACAATTTGGAACTATCCCCAAAGTGAAATAAAGCTGTACATGTCCTTTGATCCGATAGTAACACTACCAAGTCTGTGTCCAGGGATCAAAGAAAAAGGGAAAGGACCTATACGTACAAACTTATTTATAGCAGCTCTTTTTGTGGAAATTAAGGGGATGCTGTCATAAGATTAGGCCTGATGGTCTTGGGACCATCATGCCAGTCTCCCCTTCAGGGACTTGTTTAGTTGTTCAGTGGTGTCTGACTCTTTGTGGGTTATAGGATGCCAGGCCCTTCTATCCTCCAGTGTTTCCTGAAGATTGTCCAAGTTCATGTTCATTGTTTCCATGACACAATCTCTTCATCTCATCCTCTGGTGTCCCCTTTTCCTTTTGCCCTCAATCTTTCTCAACATCAGGGTCTTTTTCAGTGAGTCCTATCTTCTCTTTATGAAGCCAAAGTATTTAAACTCCAGCTTCAAAATCTGATTTTCCAGTGAATAGTCTGAATTAATTTCTTCAAGTATTGACTGATAAGATCTCCTTAATATCCAAGGAACTCTCCAAAGTCTTCTCCAGCACAATTTGAAAGAGTCAATTTTATGGCACTCAGCTTTTCTTATACTCCAGCTTTCACAGTAATACACTGCTGCTGGAAAAATCATAGCTTCAGCTATGTGGACCTTTGTCAGCAAGGTGACTACTTTTTAGGATGCTGTCCAGATTTGCCATAGCTTTCCTTCCAAGGAGCAAGTGTCTTTTAATTTCATGGCTGCAGCTGCTCTCTGTAGTGATCTTTTAGCCCAAGAATATAAAAACTGACACTACTTCCATTTCTTCTCCCTCTGTTTCCCAGTGATGGGACCAGTTGTCATGATCTAAAGCTTCAAGTAAGTTTTTTTACTCTCCTCTTTTACCTTCATCAGGAGGCTTCTTAATTAAGAAATATCTTTCAGGGAGGCTATAAGCCTATAGAACATACTTGTGGAAAAATAGTTTTTCTAAAACTAAAACTAAAAAAAAATAAAAATATTTTTCTAAGCTTAGTCCAAAAATAATATTTTGTAAACCACCAGCTTGTTTTTCTCACTGATAAACAAATCTCCAAAATATTTTGTTAACCACCCCAAATCTCCTGTTGCCCTTACCCCTGATATATAAATCAGCTGACTCCAAAGAGGCCACCCAAAAATCATAGTATAAGAACCCAACTCCCAGAAGGATACCTTGGAGCCTACCCTGCTGAATGGAAACCTGTCTTTCTGCTCCCCAATGCTGCACTACTTTTACCTGAATTATATCCTATATTAATGTGTATGCCTGAATTGTATATTAGGACCCATTTTCTTTCTCTGATCCCCTTTCCCAATGCTTACAATAAATCTGCATTGAACTGATTCATATTGTTTTTCATGTTATTTTCAGCATCTCAACTCACTAAGAGATTATCTTCCCTGATATCTCTGGATGGTCCATTTTATGTCTTCTTAGACATAAAATGAGTACCTGACAAGGACTTAACCTATTGATAGCTGCACTTACACTGGGGGAGCAAGGCATTGTGTGTCTAGTCATAAAAAGCAAGGATTAACAGAGGAACCCTACGTCCTCCCAGAAGGTACTCTCCTTCACCCCTGACTCACATGAAGAAGTTGCCTTTCTTTTTGCCAAGGCAAAAATCTCTACCTGCACAAGGGATCCCATTCCATCCTGTCTTCCCCAACAGATTGCCCCTTCCATCATTCCCACTCTCATCTAGTTTCCATTTCTCCTTGCCTAGTAGATGTTTCCCTGCTTCTTACAAACATGTCCATTTCTGTCCTATTCTCAAAAAACTCTCATTCATCCATGAATCCCCCTAGTTATTCTCCTTCCTTTGTGGCTAACCTCCTTGAAAAGACCGCATATATGAAGTACCTCCACTTCTTTTTCTCTTTCATTTTCTTCTTAACTCTCTGCAGTCTGACTTCCAACCTCATCATTTATCTGACACTGCTTTCTGGAATGTCCAGGGGTAGTGATGAGGGTCTGAAATCTGCAGTACTCTGCCTGGAGATTCTCCAGAGGCCCCTTAAGTCTGAGTTTTGTAAGAAATAAAGCAGGGGATTAGATGGTGGGGCTCAAGCTGTTCAGAATTCTGAGTGGAGACATACCAAGAGAGGTGGAAGTCAGAGCTAGGAGCCCAGGAAATTCCAGTCAAGAGCAATCAGGTCCCAACCATAGTATACAAAAATGTGTGTGTGGTAGTGGTACTGCTAGGGGTAGTGGGGGGGGGGGAGTTTGGCTATTGCACAGAGACCTAAAACAGGAATTGAGGCTGAACTTATGAGTAAAAGAAGATGCCATATACTGTGAAAAAAGACTGAGTCAAGAGAAGCCCATGAAGTAAAACCCCAGAAGAACAACTCCATGAGAACTATAAGCAAAGCAGCAGGAAAAATGGTTTGGCCATAAGGGCTCAAAAACAGCTGGAAGAAATGAAGAAAGATATAAGAAATGAAATTACAATTAAAATAAAAACTCTGAAAGAAATAATTGGAAGAGAAGGAAAACTTTACTCACATAATGGACTCCCTAATAGAAGGGAGCAAAGAGAACTCAATAACCCCTGAGAGACAAATAACAAGAAATATTATGACAAAGTTGTAAAGATTTTTTTTGCTTGAATCTCTGGGATTCTCTAAGTAAATCATCATATCATCTGCAAAGAGTGATAACTTAGTTTCTTCTTTGGCTATTCTTATTCCTTCAATATCTTTATCTTGTCTAATTGCTACAGCTAACATTTCTAGTACCAAATTGAATAATAGTGGTGATAATGGACATCCTTGTTTCACCCCTGATCTTATTGGGAATGCATCTAACTTATCCCCATTGCATATAATGCTTGCTGAAGGTTTTAGATAGATACTGCTTATTATTTTATGGAAAGTTCCCTTTATTCCTACGTTCTCCAGTGTTTTTAATAGGAATGGGTGTTGCATTTTGTCAAAAGCTTTTTCTGCATCTATTGAGATAATCATGTGGTTTTTGTTAGCTTTGTTGTTGACGTGATTGATAATGCTAATAGTTTTCCTAATATTGAACCAGCCCTGCAATCCTGGTATGAAACCTACCTGATCATAATGTATTAATCTCGTGATAAGATGCTGTATTCGTTTTGCTAAAATCTTATTTAAAATTTTTGCATCTATATTCATTAGGGAAATTGGTCTATAATTTTCTTTTTTCTGTTTTGTCTCTTCCTGGTTTGGGTATCAAAACCATATTTGTATCACAGAAAGAATTTGGGAGGACTCCTTCTTCCCCAATTTTCAAAAATAGTCTCTATAGTATTGGAATTAACTGTTCTTTAAATGTTTGATAGAATTCACTTGCGAATCCATCTGGCCCTGGAGATTTTTTCCTAGGGAGTTCATTGATGGCTTGTTCAATTTCTTTTTCTGAGATGGGGTTGTTTAAGTATTCAACTTCCTCTTTTGTTAATCTGGGCAATTTGTATTTTTTAAAATATGCATCCATCTCGTTTAGATTATCGAATTTGTGGGCATAAAGTTGGGCAAAGTAAGTTGTAAAGATTTTTAGAAAAATAAAAGAAAATGCATAGTATCTACTATTTTAAAAAATGGTCAAGGAAAGAAAATTTAAGAATCATCAAACCTGGGGTAGAGCCAAAATGGTGGAGAGAGTTGAACATTTCTGCTTGAGCTCTCCCAACTCAATCTTCTAAACAACCTTTTCAGAATGCCTCAAATCAAATTCTGAGTGGATTAAAAAAAGTCACAGTGTCTCATTTTTTCAGTCCAGGGCAGCTTAGGAGGACCTAAAGTGAGGTGTGTGTGTATGAGCACTGGGATAGAAGCTAGCCAGAGTACCTGGAAGAAGTACCAGCTGTGGGACTTGGAAGCTGGGGCAGTAGAAGTAGCAGTGCTGGTGGCAAGAGGGGTAAGAAGACTAAACTCTGGTCAGAAAGATATCATAGAGGACCCCTATTGAATTTAGATTGGATTAGGTCACGGTTGAGATTAGATTACAAAAATTTTGTACAGGATTTACAAACATATTGTATAGTTGTACAGTTTCTCCCAGATCTCCCAGGAGCACATGAATAGGAGCAAAGAAGGCACAGAGTAGAAGTAATATAACCCACAGTATGAGAACATGTACCTCCCTTCTTACCTTATTACTGAGGTGGGGGGCTATGGGTTTAGATGTAGATTGTATTAGGGTGGTTAATATGTTGATTGGTCTTGGTGAACTGCATTGTCCTTTTTAATCTTTTTTTTTTTTTTAAACAAGGGAATGCTTATTGAATATAAGAGGGAGTGAGGTTATTTTGTCAATATCCTTTGAGCTTGGCCCTTCCATTATGCTTAATGAAGTCTGAGTAGGATAGGATGGGATTTGGGAACCCCACAGGCTAAAGAAGGACACCTGCCCTTTAAAGAGAATCACTAAGAGAACCAGCAGTCATATTGTTAGCCTCATTTACCACCTCTGGCCCTGTCATCTATGATCACAAGATCCTTTAATAAATTTGGTTTCAGATATGTACATTCTGTGTCTGAGACATCTTGAATTTCTCATTTTTAAGTCAATGACAACACAAAATTGTCCAGTTACTAAACATTTGTTGACAAATTGCAAGGAAAATGGACAGGAGAGTCATATCACTCCTCCTGTCTCCAGTAGGTCCCCCAAACCCTCGGACTAGGAGACAAGGATAAAACATTCAAATGCTCAATTTTGTCAACTTTGCTTTCCAAGAGTCTGTTGTTCTGAAAAATTTTTCTGTGCCTGACTGTATACAGTATAACTCTATGTTATTATAACTCTTTTTTGGGAGAGGGGAATCACAGAAGACCTGTGATTTTATGTGCAAGGGAAACTTCCTCTCTCAATGTCAGTAAACAGACTGATATCTGTTTACTAATAAGAGTCTTGGAAATTAGCCAACCCTTAGATAATTACTTGGGGCCCCTGAAAGATTCAGTGACTTATCCAGGGTCATTATTTCCTTGAAAATAGTTCAGGCAATAGAGTGATAGAGTAGAAGGGGTGCTGGATGTGGACCCAGGAAATGCTGGTGCTAATCTCAGCTCTACAATGTAATCCTAGCATGACTATGGGCAAGTCCCTTTACCTATGCAAGTCATGGTCTTCTCATTTGCAAAATGAGGAAACAGTTGATCTTTAAGGCCCCTTGCATCTCTAAAACCTGTGATGCCATCCGTATTTACATACCACCAGTCCCTTTTCATGTAATCCTTACCTATAACTTTCAGTGGCACATGACCCTCAGCTTGAATAGTGTTTGAAATGTGATCTGAGAGCCTTGGATGCAGCTTAGAAGTCTCAGAGATGAAGAAAGGCACAGTTGTACGGCCATACTGGTTCAAAGTCAGACGTAAGATAGATAAACTCTTTGAGCCTCTATTCGTTTTAAAGAGCTCCATAACGAATATGACACAAAGCAGAGGAATAATTGTCTGTGCTGCCATCATCTTCCAGTTGCGCCAAGTGAATAATACCTTCTTAATAAACATGGCATAGAATTTCTGCCAATGAGACTTGTACTACAAGGCAAAGGAGAGACTAGGAATTACAATGGTTACAGATCTAAGTAGGTAAAACAACTCCAAATCATTTGCAATTTATGGCTCCACAGGAGCTTAGCAGTAGAAAGAAAACACATGATATATAAAGGATGGGCAATAAGCTTCAGCAGAGTACACAGATATCCATCGTAACACAAGCATTCTGTTCATTCTGGCACAATGTATTTCTTTTTTTATTATTATTATTTTATTTGTTTTCAGTGTTCTACAATCACTTCCATATAACTTAGATTGTTTTCCCCTCCCTCCCCTTCCTTTCCCCCTACCGCTCCCCTCCCTCCCTGACACAATGTATTTCAAAAAATGACAACTCCTATTCGTATAGTACTTTAAAGGTTTACCAAAGAAAAGTTTGTAAAGCATTTTATATTTTACCTCAGTGAACATTACAATACTTCTGTAGGGTAAGTAGAGCAGCTATTATCATTCCCGTTTTATAGATGGGAAAATTGAGGCTCAGAAGCTGTGATTTACTCAAGGTCATACAACTTTTCCACCAGTCATTAAATAAACACTAAGCACTACTATAGACCAGGCATGGTGCTGGAGATGCAAAGAAAGGCGATAAATGGTCTCTGTTCTCAAGGAGTTTACTGTATAATGGGGGTGACAACACGCAATTATGTTTAAATGAGCTATATACAAGATAAACTGGACAGAGGACTGAAAGAGACTTTAGATCTACAGCCCACTGACCAAGGATTTCTTCTACTTCATCCCAGAATGGGGACTGTTCAACCTCTATTTCATGAAAAGAAGGCTGAACTTACCAACTGAGATCTTCTCAGTAGAAAAATAATCTCCAAAAAGATAAAAGAGAGATTTATGGCTCTTCCTACACTCTCTGTCTCCACTGCTCACAAATCAGATTAATCTTCCTTAAAAGATGCATCACAGTCTTTCCAGGTATTCCAAAATTCAAACAATATTGTAATTCTATCTGTCATGCTCATAACAGGCCAAGTTTCACCTCCATGGACAGTAGAAAGAGCAGAAAATTTGAGGTCAAAGAGTATGAGTCCTGGCTCTATTTCTTGTTCGCTGTGTAACTACAGTCAATTCATCCACCCTCTCTGAGCTCCTCTTCTTTAAAATATAAAATGGGGATGAAAAGACTTTATAGATATTTGTTGTTGTGAGGATAAAATTAGGTACTGTACAAAAAACCCTGTAGAGATGTCAGCACTTCTTGGGAAAGCACAATGAGGATTGACACTTTTTCCTTACTACTTCTAGTACTCTCAACTCTCTCCTCTTCCGGGTTAGAGTCATGAGCTCATTCACATTGAATGTGGCACCTTTGAATTTACAAAGTGCCTGCATTATCATACCAGTTTTACAGATGAAGAACTAGAAGCAACATGTCCAAAGGCACCAAGGAAGTAAAAAAACTACTACTTCCAATTCAACATCTTTTCCTAAGTGTCTCCTGCACTTGACCTTGCTGAATCTGTTTACCTCTTACAGCTGTTGTGAAGAGTAAGTGAGAAAATGGTTTTAAAACAATTTGTGATCACAGAATGAGACAGAAATGCAAGTGATTTCCAAGTCTGTGTGATTCTCACCTTAGAGTTGGACTGCACACTGAAGACAGAAGTCTGCTTGGATGAGACCGCGAGATCCATTATATTCTTTGATTTGAGATTGTTCTGGTCTCTTATAGAAGGGAGTTGGATGGACTGCAGATTCATGCGGGAATCGACCTGTTTGCTAACCCTAAATCGAGAAACCACAAGGAATTAATATCATTTTATTTGCATAGGGAGATGCCTATATTTCTGCCTCTGTCTGTCCATCTCTTATTTGTCTGGTTCTTATCAGAGTTTCAGCACAACCTCTAAGAACATGACTCTTGGACATGACGGATCAACAAAGACTAGGTCCATGTGTTCAGAGTTGGGCTAGTAGGGACAGTGAGAATTGATAATAAAAACATCTAAAGCTGAGTTCACAGTGGTATAAAATACAGGCCCAAAGAGGCAGGTACAAGTGATGTGGGGAGAGAGAGATGTGCTGAATTTGTGGAAAAGCAGCCTTCCATTCCTAATTGACTAGGACAAAAGGGTCTTTACTGAGAACAGGAAGTCATTTAAGGACTGCTACTTAGCTTTGTCAACTTCCATGCCTAGCCTTTATCAGTAGATTGGCGTACAGAAAAATACATTTCCCTATAATTTGTAGCTGTTTTGTTTCAATTCAGAGAATATGATCTAAGGCATTGTAAAAACTAACAAATGAAAAGACTACTTAGCACCTTCAATGAAGTAGAAGAATGATGTACAGAACTGAATGACACTTAGGACAATACAATAACATCTAAGTTATCAATAAATATTTTTGGAATGCATGAATCATTTCCCAAACTCTTGAAGTAGTAAGACTGTCTCATCTTCCTTAAAACTAAAAGAAATAAGCATTTCTCTAGAAAATAACATTTTCAATGAGCCTGGAAGGAAATATTCAAAGAAACTGAGAAATTCAGGATTTTTCAGTACCAAAAACAAGGTAAGAAATCTAGGGATATAGGGCAAGATTCATATTAATTTTAAAACTTAGGCTTAATATCTCTGGCACATTCTCTCAGAATGCTACATTGTGTTCTGCCCGGTCTTCCAACCTACTCCTCTAACAGCTACTTCTCTATCTTTTAGACTGGCTACTCTTTCTCTTCCAAAGTCCCTACAGTGAATGTTATCTAAGCCTCTGTCCTCATCTCTCTTTATATTTTCCCCTTGGTCATCTACATTCCCATTCCTACTCAACTATTACCTTTATGTGGTTGATCATCATCAGCATAGGTGGAAGGATCTGAACTCAGGTTTTCCTGATTCTAAGAATAGCACCCTTTCCATTACGCTTTTCGAAAGTGGTAGTTCCTTGCAAGGAACACACCTACTCTTACTGGTCTACTGCATATGAGGTTAAGATAAAGGAAGTACCCAGGACCGGCCAGAGAGGTTTCCATGAGTTCCAGATATGAAAGTATAGAAGAAGAAAGGGTTTAAGTTTGTTAGCCATGGATTGGGAGTATAAGCACAATTGTGGAGAGGTGCAGAGGTCTTGGGGGTCTTCAAATATTTGAAAGAAGGACATTTAGAACAGGGAAGTAGCGAGTTCTACATTATGTAGCACACTTTTCATAACAGTTGTGAATACCTTTGACAAGCACATATCCCTCTCTTCTTTGTTTAGTTTGACAAGGATAATGAGGGTTGTTAAACAATTACTTCTGTGGTTGCATTTTTCAAGACATTATTATAATATATATTGATCAACTGTAATAGTATTGATTGTAATATGTATTGATCAATCGATAAACATTTATTAAGTATCAAATATGTGCCAAGCATGATGCAAGAAACTCCCTGGAAGAGAGCCTTTAAAGCTGCATTTTTGCTCTATCAAATATAATATGTGTGTGTGCATCTTGTGTTCTCTGTACCTTTTGCTCATTTTTGTAAAGATACATAAAGATGTAACCCTAGAGAATCATCAAGGATATCCTGGATATGTGTGTAGATCATTCCTACAAAGATATTGTATAAAGATGAGAAAGTAGACATGTAGGTTGGTAGTTACTGATGCAATCAATCACCTCTTTAGAGGTAATAATATTGTCAGTGATTTTCTCCATTCTTCTGGAATCTTTCGAGAACTTCCTGAGATATCTAATAAAATTATTCCTTAGTGCTTTAAGACCATGTTGCTTCCATTTCCCCCACTCATTTTAATTCTTCTATGCAATATGACTAAGGTGAAAATGTATTTAATAGGAATGTTATGTGTAGAACCTATATAAAATTATATGCCATCTCAGAGAGAGAGTGGGGAGGGATGGAGGAAGGAGGGGGAGGGAGGGGAAAAAATTTAAGATATATGGAAGTGATTGTAGAACACTGAAAACAAATAAAATAATTTTTAAAAAAAGAAAAAAGAGTATGTTCCTTCCAGAATGATTCTTCCCCTTTATTTCATTATTTATTTAAACATTTTTTTTCAATTTTGAATTCCAGATTCTCTCCCTCCCTCCTACTAAGAAGGCAATCAATTGTGACATCAATTATACTTGTGAAATCATACCAAACATATTTTCATACTAGCTGTATCACAAAAAAGGAAAAAAACAAGTTGAAAAAATTATACTTCCATTTGTACTTAGGGTTAGTCAGTTCTCTCTAGAAGTAGAGAGCATTTTTTTCACCATGAGTCCTTTGAAATTGTCTTGGATCACCGTATTGCTCAGAGTAGCCAAGTCTTTCACAATTGACCATCATTGCAACACTGATGTTACCGCACACAATGATCTCCTAGTTCTTCTCATTTCACTTTGCATCAGTTCATGCAGGCCTTGCCACGTTTTTCTGAAACCACCAGGGTTTATTGATATATTTCTTCTATACTAAGCAGGACATGAACAGCCAGTTGAACAAGACAATAAAGATAGAAGAGGTAAGGTGATTGGGCAAACAAATGCGGCCAGGAGATGCTTGTGTCTCTGGCAGCCCTGAGATGGGCCTACAGTAAATGGTCATTATTCCTGATGTAGAAACAAAGAGACCAAGAAACTTTGGGAGGAGGAATTCTTCCTTGGATATGATTTCAGAACAGAACTTCAGGAAAATGACAAGAAATGGGAGGCTGGGGATGGAAAATCCTGGGATAATGGAGTATGGGGAAGTAAGACTGGAAAGTGAGGCTGTCTTCATAGACTTGTTAGGTAAAGCATCAGTTAGATGCCGCTATACTGGGTCAACTCACACAACTCCAAGTGGCTGAAGGCTTCCCAGGGACAGATGACAGTGATATCCAAGCTCTCTATTCTAGAAGTATCATCACTGAAACCTTGTTCATCTTGCTTGGAGGACTTGCTTTTGAACTGTCAGGTTTGTGACTGCTTGAATTCTGATGGTCCTTTTCCTGGGGTAACTGGTCCCCCCACCACTCTGATGACTGATCTGATCTTGGCTTCGGGTGGAAGCTCTAAGTTCATAGTGGGGCTTTTAGGGTTTAAAATTCTGTTAAGCCAGAGTTTAGGGAGCCATGGAGAAAGATCTGGCAAGAGTTTTTTTCCCCCCACCTTTTCTACCATCTCTTTGTATCCACTCCTGGATTCTCTTTGATCATGCCTTTTGATCCAGAGATTTCACTACTGGATTTATGATACAAGGGAGTCAATGATAGCATGAAAGGACAAAAATATTCATAGAAGGATAATATATAATACGAAAACTTTAGAAATAAACTACATGGCCCTAAGAATTGTGGGATAGTAATGCAAAGGAATGCTGCTCTTTCATAAGAAAACAATGAATATGAAGAATTCAGAAAAAAGACTTGCAGGAGAACTTGTATGAAGTGATGCAGAGTTAAAAAGGCAGAGCCAAAAGAATAATATGTACAGTAATTCAAAAAAATTTAAGTAAAGACAACAAAATCCAGCTCAAACACAAATGATGTTACCAAATTATTAAAATTAAAACATGTATTCATCCTTTTTATTACCTACAAATACTGAAAACACTATTGGGCTATTTTGTTTAAGTTTCCTTTGACGATATACTTTGTAAGGAGCATTTGTCAGCAAGTACCTGCTGGGACAAAACAAAATGCATCGACAACAATAATGATAAAATATGATGTTTTATTATGATTCCAGGGTTTAGTAGATAACCTGAAAGCCTTTATACCACTAATGTGGTTGGACAGCTGGATTCAGAGTCAAGTGGTCAAGTCAACTGCTTTTTCTAAGTCTTATTCTCCTCAGTTTCATGTTGTGCCTACAGCTGGTCAGAAAAAAGTAGGTAAGAAGCAGCAACTAATTGAGTTGATGTGGTTAAATAAAAATAAGGGAAGGAAGGGAAGAGGAAGTAGTCGCCTGAACTGGGCAATCAGTCTATGGGATGGTCCAGAGAGTATGACTCATTCGAAAAAGATAATCCATGGTTTAATTTTCTTTGGTATGCAGAGATTTGTTGGTCTTCTTTTGGCTACTTTAGGTTGGGTGAAGGACCTCCTAAAATTAATGCCCTTTCAGTTGATTTTCTTAGAATCAGATGACCAGTACCTTGACAGTACTGATCCGTAGTGACTGTACTGGTTAGTAATTAACATCTTTACAATAAGGGTTTATTGAACTCTGTTTTCCCAAATGACTGTCTAGGACTAGAAGGGGAAACTGTCTTTTGTTCTCAAAAAACACATTCTTGACTGTCTTTTCAACTTCAAAGAATTCTTCCCAAGCATTTGATATTTTCTATAGTAGAAGTTTTACTAGGAAGCCTAAGTTATTGGGTTTCTTTTTAGTTGCATATTCCACCAGCTTTTACTGAAATGGAATCTAGAAGCCTTCAAAAGGAGATAAACTTTCTAAGGAAGAACTGATTTACTTCAGTCAACTCATGTTTCCTCATCTGCACATAGACAAGAAGTAAGATGAGTGGAGGACAGTCCCAGAAAGGCAAGATGAGCTTCTCAAATAAGAAGAAAACATTAAGAATTTTCCACGAATAGATCACATACAACATATTCAACTCTCAAGAATTCTTTATTACCTGTTCCATGGGTATCCTGAAGAGGAATTAGGCCAGACAATTGTAATTGTAACCAACCTCTTGCTTAAGGATGGAAGAAGTTGAAAAGAGACAGAACAATTCAAAGAAATCTTCCTAATAATCTAACTCAGTGAGTCTTTCTGTTACTTATTTCATTTTCTTCCTCAGGTACAGCTATTATCATTTGCACTTATTGATTCTCCCAATAGTTTCCTAATTTTGTAGTGTTTAAATAATTTTTCATCATTGGCTTTAGAATCTCTTGTAAAGAATTCAAGGGTTTTGCAGCCAACTGTAATTCCTACTTTTGAAGCTGTACATTATGCCCTCCACCATTCCCTCCTTGCTAATGCAAACAAAGCCCAGGATTACCCCTTTACTCACCTGAGGAAGACTTCTTCCATAGTGGTGACAGAAACCCCAAAGCTAGAGATGCCCAGCTCTGTTTGTCTGTCTTCCAGTTCTTCAAATAAAGCTTTAAACCTGGAAGAGGAAGAGATGAAAAAGGAAACACTAAAAAGTGCCCTCTGTTAGGAGATATTCTAATATTTACTTCTGGGTCTCAAACTGTCTTTCTCCCAGAATGGGAAGCAATCACTTGGCAAGAAACTTGTATGTATTAAGAAATATAAGAGTCAAGGAGGTGACAAAGATAAAGAACACCAGCACAACCCACTTAGGGAATTTCTGAGGTTGGGAAAGGGATGCCAGTTGGAGGCAAAGTACAATGAGATTATTTTCTGAAATGAAAAAAATTCTATATTCAAGATTTTTCTAATACTTTGGCTCAACAATGACCATACAAGCTGATGAGAGCCAGCAGAGCTAAAGTTTTTCCAAATGGGGGAGTGAAATGGTTTATCTGAGGAAAACTCATGCCTCAGATAAAGCAACAATATATCATGAATGAATGACAGCTAGACTTTACACCAAAAGCTTTCTGCTTGGTCTCTCAAGTCTTTCCCACTCCAATCCATCCTCCATTCATCCACCTAAAGCAAAGACCCACCACCAATGAACTCTTATTATCTCCATAGTCAAACTGAGATGTTCTTTGGCATTGAAAGCCCTGCACAGCCTGGCCCTTCCTACCTTCCCAGTCTTCTTATGTTTCATTCCAAGAAGTCTATGGTCCAACAACACTGGCCTACTTGCTGTTTTTATACTCTACCTCCCACATCAGTGCATTCTCACTGCTACCTTCATGCCTGAAATGTTCTCCTTCCTCACTTCCTGCCTTCCTTCAAGAGTCAGTTCAAATCCTACCTTTTGGAGGCCATTCCTGGTCCTCCTCTCTCCCCATTTCTGGTGTCTTCCCTTTGAAATCACTTTCCATTCCCATTTTATGTATCTTCTATGTACAGTTATTTGCATGTTGTCTGCCCCTCATTAGAATGTAAGCTCCTTGAAAGTATTTAATAAATGCTTGTTGACCAGCTACTAAAGTAAGTAAATTAGCCTATTCTGAGAATATAGTAGGGGTTTTTCTTCTGTGTGGCCCTATTTCTGTGATGTGTGCTATTACCTTCCTTCAACTTTCTCAGGGAAATTTGGGACTTGGTAGAAGCAGCTTTCAATGGATTAATTTCCTAATGGCAGATACTCCTATATACATGGTGATGTAACTCAGGGAATATATCTTATTCTCTTGTTTCTGTGATCTTTTGAGAAGGAGAGAAGAAGAGAGAAAAAGAAGGAGAAAGATGGAGAAGGAGAAGGAAGGGAGGAAAAGGGGAAGGGAGAGTAAGAAAGAGAGTGAGACAGTCACTGACTATCAGAATAAATTGTCAGACTTAGACAGGGAAAAGGTTACTCATTCCCTGTTTGGAATTAAGATGACACTTCTTGTGACAGCAGCAAACACGAACATGTCAGGACAAAAGGATGTTATCTGTGTTTTGCACTTTCTCTAGTTTTTTGTTTTCTCCTCTTTTCCAAGTCAATATTGTGATTGTTACTGGTGAAGGTATACCAGCCTACTTTATGGCTCCACTCAAAACCCCTGTGACTTTCCAAACTAAAAGACCCTCTCTGGCCATTCCCTTCAATATGTTATCTCTTATTAAAATATAAGCTCCTACGGGACAGGAACTGTCTCACTTTTGTATTTGAATGACTAACACTTAACATAGTTTTTAGGGGCAGCTAGGTGGTACAGTAGAGAGAATGCAGGGCAAGGAGTCAGACTCATCTTCCTGAGGTCAAATCTGGCCTCAGACATTTATTAGTTGTATGACCTTGGATAAGTCATTTAACTCTGTTTGCCTCAGTTTCTTCATCTATAAAGTGAGTTGGAGAAGGAAATGGCAGACCACTCCAGTATCTTTGCCAAGAAAACCCCAAGAAGGGTCATGAAGAATCAGACACAACTGAACAAAAACAAAATCTAGTTTTGGGGCATAGTAAGCAATTAATAAATGTTTTTTCATTCATGCATACAAGAATTCATTCATTCTTTTCTTTCTGATTCAGGCTTCTGGAGGAGAATGGCAGTTCCAGAGACCTAGAGACCAATAACAGCAGCGTGGGCCGTGAGAAATAGCCGTTACTACTTAGAATAAGCTAAGGATTTGTGGTTACTATGAAATCTGTGGTTGCTGAGTTGCAGAGAATTGAATAATCTAATTTTTTCTTTAGTCTAAGAGCTGAAAACGGGAGAAAAATGTTTTCCCCAATTTCTCTTTACATTTTTGATGTGCATGTTCAATACCAAATTCCTGGGAGGGAGTGGGTATGGTGGGGAGAATTTATATTGTATTTTGCATTTGAATTCTATGTTATTAAAGCTCTGTAACCCAAACATCCTAAATGTCTGAATCTATAAGAGTTGAGGAGGAGATCCCTGAGAGTACAATATCCCAAGGGGAGTTATATAAATTCATAAATAGTTTAGTCTTTCACTATTTCGTCAATATTTCACCTCTCAGGGTGGAATGGAACCTCAACACTAGGTGAAAACATAGGATTTTGTAAGATGTCACATTTGGGATAAGAAGGGATGTCTGGGCTTCTTGAAGCTGTTAGTGGATGTGATCAAAAGAAACAAATGAAATAAAGTGACACCTAGAGGCTAACTCAAACCCTTTGACTTTATTTTATCTCTATGAATATTAATATATGAGCCAATACTCCAACTGAGTATCATGCCAGAGGTATTCACTTACCCCATGAATACTGCATGTGCCAAGGGAGTAGTAACAAAGTCACAAGGGGCAGTGACAGGAGCCTAGAGGTTCCAGGCTCTGACCTGTCAGAAGGACCACTGGCCAGACCTGAGGAAAGCATAAGTGGAGGAGACTGATTGATTCAATCAAATTACTCAACTCTACTGAAAGTGGTAAGAGGCTACATTCTGACACCATAACTGAGAACATATCTCAATTGAATCAAATTAATCATAGGCTTTAGACATGGTGCCAAAAAGTCTTTAATTTTTTTTATGACATTAGATAAACTGGAGAGACTTTACAAAGGAAGTGTGTTTGAACTGGTTGAGGAAACTTGGTCACACAAAAGAGCAGGTCAGTCTGAAACCCAGAGATTTAAGTATCTAGCAGCTTAGTGGTAGAAACCTCTAGTGAAGCCCTTGAGAAGGAATTCCTTGAAGGAGAAGGGGAAGAAATGTCCCTCAGCCCAGGTCTTTGTTTTCTCCCCAACCCCACCAGCAGCATGGCTGGAGAAGGTCCTTGTGAACATCGAAAGACCTGGACTTTTCATCAGTGTCCTATCAGTATTCTTGATATGTTAGGCTGCAGTGTCTGCAATGGGATCCAAGACTGGATGCGATGAAGAAAGGCAAATTCAAGGACCTACAAGAATGCAAAATCTAAGGGGATCATTCTGAGGATTCCAGCAATAGGACTTCTAGACTCCATGAGTTATCTCTTTGTCACAGTTGCTCTCTAAGCTTAATCCCATTTTCCCCAGGGACTCCTTATGTACTTGTGCAAGAGTATGTTACAGATTTGGGAGGTTTGTTTCATACCAACTGTATCACTATGGTAAATACCTTTCTAAAAACTATTTAAACTTGACTGATTCATTGATATCAACTGATAATAATAGGGAGGAAACATGGTAATGGAGGCTTATGAGATATAGCAATAGAAAGATACTTCTCAGCCCCTCAGGATGATCCCTAAGGTTTTACAAGATAAGAATTAGCCATCTGATCTCTGAAGATTCAACTTGTTGGTTCAAGTGGGATAAGTGGAGGTAGGGAGAAAAGTTCCAGAACATATGCTATGCCAGAAAATCAGTTTTGCACACTGAACAACTAAAAACCATCAACACTGTCCTTATTAGATCCATCATACCTGTCCACATTTTCTTTGGGCAAGATAAATGATAACTCAGCTCCTATATTGCTCTCCAAAGAGGCATCTGGCATATGTTCATGAATCAGACTTTCGATTTCACGTATATTACAGTGTTGTTCCTTTACCATGACCATATGGTATCCTGCACCTGAGAGAAAATATATAAAAGATTAAATGAACTATTTTGGTCTTGACAATTCCCTTTCTTATATCATTCTTGGACTTCAGTTACTTTCACTAAATCTTCTCTATAGGAGATATAGTTTGATTGCAATTGTAAGATGTTTATCTTTGAAGGTCCTTGATCCTGCTCCAATGTTGTCTCCAATTACTCAGCTGGATCACAGGGTTAGAGGTATCTGGGGGGAAGGGGCATAATAAATACAAGGTACCTGTGTTTTCCATAAGGTGTTAGGATGGTCTTGTATCTAGGCAGACAATCTTGAGAGACAGTTAAGATTCCTGTGACAGTCTGAGGCATATTGTGAGGGCCAATACAACCCAAAAATTTCCAAAAGGTTTTCTATTACCCACTAGAAATGATTGAATCAGTCCCTCTCCTGAAAAGGTTGGATGATAGAAAGATTAATGAATAGACACCAAAACAGTGAGGAAATGGAGAAAGAGATTGAATGTGAAAATGGTAGCTGTACTTCATGTTATCTGTTCTTGGATTCTTCTTGATATTATAATGCTTTCTATTTTAATTTTAAAAATTATATCTTCTCCTGAATAATCTTTTCTCTCTGAGTTTTTAATCTCACTCCTTTTTTTCCTGAGTTTCTTTTTAAAATTAATTTTTAAAAATTAACCAAATGGCCAAGTTATAAAGAGATAATACAAGAAATTTGAAGAACATGGAGTATGTTACTTATCAGAATTATGGACAGAAAACTTGTGAATAAACAAGAGACAGAAAGTAAAGTTAGATGTAAAATGGATAATTTCAATTACATTAAATTAAAAGGATTTTATACAAAAATAGTAGCCAATATTGAAATAAAGCAGACAAATTTTTATAGACAGTTTCTCACATAAAAGTCTCACATCTCAAATATATAAAGAACTTTGTCTGATCTATTAGAATATAAGTCATTCTCCAATTGGTAAATGGTCAAAGGATATGAACAGGCAGTTTTCCAATGAAGAAATCAAAACAATTTACAGTCATATGAAAAAATCTTCTAAATCATTATTGATGAGAGAAATGGAAATTAAACCTTGCAATGTCATTTTACATCTATTAGATTGGCTAAAATGATTGAAGGGGAAGGTGATAAATGTTGGAAGAGATATAGAAAAACTGGGACACTAATTCATTGTTGGTGGAATTGTGAACTGACTCAACCACTTTGGAGAGCAATTTGGAATTATGCCCAAAGAGTTATCAAATTGCCTATACCCTTTGACCCAGTAATACCACTACTAGGTCTATTTCCAAGGATGATTAGGGGAAAAGGAAAAGAACCTATATATTCTAAAATGTTTATAGCAGCTTGCTTTGTGGTGGCAGAGAACTGGAAATTGCAGGGATGCCCATTAATTCAGGGAATTCAGGGAATGGCTGAACAAATTGTAGTATATGATTGTGACAGAATACTACTATGCTATAAGAAACGATGAGCTCAAAGATCTTAGAAAAACATGGAAAGATGCAAAATAATGAAGAGTGAAAAGAGCAAAAACAAGTAATAGCAACATTGTTTTAAGAATGACTTTGAATAAATAAGTCATTTTTGACAATTATAAATATCCACATTAACTATGAAGGACACATGAAGAAAGACACTATCCACATTCAGAGAAAGAACTGATAAATATAAGTGTGTAGAGAATAATTTTACATATTTCTGCCTATTTGTGTTTAACAGTAGCCATCTCTGGGTTGTGGGGGAGGGCATGAAAACAAATGGGGGAAATTTATATAACTCTGTTGTGTATTTAAAAGGAATAGAAAGTTGTATATATTGGATTTACAATTTCATGGGCAATTATCTTTTCTTGTATATTATGGAAATGCTTGTTTTATTCCATAAATTAAAAAATTAATCATTTACAAAATTTTACAGTCTGCCTTTTCTTCTTCCCATCTCCCCCTCAAAATGAAAAAGTCAGACTTCACAACAATTTTATATGTATATATATATAAAATCAAGGCAAACATATTCCCACATTACCTATGTCCAAATATATACCTGTATATATATATATATACATACACACATGTATATGCATTTATGTGTCTATATATGTGTAAATACATATACCCACACATATGTATTCATATGCATACATATATGTATATATATTTCTATTTGTACTCTGAGTCCATCACCTCTCTGTCAGGAAGTGGTAGTATGATTCATTATGAGTCCTCTGGAATCACAGTTGTTCACTGCATTGATCAGAGTTCTTAAGTCTTTCAAAGTTATTTTTTTTACAATATTGTTATTATATAAATTGCTTTCTTAGTTCTGCTCACTTGACTCTGTATCAGTTCAGAAAAAGGCTTCTCAGATTTCTCTGAAACTATTCCTTTTCATTTCTTACAGAACATGCCATTATAATAACATACCCTGCCCCAGCAAACCATGAGCATTTCCATATACAACGTAGAATGAAGGAGGATTGGACATGAAATCACAAATCTCTCTTCTATTAATCCTTACTTAAAATACAAGTATATAGCAAATTCAACAAGCTAATTTCAAAACTGACCTGCCTGTCTGCTTCTTTCTGAACTTCCTTCAGTTCTCTTAAATGCATTTAGACATGTTTTAGTGGTCTACTTTTTTGCTTATTTCTTTAACAGCATTATTACCCCCTCTAAACTTTCCTCCTAATTAAAAATAGGAAAAACCTTTGGAGCAAATAAGTAATAGTAAAGCAAAACAAATCCAAACAGCAGACATCTCCAAAATGTACGTTTATTTCGACACCTTGAGTCTAGCACTCTCTGTCATGAAATGGGTAACATCCTGAACATAGATGCCCTGGTGGTATAGTTGGTCACTGTTTTGAACAGATTTTTTTGGTCTTTCAAAGTTGTTTTTCTTTACAGTGTCACTGTATAAATTGTTCTTCTGGTTCCTTACTACATATTCTACATGAATGCATATTTTCTAAGATTCTTTGCAATCCTCTCTTTTGTCATGTCTTAATGATGTAATATTTCTTAACATTTATATGCCACAATTTGTTCGTTAGATTGTGAGCTCCTTGAGAGTGGGTAGGGCTTTTGTTTGCCTTTCTTTGTATTCTTGGTGCTTAGCACATTGCCTGGTACATAGCAGAAGCTTAATAATGTTTGCTGACTTGAAAACTTGAGGCATTCTCCAACTGATGGGCATGTCCTTATATTTTAGATATTTTTTTTCCTTTTCATCACATATTTATATCAGAAGACATTTTTTTAAACTATTCTATCCCTGGTATCATTTTCCCTCTTAACCATCTTGCTCCTTATCCTTGCCTTCCTCTGTTTAGTCTGATGTATTTCTATAGCACATTCTTTATTTGTGAGCGTATACAATTGTGCGTCTGTATATTCAACACAATCTGTTTCAGATAAGAAGTTCATCTGATGTCTGATGCCCTCATCCTTTACTCCATATTTGTGTACCTTTCTACTCATGAATCCAAATATGAGAAATACTAAGTGTCATCCTCTTCTTTCTCTCTTTTACCCTCCCTTTTCATTTCCCATTCAAAGACCTCAGAACAGAATCAGTCCACCTCCAGCTCCTGTTTTTCTTATTTAACTGTCTCAATACTCATTTATGACATTAAGGTAATTAAGAGACACAGTTTTTAACACTCCCCTCCACCTTTTGACAGAATGTTACTACTTCATTTAGAGTCCCTTTTAATTGCTTGAATACATTCACCTTTCTAAGTTTCTCTTGATTCCTGTGTTTGCATTTCAAAATTCCTGCTGTTGCTATCCTGTCATTCAGTTGTGCCCAACTTCATGACCCCATGGATTTTAGCACACCAGGCCCTTCCAACTCCATTATGTCCCAAAGTTGGTCCAAGCTCATGTTTGTTGCTTCCATGACACTACCTATCCATCTCATCCTCTGTGATCCCCCTCTCCTTTTGCCTTTATTGTTCCCCAACATCAGTGTATTTTCCAATGAGTCCCTTCTTGGGCCACATTATGCGGCCCTGATTTGATCCCCTTGTTGTCCAGGGGACTCTCAAAAGTCTTCTGCAGAACCACACTTACAAAGCATGGATTCTGTGCCACTCAGCTTCCTTCATAGTCCAGCTCTAATGGAAAAACCATAACTTTGACTATGCAGACCTTTGTTGGCAAGGTGATGTCTCTGCTTTTTAGTATGCTGTCCAGTTTTGCCATAGCTTTCTTTCCAAAGAGCAGGTGTTTTTAATTTCATGGCTACAGCTGCTGCCTGTAGTGATCTTTTAGCTCAAGAACATAAAATCAGACATGGTTTCCTTTTATTCTCCATCTGTTTGCCAGGAAGTGATGGGACGAGATGCCAGTTTTTTTGATGTAAGACTTCAAGCCAGCTTTTATACACATCTCTTTCACTCTCTTCAAGTGACTTCTTAATTCTTCTTCACTTATTCCTACTTATCTCCGGTTTTTTTCATTAAAAATGCTTGAAAAGCCCCTATTCCATTAAAGGTCAATTCCCCATGTCCACCCTCCATGAGATTATACAAAACTTTGCAGAGTAAGAGCCTGATTGTGATTCCTTGATACTTGAACTCTTTCTTTCTGACTGCTTGCAGTATTATTTTTGACTTGGAAGCTCTGGAATTTGACTATGACACTTCTGAGACTTTTCTGTGTTTTTTTCCTCAAGAGATGATAGACAGATTCTTTTCATTTTTATTGTGTCCTTTCGTACTAATATATCTGAGTCGTTTACATTTATGGTTTCTTAGCATAGTGTCCAACCATTTTTTAAAAATTATGCTTTTTAGGAAGCTGGATGATTTTAAAATGATCTCTCCTACACCTTTTTTTCTCTCTATCAGCTGTCTCTGATAGCATATGTTTTATATTTTATTTTTTAAATTATATTTTCTTTCAGTCAGCAAGAATTCACCTCCTCTTTTCCCATCTTTGTATCACCTTATCACCATATTGAGAATTAAAGAAAAAGAAAACCTCTATTACTAACACATATAGTCAAGCAAAACAAATTTCCACCTTGGCCATATGCAAAAAAAGGTCTCATTTTGTACTCTGAGGCCTTTACCTATCTGGAGGTGAGTAGCATGTTTCATCATCAGTCCTCTGGAATTGTGGTTCATCATTGTGCTGATCAGAGGTCCTAAGTCTTTCAAAGTTGTTTGTCTTTACTGTATTTTCGTCATTACACAAATTGTTCTCCTAGTTCTGTTCACTTCTCTCTGTGTCAGTTCGTATATGTCTTTTTAGGTTTTTCTCAAACCATCTCCTGCATAATTTCTGACAGCAAAATAATATCTCATCATTTTCATATATCATGACTTGTTCAGCCATTCTCCAAAATGGGTACCTTCCCAGATTTCCATTGTTTGGCACTCAAAAAGAGTGTATCCCCTTTGCTTTGCTATTTTTCTACCTACCTTTCCTCTTATTTGCCCTTTCTTATCTCCCCCCCCCCATTCCTTCCTGTTTCTCTGTTGAATGAAATGTACTTCTGTATCCAACTTTTTGTGTTTTTATGTATGTATCTATGTATTTTTTCCTTTGAACAGTTTAGATGAGAGTGAGGTTGAACTGTCAGCTAGTCTCTCCTTACACATATATACACACATCCCCCCCCACCTGCCTACTTCTAGACATCTCCTTTTGGACCCTGATTATGTGAGATAATATTTTCTTCCTTTCTCTCTTCTGCTTGTATATATATATATATATATATATATTCTGCTAGAATACACCTGCTAGTATATTCCTCTTCCCCTCATCTTCCATTCTTCATTTAAGATCATCAAGTTCTTTTATAGAACTACTCTCAGGTCTTCAAGTCTAATCAGATTCCCTCATTATCCTTCAGGATGATAAGGTTCAGAGGAGGCATACGTATCACTTCCCCTTGATAGAAGGTAAGCAATTAATCCTTGTTTAGTTTGCTGTGATTGTTTGTTCGTGTTTATCTTTTCATATTTCTCTTCATGCCTGTGTCTGCACTTCAAGGTTTCTATGCTGCTTTGGTCTTTTCAAGAATGCCTGGAAGCCTTCTGTTTCATTAAAAGTCATCTTCCCCTCCTCCCTGCTACATAATTATTCTTAGTTTTGGTAAGTTATTCTTGGTCGTAAGCCCCGATACATATACATAGATATAAGTGAAGAGATGTTTATCTATAGGTCTCTATCTATCCATCTATATCTATATCCATATCTTATGAAATATAGTTCAAGCTCTCCACTCCTTTGTAGTCATAGTTGCTAGATTGTATGTGTTCTTGACTGGCTCTTTGGTCCTTGAATTCTTTCTTTCTGGCTGCTTGCAGCAATTTTTCTTTGACCTGAAGCTCTGAATTTTGGCTTAAATGCTCCTGGGAATTTTCATTTTGATCTTTCTTTTAGAAAGTGACTGACAGAATCTTTCTATTTCGACTCTGCCTTCTGGTTCCAAGAAATCTGAACAATTTTACCTCTCTCTCCTTCTCCCTCTCCTGTTCCCCCAAAGCTAGAGACTTGACCATGTGGGAAAGTTCAGGGAGGAGATTTCCAGGGCCATTACCCCATCATTATGGCATCTCAAAAAAGAGTGCTAGGGACATTTGAACCCCATAGGCCAGGAGTGTCTTGGTCTGAACATTACTGTGATTGCCCTTGTTACTTCCAAGGTCCGTATTGTGACAGTCAAATTGTATAGTGGATAGAGTGCTGGACTTGGAGTTGAGAAAACCTGAGTTCAAATCTTGCCTCACATGTTCATGCGTTCCTGGGAAAATGACTTAACCTCCCTTAGGCTCAGCTTCTTTATCTATAAAATAGTAATAACACATTCCTCACAGGATTGTTCTGAGAATCAAATAGAACAATGTATGTAAAGTGCTTTGCAACCCTTAAAGCATTATATAACTATTATTAAATTGATGATAATAATGATGATAGTACTTGGGAGCCCTCTGCTTTTGCTGCCTCAAAATACAGAGCCTTGGAGCCTGTAGCTTGTCTGACTCCTCTTGTGCTGGGTGGCTTCCATCTTGTTTGTCTGAGCTGGCACTGGCTTTTATTTGTTGGCTCCATTTCCTACTGCCCATGAGCTTCTACCTGACTTTTATGCAACCAGAAGCCCCTGGATAAAAATTCATTTGGATATAAAAATCACTGTAATTTCCCATTGAATTCCTTTGTCATTATTTAGTTTAGTGCTATTTTTATTTTTGTTAAAGTAGGAATGTAGAGCTGAGCTGCCTGCTTCTACTCATAAAGTCATCTTGGATAGAAGCTCCTGTCTAACTTTTAAATCCTTTTACTACATGGCCCCAACCTATCTTTTCTGTTTCATTAGACATTACTCCTCTTCTCATACTGAGGCTGAGAAAGGTTAAGTGACTTACAGCTAGGACACACAGCTAGTAAGTGACTGAGACAGGATTTGAACTCAAATTTTCCTGACTCCAAGTCCATTGCTCTATCCACTGAATCACCTTGCTACCTCATTGATTACTAACTTAGGGTTAGAATGGCTCATACAGATCACTGAGAGAATATATAATCTGTCCAAGATCACTCAGGTAAGGGGGTGACATAGACTCTGAATGAAGGTCTTTTAACCCCCAATTCTGCCCTCTGCCTTCCCCAGAGTACAGGGAAACTGTTGCAAAGAGTCTTCTTTACTATGTATGTAAGGGATTCAATGCAGACCCTATAATAAGGATAAATAATAGACCTGGTAGATTTCTCTCCCTTGCCCCCTTACCATATTTTTGTTTGAGGAAAAGTGAAGAGCCACAGCATTGTAGTTCTCCCTTTGCCATGATGGCAATGCGATCTCCCAGAAGATCAGCCTCATCCATAAAGTGAGTGGTCAATAGAATAGTGCGGTTACTTTTCTGATTTTGAAGGAGGTCCCATGTGGCTCGCCGTGAGACTGGATCCATACCGGATGTTGGTTCATCCAACATCACTACCTACAGATCCCCAAAGGACAGACCCAAGACTGATGAAATAGTCTTCAAATGAAATTTCGCTGTTACTTGATGGGAAGCTTGATCCTACCACTATTCCCCTAGTTTCCTCAAGGGAGTATGATGAATTTACTCTGAATTCTACTACAATGTAGAAATTATTCTGCTATATTCTGTCTACTTGGTATTCATTGTTCCAGCTGAAGTAGCGTATAATGGAATTGAATCACTTGTCTAATGACACAGAGCAAACCCAGATTAAGAAAGAGTCAGTTTTTTAATGCCTTTAATTCTATGGCCATCCTATACTAATCAGACTACCTAACCATTTGTTTAATACTGAGTATACCTTGGGAAATTCCATTTAGAGGGCAAGGTATGGACCAACTTTCTAAACTGATTTCTCTATTTAGGTGATAGCGGGCCCTGATTCTACCTATAGAAATGGGGAAATCGATACCTTTGATCCTCCTATGAGTGCGATGCCAATGGAGATCTTGCGTTTCGTTCCTCCACTCAGGGACTTGGAAATTGTGTTGCGCTTATTCTCCAGGTTAAGAATATTCAATATATAATTGACTTCATTAGAGCAATCTTTATCACTTATTCCTTTCAACTACAAGAACAAAATTAGGACAGAGAAGAGATAGAGACTTTGTGAAAGGAAGCTTAGCCTATCCAACAATTTTATTATGCCTCAGAAAGACTTTGCAGGCATCTCTAGTTGCTTCCTTATTCACAAATATTGATTTAAGGATGTTTTTCCTTCCCCTGCCTCCCTTTGTGTCCACAAAATGTTTTTAGAACTTATTTTGGGATCCTTTGAAGGTAAGAATAACTGGCCAGCTAAGTGGACACATAAGGCATAGGAAAAAAATAAACAAATATTTTTTGGGGCTTACCTGAACATAGAAGGAAAGATGTTCAGCAACTGTCATGAAATCAAACAAGATGTCATGTTGTGGGCATAAGCCCAGGCTTTTACGGATGTGCATTATGTTCTGTGATATCTCATAACCACTGAGGTAAGCCTCTCCACTTGTAGGAGGGATAAGACCTAGAACCAAGCAGAAAACACTCTATTTTTCTATCTTATCCTCAGAAATCCCTGTTCTACTGTTAGCACCTTTCATTTTAATTAGGCCTCTGCCCTTCTCCTGGAAATTACTGAGTCTTTCCTTACATGTGTAAAGCTGTTTCTCCTGATAAAAATGCAAACTCCTTGAGGGTAGGGGCTGTTTCATTTTGGTTTTGTATTCCAGTTTTTGTGTAATAGTGATCAGTACATAGTAGCAACTTAATGTTTGTTAAATTGAATTAATAAGGAGGTACAGAGAAAGATGGGATCAGTCTATACTGGAGAGCAAATAATGTGCTTTCTGAGACAAGCTATGGAAACTTGAGTATATGCATCCTGTTGGTGTTGTTGCCAGATGTGTTCAACCACTTATTATTTTGACTAAAGTAACATGACATTCTTTTCTTGAAGAGATAGGTAGGTAGTTCTCCTTTCAGAATCAGGAAATTCAGATTTTCCATGATGGCATAAGCCTATAGGTTCTACAGTCTGGGTACATAGTTTATCTTGGAAGTAGTCTGACCAGGATAGAGTACAGATAGATTTTATCAACTCATTAATTGATTATGCCTTTTTGAATTTTGACTAAGCTCAAAGCATTTTTTTAATTGCCATATACTACACTATTAGTTTATGTTGAATTTTTAAAACCCCCAGTCTTTTTCAAACAAATTGTTATCTAGCTATACCTTTCCCACCTTGTATTTGTGAAGTCAACTTTTTTGAATGGAAGGTGATGAGATTTTACATTTAGCTCCATTAAATTTCACCTTACTAGATTTGGCTCATTGTTTTAGACTGTCAAGGCCTATCATCTAACATGTCAGGTCTCTCTAACATATTTGTGTCATTGCAGAAAAACTAATATGATAAGGATGCAAAGACTTTCTCCTGTTTATTTGCTTCTCTTCCACTTTTAGTTGTAACCAATGATTTTTTAATGGCCAGATCTAACAACCAGGCTCTTCTCAGTCTTTTTTCTGCTTAACTTTTTCACAACACCTGATACTCCTGACCTCTCTATTCTCTGGGTTTTTGTGACATTGTTCTCTTACCTGTCTGACTATTCACTAACTCCTCAGTTTCTTTTGCTATGTCCTCTCTGCACTCTGTGGCTCATGTGTTTTGACACTTTATCTCTCAGGATAGGTTTCTTTCTGACTTTTGGAAGATCGACTTTGTTCCTGGACTCACTTTTAGACAACAGAGTCAATGAATCAGTAAAGATATATTAAATACTGGAGACACAAACAAAGGCAAAGGATAGTCCCTGCCTGCAAGAAGCTTGCAATTTAATGATTACAAATTAATTAATCACAATCTAATCTAATTATAAAACATAATATGGATGACAAGGTCAGGAACCATTATGAAAACCTCATCATAATATAACTCATTTCTTCCTCCCACTCCTCTCCCCAAAAAAGTTTCTTGATTTTTCACATGGCAAGTGGGTCAGTGAAACAGACATAAGAGAAAAACCAAAAAAGAGCAGTGTCACAAAAATCCAGAAAGTAGAGAGTTTCTGAGAGGTCAGGAGACATGAAATTAAAAAGGTTTTGCACAAACAAAATACAGCCAAAATTAGAAGGAAAGCAGGAAACTAAGAGAAAAATTATAGCAAGTTTCTCTGGAAAAGGCCTAATTTCTCAAATATATATCTCATTTCTCAAATATAGAGATCTTAGCCAAATTTATAAACATATGAGCTATTCTTCAATTGGCAAATAGTCAAAGGGTTGACCAAAATGACAGTTTTCATAAGAAGAAATCAATGCTATCAATAGTCACATGAAAAAATGATCTAACTCACTAATGATTACAGAAATGCCACCTGACACCTATCAGATTAACTAACATGACTGAAAAAGAAAATTACATGTCAGAGGAGATTTGGAATACTAATCCAGTGTTGATAGAGTCATGGACTGATCAATCATTCTGGAAAACAATTTGGAACTATGTCCAAATGGCCATAAAGCTGTACATATTCTTTGATCCAACAATACCACTACAGGGTCTATATATCAAAGAGATTAAAGAAAAGGGAAAAGTACCTATTTGTACAAAAATATAGCAAATTTTTTTGTTGTAGCAAAGAATCTGAAATTGAGGGATGCCCATCAATTGGGGAATAGGTGAACAAGTTGTGGAATATAATTGTGATAGAATATTATTGTGCTATAAGAAATAACAAACAGGAATTTCAGAAAAACCTGGGAAATCTTATATGAACTCATGCAAAAATGAAATGAGAAGAACGAGAAGATCATTGTACACAGTAATGGTGATATTGTAATGATGATCAACTGTGAAAAATTTGGTTACTGTAATGATGACAACGATCCAAGACAATTCTAAAGGATCCACAATGTAAAATACTGTCCAGCTCCAGAGAAAGTGAACTGAGGAACTCTGAGTGCAAAATGAAGTATATATTTTTTCACTTTCTCTTTCTTTTTTTTGAAACATGGCTAATATGGAAATATGTTTTCCACGACTTCACATTTAAAATTTATATCCTATTGCTCCTTTCTTAAAGGAAAGGGAAGGTGTGGGAGAGAATTTTGAATTCAAAATTTTAAAAAGTTAATGTTAAAATTTTTAAAAAGTTATTGGGAACTATTTAACAAAAATCCATAAAAATATATTTAACAAATATGTTATAAAGTAGATTAAAAACTGGTTGAAAGGCTGGATTAAAAGAAGTAGTTAACCTAGAGGGAGGTCTTTAGCATAGTGTACCAGAGATCTGTCATGAGTCATGTGAGGTTCAATGTTTTTAATTCATGACTTGGATGAAGTCATAGAAGGCATGCTTGTAAAATCTGTACATGGCATGAAGCTAGAGGGGGAAGCTAACACAATGGATAACAAAATCAGAATCCAAGATGATATCAGATGGATAAAACAATGGATTGAATGTAAAAAGGTTAAATTGAATAAAGAAAAATATAAAGTCCTGTAAGAATCAACCCCACAAATAAAGGACTAGGAGGACATGATGTAATAGGATTACTATCTACCAGGGTTCCCTTAGGCTAGTTCTAAAAAGGAAGCTGCCCTCAAGACTTGACTGAGCTAGGCTCCAGCATCAGTAATGTGACATCCTGGTCCGCTAAGGGCAAAAACAAATATAGAGTCAGAACCTATACGGAGTCAGAACCCTTCAGACTTAGCAGATGGTCCAAGGTCACACGTATCACCACACACTGCTCTGCTGACCAATTACATTTTTGTATGCAGGAAAGAAGGTGAGGTATGTATCATTTACCCAAACTAAGTGGTTCACTGTGTCCTTATGGAATAATCTATGAGGGTTTCATTTCATTCCAATGTTGAACTAAAAAGGAGAGTTCAGTCACCCACTGATCTGCCCACATACAAACTGGTATAGTCAGTAAATGTGATGAAATAGCAACATGGCTCCCATGTTTGAAGTGGTGGAAAATCAATAAAAATATGAAGGATGAAGAGAAGAGGGAAGGGAATAAGCATTTATATAACACCTACTCTGTGCTAAGTACTTACCAAACCTTATTTCAACCCTATGTGTTTGTCCTTTGTTCTCAAAGAGGACCTTGATATCAAGATGATGACATGACTTGCTCACTTTCTTCTCCTAAGCCATCTGGGTCCAGAGCCCTGATATTCACCAGGATGACTGGAGATGGTCCAGGATGCAATGGGAGCCCTTTCAGGCTAAGCTCTTACAGCATTTTCACTTTGAGTGAGATACCCCCATTCAATGAATAGGCTTCTTTAAGTAGTTGCTCAAGGGATGGCACCTTTAATAAATAAAAAAGTCAAACTGGTAGAAGACCCTCAGGGTTCCAGGGTAAAAGAGCACAACAACTCTGAGACAGGTGCTGTTATTATTCCTATTTTATAGTTGAGGAAATGGAGGCAAACAGAATTTAAATTACTTTCCCAGGTTCACAAACCTAGTAAGTGTCTGAGGCTGGATTTGAATTCAAATCTTGCTCACTCCAGGCCCAGCACTCTATCCATTGCCCCATTTACCTACCCCTGTTGAGGTGACTGAATGACCAGATACAGCATCATGGCACCTCGCTGAAATAGTTCTTTTGGTAATGTATGGAGCAAACTCTCTAGGACAAAGTAGGTCCCTATCGAAGCAGAATGATTAGTTTGGTAGGTTCTGGAGGGGACCAGGGCAAATACCATTGTCAGTGGAAATAGGTTGGGGCATGGGAGAGGAGAAACACAGATCAAAGCTTTGTATGTGGGCAGAAGAAACCCTCCAGAGGAAGCTTTCAGTGTAGCTACTGAAACTGAGTTAATAAGCAATCAGTTGCTAGCCTAGGAGGGCTAGGAGGACATAAAATCCAGGATAGAGCAGAAAGGACCCTAAGTCAGGTCCTCCTATTGCACATGGTTATACGACAGTAAGCTCAACAGGAGTCAACAGTTTGAGATGATAGGCAAAATAAGCCCATCCTAATTCTAGTTTGCATCTAGGAGAGGCACAGTGTATAGGATGAAGAAAGTAATAAATAGTTTCACTGAAACCTGTAATGACTGGACTCTATTTTGAACATTCTTTTTTTTTCTTTAACACGTACACTTTTGCTCGAACTGGTCTTAGGTGAGAGGACAGGTAAAGCCCCTCCCCTCCCCAGGTACTGGCACTCATCATATAAAACTTGCAGGGAGACTGTGAAGTCTTCATTTACATCTATGCTGGGGGCCAGGAGGGAATTTAGGGGGCCATTCAATATGGCTGACAATTAAAAAGTGAAACAAGTATTAAGGTAGAAGATACAAATAATTTTTTTAAAAGGATTACATAATTTGCACATAAAGCAATATTAATAACTTCCCCTCTCTCCCCTCCCCCCCCCGCCCAACCTGGCTTTGTTATTTAGCTCCTTTGCTCTAGCAGAGGACAGCCTTCACGGAAGCTTGTAATTCTGTAACAATACAATATTTGGAATGACTATTAAACAAAAAAAACAATGTACAGCCTGAGTCCTGAAGATGCAGTGTAGAACTTTGGGGATGTTTGCCTCCAACATACTTAGACTGCTCATCACCTTCACTATTCCAGTTTTTAAATCCTGAGTCAAGCACCAAAAAAACAAAACAACCCCTTCCCCACCCCCCCCAAAAATAAAACCATGCCAATCTCAGCTCTTTTTTGAGGCAATTATCATGTCACACCCTTTTGACAAAAAAAAAAAAAAAGCACAATAAAAAAATACAAACAGTCCATTTAGAAGCATTTTTGGTGGACAATGGAAGGCCCAGATTCATCATACTCCTGCTTGGTGATCCACATCTACCAGAAGGTGGAAAGAGATGCCAGGATGGAGCCTCCAATCCAGATAGAGTATTTGCACTTGGGTCGGGGAATGATCTTGATTTTCATTGTGCTGGGAGCTAGGGCTGTAATCCTTCTGCATTCTGTCAGCAATGGTAACACCAGACAATATGGGATTGGCACACAAATCCTTATGAATGTCAACATCACACTTCATGACTGAGTTGAAGGTAGTTTCATGGATTCCCTACCTAAGAAAGATGGGTGGAAGAGAGCTTCTGGGCGTTGGAACCTCTCGTTGCCAATAGTGATAACCAGACCATCAGGAGGTTAATAGCTCTTTTCCAGAGAGGAGCTAGATGCAGCAGTGGCCATCTTGTGCTCAAAGTCTAGGGAGACATAGCACAGCTTCTCCTTGATGTCATGCATGATTTCCCTCTCAGCCGTGGTAGTGAAACTGTACCCTCTCTTGGTCAGAATCTTCATGAGGTAGTCTGTCAGATCATGGCTAGCCAGATCCAAAGAGAGGATGGATTGGGGAAGGGCATAACCTTCAATGGATGGGCACAGTGTGAGTCACACCATCATGGAGTCCATCACAATACCAATAGTATGACCAGAGGCATTCAGGGACAGCACAGCCTGGATGGCAATGTACATGGCTGGGGTGTTGACGGTCTCAAACATAATTCGAATCATCTTTTCTCTGTCGGCTTTGGGATTCAGGGGGCTTCTGTAAGCAGCACAAAGTGTTCTTTAGGGGCCACACAGAGTTCATTGTAGAAAGTATGATGCTAGATCTTTTCCATGTCATCCCAGCTGGTGACAATACAGTGTTCAATGGGGTACTTCAAGGTCAGAATGCCTCATCCCCCACATAGCTGTCTTTTTTCTGGCCCATACCCACCATCACACCCTGATGTCTGGGGCGCCCAACAGTGGAAGGGAAGATAGACCAAGGGGCATCGTCTCCTGCAAAGCCAGCTTTGCATGTTACAGAGCCATTGTCAACATTGAGAGCCATCATCTGTGGTGTCGTACCAGGTGGCAGGGGGTAGGCAAGCACACACTATGTGGAAGAGCTCACAGTTCTTGAACAATCTTCGAAGTTCTAGGTGAACCATCTTATGAAGGACATAAACAAGCTAGAACATAGCCAGAAAGAGGCAGCCAGGATGAGCTGCATGAGTTGAGGCACTGAATTCTGAGCACAGAGAATGGAGGATGGGAGATGGGCAGGGGACACAAGAGCAACGTGGGAAGGTCTGTTATGGAATTAGCCTTTTTTCTATAAGAACTAATAAAAATTAGAATTTTAAAGCCAAATTTCTGCATTATATAATATCAGAGCGAGGCATAAATTATTCTTTTTTATATGTAACATTTGTTATATGTTTAAAATGAAAAGTTGCACATAACAGAGGTTTGTAGTTTCATACAAAAAAAAAAAAGCTGTCAGCATGGCTGAAAAAAGTTTCAGTGGCCTTGTTCTTTTGGTCTCACTTTTGAAAGCTATACAACTAATGCGTGTGTGTGTGTGTGTGTGTGTGTGTGCGCATGTGTGTGTGTGTGTGTATGTGTGTGTATCGATCCACTGATCTATTATCTATCTATCTATATATATATATATATACTAAAAGTCATTATCCAAGAGATAAGTGGTCAAAGGATGAACAAATAATTCTCAAAAGAATTGCAAATTATTAACAAATCACATTGAAATACTGTTCCAAATTACTCACAATAAGAAATTCAAATAAAAAAATGAGTTTTCCCTTTATATTTGGTCTTTATTATGTGCAAAGTCTCAGTAATCTTTTCTCAAAAGAAAGTGTTCATGATGTGTATTACAGGCATGAGTTTTCTGTGCTATGTGTTTTGGTATCTTTAGTTACATATTAACTGTTTTACTTTATGTATAAATATACATATATATAGATATATATGTATGTGTGCACAATCATAAATTTTGTTTTCACTTCACACATAACAAATAACAAATATGAGTATTTATATAGGCAAAAAGAGAAAAAGAAGACTGTATATGAAACCATGAATCTCTATTACAGAGTTTGCTTCTTTTTAAGTACATAACATATTCAGCATATTAACTCCAAAATTGTTCCACTTTTCTGTGTTTCTGTCTGATCATTATCCTATTCCTTAGCAACTGTAGAATGCTTCAGTGATTTTCATATCATTCTTTTTGTTCTACCACATTATTCATTACCTCCTCTACCTTCCACTCAGTTTTTAAAAATGCTTCTTTGTAATCAATAAGCATAGTCAAATAAAATAAGTCCATACATTGGCCATGTCTGAAAATGTATGACTTATTCTTAATGTCTAGTTTATCACCTCTTTGTCTAGAGGTAAGAAGCATATTTCATCTTCTATCCCCTGGAGTCATGGTTAGTAATTGCATTGAATTGCATTAAGTTTTTCAGAGTTTTTTCTTTAAAATGTTGTCACTCTATAAATTATCCTCTTGGTTCTGCTTAGTGCATTTCGCATCAGTTTATACAAGTCTTCATAAGCTATCTTTTCTTCTGAATTTCCCCCTTTTCTTCATTTCTTATAATACAACAATATTCCATTACACTCATATAATTTGTTTAGCCATTCCAAAATTTATAAGCAATAGCTAAGTTTCTAATTTCCCCTACAATAAAAATGCTACCAGGAATATTTTTGTACATATGAGTTCTTTCTCTCATTTAACTCCTTTAGTGGTACTGCTAGGTCAGAGGGTATGACTTGTTTACTGAATGTGTGGATATAGTTTCCAATTACTTTCTAGAATGGTTATGTCAATGTATTGCTCCACCAATGATTCATTAAAGTGTTTGTTCTCATTATGGAACACTGGGTTATTCAGTGATGTTGTTTCTAATTCTCCTCCTTCTAATTCGTTCCACTGACATACCTGATTTTTAACCAATAAAAGATGGTTTTTGATGACTGATGACTTGTAATATAGAATGACATGTGTTCCTGCATTCTCTGGCAGATCTCTATTACAGCACAGACCACTACCCTACCACTTATCACGCATGAGCACATTTCTGCTGTTTGGATCTATTTTTTTTAAAGATGAGTTTTGGTTTATGTATTTTTTCATATCAGAATCTCCCCCAGTATCTTTCATGCTCCCCTCCCCAGAGAGTCATCTCATATAACAAAGTATTTTTTAAATAAAAAAGAGGAAAAAACAGCACAACTGATCAATACAGTGAAAAAGTCTGAAAAGATCTTTTTCTTAGCTAGATCTATTTTGGGATATAGGGATGTTCAGAGAAGACTAGTACCTCTTGTATGAGGGCTGCCCCACCCTTTTCAGGGTTGCTTTCAATCTTTGGTGTCCACCTGATTCATCCAAATTCAGTAGAACTGAAAGACAAACAACTTTTGTTGCAAGGGAACTCAGCAGGAATCTTATCCATATGGCAGCCCTGAGTGAAAAGAAGGCTGGTAAATGAAGGCCAGCTTATTGAAGTCGGAGCTGGAAACACATTTTTTCTGGTGTGGCCACAGTGATGGGGAGTGCTGTGGAGCTGGTGTGGGTTTCAAGATCAGAACTAATCTAGTCAACAAGCTTGTTTACTTTCCATAAGGAATGAACAACAGGCTCATGACAATGTGATTGCCACTTGCAATGGAAAGAATTGCAAGGGGATGGAGCCAAGATGGTGGAGTAGAAAGACACATATATTCCAGAGTTCCCCCACAGCCCACAAAATACCTGTAAAAAATGACTCTCCATAAATTCTAGAGCAGCAGAAGCCATAGAACGACAGAGTGAAAGAGACCTCCAGCCAAAGGTAACCTGGAAGGCTGACAGGAAAAGTCTATCCCACCGTACACTGAGTGGAGCAGAGTCCAGCCTTGGTTGTCCAGCATGGGGAGGAACAGGACCTGTACAGACCTCTGGGGCAGAATTCCCAGCAGGGAGGGTCCCAAATCTCTTAAACCATAAGCGACAAAGAAAGCTTCAAAGGTCAGTGTGGGAGGGCTTTCCCAGCTGGACGAGAGGGGAGCAGCGTCCCCCCAGCACTTGCCCCTAGGTGGTGGCAGAGGCAGCAGCAGCAGCAGCAGGTGGCGGGTGGCTACAGTGGCCCTAGACGCAGTCTGGGTCCCTTGTCCAGGCAGCTCAGCTTAAAGCCTCTGATGGAATTGAGCAGCTGATCTGAACCTCAGCCCCCAGTGGTGGCCCTGCCCCCACCTAAAGCCACTAGGGAAATTGAGCAGCTAATCTGAATCTCAGCTCTGAGCACAGTCCTGGGGGGAGGAGGAGCACTAGGATCCTCCTCTTGACAAAGGATTCAGTAGTCAAGTAACTGGCTGGGAAAATGCCCAAAAAAGGGAAAAAAATAAGACCACAGAAGGTTACTTTCTTAGGAACAGGTGTATCCTTCCATCCTTTCAGATGAGGAAGAACAAGGCATACTGTCAGAGGAAGTCAAGGCTTCTGCTTCCAGTACCTCCAAAATGAATATGAAATGGGCTCAGGCCATAGAAGAGCTTGAAAAGCGTGTCAGCAGCCTGCTAAAGGAGAACCAAAAAAAAATGCTGAGGAAAATAACACCTTTAAAAATAGGCTAACATAATTAGAAAAAGAGGTTCAAAAAGTCAATGAGGAGAAGGAGCTTTAAAAAGCAGAATTAGCCAAATGGAAAAGAAGGTTCAAAAGCTCACTGAACAAAATAGTTCTGTAAAAAAGAGAGTGGAGTTCAGGGAAACTAATGACTATGAGATAAACCAAGAAGTTACAAAACAAAACCAAAAGTCTGAAAAAATAGAAGATAATGTGAAACATCTTATTGGAAAAACAACTGACCTGGAAAATAAATCCAGGAGAGACAATTTAAAAATTATGGGACTACCTGAAAGCCATGATCAAAAAAAGAGCCTAGACATTATCTTTCATGAAATTATCAAGGAAAACTGCCCTGATATTTTAGAACCAGAGGGCAAAATAAATATTGAAAGAATCCACCAATCACCTCCTGTAAGAGATCCAAAAAGAGAAACTCCTAGGAATATTGTAGCCAAATTCCAGAGTTCCCAGGTCAAAGAGAAAATATTGTAAGCAACTAGAAAGAAAAAAGTCGAGTACTGTGGAAATACAATCAGGATAACACAGGATCTGGTAGCTTCAACATTAAGGGATTGAAAGGGCTTGGAATAGGATATTCCAGAAGTCAAAGGAACTGGGATTAAAACCAAGAATCACCTACCCAGCAAAACTGAGTATAATACTTCAGGGGAAAAAATGGTCATTCAATGATACAGAGGACTTTCAAGCATTCATGATGAAAAGACCAAAACTGAATAGAAAATTTGACTTTTAAACACAAGAATCAAGAGAAACATGAAAAGGTAAACAGGAAAGAGAAATCATAAAAGACTTTCTAAAGCTAAACTGTTTACATTCCTACATGGAAAGACAATATTTGTAACTCTTGAGACTTTTCTCAGTATTTGGGTAGGTGGAGGGATTACACACACACACACACACACACACACACACACACACACACATAGACAGAGAGTACAGGCTTAGTTGAATCAGAAGAGATGAATCCATAAAAAATAAAATTAAATTAAAGTGTAAGAGAGGAAAATATTGGAGGAGAAAGGGAGAAATGGAATGGGGCAAATTATCACTCATAAAAGAGATAAGAAAAATCTTGTTCAATGGAGGAGAAAAGGGAGGAGGTGAGAGGGGAAAAGTGAAGCTTACTCTCTTCACATATGGCTTAAGGAAGGAATAATATGCTCACTAAATTTGGTATGAAAATCTAGCTTACACTACAGGAAAGTAGAGGAGAAAGGGACAAGAGGGTGAGGGGGATGATAGAAGGGAGGACAAATGGGAGAAGGGAGTAACTAGAAGTAGACACTTTTGGGAAGGGACAAGGTCAAATGAGAGAATAGAAAAAAGGGGGGACAGGGTAGGATGGAGGGCAATATAGTTAATCTTACACAACATGACTATTATGGAAGTCTTTTGCAAAATGACACATATATAGCCTGTATTGAATTCCTTGTCTTCTCAGAGGGGATGGGCAGGGAGGGAGGGAGAGAAGTTGGAATTTGAAGTAGTAGAAACGAATGTTGAGAATTATTATTGCATATAACTGGGAAATAAGAAATACAGGTAATGAGGTATAGAAATTTATCTTGACCTACAAGAAAAGAGAGAAGATGGGGATAAGGGAAGGGGGGGTGTGATAGAAGGGAGGGCACATTGAGGGAAGGGGTAATCAGAATGCAAGGTATTATGGGGTGGGGGAAGGGGAGACATGGGGAGAAAAATTGGAACTCAAAATTTTGTGAAAATGAATGTTGAAATCTAAAAATAAAACTATTAAAAATAAAAAAATTAGAGTATTAGAACAGAAAGAATTATTATAACTTTGAGAGAAACTTGTTTAATTATATGTTTTAATTTTTTAAAATCATTGTCTGTATATGTATATATATATATATATATATATATATATATATATATATATATATATAAAATTTCATAATAAGCTTCAAAAAAAGAAAAGAATTGCAAGGAAAGAATCATGCTAACATCTGTGCAGTCCCACCATGACAAACCCTGATAAGACCAAAGAAAAATTTTATGAAGACCTGGAGACCCTCACTATCAATGTCTCAAAAGAAAACAAGCTTGTAATTCTGTGTGACTTTAATGCCAGAGAAAGCACAGACTATTAGACGTGGCAGGGAGTCAGAAACAGCAATAGTTACTTACTATTGAAGACATGTGTCTCATAACCTTCTCATCCCCAACACTGTCTTCCATTTACCTAAATGTAATAAAACTGTGGATACACCCTTGCAGCAAACATTGGCATTTAATGACTATGTCATTGTAAGGAGAAGAGACAGACAGGATGGTGAAGGTGAAGCAAAGTTTAGAGAGATGCAGGATTCTTGGTTCAGTAAGAAGGCAGATGAAACTCAGTTTGACACTGACAGTAACAATCCAAAGCATTTTCATGATGCCTTGGAGATTATTTATGGGCCATAAATACGGTCCATCTCAACTAATCAGTATTAATGGCGCCACAATGATTAGTGATAAGGACGTAATCCTGGAGAGGGGCTGAACACTTCTACAGTGTTCTCAACAGACCATATACCTCAAGTGGAAGTCAATTCCTTTCTAGCCAAACCTCTAATCGAAGAAGAAGCTTTGAATGATAATTGGCTCCTCTAGTGTGGCAAAGTGCCTGGTGCCAATCCTATTCTAACTGAGATTTACAAGACAGCATTTCCACTACTCAAAAAAAAGCTGACTTAAATTTTCCAGGTTATATAGCAAGAGGAGATTATTCCCCAGGAATTCAAGGATACCTCCGTTGTCCATCTTTATAAAGGAAAAGAAAATAGCTTGTCTTGTGACAACTCCAGCAGTTGGGGGGAGGAAAGGGGTGTCTCTCTCTTAGTCATTATTGGCAAGACTCTTGCCAGAGTGCTCCTTAATAGGCTGATCCTTCACCTTGAAGATGATCATCAAACTGAGAGCCAGTGTGGCTTCAGAAAGGGCCAAGGAATAGCTGATATGGCATTTGTTCCCCATCAACTCTAGGAGAAATGCCAGGAGCAGAACGGAGGTCTGTACACAATGTTCATCAATCTGACCATGGCCTTTGATACTATCAATAATGAGGACTTACGGAAAATCATGGCAAAATTGAGTTGCCTGGAGAAGCTTATTAATATTATATATTAGTTACATGATGGCATACTTGCCCAGGTGCTGGATAACAGAAGATGCTCTTGCACTTTTGCAGTCATAAATGAAGTGTGTGCTTGCTCACATAATTTTTAGCACGTTGTTTTCAGCAATGTTAAAAGATATCTTCAACAAGAACAAAAAAATGTCATAAATGGTAAATTACTTAACTTGGAAAGGCTGCAGACCAAGACTGAAGTGGAGAGAGAGTTGTTTGTTTTTCCTTCACAGATGATTAGGTACTCAATGCCCCCTCTGAGGTTCAGAGGTAGCAGATGCAACAAAGTATGGATCAATTCTCTGTTGTTTGTTGCCAATTCTGGCCCAACAATTAACACCAAGAATGTTCCCCAGCACTACACCATTCGTACATGGAACTATCAGTTACAGCAAATGGAGAAATTTTGAATGCTGTGGATGAGTTCACTTACCTTGGCAACATACTTTCCAGGGATGTCTACATAGATGATGAAGTTGCTGCACACATTGCCAGAGTTAGCTCTGTGTTTGGGAGGCTCTGAAGGAAAGTGTGGGAGAGAAGAGGTATTGGATTGCCTACCAAACTGAAGGGCTTATAGAGTCCTTGTGTTGACCTCACTGTTGCATGTCTACGAAACTTGGACAGCACATCAGCACAATGACAGGAAATTGAACTTCTTCCACTTGAATTGTCTTAGGAAGATTCTGAAAATCACATGGAACTGGAGGTATTGGATACTGAGGTCCTTTTTTGAGCTTAACTGCCAAGCATTTAAATGCTACTGCAGAGTGCAACTCTTAATGAGTTAGTTGGTCAGGTTGAGTGCTAAACATATGTTTGCCTAAAAGACTCCTTGATGGAGAATTCACACAAGACAAGCACTCACATGGAAGTCGGAAGAAGCAATACAAGGGCACTCACAAGGTCTCTCTAAAGTACTCTGAAATTGATTGTGAGAAATGGGAGACATTGGCACAGGACTACCCAGCATGGTATGCCCACATCAAAGAAGGAGCTGTGATTTATGAACAATGCAAAATTGGAGGAGCTCAAAAGAAATGTGAGTTTTACAAATTTAGAGATATCTCCACTCCAAATGTTCATATGGACTATTTGTGCCTGACCTGTATTAGGGCCTTTCAGACTTGTATTAGTGTGACCAGCCAGTCAGAAATACTGTACTTTGACCCAAACCCCTTTTCAGATAAGATTTATCTTCCCTCTCTGTTTACTGTAGACTCTCATTCTCTGGTTCAAGGTCCCTATTTTTATCTAATCCCTCTTTATTCACTTCACTCCTCATAGAATCAAAACTTCTGAAGTAGCCCTTCTGGGCTGCCCCCTCTATTTCCTGCTATTGCCTTAGAGAGCTTGCTCCCTAACTCTTTTTTTCCCACTGTGCCTCACTCAAGAAAAATGCCAATTCCTACAGGTTACAGAAAGGACATTGCTCCATGGCAGGCCAAGGTCCCCTTCCACATTTCCAATTATGCAGCATGCTATTGACCTATAACCTCCTCCTGGCTACCATCCTTCCTCATTTGACTCAAACTCTCTTCCCCAAATCCATGCCCTCCCACTTACCCAAGCACTTATTGCCCCAGGGGCTCCTGCTTTTCTCTACCTCCAAAACTAGACAAGTGGTTTCTTCAAGTGCCAAATCCCTGCAGACAAACCCTAGTGCAAAATCTCTATCTCCCTTCACAAATAATCTCTCTCCATCCATAGGATTATTCATTAGTGAATACTTTTTGAATGAACCCCCTCCCAACAACAAAACAAGGTCTCTTCTTTCTTCTCCTTTTCAGTTTCTAAAGGGGAAAAAATTCCTCACACACCCTCCTGCCGGCTCTTCCCTTCCTAAGAGACCCCAGGGGTCACATTTGTCTTCCTGTTAGTCTTCTATTTGGCCAAGGCACATCACGTAATCCCCTCTATCCTCCTCACTTCCAACTCTGTTATTTAGTTCCACAAAAACACTTATTAAACTGTAGGCAGGATGCTGAAAGGTTCTGTCCATAGTGCTCAGGCCCACCTCTGCACCATCACCTCTTCCTAACTTCTGCCTTCCTGCCTCCTTGTGAACATTTAGAAAGAAGTCTCTTAATGGTCTCTCTGCTATCATTCTACTGCTGTTGCTAACTTTGGCTGCTGCATTTATTCTACCTGGGGCATTCAAGAAGTAAGTAATCACTTTAGATCTGGTTTTCTTTCTAAGAATGTTTTAAATGGCTCTTTATTGACTGTTCATAATTTTTTATTTATAGTCAAGTTCAGATTTGCAGGGTAGGTCACCATGGAATGCAGCCTGAGCTCCACTGCTCTTTAGAACACATTATTCCATTCTCTCCTGCACTTTTGGGTGGATGCAGAATAGTCTTGCACTATTCAAATTTCCTTTGTAGTCTAAGGATTTTCTCTTGGTCACTTGCAGAATTTGTTTTTTCTCAATGAAGTTGTTAAATTTAACCATTATGTGTCTTAGAGTTTACAGTCTTTTTTTTCCCCTGGAGGTAATGTATAGATTCTTTCAACTGGCATTTTGTTTTCTGTGTTCAGAAGTGCTGGGTAGTTTTCTTGAACTATTTCTTGCATTGTGGTATTTAAGCTTTCTGACTTGTGTTCTTATGGGAGACATCATTCTTAAGTAGTGTCTATGAATCCTGTCTTTGAGATCAATTTGTTTTTAAACAGAGAACATGTTTTCTTTTGATGTTATTGCTTTTTGCTTCTCTTCTTCCAGACTGTCCTTCACTTCTGTGTAAATGCATTCCTAATCAATTGTCTTATCTTCACCCTTTCCCCGCTTTGGTGAGATCTGACATCATAGATTCAAGTTTTTCTATTCTGCCAATTATGTCTGCTGCACAAGCCATAAGCTTTGATCTAAGAATTTTCATTTCTCTTTTACAGTACTCAGAAGCAGTGTGTAACGACTCCATGCTGTCCTTGAAATCCCCAGGGTCCTCTTCCTCATCAAGTATTGAATTGTTTTCTTCACTTTTGCAGTATTTATTCATAGATACCAGATACATAGATACATTTATTTGATCTGAAGGCAATATTTACTTCTGTTGTTAATGGTTCCCCTTTGTGCTTATTTGCTTATTCTCAAGATATTTGGGGTTTCTTCCTCCTGAGATTTTTGGTAATTTCAGGCTTCCTTTCCTTTTATTTTTCCCTATTGCTTATTTCCTGACTTCCTGTTCTATGATGGAAGTTTCCCTGGGGGCTGGATCTCAGATAGTCTCAGTCTTATCCCACATTGAGCAATTCATGGTCCACTAGCTTAGGTCTTTGTTCCAAGTTCTGTAAGGACAGAATTAGTCTTGGTTGGATGCTAGGGCATTTTCTCAGGCTTAGTATAGTGTCACATAACTCTACCCTGGCCCCCACCCCCACCCCCATCCCTGACCCCACTGTCCTGTTTTGTTCTCTCTGTTTCTCAGTTCTCTAGACCAGCAATACAGAGCATTGACATGCTGGTACTATTGCAGCCTGGGCAGATATTTATCATTTGGAGTTTGGGTCTTCCAGGTTCTGGGAGGAGGGGGGTTGGGGTTAGGGTATGAAGTCTTACTCTATTTCAATCACAGTCATGTGTTCTGTTCCATTGTTCCCTGAAGACATCTTTTGCAGCCCAGAATGCTACCACTTGCATTGGTTATGCTGGCAGTACAGTTTGTATCTACATGAAAATGGAAAGAGGAATTGGGGGAAGGGATGCCAGTGTATGGGCCACATTGTATTGCAAGCTTTGCAGCTGGAAGTTCAATGGAGAAAGGAGTGCTGAGTGAATGTGAGTTAGTTCATGGGTTCCTAGTGTCCTAGATCATTGAGACAGCTGAAGTCACTTTATCTTTGGCGCATCATTTCTGTTTTGTAGAGGTGTGACATCATGAGGATCAAAGAAAATGTCTAGTCCTCCATCTTAGTGGCCACATGATCTTGCTCTTTGAATCTCAGTGGCATTGGAAGGATGGAGGAAGAGTGTTCTGGGGGTAGTTGAGTTCTTTTGCAAGCCATGGGTCAACTTGTACAGTCCTGCAGCTGAGAGAATGATGAGCAGTGGGGGATGTTTCTATTCATTGAGTTTTTAACCTGTTTGGGTTCTTGGAGTCCTAGCTTGCGGAGACAACTGAAATTACTTTATCTTTTGCACATACTTCCTATTTTAGAAAGATTTGTGAGATCATGAAGACTGATCCTCCATCTTGTTGGTCATTTGACTTGACAGAATCTCCTATAAGGTTTCTGTATTCCACCTCCTAGTCACCCATCCCACATAGGGAGGAGACATAAAGGTCAACAGGCATTACTAACATCTTGGAAATCCACAATTAGTCCACACATGCCATAATATTGTTGTCCTTTTCTTTACAGCATTAGCAATGTCAGAGTACCTTATTTACATTTTGTTATGTCAATTACAAACCATCTGAGGTCCCTCTTCTAAAACATGTAAGGGAGTTGGTGCTTCGTGGATCTAACCAGAGAAAAGCAGCTAATGTTATCAAAGTGATAAACTGTATAAACTGCATAAACCATGCTAGGTGATCCCTTTATGAGGTACAAATTAATCACTTTGGTGAATGTGAAAAGAAGAAAAAGGCATAGGATGAAGAACAGTAAGTTATACCTCTTGGTGACCTTTAAAAGTCAGTTTGGTGAATCCAGAGAAGAGATTTGAAGAGGAATCCAGCTTCTTATAAGAGGAGAATAAGACAAAGAGCTGGAGAGAGACTGAGAGAAGCCACTTGGAGCTAGGACAGGAAGAACAGAAGGCAGAGGTAACCTACACAAAGAAAGAAGCCAGGATTATGGGAGGGAGATTCCTTGGGCTGATTGGCATTGTATTCGTCCTTCATTGCCAAGGAAGACCACACCATCAGGGAAATGATGACATGACTTGCACTTAACTTTGTTTTGAGTGAGGAAGGGCTGTGCAAGGTCACCAACCTCACTTCTCCTCCAGAGCCATCTGAATCCACTGACCAGATACTCATCAGGATGACTGGAGATGACCCAGGATGCACTGGGAGACCTTGGGCCCTTTAGGCCAAGGTCTTTGCAGGTACTGACTTAGGGTGAGGCAATGCCCATTCATTGAATAGGCCCATTTAAGAAGTAGCCAGGGCATAGCCTCTTTAATGAGACCAAGAAAAAGAATGACATTAGGCTGAGTGGGAAACAACAACAGTTACAACTGATAATCACTCTAAAGCTAGAGGGGTCCAGGAGCCCTTGGTAGGGGCCCATTGGGATCCCAGTTTCAGAGTGAAGTAGATTTAAGGTTTGGGGAGAAAACAGGACAGGATAGTATAGGAGAAAGGAAGGGAAGGAAAGGAAAGAAAAGGAAAAGAAAGGGAAGGGAAGGATAGGGGCCAGTAAATCCCAAATCAACTGGGCATCTTTTGGCCATCCAAATTTATAATCCTTTGGAGAGGAGAGGGCAGGGGAAGGGGAGGCAGACGGGAGAGGAGAAGGTAAGTTACCCAGCTAGGTGGGTCCCCATTCAGCCAGCTGCATCTGCTCACAGGACTGTGTTCATCCTTCCTTGCCAAAGAAGACCATGCCGTCAGAAAAATGATGACATGACTTGCACTTGACTTTGTTTTGAGTGAGGGAGGGCTGTGCAGGTCACCAGCCTCACTTCTCTGGTAGAAGCCCCCACCCTCCATAGATATCAGAAGGAATTATCCTTTCTCACCTTGAGCCTAAAGCTCTTTCTTCTAGGTATGGAAAAGTATTTATCTTTCTTTGCCTTAAATAATTATTTTATCATTATGAACAGTATTAGCCAATGGCATGTGCTAGCTGGAGTGTACTTATTGGGAATATAATCAAGAAGAGGCAACTGAAGAGGAAACATCTCCAGAGAAGAGCTAGAGATAAAAAACTGAGATGCTTTGCCAAAAGTCTTATCTCTAGTGGAGGGTTTGCAGCAGCAACAACAAGAAAAAAATGATAAAGAGAAGTCTAGGTCAGATAGTGTTGTAGATAACAGGCTTCCTGGAGACCACCTGCATCAGCAAAATCAGAACTGCATCCATATGAATTACAACTTTTCCTACTTTGATGAATGTGTCATCTCATCAATATGGACACCTACCACTCCTTTTGGACTCCTGTCCATATGAAGCCTCTGTAATAGGTCAATCCAACCTACTGATGATCTTCTTCTTTCTTTACATTCTGCGGGTACCAGTGTAGCAATCAGGCTATTTATCTTCTACCCACAACTTTTGACATGTTAACCAGTTTAATGATACCACGTCTTCTGGATAAAATCTTTACCAGCATTTTTTACATGAAAATCATCATTGGTGATATCTAGTAACCTACTTATTCTGCACATTTTAAATATTTGCTAATTTTCTGATGAATATTAAGTTGGTGATGAAATTATCATTAAATAAAAATAAATTAAATAAGAGTTCTCTAGCAGTTCAGATCAGACTTTCTACACTGGGAAGCAAATGGTCTGCTTTTACTTCCAAATTCTGAAGTACATACATACCTGTCAGTATGGACAAGGTAGTGGTCTTCCCTGCTCCATTAGGTCCAAGAAGCACAGTGATCTGCCCCTCATACATATTCATTGTCAGGTTTTTTACTGCCATCTTATTGGTATGCTTTGACTTATATACCTGTGTAAGAAGCAAAGAAAGTGACCATACAACTCTTAAGGAGTACTGAAACTTATTAAGAACTTAATAATCAACTTTCCTTCAATGGAACGATACTACCACTGTACATGAAGGCAAACATCTGAAAAAGGAAGCATTTCAGTATAAATAAGCTAAAATAGGCCACCTGAAGGAGGGTCTTTTTGAGAAGCATTCAGAGACTGTCCATCTGCCTCTTAAGAGATCCTTAGAACCATTATATATCAAGCAAGTCAATTTCATCTTGTACTCATTATATACTTTTTACCTGTCCAACTTGAGTACTCTGGCTCCATTTGCACCAGACCAGATCTAACATGGATTAAGTGAATTGGCATAATCACCAGAATCAGGAGTAATGGCCTCAAGGTTTAGAAAGGCAGAGGGGGCAAAGAGTCTGCAGGCAGCAGCAAGACGAATATCAGCAGCGTGGCAGGGACACTGATCCGAGCATGGGCAACCAAGTGGGCAGCAGCACATTCAGCACTACAAATGAAGTTTGCTGAAAGGATCTTAAGGATAAAGTGGTGGGAAAAGAGACTCAAGGCTAGTACCTGCCTTGGTAAAACTGAAGACCAAAAGGCTATTATCTGTGTTCGTCCCTGCTGGAGGACAGGGGTCACAGGGTAGATTGTAGTAGGCTCCTTGTCCGAGTTTAACTTTGATCTGGCCTGGTACAAATAGAATACTGAGAGATACATTATTCATATCAGGTGGTTGCTTTTACTGAGGTTTAAAAAAAAGTACAAGAAAATGTAGTTCCTTGTTCACCAGGCCTAGCTGAAAATAGTCCTAAAGTTGAGACTAATGAGATCCTAAAGAATACACACAGCAACCCCTCGCTAGGTCTCCTTGGGCAGGCTCTTTGCTCCCAGATGGCCATCTACACCAGGGCCCATTGCAGGAGTGGGGAACCTGCAACCTCAAGGCCACAAGTGGCTTTCTAGGTCCTTGGGTACGGCCTATTGACTGACTACAAATTTTGCAAAACAAATCCTTTTATTAAGGGGATTTGTTCTATGAAGTTTAGATTCAATCAAAGGACTGTACTTGAGGACCTCAAGGCCACAGTTTCCCTACCTTTAACCTAGGGGCAAGTCGCTCTTGCCAGCTGTGTAATGTTCAGTTAGCTGCCAGCATCCCAAGCAGAAATTCAAGAATGTTCTGTGTCTCAACACTAACAGAGGTTGTAAACACCTGTAGAAATGTAATAGAAGTCTGTGAGTTGCTTTGAAAATGCTCATACATAATGTATAACCATGACATAATGGTAACAAAACATGATATCTAGGAATTGTAGACAGAAGAGATGGAATGGTCTGCAGAAGCGAAGGTGAAGGTGCCCTCTCCACCCACCTCCTCCCCACCTCCCCCCATCCCTACCTGCGAGGGGGTACTATGGAGAACCACAAATGGTAGTAAAAAATAGAGAGGAGAGAAGCAGGGCACATAAAAAGTCTGCAACAAATTAAAAAAAAACAACAAAATCAAAGTAGATTAAGCAAAGAGGAAGAGGGAAGGGAAAAGAGAGAGGGAAAGAGAATTGGGAAGAGGGAAGGAAGTAGAAGGGGACACACATTTAATTTTATATATATACATATGTGTGTGTATGCATGTATGTATATATCACACCAAAAAAGGATGGTCAAGAGCACGGAGGTTTTCTGATAATGGAGTAGTAGTATGACGAAACTAAGGAAAGTCAACAGGTGAACCTTTTTCACACGTTGAAACTAAACAGAAATAACCAGTGGTACCTGGACCAGACTGTTTAATGGTTATAACCTCAGAATGTGCAAGGTGAAAGGAAACTTAGATAAACAACTTCTAATCTTACAACTTCATTTTACAGGCAAGGCATCCAAGGCAGGTACAAATAGGTGAAATGAGAGACTTGGATCCAAGTTTGATGAGTCTGATATAAGCAGAGGGCCTGGCTCTCAACTATGTTGGCAATATTTCTCCAGTGTCTCCAGTACTTGTGTGTACCCCTCTTTCCCCTGTAACGCACCAGGGGGAGGACTGAAAAGCAACGCTCCTCAAGGGGGTGACTTTCTCTGAGAGTGAGTACCCTGATTTCTGGTCATCCTTTTAATATGAGAAGGAATCTGATGTCTATCCAGCCAAGACTATGCAATGGGACTCACCTACCTGAAAGGCAGTACAGAATGAACTATTAATTCACGATGCTAAAACAACCCATGGGCAGTTCTGACTGGATCTCATCCCTTCCAAAGTCTTCAGTGACCTTACTGCTACTCTCTTTTAATTATATACCTTGTTTTTCTATATTCCTGTGGCTTCCTCACCATCCCCCCTCCCCGACAGTGGTCGTCACAAGCTCTCCTTCCTAAAGTCCAGTTCCCATTCTACCTTACATACCACTCAGCAGCTGATTCTGATGGCCTCCTAGATAATTTCCAATAAGGTTGTACTTCCTCATTCACTTACATTTCAACTTTAACATTTGTCTTTCTCAATACCTATGCTCTACCTTTCTCTACGGTGACCAAAGAGAAGGTTCTACTGTTCCCAAGAAATGCAAACCTGGTGTCAGAAGCCTCAGCTTTGGGTATGGGTCCAGGTATACCTTGTTTTATTGCTCTTCACTTTATTGCACTTCACAGATATTGCATTTTTGCAAATTGAAGGTTTTTGGCAACCTTGTGTCCAGTAAGTCTGTTGGCACCATTTTTCCAATAGCATGTGCTCACATCATGTCTCTGTGTTACATTTTGATAATTCTTGCAATATTTCAAACTTTTTCATGATTATATCTGTGATGGCAATCTGTGATCAGTGATGTTACTACTATGACTGTTTTGGGGTACCATGAACCATGCCCATATAAGACAGCAAACTTAATAAATATTGTGTGTGTTCTGACTGCACCACCAACTGACCATTCCCTGTCTTCATCCCTCTCCTTGGGCCTCTCTATTTCCTAAGACAAAACAATATTGAAATCAGGCAAATTAATAATCCTATTACGGCCTCTAAGGAAGAGTCAGATTTTTTCTCTTTCTGCTCTAAATTCATCTACAATTTGTTTAGTTCTTTATTTTCCCTTTTGTCTATCTTTCTATTAGATTTGCCAGGCTGTGAAAGAACACTATTATTACTGTATCACTATCAATACCTTAATATAAATAACAAATAATCCAGTTTTTAAAAAGGAAACTAGATTTAAAAGTACTACTAAAGAAAAATCTAATCCACATGAATTTACATTTGCAAAAGTCTGTACAACTTTTAAAGATCAATCAATATCTATATCATATCTATTGTTCTAAAAAATTGCTAATGAAAACACTGTATTCAATACGTTTTGTGAGACAAATATAGTTCTAATACCCTAACCATACATAAATAAAGAAAAGAAAGAGAACTATAAGCCAATGTCATTAATGCATACTGATTACATGAAAAAAAAAACCCAAATACAACCAAATTGATATGATTACATTCACGGATGGAAAAAAAAGCTTTTGAAAAATTTAAATATTCATTTATGCTAAAAAAGAGAACTCAATAAAACATAGGCATAGAAGATACGAAAAGCAAATACAGTAAAACCTTGGTTTATGAGTAACCTGGCTTACATGTTTCACAGGATGAGGAAAAATTTTTCACAAAATTTGTCTCGCAGGAAGAACAAAAATTTGCAGTATGAACATCATATTTGAACTTGAAAGGCTCTCAAAGGGATGACACTCAACATGGGCAATGGTTTTGTTTTTTATTTTTAATCCATATAAGATTGCATACTGTCTCAGAGAGGGAAGGGAGAGGGAGGAAGAGAAAATTTAAAACTTATGGAAGTGATTATTGAAAACTGAAAACAAATTTTAAAAAATGTGTCAAAAACAAGTTGTCACCAGATAGATTTCTAGTCAGAAGCCAGTGTAAAGAAAAAAAATCAGTGAGTCAAAATACAAAAGTGATTCTAGAAAAACAAATCAAAGTCTTACTTTTAGGAAGGGTGGTGCAGTAGATAGAGCACCAGTGCAGGAGTCAGGAGAACCTGACTTCAAATCTCACTTCAGACACTTGACACTCACTAGCTATGTGACCTTGGGCAAGTCACTTAACCCCAATTGCCTCATCCTGGGTCATCTCCAGTCATCCTGATGAATATCTGGTCACTGGATTTAGATGGCTCTGGAGGAGCAGTGAGGCTGGTGACCTACACAGCCCTCCCTCACTCAAAACAAAGTTAAGTGCAAGTCATGTCATCATTTCTCCGATGACATGGTCTTCTTTGGCAACAAAGGACAAACACACACAACACAACTTTTAGTGAAAGTAGCCTGAAAGAATACTCCTGAAGCTGAAATCCCCAATGTTCTCATAGAAGGAGATTCTCCTTCCAAGCAATAACCCTTCCTCTTTCTCCTCCCTCTCGGCTCCCTCACGTCAGCCATGACTCTTCTCATAGGTAAAGTGCAGGTTAATTAATTTTATTTTCTATTTATATTGTGTACTAATCACTGCTGTTGCAGTGAACCTACTTAAAATTATAAATAATTATTTTTATATGAATATTTTTGGGGATGTGGTACCAATCATCTGACTTTACATTGTTTCCTTTGGGAAAATTCGCTTTGCAATACGAACAAATTGCATGATGAACAGAATCTTGGAATGAATTAAATTCATAAGCTGAGGTTCTATTGCGTTTAAACCAAAAAGTTAGCATTATACATGAGGAGGAAATACAAACACTTTTTCTAAAAAATACAAGAGTAAAGCAAAGATGCTTCCTTTCCTCCTATCATTTAATATGAGAAAGATAAGAATAAGAAAACAAAATGAAATTTAAGACAAAAATAGGCAAAAAGGAGACAAAAACATTCTTATTTGCTAATGATATGATGGTTACTTAGAAATTCTTAGCAAATCAGCAAAGAAACTGAGATAATTAATAGATTTAGCAAAATAGCAAGAATACAGAATAAATTCATAAAAAAACCAACAATATTTCTATATAGCATAAACAACACCAAAGAAGAAATGACAAAAAAAGAAGACCCATTCAAAATATCTGGGATAAAAGATCCAGGAGACAATCTACCAAGACATACTCAAGACCAGTATAAATACAATTTTAAAACATTCATCTAAGAAATATCAAAAAATAAATAACTGGTTGAATGTTAAGTGCTCATAGGTAGGCTGTAGTACAATACAATAAAAAATGATGCCACCTAAATTAATTTAAAGATTTAGTGCTATACCAATCAAAAGAGTGTAGTATACCTTTTGGATTATATCCCCCAACATGTACTTACATTCACACTAGGGCAGCTACTATTTCAGGTTCAAGTGAGATACTAGTGGTAAAGTACTTAGCACGGTATCTGGTACATGGCAGGCACTATATAAATTCTATCATCACTATTATTATTGTTAGTATGATGGGTACCTGTGGGTACACAATCCTAAAATAATAACTCATAAGCCACCACAAGTATGATTACAATTAAGAGACAGCCAGTCAACACAATTGGCTCTTGGCAAAGGCACTTAATAAGACAAAATAGTAATAACCGCAGTTACAAAAAATTTCTTCCAGAACCTTAGGTCAGTTTCTACAAATAATGCTCAACATCTATGAGTACTTAAGAGTACAACAGGAGTGAGATGCATATGTAGGGAGCAGTCACATCAATCTCCATCCTTGGCCACACTTCTCTCCTCTCTTTGGGAGTTCTCCCAAAACTCCACCCTACACCCCCCCGCCCCACCCCGCCTTGACATTCTTCTCTGATAACCAGGTTGCTTTTCTGGGCTCCCATGATCTGCTCTCTAATAATGTAGTAATTCTGTAGCACCTACTGTGTGCCAGGCACTGTGCTACATGCTTTACAAATATTATCTCATTTGATCCTAACAACCCGGAGAGGCAGGTGCTATTATTATTTTCATTTTAGAGTTGAGGAGACTGAGGTAAACAGAGATGAAGTGACTTGTCCAAGGTCACACAGTGAATAAATGATTGAGGTTGGATTTGAACTCAGGTCTTCCTGACTCCAGGCCCAGTGTCTCTAATCCCATGTCACCAAGCCACCTCTAGAACACAGTGACTGTCATGATTCTGTAGCTGACTCATTTCTCTTTTGCCTGAGGTTATACTCTTTGAAGATGCTTCTAGCCTCAGGTCAAGACATTTTTCCTCTCTCTCTGAATCTTTTTTTTTAATTATTGTGTTCTGAACTTAAGAAATAAAACAAGCATTTCCATACCATAGTAAAATAGAAAATGATTGTACCTGGAACTTCAAATCTATTGTGTACAACTTCCTATTCCTTTTAAATATATAATAAAGTTATCTTGTAACTTTTTTCCCTCTCTCTCTAGAGATAGCTATTTTATTTCTTGAACAACTCTCTACTTGTTGGATTCAGTCTCTCCCGGGCAAGTAACGTTGCTGCTAGATATCAAGTCTGATGGACAGAAAAGAGAAACTTCTCCCTCTCCCATGCCCACCCGCATCAATTCTGCTTCAGGGACATGGTACTTGACTGTGAGATTTTGCCTTAACTAAGTTCAGTCCTTAAACTGTGCTTTTAAGGATCACAGGGTTGGGGGAAAGGGAACTGGCTGATCATTACGTTCATATTTAACAAAGAGATAACAAGATACTAACATCTTATTAAAACATTAACACATCATCATGTGTGATCAAATGAATTAGCATATGTACACTGAAAAAGGCCATAATGCTGGCTCCTGTCATGAATATTATTATCTTCATTATAGTCTGTGATTATAAGTCAAAATGACATACCTGATCTGCAAGGGGAGCAAATCCTGCACCCCTCCATGCTACAAAGGAGATACTTTCTAGAGCTAGCCAAAATAACAGCAGAATTCAGAATAGAAAATCTGTTTTGTTTTTTGGTTTATTGTTCTAAGTCTCTCTCTAAACTGTCTTGAGTTGCTCTAATTTCTTATGCATTTCATTTCATGATATTTTTGCTAATTTGAGAATTTCTTATCTTCTTTAATATACAGAATCATTGAAAATCAGAGCTGGAAGAGATCTCAGAGGCCATTATAGTTCAGACTATACTAGGAGGTACAGTGGATGAAATTCCAGGCCTGGAATCAGGAAGACCTGAGTTCAAATCCAGCCCTAGACAGTTACTAGTAACCCTATTTGCCTCAGTTTCTTCATCTATAAAATGAACTGGAGAAAGAAATGACAAAATACTCCAGTATCTCTGCCAAGAAAACCCCAAAGGGTTCCCAAAGAATTGGATATGACTGAAAATGACTAAACAACAACAAACACTCCTAAAAGAAACCCCTCTATAATATAGCTGACATAGTCTTGGCTTAAAGACCTCTAGTGGGGGGAACCTCACTACTTCTTAAGGCAGCACATTACACTTTTCAATAGCTCTAGTTGTTAGGAAATGATTCCTTACATCAAATCTAAATCTTCATTCCTGAGATTTCTTCCTGTTGCCCCTATGTAACCCATATTTCTTTCCCTTTTTCAGAAGAATAGTGAGAACCCTGCAAATGCTTTACTAAATTCCAGGCAAATTATTTCTATTTTGTTGCATTCCACCACTAGTCTATAAGATCCTTGAGGATAAGGAATGTTTTTCATTTTTGTCTTTGTATCCTAGATGCTTAATAGGTGTTTGATGGGACAGCCAGGTCACATGACCAAGAAGGAAGACTGTACATTTTGTCTGATCCTCATGACCTCTCGAAACCTTTTCAAAACAGGAATTATGCATAGCAAATAAGGTAATTTCAGCTGTCTCTACAGTCTAAGGCAGTGGTATCAAACTCAAACAGAACTGGGGGGGCCACCAAACCATATGTAAAGATTGCTGCAGGTTGTGTTCAACTTAGCCACATATTATTATTGCCTATGTTCTATTGTATTTTTAATTATTTTGTCATATATTTTCCAATTACATTTTAATCTGATTTGGGCTGGACTGATGAGTCGGGCTACATGTTTGACACCTCTGGTCTAAGACACTAAGAACATTAGCAAGGAATCAAATAATGTGTTTCAAAGAGCAAAAGAGCAGAAGCACATACTCTGAAAACTTGAACCTAGCCATCAATGAAAAAACAAAGTCAAAAAAGAGACACTTGAAGTATTTCGACAAAGAAAATCAGACTGAGATAGAATATCTGTTTTATAAACACAGAGACAACAGTAACATGAAAAAAGTTAAATTACTAATTATCCAGAGCCAAGGGGGAAAGGGGAAAGGGACATGTAAAAGAAAAAAGACACCTATTGTGTTAACAACAATAGCAAAATAGCAACAGAAACAACATTAAGAAATTTCTTTCTAACACACCAAGAGACAAGGGTGAAAATGAAAACAGAAGAAACGATGATGGAAAAAACACACCTGGAACATGAAACTGAACCTCCCAACATCCTGACTACACACAAAGAGAAGACGTGAGAAAGAAGGTCAAGGGAATATGTGAATACCGTAAGTCAAAGGTTAACAATGAAGGGGAAAAACTTCTGTATTTTCACAGGAAAGAGAAGGCCAATAAAGAAGTGTGAAGAGGGACTGAAGAAGAGAAAGAAAGGGCTAAATTTTGTTTCCGTGTTGGGCTGAGTGTCACTGAAGAACCCTCCCACAGGAGTAAAGACATGGAACCTTACAATGGGTATGGTCTGTAAGAATTTAGTACTTAGAATAATCCCACCTCATGAGACAGGGATTCAGAGCTCTATGGGAGGGGGGAAAAGTGTGAGGGAATAGTTCCATTTTTTGACAATGAAGAAAAAATGATCATGGAGAAGGCAGATGGCAGTAAGGGAACATAGGACCAGAGACAGAGGAAGATTTCCACCATAGATTTCTATCCTTTCTATCACCTGCAATAACTGGTATTTCTAAGAATAAGGCAGAAAAGACAAAAGGTGGAAAGGGGAAAAGATCTATAAGGCAATAACAGAAATTTTTTAGAAAAAGGAACCTGAAACAGGTAACTTAGAAGCTTTAATTTCATGAGGAATACTGACTAAAGAAGGATTAAATAAGTATAAGAGCTATGAAACAAAGAATAAAAGTACAGAATAGGCAGAAAAGGAGAGAGAAATAATGAAGACAATGAGGGAAAGAAATTCTATTTAGAAAGAGACACAGGAAATGAAAATGTAAAACTAATAAGTTAAAAACAAAAAAAGGAAGGGATATTTTATTTCACTACTTAACTGAAAGAAAAAAAAGAAAGAGAAAGAGAAAGGAATTATTGAGTTAAACTCATCTCCAAAACTAAAGAAAAGGGTCATAAATGAGAGGGGGAAAGAGAACTGGTGGGAAAAGGGTTGCTATAAAGTAGAATAGGTTAAAAAAACTAAAAAGATAAAGCACTATGTTTACAGAGGATGAGTAAAAAAACCACAGTATTATTGATAAATGAAGGAAAATCTAAACAGGCTTATAATTTAAATGTGAACTAACTTAAAAATCAAACAAATTGAAAGAATGACAGATAGGATAAGAAAACAAAGCCACTACTGAATGTGACTAGAAAGAAAGCAGTGAGCTGCCCTCCACAAACTCCTTTAAAACAATCTAGAAAACACACCAAATTGAATCTGGATGAGGAAATGCAGAAAAAGGTCACAGAGAGTCATTTGTCTATCCCAGGTGGCCACAGTGAGTTCAAGTCAGGAGGACTCCCTGGAAATCACTCAGCATGGTAGGAGAGGCTGCATAACAGGACAACAGGGAAGTCCCATACGACACTAAAATTCTACCTCACACCAGGGTACTGTGACTGGGACAGGTGTTAACTGGTGACTTCATCGCCCACTATCTATTTCCTCTTCACAGACGCACAGCAGGTTGGGCAAGTGGGTGGTGTTCCCAGGTAGCCAGGCTCTGGGCGGTATACCAAGAAAGTAAGAAGTTCAGAAACCAGAAACTGAAGCAGCAGGTTTGTCTCAGACTCCAGGTAGAGAATAAGGTATCATTTCTACCATTTAACCCAGTCTGCAGAGGAATAATCAAGGCAGCCATCCTACAGCAGTCTACTCTTACATAGACCCAAACTCAGATCAGAATTCAGACCAGAAAGGTAGCAATCAAATTTTACCTGGGATTAGAACACATTGGGACAAATGAAAACTTACAGGTCCCCAGCATGTCTCTCAGATCCTGGAATAACACAGTACAAGACCAAGAAAGTAGCAACAGGAATAGCCCAGACATTCCCATCAAAAGTGTGTTGAGCCTGGTCCTAACATCAAGTTCAAAATCAGGAATTAACTAATTAATTAATCAGGATTGGAAGAATGAGGAAACAAACAAAAATCACATTGAGTTATTATGGTGGCAAGTATGCTCCTAGCATAAACATAAAGAAAATGACTCCAAAACATGTAAGTAATGACCCAGGGAAAAAAAGAACTTGGTCCTAAAGTAAAGAAACTCAACTAGAATTCTTGGAAGAGTTGAAACAAGAGTGTTTAAAAGTTTTTATAACTAGAATGATAACATTTCAGGAAAAAAGTTGGAAAAGGAATAAGGACTATAGAAAAAAGAATTGGAAAGGGTATTAACAGCTTGGAAGAAGTGTTACAAAACCTTGCTCAAGCAGTAACTTGCTGAAAATTAGAATGGACAAAATAAAAGCCAGTGACTTCATGAGACAAGAAGAAATATTAAAACAAATTCAAAATGAAGAAAAAAATGGAAGAAAACGTAAAGAATCTCATAGCCAAAAATAAATGACCTGGAAAATAAATCAAGGAGAAAAAGTTTAAGAATCATCAGACTATCTGAACAAGAACCTACACATGATCTTTCAAGAAATCTTAAAAGAAAACTGCCAAATCTTTTAGAACCAAAGGGTAAACTGGAAACAGAAAGAGTCTACTGGTTACCTCCTGAAAGAAATTCCAAAATGAAAACACACTTGAAGAAAAGAAACACACACAGAGTAAAGGCAAGGGGATGGAGGAAAATTTATGGCTGAAGTAAAAAAAAAAAAAGCAAGGGTAGCAATAATGATCTCAGATAAAGCCAAAGCAAAAATAGATCTAATTAAAAAAAGATAAGCAAGAAAGATTCATCTTGCTAAAATGTACCATAAACAATGAAATAATATCAATATTAAACATATATACACCAAATGGTATAGTATCCAAATTCTTAAATGAGTTACAGGAGGAAATAGGTAATAAAAACTACACTAGTGGGGGACTTCAAATTTCCTATCTCAGAACTAGATAAATCTAACAAAAAATAAACTAGAAAGTAGTAAGAGGATGGGTAGAATTTTAGAAAAGTTAGATATGATAGATCTCTGGCAAAAACTGAATGGGAATAAAAAGGAATATAGCTTTTTCTCAACACCTATACAAAAGCTAACAACATATTAGGGCATAAAAACTTCACAACCAAATGCTGACTACACCTAGGTACTCTCCACCCCTGAAAAAAAGGCATATGTAATTTGTGAGATGCTAGTTGCCAATTTCTATATTTTACAAAGAGGAAAGGTTCAGGGAAATAGTTTGCGATTTTAACGTGAACTCTAGATCCTTCTTGACTATTACAATTTTTTAACAGTGCTTTCAACCACCCCATTCAGTTGAAACTGCCATCCATTAATTTTATAATATTAAAGGGAAATGAAGAATGTTTAGTTCATATAACCAAGCTTGAAACATTGTATAATAAGGGAGAACTATTATTATTATCTCCCATAAAATATTTCTTAGGGCCACTGGTCTAATCTTGCAGTTCTTAAAGTATGGGTCCATGGATCCCTGGGGGTCCCTGAGACCCCTTTAGGAGGTTCTCAAGGTCAAAGCTATTTTCACAATAATACTAAACTATTATATGCCTTTTGAAATATATATTTTGTGAGGTCAGATTTTCTTTATATACTTCAATTAAAACAATATATCAAAACAGACTGAATGCAGAAGCAGATGAGGGAATTTAGTTGTCTTCTATTAAACCACACATTAAAGAGATTGGTCAAAATGTGTAATTTTTTTCTCATTTTTTTTTTTGTTTTAAAAGAAGTCATTTTCCTAAAAGATGATAAGTAATGACTTTATTATTACTTTTAAATAGATTAGTAAATATTTTAGAACTTTATTATTTTTAATTTCATATATGGTAAATCTTTGTAACTATAATCCACATAAACTAAAACTCTTTGGGGTCCTCAAAAATTATTAAGAAGGTAAGGGGGTTCAACAATCCAAGAACTGCTTATCTAAGCCATGGTGGCATTCCTCATGCATTTGAAAGGAGACTTATGAAACAGTACCTTGGACACATTACAAATTCTTATTCCTGCAACCAAGTTTGTAGGTTCATCCTGAATAAAAGGGTTTTTCTCAGATGTATTAAAATCATTCTTGACTTCTTCTTTCTTTTCAACATTATGTGGGCTTGCAGACCAATAGGAGGGCTAGAAAGGAAATTTTTAAATAGATTACCAAGTTGGAATTATACTATCAGTTTATCTATTTAAATATTCTATTTCTCTGAAATATTAGTTTAAATCATATTTTAGCAAATTGAATCCATGTTCTTTCATTAACTTACCTTATAATTTTAAAGATGAATTGCCACAGAAGAAAAAAGTGAACAATACCATAATAAAAATTACAAATTAAGAATTCAACTCATATTAAAAAGTGAACACCACAACATACTCTAGTGATTTGTTCTAGAAATTATTCATCATAACTAAGTTGGATTTATACCAGGGATGCAAGAATGGTTCAACATGCAGAAAAACAACTGACAATTAGATATAATAAATAATTAACATAAAAATCATGTTAAAAAAACAAAAGCATCCCACACTACATGATTATTTCAACAGATGTGGGAAGAGCTTTTCAAAAAGTACAATACTTATTTGTGCTAAAAACTCTAAAAGTACAGAAATAGAGGAACCTGTTTCTAGTATAATAAAAAGTATCTATCTAAAACTAAAAGCAAGCATTATACACACTGGGAATAAATTGGAACCTTTCCCAATAATTATGAGAGTAAAGCAGGAATGTGCACTGTACCAACTACTATTTTGTATAGCTCTTGAAATATTATTAACAGTAATAAGACAAGAAAAATAAATTAAATGCATAAAGATAGATAAAGAGGAAACAAAACTATCACTCTTTGTTGAGAATATAATGATTTACTTAGAAAATCCTAAGGAATCAGCAAAGATACTGACACAATTAATAATAAAATTGCTGACTATAAAATAAATCTTCAAAATCTGTAGCATTTCTACATAATAATACAACAAGAGGAAGGGAAATCCCATTCCAAATAATTACAAAATGCATAAAACATCTGGGGAACAAACTGGCTAAACATACAAAAAACTGTATAGTGTCAATTACAAAGTGAACCTTAAAGAAATAAATAATAACAAATACTTGGAGGAATATCCAGTGCTCATGGTTGGGTCATTCCAATATAATAAAAATAACAACACCCCAAAGTTAATTTACACTTTTAATGCTTTACTAATTAAATTATCAAAGGGATACTTTACAGAACCTGATAAAATAATAACAAAGCCTATCTGTAAAAATCAAGCATCTAGAAAATAAAATGAAATAACAAAAAGAGGTAGGGACAAAAGTGGAATAGCACTTCTAAACCTTAAACCTTATAAAGCAGCAGTCATCAAATAATCTAGTAAAGGATAAAAAATGCAGACATAGATCAGTGGCTAGACAAAGAAGAATCAGAAAAAAAAATGGAACTCAATAAGACTGTTTCATAAACAGGAAAACACAAATTCCTTAAGAATGAACTCTCTATTTGATAAAAACTGCTGGGAAATTGGAAAACAGTCTGACAGAAATTAGGTTCAGATAAATACACTTCACCATATTCTACAACACATTCTAAATGGATACATGACCTTAATTTTAAATATTATATCACAAAAAAATTAGATGAGAGAGATCATATAATTCTCAGCAATGAGTAAGAAATGTATTCTTAACAAAATAAGAGATAGAAGCAATTACAAAAGGTAAAATAGATAACCTTCACTTAATGAAACTAAAATATTTCTGCATAAACAAAATAGATGCACCTAGGATAAAAAGGAAAGCAGTTGAAAGGGGAAAAAAACTTTGTTTAGAATTTGTCAGATAGGTTTGGTGCCTGAGATATAAACAATTAACACACACATATATGTGACCAACATACAAACATATGCATATATACATACACATATAAATATCTTTATGTAATGATATTTACTACATAAAATACATTTTTATATTTATGTACATATTTTCGCTCATTTTCAGTTATATCCCAATCTTCATGACCCATGTGAGGATTTCTTTGCAAAAATACTGGAGTGGTTTGCTGGTTCCTTCTCCAGTTCACTTTATGGATGAGGAAACTGAGACAAACAGGGTTAAGTGACTTGCCCAGGCACACACCTAGCAAGTTTCTGAGGCCAGATTTGAACTCACAAAGAGGAATCTTCCTGACTCCACACCCAGCACTCTATCCACTGGGCCACCTAACTGCCCTCAAGTGTATATATATAGATAGATAGATACATACATATATATACAATACATACATATATACACATATATATGTATATACACACATATGTACACACAAATATATATATATGTGTGTGTGTATCTGCATATGTGTGTATATAAACCCCCAAACCACCTATAAATAGATGTGGTCAAAAATGTGAACAAACATTACCCAAAAGAAAAAATATGAAGTATTAACAACCATATAAAAGAATGCATCACATCATTAATAATAAGAGAAATGCACACATCAAAACAACCTTGAGGTTTTTATACCCTGTAAACTGGCAAATATGACAAAAGATGGGAATACTCAATGTCAGAAATGAATTTTGTTTTTTGGAAAGCAATTTTGAAATTATACAAATAAAATTATTAAAAATTATGAACCTTTAGACTGGAAATTCTAATACAAGTCTTGAAGAGGCCTTGAAAAGAAGAAATTTCTCATATATCCCAAAATATTTATAGTGGCACTTTTTGTGTCAGCCAAGAATTGAAAAAAAAAAGTAGATGTTCATTGATTAGTGAATAGTTAAATTGTGGTACACAAATATATGGAATATCACTATGCTAAAAGAAATGAGGAAGGTGATGAAAACAGTGGTACAGAGTCAAGGAAATAATGTACTCAATGAGTACAATATTAAAAAAATGAATCACAAAAAAAGATCGAAAAGTGAATGTTACAAAATTATAAAAGAAGTATGGCTCAAAAGCAAAATTATGAAAGGACACTCCTATCCCAATCCCCTGCAGAGGTGGGGAGTCCACAAGTGTTATACATTGCACAAATTTTCCAACTTTTTTCCTGTGTATTGATCCATAATGTCTATTATTTTTCTCTTTTCCCTTTTTGCCTTTTTATTTTAAAAATTTTTTTATTTTGTGTTCTTCTTTTAAATTAATTTATTTGTTTTCAGTTTTCTACAATCACTTCCATAAGTCTTAGATTTTCTCCCCTCCCTCTCCTCTCCAGCCCCCTTCCTCTCCAAGACAGCATTCAATCTTATATGGGTTCCACACATACATTCTTATTAAATACATTTTCACCTTAGTCATGTTGCATTGAAGAATTAAAATGAATGGGAAAAACCATGAGAAAAACCAAACCAAAACATAACACAAGAGAAAATACTCTGCTTCATTTTGCAATCTAATTCCATAGTTCTTTCTCTGGAAGGCATTTTGCCTTACAAGTCCATTGGGAATATTTTAGGTCATTGCATTGCTTTGAAGGGCTAAGTTTACCAGAAAAATTCCTTGCACATTGTGGTTGCTACTGTGTACAAAGTACTCCTGATTCTGCTCCTTTCACTCAGTATCAGTTCATATAAGTCTTTCCAGGTCTCTCTGAAGTCTTCCTGTTCATCATTTCTAATAGCACAAGAGTATTCCATTATATTCATATATCACAACTTGTTCAGCTATTCCCCAATTGATGGGTATCTCCTCAATTTCCAGTTTTTTGGCCACCACAAAAAGAGCTGCTATAAATACTTTTGTACATGTGGGATCCTTTCCCATTTTTATGATCTCTTGGGGATACAGTCCTAGAAGCGATATTGTTGGGCCAAAAGGTATGTACATTTTTATAGCCCTTTGGGCATAGTTCCAAATTGCCCTCCAGAATGGTTGGATCATCTCACAGTTCTACCAGTAATGAATTAGTGTTCCAACTCTCCCACTTCTCCAACATTTATCATCTTCCTGTTTTGTCATGTTAGCCAATCTGATAGGTGAGATGTAGTACCTCAGAATTGTTTTGATTTGCATTTCTCTAATCAATAGTGATTTAGAGCATTTTTTCATATGACTATAGATATCTTTAATTTCTTCCTCTGAAAACTGCCTGTTCATATCCTTTGACCATTTATCAACTGGGGAATGACTTGTATTCTTGTACATTTGACTTAGTTGTCTATATATTTTAGAAATGAGGCTTTTGCAAAAATTCTTTCCCAGTTTTCTGCTTCTGTTCTAATCTTGGTTGCATTGAGTTTGTGCAAAAACTTTTCAATTTAATGTAATCAAAATTATCTATTTTTGCACTTCATAATGTTCTCTATCTCCTATTTGGTCATAAGTTTCTCCATTCTCCATAAATCTGACAAATACACTATTCCTTGCTCACCTAATTTGTTTATAGTATCAATCTTTATACCTAAATCATGTATCCATTTGGACTTTTTTCTTAAGTATGGTGTCAGGCATTGGTCTATGCCCAGTTTTCGCCACATTGTTATCCAGTTTTCCCAGCAGTTTTTGTCAAACAGTGAGTTCTTATCCCAAAAGCTGGGGTCCTTGGGTTTATCAAACCATAAATTGCAATATTTATTGACTACTGTGTCTTGAGCACCTAACCTATTCCACTGGTCTACCCCTCTATTTCTTAGCCAGTGCCAAGTGGTTTTGATGATTGCAGCTTTATAATACAATTTGAGATCTGGTAGAGCTAGGCCACCTTCCCTAGCATTTCTTTTCATTAGTTCCCTTGATATTCTGAACCTTTTGTTCTTCTAGTACCAAGTGGTTTAGTCTCTGGGTTTGTTCTGGTAGACTCCCAGATATTTTATAGTGCCTACCATAGCTTCAAATGGGATTTCTCTATCTCTTGCTGTTGGACTTTCTTGGTAATATACAGAAATGCAGATAATTTATGTGGGTTTATTTTGAAACCTGAAACTTTGTCAAAGTTGTTTATTATTTCAAGGAGTTTTTTACTTGATTCTCTAGGATTCTATAAGTATATCATCATATCATCTGCAAAGAGTGATAACTTACTTTCTTCTTTGGCTATTCTAATTCCTTCAATTTCTTTTTCTTCTCTTATTGTTAAAGTGAACATTTCGAGTACCATATTGAATAGCAGTGGTGATAATGGACATCCTTGTTGCACTCCTGATCTTATTGGAAATGCATCTAGCTTATCTCCATTGCATATAATGCTTGCTGATGATTTTAGGTAGATATTGCTTGTTTGTGTGTTCGTCCTTCATTGCCAAAAAAGACCATGTCATCAGAGAAATGATGACATGACTTGCACTTGATTTTGTTTTGAGGGAAGGAGGGCTGTGTAGGTCATCAGTGTCACTTCTCCAGAGCCATCTGAATCCAGAGACCTAATATTCCTCAGGATGACTGGAGATGACCCAGGATGCACTGGGAGACCTTGAGTCCTTTAGACCAAGGTCTTTGCAAGCACTCACATAGGGTGAGTCAACGCCCATTCATTGAATAGGCCTGTTTAAGAAGTAGCTAGGGCATGGCTCCTTTAATGAGGTCCAGAAAAAAGAAAGACATCAGGCTGGGTGGGAAACAGCAACAGTTACTATTGATAAGCACTCTCAAGCTAGCAGAGTCTAGAAGAACCCTCAGGCAGGACCCCAATGGAGTCCCAGTTTCAGAGTGCAGTAGGTTTAAGATCTTGGGAGAGGACAGGACAATGGACAGGACAGAAGAGAGGACGTACTGCTTATTATTTTATGGAAGACTCTATTTATTTCTATTCTCTCCAGTGTTTTTAACAGGAATGGGTGTTGTATTGTGTCAAAGGCTTTTTCTGCATCTATTGAGATAATCATATGGTATCTGTTAGTTTTGTTGTTGATATGATCAATAATGCTGATAGTTTTCCTAATATTGAACCAGCCCTGTATTCCTGGTAAAAATCCTACCTGATCATAATGTATTATTCTCATGATAAGTTGCTGTATTCTTTTTGCTAACATCTTATTTAAAATTTTTGCATTTTTATTCATTACAGAAATTGGTTTATAATTTTCTTTCTCTGTTTTGGCTCTTCTGGGTTTAGGTACCAGAACTATATTTGTATCATAAAAAGAATTTAGTAGAACTCCTTCTTCACCAATTTCCCTAAATAGTCTATATGGTATTGGAAGTAACTGTTCTTTAAATGTTTGATAAAATTCACTTGTAAATCCATCTGGCCCTGGAGATTTTTTCCTAGGGAATTCATTGATGGTTTGTTCAATTTCTTTTTTTGAGATGGGATAATTTAAATATTCAGCTTCTTCTTCTGTTAATCTGGACAATTATATTTTTTAAAATATTCATCCATCTTACTTAGATTGGCAAATTTGGGGGCATACATTTAGGCAAAGTAATTTCTAATAATTGTTTTAATTTCCTCCTTGTTGGAGGTGAGTTCATTCTTTTCATTTGTGATACTGGAAATTTGGTTTTCTTGTTTCTTTTTTTAAATCAAATTGACCAAAAGCTTATCAATTTTATTGTTTTTTTAAGATAAAACCAACACTTCATTTTATTAGTTCAATAGTTTTCTTAATTTCAGTTTTATTAATCTCTCCTTTGGTTTTCAGTATTTCTAATTTGGTATTTACTTGAGGATTTTCAATTTGTTCTTTTTCTAGATTTTTCAGCTGCATGCCCAATTCACTGATCTCCTCTTTCTTGATTTTATTCATGGAGACATTCAATGTTATAAAACATCCCCTAAGAACTGCTTTTGCAGCATCCCAGAAGTTTTGGTAGGTTGTCCCATTATTGTTGTTCTTTTGAATGAAGTTGTTGATTGTTTCTATGATTTGTTGTTTAACTCACTCATTCTTTAGGATTATTTGGTTTCCAATTAATTTTTGGTCTATCTTTCCATGGCCTTTACTACAGATAATTTTTATTGCATTATGATCTGAGAAGGATGCATTGACTATCTCTGCCTTTCTGCACTGGATTGTGAGGTTTTTATGCCCTAGCACATGGTCAATTTTTGTATATGTGCCATATACTGCTGAGAAAAAGGTATATTCCTTTCTATCCCCATTCAGTTTTCTCCAGAGATCTATCATCTCTACCTTATCCAGAGCTCCACTGATCTCCTTAACTTCTTTCTTGTTTATTTTGAGATTAGATTTATCAAGTTCAGAGAGGGGGAGGTTGAAGTCCCTCACTAGTATAGTTTTGCTGTCTATTTCTTCCTGTAACTCAACTTCTCCTCTAAGAATTTGGATGTGATACCATTTGGTGCATATATGTTTAGTAATGATATTGTTTCATTGTCTATGGTGCCTTTTAGCAGGATATAGTTTCCTTCCTTACCTCTTTTGATTAGATCTATTTCTACTTTTGCTTTGTCTGAGATTAGGATTGCTACCCCTGCTTTTTCTACATCTACTGAAGCATAATATGCTCCAACCTTTTACCTTTGTCCTGTGTGTAACCTCTGTTTCAAATGTCTTTTTTGTAAACAACATATTGTTGGACTATGGTCTTTAATCCATTCTGTTATCCGCCTCTGTTTTATGGGAGAGTTCTTCCCATTCACATTCACAGTTATGATTACTATCTGTGTCTTCCCTTCTATCCTATTTTCCCTTTTTATGCTTTTAGTTCTCCTTTCTCTCTTCCCATCTACAATAGAGTTTTAATTTTTGACCACCACCTCCCTCAGTCTTCCCTCCCTTCTATTAGCCCTCTTCCTTTTATTCCTCTTTCCCCTTACTATCTCTTTCCTCCCTTTTAGCCTCCCTTCCCTTTTCTTTCCCATTTCTCCTCCTAATGCCTATTGAACTAGTTAGATTTCTATACTTAGCTGAGTTTGCTGTTCCCTCCTTGTACCAAATCAGATAACAGTAAATCTCAAACAGTGCTCATTTCCCTCCCCTCTTTCCCTCTTACTGTAATATGTTTCTGTGCCTCTTCCTGTGATGTAATTTACCTTTTTATGCCTCCTCCTTTTCATATCTCCCGTTACAATCCCATTGCACCCTTAAATCACATTTTTATCGTCACATCATTTAATATATACCCACTCCCTCTCTCTCTATAGAACTCTTTTAAATGTCATAATAAATATATAATTCTCAAGATTAACAGGTATTATCTTTCCTTATGGAGATGTAAACAGTTTGCCCATATTGAATAACGAGTTTTTTCCCCTGTTTACCTTTTTATGCCTCTCTTGAGACGTGTGTGAAGATAAAATTTTCTATTGAGCTCTGGCTTTTTCATCAGGAAGGTCTGGAAATCCCTTATTTCATTGAATGTCCATCTCCTTGCCTGAAATATTGTGCTCAGTTTTGCTGGGTGATTGATCATTGGTTGTAATTCCAGCTCCTTTATCTTACAGAGTATCATATTCCAATTCCTTCAATCTTTTAATGTAGAAGCTGCAAGGTCCTGTGTGATCCTGACTGTAGTTACTTGATATTTGAATTGTTTCTTTCTGGCTGCTTACAATATCTTCTCCTTCCCTTGATAGTTCTGGAATTTGGCAACAATATTCCTTGGTGTTTTCAGTTTGGTATCTCTTTCAGGGGGACCAGTGGATTCTTTTGATGACTATTTTACCTTCTGAATCTAGGACTTCTGAGCAGTTTTCCTTGATGATTTCTTGGAAGATATTGTCCAGGCTCTTTTGGCTTTCCAATAGACCAATAATTCTTAGATTTTTCTCTCCTGGATCAGGTCAGTTCCTTTTCCAATGAGATATTTTACATTTTCTTCTATTTTTTCATTCTTTAGACTCTGTTTGACTGGTTCTTGATGTCTTATAGAGTCATTAGCTTCTACTTGCCCAATTCTAATTTTTAATAGATTGTTTTCTTCAGCTAACTTTTGTATCTCCTTTTCTATTTGTCCAATTGTTCCTATTAAAGAATTACTTTCTCCAGTTAGGTTTTGTATTTCCTTTTCCATTTCTCCAATTTTCCTTTTTAAGGAACTATTCTCTTCAGTGAATTCTTTTCTCATATTTTTAAAATCATTAGCCAGTTTTTCTTCTATCTCTCTAATTTGGCTTTTAAAATCCTTCTTGAGCTCTTCCAAGAATGCTCTTTGGGCTTGAGACCAGTTCATATGCCCTTCTTAAGTTTCACATGGTCTTAAGTTTTCACAAGTCTCAATGCTTATCTCTTGCAGTTTAGTCTTAGTGCTTACGTCTTCAGTATTCATGTTTTGGTCCTTATTCCCATAGTAAGATTCTATGGTCTTTTCTCTTCTGGTTTTCTTTCTGCTCATGATGATTTCCTTTTTCCTGGTTTTTAAAGTAGATCTCTGCTTCTGGGGCAGAGGGGACTCTGTCTCACGGTTCTTGTGCTTGGAACTTGAGGCTTTGTGTATTGTGGCCTCTGGTACTTTCAGCTAGAAGCTAGAATGCTGCAGCTTAATTGGTGTCGAGCTGGCTGGTGTGCCAAAGCAGAGGCCAGGTGAAGTCTTTCTGAGTATCCCTGGAGTTATCCTGGAGCTAGCTGCATGAAGTGTAGGGGAGGGGTGGTCTGGCCAGAGGAGGTGTCCTCTCCTGAGCTAGAGGACAGGCAAGCTCAGTGGTTGGTGAATCCCATCTGAGATAGTGTCTTCCTGATTCCCCTGGCTGTGCTGAGGCATGTCTAGGGTCCTGGTGTTGGTGCTTATGTGCTCCAACCCCCTGGTGCTCAGGATCTCCTCCTGGTTTGCTGAGGTGGGGGTGTCTGGGACAGCTCCAGTCCTGCACTGGTCCCTTCAGCTGCAGCAAGAAGGACCCCCCCCTTTGTGATTTTCCTTGCCTCATGGGCTAAGAGAGTGATTACCCCTTTGACTGATCCCACTATTCCAGGATTTTTCCTAGGGACATACTCTCTGGGTTTTTCAAAGTCAGCAAGGGGAGGGGGAGAGCATTTATAAATCACTCCACCATCCTGGCTCCCAGAAATTCAAGTAGATGACTTACAGACATATAATCTGTGGGCTGATAGTTTCAGGAGTGGCCACTGCCATTACCTGGGGTTCTGTGCTTCTCTCTCACTCATTTCCACTAGACTCCTGTCCTGGGCTGATATGTTTAAGAATTCGCACTGCTTCAGACCTCCAGGTGGTTTCCATTCCACTTTGCTATGGTGGTCCATGCGGGTACTGCCTGTCCACACACTCTGTGCTCCTCCAGCCATGTGCAACATATCCTTCCCATCAACCTTCCAGTCTGTCCTAGGCTGGAAATCTGCCACACTCTGTCTTCTATTTAATTTTGCCACTCTAAAATTTGTTCAGATTTTCTTTTGAGAGGTATCTGGAGGAGTTTTTCTTAGAGTTTAGGTGAGTACTACTCTCACTCTAGCATCTTGGCTCCACCACCAACCCCCTTTTTTGTCTTTAAAGTACTATTTGTTATATGAGATAGCTTTCTGAGAAGAGTTGGAAAGATAAGGGGAGAAATTGTGGGAGTGTAACAAAAACAAATACATCAATAAAAACTCACTTTAAAAATAATTTTAAAATTGAGTGACCATTACAATGAAGCATTCTCTATAACAATACTATTTCCATGTCCCAGAGGATGGCCAAATGTAGCTATGTTTTGTTGAAATATGAGTACAAGTTACCTACATTGAGTAATCTTCTCTTACAATAGTGATGTTATATTACCAAAGTGGATAACATTGTGCTCTTTTCACTTTAAGCAGGGAACAAAAGAAGAGCTAAATGCTTGAGTTCTGCCATTAACACCATTTCTCCCATATCAAAGTAGAAAGGAGAGATCCATGATTGCAGGAATTTTTTTTTACCTTACCAGTTATAATGTATTCCTCAATTACACAGAACAGAGCAGAGAGCAGTAAATCTTTGCAGCTATGGAACAGAGACATAAGAGCTACCTTTACTGAAATTTTCAACTCTCCTACTCTCCTGGAATGGTGGTAAGACTATCAGAAGTCTATAGCAGAGATTCTACATCTTTCAGACATCACACATCTCAAGGAACCAGATGGCCTGTGCCAAAGAATATTCACTTCTATAAGAAATCCTAAGCAGACCAGTCAATAATGTAGCATTTGTTAAACATCTACTATATGTCACACACTGTGCTAGCCAATGAGGAAACAAATATACATCATGCAACCATCATTTCTTTAAATGACATTCCATTCTAATGGAGGAGATCCCTAACATCAGGGTACCAAAGGTACTAGGGAACCTGTACTTCCAGAGACACCGAGACAAGAAGTAGAATGCTTCCTCTATATGCTTCTGGGTCTACCTCATCCTCTAATATCAGGGGTGCCAAATAGGAATTCATTGAAGTCTCCATGTTCCAAGCAGCAGTCATTATTTGCTACCACCAGAATTTCAGAACCATTAGAGAATTTGAGCATGATCTCTGAATTTCTATATACAAATGTAAAAAAGTACAGACATAAGAAAGATTAACTAGGGGTAATAACGAAAAGAGGCAAATTTGATCTCAAATGTATCACTGAGACCTATTGGGATAAGACCTATAAATGGAACATGGATCAGGAAAAAAAAGATTGGTAAATGGGGTAAGTGCATAGGACTCTATATTGAGAAAAAAGAAAAATAAAATATGAAGAAGTTAGGAATCAGACTAGGGAAGAAGAACAAACCCTTTGGGTAAAGATGAATAGAGGCAGAAATAGAAGCTGTTTGATTAATGAAATACACTAAAGTCCATCTGGACAGAAAAAAGAAATAGGTGAGAAATTTGGGAAACAGATTACAAGACTAGTATAGAGAGATAATAGAGATTAGAGACTTTGATCATACACACATCTGCAAGACTACTCTGCCAAAATCAGAGTAGCTAATGGTTTCTTGACTTGCTTCAATGATAATTTCAAGCTTCAAAAACATGGGGAGAAAAACAAAGGATATCATATTTTGGATATGATTCTCCTCAAAAGGGATGAATTAGTTACTATGGTAGAAAACATAGCTAATTTTGAGGGTAAATGACCATTTTCTCCTAGAATTTGTAACAGGGGAGTGAAAATATGGGCATTGTTTGATATACACTGTAAATCCAAAGAGCATATGTAAAAGGGTGCAGAGAAGGATAAGTAGGATTAGATGGACTAAGAAATTCTAGAGAGGCAGTTGACCAAGGGACACTAGGAAGTTCTTAAGAATAAAACTCAGGAAACTCTCTTCATGAAGGTAGGGTACTAAGAGTAGGAGAACTTAGTTCTTTCATAGCTACTTCAGCAAGAATGAAAAAAGAGTACCTTGAATGATCAAGAAATCCAAGGAGAATTATAATGAATTCATTTGAGTGAATTTACTCCACAAGTCTCCACAAAGTGATATACAAAATCTTGAGGGCATTAGGTAAAGTGAGAAAACCTTATCTATATAGCATAACACACAGAAGCCTTCTATAGTATGTGAATTTGAGGTGAGTAGGGGAATCCTGGAGCCTGGAGCCTGAATCAGCTGTCAGAAAAATAAAGACCCCAAAGTCTATGGAGCTCAGATCATGTGGGCAACAGTACAGCCTTTCCTTGTGTCTGACCACTAAATCTGCCTCCTGAGGTTCTGGAAGATCAAAGCAAGCAGTACCCAGTCCTCTCAGAACTCTAATGTCTTTAAAAGTCATAAAGGGAATAAATAAGGCAGAGTCTGGAAGTGTCAACTTGCGATTATCATAGGAGAAGCAAAAAAGGGAAAGGAAAAAGGAAGATAATTTGGAAGAATGAGGAAGTATGGAACAACAGAAAAAAAATGCCAGGAAACCAAGGAAAATATTTAAATATAAACAGGCTGAGTAGGTATCTAGAAGGTGGGTAGTATGTCTTATTATCTGTCCTCTGGAATTGTGGCTAGTCACTATACTGATCAGAGTTCTTAAATGTCTCAAAGTTGTTTAACTTTACAATGTTGTTGTGTAAGTCATTCTTCTGGTTCTATTGACTTCACTCTACATGACATGCATGTAAACCTTTCCAGATTTTCTTTCAAATCTTTATCTTCATAATTTTTTTATGGCACAATAATATTAGATTACATGTACATTCTCTCATTTGTTTAGCCATTCCCCAGTTGATGAGCACCCCTTTAGTTCCAGTTCTTTACCACTATAAAGAGTTGCTGTAATACTTTTTAGTTGGGGGTCAAAGAATATGTATGTATAGTAGTGACTGAGAGTGTATTTGAGCTCCTCAATTAACCAAGAAGGGCTGTATGAATACTGGCTATACTAAGATACAGTGTAGCCTGACATACCAAAAATCCTTTGTAGTGACCATAAGTAAACCCCAACTCTGTTCAGCAACTCTGAAGCCAATTAAGCTCACACCAACTTTGAAGCAGACCAGTTTCAATAGCAGTAGGATTTTATCTTTATTTCCAGAGACTGTAGATTATGGGGCTCTCAGACACATTCTGTTTTTTGGCTTTTGGAGACATCTTCTTATTGTCTGTGCTGAGGCCTTGAATTGTGGGCTGCTTATCACCAAGAATACATCCAAACACCTGGAATTTCTCCTGGATGTCCCCTTTCCCTCAACAAGGCTCCTTGACTTCATTCCTTTATTGGATTTCCTGCCTTTCACCCTAAATTCTCTGCCTTCCTTTGTTTGAAAAGTATATATCCTTTCTAAATCCATTATTTGGTGGGCTGCTCAGCATTAAGTTAATAGTCCCCATGGGCATTTTTTACTCCTCCACTCAATAAAAATCTTTAATTTCACAGACAGTCTTCCTCTAGTTTACTTCCCTTTAGGGAAAAGAGGGATCTAATTTCCCTATAAAGAGCACCTGCCTCAGTTTACAGTGGGTATAGTTCTAAACTGATTTCTAGAATAGATGGAACAATTCACAGCTCCACCAACATTACATTAGTGTGCCTGTCTTCCAAGCAGCCCCTCCAACATTCACAATTTTTTCTTTTTCAGTCTTCTTTAACAATATTATGGATGTGAGGTGGAATCTCAAAAGTACATTTAGTTTGCAGTTTGAGGAGATACTTTGAATGCAAACACAATCAAGAGAAAAATAGAAAGGTAAATATACTTGAATGAGAAGGGACTATACAGATAATGAAATATTTACATTTTAATAGAGAATGGAGAATGAGTGTAACCTCAGAACTTTAATGACTTCAAGGGTCATAAAGGGGATAAGGCCAAGGGCCTGGCAGTGATTTTATCACATTTTGATTTTTAAGGGAAGAAAAAAAGAGAATACAAGGAGGAAGACTGAGGGAGAAATGCAGTAGAATTTACTATTTCACATAATCAGGGTAGGAAGATTATACAAACAAAGAGAAATAGATTGGGGAAGCAAACCATATATGAACCAACTCACCTTTCATCTCCCTTGGAGGAGAGTTGAGCACACATATACAAACATATATAAACATATACACAGTTTTGTATATAAATGTATTAAAATATCTAGAAATGTAAGCAATAACAAGAGAATGAAATTAAAGACAAGACAGGCAAAGATGAGAAAAAACTATTCATATTTGCAGATGACATAATGTTCACTTAGAAAATCCTAGGAAATCAGCAAAAAAAAATAATCGAGACAATAATTTCTGCAAAGTTTTTTCATTGTCTTATTTAAATTATTTATTTTTAATATTCTGTCTTTAAACTTTTGAGTTCTGAATTCTCTTATTCTCTCTTACTTCTTTCCCACGCATTGAGAAGGCAAGAAATCAGTTATGTATGTGAAATCACACAAAACATATTTCCATATTAGCCATGTTGCAAAAAAAAAATGTTGTGAAAAAAATTATGCTTCAATCTGCACTTAGACTGCTCAGTTCTTCCTCTGGAGACAGACAGTATTTTTCGTCATAAGTCCTTTGGGTTTAACAAGGATCACTGTATTGATCAGAATACTTAAGTCATTCACAGTTGATCGTTGTACAACATTACTGTTACTGAGTACAGTCTTCTCATGGTTCTGCTCATTTCTGTGGGACTCTATCCTACTGCAGCTTTATTTCACAAGTCTCATAAGCTGCAAAAGTTGTATATAAGGTATATGTCTCCTGCAACAACAGGGACATGATTGTAAGGTCAAGTATGACCCCTTGGGTATCCATCTGGGCAGGAAATCCCCTAAGTAAATTGTATGGAATTCTATATCATGAAGACAAGATTATGGGTTGTAAAAGTTATACATTGTATATCTGTGTGCTTTCCCAGGAAATGTATGTTTGTCTCCCCTTATCTTGGAATGTAACCATGACATCAGTTTTGAAGTAAAAGTTGATTCCTGAAGCGGCTCACTGCAGTTGCTGTTTCCCGAGCCTGCCCAGGTCACATTTTGGTTACCATGTGCTCTCTTCTATTTCTGCAGGCACTCCTGTCCCCTTACAGGTGACCCCTGCTCAAACTCCGCTGCAAGGGATGCTGCATCTGGCACCTGAACAGGGACCTGAAGGGACGTATCCAGTGGCAGCAGGAGTTGGCAGCCCGACCTCTCCTGAGGTCATGACTGTGAGTAGACTGGGTATGCATTATGGGTCAAGTACATTCTGCTAGGAGAAATTACGTTAATTTGTTGAAATGCTTGATAAAGCAGTCAGTGCTTGGAAAATAAGAACACTCCATGAGGTGAACTCTTTCCAATTTCAAGGATTATTGTTGTTTTATATAATTGTAGTAATCATCCCATATTGGATTTTATGGTGAATATGCTGTAAAGAGTTTAGGTTCCCTAATTTTATTTTATTTTATTTTTAGGAGGTCCAGAATGATTTATTTCCTACCAATCTCTTATAAAGGAAAAAGTCAAATCTCAGTCCTGAGACAGCCAACATGGCCTTAATAGCAGGGCCAGGAGTAGTTAGGGCACAATAGATGAGGCTGGAGATAAAACTGCATTACTCAAAGCCACTGATCAAGTGGACAATATCCCAATTGGTCTCTGCAGACAGAGGTCCCTCCACTTCAACTCCTTTCTCAGTCACTGTGGCAATTTCAAAGCTGTTGTAAGATCGAGCATCTTGGTAGCACAACACATGCATGCAATGCTCCACCAGCTCCCTTGCTTCTTCCTGGCTTAGAACTGGCTTCTTCTCCAAAATCTCTCGTATCAAGGGCTGGGCCAAGTAAGCACCTTAACCAGTGGCCCATGTGGGGCCTTCATAGGCTACACCAAGCATGTCCACATAGACCAGGAAGCTTTCCCCATCAGCATAGCCGCCAATGACCATAGTGTTCCAGAGTGGGTTCATCTTGGAGTGGCGGCTGTACATGGCTCTAGTTAACCAAGAGTGGATGGCTTTTGGGCTATAGCTGTGTCCATCACTCAGGTGCTCTTCATCAATCACCATCTGGTCAATGACTTGCTTCACATACTGGAAATCAGCATAATCCCCAGAGGCACCAAGCATTGTATTGTTGTTGACACGCATGATTCGAAAGATATTTCGAAAGAGGGCCAGGGAGCTATAGGAACCCAACATATCGGCTGCAATTATTACACTACCCTCAAATTTCACACCTAGGACAGAGGTCCCTGTAACCATCGGGTTATGCGCCAGAGTAATCGGGCTTCCACAGACAGTGCTGTCCAGCCCTGGGAGAATTCCAGAGACGGGCGGGAGGCGGTAGAACTGGCCTGGTAAGGGGCCCCCGGCCCACAAACCCAACTGAGGCTCCAACAACAGTTCCATCTTAGTCACTCTGGAGAAGGGAAATGAAGGTGCCTGCCAGGTTCCCTAATTTTAAAGGCAAACTAGTCCTGTACCATCAAGGACACAAGGAGGATGAATGGAGGATGAGCTAACTTGGTCAGGAGAAGCTTTCCCTAGCACTGGATCTCTTTGGTATTAAATGGTATCTAACACAGGACTTTCCAGAAGATGCTGTTCCAACTTTGTGCTTTCCCCATTGCTATGCATTCTGGAGACCCTTTCTTGCAAGTCAAAGTAATTAAGCAAAATGTATAGCCCATCCTTCACTTCTGTTATAGACCAATCACAGTCTTAGTTTAGTTTGCACCACTAGGCCTTATGTAAAAAAAGATATTCTGATTGTCAAATGCATCCCTCCTACTGAAGGGCTTGGAATCTTACTTTATTGGTAATTGCTAGCCTTGCTAATTAACTGATTAAGCTCTGAACTTTGTGCCTCAGTTTTTCTTCACTGCAGATTTTTATTGCAACAATACTAGGCAAAAAGTACAGGACATGTGTAATTCTCTCCCTTAGAGAATCCAGACTATCTTTAGGAAGGAAGAACGGGTTCAGAGAACAGGTTAGCTTTCACCAAAAGGCACTGATTTCTGGAGAAAACAGCAAAGAAAAACCTTAGGAGTAGACTTTTAGAAGGTAGCACGAACAGACTCTTTGTTCAAGAGTTCTGTGATGCAGGATGAAGATTCAATTAGCAGGCCAAATTTCTACTGGATTGATTCTATAATGTAATTGATTTTATGCTATATTGATTTTTATAACTGAGTCTGCATCTGCATCAAGCCACTGCTCTATGACCCTGAGTTGAGCTCAGGAATTTAGCTTTCTCTCTGAGTTACTCTAAATATATAATTAGGCTCTCTGCCTCCCCAGTCTCCCGGTTCTTGTCGCCTCAGCCACAGCCAGCCCCACCGCCACCACCCCTCTCTCTTCGGGGGTCGCGCTCCACGCAGCAGCCCTCCAGCTATGTCCACCCGGTCCGTATCCTCCCCCTCGGACCGCAGGATGTTCGGCGGCAGCAGCGTCGGCGGGCAGCCCAGCTCCAGCCACAGCTACATGACCTCCACCACCCGCTACAGCCCGGGCAGCGCCATCTGGCCGAGCAGCACCCGCAGCGTGTACTCGTCCTCCCCAGGTGGCGTGTACGCTCCGCTCGTCGGCTGTGCGCCTGAGGAGCAGCGCCCCGATCCCGGGAGTGAGGCTGCTGCAGGACTCGGTGGACTTCTCTCTGGCCGATGCCATCAACATCGAGTTCAGAACACCCGCACCAACGAGAAGGTGGAGCTGCAGGAGCTCAGCGACCGCTTCGCCAACTACCCCGACAAGGTGCGACTTCTGGAGCAGCAGAACAAGGTCTTGCTGGCCGAGCTGCAGCAGCTCAAAGGGCAGGGCAAGTCGCGCCTGGGGTCCCGTAGAGGAGCAGATGCGGGAGCTGCGCTGCAGGTGGACCAGCTCACCAACGACAAAGCCCAGGTGGAGGCGGAGAGGGACAGCTTGGCCGAGGACATCATGCGGCTCCCTGAGAAACTGCAAGAGGAGATGATGGCGAGAGAGGAAGCCAAGAGCACCTTGCAGTCTTTCAGACAGGACGTTGACAACGCTTCCTTGGCACGTCTAGACCTGGAGCGTGAAGCTGAATCCCTGCAAGAAGAGATTGCTTTCTTGAAGAAACTTCATGATGAGGAAATCCAAGAACTGCAGGCCCAGGTTCAAGAGCAACACGTTCTGATGGACGTGGATGTTGCCAAGCCTGACCTCACTGCAGCCCTGCGTGATGTCCGTCAGCAGCACCAAAGCATGGCTGCCAAGAACCTTCAGGAGGCTGAGGAGTGGTACAAGTCCAAATTTGCTGATCTCTCTCAAGCTGCTAGTAGGAACAATGATGCCCAAGAATCTAATGAATACCCACGACAGGTGCAGTCCTTCACCTGCGAGGTGGATGCACTTAAAGGAACGAATGAATCCCAGAAACGCCAGATGCGTGAAATGGAGAACTTTGCCGTTGAAGCTGCTAACTACCAAGACGCTACTGGCTGCCTGCAAGATGAAATCCAGAACATGAAAGAAAACATGGCGCGGCCACCTCCGTGAATACCAGCACCTGCTGAATGTCAAGATGGCACTTGATGTTGAGATTGCCACCTACAGGAAACTGCTGGAAGGAGAAGAGAGCAGAATTGCTCTGCTTCTTCCCCAGTTTCTCTTCCTTGAATCTGAGGGAAAACAACCTTGACTCACACCCTCTGGTTGACATCCATTCAAAGAGAACCCTCCTAATTAAGACTGTTGAAACTAGAGATGGACACGTCATCAATGAAACTTCTCAACATCATGATGATCTGGAATGAAAAGTGTGACCTGACTGCAGTAGAATCTTACCAGCAAGAAGAAAAGAGAATTCCATACGTTAAAGAAACAGCTTTTAAGTGCCTTTCTGCAGTTTTCCAAGAGCGCAAGATAGATTTGGATAGCTATAATGGAATAGGCTTTAGTTCTTATGAACTGACCCTCGTAAAAGATTTAGAAAGTTTACAGCAAAATCTAGTTTACAATGATATCTTGTGCTTTCATACTTTTTTAAGAAGTGTTTTTGAATATCATAAAACTGCTTTTTATTTCCAGCCAGGGTCTGACCAACCTATTACTGCTTCAATAAATCTTTAGAAAGTTAAAAAGACATAATTAAAAGTTGTTATTTTTCATACTGGTAGCCTCCAGGATACTTCCAGGACATCTGTTTGTTATCTTTAAGCCCCATAAGTTCACTTGGTACCACCTCCAAAAGATATGTTACCTGTCCTTGCCTACCCTTGTACAATAAGGGGAGATTTTATCTTTTCCAAGAAGACAGTAAATATGTTAGTTTTGATCCTCCAGCAAAGATTACAAGATGCACAAGAATCTCATAAAACAATTACCATTCCTTATTTGTCAGAAAGGTTCATAATCACTCTCACTTGAATGCCAGCCCTCCTTTCTGAGTATAACCAATCATAATGTTCTATGACTACCAAGAACCTGGCTTCCTTGTGTGTCAGTAAAGAGGGTCTCCTCCCTCTTACTGGGGTCACTGGCTTACTGAGGTGACCAGTCTGACCTGCTTTGTTATGAGTTAATAAATTTTTAATAAAATAACCACTTTCAATAAACTGATTTTTTTCAGAGTATGTACCTCAGTCTACCTTTATTAAATTTACATTGAGATAGTTTTAGAGATCCCCCCAGGATTGGGAGAGGGTGCCTGGTTCCCCAAATTCTCTTAGGAAAACTTCTCTTGTCTTTTGGGTGCTCCTGGTAGAACTTTCCATTTGAAAGGAGGTCTTCTTCTAGAAAACTGGGGTTAAGACCTGGCTTTACCTTTGAACCCAAAACTCTGAGCTAGAAAGGTAAGCACTCCTTCAGGGAAAAATTCCTTTTGTCTGTCTATGTCTGTATTGACTGATTTAAGGACATTGTAAGAAGTGCCAAGAACCATGATGTTTGGTAACAAAAGGGCTGTGGATATTCTGAAGGATACCAATATCAGAACTCACCATCATGAAGAAGTACCAAGGCTGAGGTATACCATATTTCCCTGGGAAGACAGCCTCCACATACCAGGTCACCAAGCCATACAAGATACTGTCAAGTAGAAGCATTATCAGCACCTCCCCAAAGTCAAATTTATCAGATGTGTAAATCTTCAAGACGTGTTTCCATTGAATACCTATCCCTAAAATTCAACAAGAAATAGTTAATATACCTGCTTGACTGACACTGAAAAAGCATTACTCTACAGCATAGATATCAAGCACATGTCCCTGCTGCATGGGAATTACAATGAATTTGGGAAATATTTAATGAAATAAATAAAAACACAAAAAAGAGTTGCTATTAATTTGTCATTTTTTAAGTCAATATGCAATCTACAGAAACACATTTTATTTGAGTTTGATACCACTACTCTACAGTGTGTTAATTCAACAGTGAAGAACCAAGGTGGGACCAAGATGGCAGGGAAAAGCCAGGAAGTTGCCTGAGTTCTCCCCAGTTTCCCTGGGAAAAATATTAAATGAAGCCTCTAACTGGATCTTGGAGTGAGAGAACCTACAAAATTATAGAGTGAAATAATTTTCTGGTTTAAGGTAACTTAGAAGGACTTCAGGAAAGGTCTGCCTGACTTGGGTAAAATGTGAACACCGCCTTGCACAGACAATGTCCGGGTATGCCAGCAGAAGGTTCTTAGCCACAGCACAGGTCAGCAACCAAGGTCCTTCAATCCTGGCTCAGCAGGCCAGTGACACAGAAGGCCAGCTGTGAGGCCTTCAGCCCCTGCGCAGAAGACAAATAGCCTGCTGGGAACTCCCACCTAAATGTTACTAGGCCAATCACCTCAACACAAGAAACACATTTTAAGCAGAGAGATACACAGAGAATAAAAAGACTGGAGCAGAATATATTACACTTCAGCTGATTTTTTTTTTAGAAAATCTATCCTGATCACAGACAAAGCAACAGCAAAAATAGATCTAATTAAAAGAGATTAGGAAAGAAACTACACCTTGCTAAAAGGTACTACAGATAACGAAGCAATATCAAACATATATACACAAAGTCGTATAGCATTCCAAATTCTTAGAGAAGTTCAGTGAGTTACAGAAAGAAATAGATAGCAAAACTATACTGGTAGGGGATCTCAGCCTACCCCTCTCAGAACGTGACAAATCTAACCTCAAAATAAACAAGAAAGAAACTAAGAAGGTAAACAGAATATTAGAAAAGTTAGATATGATAGACCTCTAGAGAAAATTGAATGGTGATAGAAAGGAGTATTTTTTCTCAGTGGTACATGGCACCTTAACAAAAATTGACTATGTATTAGGGCATAAAAATCTCACAATCAAATGCAGAAAAGAAGAAATATTAAATTCATCCTTTTCATATCATGATACAATAAAAAGTAAATGTAATAAAGGGCCATGGAATAACAGATTTAAAATTAGTTGGCAGCAAAATAATCTAATCCTTAAGAATGAATGGATCAAACAACAAATCATAGAGATAATTTCATCAAAGAGAACAATAATGAGACAACAAAGCGAAACTCATGGCAGGCAGTCAAAGTAGTTCTTATTGAGAAATTTTATATTTCTAAATGCTTATGTGAATAAAATAGAGAAAGAACAGGTCAATGAATTGGGCACACAACTATAAAAGTTAGAAAAAACAAATTAAAAATCTTCAATGAAATATCAAATTAGAAATTCTGAAAAATCAAAGAAGAGATTAATAAAATTGAAAGTAAGAAATCTACTGAATTAATAAATGAAACTAAGAGCCGGTTTTATGGAAAAAACCCAACAAAATAGATAAACTTTTGGCTAATTCAATTTTTAAAAAGAAAGAAAACCAAATTACTAGTATCAAAAATGAAAAGGGTGAATTCATCACCAATGAAGAGGAAATTAAAGCAATAATGAGGAGCTATTTTGCCCAACTGTATGTCAATAAATCTGACAATTTAAGTGAAATGGATGAATATTTACAGAAATACAAATTGCCCAGATTAACAGAAGAGGAAATAAAATACTTAACTAATCCCATTTTAGAAAAAGAAATTGAACAAGTCATCAATGAACTTCCTAAGAAAAAATCTGCAGGGCCAGATGGATTTACAAGTGAATTCTACCAAACATTTAAAGAATAATTAATTCCAATGCTACACAAATTATTTGGAAAAGTAGGTGAAGATGTCTTACCAAATTCCTTTTATGACACAAAGGTGCTGATACTTAAACCAGAAAGAACCAAAACAGAGAAAGAAAATTATAAATCAATTTTCCTAATGAATACTGTTGCAGAAATTATAAATAAAATATTAGCAACGAGATTACAGCAATTTGTCACAAAGATAATATACTATGACCAGATGGGATTTATACCAACCTAGGTCAATATCAGGAAAACTATCAGCAAAATTGATATCAATATCAAAAACAAAACTAACAGATATCATTACAATTATCTCAGTAGATGCAGAAAAAACTTTTGACAAAACACAGTACTCATTCATATTAAAAAACACTACAAACTGTAAGAATGAACTCTTCCTTAAAATGATAAGTAGTATTTACCTAAAACTATCAGCAAGCATTATGTGTAATGGGGATAAGCTAGAAGCTTTCCCAATAAGATCAGGGTGAAACAAGAATGCCCATTATCATGACTCTAATTTAATATTGTGCTAGAAATGTTAGCTTTAGTAATAAGATAAGAAAAAGAAATTGAGGGAATTAGAACAGGAAATGAGGAAACAAAATTAGCACTCTCTGCAGATGATATAGTATACTTAGAGAACAAATCCTACTAGATTTCCTACTAGAAAATCCTACTAGAGAACAGAATCACTAAAAGGCTGCTTGACATGATTAACAACTTTAGCAAAGTTGTAGGATATAAGATCATCAACATTTCTTTATATGACGTACAAAGCCCAGCAGTATGAGACAGAAAGAGAAATTCCATTTAAAATAATTATAGACAATATAAAATATTTGGGGGTCTACCTGCTGAGACAAACCCAGGAATTATGTAAACACAATTACAAAACACTTTTCACACACATAAAGTCAGATCTAAATAACTGGAAAAATATCAATTGCTCATGGGTAGGCTAAGGTAATACAATAAAAATGACAATTCTATCTAAATTAATTTATTTATTCAGTGCCATACCAACCAAACTACTAAAAATCAAGGCATTTAGGGTTAGGGTTAGGGTTAATAATAAAATTCATCTGGAAGAACAAAAGGTCAAGAATATCAAGGAAATTAATTTTAAAAAAGGCAAAGGAAGGTAGCATGAACTGTGACAAACCTAAAACTATATTATAAAGCAGCAATCATGAAAACTGTTTAGTACTGGCTAAGAAATAGAGTGGCAAATAAATGGAATAGGTTAGATACACAAGACATAGTAGTAAATGACTACAGTAATCCACTCTTTAATAAACCCAAAGACTCCAGCTTCTGGGATAAGAATTCACTATATGGCAAAAAATACTGGGAAAACTGGAAAAGAGTATGTCAAAAACTAGGCATAAACCAACATCACAAAATGTATACCAAGATAAAGTCAAAGCAGGTACATGATTTAGACATAAAGGGTAATACCATAAGCAAATTAGGAGAGCAAGTCAGTTCTATGGAGGAGGGAAGAATTTATGACCAAAAAAGAGATAAAGAACATTATGAAATGAAAGGTTTTGCACAAACAAAACCAATGCAACCAAGATTTTAAATAAAGCAAAAAACTGGTAAAGAATATTTACAACTGGTGTCTCTGATAAAGGCTTCATTTCTAAAATATGTACAAAACTGAATCTAATTTATAAGAATACAAGTCGGTCCCTAATTGATAAATGGTCAAAGGATATAAACAGGCAGTTTTCAGATAAAGAAATTAAATGTCATATAAAAAACCGCTTTAAATCACTATTGATTAGAGAAATGCAAATCAAAGCAATTGTGAGGTAATCACCTCAGCCTATCAGATTGGCTGATACAACAGGAAAGGAAAATGATAAATGTTGGGGAAGATGTGGGAAAATTGAGACACTAATGCACTGCATTAGTGCCTTAATGCACTGTTGTGAACTGACCTAATCTTTCTGGAGAGCAATTTGGAACTACACCCAAAGAGCTACAAAACTGTGCATGCCCTTTGATGCAACAATACCATTATTAGGTCTGTATCCCAAAGAGAGCATAAAAAAGGGAAAAGTCAACAGCTTGGTAAATGAGACACAAAAAAATACTGAAGAAAATAATACCTTAAAAAAAAGAATAGGCCAAATGGTAAAAGAGGTCAAAGAATGAGGAAAAGAATGCCTTTAAAAGCAGAATTTGGCAAATGGGAAAAGGATGTGCAAAGGCTCACTGAAGAAAATAATTCCTTAAAAATTAGAATGGAGCAGATGGAAGCTAATGACTGTGAGAAATCAAGAAACAATAAAACAAAACCAAAAGAATAGAAAAATAGAAGACAATGTGACATATCTCACTGAAGAAACAACTGACCTGGAAAATAGATCCAGGAAGAGATAATTTAAAAATTATTGGACTATCTAAAAGCGATGATCCAAAAAAGGCCTAGACATCATCTTTCAAGAAATTAGCAAGGAAAACTGCCCCAATATTGTAGAACCAGAGGGTAAAATAGAAATCAAAAGAATCCACTGCATACCTCCTGAAAGAGATGCCAAAATGAAAACTCCCAGAATATTATAGTCAAATTCCAGCATTCCCAGGACAAAGAGAAAATAATGCAAACAGCCAGAAAAATACTATTCAAGTATGGTGGAGGCACAGTCAGCATAACACAAGCTGTAGCAACTTCTACATTAAAGGATCTGAGGGCTTGGAATATATTATGGAGGGCAAAGGAGCTACAATTCCAACTAAGAAACACTTACCCAGCAAAAGTAAATATAATCCATGAAGGTAAAAAATAAACATTCAATGAGATAGAAGACTTTCAAACATTGATGATGAAAAGACAAGAGCTGAATAGAAAATTTGACTTTCAAATATAAGACTCAAGAGAAGCTTAAAAAAATAAACAGGAAAGGGAAATCATAAAAGACTTAATAAGGTTAAATTATTTACATTCGTATATGGAAAGAGAATATTTGTAATGCATAAGACCTTTCTCATTATTGGGGTGGTTAGAAGGAGTATATATACATATATATGGAGAGAGAGTATATATATATATATATATATATATATATATATATATATATATATATATATATATATAGAGAGAGAGAGAGAGAGAGAGAGAGAGAGAGAGAGAGAGAGAGAGAGAGAGAGAGAGAGAGAGAGAGAGAGAGAGAAGGTACAGGGGTGATATGAATATGGAGGGAAGACATTTTAAAAAAGTAAAATAAAAGAGAGAGCAATGTACTGGGAGAAGAGAAAGGGATGGGTAGAATGGGACAAATTATCTCACATAAGAGAGGGAAGAAAAAGCTTTTACAGTGGAGGGAAAGAGAGGGTAGGTGAGGGGGAGTGAGTGAACTTCACTTCATCAAAGACTCAAAGAGGGAATAACATACACACAATTGGGAACAGAAATCTATCTTATGCTACAGGAAAGTAGGAGGGGATGGGAGAAGGTTAGGGGATGATAGAAGGATGGGCAGATTCAGGGAGGGGATAATCAGAAGGAAGACATTTTTGAAGAGGGACAGGGTAAAAGAAGAGAGAATAGAATAAATGAGGGGAATGGGATGATGGAAAATATAGTTATTAATAGTAAGTGGAAAAAAATTTTGGAGTAAGTATCTCTGACAAAGGTCTCATTTCTCAAATTTATAGATCTGAGTCAAATTTGTAAAAAAACAAAGCCATTCCCCAGTAGATAAATGATCAAAAGATATGATCAGTTTTCAAAGCCATCTATAGCCACACAAAAAAATACTCTAACTCACTGTTGATTGAAGAAATGCAAATGAAAACAATTCTGTGGTACTACCTCATACCTATTAGATTGACTAATAGGACAGAAAAGGTAAATGACAAATTTTAGTGAGGATGTGAGGAAAAATGAGACAATACACTGTTCATGCAGTTGTGAACTGATCTAACCATTCTGGAGAACAATTTGGCAATATGCCCAAAGGGCTATAAGACTATACATACCCTTTTACCTAGCAATACCAATTCTAGGTCTGTATCTCAAAGAGATCATAAAAACGGGAAAAGGATCCACATGTACAAAAATATTTATAGCAATTCTTTTTGTTGCGGCCAAGAATTGAAAATTGAGGGGATGCTCATCAATTAGGGAATGGATGAACAAGTATATGAATGGAATGGAATGCTATGTTCCATAAGAAATGATGAGCAGATGGATTTTAGAAAAACCCGGGAAGACTTACATGAATTGATGCTGAGTGAGAGGAGCAGAACCAGGAGAACATTGTAAACAGTTACAGCCACATTCTGTGATGACTGACTTTGATAGACTTGACTCTTCTCAGCAATGCAAGGATTTAAGATAACTCTAAAAGATTCATGATGGAAAATGCTATCCACATCCAGAAAAAGAACTGTGGAATCTGAATGCAGATCGAAGCATACTACTTGCAATGTCTTTGTTTGGTTTTGTTTTCTTCTTTCTTGTGGTTCCTCCCATTGGTTCTAATTCTTCTTTACAACATGACTAATGTGAAAGTATGTTTAATATCAGTGTATAGGGAGAAACTATATCAGAGGGCATGCCGTCTTGGGGAGGGGAGAGAGGAGGGAGGAGGAGAAAATCTAGAACTCAAAATCTTATGGAAGTGAACACTGAAAACTAAAATTAAATAAATAAAAACATGCTTGTTTCTGAAAAGCAATATTTAAAAGTGACCCAGTTGTTAAGTGGTCAACAGATATGAATAGGCAGTTTTTAGATGAAGAAATCAAAGTAATTTATAGATATATAAAGAAGTGCTCTATATCACTTTTGATTAGAGAAATACAAATTAAAATAACTCTGAGGTACCACCTCATACCTACCACACATAATATGACAAAAAAAGAAAATGATAAATGTTGGAGAGGATGTGGGAAAACTGGGACACATGCATTTTTGGTAGTGATTCAAACATTTTGTAGAGTAATTTGGAACTATGTCCAAAGGGCAACCAAACTGTGTATACCTATCCTTTGATCCAGCAATACCACTACTAGGTCTGAATTTGAAAATGATCATATCCACATCCAGAAAAAGAACTATGGATTCTGAATGCAGATTAAAGCATACAATTTTTCATTTTATTCTTTTTTGTGCCTTGTCTCTTTTGATTTGTTTCGTCTTTCACACCTGTGACTAATATGGAAATACATGATACTGCATGTATAACCTATATCAAAATTGCCTATCATTTTAGGAAGAGAGGAGGAAAGGGTGGGAGGGAGAAAAAATTGGAACTCAAAATCTTATAAAAATGAATGCTAAAAATTATCTTGATGTGTAATTGAGAAAAAAATTCTATGAATGAAAAAAATGAATGTTGAAAACTATCTTTACATGTAATTGGAAAAAAATAAAATATTATTAAGTAGGGGAAAAAACAGTGAAGAACCCAAAGTAACAAGACAGAAAAATGTTGGCATGTTCTCTGCTTTGTGGCTGGGAACCATTTAATTAGTAATGCACTACATATTAATTTTCTTAATAACTTAACTAGAAACTTTAAGCATAATTCATGGCTAACATCTATTAATTGATAACATTTCTTTGGATATTACTTCACAATACTGTTATGAAGATTATTCAGATTCCACCTCCGAGCCCTCCTTCTCTATCAAAGGTATGAGTTAGAAGGCTCCCTACATTTGCCTGAAAAACTAATATTGTAACTCTGGTATCTTAAATTTTGCTAATGAAACACTTATGTGGATTATACCCCAATAAATCATAAACCTACATTTTTCTCCTTTAAAAAGAGAGTACGGATATGTAATATATACATATTGACTACTTTGGGGACATTTTAGCCCAAAATCAAATATACATACTGGTTTACCAAAATAACTTTTATACATAAGGAAATGTTAGTACTAATATAGAAATCCTTAAAATCTATTCACACAGCTCGCATATGTATATAATTGACTGATTTACTCAAATTAATTCAACCATACCCTACTTGCAATAAATGTAAGAGGCCCAATCAAGAGAAATTCACAGGTTTAGAATGAGTTCAAAAAGTCTCTGAAACTGGAGTGATATTTTACAGGAACTGTGTTCTGACAGACCAAATAAACTTGGTTACACTGAGGGGTCATTTATAAATTACTAAGCCAATTTACAATCAGTGTCATGTGAGAGGTTGTAGTAGCATGGTATTCCAATAAAACACCTCTTAGGAACAAAGGAGAGACTCAGCTTCAGCCTTGAGCAAGGTCCTTTCCCTTCCCTTCCCTTCCCTTCCCTTCCCTTCCCTTCCCTTCCCTTCCCTTTCCTTCCCCCTACTGCATTGTGAAGCTCTGACACCATGGGGCCCCTGCCCCCTGCCTAAATGCTCTCTTCTGGACCCTCCTGGCTTCAGGGTGATTATCAATAGTAACTGTTGCTGTTTCCCTCCCAGCGTGATAACTTTCTTTTCTTTGCCTCTGTAAAGGGACCATGCTGTAGCTACTTCTTAAATAGGCCTATTCAATGAATGGCCATTACCTCTTCCTAAGTAACTTCCTGCATAGACCTTGGCCTAAAGGGCCCAAGGTCTCCCAGTGCATCCTGGGTCATCTCCAGTCATCCTGATGAATATCTGGTCACTGGATTCAGATGGCTCTGGAGGAGAAGTGAGGCTGGTGACCCTGAACAGACCTCCCCTCCCTCAAAGTCAAGTGCAAATCATGTCATCACTTCTCTGATGGCATGGTCTTCTTCGGCAACAAAGGATGAACACAAGTTTATTTTGACTAAAGGAAGACCTTATAAGATACAACAAGTCTGGTAAATATTAAGTGTCCCACTATTATCCCCATATACACACACACGCACACACACACACACACACACACACACACACACACACACACACACACACACACACACACACACACACACACACACACACCCCTAAGGGTATATATCTTAACTACCCCACAAATGAGAGATAAAGTCTTCCAGCAACCAGGAACTGAGAATTATAATGTGCCTTATAAGCTTTAGCCCACTTTTCCCTGGACTTTGAAGGTACTTGGGGGGAAACGTATTGCAGACTTTTGGGGGGTTGTTTTGCATTGTTCTTACTGTTCCATCTCAGTAAATGCCTCTTTCCAAAAGCTAATTAAGTACATACCTTTGATCCAGTGATACTATTCTTTGGCCTCTACCCCAAAAAGATTAAGACAGAGAAAAAGATCCTATAAGTGTAAAAATATCAATAGCTATTTATTTTTTGTAGCAAAAAACTTAAGGCTATTGACAAAAATGATTCTCAAGTGATGATTTTTGGGGGCAACACATTGTTGGAGGCTCAAGTATGGCTCAATGGCATTAAGAGAATAAATTCTGGCTCCCCAGGAGTACCTCTATAAACCTGAAGGGAAGCCTTACTCTGGGACCTGAGACTTGTCTCTAAGAGTGGGAGTTATGCTAAGGAACCTTGTAATTTATATGGGCTATACATATAAAAATGAAATTAAATTGTACTTTTCAAGAGGTCTGATGCTTCAGCCATAAGCTAAGAGAACGCCTTACTGACACCTATGAGTGAAGAATGTATGCTAGCTCTGAGTCTCTGACCAATAAGTACCTGAAAATCTGTTTCACTCTACGTCCTCCTCACCACCATTCAGACAAAGGTTACTACTCTGGTGTGCCACGACCAGTTCAGCCCAATTACTGTCATATTGCTACTAACTATTTCCTCCTTATAATTTAAACTGTTATCCACCTACCCCTTCATTCAAGGCATTATCTCCTTAACAAGACTATTGCTAAGTCCTCTTGTCTCTACTTCTTTTTCCTTCAACCTATCCTACACACAGTTTTTGTTGTTCAGTTTTCAATTGTGCCCAACTCTTCATGAGCCCATTTGGGATTTTCTTGGCTAAGATATTGAAGTAGTTTACCATTTATTTTCCTGCTCATTTTACAGATGAGGAAACTGAAACATACAAGGTTAAGTGACTTGCCCAGGGTCACATAGCTAGTAAGTGTCTGAGACCAGATTTGAACTCACAAATATGAATCTTCCTGACTCCAAGACCAGCACTGTGCTACCTAGCTGCCTCTGCATATGCTGTCAGATTAAGTTTCAAAAGATGTATAAGTCAGTTGTCAATTACTGTTGTTATAAAAGCTATATAAGAACTAAAGAGGGGGAGATAAATATATATATATGATTTTCTTATTTATATAATGATAATGTTGTAATCATATATATATATAGATATATACACATATACTTAAGTTAAGGCTGACATATATGTGTATACATATATTTATCTTCCTCTTTGCCTCTTTAATACATGTATATAATATGCAAATATGTGTATTGTATATGCATGTAGATATATTTCAGGCAGAAATAAAAGTATGAAAAGACAGAAAACAGAACAGTGAAAAGAATGTCTGGGGCATGAAGTATAGTTGAGTTTGGCTAGAGCAAAGAGTGTGTAGTAGGGGATGGTAGTAATAGAAGATAAAGCTAGGTAGGATGGTGTCACATTGGGGGGAATCTTTGAATGCCAGGCAAAGGACCATGAACTTTCCTTGGAATACCCTAAGAAGTTTTGAGCACTGACATGATCCTGACAGCAGTATGAAGGAAAAGGAAAAGTTGAAGGTGGAAGAAAGTGGAGGCAAGAACACTTCTAAGAAAATAATCATCAGAGCCTATGATAAAGTAGGGGCCGTCAGAAAGGAGAAGGAGCAGACAGGAAATACTATAGAGGTGGAACTGAATCTTTTCAGCAATATTACAGTAATTAGAATGAAGAGGCCATGGCACTGCTACTGCATTGACCCCCTAATTATTCTCTCTCTCTTAAGTCTATCTCCATTCCAATACATCTACCACACAGACTCCAAAGAGATTTTTCCTAAAGGGCAAATCTGATCATTTCACCCTCAATTCACATTACCTGTAAGGTCACATATTAACTTCTCTATTTGGTATTAAAAGATCTTCAAACATTTAATCCCAGTCTACCTACTCAGCCTGATTTTTCCACAAGAATTTATGAAGTATCTACTATGTGTAAGCACTGTGCTAATCACTGGTAACACAGAGACAATAATAACTTTTATCATACATTGCTGTCATCCATTCACTCTACGGTCTGGTCAAACTGCCCTTCTTGTTGCACCTCATTCACGACATCCTTTTGCCCTGACTCTCCCCAAAGCTTGGAATGTTCTTTGTGATAGAAGCTTTACTGATTTTATGTAGATAGCAAGAGGCTTTTTGCTGGGGCTGCCATATGCATTTCTGTAGAATGGTGTTTGCCCTATCTAATACTTCATATACCAAGCAATGTTGTTTGGTTTGGTTTACTAAAAGTTCTACCTGTTTTGAGAAAGTTATATGCAACTGGATCTCAATGGCCATTGATCCAATAACTGAAGACACTCTTCTAAGTTATTGGTTGATTGATGAGTGAATCTAGAAACGGTATAGGAAATATTTTTAGTTACACTGTGCCCATGTTTGGGTAAGTGTTAAGGGTTATGGATATGGAAAGAAGAGAACTGGACAATTAAACACTTCCCACTTTGAGGTCAGGACCAATGAAGGAATTTAGCTGATGCTTCTCAATGCATACAGTTGTTGGTGGGTTGTATTAGTGTCTATTGGAGGCATTATATGCCCACTGCCACACTGAATAGCCAGGGTAATGTTTTCACAAAAAGAGTAGAGATAGGGGACTAGGTGTAACTGGAAAAATGATCATTAACGCTATGTTTCAGTGGGGTTGAGAATGCATGAACACCTTCACCAAGGATGAGATGAAATGCCTGTTTAATGATACTCTTTGTAGCAATCAGAGCATCTGATTTTTGAAGGATCAGTATGGCATGATCCCACATAATTTTTTTGGCAAATTGATTATGTTGGCTTTCCTCTTCTAGCAAACAACAAAAGATCTGATCTAACTTCAGCTGATACCTAATCATGATATGGGACTGCAGCATCAATTAATTAAGTCTGCTCCCATGCCAGCTACTATCAAAGCCCTCATAGGACATGTCCTTTTCACATGTGGACCATGTTGTACCTTGTATAAGGGTGCTTTTCTTAACTGCGATGAAGTCTAAGATTAGGCCCAATACCATCATATTTATTGGGTTTTCCATCTTCCATACTATTCTTAGGACCCTAGTATTGTGACATGATGGATTGGATTTTAAAAACAATAGCCTTGTCATCAATCCCAATTACTGGGATTGGCATCTTATGAGGCCATGTCTAAATCAGTTTTATGCCAAGGAGAAGAAGGGCTCTCCAATCTGAAGTTTCTTGGATCTAGCTTTCAGGAGAATTTGATTCAAAAACTACTTTTCAATATACCCCTAATTGGCCCTCTCTTAATCTTCCTTATTGCAAGCATAGACCTTAATGTTTCTGCCCTTCCTGTACAATATTTCCATATATTCCAGAGAAATGGAGGAAAAATTAAGATGGCAAAGTAGCAAGTACAATGAGTTCTCCCTCAAAAAACTACTCCAAACATGTGTATTAAGAACACCATACTCAACCTTGATAAAGGAATCTGAGGAAAAAAAAAATCACCATCACTTTTCCAGCCCAGATAACTAAAAGGAGGCTGGCACAGAGATTTAAGGATAATGGGGAAAGAGTCTGATCAGGAGTATGTGTGATGCATAAATGCATTAGGACATTCTGACCTCACTCAGTATGCCTGCAATCTGGCTCTAATCATATTCTTAGCGAGACATTGAAGGACTGTTTATGACGTTTGCTACTAGGGAGGACTGGCCACCCCTCCCAGAATCAGACATCCCGAAACAGAAATGCTCTCAAGCATGTTCTGAGAACAGCTCCTTTCCCATCAATCATGCATTTAATTGGCAAAATGCCTTCTTGGTTAGAAGGAATTACTGAAGGCGGGTAGTCCTGAGCCACCTTCGGGAGTCCCCCACTGCAGTGGACACATAGACCAGGACCTTCCCATCTGGACACTGAAGGCTGGCCGGGAACTCCCCAGTCACATGATTCAGATATAAATAATTCCTCCATTAGTGCTCATCAATTGTAGTAAGATTGTGGCATAACCCATGAGACTTACTGATTGTATCATAACTATTGAGACTTACTGATTTGTGGTATAACTATTGGGACTTACTGATTGAGATCTTTATTATTATTATTATTAAAACAAGTATTAATACTATATACACATATCAAACTTGAGACTCTGTGTCATTTCTGAACCAATCCAAACTAAAACTAATTTAAGCTGCAGCAAATAATGTTACTTCACAACACAGTTATGTCACATGCTGAGTCTTCCAGCACAAAGATACAGGCCAATAAAGGGTTCATGATACATAAGACATGTAACATCTTCCTTTATAAGTACAAGTCTTTCCATATTTTCTAAGTCTCACAATTCATCATTTTCTATACCACAGCAACATTTCAACCTTATGCTACATTTTAAATAGTCTAAAACAAAATTGATTAATATGGCTGACATATAGTGTGGTTTTCCTATTTTTCTCTTGATTAAAGCTATTTTAGCTTTATCTGAGATCATGAATACTATCACTGCTTTTTTCCTAATAAATTCTAACCTTTATTTTATGTTTGTGTGCCTCTTATTTCCTATCCCTCCTGACTTCTCTACTTTACTATCCACTACCTTGCCCTCCTGTTATTTAATGTACCCCCTCCTCAGTGGTACTTAACCTATCTTTGGAGGATCCCTCCCTTATCATCCCCTCCCTCTTCCCTTTATCCTTTTTTTCCTATCTGAATTTAGAAGACTTTAATAGCCTTCCAAATATGTATGCTATTCCCTCTCTATCTCATTCTCATTAATCTAGACATCCTTCTATATCCCCCTTCTCCTACTCCCTCATGCTCTTATTTCTTTATAAATTTAAGACTTTTATTCCCTCTTAGATGTATATATTGTTCTTTCTTTAATCTAATGTGATCTGATGTGATGTGAGTAGAGTTCCCTCTAAAAATTCCTCCCTTATTCTCTCTGCCCCATCCCCTTAGCTTTTTATTTCTTTCTGAATTTAGAATTTTCATACCCTTCTAGATATATATGTGTACTGTTCCCTCTTTAACCCATTAACCCATTTCTGATGACAGTAGGGTTCTAGAACTACCAGAAGTCCTCTTCCATCTAACTCCTCTGAGTCAGTTCTTCTTCTCACACTTCATTTGCATAAAATAATTACTCTCTTTGCCTTTTCCTAAATGATTTTACTTTTTGGAATCACATCATACTCAGGTCTACACCAATCTTTTTTTTGAACCACCCAATTACTTGTCCTGCTTCTCAGAGGGTGGATAATGTCCTCCTCCACAGGTCCAAGTCTTTCTTCTCTATTCCCATAGTAGCTTTCTATGGTTGAGCTCTTTGCTGGCTAATTTTTTGAAAAATTACTATTGTAATCACCTCTAGTCCTGAAGGATGGGGGATGGTGCCTTTGGCCTCAGATTCTCCTCCTTTAGTTCTCCCCTCTGGCCTGGAACTGATACCAGGCATCCCTGCACCATTGCTCCTGCACTCAGTATATGTGTGCTGGTTTCTTCTTGCCCAGGGCCATGTCTCAGCTGCACAGCTGAGCCTAACGTATCTTATCAGCAGAGGTTCCCTCAAGCTTTCCCCTTCCCCCTTCCTCCAGACACTATCTAGACTCCCCACACTGTCTGGGAGGTGAAAATTTTCATGGCTGGTACCTCCCAACCCTGCTAGCCCAGGGCTCTCCTCTTGCTATTTCAACAGAACTAGCCTGGTACTACTTCACAGGGACCAAACAGCCTCCTGAGATTTTGGATATTTTCTAGTTGTCCCAGGAGGATCACTGATCTGCCCAAACTCTTAATTTTACCCACCCTTTGTTCATCCTGAGGCACTATTTTATCTTCTTTATGAGGGAAATCAGAGAATTTGGAATTTTCTGACCTACTTCACCATCTTCTCAGAATCCTCTCCAAGGAGAAGAATTATTAGAAGAGTTTTTGACTTTTAATGTCATAAGGAAGGGAAAGGTATCTTTATATAAATATGGTGAGTGAGAATTCATTCCTAAACTGAAGTGCTGAGGAAGAAGGTGGGGTGTCAAACAGGAGGAATGGCAAGTCAACCTGACTAAAATAAAGAGTGCATGAAGTGGAATAAAATAAAATAAAATAAAAATGAAAGTCAGCCAGGGAAGGGGTTTAGATGTCAGATTAAGGATTTTGGATTTTATCCAGAGAGTCCATGAAGATTTTTGAATAAGCAAGTGACATGGTCAGACCTATGTTTTAAGAATATCAATCTGACAGTTGTTAAGAGGGTGGGATTTCAGAAGGAAGTGAGCTGAACTGCCAAGTATTCAAATTATGCTTCAGACAGCACAACTCTGATGGGCTGGCCACATTGTTCGAATGCAAAATGTACTCTTGCCAAAAAGACTATTTTATGGAGAACTTGCATGGGGCAGGTGATTACATGGTGGCCAGAAGAAATGATACAAGGACATTCTCAAGGTCTCTCTCAAGAACTTTGGATTTGACTGTGCAACATGGGAGACACTAGCACGGGACCATTCAGCATGGTATGCCCACATCAGAAAGGGTGCTGTACTCTTTGAGCAAAGCAGAATTGAGACAGCGCAAAGTAAATGCAGAATGTGCAAATTTGGGATATCCACCCCAAATATTCACAAGGACTATCTCTGCCCAACCTGTGGTAGAGCATTCCGAGCTCATATTGTTCTGATCACCCACAGTCAGACACACTGAAATTTCACTTTATCATGGTGAAGTCATTTTGATCCTCTTCGAAGATGAAGGACAACAACCAATCAACCTGGAAACAGTGAGACCAATTAGGAAACCACTGTAGTAGTCCAGGTGAAAGGTGACAAGAGCCTGGACCAATGTAGAGTCTGTGTGTATGCAGGAGATGGTAGAATTGACAAGACTAAGAACTGATTAGATATGGGGGATAAAGAAGGTAAATTATAAGGTAATTCTAAGGTTCTGAATGTAATTAAGTGGAAGGTTGGTGGTACCCTTGATAGAAATAAGAGGTTTTTAGGAGGCATGTGTTTCTGGGAAATATAACTATTTTGATTTTGGACATGTTGAATTTTGAGATGCCAATGACAACAAAGTAAATATGTCCAGTAGACAGTTGGTAATGCAGGATTAAAATTCAGGGAAAAGATTATGGATGGATAGAAGGATCTAAGTCACTTGAAATAATCTGGTAATCAAGTTCATGAGAGAGTGAAGACAAGAAGAAGGTCTAGGACAGGCTCTGGAGATATTCACATAATAGGGAATGGAGAAAGATAATGAGAAAGAATGATGAGCTGCATGGGAGAAATCAGCCAAAGATGCAAAGGTAGGTGAAAGCATCTCAGAAGGGGAGACCATCAAAAGTGTCAAGATGTAGAGAGGTCAAACTGAATAAGAATTAGTAAAAGACCACTGGATTTGTCACTTAAGAAATCCTTGCAGCCGTTCCTCAAAAGACGGTTATATGATATGAATAAACAGTTCTCAAAAGAAGCATTGCAAATTAGTCACAATCATGAAAGACGGTTTTATTTCACTAAAGAAAACAATCTCTTAAAAAGTAGTATTGCCCAAATGGAAAAGGGGTATATAAAAGCTAACTAAAGAAAATAATGCCCTAAAAATTCACTAATAATAAGAGAAATTCACATGAAAACAACCCTGAGGTTGCACCTCACACCCTGCAAACTGGCAAAGATGATGAAAGAGGGAAACAGTCAATGTTGGAGGGGTGATAAGATAGGCACACAGTGAAGCTGTGAATCGGTATGATAATTCTGGAAAGTAAGTTGAAATTATGCCTAATGAAGTGACTAAAATGTACACTCCCTTTGACTGAGGAAGCCCATTACTGAGTTTACACATGACGGAAGTCACTGAGAAAAAATAAAGTCCCATATGCACCAAAATATTTAGAGCAGCACTTTTATGACAGCCAAGAATTAGAAACAAAGCAGATGCCCATTGATTGAGAAATGGATAAACAAAATATAGGATATGAATTTAATGGACTATTACTGTGCTGTAAAAATGACAAATGTGATAAATACAGAGAAGCATTAAAATATCTATATGAAGTGATGCAGAGTGTGGTAAGCAGAGTCAAGAAAACAGTTTATGACCACAACTATTTAAAGAACTGCAAAAAAATAAAAAAATAAATGTTACAAAATATAAAGAGGAAATAAGGCTTGAAAGAAGACATATGAGAGAACCTTCAACCCCATCCTTTTGCAGAAGTGGGAGATCCATAAGTGAAATACATTGCACATATTTTCAGACCTTTTTTATATATTGGTCAGTTATGCTGATTATTTTCCACTTTTTCTTCTTTGTCTTTAAGAATACTATGTGTCATGTGGGATGACTTGTTGGGAGGGTGAGTTAAGGAAATAGTGGGGAAATTATGGTGAAGTTAAAAAGACATCAACAAAAACTTATTTAAATTTTAGAACAACAGATTGTTGACCGATTAGGTCAGAGGGCAAACTACAAGGGTTTGAGAAGTAAGTGAAAGAGGGAAAAAATGGCAGCACCAAGTGTACATATCTGTTACTTGGAGCTTGGTTGTGAAAGAGAAGAAATAGAATGATAGCTTGAGGAAAAGGCAGGGTCAACAATATTTAAAGCTAAGGGAGATCAGGTCAGGTGTGTCCATCTGTCTGTAGGTAACCTGGAAAGAGCCAGTGAATAAACAGAGAAGACAAGACATGGAAAAAGGTGATTTCTTTAAATACAGAAACAAAAGAAAAAATAATGGGAGGTGGTAAAAACTATTTCTAAGATAGAAAAGAGTGACAGATGGATGGCTTCTGTTTTCTCAATTCAGTAGGAGGTAAGATCCTCGACTAAGGGAGGGGAAAAAGTGAGCTAAGAAATTTTAGGAGAGAGGAGACAGTTTAAAATGATCACTGTGAAAAGTGTGATGGAAAGTCAATCAGTGAAAAATATGTGGATGGTCAGGTAATAGTAAGGGCTCAGTTAAAATCAGAGAGCATTTATTGTAATCAAAATTACCCATTTTACCTGTTGATCTTCTCTCTCTCTTGTTTAGGTCAAACTAATTTAAACGATTACAGTTATTTTCTAGGAGGTTAACTAATTTTCTTTGTTTTATGAGGCAATGTTGTACATATTCATTCCTTCTAAGATCTTACATACAAATTTATATTTTAATCTGGTATTGCCTTTGGCACACTTCTTTCTCCATTTGGCAAATAAGTCAAATGTTTGTTCTTTTGATCTTCTTGTTGTAACAATTGATTTATACTAGTTTGACTTCAAAATGAAATTATTCTATTTATAAGATTTCTGTGATTCATGTGCTATCTGTTGTCCAGTTTCTATTTTACTTTTAATAGCTTGCTTAAATAATTCAGGGTTAGTTTTTCTTAATTGTACTCCATATTTTTTCCTCATTATTATTCTTTCTTCTCCTTCAGACTTTTCATAGAGGTGGTTTACATAGAAGCAACTAAATCCATGGAAGCTCATTAAATCCACAGAAGTTCATAAGGCCACCAAATTAAGGCAGAGAGAGAAAAGAGAAGGCGGCTCAAGACAGAGCCATAGATATACCTACTGTTATGAGGGATGATGTGGATGAAGACTCAGCAAAATAGAATAAGAAAGACAAATCAGAGAAAAAGAACATGATGATGATGATACTAAGTAATAGCTAACATTTACACAGCACTTACCAAGTTTCAGGCACTGTGATAAATTCTTTAAAATTATTATCTTATTTGATCTTCACAACAACCTTAAGGGGGTAACATTATCATTCCAATTTTACAGATGAGGAAACAGAGGAAAACAGAGGCTAAGGGACTTGCCCAGAGCCATACAGCTAGTAAGTGTCTGAAGCCAGATTTGAACTCAGGTCTTCCTGACCCCAGGAAAAGAAACAGGAGAGAATGGTGTCACAAAAATCCTGAGAAGAGACAGTATCCATGAGAAGGCTGAACAGTGGCAAATACTAGAGAGAAGTCAAGAAAAATACAGACCTAGAAAAGAACGTCAAGTCTGACAATGAAAAGATAATTGGTAACTTTGGAAAAAACAGTTCACATTTTGTTTCAGTATACCATTTCAGTCTGATTCTACCGGTCTCTTCAGACAAACTTTAAAATTTTCCCTTTTTCATTTCATCAAAATTATTTTTCTTAGTGTCTTCAGAATTATATTTCTGTGAGCTTCTTTGCTTTGACTAATGTTCCTGGCTTTTAAAGTGGATCTCTGCTTCTGGGGAATGGGGGAGACTCTGTACCACCATTCTTGTGCTTAGAATTTGAGGTTTTTTGTATTATGGCCTCTGGTTCTTTCAGCTAGAAGCTAGAATGCTGTAGTTTACCTGGTACTGAGCTGGCTGATGTGCCAAAGCAGAGGCCAGGTGAAGTCTTTCTGAGTTTCCCTGAAGTTACCTTGGAGCTAACTGCATTAAATGTGGGGGAGGGGTGGTCTGGCCAAAGGAGGTCTCCTCTCCTGACCTAGAGGACAGGCAAGCTCAGCAGCTGATGAACCTCATTTGCACTAGTGTCTTCCCTATTCCCCTGGCTGTGCTGAGGCACATCTGGGGTCCTAGTGTTGATGATTGCAGGCTCCACCCCCCTGGGGCTCAGGACCTCCTCCCGGTTCACTGAAGTGGGGCTGTCTGGGACAGTTACAGTACCGCATTGGTGCCCTTTAGCCACAGCAAGAGGGACCCCTCTTTGCAATTTTCCTAGCCTCTCGGGGTAAGAGACTGTTTACCCCTTTGGCTGATCCCACTGTTTTAGGATTTTTCCTGGGGAAATACTCTCTGGGTTTTTCAATGTCAACAAAAGGAGGGGGAGAGCTCTGCCATCTTGGCTCCCAGAAGTTCAAGTAGGTGACTTACAGACATTTAACCTGGGGTTCCAGAGTTCTCTCTCTCTCAGTTCCCTTGGACTCCCATCCTGGACGATATTTTGAGATTCTGCACTGCTACAGCTTCAGACTACCCAGGACTTCCTGCTTGGCTTTGCTATGGTGGGGTCTACACTGGTACAGCCTGTGTGCTGTGTGCTCCTCCAGCCCCATGTAACAGATCCTTCCCATTGACCTTCCAGTCTATCCTGGGTTGGAAATCTGCCATTCTCTGTCTCCCACTGGACTCCACCACTCTAAAATTTATTCAGACTCTCTCCCTAGAGGTATCCAAAGGAGTTTGTCTCAGAGATTAGGTGAGTAGTTGCTCTCACTCCATCATCTTGGCTCTGCCCGCTTTGACTAACTTTCTCTATAGAATTTTCATTGATTTTTATTCTATCTATCCTTTCCCTAAGCCAGTGATTCTTAATCTATGATTCATGAACTTGTTGATAAAAATATTTTGATAACTATATTTCAATGTAATTTGCTTCCTTTGTAATCAAATGTATTTTATGTTATGAATTTTAAAATATTATTCTGAGAAGGAGATTCCATACACTTCACCAGACTGCCAAAGGGGTCTATGACATGAAAAAAGGCTAATAATCCCTGCTCTAAAATTTTTGAAAATTATTTGTCGAAAAATCTAAGGTGACTATCAGACCTTCAGATATACACCTCAGGAAGATAGCATAACTCCCACATGTTCATGCCAAGTTCATAAATGCCCACTCCTAAGTAAGGAGTCATCAGCATACAGAAGAAACATATCCCTTTTTAGCTGGCCAATAATGGATGCCCTTTCTCGGAGCAATAGTATCATTCTATGGAGCATAAGATGCTCCTTCTTTCTCAAAAAGTATAATTCCAGGGGGCAGAGCCAAGATGGCAGAGTAGAAGCATGTACCTGCTTGAGCTCTCCCCTCACAAAGCCCTTAAAATACCTGTAAAAATGACTCTAAACAAATTCTACAGCAGCAGAAGCCACAACATGACAGTGAAACACATTTCCAGCCCAAGACAACCTGGAAGGCTGACAGGAAGGGTCTATTACACTGGGGTCAGAGCAAGCGCAGCCAAGGGTGGACCACATGGCAAAGACAGGACTGGAGCAGCTTCAGGGCACTGAATCACAGATAGCTGCTGTGGCTTCCAGATTTCTCAACCCACAAACACCAAACACAGCTTCAAAGGTCAATGAGAAAGCTCTTTCACCTGAGAGAGAGGGGAGCTTAGTCAGACCTAAGTCCCAGGGTACTGCAGCCACTGCTGCAGCAGTGGCCATTTCTGGAGTTTTCCACCTACAGATCCTAGAGGAATTGAGCAGTTGATCTGGGTCTTACTCCTGAATGATGGTCTTGGGGTGAGAAGGGGCACTGCTGTTGTGGAGTTGGTAGCAAATGTGGAGAGGGAATCCTACTAGCAGGTCCAGGGGAAAAAAGAGTGCTTGTGGTTGCTCACCGACAAGAGTGCAGGACAGGAGAGGAGTAAACATCTCTTCCTTGACTATGCCACTTTGGAAGAACTGAGAACTTACAGGTCCCTAGAGAAATCTCAGAGAACAGCTGAACAAAACGTCTGAAGCCTGGAGTAGTATACCCTCCACTTGACAAAGGACTCAAAAGTCAAGTAATTGGCTGGAAAAATGCCCAAAAAAGAGAAAAAGATTATAGAAGGTTACTTTCTTGGTGAAAATTTATTTTCTTTCATTCTTTCAGATAAGGAAAAGCAAAGCATACAATCAGGGGAAGATCAAAGCATACAACTGGAAGAAAACAGCAAGGTAGAGGCTGCTACATCCAAAGTCTCCAGAAAATATGAAATGATCTCAGGCCATGCGAGAGGTCAAAAAGAATTTTGAAAATCAAGTAAGAGAGGTGAAGGAAAAATTGGAAAGAGAAATGAGAGAGATGCAAGAAAATCATGAAAAATGAGTCAATGCCTTACTAAAGGAGATCCAAAAAATTAGTGAAGAAAATGACACTTTTAAAAATAGGTTAATCCAAATGGAAAAAGAGGTCCAAAAAGCCAACAAGGAGAAGAATACCTTAAGAAGCAGAACTGGCCAAATGGAAAAGGTGGTCCAAAACCTCACTGAAGAATTTGATGGAGCAGATGGAAGCTAATGACTTTACGAGAAATTAAGAAATTATAAAACAAAGCCAAAAGAATGAAAAAAATAGAAGACAACTATAAAATATCTCATTGGAAAAAGAACTGACCTGGAAAACAGACAAAACCATGATCAAAAAATAAGCCTAGACAACATCTTCCAAGAAATTATCATGAAAAACTGCCCTGATGTTCTAGAACCAGAGGGTAAAATAGAAATGGAAAGAATTCACTGATCATCTCCTGAAAGAGATCCCAAAAGGAAAAATCCTAGGAATATTGTAGCCAAATTCCAGAGTTCCCAGGTCAAGGAGAAAATATTATAAGCAGCCAGAAAGAAACAATTCAAGTATTGTGGAAATACAATCAGGATAACACAGGATTTAGCAGCTTCTACACTAAGGAATAGAAGGACTTGGAATATGATATTCCAGAGGTCAAAGGAGATAGAATTAAAACCAAGAATCACTTACCTAGCAAAACTGAGTATAATATTTCAGGGGAAAAAATGGAATTTCAATGAAATAGATGACTTCCAAGCATTCCTGTTGAAAAGACCAGAGCTGAATAGAAAATCAGACTTTCAAATATATGAATCAAGAGAAATACGAAAAGATAAACAGGAAAGAAACCATAAGGGACTTCTTAAAATTGAACTCTTTATATTTCTACATGGAAAAAAGATATTTGTAACTCATGAGACCTTTTTCAGTATTAGGGTAGTTAGAGGGAATATAGATAGATAGACAGACAGACAGACAGATATACACATATATACATACATACATACATATATGTACATAGACCCATGTGTGTCCATATTATATATGGGTAGGTATGTATATGTATGTGACTGTGTGTGTATGTGTGTATATATATATATATATATATATATATATATATATATATATATACACACATACACATATATAGACAGATTGCACAGATTGAGCTGAATATGAAGGGAGAATACCTAAAAAATAAAATTCACTGTTGAGTGGAATATATTATGAGTAAGAGAAAGGGAGAGGTAGAATATAGCAAATCATCTCACATAAAAGAGTCAAGAAAGAGCTTTTACAATGGAGAGGAAGAGGTGGAAGATGAAAGGGAATAAGTGAGTCTTACTCTCATGAGATTTGGCTTAAGGAGGGAATAACACACACTCAATTGGATACAGAAATCTATTTTTACACTGCAGGAAGGCAGGGGGGAAGGGGATAGGAAAGGGAAGATGACAGAAGGAACAGCAAATTGGGGAAATGGATAATCAGAAGCAAATACTATTGTGGGAGGACAGGTCAAGGGAGAAAATGGAATAAATGGAGGGGAGGATAGGACAGAGGGAAATGTGATTAGTCTTTTGCAACATACAGTTATGGAAGTGTTTTGCATGGCCACACATGTATGACCTATATTGCTTGCTTTCTCAAAGATGGTGGGTGGGGAGGGAGGGAGAGAATATGGAACTCAAAGCTTTAATAATGAATGTTAAAAATTGTTTTTGCATGCAACTGGGAAATAAGATGTACAGGCAGTGTGGTATAGAAATCTATTTTACCCTACAGGAAAATGGAGTGGACTGGGATGAAAAAATGGGGGGTAATAGAAGGGAGGACAAACTGGAGGAAGGGGTGGATGGGGTGCATGCTCTCCTGTGGTGGAGGATGGGGACAGATGAGAAAATTTTGAATTCAAATCCCTGTGGAAGTGAACGCTTTTGAAAACTGAAAAATAAATCACATATTTTTTAAAAGTAGAATTCTACCTTCTTTCAAAAAGTTTCCAAATTATTACACAGTTGAAATGGCTCAGTGATTCTTCTCTTCCTAATCTGTATGATATTCTTCTCTACCCTTTCTTGACACAGATTCAAGTTTTTCCTTTGTTTTTCGCTCAAAGTTCTACTTCTAGAAACACTGTTCACTCCAATAAGGAGCTTAGATGTATTTCTCTAGTCCTACCAGGCAGACCAATCTTTTATATACAAAATGCAGCCTCCTAATTTTATTCCCATTTCCACTCAGTTATATCATACCTTCTCTGTGCTGCTACTTCAGTCAGGTCCCAGTGACTTTCTGATTTTTAACATTTCCCCTTATCAAAATAGGGATTTACACTGAAACTCAGTCATAGTAATGAGCAAAGGTCACAAGTATTCTCTCATGTACTTCATTTTGAAGAACTTTAATTTTCTAATCACCAAATAAAAGCCTTTGTTTCCTGTTAAAGGAATTGTTTCAGTATATAGTTACCAAACAAGGAACATGGTTTGTGTTTTGCAATTTTTTGGAGGTGTGGAAGATCAGAAGTGCTTTTTAATCACTCAAGTCATATTAAAGGGATATTAAGGTACCTAGGCTATCCTTCCATACTCTTTACTTCTCTTTCCCTGGCCCTCCTCCTTCCTTTTTAACTTTAATTTCTCTTCTCTGTCCCACTACTCTAAGATTACCAGGCACCATAAATCTAGCGCCGGCTACTGGCCCAGATCTCTCTTCCATGCAGCATGGTGCTCATGCAGTTGACCACTAGGGATGTAATTCATAGATTAAAAGCCTAAAGAGTCACTTGCCTCAAAAATCTCTAATACCTGCTGAGAAACAGAAGTATTTCTCCTCTCTTCATCTCAAAACCCTTAGAATCAAAGCCTACCTCTCCTTTTCCTAAGCCCCCACCAATGAGGTTCCCTTCTCTTTGCCATGGCTGGCTCATCTACATGTGTCCTCAATCCCATTCCTTCCCTCTTTCAGCATATTGGAATTTAAATCATCCCCTTCCCAAATCTTCAGTGTCTTCTCATCTGCTGGTTCCTTCCTTGGCTCATTCAATATGCCTAAGGCTCTCCCATTATTACAATTTTCTTAGTAGACCCTACTATCACCTCAAGCCATTTCCCATCCCTATGCTCGCTGTCTCCACTTCCTCTCTTTTCACTCTCTACTTAACCCTTTGTATTATGGCTTCTGGCCTCATCACAATGACTTGAAAGTGCTCTCGAAAGGTACCCTCTGTGAGATCCACCCCTTCACTCACTGGTGAGTTCCTCCTGGTGCCACTACTTTGTGGAGGGGCCCAGACTGCCATTTATTACATTTAGAGTCCTGTTCCTGACTTCTACACTTCAAAACCATGCCCTTCAGCCATGGGGAATAATGGGTCTTAAATAGAATAGCATATATTATGCACTGAATAAATGTTTATTGATTATTTATTTTCAAGCATTCTTGAAGAGGGGAGAATCTTTAAAAGGCAATCACAGCAACTCCCAAAAGGAAAAAAAAAGAACCATACAGATTTACGTTTTATCAAACATTCAAAGAATAATGAATTCCAAAATCACATACAAAGTGTTTACAAAAATAAGAAAAGAAGGGATCCTATCAAACTTATTCTGATACATATATGGTCTTCATACCTAAAGCAAGAAAGTAAACAAAAAAGAGAAAGAAGACTGTAGAACAATATCCCTAATTAATATTGATGAAAATATGTTAAATAAAATTTGGCAAAGAGTTTATAACAATTTATCTGACTAGTTTGGATTTATACAAGGAACACAAAGTTAGTTTAATATTTGAAAAAACTAAACAGACTATATTAATAAAAAAATAAAAAATATATGATTATATTAATAGAGGATTGAGTGAGATAAATATGTAAAGCACTTGGCAACACTTAAAAGTGCTATGTAAATGCCAGCTAATATTGAAGCATACTTCTTTAAACTTTATTTTTCTTGAGTTTTTTTTGTCTATGGTTTTTTCATGGAAATTTTTTGCATGACTACACGTGTATAACCTATAGTGAATTGCTTGCCTTCTCAATAGGGTGTAGGGGTGGGGAGGGAGGAAGAGATAGAATTTGGAACTCAAAGTTTTAAAAATAAATGTTAAAAATTGTTCTTACATGTAATTGGGGGAAAATAAAACACTAAAAGAAAAAGTTTTAAAAAGAGAAAAAATTTTAACATAGGAGGAAGTTCAGAGGAGACGTAAACAAGGCAATCTTGTTATTACTATGCTAAATTTAATACACACTTAAACCACATGTGGCTTGGCATGCAATCTTCTCTTTTGTTCTTTGTATATAGAAATATTAAAATCTGTTGATGATTCTGACAATAAAAAGAAAAAAATTAAAAATAACAAAACTTTGTTGTATTTTCATAGTACCTCAAGGTTCTGCAAAGTGCTATAAATGTTCCATTTGATCCTCACAACTCTATGAGAAAGATTTTCATTTTACAGTGAAGGAAACTAATCTGTGTGGGGTTAACTGACTTGCCCAGCATCAGGCAGCTACTAAGTGTCTGAAGCAGGATATGTACTCAGGTTTTTCTGACTCCAGATCCAGCACTCTTACCCACTGTATCATCTAGCTATGGCAATTTCTATATTGGCTGCAAAGTCAAAAGGAAGAAATCAATAAATACTTTCTAATAAATAATGTATTCCTCTTGATTCCTAATAGCACTATTTTGGTCCAACTACTCATTATCTCATGCTTGGATTTCCAAGACAATTTTCTAAATGTGTCTTGCTGACTTTTCACCCGCAATTTAGACTGCACCAGCTCTAACTAATTACCTTTCAAGATCATTTACATCAAGACACTCTTTTCTTCAAAAATCTACAATGTTCACTACTGCTTCCTCAATCAAGTGCAAAATTTTCTGATTAATTTAAAAGACCTTCACAATACAGGATGACCCTATTTATTCATTTATTTCCTATTAATCTCCAGAATGTACTTTCCAGTCAAATTAACCTAATCTACTCACATTTCTAGAACATTCTCTTTTCCATTTCTATGACTTCAGATATGTCTTTTGTACCTTCAAATACCCTCTCTACTTCTCTATTCCTAGACAAATCTTACAAATTAAGGCCTAACTCAGGTCAGTCTTCTCAATGAAGTCAGAAAATATTTCAGTTCATACTTCTCTGAACTCCTAGAGTTCTTATAATCTGTGATATGTACCACATAATTTAGCTCTTAAGTATGCCCTAATTGTTTCATAAGTGTTAGTCTTATATCTCCAAACAATTTATAAACTGCTTGAAGTCAGGGAGAGATGGTAGCCATTCAGTAAATGCTTATTTAATGAAAGGATTTGTATGGACTAAAATGCATTCAAGATGAAAAACAACTTATTGAACTAACTACATTTTAAATGCATTTTAAAATATGTTACACTTAAATATATATGGAATGCAAAAAATTAATTTTCAGTGACTGAAAAAAAGACAACGTTTTGGCACTTATAGTTCTATTTGGGGAAAACAATCAGGCTAGCACTACTTATACTACCCTTATTCCCACTGTCTCTAGGTACTAAAATGGTCAAGAAAAAATGGAGAAAAACCATGCTTACCTTTTCCTTCAAGTCTGACCATGAACAGTACTCCAAATGCCATGGCAACATTTGAAAAGAGACAGCAGACCAACTTCATGTAATGAGTCATGTGGAAGATGTTGAGACTGATGTAGAAGAATGGAAGATAGGATAAGAAATAGACAATACCTCCTGTGGCAACTGCTAGGTTGGCTACAAAAACCAAAAGGAACAAGTCAAATTATTTCCAGCAAATCACATGCAAAGGCTATTAGAGGATTTTATATTTATCCTTATCAATCTTTATTTTACCATCATATGACCTTTTCCCATAACATTAGCCTGTTAAAATATTTTTAGATTCCTATTCTCTTCTCTAGCTACCCTTCAGCTTTATCCTATCTACAAACTTTATATGCATACTAGTGATATCTTCCTCTGAGTCACTAGTGACATGTTAAAGAGAGCAGGACTGCTAAAAAATATTTTTACACACACTGGTCCTTTTAGTCTATCCTTAATTTATTTGGGGAACAGACTTAGAAATGCCATTGCTAGATTAAATGAAATGAAAACACTAGATGAAAGAAATTTTTAAAAAGTGAGAGCTCTGTAGGAAAGACTTAGAAGGAGTTTAACTACTTAGTACAAGAGAGACAAAACCTTACTCAAGCAACAGACTCTTTGAAAATTAGAATGAACCAGACAAAAGTTAATGATTCCTTAATCAACAAGAAATAGTAAAAACAAAGTCAAAAGACCGCAAAAAAAATAAGAGAAAATGTGGAAAACAGATCAAGGGGAGATCATTTAAGAATCATTACATTAAACTGAAAGCCATGATTTAAAAAAAAGGCTTGGATATCATAGTTCAAGAATTCATGAAAGAAAACTTCCCTGAAATATCAGAACAAGAGAGTAAAGTGAAAATATAAAGAATGTAGTGAACCATCTACTAAAAGAAACACCAAAATGAAAACTCCCAGAAACATCATAGCCATTCTCATATGGTCTTTTCATTCCAAGTGAGGGTAGGAGGATGATAAAAGTGCCCCCTCAAAACTGTAATGTCGTTAGAAATCATACAGGGAGTCAATTAAGGCCAAGGAGAGGATCTGGGAGTGGTTTTGTTACGTTTTAATGATCTTGAAAGAAAAATAAACAGTTCAGAGGGGAAGTACTCCCTATACTAGAAAACAGAGAAGTGGAATAGTAGAAAATCTTATCTCACATAACTGGGATATTCAAGTAGACTATATAAATAAGTTAATATGGTAATGACAATCAACTTTGAAAGATTTAGCTACTCCGATCAATATAATGATTCACAATTCCAAAGGCCTCATGGTAAAAAAATACTATTCATCTTCAGAAAAAGAAATGAATAACTCTGAATGCAGATTGAAGCGTATTTTTTTTAATTTTTTTTTGCTTCTTTTGCAATATGGCTAACGTGATAATATATTTTACATGACTTCATATGTATAATGGGTATCATATCTCTTACCTTCTCAATAGGTTGGGGAGGGGAGCTAGAGGGAGGTAAAGAATTCAGAACTAAATTTTTAAAAATTAAATAAATTCTTTATTTCTGGTTCTATTAGTCTACATATATATGCATACATATAAAATTTGTCTTAAATCATTAGTTTTGTTGTTATATAATTGGGAAAAATACTTTCTAATGACTTTTTTATTTTCTTTATTTGTTGTAGTTTCCCTTTTTATTTTTAGAGCGGCAATTTTGTTTTCCTTGCTTTTTAAAAAATCGGATGAAAAATAGTTTACCTATTTCATCAGCTTCTTTTAAAAACTAGTTCTTAGCTTTATCAATTTAATGAAATGTTTATATGTAATTCTATTTATCTTCTTTGATATTGAGAATTTATGCTTTTGTGTTTGGTTGTAGCTTTTAAATTTATTGTTTTCTTTCTCTTTTGCTGATGGGAAGTGTTGGGATGTAATTTTCCCCCTAAAAATTGTTTTGGTACAAGCTTTGGATACCGTCTACTGTAGTCATTATTATTAATAAAATTATCTATTGTTTCTATGACTCATTCTTTAATATAAAGCAATTATTTAGTTTCACTGAAGTTTGAATTCTTGCTTCAAAATTCATTTATTGATTATAATTTTAAATTCTATTATCTTTAAATAAAGGTTATGTTTTACTATTTTCGCTTTACCAGGTATTTATTTTTCTTTTTTAACTTCTTTTTTTAGTTTACAACATTCAGTTCCACAAGTTTTTGAGTTTTAAATTTTCTCTCCCTCCCTGCCTCCCCAATACAACACTCAATCTAATATATGCTCTACATATACATTCGTATTAAACATATTTTCACATTAGTCATGTTGTAAAGAAGAATTATAACCAATGGAATGAAACACAAGAAAGAAGAAACAAAACTAAAAAAAAAAGAAAAAGAGCAAATAGTATGTTACGATCTGCATTCAGACTCTGGAATTATTTTTCTGGATGTGGATAGCATTTTCCATCATGAGTCTTTTGGAGTTGTCTTAAATCCTTGCATTGCTGAGAAGAGTCAAGTCTATCAAAATTAATCATCACACAATGTGGCTGTAACTGTGTACAATATTCTCCTGGTTCAGCTCCCCTCATTCAGCATCAGTTCATATAAGTCTTTGCAGGTTTCTCTGAAGTCCACCTGCTCATCATTTCTTATAGGAAGCATAAGTATAGGAAGTATATTCCATTACATTCATATACCACAACTTGTTCAGCCATTCCCCAACGGATGGACATCCCCTTACTTTCCAATTCTTTGCCGTGACAAAAAAAAGCTGCTATAAATATTTTTTGTACATGTGAGTGCTTTTCTCATTTGTATGACCTCTTTGGGATACAGACCTAGAAGTGGTATTACTGGGTTAAATAGTAATCTTTGTTTTTATAGCCCTTCGCACATTGTTTCAAATTACTGTCCAGAAAGACTGGATCAGTTCACAACTCCATCAACAATGCATAAGTATTCCAGTTTTCTCACATCTTCTCCAGTATTTATAGTTTTCCTGTTTTGTTACCATTTATTTATTTATTTTGTCATAAAACAAGGCCAGTTTTTCAAAGATGTCATGCAAAGATGGAAAATAAACATGTTCCTTTTTATTTTCATATATTAATATCCAGAAATCTGTCATACTTAACTTTCATAACTTTTCTAAAATTACATTCTGGTACTTTTTTATTTTTTGTTGTATTTCTATAGGTCTGGAGGGACATAGTGAAATTTTGCTGTCTCTTCCTACGATCAATTTTTTTCAAGTAATTAGATTCTGTGTTAATCAGAGTATATGTATGCATGTATATAAAGTACGGATATCCTTTCCTTATCTATTAGCATACCTTTCATCATAATATAGTTTCCCTTTTGGGGCAGCTAGGTGGTACAGTGGAGAAAGCACAGGGTTTAGAATCAGAAAGACTCTTCTACAAATCCCACCTCAGATACTTACTAACCCTGTTTGTCTCACCTATGAAAGTGAGCTAGAGAAATCACTCCAGTATCTTTGCCAAGAAAAGCCCCAAATGGGATCCCAATCAAACACAACATCAATGCTTAGCTCTTTTAACCAGTCTCATTTTAACTTTTGATTTGTCTGAGATTGTTATTCCTACTCCTGCTTTTCTGAATTGACTTCAAGCATAGAAAATTCTGCTGCAGTCTCTCATTTTAATTATGTAAATCCTGATGTTTCAAACAACATATGACTGAATTCTGCAACATAATCCATTATGGTACTGTACACTTTTATAGGTGAGTTAATTCCATTCACATTTGTGGTTATGAATGCTAACTGTATTTTACTTCATCACCATCTTTTATACTTTTTCTTTCTTTCCTCCTTACCCTTCTTTGCAAAGAAGAAAGGGATGTAGAAAGAAATGGAAATGGAATCTAACATTAATATATTGTGATCTAATTTTTTCTCCTTCACTGAATTTCCTCCCTTTACCAAATGCAGACTGTGATCTATGATTCTTAATCTTTCTCACCTCTAAAACTGATATTTGTTTTGCTTGTAATAATTCCTTCTCCAGATCTGTTCTCCCTTTATATAACCCCATTGATCCTTTCTGTGTTCCTGCTTATTTCCTAATTGAGTTTTACTTTGACATTAAAAAATCTGCATACATGTTTTGTTTTGTGTTTTATTCAGAGAAGAGGATCATGAAATTCCTGGTACCTCACCCTCCTATCCATGTTTATATACTCTTCCTCTTGTGTACCCCATTTATCTCCCATTTTTCCTCCTTTCTTCTCTAGTATATTCCTTTTCTCTTCCTTTATTTTCTTCCTTAGGACCAAGAAAGAGAACCAAATCACAATTAGACCCTATTTGTATTTCCCTAACTCCCTCTATGGCCTTTGAAGATAGTGGAACCCTGAAAGAACATGCCTCTTCTCGCTTATTGAAATACAAGCACTTCATGACTGAGCCTCTTCCATTTTCTCAAACAAATGTACACTTCTAGATTTCCTTTCATTCTTGTGTCTGCATTTCAAGGTTTCCATTCAGATCTGGTATTTTCTGTGTGCATGAAAATCTTATATTCTAAAAAAAGTCCACTTTCTCCTGTAGGATTATACATCATTTTATATGGTAAGTTATTCTAGACTGTAAGCCTTTGGAAAATCATATTCCAATATTTTCTCTCCTTCAAGATCATGACTATGATTCTTTGGTCCTTAAAATCTTTCTGGATGTCCACAGTATTTTTTTTCTTGGAAACTCTGGAATTTGGTTATGATATTCTTGAATGTTTTCTATTTTAAGTATCTTTCAAGAAGCAATTGGAGTCATTCTATTTCCATTTTCTCCTCTGGTTCTAATAGAGGTAGGCAATTTTCTTTTGTGATTTCTTGAAATATGATCCATGCTATTTGGTTATGTTTTTTCAGATGATGACTCTTATCTCTCCTTGACCTGTCGAAAAGGTCATATATTTTTTAAAACAAATACTTTACAATTTCTTCTACTTATCAATTTTAACTTTGTTCTAATTCCTTGTTTTATCCTGGAGTTTCTTAGCTGTTTGCTCCACTCTATATTTTAGTGAGTCCATTTCTTCAGTAAGGTCCTCCTATCCTATCCGATCTCTTTACATATTCTCCTTCCAATTTTTTTCCTCACAAGCTCTTATTTGAATTCTAATTTCACTATTTAAATCCTGCTTCATTTCTTCCAGCTGTTCTTGTAGTCTTTATAGTCAAACCAAATGTTCCCTGTGGCTTTGTTTGTTTATACTTGTGGAATTATGCTTTTAATATATGATTACCTTATGGATTTTTCTTAGGAGTATTTTTTGTTGCAACTGGAATTTTATTAACTCACATTTTCTCTGTCATGGCTCCTTTATCAACACTCACAAGATTCAGGTCCCTTTGTTGTGCTTTTTACTGGTTTCTGTGGTGTTAAGACTCAGTTTTGGCTAGGCTTTGGTCATTGTTTTGTTCAGGTGTGGAGTGAATAGAAGTGTTTAACTTCTGTTACACTTTGGGGTTTTATGGCTAGGCATGTGTGTGGGAAAGGTGAGCTTCTCTATAAAGAAAAAAGTTGAAAGATTACAAGTCAGGAACTCCTGGCTAATATAAAGGAGAACAAGAGAAACTGAACTTTTTTTGACAACATAAAAGGGCAAAAAAATAAATCTAAAAGTTGTAACATTAAATGTGAATGACCTGAACTCTTTTATAAGAGAAAAAAGATTATGGATTAAAATAAAAACAGAATACTAGTATTTCCATGAAACACATTTAAAGTAAAAATTCATAGGACCAGTAAAAAATTCGTGGGACCACAGTTAAACAGAAGGCACCCAGGAGGATAGCTAGTGCAACATACCTCATTTTATAGATAAGGAAAACAAAACAAAGAGGTTTAAACAATTTGCCTAACCCCACCAAAGAAATAAGTATCAGGGATGTGATTTGAACCTGTCTCTTGTTAGTTCAGAGTCTGTTCTCTTTCCATTGCACTATGCCACCTCCAAAATGATATAACCAGATTGAAACAAAAATGCTGATCTAAATGATATCATGTAACAGCCAGCTCAAAAAATTAAAAAATGAAAATGGTACTGTGCCACATTTAATTTAAAATTTTGCATCAATATTCTCTAGAGATATTACTCTATAATTTTCCTTATGTTTTCATTGTCCCTGGTTTGGGTATCTAAGCAATACTTGTATTAAAGAAAGAATTTGGTACTATATATTATTTTCTTAGTTTTAAAAATCTTATTAATATTGAATTTATTCTTTAAATGTTGGATAGAATTTATTTTTAAATTCATCTGATTCTGGGGATTTTTCTTTTGGGAACTCATTTAAGGCTTGTTCATATTTGAAACTGGGTTAAGTGCTCTATTTCTTTTGCTATTGATGTGGAAATGTCTATTTTTGTAAATATTCATTTAATCAGTTTTATTGGCAAACAATTGGTCAACAATTTGTAAAACTTTATGTTATTTTTTCATTTGTTGTGAATTCATCTTTTTCACTTTTGATCCTGGTAAATTCATTTTCTTTTCTTTTTAAAAATTATATTAGCTACCATTTCATTAATTTTTTTTAAAAGTTCCTACTTTTTACTCATTGTGATTTTATTAAACAAAATGCCTGATTCATGTTACTTATGCACTTAAATTCCTTCCTGGAATCTTACCCACAATCTCTTTATATGTAATTCCTGACTTTGGACTTTATAGGTTGTGTATTGGCCAGGTTCTGTGTACTTCTGGTGGGAAAGTCTGGACTAATCTTGGTTCTGTTTTTGAATTCTCTTTGTGCCTGCTGCTGTTTTTTCTGGGTATAGACTACATTTTTAAAGGGTCTCAGATTTTGGGATTCCTGAGTTTTTAGTTCACTCAAAGTAGTATGATCCAGCATGATAAGTTCACTACATTCTCATCTGTATTTTGCAAGCTCTTGATCTGGGTGAGTTTACTCCTAGCTGGAACTCCATTACACTCCTACTAGGCAGGGGTGGGGAACCAACAAATCTTTAATCAACATTTATTCTAGGGGTAGGGAATGTGTAACCTCAAGGCCACATATGGCCCTCTAGGTCCTCAAGTGAGGCCCTTTGACTGAATCCAAACTTCACATCCCCTTAATAAAAGGATCTAGAGTCAGTCAAAAGGCCACATCCAAGGACCTAGAAGGCCAAATGTGGCCTCAAGGCAGGAGGTTCCCCATCCCTGTACTAGACCCAGTTACCATCAGCTAGCTGGAGGCTCTGCAGACCTAAAGCAACAACTCTGCTGAGGGAATTGAGAAAATTGAGAAGCAGCAAATAGTGGTGAGAACATGTGAACCACACTGACTCCATCTTATGACTCAATTCTAGAGCTAGCTCAGTTCCCTTTCTATTCAATTATGGGTCTAATTCAATTTCTCTCTTGTGAGAAAACTTCATTCAGTTGTGGGAACTGTGAGAAAACCTTATTGCAGAGCCCTTGCATGGCTGGGAAGCTGGAGCACATCTACCTGCGGTTTAGAGACCCTTAACTGAGGACCTAGATTATACTAACCAGGTACAAGATGTTTTCTCACAATTGTATATCTCAAATAATTCATACATATTATTTGAAAATTGGTCCCATATGATCAATTAGTTATTGTTTCTATGTAACTTTGATTGCTTACAGACACTTGCGGGGGAATGGTATTCCTTCAGGGAGTTGTACCTATTCATTCTCCCCCTCCCAACTTGGAAGGTCCCTAATCTTTCCTCCAATTAGAAATCAAATTACCTAATATTGCATCTTGGTTAATTGTTTTCTTTTAGTTAATTGGCATTATTTGTTTTAATGTATAAAAATCTGTCTCCTCCTATATTTGACAGTCCAGCGCCAAAGCTGAGGAAAGAAACCAGTCCTGATTTCTTGGGCAACTGGCATGCACTGCTTAATGAATCATGTTTGAAAGCTTGAACCTTTGTTTCCCCAGTCACTTCATCTTTCATCTACCACATTACCTAGGTTATTTGGCTGCTGACTACAGAATAAGTTAGGGGCTAGATCCGAGAAATTCTCTTCCCAGAGTCCGAACCATACAGCTACTGCCTACTTCATTTTCTTTGTGCAGTACACAGCCACAGTCTACTACCACAACTTAACCTGCTCTACCGTTCATAGGTGCATAGCCCTTCTTAGCCCACACTGGACCTGTAGATCTACTCGGGGATATGAGCAATAGTGTTCACAGTTGGCGTCTCTTCCTGCTCCCAACACAAGGTTAGGCTCTGCTATGCTGAACTGTCCTACTGCACAGTGGTAGGCCACAGTTCGAGACTCTGCATAGAGAGCTGATGCCTAGACTTCATTCCGAATGTCTGCATGCCTCCGTATCTCTGTCAAGTTGGTCTAGAAAAATGAAATTTCCTATCAAGACCCACTGTACTGTATAGTATAGGTCTTTGTGGAGTAGTCATTAGAAGGAGGTGGACTGTATTCTTCCTTCTGCTTTACCATTGTAGCTGGTGTCTACTGCCTGATCCCTTTTTTAGAATCCCCCACAAGGTTTGGGTTTTTCTGAGTTTTAAAAATTTCTTAAACTCACATGCTACCATCTGGAGTCTCCTTTTGTGCTGCAGAGATCCATGAGAGAAATTTCAAGTGCCTCATGTGTTGCAAGAATTCAAATAAATTTTCAGCTAGTATAGTTTGATTTCTCAAATGAAAGTAAGGGGATAATTTCCAGTCAACCCACATCTTTCATATTTGTTAGGAGTTCTACTGAGATAGGACTTTTCCTATAAATGGGGAAGATCAACTTTCATTTTAATTGGTTTTAGGTCAAAACAAGCTTTTGAAAATATCAAGACAAGACAAGGGGATAACATGTGATCTGTGAAATTGTATAACCATGTATTTGAGAGAATATAATTCCCAGCCCCATCAGCTAAAGTAGACATGGACTCTGATGGAAGAGTCTTTTTGGCTTAGCTAAGAACTGTCACATGGAATTTGCTGAGACTCTTTAGTACAATACACTGAAAAAGGAAACTCTAAGGGTCAACACTGAGTATCTCCAAGAACTAGAGAACTATCCAAAATTGGGAATATGGACAAGACCCATGGCTGATTTGCTAGGGACAGCAAATATTTAAGTGGTGAGAGAGTGTAGTTTCAGGGAACTGATCAAGAAACCCTTGATGAATTTGTTTTCCCTCAGCCCAGTTGATGAATTACAGAATATAAGGGGAATTTTAAAAAAGAAAAATAAAGTGTTAAGATCTTAAACAGTCCCTAGCACATAGATTTAATAAATGTTTGTTGCCTGAAAGAATGAAGCATATAAAGAACCATTTATACTTTATTATCCCTTTATGAAATGTGAATGTCTTACATGAACTTGATCAAATTAAAGGGCAGCTAGTCATTAGCTATAATATTATTAGTGATACTTTGTAAAATACAGCAAGCCCTCTAAGGATTTGAGTTAAGGCAGAAGACAGTTCTAAGAATTGTGAACACTGTCAGTGAACAAGAGAATTCACTATGAAAAAACCTCAAGTTCTTGAGAAGGAATTGCTCCTTATTTCATGGGGAATAGGAGAATTCTCTCTACTCTTCATCCTTCTCTCTCTCTCTCTCTCTCTCTCTCTCTCTCTCTCTCTCTCTCTCTCTCTCACACACACACACACACACACACACACACACACACGCACACACACACACATACACACAACACACAAAATCAAATGTGATGTCTTAAAGCTATTATTTAGGCAGAAGACAACATATCTAGCAAGGAGCAAGCCTAGGGATTCAGGGCAACAGAACTGAGGAGATAAATGAATTGAGCGAAATTTAGCAGCACATGATAGATCTGACAAGTAGAAATATTGTGCTCAGGATAAACAGCATTTTGACTCAAGAAGAAAAGGAAAACTGGAGCCCTGTGACAACAGAAGTCTGAGGTATATGGGCTATGTGGGTATATAGAACCCTGTGGGTGCACTTGACTCCCAGAAACACCATGTGTTTTTAGGAGACTAGGTTTCAGATTTTTATTGCTTATTTCTTATATTCTTATTTTTTCACAGGGAGTTGGGGGATGCAAGCTTCGCAGCTACAGTTCTTGCAAAGAATTTCAGTGAATGACTGTTTTTGAGTTTGATGTGTATCATCTACCTGACTATTAACACTTGGTGCATTTGTGGGGGCTTGTGAGGTATGTCTTTGGGAACAAGAATCCAGAGTGATTATACTTGGGTAATAGTCTTTCAGGGAACCCAGTCTGTTATTATGAGTCAAAAGAAATCCAAAAAGAGATGCCATATTTAATATTATTTAAAAGGCACTGTACTATTAATTTTCAAAGGGTCCTGCAAAAGAATTTTAAAATCATTTTCCTCTAACTCCTCAAATAAATTAAAATAGCAACATATGAGAATAAACAATCGACTCTGGATAATTCCTAAGAATCTCTGTTCTCCATGAAAACTTTTGAAAGCTGTAGGGTGGCAGTGATGCTCAAAAGGAAAGTTTTTTTAAAAATCCACCCATGATGAATCTGTGTGAAAAATTAAGCAATTCCCAGATAAGGTTCCTGCAACTCACCTTTAGTGAAGAACACACTAATCATAAAGCTGAAGGAGATGGTGGAAATGCCAAAACATAAGAGAAAGAAAAACACCAAAGTTGGGTCACTATTTGTGAGTACTGACAGATCATAATGCACCTATAAAATAATTATTGAAATAATTCAGTTACACAGATAAATGATAATTCAGAAAGATAAGGAAAGGTATAAAATAATTAAATATCCTTCAACTAATTAAGGCAAATAAATTCCTTTTCTAGGTGGCTAAAAAGAATTTTATGTAAACCTCTTTACCCACAAATATACAAGATGTTTTAAATAAATGGAACTCAATTAATTTGTTCTAAAATAATAAATATAATTAAATGATAGTATTATAGGTGGCTAAAAAGAATTTTATGTAAACCTCTTTACCCACAAATATACAAGATGTTTTAAATAAATGGAACTCAATTAATTTGTTCTAAAATAATAAATATAATTAAATGATAGTATTATATTAAATTTCATATTGTTTCTTTTAAAATTATTTTGAAACATGACTTCAAATGTGTAATTATTATGGACAGGTGAAGGAGGGGAAAAAGGAGGAAAACTTGAGGCAGAAATAAAATTGAATTGTAAAAAAATAAACAAAAACTTTAATTTTCTCCTTTTGCTATACTCAATTGTACATGATTTCACATTAAATTCCTAAGATTTTGACACATATTTAATTCTTCATCATGAAGTCACATGAAGCTAAACTTATATCACATTGGATATTAAGCACACCTTTGAAGAACCATTTTCCTCAAAGCTTTTAAGCTTTCAAGCTTTCAATGGCATTAAAATCAAGGCAATTCCCAGAACACTGAAGCATGGTCACCTTCATCCCTTGGGTATATTTCTATATGCTCCTGACAAGTGGCTTGGTGCAATGCTGTAATGCAATGTTCCATATGCATTTGAGGATTTCTACCGTTGCAGAACAATTCTGTTTCCTAGTACATCAATGTATTTATCGGAGTTCATCATTTCCGTCAATGGGAAGGACTGTCAGGCCCATAGGAAGTAAAAAATATCATAAACATTTCTAAGTAAATATTTTACAGTCTGTAATGATTCCCAGATGTAACAGACTCACCAGAAAATCTTCTGACAACTGTTTTGGCATATAGCTTTGAATGAAAAAGTGAGTCAGTAAAAATTAACTTTTTCAAGATCAACAATCACTTATTAAACACTTTTTTCAGTCTTCAGTACGCTAGTCTTATTCGTAGGACAAGTATTTTTTCTTTACAGAAAGTGTAAGTAACTGTTTTATTTAACTGACTTTTTCAATGTTCACTGATCTTCAAGAAGCTTATGCCTCATTATAGAGGAATCAATGACAATTTCTCCAGGTGTCTACTTGCTCTGATGGTCTTTCTTCTCTGATGAACATGGAATAGCTTTCAATAGTTACTGAAGCTTGATGAGAAAATACTAGCAGTATGCTTCTGACATATCCTAGCACTATTTTAGATGCTTTAGGTCAAGAGAGGGAGCTGGGAAAAACTCATGACACAAAGGAAGCAACTTATCCCTCAGAGGTATCTGCAGGAGATAAGAATAAATGGCATACATCTCTCAAACATTTTATATTGCCGTCAGCTATTTTAAATGAAATTTCTCTTTCATCTCTTCTTGCTGGACTTTGTTGGTAATATACAGAAATGCTGATGATCTATGTGGGTTTATTTTATATCCTGTGACTTTGCTAAAGTTATTAATTACTTCATCTAATTTTTAGTTGATTCTCTAGGATTCTAAAAGTATATACCATCATATCATATGCAAAGAGTGATAGTTTGGCTTCCTCATTGCCTATTCTAATTCCTTCTATTTCTTTTCTTCTCTTAGTACTACAGCTAGCATTTACAGTACAATATTAAATAACAGCGATAATAACAGGCATCCTTGCTTCACCCCAGTGTTATTAAGAAGGCTTCTAGATTATCCCTGTTACAGATAATACTTGCTATTGGTTTTAGATAAATACTACTTATCATTTTAAGGAAAGCTCCATTTATTCCTATACTTTCCAGAGTATTTAATAGGAATCTCTTTCTAAATATATTATCATATGATTTCTGTTAGTTTTGTTATTGATATGGTCAATTATGTTGACATTTTTCCTAATATTGAACTAACCCTGTATGCCTAGGATAAATCTTATCTGCTCATAGCATTTGATCTTTGTGATATATTGTTGTGATCTCTTTGCTAATATTTTATTTAAATTTTTGCATCAATACTTATTAGGGATTGGTCTATGGTATTCTTTCTCTGTTTCTGCTGTTCTTGATTTAGTTATCAGCACCATATTTGTGTAATAAAAGAAATTTAGTAGGACTCTTTCTTTGCTCATTTTTTTCCAAACAATTTATATAGCGTGGAAGTTAATTGTTCTTAAAATGTCTGGTAGAATTTATTTGTGCATCCATCTGGTCCTGGTGATTTTTTTCTTAAGGAGCTCATAGATGCCCTATTTTTCTAAAACAGGGTTATTTATCTCATTTAATTCTTAAGAAGAAGTTGAAGAACTATGGATTAGCCAATAATAAAATGAGGCAGTTTCGGAAGGAGTTGGATGAACTCAAAGAGCACTACAGTGAAGCATCCCAGGGTTCTGTTGCTCAATCCTGTGCTGTTTAACATTTTTGTCAATGACTTGGATAAAAGCATATTTGTCAAATTTGCACATAATACAGGTGATGAGGGATAACCAACACAAAGTACCACCTCATGAGATCTTGATAAATTACGTCATCTAAAAAGATTAAACTGAATAGAAATAAAGGTAAAGTCTTGCATCTGGGTAGAGGAAACAAAATTCACAGAAAGAAACTGTTCTGACAAAGATCTGGGCATCACAGTGAACCGTAAGCTCAATATAAGTTAACGTCAGCAGCCCCATTCAGGATAGTTCTGATATTATATATGCATATAACATTCAAAACACTGACCCCAGCACTGAGTCTCCAATCTACCTTAAAAGTGAAGTTTTCTATTTCACAGTATGACTGGATAGAAAACTACTAGCAATATTCTTCTGATGTAGCCTAGCACTGTATTATGCATGATACTTTAGGTAGAGGGAGGGAGCTGGGAAGACCTCTAGACATGAAGGAAGTAACTTATCTTCTTCTCCCTTAGAGGTATCTGCAGGAGATAAGGATGAATAGTATATGTCTTTTAAAATTGAGGGTTATGGAATCAAGTCTTCTAAATGAATCTATAGGTTGTGAGTTCAGGGAGATTGTGAGATTTTTCTCTGCCAAAATACAAAAAACAAAGCCACTAGTTTTTGCTACTAATGGATATACATAATTAAGGCAGGAATGCAGGCTAAGTGGATAAAGAACAATCGATCAGTAGGTATTTATTTATAAAGTATATACTATGTACTGGGGATACAAAGACAAAATGACATAATACTTGCCCTCAGAGAGATTACATTCTATCAAGGGAAGCACTGTGTAGACACACAAAACACTGCTGTTTTCTAAACAATGTAAATACAAGATAATTCCAGGCAGAAGTGAGTAGTGGTTTGGTGGTATCATGAAAGGCATCATGCAGAAGTAGGTGGCACTTGAGTTAAGCCAACAAACCATCACAGTGAGATGCCCAACAGAGAGTAGAAAAAAACAAGAATGTTAAGTCAGAAAATAGCAAAGTCATGACAATCAGTAGGAAAGTATGGGCAGGTAGCAGCAAACACAATGGGTGTTATGTGGCATGAAGAGGAGTATGAAGAAGCAGAGGTAAGAGCCCAGAGAAAGAGGTATGATGACATCACCAGATACATCAGTCTAGGGGATATGAGCGCCCTAAAGATGTGTGTGATCCCATGCACAACCTATATGCACATAAGATACTATTTTCTCCCATTGACAGTGTGCTTCTTCTGAGAAGATCAGCCCAGCATCTAGGAGAGAAATGTTTCATTGTTGCTTTTCTTTTTAAGATATTTAATTACTGTTTCTGAACTAATTGTGTACTATGAATAAAAAATGGTGATTTGTGAGCTATCATAATTGGCAGGTGCAGATCCATGTTGAATCTGGGGTGGCTATTCTAGAGACCCCATATGCTACACTACTAGTCTTATCTAGGTTACTTCACTAACATTTCCATTATTGGGAATATACCATTAGTGTTATTAGAAGTGGGAAAAGAGGTATCTATTTAAAAATAAACATAATGCAACTTTACACAACCTATTGGTGAATGAATAAACTACAGTGTATTTTCATCTCTCCTCCCCTTTTTCCCATCTTCCACCCCACCACAACCTTGTACTGTAACCTTAGCTCTAATAATGTTTTACATTATTTTGCCCAGAACCAGATCTTCATGAGACTCCAGACATATCAACACAATGCTACCTTGCACCCTTTCCCCTTACCAACTTTCCAACTTTACTTCTTATATTGTCTTCCCCCATTAGAGCTCCCTGACAACAAGTACTTATTTGCATGAATGAGACTCTCTAGCACAGTGTCCTGAACACAGCAAGCACTTAAATAAATTCAACATTTCTCTATTTACCTGTAATGGTATATTACAATACCATCAAGATGTTGCAACTCATCTAGGCTACTCCAACAGTTTGTACTTGTACTCATGAATAGATTCCATACAGCCTGGCTACAACTACCAGTTTTCAGGATATAGTCTATGGGCCTGTGCTCTTAGACTCATGAGTCACCCACAGAGGAGCTTACTTTTAATAGGAAGGCAGTAGACACAATTAGCTAAAATAAAAGACAGTTAGCAAAGTGGTCTAGTGAGCATAGTAGCTGCAAAGCATCCTCCCAATAAAACCAGGGGTAGTAAGGCATATGTGTAGTCAACTCACTCCTCCAGTGCTAAAGAAGCTTAATATCCTTTCTTTTTTCCTGGAGGCCTCTGTGTAGCTGATTCTCAATTTTCAGGTCAACTACTTTAACAAATACTTTTAATATTTTGTTTTTAATCAACAAAGATTAATCTTCTTATCCTCCCATCCCAACCTACCTCTAAATTGAGAACACAAGAAAAACAAAACCCATTACAAACATGTATGATCAATCAAAACACATTTCCTCACTGGCTATGTCCAAAAGAAATTTGTCTCATCTATCCTTCCTGGATCCTTCACTTTTCATCATTAGTTCTCTGGAATCCTGGTTGGTCAGTAAGTTGATAAGGAGTTCAGCACAATAGCATTCGATCATAATTATATTCTATAACTTGTTCATCAATTACTTAATTTATGGGCACCCCTCAGATTCTCATCTTTGCTACCACAAAAAGAGCTTTTTGTATCTCCTTAGAGTTTGTTTTGCTTAGGACTAATCCCTTCCTTAATCTCTCCCTCTAATTCCCCTGTCCTCCTTCTCTCCTCTCCCTCTTTCTATATGTAACTGTTTGTGTGTATTCTTCCTTCTTTTGATCAGTTCAGATAAGAGCGAGTTTCAAGCCCCAGTCACTTTCTCCTACTTGTCTGTTATAGATGTCTCCTTGCGCACATATGATAGAATTTTTCCTAACCTTTGTTACTCTTCTCTCCCCCCCACCTGACAGTGTACTCCTCTTCCCTTCTCTTTTCATTCTTATCTTGAGATCATCAAAACAGAACCATTTCCAAGCCTTGTCTGATTCAACTCCCTCTATGAAGATGATGATTATAGGGTTCAGAGGTAATATATGTACCATCTCCCCATATTGGAATATAAAGCCATTTATCTTTGCTTAGTCTTTTATCATTGCTTATTATTGTTTATTTTTGGTTAACTGTTGTTTACCACATTTATCACTGTTCTTTTGTGTTTCTCTTCATTCCCATGTTTGAACATCAAAGCTCACAGCTCTGGTTTTTCTATGAAAAATACTTGAAAGTCCTCTAAGTTCGTTGAAGATTCATTTTTTCCCCCTTGTAGCATACTCAGTTTTCCTGGGTAAGTTATCCTTGTATTCTTTCTCAAATATAATATTCCAAATCCTCTTCTCCTTTATAATGGTAGCTACTAAATCATGTGTGATCTTGACTGTGGCTCTTCAGTATTTTACTTATTTTTTCTGACTGCTTACAGAACATTTTCTTTGCATTGGAAACTCTGGATTTGGGCTATAATGTTCCTGAGTTTTAATTTGGAAGTTTCTTCTAGGATTAATTCAATTACCATTTAACCCTCTGATTATAAGAGATCTAGGCAGTTTTCTTTTAAGATTTCTTGAAATATAATGCCTAATAAAGACAAATTAGGAGAGCAACGAACAGTTTACCTGTCAGATTCATGGAGAATATAAGAATTTATGACCAAACAAGAAATACGGAACATTAAAAAATGTAAAATGGATAATTTTGATAACATTAATAGAAAAAGTTTTTGCACAAACAAAGCCAATGCAGTCAAGATTAGAAGGAAAGCAGAAAGCTGGGAAACAATTTTTATAGCCAGTGTCTCTGATAAAGGCCTCATTTCTAAAATATATAGAGAACTGAGTCAAATTTATAAGAATATAAGTTATTTCCCAATTAATAAATGGTCAAAGGATATGAACAGGCAGTTTTCAGATGAAGAAATTAAAGCTATCTATAGTCATATAAAAATGCTTTAAATCACTATTGATTAGAGAAATGCACATTAAAACAACTGTGAGGTAACACATCACACCTATCATATAGGCTAACATGATAAATGGTGGAGGAGATGTGAGAAAATTGAAGCACTAATGCATTGTTGGTGGAGTTGTGACCTGATCCAACTATCATGGAAAGCAATTTGGAGCTATGCCCAAAGGGCTATAAAACTGCATACCCTTTGATCCAGCAATATCACTTTTAGGGCTGTATCCCAAAGAGATCATAAAAAAGGGAAAAGGACCCACATGTATAAAGATATTTATAGCAGTTCTTTTTGTGGTGGCAAAGAATTGGAAATTGAAAGGATGCCCATCAATTGGGGAATGGCAAAACAAGCTGTGGTAGCTGAATATAACAGAATACTACTGTTCCATAAGAAGTGATAAGCAAGTGGATTTCAGAAAAACCTAGAAAGACTTACATAAACTGATGCTGAATGAAGTTAGTGGAACCAAGAAAACGTTATACGTAGCAACAGCAATATTGGGTGATGACCAGCTCTGATAGACTTAGCTCTTCTTAGCAATGCAACGATCTATGACGATTCCAAAAGACTCATGATGACGAATGCTCTCTGCATCCAGAGAAAGAACTATGAAGTCTGAATGTAGATCAAAGCAGACTATTTTCTCTCTTTTCTTCTCATGGTTTTCCCCTTTTGTTCTGATTCTTCTTTTACAACATGACTAATGTGGAAATATATGTAATATAATTGTACACATATAGCCTATATCTGGTAGTAGGCCATCTTGGGGATGGGAATGGAAAGGGGAAATTTATAACTCAAAAAATGAATGCTGAAAACTAAAAAAAAAAGAAAGAAATATGTCAGAATTTTTCTTTCCATGATATTCAGAGAGTTCAATTATTCTTCATTTTTCTTTCTCCTTTCTCTGTTTGCCAGATCAGTTGTTTTTGCTACAAGATAACTGATACTTTCTTCTTTGTTTTTAATATATCTTGTTTCCTCATGAAGTCAACAGATTCTGCTTGGTCCATTCTCATTTTCAGGGACTCTGTTGCTTGAGCAAAGTTATTTTTTTCATATCCCCCCAAATAATTAATTTTTAGTTTTCAACATTCATTTCCATAAGTTTTTAATTTTCTCCCCCTCCCTCCCCAAGATGGCATGCAATCTGATATAGGCTCTACACATATATTCCTATTACAGACATTTTCACACGAGTCATGTTGCACAGAAGAATTAAAACAAATGAGAGAAACCATGAGAAGGAAAACAAAACAAAATAAAAAAGAAAATAGTCTGCTTCACTCTGAATTCTGATGCCATCGTTCTTTCTCTGGATGTGGATGACATTTTCTATCATGAGTCCTTTGGAATTGTTTTAGGTCCTTGCACTGCTGAAAAGGGCTAAATCTATCCAAATCAGTCACTGCACACTGTGGCTGTTACTGCGTACAATGTTCTCCTGGTTCTGCTCAGTTCACTCAGCATCAGTTCATAGAAGTCTTTCCAGGTTTTTCTGAAGTCCACCTGCTCATCATTTTTTATAGCACAATAGTACTCCATGACATTCATATATACCACTTGATGGGCATTCCCTCAATTTCCAGTTCTTGGTCACCACAAAAAGAGCTGTTTTAAATATTTTTGTACATGTGGATCTTTGTCCCATTTTTATGATCTCTTTGGGATACAGCCCTACAAGTAGTATTGCTGGGTCAAAGGGTATGCACATTTTAATTGAGCAAAGTTTTGTACCATTTGTGCCAACCTGTTAATTTCCAGGTTTTTTTTTTGTCGCAAGAGCCCTCATTTATTAACTCTTTAAAATTCTTGTTTCATCTAATCCAGGTATTCTAGTTGGATTTCTGCTCAACCTGTGTTTTTCTCTTAGATTTTGCTTGTAGATATTTTGGAGTCAATCTCTTCTTCTGGTTTCATATCTAGAACATTCCTGTCATGATAATATCTTATTATTGTGCAGTTCTTTTTGTTTGTTTGTTTGCTCATTCCTCCAGTCTTCTTCCTGACTTTGAACTTGATATTAGGGCTGGGTTCTGAAGAACTTGTAGAGGGAAGGTCTGGGCTGTTCCTATTCTTACTTTCTTGAAGAATTGAGTGTTGTGTTTTTCCAGGATCTCAATGCTGGGATCTGTAAGCTTTCAGTACTCTGAAAGGGGTGTGGTCTGAGGTAAAGTCTGATTACTGACTTCCTGGTCTGTGCTCTTCAAGTTCCCGAGCAAGGCCTGGGTCAGAACAAGAACAGACTGCTACTGGACTCAACTACTCTCAGCCAGCAAGGAAACTCTGTTGGTTCAGAGTGGCAGAATTGTAGATTCCTTTTGGTCTGGGATTCCTGTTCTGGTTATTCCTCTGAAGGCTGAGCTAGATGTTGGAAATGAAACCCTTCTTAGTAGGTGGAATATTTCCCAGATGACTTCTTCTTCTGGTTCCTTAACTTCCTCACCTCTTAGTATATCATGAAGGGCCTCTTTACCCAGGAATATGAACCCCATGCATAAATTCCTCTTCCCTGGATTTGTTACTTGGAACTAGGTAATGGGCAATAGATCTGACAATTTGTACTTATCCCTGTTGCAGTGTCCCGGTATGGCTCTAGTGGTGCCCCATGAATGAGTATGAGACCTCTGCTTGCCTTCGGTACCAGAGCACTCCATGCAGAGGACTCCTGGCCTGACCCCATCCTCAGTGTCTTTAGGCCTTTCTGTCTCTTTATGCTGAGCTGGGTTGGACAAATGAATTTTTCTGGATTTCCCCATCAGTATTGCCTCATGCATTTTCTAGATCTCCCTGGATGAATGTTTTGGAGGGGCTCAATGTGTTGCTTCCTACTACTGTACAACCTTGGTTCTGTCTCCTTAAGGAATTTCTAAAAGAAAATTGACTCTGGAGTCAGAGTACCTGTGTCCCACCTCTAGCTCTATCTGTAGGACTTCAGACAAGTCATTTAAACTCATTGAGACTCATTTTCCTCATCTATAAAAGGATAAGACATAATGGCCTTTGAGGTCCCTTATAGCTCTAAATCAATTGATGACCCTATGATCCTTCCATGCCTCTCATAATCTTATCTTACAGATAATTTTTACTGTTGCCTTACATATAATGACATGTATTATTGTCTATCCCAAACGAATGTTTAGCTGCTTGAGAGTAGGGATTGTTTCATTATTGTATTTATATACTGAGAGCTTAGCATAGTTCCTGGCACAAAGTTGGCACACAATAAATATTTGCTGGTTGATTACATCACAACTGCCAGTTCTGCTTTTTTGAATTCACCTGAGGTATAACAAATTCTACTCCAACTTCTCATTCTAACTCTATATAAATATAAATCATGGTTTCAAGAATGTTTCTTGTATGTATAAAAGTATTGTTTTTCTGTTCCATTCAGCCTAAGGATACATAGGTTCAGAATACAGCAGCTTACCTGGCCATTATTGACTAAAGAAGGAATGTTGCTTTTAGCTTATACCCACCAATATTACTCCTTTCCATCAAATGCTAGTTATACAAAAAAACCATCACAAATAGCCAAAAGAGAGTAAACTCATTTATCAAAGCAGATAGCTAACAAAAGTCAAAGAAATTCTGAAGATTAGAATATACAAGAAAATACACAAAAATGAAATAGGTTTTTAGGTGGGAATAAGATGAGATCTTGGCTTAACCAAGAGAAAGACTCCAATCTCACTTAAGGGGGAAACTCCATGAAGTTCCTAGAGATGAGTTCCTAGGGATGTAAACTGGAAATCACAGACATATTGAGGAGCTGGTTCATCATATATTTCTGCCATTTGTGAAAACTCTCTGTCTCTCCCTCTGTCTCTCCCTCCCTCCCTCCTTCCCTCCCTCCTCCCTCCTCTCTCTCTGTCTCTCTCTCTGTCTCTCTGTCTCTGTCTCTCTCTGTCTCTCTCTCTCTCTCTGTCTCTCTCTCTGTCTCTCTCTGTCTCTGTCTCTCTCTCTCTCTCTCTCTCTCTCTCTCTCTCTCTCTCTCTCTCTCTCTCTCTCTCTCTCTCTCATTTTCAATGTATCTCTTCTCCAAAGTATTCACACCAACTCCAATCTATGCAGGGATACACTGTCTCTACCAACTAGGAAGATCTCATGCAAGATGCAACAGGCTCAGCTGGAAGCCCCTGCTACCCCAGGCAGTCTTGCACTTCTCCTGTTTTTGGACTTTTAGCATTTCCTTTTGCATCACTACTTCTTGGGGTCCTACCTCATCTGTTACTTTTTTTCTTCAGATCATCCAATGCTTTGCTTAGGTTCTCTAAAACTCTACTCTAACTCAGCCATTTCCCTTCAGGGGTTTGCTCTAAGAAGTCCAGTCCCGTTCCTTGTCTCTTCCTCCAATGGTTTTCAGTGCACTCCAGCTGCTCTGCAGGAGTCTTCTCCTTCATCGTCTGCTCTGGAGTTCAAGGAGCAATTACAGAAGATCTGTTCTCTTTTTCTTCTGTAGATCTCTCAGCGTCTTCTTTATACCACAGCATTTAAAGAAATTCATTACGAGTGTTTTGGTTCTTCGTTTATTTAAGCTCTCTGCTGTTGTTGTTTTTCCAAGGATGATTTCTTTCCTATCCTCATTTTAAAATGCTGTTCTTTTATTTTGTCACATTTCGTTGTTTTAAAGGGATGAAGGGGAAGAGAGCTTAAACAGGATCTATCAGTTCCTGAGTCATCTTTCTATAAGTCTAAGGTTTTGAGAGAAACGGTTATTTCTCTCATGTTAATAAGTTAATAACCAATTATTCACTGAGATTAAGATTTTCCCCATTTCCTCATTCAGAAATCAGTCAGACTGCCCACATACTCATAATATGTGCTCTTCCATCCAACTAGGAGACCTTACAAACGGAATCCTAAGTGAGATCTTGTCCTTAGGAAATAAGCTCTTCTCTGTCCTTGAGATCTTCCTTTAGAATTTAGGGAGACTTAACTTATGAAGGAGAAAACTAACCAATGATATTAGAGATGGATTCTTTTGCCTAGATTGCTGGAGTCTCATGATTAGGTCACACTCTCAGCAGGAAGAGCTGGAGACATTTTGATCACCTTCTTATTAATATGCCCTTCATTGATGGTAACTAATCAGAATTGATTTCCACCGTCAAGTACATCCCCTTTTCCAAAGGCTTTTTAAGCATTCAGAGGGCCCCCCCAAGGATTATCTTGGGCTTATGAGAGAAAGACAAATAATCCTTTTTTTATTAATTATTTGCTAGCCACAATTAATAAAATTGATTATCCAGAAACTAAGTCTTTCAAACTTTTCATATGCCACAGTTTTCTTTTTATCACAATGCAAAATAAAGTTCAATTCTGAAGCCTTACTGAAGCATAGAGCTTATTTTGGGTTCTTGAAAGCTTTACTAATAGATAATAACCTTTCAAGGATTAGAAGATTTCAAGCACAGTTCTGGAAACAAACTGAGTCTTCTGTCCAAGGACTAACTCAGTAAAGTTAAATATGTTCATCACTAACATAGGCTAGACAATAGGTGACAAATTATTTGGACATGGAAACCCACGAAACAAAGGAAAATTAAAACAGTCTTCAGGTCATTCTTTTTACAGTGATGGAAGTGTCATTCTATGAATGATTCCATTTTTAAACCACCAAAATATAAAGAATTTGAGTATAAGTTAGTCTATGTGAATTTATTCCTCACTTTCTCTTGGTAGTTCATACTTGGTGAGATTATTTAAAACCTATTTTAATAACTAAGAAAAATGTGTTTCAATTAAAATCAATAATTTTGAGATTTGGAATCTTATATGCAAGTCAATGGCAAAACTTTTAAAAATGTATCTCTCATAAATGGCTTCAACAAAGATAAATAAAATTTCAAAGTTTTGCTTTACTCAAGAAGAATATTTTTAAAATTCTATAAAGAGCAAACAAACCAACAAAATGGAGATGTTCTATACATGAATGAAAAAAAGGCAGGAAAAGCTAAAGGATAACAAAAATATTTAAATATATAAAATGACAAAAGATAAGACAGCAAAAATATGCTTATTCTTTCCCTGAAAGACATGTTGATTATTTAATGCTAATTTATAATATAAAGAGGTTTGTTTGGATGATTTTGTTTGGATGATATGTTTGCAACAATATTTTTTTAAAAATAAAATTAATTTTAAGTTATGGAGAGTATACACTCTTTAACATTTTAGTATTATTAAAACAACTCTTCTCTATAACCCGTTATTCTGTAAAAAGAAAAGTAAATGCATATGAGAAGGCAGAGTGCTCTATTTATTCTCTTTAACCTAATAACTTAAATGAGAGACAAGCTATTGTGCTAGTAAAAGCACAGGATGAATAGAAAAAAAAGGCAGGGGTAGGAATTCCAACTCTATTTCAATTCCATGGGTTGGAATTCCTTGGACAGTTTCATTATCTATAATAATACTTGTACTACATATCTGTTGAATTAAATGAGAGAATTATGTAAAATGCTTTATAAACTTTAAATTTACCTTTTCGATTATTATTTATTGCCTCCTAAGAGATTTAGCAAATATTATAGTCTTAGAGTTTCTATACCATGGTCTATACATCAAGCTTTTCTCAAAGGGGATTTCTAACATACTAGAGGAAACGAGACACTTGCCTTCAGAGAGAAGAGTATGGTCATAACTGAAATAACAATAATGAAGAAAAGCATGTACATGAAGAACCAAACACTCCAATGCATCCAGTTGCTAAGTCCCATGATGCGCAAATACTCCTGTTGGGGAACAAAAAGAAAACAAAAATTACATGATCCTACATTCACCTGCTGCTGTCCTGGTGCAAAAAAAAACCTATTCACTAGAATCTAGGAAGTAAGGGATATGTGAGAAATAACTGACTTTGGAACTTCTTTTCTACTGCTTTTTAATGGAAGGGCTGGGGTGGGGTTGAACAAGAATAAACTACTGATAAATGCTTTCGGGTAAATGTGGGTCTGGGAGTGTATTTAGAGGAAGGGGAAGTGAAATAAGAATCTATGTTATCTGGTATGACATTTGTACGCTATGGATATGTGTTATATTGGAAAAGTGGTAAGGTGCAGCAAAACATTAAGATGCAAGAAAATAGCTTGAGAGAAAGTAAGAAACAAAAAGTGTCTAAAAGATGGATTCATTTAAAAAGTCTTCTCAGACAATGTTGAGTACAACTCTGTTTACATTCCAACACTGGTAGAAATGTAATTTCAATTAAAAGCTATTGGAAAAGGTTTTTTTTTAACTTTTTTTTTTAATACCACCTTCCTTTCAAGAATGACTAGCAAATATGGCACCCAATTGTTTTGCTCTAGCAACTAGCACCAAAAATAAACAGCATGAACTAACACAAACTAAGGATGCATTGTAGCAAATATGGAAAGCAAGGAAAATGATTCAGCAGCCATGTGAGATTGTGCTGTTAAGCACACAGGATTTCAAACTATCAGGGATCTTAGATATCTATCCTACACACACACACACACACACACATAGATAGAGAACACAGGTCGAGTTGAATCAGAAGGGATGATATCTATAACAAATAAAATGAAGGGGTGAGAGAGGAACATATTGGGAGGAGAAAGGGAGAAATGGAATGGGGCAAACTATCACTCATAAAAGAGATAAGAAAAATCTTTTTCAATGGAGGAGAAAAGGGAGGAGGCAAGAAGGGAAAGTGAAGCTTACTCTCTTCACATATGGCTTAAGAAGGGAATAACATGCTCACCAAATCTGGTATGAAAATCTATCTTACATTACAGGAAAGTAGGGGAGCAGAGGACAAGTGGGGTGAGGGAGATGGTAAAAGGGAGGGCAAATGTTAGAGGGGAGTAACTAGAAGTAAACACATTTGGGAAGGGAAAAGGTCAAATGAGAGAATAGAATAAATGGAGGACAGAGTAGGATGGAGGGAAATATAGCTAGTCCTACACAACATGGCTATTATGGAAGTGTTTTGCAAAATGACACATATATAGCCTGTACTGAATTGCTTGCCTTCTCAGTGGGGATGGGTGGGGAGGGAGGAAGAGAGAGAAGTTGGAATTCAAAGTATTAGAAACGAATGTTGAGAATTGTTACTGTATATAACTGGGAAATAAGAAATGCAGGTAATGGGATAGAGAAATCTATCTTGCCCTACAAGAAACAGAGAACATGGGGATAAGGCAAGGGTGGGGTGTGATAGAAGGGAGGGCACATTGAGGGAAGGGGTAATCAGAATGCAAGGTGTTATGGGGTGGGGGGAGGGAAGAGATGGGGAGAAAAATTGGTACTGAAAATTTTGTGGAAATGAATGTCAGAATCTAAAAATAAATAAATAAAAACTTAAAAAAAAAAACCATCAGCCTCCCAGAAAAGTGATTATGAAACAGAAAGTTGGAACACTATATAATCTTCAAAAGATCATTTAAAAAATTGCTTGGAAGTATTAGAATCAATACAAATTGCCAGATTCCACAATACAACAGCAGAGAAGAGTCACAATTTGAATCCACCCACCTACGACAAAGCTCCAAAATTCACAAGTCAAAGAGAAAATAATGAAAGGAAGAAATGGATTAATTTGTAAGAAAATATAAAATACCCAGATTAACAAAACAGGAACTAGAACATCTAAACACCCTAATTCCAGAAAGAGAAAGAAAACAAGGAATAAACAAACTCCAAAAGAGAAACTTTTTGACAGAGGGAGCCATTGGACAAACCTCAGAAAGAAAATGGATCAGTGGAAAGGAGACTGTTAACAAAGTGTCAGCACTGATCCAAAGAAAATGCAGCTAATTCTGACTTAGCCAAATCCACTGAAGCCTCAAGATAAAAGGATTTTTCTAGGATTTAACAGTTATTGTCAGGGGGAGGAGCCAAGATGGTGGAGTAGAAAGACACACATATGTTAGCTCCGAACCCACAGCCCATAAAATTCCTGTAAAGAAGAACTCCCAACAAATTCTGGAGCAGCAAAAGCCACAGAACAATGGAGTGGAGGAGATTTCTGTTCCAGAGAGCTCTGAACACTGACACGAAAGGTCCATTGCGCACCGGACCAGACCACAGCCCAGCCCTGCCTTGGCCGCCACCTCGGGGAGCAGATCTGAGCAGGTTTCAGGGATGGAATCTCCAGCGGCCATGCAGGTCCCTCTACCCACGGGCGCAAAGATCAGTGAGAGAGCCTTTTTTCACTCTCTGAAAGGGGAGTGGGGTGTCCCCATAACTTGGGTATCCTCAGGAGGCAGCAGCAGACAGGGGCTCCCAAAGCAGGCAGGAGGCAGGATCCATTGTTGAAGGTCTCTGCATAAACCCCCTGAGGGAACTGAGCCCTGTGTGGTGGCCCTGCCCCAACCTGAGCACCTAAACTTAATCTCACACTGAATAGCAGCCCCGCCCTGCCCCGCCAAAAGCCCTGAGGCTGGGAAGCAGCATTTGAATCTCAGACCCCAAGCACTGGCTGGGCGGATATGGAGGCAAAGTGGGTGTGAAGAGGAAGCTCAGAAGTCAAGTCACTGGCTGGGAAAATGCCCAGAAAAGGGAAAAAAAATAAGACCATAGAAGGTTACTTTCCTGGTGAACAGATATCTCCTCCCACTCTTTCACATGAGGAAGAACAAGGCTTACCATCAGGGAAAGACACAGAAGTCAAGGCTTCTGTATCCCAAACATCCAGAATAAATATTCCATGGGCTCAGGCCATGGAAGAGCTCAAAAAGGATTTTGAAAATCAAGTTAGAGAGGTGGAGGAAAAACTGGAAAGAGAAATGAGAGAGATACAAGAAAAGCATGAAAAGCAGGTCAACACTTTGCTAAAGGAGGCCCAAAAAAATGCTGAAGAAAATAACACCTTGAAAAATAGGCTAAACTCAATTGGCAAAAGAGGTTCAAAAAGCCAATGAGGAGAAGAATGCTTTAAATAGCAGAATTAGCCAAATAGAAAAGAAGGTTCAAAAGCTCACTGAAGACAATAGTTCTTTCAAAATTAGAATGGAACAGATGGAGGCTAATAACTTTATGAGAAACCAAGAAATCACAAAACAAAACCAAAAGAATGAAAAAATTGAAGATCATGTGAAATATCTCATTGGAAAAACAACTGACCTGGAAAATAGATCCAGGCGAGACAATTTAAAAATTATAGGGCTACCTGAAAGCCATGATCAAAGAAGGAGCCTAGACATCATCTTTCATGAAATTATTAAGGAAAACTGCCCTGATATTGTAGAACCAGAGGGCAAAATAAGTATTCAAGGAATCCACTGATCACCTCCTGAAAGAGATCCAAAAAGAGAAACTCCTAGGAACATTGTGGCCAAATTCCAGAGTTCCCAGGTCAAGGAGAAAATATTGCAAGCAGCTAGAAAGAAACAATTCAAGTATTGTGGAAATACAATCAGGATAACACAAGATCTAGCAGCTTCTACATTAAGGGATCGAAGGGTGTGGAATAGGATATTCCAGAAGTCAAAGGAACTAGGACTAAAACCAAGAATCACCTCCCCGCAAAACTGAGTATAATACTTCAGGGGAAAAAAATGGTCTTTCAATGAAATTGAGGACTTTCAAGCATTCTTGAGGAAAAGACCACAGCTGAAAAGAAAATATGACTTTCAAACACAAGAATGAAGAGAAGCATGAAAAGGTAAACAGCAAAGAGAAGTCATAAGGGACTTTACTAAAGTTGAACTGTTTACATTCCTACATGGAAAGACAATATTTGTAACTCTTGAAACTTTTCAATATCTGGGTAGTTGGTGGGATTACATACACACACACACACAGAGACAGAGAGCACAGAGTGAATGGAATAGGATGGGATCATATCTTAAAAAAATGAAATCAAGCAGTGAGAGAGAAATATATTGGCAGGAGAAAGGGAGAAATGAAATGGGGCAAATTATCTCTCATAAAAGAGACAGGCAAAAGACTTTTTAGTGGAGGGAAAAAGAGGGGAGGTGAGAGAAAAACATGAAGTTTACTCTCATCACATTTGACTAAAGGAAGGAATAAAAAACAGTTATTGTCACAAATGCAGAGAACTATGCTTCTATTATCTCATATGTGCTTATATGATTGAAAAGAACCAGAAGCAAAAAGGCAAATCAGGCCAATCTGTCTTAAAATTCATATAGCCATTTGAAAAGCAATAGAGAAGTAAACAACCTTTCTAAAACTTGATCAACTGCTTCAAACATGCACCACTTGGCTTCTATAGATCCAAGTAAGACTTATGTCCTGAATACCAGCCTTAAAGTGCACAGTACGAGTCCTATTCCAAAAGTGCAACAATCAGAAGAAATCAGCTATATTTACCCACCAAGGACGGAATGACAGTGAGACCTTTTCCCAAAACATATGCTTACTAGCTTTGGGAAGGGATGTTATTGAGAAGTTCAAAAACTATTTTTATGAAGTGAGGTTCCAAGTTCAGACTGTCAATTTTCTGGCTCATACTTTTGCAAGTGCAAGTTATATGCTGCTTGCCAGTGATGAGTAAACAGAATCAGACAAATGTACATTTAGCACCTAGTAACAGACAAAGAAGATGAGTATGTAGAAGCTTTGTCCTAAAGGTGAAAAGACACAGAAGCTAAGGTGAAACTTCCTGAAGGAATGAAACCACTACATATGACACAAGAATACAGTATGCACATATATATGGGAAGCTGGGCCGTAGGCAAATGGTCATACAGTTGGTTTGAGACTTCCATCTGACTACATGACAGCAATGTGTGTCATGCTAAAGGACTCAAGTGCCAGTCTCCTGAAGTCACATCCCAAATGACATGATGGTAGAAGCTGAAGCTATGCAATGGAGCACTGTACCAGACTGTGAACGATCACTTAGAAAGTATCAGAATGAGACATATATGTGTATGTTGAGTGTGCATGCATATATATATATATATACACACATACACATATGTATATACATATATGTACATGAATGCTGAAATATATGAAACATATATGACTCAGAGTACAGAATAAGACACATAAACATTCATATATATGCATATATACACGTGTGCATATGTGTGTCTCCCTTTTTGCACTATGTATGAGTCCTTCACTACTCCATCAGGAGACTGTAGTATGTTTCATTATGAAATCCCTGGATTCATGACTGGTCATTACACTGATCAGATTTCCTAAGTTTTTCAAAGTTGCCTGTAAAATATTTTTGTCATTATACACATTGTTCTCCTGGTTCTGTTCACTTCACATCAATTCATAAAAGTTTTCTTAGGTTTCTCTGAAACCTTTCTCTTCATCATTTCTTAGAACACAACAGTATTCCAGCATATTTATATGCCATAACTTGTCCAGTTAATCCCCAGTATGCCCAGATGGGGACTCCCTCAGATTCCAGTTCTTTGCCAATTCAAGAAGAACTATAAGCAAGTTTGTGTGTCTGTAGAATTTGTTTTGCTTAGGATAAATACCACCCTTAATTTTATTGTTGAGTCATTCTGTAGTGTATATGACCTCATGGACTTTTCCACAGGAGTTTTCTTGGCAAAAATACTAGAGTGGTTTGCTATTTCCTTCTCCAGTGTGCCCCCATTTTTACAGATGAGTAATAGAGGCAAATAGAGTTAAGTGACTTTGCTCAGGGTTGCACAGCTAGTGTCTGAGGCTAGATTGGAACTCAGATCCTCCTCACTCCAGGCCAGGTGCTCTAGCCACTGAACCACTTAGCTGCTCCTTCCTCTAATTCTCCCTTCTCTCTTTTCCCTCCTATTTCCCTGTAGAGTAAAATGTACTTCTGTACCCAACTCTGCATTCTTTCCTCCTCTGACCAGCTCACATGAGAGTAAGGTCTGAGTGGTAGCAGCTCCACCCACTCCTTCCTCCTTTTTTGTATATATCAACACCCCAATTATGTAAGATCATTTTCCCTAACCTCTGCTTCCATTCTCTCCCTCTCCAGTGTATGACTCTTCCTCTCCCGTTCCATTCTTCTTTAAGATTATCAAGCCATGAGGAGGCAGAGCCAAGATGGCGGAGTAGAAAGACACACATAAGCTAGCTCCAAACCCACAGCCCATAAAATATCTGTGAAAAAGAACTCCCAACAAATTCTGGAGCAGCAGAAGCCACAGAACAACAGAACAGAGGAGATTTCTGTTCCAGAGAGCTCTGCAACCTCTTGCAAAAGGTCCATTGTACCCCAGACCTGGAGCCGAGCCCAGCCCTGCCTTGGCCGCACGGCACCGAGAGGAGCTGATCCGAGCAGGCTTCAGGGATGGAATCTCCAGTGGCCACCCACGGGCACCAAAGGTTGGGGAGAGGGTCTTCTCGGGTTGGTGAGAGGGTCTTCTTGGCTTGCTGAGAGGGCAGTGGGGTATCCCCGTGGCTCAGGGCCACCTCGGGAAGCAGCAGCAGGGGCGGCGGCAGACAGGGGCTCCCCAAGCAGGCAGGAGCCAGGATCCATTGTTGAAGGTCTCTGCATAAATCCCCTGAGGGAACTGAGCCCTGCGTGGCTGCCCTGCCCCCACCTGAGCACCTGAACTTAATCTCAGACTGAATAGCAGCCCCGCCCCTGCCCAAAGCCCTGAGGCTGGGAAGCAGCATTTGAATCTCAGAACCCAAGCACTGGCTGGGAGGATCTGGAGGCAAAGTGGGTGTGAAGAGAATACTCAGAAGTCAAGTCACTGGCTGGGAAAATGCCCAGAAAAGGGAAAAAAAAAAATAAGACTATAGAAGGTTACTTTCTTGGTGAACAGATATTTCCTCCCTTCCTTTCTGATGAGGAAGAACAATGCTTACCATCAGGGAAAGACACAGAAGTCAAGGCTTCTGTATCACAGCCCACCCAATGGGCTCCCATGGAAGAGCTCAAAAAGGATTTTGAAAATCAAGTTAGAGAGGTGGAGGAAAAACTGGAAAGAGAAATGAGAGAGATGCAAGTAAAGCATGAAAAGCAGGTCAACACCCTGCTAAAGGAGCCCCCAAAAAATGCTGAAGAAAATAACACCTTGAAAAATAGGCTAACTCAACTGGCAAAAGAGGTTCAAAAAGCCAATGAGGAGAAGAATGCTTTGAAAAGAAGAATTAGCCAAATGGAAAAGGAGGTTCAAAAGCTCACTGAAGAAAATAGTTCTTTCAAAATTAGAATGGAACAGATGGAGGCCAATGACTTTATGAGAAAACAAGAAATCACAAAACAAAACCAAAAGAATGAAAAAATGGAAGATAATGTGAAATATCTCATTGGAAAAACAACTGACCTGGAAAATAGATCCTGGAAAATAGATGCGCCTACCTGAAAGCCATGATCAAAAAAAGAGCCTAGACATCATCTTTCATGAAATTATCAAGGAAAACTGCCCTGAGATTTTAGAATCAGAGGGCAAAATAAGTATTCAAGGAATCCACCAATCACCACCTGAAAGAGATCCAAAAAGAGAAACTCCTAGGAACATTGTGGCCAAATTCCAGAGTTCCCAGGTCAAGGAGAAAATATTGCAAGCAGCTAGAAAGAAACAATTCAGGTATTGTGGAAATACAATCAGGATAACACAAGATCTAGCATCCTGTACATTAAGGGATTGAAGGGCGTGGAATAGGATATTCCAGAAGTCAAAGGAACTAGGACTAAAACCAAGAATCACCTACCCAGCAAAACTGAGTATAATATTTCAGGGGAAAAAATGGTCTTTCAATGAAATTGAGGACTTTCAAGCATTCTTGATGAAAAGACCAGATCTGAAAAGAAAATTTGACTTTCAAACACAAGAATCAAGAGAAGCATGAAAAGGTAAACAGCAAAGAGAAGTCACAAGGGACTTACTAAAGTTGAACTGTTTACATTCCTACATGGAAAGACAATATTTGTAACTCTTGAAACTTTTCAGTATCTGGGTACTGGGTGGGATTACACACACACACATGCACACGCACACACACACACACATAGAGACAGAGTTCACAGAGTGAATTGAAGAGGATGGGATCATATCTTAAAAAAATGAAATCAAGCAGTGAGAGAGAAATATATTGGGAGGAGAAAGGGAGAAATGGAATGGGGCAAATTATCTCTCATAAAAGAGGCAAGCAAAAGACTTTTTGGTGGAGGGAAAAAAAGGGGAGGTGAGAGAAAAACATGAAGTTTACTCTCATCACATTCAACTAAAGGAAGGAATAAAATGCACACTCATTTTGGTGTGAAAACCTATCTTACAATACAGGAAAGTGGGGAAGAAGGGGATAAGCAGGGTGGGGGGGAGGATGGAAGGGAGGGCAATGGGAGGTGGGAGCAATTTGAAGTCAACACTCATGGGGAGGGACAGGATCAAAAGAGAGAATAGAAGCAATGGGGGGCAGGATAGGATGGAGGGAAATATAATTAGTCTTACACAACACGACTATTGTGGAAGTCATTTCCAAAACTACACAGATATGGCCTATATTGAATTGCTTGCCTTCCAAAGGGAAGGGGTAGAGAGGGAGGGAGGAAGAGAAGTTGGAACTCAAAGTTTTAGAAACAACTGTCGAGTACTGTTCTTCCTACTAGGAAACAAGAAATACAGGTAAAGGGGTACAGAAAGTTATTTGGCCCTACAGCACAAAAGAGAAGATGGAGACAAGGGCAGAGAGGGATGATAGAGAGGGCAGATTGGTGATAGGGGCAATTAGAATGCTTAGTGTTTTGGGGTGGGGGGAGGGGACAAAAGGGGAGAAAATTTGGAAGCCAAAATTTTGTGAAAATGAATGTTAAAAGTTAAAGGAAAAAAATAAATAAATAAATAAATAAATAAGAGGGAAAAAAAGAAGAAAAAAAAAGATTATCAAGCCATAACAGAACCACTCCCAGGCTATCCATTTTATTAAACTTCCTCTATAACCCCTGATAATGAGGGATTCAAAAGGGATATAGGTATCATCTCCTCATATTAGAATGTAAATAGGTTTTTTTTGTTTAATCTCATATAATACTACCTTAATATTAAACTCCTCTTAATTGTTCCTATGTAGTAGTGGCTACTAAATTTTGTGTGTTTCCTCAGTACTTCTGTCCTTCCACTTTGTTCTACAGTTAAGGGCAGCTAGGTGGTGCAGTGGATAGAGCACCAGTGCAGGAGTCAGGAAAACCCGAGTTGAAATCTCACCTCAGACACTTGACATTCACTAGCTGTGTGACCTTGGGCAAGTCATTTAACCCCAACTGCCTCATCCTGAGTCATCTTCAGTCATCCTGATGAATATCTGGTCACTGGATACAGACGGCTCCGGAGGAGAAGTGAGGCTGGTGACCTGCACAGCCCTCCCTCACTCAAAACAAAGTCAAGTGCAAGGCATATCATTATTTCTCTGATGGCAGGGTCTTCTTCGGCAACGAAGGATGGACACACATCCTACAGTTAAAATTTGAGGGCAGTTTTCTTTTATAATTTTTTGAAATGTGATGTCTTTTAGGTGATCTAATGGTTCTGAAATCATCTCTCTTCAATCTATTTGCCAAAAGAGTATTTTTGTAATGAAAAACTTTACTCCAAAAGTACTATATAAATTTTAGCTAAAAGTAGTAGTAGTCATAGTCCCTGAAGTCTAAAAAAGGAAAACCCTTCCTTACAAATAAATATATATTGCTGTGATATGTACATGTATATGATATGTCCCGCCTACATTTTAGACCTACAGTTACTGAAGTCGCCTATCAAGCAACATTTTACACTGTGCTATGTCTATTACGTCTATTATTGGTATGAATAACACCCCAAGATGATTATTTGGTGACCTGAATTAATCATTTTTTATACTAAACACATATTAAGCATTAATATCACGTTAATGCTATGATTATATATATATGTATATATATATATATATATATATATATATATATATATATATATATATATATATATAAAATGCTGTAATTACAGATGTCAAGGGTACTACAGCTGATGTTTCAAGGGACTACAAGATTTCCTACCATAAGAAAGAATGTAACAAGATATTGGAGACCAACTATCCACTAGTAGAAACAAATTCCTCTGTGTTCATCTACTTGATCCCTAGGGAGGCAGGAAGGCTCTGAATGAAAGGTTAGACTCTACTGCATACAAAGACAGGGAGGGAAAAAAGCCTTCTCAGTGGATCAAGACTTGAAAGCAGAACTAGAGTGAGAGCAATATGCGGTCAGACAAGCATACCAGGTTTCCATGGAGAAGTGTGGAGCCATGGCTCCTCCTATCGGTGTGCATAGAGAGACAAGGTTCAAGCAGTCTAAGGGCTTTTGATGTAGGTCTGTGACATAAAAGCTAGTGTTTCTGATGGATTCACCTCAGGCATTTCCTCTTTTCACAAATTTGAAAGGAAAACCATTCCCAGAGAGACAGAGTCAAGGGTATTTGTTGACTAGAAAGAAAGTCAAGTAGAAAGTGGAAAGTTAGGAAAGAACAGTGCTGCCCAAACAAGGGTAAGAAGACTCAAAGAAAGAGTAATTATCCCCTTCTTCAGCAGTCCAATCTCCCCTATAATTCACTGACAGAAAATCAGCTCAAGGGTGAGAAGTGGGAAGGGAAATCAATTATCTATCTCAGTTATATTAGACAAGTTTTATTGTGTCAAAAACAAAACACACCAATAAAATTAAAACAAATAAATGGGGGACAGAAGGGACTGGACCTGTGATGTCACCACTATAGAAGACTCCCAATAAGCAAACTCCTTCTACCAATATAGACTGCCACTTCTTCTATAACATACATAGTCTTAGATTGGGGTGGGAAACCTGTAGCCTTGAAGCCACCTTTGGCCCTCTAGATCCTCAAACGTGGCCCTTTGACTAAATCCAAATTTTACAGAACCAATCATCCACTTCATAAAAGGATTTGCTCTGTAAAACTTGGACTCAGTCAAAAGGCCACCCCCAATGACCTAGAAGGCCACAGATGGTCTCAAGGCCACGTGTTCCCCAGCCTGGTTGATAACTGCCTGGGGTGCTGTGAAACTGAATTTGCTGAGGGTCACATACTCCATATTTGTCCTGATTCTGTAGTTCACTCTGTCTCTGTCATATCATGCTGCCTCTCCTCTTGCTTAGATATTAGACCCCCAACACCCAGCACAGTACTTGAAACAAGTAAGTATTTAAGAAGTTTGCTCAATTGGCCAGGAACAGAGTTCCTTTCTCTAACAAGAGTCAGGAAGAATATAATTACCTGTAAGCTTAGAGATCTGATTAGGAGAATTTTAAACTGAAAATGGACTAGGAAACTCACATAAAAACCACTAAGCTAAAGAAAGTATTAAGGATGACATGACAACTAATGGAAATATTCCATAAAAGTTCAGAAAAGGAATTATCTAGGCAAAACAGCATTTGTTCTCATGGCCTCATATGTTTATATATAAATATGCAGATTGTGGATAAAAAACAAAATGAGTTAGTTTATTTTAAAAACAAGTATAGTCTCATAGATTTCACTGATATTTGTTTGGATGTAGCCAATTGTGAGAAATAACTCATTCAGGCTTGGGAGAGTTGAAGATAAAAGTTAAGTTTATTACACAGGACTGCAGTGGCTGGTGTCTTGTAAAACAGACACAACCCTATAGAAAAAAAACAAGCCTTAAAAACCTAGGTTCCACCGCAAAGTCCCTCCTCTGTCTCCCCATTGGCTGGGAAATACAAGGTGTACAACTTTCCAATATGCCTACTACACAGGTCCCTGTGATATGTTCCCCACTTCTACCACCACAAGGATTGTATGACCATTAAAATGCACCTTTAGTCCTCCCAGAGAAGGAAAAGTTAATATTCATAAGCTTATTACACATGAACATTCCAAGCAAGACTTAACTTTTACTCTACTTAGCTGATGTCTAACCTCAAAACAAGATAAAACCAGTTGGATCCTTGCTTTGTCCTTTATGTTCTGTGTGAGATATAACTTTTTTGTTATGTCTGCCATTCTGCTGACTGTTATTCTGAACTTGTGGAAACATATTTCTCCATTCTATCTCTCAATTTCCCTCTTCTTCTCCAAGTACTAATCTATGTTGATAGCACCTCTGTCCTTAACAGTCCCAGGCAGAGAAATTCCCTTAGGTGGTTGATTAGCCTGATATTCCTGCATTGGCTACAAGTCAAAATACTTATGAGATCCCTAGATTTCATAAGTCATGTATTACATAATTTCTGTGGAAACAAAAGTTTTCATCAATTCTTGCACAATGACTAGAATATGGAAATGACAGGGTATTCTCAATTTTAAAGGAACAGCCTAAAAAAGAAGATAGAGCAGAACTGTAAATCAAAAAGATAAATCCCTAGATAGAAAAAGATGAATTCAAAGGGGAAAAGCATAGGGAAAAGAATTTAGATGAGGATTAAGAGACAGAAGCAATATTGTAATGAGAATATATTACATTCTGCTTGATCAGAAGAAAATTGATTATAAATACTGAAAGTAGATCCCAAAGCTGGCATAGAGATAGCATATGGTAATGAAAAAGTGGGGAACCTCAAATTTTCAAACATCTGCTAGGTATGACAGAAGACAACTAGTAGAAATATCCCATAATAATTCAAAAAAGATGTTATCTAGGAAAAAATATTATTAATTGTTTGGCCTTGAGGCCAATGAGCTACCTGAGCCTTTTTACCTTTCATCCAGGTCTTTGGTGGCCAACCAGATAAACGTATTGAGAGAAGAGACTTTCCAGAGTCAAACAAGGGTTAGGCTTTATTCAGGGTCTTAGTTACGTATTCATATGCAGGGTGAGTTATTTCCCAGGAGAAAGGAATCCTCCTCCTCCCAAGGGGCAAGGATCATACAGCAAGAGGATGGGAGTGGAAGAGGGGAGGGACCCTCTTCCCTCTAAGGGCCCCACAGCAAGAAGAGCCCCCGGAGGGGACCCCGCATCCAGAAGAGGGCCTTCAGGCTTTCCTGTCCCTACTTAAGCTCTCCCAGCCGCATAGTTTGCACGTCAATACCGTGTGTGCTCTCAGCCCCTAGCTAATTAACAACAGGTGTGCTCAGACCACAGACCAATCTCAAGGGTGGGATGCTCTCCCCAGCAAGTTTCCCACTGAGAAGAGGTGGAAATGCACGAGATAGTCCGTGTTTCACGTCTCAATTCCCAGCTGTTCCCTGGGGGGCCTCGTGAGAACTCTGAGGTTTAGAGGTCCTCACTTTTACCTGCCCGAGACTGTTCATGTGAAAACTGAGCTTACACCCCCAACAATTAATATTCACAGCTTTGGATACTTAAGTGCAAACATGAAGAGTATGGGTAAAAACGAGTTAGTTCTTTCATAAAAACTGAAAAAGTAAATAATTTGTGACTTGCCTTATTGATAATTTTATCCTTCAGAAGTGGAGGAAAGAGTGTTACTGAAAATGTGAACTAGTCAACCATTCTGGAAAGTCTTTTGGATTTAAAAAGTCCTTATCCTTTGATCTAGAGATTCCACTGTTAAACAAGTACCACATTTCTTCTGTCAGTCTAAAGGGCAGAGTAGAAGGAAACAGTACAGCAAGCTACCCCCATCCCCTAATGCCTCCAAATGATGCTGTATGGGCCCAAGCTGAGGTCTTTGCCCCTTACCCCAAAAGGATTTGGGTCCCATTTGTCTGTGGGTCCTGGAAAACCCTACCTTGAACTTTCCTTGAATTTCCCCTGCTTGATCTGGTGTTCGCCTAAGGCCATAAGTCTTTCATTATTGCTATGCCCAAATCTCTGTTATCCTTAATGTAGCCCAACCCTCCATTATTTTTAATTTCCAGATATCCTTCAGGTACTTCCTACCCTTAATCTCATTCTCTTGGTTTCTGGCCTCTGACCTCTAGTCCCCCCAGCCTACAGGCCACTCCCATCAAGACTCTCCCTAAACCTCTCCTCTAGTCACCCCAGGCTACTTGGTCAACCCTAGATCCCTTCCACAGTCTTTCTGTATACAACATCCATCTCTGCCTCCATAAAGGTGCTCAGATTCAATCTGGCCCGAACACAAGTGGCACAATTGCTCAGATTCCTTAAGAATCTAGTCACTGCTGGGATTTCTTAAGAATCTGGTCAAGATAGATTTTTAATAAACTTTGTTTTCCTTTGGTTGAAAGAAGGCTTAGGTCAAATTCATACAAGCAGGATCTGCATGTTGCTATTTCAAAGTTCCAAACCTCATCACAAAGAGATCTAGAAAATATACTAGAAAGGAACCTGATGGAGAAATCCAAGAAAAAGTCACCTTGAGTCATTTTTCCAGGCCATGTTGACATAGGGGGACAGAGAGATCTATGGACACTGGGGATGGGATGTGCCCAGGAGTATACCATAGGATGTGCAGAGCACTCCAATACCCAGGGAGAGGATGACTATCTGGGCAAGAGGAAGACCCATATCTATAAAAGTTTACCTAGACATAGACTAGTGCCACCTGACAATTTTGTCACCCACTACCTAGTCCCAGGTAACAAGGTAGATGAGAAGGGGACATGTGCTCAGGGTGGCATTCTGGGTTAAGGACCCCTGTAATGTATATTAGAAGTTCAAAGGCTAGCAGAAGTTCTGATTTGAATACAAACGGTGCCTGAAAGGTTAATATTAAGGGTTACTTTCCCAGACCCCGTGAGGTGGTTTGAGGTTCATTTTGTAGCCCATTCTATAACTTGAGGTCCTGTAACTTGAGAGTGTCTTAATGCCCTTTTCCCCGTATCTTGCAATACCATATAACTTGTACCAAAAGAATTGCTTTTGTCCCCCTTATCGTGTATTTCTTATCCTGTCATTCATCTTTCTCATCCTGTGTTATAACGATTTTTCCTTATCTTGCAAAAAATCTTCTTCCTCATTTGGGTTGTTCTTATCCTGTCCATAATCTCCAATCCCCATAAGAAACCCTAAAATTATACCAACATCCTGAACATCTCTATATGAGCATAACTCCTCCAAATATCGAAGTCTCATTCAACTTTCTTGTGAAGAAGGTCCGTGATGCTTTTTCATGTAAAATAAAAGGCTCTCACTGACTAAAAGAGAAGGTATAAGTAAATTCTTTCACACCTGAACCTGCTCTCTCAACTCTGACCTCAAAATTTAGGTGCTAAAACCCAGGATCCAAATATTAAATGGACTCTGCTGATCTTCTTCTAGTCACTGGGATAATAGGTTAGCACCCTTTTCTTGGTTCTCTTTCCCCTTTTTCTGCTCCTACTGTCTCCCTGGCTGACAGACCCCTGGAGTGTTCAGATGCTGTCAATAGCATCTAAAGTTCCACTGACTTCTGGCAGGTCAGTTGGACTGTGGACTGTGTATAAACTGAAACCCTTGCACTGGATCAGTAACATTTTTTTTTTCTTTCCTCTGTCCTGGGACATGTGGGATGAGCAGTGACAGGTTGATAGGAGACTGCTAGGAGGGAAATTCAGGAAGGAGATCTTAAGGAAAAGCACCTAGTGTTCCACTGTAACACAGCCTGATCTCAATATAATGTTGAAAAGTTAATTGTGAAGGGAATTTCTAAACAAAACAAGCTTAGTAAGAAATTTGGTCTCCAAAACTTTTTTTAAAAAAGGTCATTAAGACATCCTCAAGTTACAGGTGTAAGGGATGATTGAATTTAGTTTCCACAGAAATTATATGAAACATGATTTGAAGTCGTACTGGTGACTAATGTAAAAGATAAAACTGCCTGGCAGGGCAAGGCAGTGGGGGATATTGACCACCTGATACTCAAACATATCTAAAAGCAGGCCCCTTTTCTTTGTTCTGAGAAGGCCTTTTACTGTGTATCAAAAAATCTGTCAGACCAGGTGTGGTTCACAAAGGATGAGGTCTATTAACTCAGATGCTATCTTATATAATGGGACTCTTTCTCATGGATATCCTGGGATATCTTCAACTCATAGCTTTTGTCAATTCTCTTAGCACTGAGAAAATTCCTTTCTCATGCTATAGATGATGCAGACAAACTAAAAGCATTTATTAAATAAAGTATAAAGAAAAGCAAGGGTGACAAGGGAGGGGGAAATTGAAACATGGAAATGAGAGAAGGAAGTAGGGGTGGTGTTTTCTGTTTTCTGTGAACCCTGACCTGAACAATGAGATGCAGGAGGGAAATTCAAATCAGGATGGTTATAAAAAGCTTTTGTAATGGTCTCAAGGTGTGTTTGCACCTATGAAGGCAACCTTTTTTACAAGAAAGGCTAGGTCACCTGTCAGAAATGACATGAAATAAAGATGGACAGGGAGGCGGAGCCAAGATGGCGTAGTAGAAAGACGCACATACACATAGCTCCGAACCCACAACCCATAGAACAACTACAAAGAAGTAACTCATGGCGAATTCTGCACCCAGAGGCCACAGAACATTGGAGCGAGGGAGATTTCTGTTCCGGAGAGACCTGCAAACCTCTCGTAAAAGGTCCTTCGTGCTGCGGACTGGGCGCCGGGACTGGGAGCTGAGTACAGCCCTGCCGTGGCCGCGGCACCGGGAGGAACAGATCCGAGCGGGCTTCAGGGACGGGATCTCCAGCGGCCGCACAAGTGCCTCCACCCACAGGTGACGGGTGTCGGTGAGAGAGTCCCTTTGGCGGGTCGAGGGGGGAGTGGGGTGCCCCCATGGCTCGGGCCCCCTCGGGAGACAGAAGCTGAGGGGCGGCGGCAGACCAGGGCTCTCCAAGCAGGCAGGAGCCTGGATCCATTGTTGAAGGTCTGTGCATAAACTCCCTGAGGGAACTGAGCCTGAGAGGCAGCCCTGGCCTCACCTGAGCATCTGAATTTAATCTCACACTGAATAGCAGCCCTGCCCCCGCCCAAAGCCCTGAGGCTGGAAGCAGCATTTGAATCTCAGACCCCAAACACTGGCTGGGAGGATCAGGAGGTGAGGTGGGTGTGAGGAAAATATTCAGAGGTCAAGTCACTGGCTGGGAAAATGCCCAGAAAAGGGAAAAGAAATAAGACTATAGAAGGTTACTTTCTTGGTGAACAGGCATTTCCTCCCTTCCTTTCTGATGAGGAAGAACAATGCTTACCATCAGGCAAAGACACAGAAATCAAGGCTTCTGTGTCCCAGCCCACTCAATGGGCTCAGGCCATGGAAGAGCTCAAAAAAAATTTTGAAAATCAAGTTAGAGAGGTGGAGGAAAAGCTGGGAAGAGAAATGAGAGACATGCAGTCAAAGCATGAACAGCAAATCAGCTCCCTGCTAAAGGAGACCCAAAAAAATGTTGAAGAAAATAACACCTTGAAAACTAGCCTAACTCAATTGGCAAAAGAGGTTCAAAAAGCCAATGAGGAGAAGAATGCTTTCAAAAGCAGAATTAGCCAAATGGAAAAGGAGATTCAAAAGCTCACTGAAGAAAATAGTTCTTTCAAAATTAGAATGGCACAGATGGAGGCTAAGGACTTTATGAGAAAGCAAGAAATCACAGAACAAAGCCAGAGGAATGGAAAAATGGAAGATAATGTGAAATATCTCATTGGAAAAACAACTGACCTTGAAAATAGATCCAGGAGAGACAATTTAAAAATTATGGGACTACCTGAAAGCCATGATCAAAAGAAGAGCCTAGACATCATCTTTCATGAAATTATCAATGAAAACTGCCCTGAGATTCTAGAACCAGAGGGAAAAATAAATATTCAAGGAATCCACAGAACACCGCCTGAAAGAGATCCAAAAAGAGAAACTCCTAGGAACATTGTGGCCAAATTCCAGAACTCCCAGGTGAAAGAGAAAATATTGCAAGCAGCTAGAAAGAAACAATTCAAGTATTGTGGAAATACAATCAGGATAACACAAGATCTAGCAACTTCTACATTAAGGGATCGAAGGGCGTGGAATAGGATATTCCAGAAGTCAAAGGAACTAGGACTAAAACCAAGAATCACCTACCCAGCAAAACTGAGTATAATACTTCAGGGGAAAAATTGGTCTTTCAATGAAATAGAGGACTTTCAAGCATTCTTGATGAAAAGACCAGAGCTGAAAAGAAAATTTGACTTCCAAACACAAGAATGAAGAGAACCATGAAAAGGTGAACAGCAAAGAGAAGTCATATGGGACTTACTAAAGTTGAACTGTTTACATTCCTACATGGAAAGACAATATTTGTAACTCTTGAAACATTTCAGTATCTGGGTACTGGGTGGGATTTCACACACACACATGCACACACGCACACACACATAGAGACAGAGTGCACAGAGTGAATTGAAGAGGACGGGATCATATCTTAAAAAAAATGAAATCAAGCAGTGAGAGAGAAAGATATTGGGAGGAGAAAGGGAGAATTGAATGGGGCAAATTATCTCTCATAAAAGAGGCAAGCAAAAGACTCATTAGTGGAGGGATAAAGAGGGGAGGTGAGAGAAAAACATGAAGTCTACTCTCATCACATTCCACTAAAGGAAAGAATAAAATGCCTACTCATTTTGGTATGAAAACCTATCTTACAATACAGGAAAGTGGAGGATAAGGGGATAAGCAGAGTGGGGGGGGATGATAGAAGGGAGGGCATGGGGAGGAGAGTGCAATTTGAGGTCAACACTCATGGGGAGGGATAGGATCAAAAGAGAATAGAAGTAATGGGGGACAGGATAGGATGGAGGGAAATATAGTTAGTCCTATACAACACAACTATTATGGAAGTCATTTGCAAAACTACACAGATTTGGCCTATATTGAATTGCTTGTCTTCCAAAGGGAAGGGGTGGAGAGGGAGGGAGCTAAAGAAGTTGGAACTCAAAGTGTTAGGATCAACTGTAATGTTCTTACCACTAGGAAATAAGAAATACAGGTAAAGGGGTATAGAAAGCTATCTGGCCCTACAGGACAAAAGAGAAGACAGAGACAAGGGCAGAGAGGGATGATAGAAGAGAGAGCAGATTGGTCATAGGGGCAATTAGAATGCTTGGTGTTTGGGGGGGGAGGGGAGAAAAGGGGAGAAAATTTGTAACCCAAAATTTTGTGAAAATGAATGTTAAAAGCTAAATAAAAAAAAAAAAAGAAAAAAAAAAGAAATAAAAAAAAAAATAAAGATGGACAGGAGGAATTCTTGGTAAGATGATTACTTCTCACACAGGATTTCAAGTTACAGAATGGGATACAGAATTAGCCTCCAACTCCCTCGGGGGCTGGAAAAGTAACCCTTAATATTAACCTTGTGAGCGCCGTGTATTGTGCAGCTTAAGCACCAGGAGCAAAACGGGCTCTCAGCTCCAGCTTCTACCCCATTCTGAAGTGTCAGAAGAATGACTGGGGCACAAATCCCAGAAAGGAAAACTGGCAGGTCTGTCATTGAACTAGCAAAGCTTCCCAGCTGGATAACAGGGGCTGAGTCTGGTAGTGATCTACTCTTGCTGAGACCCAAACCCAGGAACTTGTAGGGCTCAGACCTGGGGGCAGGGGAGTAGAGGGGAGCAATCAGACTTGGCTCTGGATCGAGCCACTCTGGGAGCACAGAAAGCCTGCCAGATGACTCAGTGGATAGGGCAATGCATTGGCCTTGAGTGAGACGAGGAGATTGTGAAGACTTTTCATAATAAAAATATGGGGAATATTGGATTTTCTAAATAAAATTTCTCTTCCATAAGGCCTCTCTCCCTGGATACCTGAGTTTCAGGTATCCAGGGCTTGTGGACGGTCAGCTGGTTCTGCTCCTCCTCCCCTCCCCTTTACCAGCTACCAGCTTTCTTTGTGAAAGTGCAGTGGGCTGTAGCCGAAACTTGGAAATTACTCATCTCCCCTTTGTTGTACTGTTGCCACATCAACGCTACCAGCTCCAGCTTCTCCCCCTCCCCTGTCTTCTAAAGCCACATCAGCAGTTAAGTTAGATATTAGGTGAGGTAACTGTTTTGGGATAGGTGAAGATAGGTATTTGCTTAGCCAATGGAGAGGTGGGATAGTGGGGAGGTCGGATTCTTTGCGTTAGGGTATAAAAATTCTTCATTTTCTGTAAGTTGCCTCCTTACATCAGATTCTTTGACCTGGTGGAGGGATGCCCCTTTCTCGAGAATGTAATAAATCTTTTCTTTCTGTTCTTATTGAGAAGCCTCTTAATTTATTAAAAATTTTGAGTAAGAGTCATTTTATCCCATACAGCCTGGAATCAGAAAGACTTGAGCTCAAATCCAGCCTAGGACACTCTTTAGTGTATACTTTATACACTTTTAGTGGGCAAATCACCTAACTTGTATAAGAAACAAAGAAAGGAATTCTGTTTCCACAGGATTAAAAACTACTCCCTGCTTCACAGGAGTGATAACAGAATGTAAGTCACAGGCGACTGGTTCTAATCAGAGCTGTGACCTAGCAGAACCAGGCTGCTGATTAAGTAAAAGATCAGAACCTACACATGCTTAACAAGGTGTTTGAGGGGGAAACATATCAAGGAGAAGAATACGGAAGAGGTGATCTAGGAAGTTGTATGTAGCCAAGGAGAACAAGGGTAGAAATTTGAATCCGGAGCAGGAAATAGAAAACCTTGCATTTGTCTGAGCAAATGTGCTCCATTAGGAAGTTCTCTATTCACAAGAAATGTAAAATGAATATAAAATAAAATAAAAGCTTTTCCGGCTTCACAAGAAGCCGTGTTCTCTCAAGAGCGTGAATGCTTCTCACACCTGTTTGCCTCAGTTTCCTCGTCCACAAAATCAAGATAACAATAGCACCGACCTCTCCCGGTTGGTGTGAGGATCAAATAAGATATTTGTAAAAACCCTTAGCACAGTGGCGAGCACATAGTTAAGTGCCATATAAACTCTATGTGGTTGCTGTTAAGCTGTCCCTAAGATCCTAGAACAGTACAACATTCAATTTCCCAAGATAACTGCCACAGGACCAGCCAATGCCTTCCTTCCAGAAATACCCAGATCTAACCCTAACATTCAATTCACTAAACATTTTTTAAGCACCAGGTACCATTTGCAAAGTACCATTTGTCACGTATTATACTAAACTGGGAGGATACAAATAAGCAAAAGAAAGAGTCCCTGCCCTGGAGGAGCTTCACATCTAACAGGCAGTCAATCTAACACCAAGTCCTTGGTTAGGAAGGAGGCTAGAAGAACAAGCAAATGAAGGAATCCCTTTACGCTAACAGGAACACCCACGGCACAAACTCAGCCAAAGAGAATGACTCTAAAATCCATAAGCAAAGTCTCAAAAAAAAAATATGGCTTGAGGACAAGTTCAAACAGAATTCTTGGAAGAGATAAACATGCATTAAAAAATTGGTATCATAAGTGAATGTGAATGCTAGAGGAAAAAAATGGGAAAGAAATAAGAGTTATGGAAGAACTGGAAAGGGAAATAACAGTTTGACATAAAAAGTTCAAAACCTTGCCCAAACAACAAAATCTCTGAAAATGAGAATGGACCAAATAAGAGCAAATGATCCTATAAGACAAGAAAAAATATTTAAACAAAGTCAAAGCATATTGCCAAGGAGATCAATGGTAAAAGAAAGGTTTTCTATATACCAAAATATTTATAGCAGCACAATTTGTGTAGCAAAGAGCTAAAAAAAAAAGGCAGATAGCCATCTATTATAAAATGATTAAATAAAATGTGTTACATGAATGGAATGAGAAATGACTATGCTTTAATCAACAATATGATAAGTGAGTGAAATCAGGTTAAGTGAAGACACCCCAAGCATGAATTCCTCAAAAACCCCCACCCTTCTTACCAAAGCTAAAATAACTAAGTATCCCCCTTAGGCAAATAAAATGCTCCAGGATGGAGGAGAACTACCAAAGTTCTGGCCACCCAGCCTGGAGTACCAACTCCCCCCTTCACTTCCCCTTCACCACCCCCTTATGCCACATTAGCATTCTTCCTTTAAGTTCCATATTTGGTAACAAAAACCCTCTGTGGTGAGCAACGATCCTTTCCTTATTCTTTGAGTTCTTTGTCTCTGGCGTGGATTCCCACACTTAGACTGTATGCCTAGATTCGCAGCCAATGGGAAGAGAGGCTATTGGGCTTCCGCATTAGGTACTATATAATGTTGTGCTCTGCTTCACTCAGATGCACTCCCTTCCTGACACCACCCATGGTCTCACGGGAAGTGCCCTTTCTCATGAGATTGTAATAAACTCCTTTTTGCCTTCTACCTTGAGAAGCCTCTGAGTTTAATTTGAGTAAGAGCTGCTGTACCCCACACAATACGTACAGAGAAGCATAGGATCATTGAGGTGTAGGGGTGCTGGGACACCAAAATTCAAGGGCAAATGACATGCAGGTCCTGCCTCAAATGAATTCAATTCAAGCCTTCTTTCAACCAGAGATAAAGCTTATTAGAACACCAATCTGGGTGGGTGAGATTTTAAGAATTCCAGCTATTGCCCAGATTTTTAAGGAATCTGAGCATTTTCTACACTTGTATTGACAAGCAGGCCAGACTGAATCTGAGCATCGGCTAGACTCTTAAGGAATCTGAGCAATTTAATGGGGGGCAAGATGGCCTATGTGAAGGTTCTTGGAGTAGTCAAGTAGTCTGGGGTTACAGGGAGGTAACAGAGAAGGACCCAGAAAAACCAGGTGCCCCAGGTAAATGCCAGGGACCTGGGCCACATGGGAAAATTCAGGGGCTTTTCCTTTGGGTTCCAAATCCAAAAGATATGATCTTTTCCTTTAAGGGATTCTGATCCCAGCCCCATCAAGATCACTTGTGTGAAATGACGCAAAGTGACAAACAAGAAAAACAACACACATAAAGACTACACCAAATCGATGGAAAGCACACCGATGACAAAAGTCAGAACTTCCTGCTGGGAAATCACAGTGCCCCACCTTGAATGGTGTGGGCTCTTCCCTTGCTTCTTTTCAGAGGCAGAAGACAGTGGATATGGAGCACTGCACGTGTCAATTTCTTTTCAATCTATATATTGTTAAGTTTTACTAAACATTCTTTCCCTTTTAAAAACAAAATTCTTTGCTACATGTCCCCAGAACACCGAGGTAGAGATGTAAACAATCTCACTCCAAGAGACCGATTTCAGAGTAATGGCTATCGTTGTAAAGGACAGCTCTCTGGAAGGTCACGGGAGAGCACTACGTTGGTAAATACAGCTGAAATAAAAACAAAATATTTCTAATACTTTTTTTTTTCAAAACGAAACACAGAAATGGGCTTCCTTGAAAAGTCGTTTAGAAAAGCCTAGGAGTAAGACTGGAAGATCTTCTTGCAGATCATTATGAGAGCAAAAGAATAATTGGGCATTTTAATATTTTATCTTTTAATTATAATGTTATGCAGTCAATATACTTTTAACTTATAACACAGATATTGCCTATGGGGAGAAGTTGACAAGGAGATAAGAAATGTAATTGGAAAATCAGGGCACCAGCCAATTTTGATATATTTACATAACACTATACATCAGTAACTTTATATTACATTCTCTTCATCAGCACTTGGCACAAAAGAGTTAAAACATTTCTGAGCTCAAAGACAAAAGTGGTTGCCTCTGTTGTGGGAAGGAGCTGCCCAGGTATCTGCAGAGTCAACTGCCATGGATTGATTATGAGAGATAATGAAACCTATTAAAAAGTAGCCCTATAACAGTTCAATACAATGTCACCTGGTACTGAATTAATTCCAGCCTGGAGACTGAATTCTTACCTGTATGACAGCACACACAAAAATAATACTACAAAAAAACACCACACAGGCACTTTTGGTACATGAGAATGAAGTATGTCACATGTTACACAACTAAGACCAACATCAAGAATATAGTACAGTATACACTTGAAGAAGCGTTACACTATCATCAATTATAAACAAGAACTTATCACTTTGAGAACACTTTTTTATTTTCACAGAATAGGAAGAAAATTAATGCAAACTTTATCACTGCTCAGACCATACACAGGAGGTAATTTGTTGGTTGGCTGTTGTCCTTTGCTCTTGAAGAGGACCGAAATGACATCACCATGATGAAGGCAGTAAGGAAAAGAAAACAAATTCCTAAAGGGTTATTATTGCCATCTAGAATTGGAATGTGTTATAGTCTTGTAATTCTCTTCTTAGAAGTTCTTCTGTCTTTTGTATTTTAACAAAATAAAACTTACTTCTACTTGTTCCCTTGATGATATTTCATCACATTCCATCGCTACAAAGAACTTGCTCCCTCAACTATCCTTTTATTAATGAATGTTTCATAATAAACATTTGTTGATTGGAATAATTAGAAAATCTGAAAGAATTACAAGGTTGAAATGGTGCTCTGAAGAAAGTGGACAAAATCCAAAGAACTTTAATGAAATACATTTAGCAAAGACTGTGGATGCTAATAAATACTCATATTCCAGTGTATATTGGAGGTTATCATAATGGAAATGAGATAGTCCAAAATAAATAAGATTCTCAGAAGTAAACTTTTTGCCTCCAGATGACAAAAAAATCTTCAAGATGAATGATCAGATCAGACCAACAAACTGTAGAATTACTGTGTTGGAATGTGCATGCCTGGGGAAAAGTACCTCAAATCAGAAACTGGGCCATTAGAGGAAGGAAAATGCACAGTCTACCACCAATTCAAGTAGAAAATTTGTGATGCTGGCCACATTTCATTTATATTCATTAGTAAACCCTGGTATGAATGAGTGTGAGACTATGGGTATAAAAGGATAGCAATGACCATAATGACACCATCACCCTTTAGCCAAATAAGTCTATGTTGTTTTTAAACTCAAATGCATATTTATATGCAATTTGGTGTTATATTACTGGCAGTAATTTTTAAGGAGAGTAGGAATTACTAGAGTGAAAAGACTGTGCTTGATTGGTATATTATAAATTTAAAAACTGTATTTTACTCAAGGGCCTGAAGGAGCCATTCCTCTAAGGTTTCTTGGTCTCATTAATAATAGTAAGATGGCTATTACTACTTTTTCTTGAGGATATAAGATGAAAGGAGTGCTAAGAACTTATTTCTCTAGAGTAATTAGGGGAGCACAGATGGATGAGAATTAACTCCCTTTCTGAAGATCTCTCTAATTTGCCTATACTTACAAGGCTCAAAAACGTATCTTCTCCCTTAATATTCTACTCTTGTCTCTTAGCCAAAGCTGACGCCAAGGAAATAGGAACAGGAAAAGTCATCTCCTCTGAGGGACTTCATTATTATGAGTTTCAAAAAAAGGAAAAGATGTCATTTTTTAAAAGAAAAAGCTTCCTTTTTCCCCTTTAGAACTAGTTTTAAAAAATGATAAATTGTAAATTAGCCTTTCCTCCTTTTATAAATAATTCAGATGAGCAAACTAAACACTTTGCTGCCTCAGTGCCCTAGAAATACACTGATTTATTGTTTGGAGACTTCTTTTTAAAAATATTATACTCAGGAAGAAAGTTTGAGGTCTATGAATGTCTTGTATACAATATACAAAACAGCTGAGTTCCACAGCTTCTGTTCTCTCCATCTCAAATTTCTCTATAACTTCACCCATTCTCTTTTCCTTCTTTTCTGTCTCAATAAAGCATCCTTCCTCATTTCCAAGATTAACCTTTCAATTTAAAGTCTTAATCACAACCTCTCTTACTACTGGGCCTATAATCCATGTTTCTTTTCACTGGCTCTTTCCTCTTTGTCTACAAACATGATCAAGGCTCTTTTATACTAAAAAATAACCTCCCTTGACTTTGCTATCTCCTTGACTTAGCCATTCTATGTTTTCCTACCTTTGCATCCCCATTAATTTTATTCACTTCTGAAATATATTCTGCCCTCCCTCCTCTCCCCTCCAACCAGTTGTGATTTCTCCTTCCTGTAAATTCGTTCAACACTTTATATAACATTTACAACATTTTGCCATTGCACTTGCTTGAATACACGTATTAACTGCCTGATTATAACATAAAGTCCTAGCAGGGAAGAACTCTCTCTTGTTCTTTTCTTAACTCTTAGTGTCTACCACAGTTCATTAAACTTAGTAGAAGCTCAATTATCCATTGAGTTCATGAATGGTATGGAGAAGGGAAGCTTATACCTTCTTCCTGAATATGAAACAAGGAGGAGAACATTGTTGATAAGGGGTTTTCCATTCCCTTTGCAAAGAAAAGAACAAGGTACAGATTCAAACTGTAGAATATGGAATTTGGGTTGAACATGAGATATTTTCCAAGGCTGCCCTAGGAAATGGAAGAAGTTACCCAATTAAATTCAATCGGTTCCACAAACATTTATTAAGCATCTAATGTGTAGAAGACAGGACAGTTAGGTGGCACAGAGGATAGAACGCCTGGCCTGCAGTCAGGAACACTCATCTTCCTAAGTTCAAACCTAGCCTCAAACACTTACTAGCTGTGTGACCCTTAGCAAGTCACTTCACCCTGTTTGCCTCCATTTCCTCACTGGAAAATGAGCTAGAGAAAGGAATGGCAAACCACTCCAGCATCTTTGAAAAGAAAATCCCAAATGGGGTCACCATGAGTCAGTCATGACTGAAACTACTGGGTAATAACACTTACACTTTTGGGCCTCTCTCTAGCACAGTGGATCCTTTTTAGTGACTTATGAACCCTCTGGGCATTCTTGACGAAGCTCTAAGTGGTTTGAGCTAAAAATTATTTTCAGGGCAGCTAGGTGACACAGTAGTTTGGGTGCCAGGCCTGAAGACAGGAAAACTCATCTTTGTGAGTCCAAATCTGGCCTAAAACACTTACTTGTGGTGTGAACCTGGACAAATCACTTAACTCTATTTGCCTCAGTTCCTTATCTGTAAAGCGAGCTGGAGAAAGAAACGGAAAATTATGGATCTCCCAGTATCTTTGCCAAGAAAACCTCCAATGGGGTCACAAAGAGACACAACTGAACATGACTGAATAATAACAACAATGTACAAGAGACTGCGTTAAGTACCACGTGTACAGATACAAAAATAAGAGGCCTTGTTCTCAAAGACCTTCAATTCTATTGATGATTTTTCAGTTTTATTTCATACATGATCTTGAAAAGCTAAACCAAACCTAGGTTTTACTATTTTTCCAAGTGGAAACATGCTGTTGGAATTGCATCTGCTTAGTAATTCTACTTGGGAGATAAAATGTCATAATATATACTGTTGCTATAAATGCAATGCTCACTGGCACCACCCCTTCACAGAAACAGTGAGCATGGATTTTTAAATCATCCTCTCATCCTTCCTTTAGGTAGTCACCATAGTAAGTAGTATTTTATCTAAGTATTATACACTATGTAGCCCAGGAGAATTTGCTTTGTACTTTTCTTTCATTGAATTATTATTTTCCTCTAAGCCTGAGGAAACGATCCAGAGCAAGACTTGCAGAACAATTCTGGGATTCTGACACGGAAAAGGATTGCCTCTTCTGTATCTGGGATCACAATGATCCTCTTTTATTATAGAAATAGAAGCCAGGATAAAAAGGATGGTGTCTCTTTGTTCTGTTCTCTCTCTTTCTCCTAAAATGCTGAAGTCAAAGAATAAATTACAGACGCAATCAATACTTTCATTAAAGATAATGACAACAAGAAGACAAATACCAAAATTCGTGGGATGCAACCAATGCAGTACTTACAAGAAAATTTATATCATTAAATATTTACATCAATAAAAGAAATAAACAGCCAATCAATGAATAGGCATGGAATTTTAAAAAAACTAGAAAAGAACAAATTTAATGTCTCCAATTAAATACCAAAACAAAAACCTCAAAAATCAAAGTACAGATTAATAAAACTGAAAGTAAAAAACCCCACTGAATTAATAAATTAGGAGCTACTTTTATTTAAAAAATGAATAGATAAACCATTGGTTAATACGATTTTTAAAAAGGAAGGAAATTATCAGTACCAAAAAAATACAAACATTGAATTGAATACACCATCTATCAAGATGAAATTAAAGCAATTAGAAGCTATTTTGCGCAATTATATGACAACAAAAATGACAATCTGAGTGAAATGGATGAATATTTACAGAAATGTAAATTGCCTGGATTAAGAGAAGAGGAAAAAGAATATTTAAATAATCTTAACTTAGAAAAATAAATTGAACAAGCCACAAATGAGTTCCTTAAGAAAAAAAATTCTCAGAACCAGATGGATTTACAAGTGAATTGTATCAAACATTTAAAGACCAATTAATTCCAATACTATATTAACTATTTGAAAAAAAAAAAGAATGAGTCCTATCAAATTCTACATAAATATGGTTTTGATACCTAAATGAGGGAAGACAAAAACAAAGAAAGAAAACTATAGACCAATTTCCCTAATGAATATTGATGCAAAAATTTTAAATAAATATTATCAAGGAGATTGTAGCAATAGATCATAAAGATTATATAATGACCAGGTGGAATTTATACCAGGAATGCAGGGCTGGTTCAATATTAGGAAAACTATAAGCATAAATGACCATATCGATAACAAAAACAACAAATTACATGATTATATCAATAGATGCATTAAAAGCTTTTGACAAAATACAATACCCAGTCCTATTAAAAACACTAGAATGCTTCTAGATTAGCACAACAGAAATGGAGCTTTTCTTAAAAGATAAGTAGCATCCCCGTAAAACCAAAAGCAACCATTATCTCTAATGGGAATAAACTAGTAGTCTTTGCAATAAGATCAAGGGTGAGGGAAGAATGTCCATATTCAATATTTTACTAGAAATGCTAGATATAGCAATGACAGGAAAAAAGAAAGGACTTGTACGTACAAAAAATATTTACAGCAGGTCCTTTTATGGTGTCAACAAATTGGAAATTAAGGGGATGCCAATCAATTGGGGAATGACTGAACAAGTTGTAGTATATGATGGGACAAGGAGGCTGGGTTCTGGAAAACCTGGGAAGATTTATATGAACTGATGCAAAGCAAAATGAACAGAACTAGGAGAATATTATACACTGTAACAGCAATATTGTAATGATGATCAACTGTGAAAGTCTTACCTACTTTGATCAATATGATGAACCAAGACAGTTCCAAAGGACTCGTGATGAAAATGCTATCCACCTCCAGATAATTGATGAACTCTGAGCACAAATACTTTTTTCACTTTCTTTATTTTTCCTGCATTTTTTTGCAACATGACTAACATGGAAATATGCTTTGCATGACTTCACATATATAAATGGAAACATATTGCTTACCTTTTCAATGGATGGAGGAAGGATTGAAGGGGAGGACAGAATTTTAAACCCAAAATTTTTAAAAATTAGTGCTAAAAATAAATAAGTGAACAAATGAATGAATTAATTGGTTAATGGTATGAAGACTATACATGAACCCTTGGGATTCAGATGTTTCAGCATGGTGACCAATGAGCCAAATATTACCACTGATGGATACAGGAGTGATTTGATGTATGGTTACCTTCACTTTTTTCTCTTTTTCATGAACAATGGCATGGATAATGGAGACAGAATTGCAAAGGAAGCTCAGCAGGATCAACAAGGAAAAATTCTCCTCTAAGATTGAAATGAATGGGTCCTTCATGTAAGCTGGATACGGGAATCTCTTCATAACAGTGATGACTTTCTCATACTGCTTAGCCATAGAGTCATTCATGTGGTAATACATGATTTCTCTGTCGACAGCATGTTGTAGAGACAGAAACCCTTCTCGGAAATATCCTAAATGAGACAGCAAAGGATACTAAGCACAGCAGATTGAGAAACACCACAGATGAACATCAACTGATGAATTAGGAAAGTCAGACCTGCCCACTCACAGAATTAGATGAGTTAAGGCATGAAAGACAGTCTGAGGGATGGCAGAAAGCTACCAAAGTAGCCAAAGTAACAATTCCTCCTAAATATTCATCCCTATGGCCCTGATAATTTCAGAACCTTCTGAAGTTTAATGCTCCTTCTGGATAAAGTCTGTAAGCACACAGAGTCAACAAAAAGGAACAATGTCAACTTCTCTTGATATTAACAAAAATTTACATAAATTGAACTTGATTGAGATGAGGTAATGCAGGAAGACATCCTGGAAAAGATTAATGCAGGTGCCACTGCAGAAGCAATTGGCATAAAGGTAGCTCCTGAGTATAGGGACAAATCCTTTACCAATCTTACTGGTAAACCTATCCTCTTAAGTGTCTGCATATTTCCATATAAATGGAGTCCTAAACCCTACTGATATGAGATTCTCATCTCATTAGTGGAAGAAGGACTCTCTCCTCCCTACAGCTGCATGAAGGGAAGGGTGCTGATCTCCACCAAAGAGGAGACAGCGCCATACCAAAGAGTTTTGAAATGTGGGTTACATCCATCTCCCTGCTTACCTGTTTTATTTTTGAATCCAGAATGTTTAGTAAATGAATATTAAGAAAATATTTATATTCCTACTAGGTAAAAGGGACCAGGATTAGCAATACTTCACTCCATTAGAGGAATGAGAGATGGCTGAGGTCCCTTTTCTTTGAAATATCAGAGAGACACTGAGATCCAAATAATAAAACACTAAAAAAATTATCAGGAACTACTTAAATGTAATATAATGGTAGCTATCTGTATGTGAAATGGGGTGTGTGTGTGTGTGTGTGTGTGTGTGTGTGTGTGTGTGTGTGTGTGTGTGAGAGAGAGAGAGAGAGAGAGAAAGGGATAGAGAAAGAAGGATGAGAGTGTACATGACTATGTCCATGTATGTGAATACTGATGACACTTATGTAGTATTTTAAGCTTTGTAAAGCACATTACATGGATTACCTCACAAGAGATTCACGACACTTTGAGGTAGGTGCTATTATTTTAAGTCCCTGCAAATGACACCAAGCACATATTTCCTACTTCAAGGTATACATCATGTAATAGCCATGAGACACACATTGTAGCTGAGAAGATTAAATTGATTCGGTGTCATTTTTAATTGATCGTACTTACAGTTAAAAGTTTAGAAATCCAGTTCCACTAATCACTGTACTCTTCTTGCCTTAACAAAATAGACTACCCTGAGGAAATCAGGAGGGATCAGGGAGTCTGGTCCAGTATTTGGACATTACTAAGCTATCCTTCAAGGACATCTGGTCCACTACCTCTGACCTTGGAGTTGGACTCAAACAATGAACACTCCTTAGTCACAGGAGGGAAGGAAGGGGTTACTGTTAGTCCCTCATTCCCATATTCCAACGAATTGTGTTGTTACCCATGCTTCAGCCATGTAACCAATCATGTTGTCCTCAACCCCATGATGTCACCACCAACCCTACATCCAATTGTGTTATTTCCTCACCTACCCCATTCTGTTCTTTGTTCTGTACTCTCCAAAAACTATAAAAGGGAAACTGTCCTTCTACTTGGGGTCTCTGTCTCGAAAAACTACCCACTCTATTGGTAGGTTCATGCTCTACTAATAAACTTTTATCTTGCTCAAAGAAATCTGCCTCAGTCTACCTTTGTTGAATTTTACTCCTGACATAGTTACATATGATTAACTCTTTATATACTCTATTATCTGTGTGCCATCTTGCTTCAAAAGACATACACCATCACACATCAACAAATATAAGTAGAGTATTCAGACAACTTCACTTCACTTCTCAGGAATCTTTTCACTAGACTTCATGCCATGTGTATATGTTCTATATAATCCCACTCTCTCTCTTTTCAAAATTCTTGAAAAATAATCAAATCAACTTTGTCATTTCTCCTAGAAAAGGTGTGTCACTCTACTCCTTATGGCTCTGATCATTATCGCTGCAACAATCCACACCAGTGCATCCCACCCTGGTCACTGTTTCCCTGTAAGTCGTTTCTCCCAATAGTGCATAATCTTCTTGAGGGCAGTAATTGCCTGAACTTTTATATTTGTATCCTTACCATTTAGCATAGAACACATAGTATGCAGTTAGAATGTTTTCTGATTTATTCATTTATTCACTGTTCAGGAATTCAAAGTGCATTACAGGCACCTTAGGAAACTGGCCAAGATGATGTAACAGGATAAAGAAAAATAGCCCAACTCCCTCTCTCACAACTACTTGACAAAAATCTAAATGCACCAAACTGGGTCCTTTTCAGGAAATTCAAGGAAAAATAAATCACAGAGAGGTCTATAAACAGTGGAGATAAGGTCTATCCAGATGCTGACACTTCCTAACCAGAGACTAAACTAGGGCCTTCAGGTAGGCACTGGAGGAGGAAATGGTCCAGGATCTAACACAAAAGTGACTGATGCCGTGTAAAAAGCAAAAACAAATACCAGCTGCTAGGTCTATTACAAATCCACAGGGTTTACAGGTACAAAAGTACCTTATGCAATGTGAAAAGCAGAAAAAAATGCCAATTGTCAGCTCTATTACAAATTCACTGGATCACAGATCCAGTGCAAATATGGAAGTCCAGGGCAAGAAGCTGCAGCCACAGTAAGGCTGTGTACAGGTCAAGAAGACAGAATAAGACACAGGAAGAATGGTGTGACTCTGACCTCCAGAGGAGAGCAGAGCCTCAGATCTGACTCCCTGCCCCATCTGAAGCCTGTACCCAAAGAAGAAGAGCAAAGAGCTCAAGCCAAAGGGGAACCTGTAGTTCTGTCACTCTGAACCTTCAGAGCTTGCTAGCTACCTGAAGACAATTAATTCCAGCAGAATCTAATGATCTAACCAAGGATAAGTCCACAGTTACTTTCCTTAGACCCAAACCCATTTCATGAGCTTTCAAAGCTCAGACAAGTCAAGCAGCAACAGTTGTATAGTTTGGAATCCAGGAACTTGAATCTCAGCTGTAGTTTCTAGCCCATTCTGAAGCCTACAAAGGAATAAGCAGGAAAGGAATCCAAGAACAAAGAGAAACTCATAGTTCTGTCACTCTGAACCAGGAAAGCTTTCAAGCTGGCTGATAATGGATAAATGCATAAGCAGTATACTGGAATTTCAAACAGGAAAAGCCCACAGACCTATTGCTTAAGACACAAACTGATGTCAGGAACTTGTAGAACTCAGACTAAGGAGATAGTAACCAGACCCTGCCATGGTTAAGACCACTATGGGAACACTGAAAGTTTTCAGGCCAAAGCAACCCAAGCTGTGTCTGAGATCCTGAAATAATACAACACTCAACACCCCCAAGAAAACAGCAACAGAACTAGCACAGGCTGTCCCTCCAAAACTGCATAGAGACCAGCCCTCACATCAAGTCCAAAGTTGGAAAACTGTCTGGAAGAATGAGCCAACAACAACAAAAGAATCCCACCATACATAGCCATTGTGGTGACAGAATAATTGTCCAGAAAACAAGGATGACAAACCCAGAAGAAGAGAATGGCTACACAACATTTATAAGCAAAATCTCAAAGATAAACAGAGCTTGAACAAATGTTCAACTAAAATATATAAAAGACATGAAGAGGTTTTTTTTTTAAGAGTTAAAAGTCATTTTATAGGAGAAATTAAAATGTTAGAAGAATTTCAAAAGAAAAAAACTATGGGAAAAGTCTTAAAAAAACAATTTACAACTCAACATAAGAGGTGCAAAACTTTACCCAAAAGACTCCTTGAAAATTAGAATGGGACTAACAAAGATTAATGACTCCACAAGACAACAAGAAATTTTTTTTAAAAGACATAAAGTAAAAGAAAATGTAAGGTATGCAAAAGTAAAAATAATTGACCTGAAAAATAAATCAAGGAGAGATGATGTAAGAATCATCATACTAGAGGGGGCAGAGTCAAGATGGTGGAGTAGAAAGACAGACTGTAGAAGCTCTCCACCCATGCCCCATAAAATAGCTGTAAAAAACGACTCTAAACAAATTCTAGAGCAGCAGAAGCCACAAAATGACAGAGTGAAACAGATTTCCAGCCCAAGGCAGACTGAAAGGGTCTATCACACTCAGCTTGGAGCAGACCACAGCCCAGCATGGGCCACAAGGCAGAGACAGGACTGGAGCAGGCTTCAGGGAGTGGAATCACAGGTAGCAGCTGCAGTTCCCAGATTTCTCAAGCCACAAACACCAAAGGCAGCTTCAAAGGTCAGAAAGAAAGCTGTTTCACCTGGTTAAGAGGGGAGCACAGCCTGGCCTCAGCCCCAGTCCCAGGGTGGTAGCAGACACTGTGGCAGCAGCATCCACTTTTGGAGCCCTCAGCCTAAAGACCCTAAGGGAATTGGGCAGCTGATCTGAATCTCAGCCCTGAGTGACAGTCCTGGGGTGAGGAGCACTGCTGGCGTAGATGCAACTGGAAGTGGCTATGGAGAGGGAATCCTACTGGTAGTTCTAGGGCAGAAAAGAGTGCTTGTGGTTGCTCCCAGACCAGAGCACAGGCCAGGTGAGGAGTAAACTCCTCTCCTTTGATTGTGTCACCTTGGAAGAACTGAGAACTTACAGGTCCATAGAGATCTCTCAGAGAATAGCTGCACAAAACCTCTGAAGCCTAGGGTAGTATACCCTCCACTTGATAAAGGACTCAAGAGTCAAGTAACTGGCTGGGAAAATGCCAAAAAAAGGGAAAAATATAAGACTAAAGAAAATTACTTTCTTGATGAAAGGGTATTTTCTTCCATCCTTTGGGATGAGGAAGAACAAAGCATACCATCAGAGGAAGACATCAAAGTCAAGGCTTCTACATCCAAAGCCTCCAAAAAAAATATGCAGTGGTCTCAGAACATGGAAGAGCTCAAAAAGGATTTTGAAAATCAAGTAAGAGAGGTGGAGGAAAAACTGGGAAGAGAAATGAGAGGGATGCAAGAAAAGCATGAAAAGCAAGTCAACAGCTTGCTAAAGGAGACCCCCCCCCCCAAAAAATGCTGAAGAAAATAACACTTTTAAAAATAGACTAAACCAGATGGCAAAAGAGATCCAAAAAGCCAATGAGGAGAAGAATGCCCTAAAAATCAGAACTGGCCAAATGGAAAAGGAGGTCCAAAAGCTCACTGAAGAAAATATTCCTCAAACTCTCCAAAATAGAATACACTAACAATAACTTCAGCTATCTCCATGGTCTATAACACCCAGAATCCAATAAAAGGTTAAAAAACATGCTGACCTTCAATGACTCAGCACTCACTCATCACCCCTCTCTTACCTCTCACACTACTAACAGGATACGTAGAGAGAAGCTAAGGATTGTAGGTCTCTCAGAAGAACATGTCAGGATAAAATAATTCCATAATGAAGGAAATAATAAAAGAAAACTATTCAGAACTTCTTAATATAGAAAATGAAATACAAATTGAAAGAATCCACAGATCATCTTCAGAAAAAAAAAAAACCTCAAGGCTGTAAACTCCAAAACATATAGTGACTGAATTTACAAATTCAATTTAGAAACAAAAGGTTCTACAAAAGAAAGACTTCCAAAATCAAAGGAATGGAAATTCAAATAACATAAAATTATTTTGTATCCACCAGAAAATATAGGAAGGAATAGAATAATGTGTTCCAAAGAGCAGTGGAGCACAGGATGAAGTCCACAGTGACCTACCCTACAAATCTGAGCTTAACCACACCTGAAAAATTATGCACTTTCATAATAAAAACAAAACACTGAAACATTTTCAGAAAGAAAACCAGAACTGGAGAAATCATTTAATTCTCAAATACACCAAACAACAAATGCAGGAGGAATATCTTAGAAAATATAAAATGAGGAGAGAATTCTGGGAAGAGAATAGGTGAGAAAACTATCAGCTCTCCAAATTTCCTCCACAAAAATAGACAGAGCATCGTCTCAGAACAACAGAAATAAACACAGGGTAAAGCAATTGTTCACCTAAGACAACTTTAGAAGACCTCAATGGATCGAGGTTTGGCCTAAGTGAAATACAAACACCTCCAGGTCAACTCTTGGAATCAAGCAGCTGGGTTTGGGAGGTAGTCTCAGCCATAGAAACTTTCATTTCACAGGCAGTGTTGGGGTCTGATGGTTGAGTAGGAGGAGATGGAATGACCTTCCACTGTCTAGGGACACTAATCATAGTCAGGCTGATCAGGCATCCCAGGCTAGGGACTGCTGCTGTGGAGGAGAAGGAGCTAGCACACACCTGGTAAGTACAGTAGCAGAGAGGTGAGGACACTACTGGCTGTGGCCACTTGTAGAGAGTAGAGCTCTTGATTTCAGTTTCAGGGCAGAGAGGATAGCTATAGCTTGCAGCTACTGGAGGGACCACAGCAAGCAAGATCACTTGCAGAGCAATGTAACCAGGGGCTCTAGCTATGGCTTAGGAGTGGATAGAACAGCCCAAGGTTGAGCCCCTGGACAGATCTTTGAAAATAATAGTAAGAAGAAACTGAGGCATGGGGCATTACTTCCCATACCTTGGGACTAGAACTTGATCACACTAACAGCTGCTAATAATAATGATAATGATGATAAAATAAAAAAATAAAAATTAGCAAGCAAAGGAGAAAGTACAACCATAGGTAGCTACTACTGGGATAGAGAAGATTTGGGTTCATATTCAGAGGAAGCTAATGGAACTAAAAAAGTCACTCTTTTTTCAATGAAAAACATTCCTATTTCAATGAGAAATGGTCCCAAGCACAAAAAAGATTTCTTGGAAGAACTTAAAAGGGACTTTAAAAATCAAATAAGAGAAATCAAGGAAAAATTAGGGAAAAAATAAGAGCAATCCAAGAAAACCAATAAAATTATGAAAAGAAAGTCAACCACTTCAAAATCAAAAACTTAAGGAAGAAAATAATTTCTTGAAAACTATAATTGGACAAAGGGAAGCTAATGATGTTCTAAGACATAAAGAAATAACAAAATAAAATCAGAATGAAAGAATATAATGAATGAAATAATAGAAGAGAATGTGAAATATCTCATCAGAAAGACAGCTGATCTGGAAAAGGAGAAATAATATAAGAATAGTCAGACTGCCTGAAAATTACGACAAAAGAAAGGATCTTGATACAACATTACAAGGAATTATTAAGGAAAATTGCCCTAAAGTTCTAAAATAAGAAGGCAAGGCAGAAATAGAAAAAATCCACTGATCACCATCTGAAAGAGATTCCAGGAGGAAAACTTGTAGGAATATTACAGCCAAGTTTCAGACCTCCTAGGTTAAGAAAAAAATACTGGAAGCAACAAGAAAAAAGCACTTTAAATATCGTGGAGCAACAATAAGGATTACACAAGACCTAGCAACTACTACACTGAAGGACCAAAGGTCTTGGAATACTATCTTTCATAGAGCAAAGGAGCTGGGGTCACAACCAAGGTTGCAACCAATTGACTTACTCAGCAAAGTTAAATACGTCCTGAATGAAAAAAAATGAACATTTAAAGAACTGAAAGACTTTCAGGTATTTGTGACAAAAATAGCAGAACTTTAGGGAAAATTCTACATACAACATTATGAAGAAATATAAAGTGAATATAAGGACCAATTAAAGGGACACAATAAGGTAAAATTGTTTACTTTTTATATATGAAAATATTATAAGTTCTTTTATGATTGTCATTTTTATTTGAGTAGTCTGAAAGAAAGGTTTGGACTGAGCTGAGTATGATGGGATAAATAAAAAAAATGGTTTAGGGGAGATAAAAAGGAGAAATTATACAAATGAGGTCAAATAAAAGGAAGAAGATATAGAAGCTACTGGGGGGAGTATGGGTAGTGCTGAAGCCCTACTCTCATCAGTAATCAGTCCAAGAGGGAACAACATACATATGTAGAAGGGCATAAAAGTCTTCTCAATTCAGAAAGAAACAAGAGGACAAAGGGAATAGGGTGGAGGGGAGAGGATAAGGGAGGGATTCTTGGAGGAGTGGGTAGGTAAAGGAATAGGGGGGCAAGACAATGAGTGGAAGAAAAATAGAGGAGAGAGAAGGGAGGGGAAGAGGGTAAGAAGGGCAGTGAGTTCTATCCACTGTGCCACCTAGCCACTTAGCTGCCTAACAGGTTTAAGATGGAGGGAAATACATAATTAGTAATCATAACTGTGACTGTGAATGGGATGAAATCGCCCTTAAACAGAAGCAGAGAGCAGATCATATTAAAAACCAGAATTCTAAAACATATGGTTTACAAGAAACATACCTGAAGCAGAGGGAAAAACACAGATTAAATTTAAGGGGCTGGAGCAGAATCTATTATACTTCAGCTGAAGTTAAAAAAACAAGAGGGATAGCAATCATGATCTCAGACAAAGCAAAAGAAAAACAGATCTAATTAAAAGAGATTAGCAAGGAAATTATATCTTGCTAAAAGGCACTACAGACAATGAAGTAATAGCAATACTAAATATAAATGCTCCAAATGGTATAGCATCCAAATTCTTAAAGGAAAAGGTAAATGATTAACAGGAGGAGATAGTAAAACTATACTAATGGGGGATCTTAAATTTCCCCTCTCAGAACTAGGTAAAGCTAAGCAAATAAGAACAACAACAACAAGAAAGAAGTTAAAGAGATGAACAGAATTTTATAAAAGTTAGATATGATAGACCTTTGGAGAAAACTGAATGGGAATAAAAAGGAATAAACTTTTTCTCTAAGTGGTACACTTACATAAAAATTGTCCATATGTTAGGGCAGAAAAATCTCATAACATGATATAAAAAAGAAGAAATATTAAATGCATCCTTTTCAGGTCATAATGCAATTTTGATAAGCATTTAATAAAGAGCTGTGGAAACACACACTGAAAATTAATGACAGGGAGATGGAGCCAAGATGGCAGAGAAAAGCATGGACTCCTCTGAGATTACCCCAAAACCCTTACAAATGCCTTTAAGTAATGCCCTATAACAAATTCTAGAGTGACAGAACCCAGAAAAGGACAGGGTAAAAAAATTTCCAGCCCAGGACAACTTAGAAGAACAGTAGGAAAAGTCTGTTGCACCAGGATGAGAATGGAGTGGAGTCCTGTGCAAAACGCACCAGCACAGCCTGGGCCCCAGAAAACCAAGAACAAGTCTTGAGAGCCATTGAATCAGCAGAAGCAGTGACTGCTTCCAGAGCTCTCAGTCCACAAATAGTAAGGGGGTCAAAAAATTGGTCAGAACATTACAGGGCTCCCTTTGTTAGCACTAGGTGGAAGACTCTGTTGCTTTGCCCATACTTGTATACAAAATCAAAGGAAAGATTAATGAAATTGAAAGTAAGGAAACCATAGAACTAACAAATAAAACTAGAAGCTGGTTTTATAAGGAAAAAACAATAAAATAGATAAACCATTGGTTAATTTTGATTTTTTTTAAAAAAAAAAAGAAGAAAACTAAATTACCAGTATCAAAAAGTGAAAATGATGAATTCACCACTCAGGAAAAAGAAATTAAAGCTATTATTAGGAGCTATTTGTCCAATTATATGCTAATTAATCTGGCAGTTTATATGAAATGGATGGATATTCACAAAAATATAAATTTCCTAGATTAACAGAGGAATAAGTAGAATACTTAAATAACTCCATCTTAAAAAATAAACTGAACAAGCCATGAATGAAATCCCTACGAAAAAAATCTCTCGGACCAGATGAATTCACAAGTGAATTCTACCAAGCATTTAAAGGACAATTCACTCCAATACTACATAAACTAGTTGGAAAAACAGGCAGAGAAGGAGTCTTACCAAATTTCTTTTATGACACAACTATAGTGCTGATAACTAAATCAGAAAGAGAAAAAACAGAGGAAGAAAACTACAGACCAATTTCCCTAATGAGTATTGATGCAAAAAATTTAAACAGAATACTAACGTGGAGATTAAAACAATATGTCACAAAGATCACACACTATGAACAGATGGAATTTACACCATGGAGGGCTATTTCAATATTAAGAAAACTATCAGCATAATTGACTACATCAGTAACAAAACCAATAGAAATCATAAGATTATCTCAATAGATGCAGAAAAAGCTTTGGAAAAAATATAAAACCTATTCTTATTATAAAAAAAAACAGAAGAGAGTATAGCAATAAATAGAGTTTTCCTTAAAATGATAAGTGGTATTTACCTAAAACCAACAGCAATTATTATAACAAAAGATAAGCTAAAAGTCTTCTCAGTAAGATCAGAGGTGTCGCAAGGATGCCCATTATCACTACTATTGTCCAATATTATTTAAGAAATGCTAGCTATTTAGTAATAAGAGAAAAAAAGTAATTGAAGGAACTAGAATAGGCAGTGAGAAAACAAAACTATCACTCTTTGCAGATGATATGATAGTAAATGTGTAGAATCCCAAAGAACTAAACAAAAAACTAGCCAAAATAATTAACTTCAACAAAGTTACAGGATATAAAAACTACATAAAATATAGTTGTAGGGACAAGAGAAATTTGGGAGGCATGGCAGAGACTCCAGAAGATGGGGTGAGCAAGTAGGAACCGAGTTACAACACAGTGCACAACAACAACTAGGTGCAAGCCCAGAAGAAAGCAGAGGCCAATAGAAACCAGACCCAAAGAGAAAAGTGGAACATTAGAAGACATCAGACACTTCGGTGTCCCTCTGCTATCATAGATGTGAGCTACCTAGAACAACTGTGCCCTGATAGCATGCATGATTCACTCACGTAGCACATAGGGGAAAAAGCATTTCCCATATTTATGAGGCAAATGCTCCATTTTTACTTTTATTTCCATGCTATTTAATCAAATGCCTTTGCTTTGAACTAATGACAGCTTCTAGCTGACTACTAAAAATCAACACATCAGAGGAAGATCATGAGATGTTGTTCTAGGTGCATAGAGAGTAACTTCAACTTCTAGTAGCTTTTGTGGTGACCCATGTGATCCACATGCTCTCCATCTTTTACCCCCATTATTATATTGTACAGTTCACAATGTCTCACAATAATCACTTAAAAATGTTTGCCAAATTGAGTTTGTGTATGCTGGTAAACAAAATTTGTAATAAGGTATTTCTTTTTCAAAAACATAACCAAGGTTACTTAAATGCTATATTTTAAAATTTCTTCTCTTATTCAATTCCTAAAATATTAGCATATTTTAGCAAAAAAGATAAGAACATTTAAAAAGTATAAATACCACACAGGTTCCAGGTTAAAAAAACAAAACAAAAACTATAAGCACTAACAGGGAAGCTACAGATAAACAATTATGCTACTTAAAAAAAAAAAAAAAAGCAGAGTCTTTCTCACCAGGCAATCCTCCATCATGAGCTTTAGGCTCTCTGGGTCCTGAAAGTACAGAAATTGGAAAAAGAAGGTGTGTATTCCATCCACCCATCTCTTCTCCTAACTTGTGTGGCTCATCTAGAACAGCAAACTTTTGGCGGAAAGGAAAGCGCAGCTGGTAGTCAACCTACAGAGAGAAAAAAGAAAATAAAATTCAATTCTATAAGATACCAAAATTCATGGGGGAAACCACTTAGGCCCAAAGTTTAGAACTGATAAAAGAAGCAAATAGTACCTAGGGAACATAGTCAATGTCCAAGTGGACAATAAAAATTGTCAGTGTCAAAGAATGAGAGTAATCTTGCCTTGAAACCTACAGCAAATTCTATCAGTGTCCACTCTGATGGATTATGTTCATTTGTTTTCACTATTTCCTCTTCATCTACTAGTATCTCAAAGAAGTTCTTAGAAGCGTTGAACATCAGAGGCCCCATCAATCATTACCAAACAGAATAAATGGATGAATACTCATTGGTTCTGTGTTTCTCACTCCAAAATAGGAAACAAGACTTACTGTGTCAGCTACTTATAAAACTTTCTTTTTATCTCCCTGCAAAAAGGTGCTAGATCTGAAGCATTAGGAGTTGATCTTAACACGAAATCTTAATCGTTCTGCCAGTCAAGCAACTGAACATTTACATGCCATCCTGCAACAAAGAGCAAAGACTTGGAGACCAGCATGCTGTTTCACAGAATTACACAGCTGCTAGGGACTGTGAGAGCTCATCTGGTCTAGTCTCCTACTTTTTAAACCAACCTTTCATGTTCACACTAGTCAGGGATATTAGACAACAAGAGGGCATTTCTAAAATCTTCTATTCAAAATTTTAAGAACTTGATAGAGCTCACTGACACAGAAGAATTAACTATGTTAAAATCATCAGGCCCAGTCAGAATAAGAGAGCTTTAATAAAAATTTCCTTACCGCAAGTGGCAAGCGTGCACTTTGGTTTCCAAAGATATTATTAAAAACAATTGTAGAAAATATCATGAATGAGATGTCTTTTCGAAGATTTTCTTTGGAATATGCCGCAACTGAAATGGAAGAAGTTAAGCAGTGCAATAAAAAATGCCTAATCACATCTTTTACCCTTAGAGGAGAAAAAAGTAGCAACCTATTCCACAAACAAGGCATGGCAAATTTCAAAACACTCTGAGGCTCTGTAAAACTCTTTATATCATCCAAAAGTTCTTCTTCTCTTAGAGAAGGAGAGAGATCAAAATAGTGACTATCAAAATAAATGTGTATTGTATCTATTTCAATCTAATTTCATACCTGAAAGAATACTGTCAAATTAGATATTTCTTCAACTTAATCCTAACCTTCTGGTTTCCTTTGAACCTATCATAAGCTGATGAAACATGTGTGTTTGTCCAGAAAAAGACCATGCCATCAGAGAAATAATGACATGACTTGCATTTGACTTTGTTTTGAGTGAGGGAGGGCTGTGCAGGTCACCAGCCTCACTTCTCCTCCAGAGCCATCTGAATCCAGTGACCAGATATTCATCAGGATGACTGGAGATGACCCAGGATGAGGCAACTGGGGTTAAGTGATTTGCCCAAGGTCACACAGCTAGTGAGTGTCAAGTGTCTGAGGTGAGATTTGAACTCAGGTCCTCCTGACTCGTGCATTGGTGCTCTATCCACTGCACCACCTAGCTACCTGATGAAAGATAAAGGAAGGAAAAGGAACAAGCATTTATTAAGTGTCCACTGAGTGTTTTACACTTTCTAATTTGATCCTACCTATTAGGTAGGTATTATGACTCCCATTTTACAACTGAAGAAACTGAGGTAGATCACAGTCACTTGACTTGCCTAGGATCACACAGCTAGTAAGTATCTGATATCTCATGCTTTTCTGACTCCAGGCCCAGTGAATTCTATCCACTGTGCCACTTAGCTGCCTAAAAGGTTTACTAGCATTACTTAGTGGTTAGTAAAGGTACTTCCTTCTTTAGAACAAATTACAATAAGTATATACTAAAAATAAAAATTAAACACTACAGTGGTTAAGACCTGATAGTAAACAATTAATCATAAGCACTCAACAGGACAAAGAATAATGCAACTTTCCTCCAAAAGGATCATCAAGGGGACAGAGCAAAGATGGCAGAGAAAAGGCATGGACTCCCCTGAGATCACCCCCTTACAAATGCCTTTTAATAATGCCCTATAACAAATTCTCAAGTGGCAGAACCCACAAAAGGACAGGATAAAAACATTTCCAGCCCAAGATAACTTAGAGAGTAGGAATGTTCTGTTGCACCGGGGTGAGAATGTAGTGGAGTCCAGTGCAAGCTGCACCAGCACAGCCTGGGCCCCAGCAAACCAGGAACAGGCCTTGAGAGCCATTGAATCAGCAGTGGCGGTGACTGCTTCCAGAGATCTCAGCCCACAAATGGTAAAGGGGTCAAACAACTGATCAAAAGGAGATTACAGGGATCCCTTTGCTGGCACTAGGGGTAGGACTGTGCTGCTTTGCCCTGAATTGCAGTCCTAGGTGGCAGTCCGGGAATGAAGAGGAAGACTAGCACACCAGAGCTTGCAGCTGCGGTAGAACAGGAACCCTCATCACAGTTCCAGGGCAAAAAAAAAAAAAAGTGTATGTGGTCACTCACAGACCAGAGCACAGGCCAGGATAGATCATAGCACCTTGGAAGAACTGGAAATTTAGAGGTCCCAAGAAGTATCTCTGAAAACTGCTGCACAAAACCCCTGAAGCTTGAAACACTCTCCACACTGGAAGAAGAGCCCCACTTTAGCAAAGAGTTAAAAGACAAAAAAAATAGGCTGGAAAAATAGATATAAGAAGGTGCACGTGGGTAAAAGACAGAGGCACATGGACACAGAGAAAGGCCTAGATTCTCATAAAGAGGTATGCCCTGTTTAGATTTTAACAAAGAAAAGGTCCTAAGGGTCAAAAACACAGACAATAAAATATAAGGTGAAGTAAAAACATTCTTGGAAGAGTTTCTAGGAGTTTGAGAAACTCAAATGTATATGAAAAGACCAAAAGAGACAATGCACTTCCTTCAGGGCACAGACTGCCTCAAAACCT